>NC_045596.1:44834457-46084457 GCF_009762305.2 Zalophus californianus
TAATCCAGTGAAGCCACACACAGATAACTGAGAGTCAAGTAGAATTGTCATAGTGCTCTGTAGCCATTTACTCACTTTAAAAGGATGTCAAAAAAAAATTAGAGTTTTTTTCTGAAGAGGTTCGTATTCTCAGTGCCTGGCTCTGAAAAAGGCTGTTCATTTGTCATTCTGGGGACATTTCATCAGGATTTATTTTTTAAAAACTGTATAGTGGGTTCTATGATATTTTTGCCTGAGCCCTAATTACACAGTACGGAACAGGAGTTAGGGACTTCCCTGGTACTGTGCATGTGTGACGGGTAGATGGTTAGGCTGCCTGTTTGTAGGCCGTTGTAACCTAATGCAAGCAGGCATGACCTCCTCAGGCTGTTAGTGCATTTTGAAATGTCTAGAAAAGACTCTTTGAAGAATGGAATTATCTCTACACAAATATACTTGAATCAATTATTACTTTTTATGGTCCAGCCACCATTCTTATTTTATGACTGTAATTAGGTAATGAATAAAATGACAAGCACCTGGTACTTTGTAGGACTCCAAATTATGCCAAAGTCCAACCAGGCATGATGCTTGTTGCCATGAGACTCAGTTATATGGGCCTTATTTTTTTACCCAGTTATTTTTATGAACAGGTGTTCAACTAATGGTGTGCAGCTGGAGCCTTCTTATTAACATCACACAATAATTGAAAAGGACAGATACTTTACAAAGCCCAGCTCAGGGGATAACTCTGAACTTACTGTAGGTCGTTTCTCTGAGCATTAGAGAGGTGTTGCAGAAAGGCTGGATGGGGGGCCACCTGGGTGGCTCAGTCAGTTAAGCGTGTGCCTTTGGCTCAGGGCATGATCCCAGGGTCCTGGGATCCAGCCCCTCGGAGGGCTCCCCGCTCAGCGGGGGAGTCTGCTTCTGCCCCTCCCCCTGACTCATGCTCTTTCGCTGGTGCACTCTCTCTCTCTCTCTCTCTCTCTCTCAAAAAAGTCTTAAAAAAGAAAAGAAAAGAAAGGCTGGATGGAGCCTCAGAAGACCCTCACTTTGCTTCTAGCGATGTCACTTAAATCTCCAAGTGACCTTGAACAACTTAATT
Organism: Zalophus californianus; assembly: GCF_009762305.2. NCBI lineage: Eukaryota > Metazoa > Chordata > Mammalia > Carnivora > Otariidae > Zalophus > Zalophus californianus. Next base: position 44,835,542 of record NC_045596.1, read on the forward strand.
GCTTTGAACCTCCATTTCTTCATCTACCATTGAAGCTACCCCCACCTGCTACAGTAATCCTACCCCCACTATCTCACAGGGTTGTTGTAGGATTTGATAAGATGGATTATGTTTATGAATAGCACTATAAATTATAAACACTATATAAATACAAGGTATCCCTATTAAGGTTCCTATCCCTTTCTTGGTGACTCAGGATCTAATGTTGGGCAACTGAATGTCATCAGGTTTTGCAAACATTAAAATAGCAAAACATTTTAGAAACTTCACTCAACCCCTGTGACTAATAAGATTTCTTAGAACATTTCATTTGCTTTGTCTAGGTAATCAATGGCCAATATGGAGAATTGAAATGCTTCCAGAACCGACCAGCTCAAGTTGAAGGAAATGACGTTGAGAAGGGAAGATCACTGAAGGTCACACTCTTTACGTTCCAGAATATTATTTCAGTCTCTTATTCAAGTCTTAGTAAAGTACTAAGGAACTCAGAAGAACTTCTAAATGTCTGAAATGTTAGGCTAGGACTTTTGATATCATGTGTCTCCATTTCTCATGGACAATTCAATATTCCTCATTGCTTAGAGAAAACATGAGCCACCTAGCCCACCCCTTTCCCTTCCCCTTTTTCCCATCAACCAGATCTAACGGGTGCTCAACAATATATATGAGTATATTCATTATGGCATCATTTGTGAGAACTGGAAGCAGCAGAAATGTCCAATACTACAGAATTCAATAAGCAAAGAGTGCATAGAAATAGGAAACCAATAAAAAGCAGTTAGAAACAATGTATTAGAAATATTTGAAATATAATTGGTAACATAAGAAGATCTTAAGAATATGTTGTTAAGAGAGAGAGCAAGATAAAGGGTGAGTGGGAGAGCGGAAGAAATAGAATGAGAAGTAAAACCTAAGAAGGGTCTTGTGTGTACCACAAATTAAGGAATATGATAATCTGAGCCTCAAAATAAAACAAAGACTAAAAATTAAAGGACTGTTGGGCTGCCCCACCTTTCAGAGCTTACCTGTATAATTTCTAAGGTGTTTTTTTTCTGCATAATGAGGGACAACTTCCTGGCTCACTCAGTACCCTTCATGCTGCAGCCTACACTAGTCCCTGGGCTTGGTCTGTTTCCTCTCAGCTGGCAAGGTGAATCGCTGATGGTTGACCTCTGCGATCAACCTCCAAGCTTTTCAACTCCAATATCAAGTGGCTCTTATCCAATTATCCTTTTGCTCATAGATTTGGTTTTATTATTATTCAGTCATCTAGAAGCTCTTCTGAGCTAGTTCCAAGGACTAGAAGACTCTCTTTTAAATTGTGGAACCCGAACCAGGTATAATACTAATGAAAGAGGAGATGACCTCCCCCTTTCTTTAGTCCTGCTTCATTCACCCCAATGCCAGCCACCTCCAAAGGATGCCATTCCACTCCCCAGGAAGAGCATGAAGAACACATAATAAAGGGACAGACACTTCCAAGCACAAGTTATCGAATTAGAGTATTTTCTAAAATAGATTTCACTCCTGGGCACCAGTAGACTAGAAATTTGGAAAGGAGTGAGGGGCATAAGAGCTAGGGACATTGTTTATATAAATTTTCTTAGGGAGAAACCACATAAGAAGGACACGAAAATACAGCAGTAAAGACTAGACTATCCAAGCAGATCCATCATGTCCTCAAGAATTCCAGGAAACTTCCATTGTGATCCTCTAGATCTAGCGGCTACAATGGCAGCCGTTAGTTTACTGCCCAGGACACATTAAGAGATTAGAACTGATCAATGTCTGCCTTAGATTGTTTCTGGTTTTGTTTTCAACATCAAAGAACAGAGTAGTTCTGAAAGATCTGGAGGGTTTTCATGTTTGGCCACATTTTATCAAAACTACCAGAAGCAAATTACAAGAAATTAAATGAGGATGGGCAAAAATTAACTTCTCTACTTTTTTTTTTTAAAGATTTTTATTTATTCACCTGAGTGAGAGAGAGAGCATGAGTTGGGTGAGGGGCAGAGGGAGAAGCAGACTCCCCACCAACCAGGGAGCCCAATGTGGGGCTCAATCCCAGGACTGGGGGATCATGACCTGAGCCAAAGGTAGACGCCCAACCAACTGAGCCACGAAGGCACCCCACTTCTCTACTTTTAAATGAGCTTCTATCATTATCCAAACATGGTCATAAGCTAACATTAGAACCTGAAGCAAATAGAGTAATTTGACCTTGTGATGAACAATTCCTTGAACCCCTAGCATTCACGTTGAACTTCTGTTTGGCAAGCCAATATAAATATACCAGCTCCCCAACTGGGCTATACGGATACAATGCTTCCCACTGGGAACCTGAGTCACAGAGGGAGTGAGTGACTTGGCAGAGAGACCGGAATAAAGCGTGGGGAGGCCTCAGTTCCAGAGCCAGCTCAGCCACCAACTAATCCTAAGATGCAAGACAATTCACTTTACTCTTGAACCTTTATGTATTGTATGGTATTCATAAACCTTGTAGCTTATGGCTCAGGCCAAGTATTTTTTAAAATGAAAGGGGGTGCTATCAATAATCCACTGGGACAACTCATATTTCAGGCTTCCTCTGCTTTAAAATTCCATTACAGCTGAAGGAGAACTGAAAATAGGACCCAGGTTCCTGAACATTAGACCCGTATTCTGCTCCCTAGGCTAGACTGCTGTCTGCTGGGACTTATCTACACTGGGATTCTGTGGAAGAGTGTTTAACATATCACTTGAAGATCGCTGAAGGGAGTTTCCCAGCAAATAGAAAGGACAGCAGGACCTGTACCTGTTTGGTCACGTATCCACACACCCAAACCCCATGTGTGTTCAGAATCAACAGCACTGGAATGCCAAATCCACATCGGAGTCATTGAAAGGTGGGGCGGTCAAGGGAGCCAGGGCCAGTAAGAGGGCAGGTGCACACACCCCCTGCATCAGGAGAATCCCCTATATTCACAGCCTCAAGCCAGTTCTCCACCAGCCTGCCCAAGGGCGAGCAGACAGGATGGCTGTGGTCCAGGGGCTGGCTGCCTTGGGATCCTCAGGTGCTGGCTTTTAAATGGGCAGGTAAGTACTTTATAAATTACTGTGGGCCATACACCATCCTTCTGCCAACAGTTTCATCTTTGCATAGTTCTGTTGACCATCCCCATTCACTTGGCTTTTCAAAAGTTTGAGGGAGCCATTGACAACATCTAAAAATTAATCTAGGTTAGGTCATGACACAGTCTTAAAAAAATATCCAAGTGAACTAAACCATTCCATACTAAGAGAATTTGAAAACATGGGGCGCCTGAATAGCTCAGTCAGTTAAGCTCTGCCTTCAGCTCAGGCCATGATCCCGGGGTCCTGGGATCGAGCCCCACATCGGGCTCCCTGCTCAGCGGGAGGCCTGCTTCTCCCTCTCCCACTCCCCCTGCTTGTGTTCTCTCCCTCCCCATCCCTCTCTGTCAAAAAAAAAAAAAGAAAACAAACGGGCCGGGCACATGTTCAAAGAAAAGCCATCCAAAGAAGGCAGAAATTCTGTCACTGTTCTACAAATCTATTTTATCAGCTGTGCAATCATGCCACTCATTTTTCAAAAAATTATTTGTGGTGACGCTCTGAACGGCCAGAGGAAGAAACATCAGGCTTGCCGACAGCAGCTTTAAACCAGTGTGGGCTGGCCGCCTGATGCCAATAGCCTAATCCTTTCCTCGGAACTTGGGGGACTTAAGGGCCCCGTCTCCTCGGAGCCAGGACGGTGCTTACCTTCTCCCTCCTCTCCTCAATGCTATGCTCACCAGGGAAGACTCTGTGCCCTCGGGCTGCCCAGCTGCTCTGGGCTCCCGCCGCCTGCAGACTCTGCTTCCCTAATGGGGGTGGGGGTGGGGTTAATCACACACCTGGCCACACCCCTCTTCACAGGCAGGACGCCCACACGCAACTGCCACTTGCCAACGACCGCTGCAGCAATCTCAGCCTTCCACCCGAAGACAGGGCTGTCAAAGGCCCGGAGTCCCAGGAACTGAGGGGGCCCCTTGTCCCCGGCTGCAGGCCTGGGTCCCCGAGGAAGGAGGCTCCTTGTCACGGAGGCTAGGCCGGCTGCCCTGCCAGTGCAGCGTCCACACAGGAGGGGGAACCAGGTAATTTCTCTAAAGCCCTGTGAGCAGAATTTCTTGACGTTTTTATCTCCACTGTAGTGTTCTTAAGGTGGCGCTCCGTTTTTCACAAAGATAAATGCAGCGGTCTCCAATAAGTACGAATGCATTTAACACAAAATAGACCAATTCAGACAAAGCATTCTGTCAGGCCCCACAGTCCATAGGGAATTCCCTGAGGGATGGGATTTGAGGAATTCTACTCCAAACCCCCAATCCTGGTATATTTTCCCCCAGCAAGTTGCTTGGAATTTTTACCAGTTGGGATTATACATTTGGCCTAAAACTTTGATCCTCCTGATTGCCCCAAATGGTAATTCCTATTTAGATAACATTTCAAAGAATTCCCAGATACGTTATCTTGCTGGAACCTATTTAATATCCTGGGACATAACTCATTAAACAATTATCGTCTATTAACATCATAACTTTAATAAGTTTTCCAGAGACAGAGAAGCAAAGCCCCGAGGGGATGAGACCCTGGAAATCAGATGCGTTTAGACTGGAAGGGAGCTGAGAAACCACCTAACACGTGGAGCTGGCACAGGCAGAGCAGGGGAGGTGGGTGGTCCCGTGGGCACCCCTGCCCCCACACAGGGGCCATGGTGAGGGGCAGACGAGAACAGCAGTAGCCACAGAGACAAACGTCACCCTGTCATGCTGGTGCCCAGGACCGACCTAGAATTCATAATGAAAAGCCCCCGCGGTGCCAAATCGACTCATTCCAGGGCTGAGAACTCGAGCTCAATCCTGCAAGAACAACTTGGCCGCCCCCGGCATCTCAGCAGAGAGCCTGGTGTGTCGGCTGCCACTCTCCCAAGGCATATAATCCTCTGGCTTATCCCAGATATTTTTGGAGGGAACAAAAGGAAGCCTTCGTTTTGAAACATCCCTTCTCACGTGTTAGCACAATCCGTCAATAATGCACTTTTGAGGTTCTGAGTAATTCTTCCCGCTGGCTGCCCCGAGTGTGTCTGGGTTCCGAGAATTTGCTTCAAATGCCCCAGATACCTTGTCTTAGCTAGAGCCGCAAGTGTGGTTTGGAGGACCCAGTAGTGTGGTCTCAGGGGTTCCTCTTCCTCTGAGATCCTGCTGCTGTCTTCCTTGGGCCATGGGACATGGTGGTTGTATGGTCAGGGGCAGACCCACCCTCTCTCTGGGCTTCCCTAGCCTCATGTGTCAAGGGAGAGGTTGGGGTTTCACTGGTTCTGGTTCTCATCCCTGGCTTGATGGGAAACAGACCTTACTTACAAGTGAGCTTCAGCTGGGTGGCCAACTCCCCACTCCTTCTCTGCAGGTTCCTAGCCAGCAGTTTTAGCTCAGTTAAAAATAATACATTAGCTTAAATGCATCCATTGGGGGTCCGTGGAGTTCTAGGGCTCCAGAAAATGAGTGTCAAGGTATATGTTGGGGGCAGGGCGAACTACCTGGGAAAGGTCCTTGGCTTTCGCCAGATTCTTAAAAACCAGGTTCTTGACCCCAAAGGAGGAACTATGGAATTTATGTCATGCTTTATTCCTATTATATCCTACATGTATTTTATTAATATGATGCCCAATTGTAACTCCTCTACTGTCTGCTCCCTCTCCTCCTCCCTCCCCCTCTCCTCAGTACCTTTATGTTGTTCTCTCCCTGCTCCACTAAAAGGCCTGTGGAGTTGGCAGTGCTGCCCTGTCCCCTGGGAACTTTTCACATTCCTCTCCTCTTCAAGACCTTCTCACCTAAGTTATGTGGAGGGCTGTGCCTCTTTATTCAACGTTTCTTATCCCACCATACCTAACACTTCACCTAAATACCTGGATACCACTGTGTTCCATTGCCTCAAAACGCCAGAGCATGAGATTCCTTTTTATCTTAAACAAGATCAATGTTTGCATTGTTGTAAATAAGTATTAGAAGAACCAGACATAACAAGAAATAGCACTACAGATCCTCCACTAAGCCGCCTCTGCTTCATCCAGAGATACCTCCTCTTACTCCCTTCTACCAAACACAAAAAAATATTTTAAAAAAATAATACAATGTCTGATTTGAGACCGAGATGAGTAATAGCAACATCAGCTTCTAAATGATAGATTCATACGCATCTGGCACAGTCACACAAACACGGGTTTCAAAGTGTCTTCCAGAGAGAGGAGAGAGCAAGAAAGACATCTCACCTGCTGGCCAAAAGGCCAAAATGGGCTCCACCTTGCCTCCAGTTCCCCTAACCCCTTGCATGTCTGCAAGGGTCTGCTATCTTCCACCCGGCCGGGCTGTCTGGCTCCCTGCTTGGGAGCAGCTCTTCACTTTTATTCTGCCCTTCAGCCCTGCCTTTTCCCCAGCAGACTAGCACATACGGCAACTACAGCACTGCAGGCCAGTGTCTACACGATTTCATTCTTCTGCAATAAAGGCAAACCTCTGAAAGTTACTTACGTGGAAGTGGCAAAGGCAGGCTCTGGATTTGGAAGCCGAGTCTGCTGATGCCAGCCCACTTAAATAGCTGGGTGGCTGACGCGCGTTGTTGATAGCACGTTTATTTACGCCTGTGAGTGCACGCTCAAGCAAGGACCTGAAAAACCTGCAGTGTGGGCAGCAGGGGAAGAGCTGAAAGTATGCCCAGGTTACATCTCTCCTGGTTCTTCGAGTCTGATAGGCAGGTGGCGACTTCTGAGTTTCGTGGAACTTTCTCGGCACCACCTCCTTGTCCCTGATCTCTTTCTTTGCCAGGCAAGACTCTTCACCAAGATTACATGAGAGATGCAGCTGAGAGAGGAAGGAAGAAACAAAGGACCCTGACTGTTGCACCAAGTTCCTTATTTTGAATGGGCTTCCAGCTAGATGTTGCCGTATTTTAAACCCTAGGCTTGGTGAGGTTGATTTCACAGCTCTGTGGGCTGGATGCCAAGTTAAGCGCCTGGACAGTTGCCCAATCAATGAAAAGCTGTGGTGAATGTGTGTGTGGGTTTTTTTTTTTTTCCAGGCACAGAACGGACAAATAAAGAACAGTTATAGGGGAGGTCCAGGCTAGGATGATACAATTTTAGGTCCCCTTCAAAAACGATTTTAGTTTCTTTCTTCTGCGTCTGTACTTTCCTCCTGACTTCCCCTCCCCTTCCTTTGTTAATGAAATTCCTATCTAAGAGTTGAAACATTCCCCATGAAAGCTCAAATAAAAAGCCAGTGTGTGAGCCAGGCTGTGGGAAGATGCACTCTAAACGTGAGAAGTGTTCCGTGGTTCCTGTGATCGTCAGTGGAAACGTTTCTGAGGGTGAGGGTATGTGTGTGGGTGTGGGGACCCAGTTAGCCGATGTTTATCTGTTTTTTATAGCTAGATATGGCAGTTAATAGTCAATTGCAGCATTGCTAAACACATTAGGTGGGTATGATTTTGAGAGGATGAAGGAAGAGAGACAGGGTTTGGTGAGATCATTTATGGGAGTATCTGTGAGTATTTGCTGGTACGTAGCGCAGACTGGTAAGTTGCACCCGGATTACAAAGCCTATATTCTTCACTTCACTGGACAAAGAAAAAGCCCGCTTGATTCTCTCAGGAACAGCGGCTATATATGAAAGAAGAACAGCAATCATTAAGAATATTTCTTTCTCTCTTGGGAAAGGGGGGGAATGGTTATAAAACATGTGTGGGAGAATAGCAGAGACAGGGGGCCTGGCCTATCCCAACCTTGGTTACCAGAAGAATTCTTTTGTTGCCTAATTCATTGCCTAACTTTTGACTGTTCTATGGCCAAATCTGTATTCTTGCCTCCCAGATTTCTTGAATTCAGGGTCTATATCTTGTTTATCATTTGACACCTACAGAGCCTGGCACAAATGATGAGGACAATGACAATGATGATGGTGATGATGATGTCTGGGTTTACACTCAGGACTGATTGGAATCAATATTTAGAAAGTTGCTTCAGAATGTTTTCAACTATCCTTATTTGTTTGTTTATCATCTGTCTTCTGGAATATGACTTCCATGACCTCAGTGACCTTGCCCACCTTGCCCACTCTTGTAACCCCAACATCCAGCACAGTGTCTGGCCCATAGTAGGTGCTCAACAGATACGTGCTGTTTGCTTCGTTTCTAAATTCCTTTGAAGCATGTGCAACCCAACAGACAGAAGTTCTGGAATCAGTCGTCTCCTCTTGGTTCACACATGTTTCTTTCCCTCTTGTATAATGCGTTGGCTTCAAGTGATTCCTCTTTATCCAGTGTATCATGGAGATGAAACTGAAAGAGGCAGAAATCACAGGGCAGTTTGATATCACTTAAGAACTCTGCAGGTATGTGGTTTCAGGTTGCTCAGTGGTGCAATAAAGTTACCAAGAACACAGGCATTTTCTGTGTTCCATTTTGAAGTCTTCAGTGTGATAGCATTGCCTCCTGTCATGGTGGCAATGTTGATGTGGTAGCTTGGTATATCCCATCCTTAAATGAAAAAAATCAAAGACAAGTAGGAGGGGAGATGGGCTTTCTCCTTAGTATACCTCTATGTTAGAAAAGTCTTTCCAGAAGCCATCAGCAGACTTCCAGTGATGTCTCTTTGCAGAGAACGGGGTCAAATGGCCACCACACTGGCTAAATCCATCATGACCACTCCAGGCCATGAGAATTTTGCTTCACTCTAGTAGCTCTCTTTGGCTATGGCACTTTTTTTTTTTTAATGAAAAAAAGCTTACTTCGACTCTCAGCAAAATTAAAACTATTTCAACAACCCACAAATAAGGGAAGTAGCTGGCTACAGTGATTTCTTTGTCTATGGGCTTAGATTATAAGTCTGTATCACCACGGATTTTCGGCATATCCAAGGAATAGCATATAATCTAGCAGCCTCTTATCTTCTCCTATGTCTGATGGGATTGGTGATGCTATTAGTTCTCAGAAACATCAAGCCTAATACTGCAACTAAGCATAAAAAGGTTGCCAAACAGTCTCTAAGGGTTTAAGACTCATTTTCCTGCCCTTCTCCTTGTCTCTTATATTTCACTGGAATCCCATATTCCCACGTTTGCATCTGGGAGCTCCAGCTACTGCTTCGGATTTGTAAACTGGAAACAGATGGTTGATACAACAATTCTCACCTAGTTTGTATTTTCTCCTGGTGATGAGCAAATTTCAAATTAACACGCAGATAGGCAATTTTGTTTTCCTTCTCTTCACTGTTCTAGACCTTTTCCTTGTGGTGGGCTTCAAGAACTCTCCTCTCCATTCAGATCAAGAGAATTAGGATGAAAGATGTGGTGAAAAGAACAGTATCTGGGGGACACCTGGGTGGCTCAGTCAGTTAAGCATCTGCCTTCGGCTTGGGTCGTGATCCTAGGGTCCTGGGATTGAGTCCCACATCCGGCTCCCTGCTCAGCGGGGAGTCTGGTTCTCCCTCTCCATCCACCTCTCCCCCTGCTCATGTTTCTCTCTCTAAGAAAAAAAAAAAAAAAGAACAGTATCTGGGTGCTCAATAAGTGTGTGTTGAGTGACTGAAAGAATGGTGGAAAGGAAAGAGTATGGACTTCTGAATCATGCAGGCTTGCATTCAAGTCCCACCTCTGCCACTTCCCTTCGATGTGAGCCAAGGCAAGTTATACAACTTCTCTCAGACTCAGTTTCCTCATCTATAAAATAGGTTTGCCAAAAGGACTAGAGATAATATATGTAAAGCACTTAGCATAATGCCTAGAACATAGTATATGCTCAATAAATGGTAGTTGCTGCTAATAGTTACAACAATAAGCCCAATTTTCCTTAGTCATCTTTGTGGAGCCCACACATGGTGGGCACAAAATAGTGAACCTAAAGCCCCGTGTGCTACAGCAAATGGGAGTGTTTGGAAGAGCTACATAGAAGGCGGTGATATCTGCACCGTGGGCAGCAGTTTCTTTCCTGCTCCAAGCCAGAGATCACTGAAGTGCAGGAGGCCACTTTATGTATGAGGAGCATGCAATGATGGAGGGAGAGAAAAGCCATTCCCTGGGGAGCAGAAAACTGCCAAAGACATTTAAGAAAAGTTATCATGAGTGATATAAACCTCCCCAGGGCCAAAATCTGACTTGGACAGAAGCAAATTAGGAAGAAGGGTGACCAGAGTATAGAAGCATATACCATCTGAAAGTTCTACCCCCCAAGGTGTGAACTTGCGGAGATAGTGTGGAAGTGCTGACTCCCAGCGGGCCTTTCCTGGGCCCAGCCTGGCTGGGAGGCAAACCAGCGTGGCCAGTAGCAGAGGATCAGCAATGACAGAGAACCTGGATGCAGAAAAGGATGTCAGCTAACCTGGGTTGGAGATGTTTCCCTTGGCTGCTCCTGGCAGAGGGTTTCACACACTCCCTGGGGAGGAGCGACTGAGAGTTATAACAGAACCACACTCTAGCTTGTTGTGAACTGGTAGTGATTAGGTCATTCTTTCTGTGAACTGCAGGTATTTATTTCCAAGTGTGGATTCCATCATCTTACCTAATTCATCCGCTGTCCTGGTGGATTCCTGAGTCAGTGGATGACTAGGAGTTAGGATGCTGTGGCCCATGCCCAGCGCCCACTGCGGAAGGTGCCTGGGGAAGGCTGTTCTGACTGGGTGTGGTCCGTGTTGCCTTTGCTCTTTGACTTAAAAGTCATAGTCTCCTCTCATTCCATTTTGTTTCATCCAGAGTCTAATGAACGGGGAGGTCACAAAGCATCATTTTCCCTAGAAACCCCATTCATGCTCTTGATCAGAGGAGGGGAAGACCCTTGGTAATGGGGAGCATCAGCCACCTGCGGAAGGAGGGAGGGGGAGGGGGCATCTGTCTTCACCCACGAACACCTCCAAAAGCGTCCACTCCTCTCCCTCAGCATTAGGACTCACGGATGGCAGCAGGAGCTGTGGGGTAACATTCCCAAGAGGGGTGGAGCCTCACCTAAGAGGCTGACCTTCCATGAGTGACAGGAAGGTATTGCAGGTTGGGGCCACCTCAGCTTGATTGTCATCCCCTAATACACAGGGTGAGGAAAGAGAGTCCCCACACCCATGAAATTTCAGGGATGGGCCCTGTGCTTTTAGAAAGCAGCGGGTGGGGAGCTGGAGTGAAGAAAACGAAAATCCTTTGGTAAAAACTTGCCTGACTGGGTGTCAAACCCAGGCCTAGTCCATGCTACCAATCACCACACAGCATGACCTTTGTGGCCACTTGTCAGGGTGACTCACTGGAGCCCCAAGGAGGAGAGTAAGAGCAGTTTCCACCTCCTCCCCAGGGGTACGCTCTCCCAAGCTCCCTCTATTTAAGATACTTGACTTCTTCTGTGAGTGATTTTGCCTGGAAACACAGCAGAAGAAGAAAGGAAAAAAGGGGAGCTAACAAAAATATAAAGCTTGCAGACAAACCAAAAAACAACAACAAAAAATGTATGCTTGATACTGTGGGCAAAGGGTTGAACATACTTTGGGCTAAAATTGTGGATCAGCTGAAGGGAGAGAACAGTGTTGATTAACAGCTTCAGACCTTTTCCTTCCTGCCTCCTCCCCTCCACCTCCAAGGCCACAGGGTGGACTCAGCATGTGACTCCAGAAGCTCCCATGCCCTATGCCTCAGTCTGCATGAGGAGGGAGTTGAACTAGATGATCCCTCTGAGGTCCTTTCCATTTTAATCTTCTGCCCTCCAAGGGGAGAGGGTCAGGGGCCACTGGGTGGAGAGGAGGGAACCCCAGCAGCCACAGGGGAGGATGGACCCCCCACTAAGGGCTGAGAGAAATGAGAGGAAGCATCAGGTACAATGTGAGCAACTATTGTGACACTGAAACCCTCCGCTCACTACCATTGGTAAAGATCCGCTCCCTGAGGCTCCCTAGTCCCCCTCCTCAACAACCTGGGCCTCCCCAAACCTCCTGGGATCCAGTAATTAGAGGTAACACCTGGCTGTGTGTATATGCGTGCATGTGTGTGTGTGTGTGTGTGTGTGTGTTTGTGTGTGTGTGTGTGTGTGTGTAGCAGGGAGAGCAACCAGGACTCAGCTCCAGTTACCATGCTTCAAGCATGTGTTTGGTCAGTGCCTGACTTTCCACTACAGTCTAGGGAGACATCTTAAAAGAGAAACCCCCAAGGTGGGGGAGTTTACAGGGATGGGGTTGGGGGGTGCGTGGGTGAAGAAGGGAGGGAGGGAGGACTGTACATATATCATCCCTGAAAAAAAAATGTCTAAAGTTAATTTCTGCTTTTGGCAAAAATATGCTCTAGTCTGATTTTGTTAACTAATTCAGCACAATTCTGCACATTTCAGCAAAAACCTCCTTCCTCTATGGCCTTCTCTGAGGTTTCTGTAATGAGGCCCTGGCAGGGCAGTGGGCAGTGATTTAAGGTCTCTTGTACAATGGCTTCTGTTGTGGGGAATTACACAAATGGTGGTGTACACTCTTGCATATGACTTTTACCTCTCTGGAGAGTCAGCTCCCAGACTAGTCTTTCCAGTGGGTTCTGAATAACCTGCAAGAGGGCCTGGTGTCCTGAGTTGACTTCCCAAAGATGACACGGATGAGGGAGCAAAAGGCAGGCTGAAGGCAAAGCACAAGAGAACACCCCACACCCCCCTCCCAGATGGGATATTTGTGACATTCTTCAGGCACTCCTGACTGCCCAAGAACAAAGGAAGGGGAAAAACCAATGGTCAACTAATAGAGATCACAGTCATGCAGGACATGAGCCTCCAACACTTTACAACAGTCTTAATGATTTAAAAGAAAAGAAAAAAAAAAGCAGTCTTACCAACAGTCAGACCTCCAGAAACCTCCAGACTCAATTTCCTGAGGCCCTAACATCCCTTCCCCTCCATAGGATAGAAAACCTTACATGATCAGTCACTCCTCACAACCCCAGCCAGGTCTTTCTGCCCACAGGTCCTGTCCCTGTGTCATAATGAAACTACTTTTACCTTTTAGCACTGAAGACGTCTCCAGAATTTTCTTGACTGCTCATTCACATTTCACATCAACACCACTGACTCTGTTCCTTGACTCAAAGGGAAATAAACTCTGCATTTTTCATGATGCTGCCCATAGTTACCCCGTCTGTCCCAAGGCCAAATCTCAGGCTGAAGAGAATTTAGGGTGGTACCAGGATTCAGAGGGAAGGCTCTGGAGACGGTGTGGACCTGGCTCAGACCTATGGTGACGAATGGTCCTGGTTTTCCCAGAACTGTCCTGGTTTAGCACTGGGTATCCCATGTCCTAGAAAACCCCCCAGTCCTGAGCAAACTGGGATGGTTTGTCACCGTATCCTAGTTTTCTTACATCGTAGTCAGTAATTTAAACTCCTTTTTTTTTTTAAAGATTTATTTATTTATTTGAAGGGGGAGGGGCTGAGAGAGAGGGAGAGAGAGTCTTAAGCAGACTCCACACTGAGCACAGACCCCCAATGTGGGGCTGGATCTCACAACCCTGAGATCACGACTGGAGCCGAAACCAAGAGTCCGACACTTAAACAACTGAGCCACCCAGGCACCCCAGTAATTTAACCTCTTTGAACCTTAGTTTCCTCATATGTGAAATGAAGATAATGATCACCACCTCATGTGATATTTGAGGAGTAGGGTTGATATCCACCCAAAGATTGTTCAGGAAGAAAAGAGAGGACTGGGTGACAAAAGTAATGTGTTTGCGCCTCTGTTCCAAGGAGGAGAGGGCTCCTTCCCCCCATGTGTTTTGACCTTTCCAAGGGTAGGTGTGAGCACAACACTTGAGGATTCTGGAACAATCCAGAAAGCCTTGCAGGCCCTGGCTAATGCAGAAAGCTGGATTAAGGTCTCTCCCAGCCCTGTGATTATCTGTCTAAGTGTAAATGGCAGAGGCTGCTGCCTGCTTGCAGAAGTCACTTTTAGCAGCTACCACTTAGGAGTCACAAATAAGGGATTATGAAGCCTTTTCTTTTCAGCTTCCTTGTTGCCCCTCAGCTATTGTGCACAGAGATTCTTAACTAATAGCTGTGTTCTGAGTGACTATTTCCCAGCAACTACTGTTTCAGGGCTGAAAAAGGAAAAGAAGTTAATGTTTTCCAAAGACTCCCTTGCAAGCCTTTTGCAGCCCAAGGGTGAATTTCACAGGCGTCTTGATCCCTGGCAGTAGAGGCTGAGGGCTGTCTTGGAGACCAGAAGCAGCAAGCAAGAACTCCCAGAACAAAAGAGAGGCAAGGGAATTATATATTCAAATGTCCTGATAGAAGAAGGCTTTAATCAAAGACACCATAGAAAACAAGCCGCAGGCTGATAGGGAGTATTTGGAACATGAAGGTGTCAAAGGGGTCCAGGCTTATTCTGAAAAGAACAAATGACTGGGGAAAATGGTCCTTCCTAGTTGAGCAGAGCTATGTCAGCACTAACAACATGAGGGGGCACCTATTAGAAAGGTGCCAAGGGTTGGAGATTATTCAAAGTGTGACCGTCTTTACCATCCCGGCCCTCCTACCCCCACCACAAATGAAGTGAGAAACATTAGAATTAGTGCCAGATCCTGATTGAAAATAGAAGTTTGCAGAAGTTGGAAAATTCAACATGCAAGACTCTGGCACCAGGGATAACTAACTAGTCCAAGGCAGTGGATGGCACAATTTTGTGTAATTAGGACACATTTGGGAGGAGAGAAAAAAAGAACTCTCCAATCAGGAATTTACTGATTTACATAAACATTAGTGTGATCGTTGGTTTCAAATCCAATGGTGCCTCCTTCATATTTACATCCTAAATTAATGAGGGGCAGGATGCCAAGGACAGCGATGTTGCTGGCTTTCGGTGGCACACAAAACTGCCCACCAGACTCTGGGGAAACCTTCAAAGTAGATGTTTCTAGGTTACCAAGTTATTTTTCTCCTGTGTTTCCCACCCCTTTCTTTTTTTTTTTTTTTTAAAGATTTTATTTATTTATTTGAGAGAGAGAATGAGAGACTGAGAGCATGAGAGGGAGGAGGGTGAGAGGGAGAAGCAGACTCCCTGCTGAGCAGGGAGCCTGATGCGGGACTTGATACCGGGACTCCAGAATCATAACCTGAGCCGAAGGCAGTCGCTTAACCAACTGAGCCACCCAGGCGCCCCTTCCCACCCCTTTCTAAAGAAAATTAAAGTCTGGAACAATTAATTCAAAAGTCAAGAAATTTGATTATCTGAGTCATGCATTAAGCCGTGGCCATTAACTAGTACTGCATGATAAATCACTCCAAAGCTTAGTGACTTAAATTAACCACAATCATTTTATTACCTCTTCCAGTTTCTCTGGTCAGGAATGTAGGGAGGGCTCAGTGGGGAGATTCTGGTCTGGGGCCCCTCATACGATTGCAATCAGACAGTGGCTGGAGCTAGAACAGCAGAGGAGCTGGAGAAGCTGCGGTCTTACTGGGGTTCTCCCTCTTGTAGTCTCAAGGTCTCTCCATGCAGTCTCTCCACAAGTGCTGGTTGAGCTTCTTCACAACATGGTGGCCAAGCGTGCCAGTGCAAGTAATTCAGCTCGCAAGGGAGGAGCATCAACTTTTATGACATGGCCTTCGAAGTCATGTGGCATGATTTCTACCACATTCTCACATTGGTTACAAGTGAGTCACAAGGCCACCTAACTCAAGGGGAATTAGTGGAGAATTCTTAATTCCTACTAGAGAAATTGCAAGCTTCCAGAAGAGCAATGTGGGATGGGAGATATTGTGGCCATCTTTGGAAAATACAATATGCCATAAGATATGAATAACTGATGATCCTAACCTTTAAAAGAAATTTTTGTATTTTAAGAAAATGATGTTAACCCAATAGATCTCTAAATTAGTGAAATATGTCCTGAAGAACCTAGTGTTCACTACCTTCGACCCCTTCTTCTCCACGTTACCTCTGATTCTTCAGGGTCAAACAACAGGGTGTAATGTGATGTGTTAGTTTGTTGGGGCCCCCATAACAAAGTACCACAGATTGGGGGGCTTATACAACAGAAATGTATGTCTCCCAGTTCTGGAGGCTAGAAGTCTCAGATAACGATGTCAGCGGGGTTGATCCTTCCTGAGAACTGTAAGAGAACAACTGGTCCATGCCTCCCCTTTAGTTTCTGGCAGTTTGCTGGGACTCTCTGTTGTCCCTTGTCTTGTGGAAGCATCCCTCCCATCTCTGCCTTCATCTTCACATGGCATTCTCCCTGATGCATGTGTCTCTGTCCAAATTTCCCCTTTTTTATAAGGACACCAGTCCTATTGGGTTAGGGGCCCATCCTACTCCAGCGTGACCTCATCTTAACTAATTATATCTGCAGTGACCTTATTTCCAAATAAGGTTACATGCTGAGCTACTGGGGTTAGAACTTCGACATGTGAATTGGGGCGGGGGGGGGGGGCATTCAACCCACAACATGTGTCTTATTTTCTGAAGGAAGGAGCTTCTTTTGATATGGTTTCTAAGAGTATGAATGGGACAGTAGCACCCAATTGCAAGTAACATTTTCAAATTTTCTATCTTCTTTCCAGGGCCCTTGCCATTCTCTCCTATCTCCTAAACACCTTCAAATTTTAAGGAAAGGTTTTCATTAAGGCTATTGATGTCATTACAGTATTTTAGGATTAACGGTGTTTTTTATTAGAATGTCCATAAATAAATAAATAAATATTTTTAAATGTCATTATCAGATGTTGGTTATAGAAACTCATTCCCTCCCAAATTCTCTATAATCCTAATGTCACTAGTTATAGAACTTCAAATTGCCTAAGATTTTTCAAGACCTTATCCTCTTTGGAATCTGGGCCTCATATCTATGCAGCAACTTAGTTCATTTAAGGAGGCTCAAAGAACAATTTCTTGACTTAGGCAATGTGAAATTGTTCTCTCTTAATATTATGCAGACATTTAAATATGTATTTCCTTTGGATGTTTGAAGCAAAAAGAAAGACAGTCACCTCCTGCTGCTTCATTAGGGAAGCCACACATCTTTGGTTTTCCTGACCGAGCACTTATCTTGTACTTGATGTTTTCAAAATACCGTCCAAGCCTTAAATAGCCAGTTTCCACTACATCTTTATGAGATGTGAGGATTCTTGCCATTTTTAGTAAAGGAATTTGAAGCAAAAAGCACCAAGGTGACCTGTATAGCAAAGGTGGTATAACAAATCAGGACTAGAGCCAAGTGTCTGCCATGTCATGAACTAAAACTTTGTTTTGTGCAAACCCAGGGACAGATTCTCACGACCACATCCCTTTCCCGTCTTCCCAGAAGCCAGATGCCCACTTTCCCCTCTGCTCTGCAGTCACTGGGGAAGCAGCAGATGAGGCAGGAATTAGCAGATGCCCAGCAAACAAGGACAAGGCCTAGCAGATACCGACTGGAAGCAGGCCTGTTCTTAGTGTTTCTAAAACACCCCCTGGAGAGTCTCAGAAATGAGAGGGGGAACCTTTGGGATATGAAGCCCCAGTCAGCAGGTGGGCATCGCAATGCAATCAGTCACTTTACCCACTGGGCGGTGAGGTCTGGGAAAATCAGGACATGTATCAATACTAAAAATGGTATAGGAGGTGTTCCTTCTAGTCTTAGAAAGCTGCGATCTTCTTGATTAGAGACTCCACTGGAAACAAGCCCTCTGCAATTCTTTGGTCTAGTCTTAAGCCAGCAAACAATAATAGCAAACTTTACGGTCTTTCCTAAATTAGGAAGGTGCTGCCAGACAGACTCCCAGACATCTTATGTGGCTGCTTCCCCAGGAAGACTTGTAGGCCCCATAACACTCTGTAGTATTTGCAGAGTTCTTGGTTTTTCCTCTGATGAGAGAATATTGCATATCATTGGCTGGTCCTATACTTGAGAGCAGGAAAATTAGTGGCATGCAAATTATCTTATTTAAGGTCGTTCAAGACTCCACCCAGACCAGCATTTTATGCTTAGGCAGGCCATTAAAGCAAAAAGCAAACGCAAATTACAAGCTCCCCTGCAGAGGTACCAAGCATACCCTTTCCCTTCTTTTCTCTTTAGTCATTCACTTTAAAACTGTGATTGCCTCTTTACTTGGCAGAAGTATATCTAAGTAAGGTGTGTTTTGCTTTGATTGTAGGATACTCGGGTGCAATAGCATATGGTGTGGACCTCTTTCTAAGCAAGAAAATAAGTTCAGGCTTCGCATCTTCATATCAAGATGCCATGTTGGTCCTGCACACCTGAATTCTAAGCACAGGGATCTGAGCATTTAGGTCTATTTTCCTAATCAATACTAGGAAACTCATCCCATTTCTCAGTTCATCTTAGTTTAGGTTTTCAGTTATAAAACTTTTACATTCACAATGTTTATTATTTATACATGTCTTAATGATTTATTTTTAGAGTTTTTACTACAAGGCACCTCAAATCTTTTTTAAATAATGTAAACATGGTATTAATAATAAATAAAACACATAATATTCAACACTGAGGATTTCCTTAAAAATCATTGTGTTTTGGGGTGCCTGGGTAGCTCAGTCGTTGGGCGTCTGCCTTCAGCTCGGGTCGTGATCCCGGGGTCCTGGCTCCTGGGATCAAGCTCCGCATCGGACTCTCTGCTCAGCGGAAAGCCTGCTTCTCCCTCTCCCACTCCCCCTGCTTGTGTTCCCTCTCTCTCTGTCAAATAAATAAATAAAATCTTTTAAAAAAAATCATTGTGTTTTGTTCACAGGTTGACTAGAGAACACTGGTAAAAGATAACCAGTCCTGTTATTTTGCTGGACACACTCATACTGCCATACTGGAAGTTAAGATACTGAAATCTCTGGATGAATTATTTAAAGCCACTGTCCTCCTGAGGACCTACCACAGGCACTGAACTCTGCACCTCCCCTGGGACCTCCCCCTTATTCACCTTCTCCAGGATCCAGCAACCAAAGGGGCCCTAAAGGACCAACTCCAAACTATGACCAGTTGCCATTCTCTCATGTTGGTAATCTTGCTGTTCTGGCTATGTATTTTAATATTCCCCTTAGAGGGAAGGTTTTTGCTACTCTTGCATCCCTTTAGTGCTAACAATAGCTTCGCACTAATTTTTTGCAAACAATATTCTTAACCGACTGAGCCACCCAGGCGTCCCATAAACAATATTCTTTTAAGGGCAAGGTAGTGGTGAAGAATACAGATTCTGAAGCTGGACTGCTTGGGTTCAAGCCCTGGTTCAGCCTCATATTTGTCCCTGTGATCTTAGTGCGTTCTGTATCTTCTCCACACCTCATTTCTTTCTCTGTGAGTTGGTGGTAATAGTGGTATCTCCTCATAGGGTTGTTGTGAGGAATGAACAGTGAAGATAAGTCAAGCAGTTAGAACATGCTCATAGTAAGCTCAGCATATTAGCCATTATTACTGAGCATCTACCATGTGTCAGGCACAGTACTAAATGCTTTCTGTTATCTTATCCCCCCAACACCCCATCAAGTAGATATTATCACTCCTATTTTAAAGAGAACTGAATCTCAAAGAAATTAAGAAAGGTTACCATGCTGGTAATGGATAGAGCAGATTTAAATTCCTATCTCTGGGGCACCTGGGTGGCTCAGATGGTTAAGCGTCTGCCTTCGGCTCAGGTCATGATCCCAAGGTCCTGGGATTGAACCCCACATCGGGTTCCCTGCTAAGCAGGGAGTCTGCTTCTCCCTCTCCCTCTGCCCGCCACTCCCCCTGCTCGTTCTCAATCTCTTTCTGTCAAATAAATAAATAAAATCTTAAACAAAAAAAGAAGGGCGCCTGGGTGGCTCAGTCGTTAAGCGTCTGCCTTCAACTCAGGTCATGATCCCAGGGTCCTGGGATCGAGCCCCACATTGGGCTCCCTGCTCAGCGAGAAGCCTGCTTCTCCCTCTCCCACTGCCCCTGCTTGTGTTCCTGCTCTCGCTGTCTCTCTCTGTCAAATACATAAAATCTTAAAAAAAAAAAAGAAAAAGTACGTTCATTTAAAAAACATAAAAATAAATTCCTATCTCTTTGACCCAAAGTCTATGCTTTCCCCTCTGATTTAGAGTCTTCCCTGGTAGAAGTAACACTTGGCAGCAAAGAAGAAAGAGAAGAGGCCATCTGGTCCAGGTACCTTTGTTAAATGGCAAGTATGTGAAGATTCTAAGTGGATACAGACACCTTGCAGAGGATGGATGGCAAATGGAGTTCCTGTCTAACTAGAAGAGTTAGAGCTTCTGTTAACAACAATGTTCTCCCACCACCCCAGCTTTGGCAGGCATCCCTGACCCCTCCTGTTCCCTCACTCCCAGACCTAGTCACTAAGCCCCTCAATTCTGTTCCAGTGCTGTCTCTCACATCCCTGCCATTCCATTCATGCTTTGTGCTAACACTCCATTTCAAGTTCTCATTACCTCATGTCTAGATAATTTCAAAAGCCTCTTAACTAGAGTCCCAGCCTCCATGTCTCTAAGTCACCCCTCCTGCAATCACCACATTATCCCTAAAGAAACTGCTTCTATCACATGATTTCACCATTCAAACCCCCCCACCCCTGCCGCCGCCACACACACCCTGTGACTACCCAGTGTCTACTGACTATAGTTCAGCTATTTAGAATGACCTTCCAATTCCTTCTTAATCTAATTCCAATCTTTATTTCCAAACTGCTCTCCCAGGATTCTTCTGTAAGAATCCTATGATTTAGCCAAGATTGTTTCCTTGTTATTCCTTAACCATGCTATTTCCTTTCCCACCTCCAAGCCTTACCCACTCCATTCCTCATGCCTGGCCCATTCTCCTCCACTCTTCTAAATCCCATATGTCCATCATAACCCAACGTGACCACCCTTTCCGCTGTGACCCCTTCCATGCCCACTCCAGGGAAGTGAATCTTCTCCTTTATCTGACCTATACCCCTCATTTGGCACCTAGACTCCATTGCCTTATATTATAAATTTGCTCTTTGTACCTGCTCTGTTTTCCCAGGTACCTTGTGACTGCCTTACAGCCAGGGGAGCGAAGGAGATGGATGGTGGGAGGGTTTTGACAGGGAGGTGGCGGTATAGCCTAGTGGTTAGGCCTTTGGGCTCAGGGATCAGACAGCCTGGGTTTGAATCACAGCTCTGCATTAACTACCTAACTAGGCAATTTTTATCAAGACAGCTAATCTCTCAGTGTCCCCATCTATAAAACTAGGACAATGACTCTTCCTTCCTCAAAGAGCTATTGTGAAGATTAATGAGCTGGTATGTAGAGAGCCCTTATCCAGGGCCTGGCACGTAGATAAAGCTCAATCAATATTATTTATTATCGAACCAAAACAGAGAGTGCATGATGTGCTAGACCCCAAATAAATTACCTTATTTAATTTGTATGACAACCCTATAAGGTAATCATGCCTTAGCTCTGCCCTAGCTCTGGAGCCTTCTCACCAGCCCTGAATCAGGACTTTTCCATGAGAGAGAAGCTCACCCCAGTCACGTGTAAGCCATGTTTAATATCCCTGTTGCAGCTGAACTTAATTCTAACAGGCACGATTCCTGTCACTCTGGTGCTGGAAATAGTGGCACTTCTCTCTAGTGACCGCTAGGAACTTCATTTCTAGTATTCAAAAAATTATATTAGGAGGGAATAACCCAATTTAAGTCTTTCCTACATTGGTCAGCTTTTCTTTAGAGTGAGCAGGAGGATATGAGATTGAAGAATAAAGAGAGAGAAACAGATACAGATTCTTTCCAAAAAGGCGGGGAGGAGGTGGGACTGGACTAAACTCAGGGACCCTAGGCGGCCGCCACCATAACCCCCTGGGGACGCTGGGGCAGATGCGGTTTCACTGCTGACACAGTCTCTTCAGAGAATAACGTGGCTGTTTCGGGCTGTGTAGATCTTAAGTCCAGCCTCAGGTCAGAAACATGCCTGGAGCTGGCTATGGGTTGTTTTGGTTATGATTTAGCAATTTGCGTTAAGTCATGACCTTGGTCTGTCCTTTGTGCATCTACCTAAAAATGAAGAAAAGTGGAGGGGGTGGAGCAAGATGGCGGAGGAGTAGGAGACCTGGATTTCGTCTGGTCCCAGAAATTCAGCTGGATAGGGATCAAACCATTCTGAACACCTACGAAATCAACAGGAGATCGAAGAAAAGAATAGCAACAACTCTCTGAACAGAAAAGCGACCACTTTCTGGAAGGTAGGACGTGCGGAGAAGTGAATCCGAGGCGATATTCGGGAGGATAGACGGCAGGGGAGGAGGCCTCCGTCGGCCGCTTCTGGCAAGTGATAGAGCCGCGGAGCACAAAATTGGACCCTTTAGAAGTTGGCTCCGCTGAGGGACGTCGCTGCAGTGGCTAAGCGGGGGGTGGCACCCTCGCAGGACAGTGTGGTCTCAGGACCCTCAGGGTCACAGACAGACCGGGGGTGCCTGAGTGCGGCAGAGCTCCCAGGTATTGGAGCGGGGAAGCCGGCTGCAGAGACGGCGCCGAGGCGCGGGCTCTCAGCTCGGGGTTGCCCTAAACTGTGATCCGCGGCCCAGTCGGGCCACTGCTCCTCCAGCAGGGACCCAACAAGCAGCAGATCCGGGGAGACTCCCCTTCCTCCCCAGGGAGGAGCGGCGCGGGAGTGCACCGCAGGGATCTGCTGGGTTTGGAAACTCCACACGTGGTCGGGAGCCAGAGATAGAAACGCTCGGTCACAGGCCGGGTGAGCACGGAGTGGGCATGGGAGACCAGGGAGATGGGAGTGACTGCTTTTCTCTGGGGGTGGCACTGAGGAGTGGGGCCCGAGTTCTTGGCTCCTCTGGGGCAGAGATTGGGAGGCCGCCATTTTCACTCTCATCCTCCAAAGCTGTGCGGAAAGCTTGCAGGGAACAAAAGCTCCCGAGAGCAAACCCGAGTGGATAAATTAGCCCGGACCCAGCAAGGGCAGGGCAATTGCACCTCCGGCAAAGACATTTGGGAACCATGGCAACAGGCCCCTCCCCCAGAAGATCAGCAAGAACAGCCAGCCAAGACCAAGTTTACCGAACAATGAGAACGTCAGAACGCCAGCGCTAGGGGAATACTGCACATAGAATTCATGGCTTTTTTTTACCATGACTCTTTAGTCTTTCAAAGTTAATTTTTTTAACTGTCTTTTTTTTTTGAATTTTTCTTTTTCCCTTTTTCAACCAACATCTATCAATCCCTTTTTTTAAAAAACATTTTTATTTTTCATTTTTAGAGTCATATTCTATCCCTTCATAGTAGTTACCCTTATTTTTGGCATATATATATAAATTGTTCTCCCTTTAAAATTTTGAGATACAGTTTCCTCTAACATCAAAATATACCCTAAAGCTCAAGTGTATGGCTTTGTTCTAGTCTCCTGCCTGATCACATTCTCTCACTTTTTTTTCTCTTTTTTTAAAAATCCTCTTCTTTCTTTTTTCAAACAACTTCTTATCAATTCCTTTTATAAAATTTTTTATAATTTTCGAATTTACAGTCATATTCCATCCCTTCATCATATCAACTCTTATTTTTGTACATATATAAGTTTTTCTTTCTTTAAAATTTTGGGAAACACTTTCTTCTAACAGACCAAAATACACCCCAAATCTAGTGTGTGGCACTGATCTATGCACCAGCCTGATCATATTTGATCATATTCTGTTTTATTTTTGTTTTGTTCTGTTTTTGTTTGTTTTTATCTTTTTCTTTTTCTTTCTTTTTCTTTTTTCTTTCTTTCCCTTTGTTTTCCCCGGCCTCAGGTATTTTCTGATTCGTTCAGAGTATATTTTCTGGGGACGTTGTTACCCTGTTAGCATTTTGTTCTCTCATTCATCTATTCTTCTCTGGACAAAATGACAAGATGGAAAAAATCACCTCAACGAAAAGAACAAGAGGTAGTACCAACTGCCAGGGACCTACTCGATATGGACATTAGTACAATGTCAGACCTAGAGTTCAGAATCATGATTTTAAAGATACTAGCTGGGCTTGAAAAAAGCATGGAAGTTATTAGAGAAACCCTTTCTGAAGAAATAAAAGAACTAAAATCTAACCAAGTCGAAATCAAAAGGGCTATTAATGAGGTGCAATAAAAAATGGGGGCACTAACTGCTAGGATAAATGAGGCAGAAGAGAGAATCAGTGATATAGAAGACCAAATGATGGAAAATAAAGCTGAGAAAAAGAGAGATAAACAATTACTGGATCACGAGGGCAGAATTCAAGAGATAAGTGATACCATAAGACAAAACAATATTAGAATAATTGGGATCCCAGAAGAAGAAAGAGAGAGGGTGGCAGAAGGTATATTGGAGCAAGTTATAGCAGAGAACATCCCTAATGTGGGGAAGTAAACAGGCATCAAAGTCCATGAGGCACAGAGAACCCCTCTCAATATCAATAAAAATACATCAACACCCCGACATCTAATAGTAAAACTTACGAGTTTCAGAGAAAAGAGAATATCCTGAAAGCAGCTCGGGAGAAGAGATATGTAACCTACAATGGTAGAAACATTAGATTGGCAACAGACCTATCCAGAGAGACCTGGCAGGCCAGAAAGGACTGGCATGATATACTCGGAGCACTAAATGAGAAAAATATGCAGCCAAGAATATTATATACAGCTAGGCTGTCATTGAAAAATAGAAGGAGAGATAAAAAGCTTCCAGGACAAACAAAAACTAAAGGAATTTGCAAACACAAAACCAGCCCGACAAGAAATATTGAAAGGGGTCCTCTAAGCAAAGAGAGAGCCTAAAAGCAACATAGACCAGAAAGGAACAGAGACAATATACAGTAACAGTCACCTTACAGGCAATACAATGGCACTAAATTCATATCTTTCAATAGTTACCCTGAATGTAAATGTAAAATGGGCTAAATGCCCCAATCAAAGGACACAGGCTATCAGATTGGATTAAAGAACAAGACCCATTGATATGCTGTCTGCAAGAGACTCATTTTAGACCCAAAGACACTCCCAGATTGAAAGTGAGGGGGTGGAAAACGATTTACCATGCTAATGGACCCCAAAAGAAAGCTGGGGTGGCAATCCCTATATCAGACAAATTAGATTTTAAACCAAAGACTGTAATAAGAGATGAGGAAGGACACTATATCCTACTTAAAGGGTCTATCCAACAAGAAGATCTAACAACTGTAAATATCTATGCCCCCTACATGGGAGCAGCCAATTATATAAGGCAATTAATAACAAAAGCAAAGAAACACATGGACAACAATAGAATAATAGTGGGGGACTTTAACACCCCCCTGACTGAAATGGACAGATCATCTAAGCAAAAGATCAACAAGGAAATAAAGACTTTAAATGACACACTGGACCAAATGGACTTCACAGACATATTCAGAACATTCCATCCCAAAGCAACAGAATATACATTCTTCTCTAGTGCCCATGGAACATTCTCCAGAATTGATCACATCCTAGGTCACAAATCAGGTCTCAACTGGTACCAAAAGATTGGGATCATTCCCTGCATATTTTCAGACCACAGTGCTTTGAAACTAGAACTCAATCACAAGAGGAAAGTCGGAAAGAACTCAAATACATGGAGGCTAAAGAGCATCCTACTAAAGAATGAATGGGTCAACCAGGAAATTAAAGAAGAATTTTTAAAAATTCATGAAAACCAGTGAAAAGGAAAACACAACTGTTCAAAATCTTTGGGATGCAGCAAAGGCAGTCCTAAGAGGAAAATATATAGCAATACAAGCCTTTCTCAAGAAACAAGAATGGCCTCAAATACACAACCTAACCCTACACCTAAAGGAGCTAGAGAAAAAACAGCAAATAAAGCTTAAACCCAGCAGGAGAAGAGAAATAATAAAGATCAGAGCAGAAATCAATGAAATGGAAACCAAAAGAACAGTAGAACAGATCAACGAAACTAGGAGCTGGTTCTTTGAAAGAATTAACAAGATTGATAAACCCCTGGCCAGACTTATCAAAAAGAAAAGAGAAATGACCCAAATCAACAAAATCATGAATGAAAGAGGAGAGATCACAACCAACACCAAGGAAATACAAACAATTATAAGAACATATTATGAGCAACTCTATGCCAGCAAATCAGATAACCTGGAAGAAATGGATGTATTCCTAGAGATGTATCAACTACCATAAGTGAACCAGGAAGAAATAGGAAACCTGAACAGACCTATAACCACTAAGGAAATTGAAGCAGTCATCAAAACTCTCCCAACAAACAAGAACCCAGGGCCAGATGGCTTCCCAGGGAAATTCTACCAAACATTTAAAGAAGAATTAATACCTATTCTTCTGAAACTGTTCCAAAAAATAGAAAATGGAAGGAAAACTTCCAAACTCGTTTTATGAGGCCACCATTACCTTGATCCCCAAACCAGACAAAGACCCCATCAAAAAGGAGAATTACAGACCAATATCCTTGATGAACATGGATGCAAAAATTCTCACCAAAATACTAGCCAATGGGATCCAACACTACATTAAAAGGATTATTCACCACGATCAAGTGGGATTTATCCCTGGGCTGCAAGGTTGGTTCAACAACCTCAAATCAATCAACGTGATACAATACATTAACAAAAGAAAGAACAAGAATCATATGATCCTCTCAATAGATGCAGAAAAAGCATTTGACAAAGTACAGCATCCTTTCTTGATTAAAACTCTTCAGAATATAGGGATAGAGGGTACATACCTCAATATCATAAAAACCATCTATGAAAAACCTACAGTGAATATCATTCTCAATGGGGAAAAACTGAGAGCTTTCCCCTAAGGTCAGGAATGCAGCAGGGATGTCCACTATCACCACTGCTATTCAACATAGTATTAGAAGTCCTAGCCACAGCAATCAGACAACAAAAAGAAATCAAAGGCATCCAAATAGGCCAAGAAGAAGTCAAACTCTCACTGTTTGCAGCTAATATGATACTTTCTGTGGAAAACCCAAAAGACTCCACCCCAAACTGCTAGAACTCATACAGGAATTCAGTAAAGTGGCAGGATAGAAAATCAATGCACAGAAATCAGTGGCATTCCTATACACCAACAACAAGACAGAAGAAAGAGAAATTAAGGAGTCGATCCCATTTATAATTGCACCCAAAACCATAAGATACCTAGGAATAAATCTCACCAAACAGGCAAAGGATCTGTACTCAGAAAACTATAAAATACTCATGAAGGAAATTGAGGAGGACACAAAGAAATGGAAAAATGTTCCATGCTCATGGATTGGGAGAACCAACATTGTGAAGATGTCAATGCTGCCTAGAGCAATCTACACATTCGATGGAATCCCCATCAAAATACCATCCACTTTTTTCAAAGAAATGGAACAAATAATCCTAAAATTTGTATGGAAACAGAAAAGACCCCGAATAGCCAGAGGAATGTTGAAAAAGAAAAGCAAAGCTGGCGGCATCACAATTCCGGACTTCTAGCTCTATTAGAAAGCTGTCATCATCAAGACAAGTATGGTACTGGCACAAAAACAGACACATAGATCAATGGAACAGAATAGAGAGCCCAGAAATGGACCCTCAACTCTATGGTCAACTAATCTTTGACAAAGCAGGAAAGAATGTCCAATGGAAAAAAGTCTCTTCAACAAATGGTGTTGGGAAAATTGGACAGCCACATGCAGAAGAATGAAACTGGACCATTTCCTTACACCACACACAAAAATAGACTCAAAATGGTTAAAAGACCTAAATGTGAAACAGGAGTCCATCAAAATCCTAAAGGAGAACACAGGCAGCAACCTCTTCAACCTCAGCCACAGCCACTTCTTCCTAGAAACATCACCAAAGGCAAGGGAAGCCAGGGCAAAAATGAACTATTGGGACTACATCAAGATAAAAAGCTTTTGCACAGCAAAAGAAACAGTCTACAAAACCAAAAGACAGCCGACAGAATGGGAGAAGATATTTGCAAATGACATATCAGATAAAGGGCTAGTATCCAAAATCTATAAAGAACTTATCAAACTCAACACCCAAAGAACAAATAATCCAATCAAGAATTGGGCAGAAGACATGAACACACATTTTTCCAAAGAAGACATCCAAATGGCCAACAGACACATGAAAAAGTGCTCAACATCACTCAGCATCAGGGAAATCCAAATCAAAACCTCAATGAGATACACACCTCACACCAGTCAGAATGGCTAAAATTAACAAGTCAGGATACGAAAGATGTTGGAGGGTATGCAGAGAAAGGGGAACCCTTCTACACTGTTGGTGGGAATGCAAGCTGGTGCAACCACTCTGGAAAACTGTATGGAGGTTCCTCAAACAGTTGAAAATAGAGCTACCATTCGATCCAGCAATTGCACTACTGGGTATTTACCCCAAAGATACAAATGTAGGGATCCGAAGGGATACATGCACCCCGATGTTTATAGCAGCAATGTCCACAATAGCCAAACTGTGGAAAGAGCCAAGATGTCCATCAACAGATGAATGGATAAAGAATAAGTGGTATACACACACACACACACACACACACACACACAATGGAATATTATGCAGCCATCAAAAGGAATGAGATCTTGCCATTTGCAATGACGTGGATGGAACTGGAGGGTGTCATGCTGAGCGAAATAAGTCAATCAGAGAAAGACATGTACCATATGACCTCACTGATATGAGGAATTCTTAATCTCAGGAAATAAACTGAGGGTTGCTGGAGTGGGGGTGGGTGGGAGGGTGGGGTCTCTGGGTGATAGACCTTCGGAAGGGTATGTGCTATGGTGACCGCTGTGAATTGTGCAAGACTGTTGAATCACAGATCTGTACCTCTGAAACAAATAATACATTATATGTTAAAAAAAAAAAAAGAAGAAGAAGATAGCAGGAGGAGAAGAATGAAGGGGGGGGAATTGGAGGGGGAGATGAACCATGAGAGACAATGGACTCTGAAAAACAAACTGAGGGTTCTAGAGGGGAGGGGGGTGGGAGGATAGGTTAGCCTGGTGATGGGTATTAAAGAGGGCACGTTCTGCATGGAGCACTGGGTGTTATGCACAAACAATGAATCATGGAACACTACATCAAAAACTAATGATGTAATATATGGTGATTAACATAACAATGAAAAAATAAAACTTAAAAAAAAAGAAGAAAAGTAAAACATAAAAACACTAAGTAGGTGCCCAAATCAGTGGCACAACACCCCCTCATCCCACCTCCCTCTTGCTTGTTGGAAGAGTTTGTCCTTTCACCAGAGCTGTGAGTTCTAGCTACTCGCATTCTCAGATTCCTTGTAGTTGGAGCATAGATATGAGACCTAGCTTAGTCCAATTAACCTGTAAAGTCTGCTAAGAGTCTGATGGGAAACTCTTTCTCCACTGGGTATAATCTTGTTGACATGGGGTGCCTGGAACTGCTGCAGCCATCTTGTTAGTATGAGGTAGACAGGACTGACATACTGAAGAAGGCAAAGCCAAGAGATGGAAGATACCTGGTTCCTGATGACATCATTGACCCAATCTTTTAAAATTGGACTGAATCCAACTTATTGGTATATGAAGTAATAAATGTCTTTACTGTTTAATTAATTTTGGTTGGATATGTCGTTACTTGTCACCAAAAGCATCCTTACTGGTGCAGTGGCCAAAAACATTTTAACCTTCAAAGTTGTAATGCTATGTCTCTATAGGTTACCCCTAGTCAA
This sequence comes from Zalophus californianus, assembly GCF_009762305.2. Taxonomy (NCBI): domain Eukaryota; kingdom Metazoa; phylum Chordata; class Mammalia; order Carnivora; family Otariidae; genus Zalophus; species Zalophus californianus. The sequence continues at coordinate 44,865,231 of NC_045596.1, forward strand.
AACAAATGTATCTCGCCCTTGCTGGCATGTTCTTCCCCATTTTCTAACTGGAGACAGGTTAGGGAAATATGCTATACCCACTTTATGGAAGATTATACAGTTAAGTAATCCATATTTGAAACCTGGTTTACCTCTGTGACCTTGGGCAAATTAACTTCTCTGTGCCTCAGTTACATCATCCATTAAATGGGAAAATAATCATCCTGCTTCCTAAAATTGGATCCAATGAGCTAATACATTGAAAATACTTAGAACAGTGCCTGGCCCACAGCAAGTCATCAATCAAATATTAGTTTTGTTTTCATCCTCCCAGCACTGTGCCCTTCCCCAGGTTTCCAAGGCATTTTGCTGTCACACTTTCCACCTACATTTTCCTTTGCGTAGCATTTCTGGGAATAGCTGAAATGTGGGACAGACACAGTCAGCTCAATCCTCTTGTTAGCACTCATATCACGAGATCATCAGAAAAGAAATTTAAGAGAAAGTAACAAATATCTTGTCTGGAAACACCGTATAGAAGCCCAAATTCCCTTCACTCCCCAGATCCCATGCTCTGGATGTCCTATACCCTATGCACTGAGATAGAGGTGGCAAGGACTCTGGGGGTTGCTTGTCCCACAGGCCCCTGGGGTGTGCCCTTAGCATGGAGTGTGTCTCTCATACATCTATAGCCCGAGTAGAAAGAAAAACCCACAGATCTTATATCTTTGCTACTTGCCATTTCTCCTCTTCTTGAGCTTGTTTGCTGGGCCAAGAATCTCGTCTCTCTTTCTTGGGAGACTTCTTTTTCCATGAAACCATGATTATACATCCTTTGTCTGGCTACCACCCACCAGGGACTCAGAGTCTGCTTCAGCTTCTTACATCTGCATTATGCTTGTCAATCTAGGTTGGCTTTCAGCCAATACTTCTGTATATCTAACCTGTAGAGCCCTTGGCTGCTTCCAAAATATTTTGGCCCAAGTTATTTAATCCTCACAAAAATCTTGTGTGGTGCATGTTTTCATTCCAAACCTGACTCCTTGGGGGCTTTCTCCTTTTCCTGTAGAGATCAAGGGCAGGGGGCGATGGGACAAAAATTTTTCACTTTCTTTGCAGTACGGGTCTGAGGTGATAAGGACTTCATCTGGTTTTACCTCAGCAGTGAACATTTGAGGAGAGAGAAAGCAAAGACCCTGCAGGAATCACCGGAAGTCCACCAGAAACTCGAGAACTTGGCTTTTGAAGGAACAACAAATACCTGACACTTCTCTGGGAGGAAGGATCAGATTCTGACTAGTGGTGGGCCAATACAGAAGAGAGTGAGAAGGAGGAAAAGGCTCTGGAAACTAGCTGGCATAACCAAGTACTTCCTAACATGAAATCTTTTGCCTTTTGTATGAAACCAAAGAAGCACAATATTTGGCCCCCTTCAGATTAAAGATGTTCTATTGATTTACTTATCAGAGAGCCCCTCAAACATTTATATTGGCAATGATTAGGCTAGAAACTGACCCCACCCTGCCCGCTTCAGGGGTAGGGGTTCAGATTCTCCGTGAACAGTTGATGCGCAGTGGAGGTTTGCCTGAACAGGATTGCAGATTCATGGAGCCCTGGTTGCTGCGTTCTGGAAGGTAGGAGGAAATGGGGGCCTGTGCATGTGGGCTGGTACTACACAGCTTTGCCACTTCATTATCTGTCTGAGCTGCCAGACTCTTGGAAAAGTTCCTTTCATTTCTTCAATTTTATTCAGTGCCAGGTTGGGAGGCCTGGAGAGGGGTCAGGGACCCAACCATTGTGTTAACCAGAGCAGTACCAAGTGACAAATAAATGCTGTTCTTTCCTTTTTATCTTTTTCTTTTCCGCCTTCCAGGAAGATTAAAAAAAAAAAAAAAACCCAACTCACTTTTTACTTTCAAGCACACCCTGTTCTTTCACAAGGAGAAAAGAAGCCCACAGAGCAACATTTATTCATAAAGTCTCTATTCAGCTCTCCTTGCTTGTTTTTGGCTCAGGGTTTAGCAAACTGGTTCCCACAGAGCAAAAACCAGCGGGGGAGGTGAGGTTCAGAGTAGAGAACAGTAAAGAGACCTGCTCTTCCAGAATGCAATGGAAAACCACAATATTTCTGGATGAGTGGCATGAGCCCAGCAGTGACTTTATTCTCTATTTCCCCCTTTGGATGGGAGCCTGCCTACCTCAGGGCTGGCCAGGCTCATCTACCCATCCCTGCCCGTGCACGTCCTCTCTCTGAAAGGGGCTGCCTTGGGGGGAAATTGAATGGGCTCTTGGAGTGGCTGTCATGATAGAGTGATGCCCTATCTTAGAAGGAGACAAGTGAGCCATCCTTCTAGATGCTCAGGGAGAAAACCCTGGAATCATCCCTGATTCCTCTCTTTCTCCCTTCCTACTTCCAGTCCACTAGCATATCCCGTTGGCTCCACATTCAAAATTTCTTCAGCATCTGTATCAGTCGGTATCTATAACAATTACTGTCTAAGTCATAAAAGTCAGTATCTATACCCGTATGTGGTTCAACAAGAGAAATAGAACCAGTCAGAGAGGCATAGTAAGAGATTCATTGCAAGGAGTTGGCTTACATAATTGTGGGGCTGGTTAGGAGAGTCTGAAGTCCGCAGGGTGGGCCCTCAGGCAAGGCAAGCAGGAATGCTGAGGCGCCAGGTGAAGCTGTTGTCCACCCGCAGAGGTGGTTCCTCATCCGGGAACCTACTCAGGTTCTGTGGTCTGCTCAGAGGGATCTTCACTGATGGAATCAGGCCCACCCTCAATCTAGGGTAATTTCGCTTACTTCAAGTCAACCCACTAGGGACTTCCATCACATCTACAAAATATCTTCATAGCAACACCCAGATTAGTGTTTGATTGAATAACTGCTGACTGTAGCCAGCTAAGTTGACCCTTAACACCTGCCATCCCGTTGTCGAAGCCACCATCATTTCTCCTCTGAATTACCACTGCATCAGCATCTTTACCAGTTTCCCTGTTTCTGCTCTGATCCTCCCTGCCCTTCCCCCTCCCCCAACTGTTTTTGGCAGAGTAGCTGGAGGGATCATTGCTCCATTGTTCAAAGCCCTGGTGATGGACAGAGTGATGGTTCCCCAAAGATGTCCATGTCCTAATCCCCAGTACCTGTGAGTCTGGTATCTTGAATGGCAAAAGGGACTTTGCAGGTGTGTTTACGGGACGGGGTGGGGGTGGGGAAATGGTCCTGGATTACCAGGTGGGCCCAGTCTAATCACATGGGTCCTTAAAAGTGGAAGAGGAAAGCCAAAGACTGAGAGAACTTGACCCTTCACTACTGGCTTTGAAACTGCAGGACGGGGCCACCAAGCCCCCAGCAAGAACAGGGGGCCTCAGGTGTACAACTTCATGGAACTGAATTCCTCTAGCACCACTCAGAGAGCAACGAAACAGATTCTCCCACAGAGCTTCCAGGGTAAGGAATGCAGCCCTGCTGATAGCTTGGTTTTATCCTGGTAAGACAGTGTTGAGCTTCTGATCTATAGAACTGTAAGATACAAATGTATGTTGTTTAAGCCACTAGATTTGTAGTAATATGTTTTGGCAGCAACTTCCAGTCCCACTCAGTGTAAAAACCAAGCTCCTCAGAATCCCCTTCTCTCTGACCACATTTCCTACTACTCTCCCCCAGGCCCCCCTTACCCCCTCCATCCACTCCAGGGCCTGGACAAGACTGAAGCTCATGAGGCATCAGCCTTGAGGTGCCAAAAAATTCAGTAATCAAGATAAAGACCATTTTAATGAAATACCAAAATTAATGCAAAATAGTCCATGGTACACAAAGTATAAAAACTTGGACACAAGGCAGGATTCAACCCTGCATTTGTACAGCCCGCTTCCCGCTAATGCCAGGTCTGATCTTTGTTGCTCTCAAACTCCCCGCACTTTCCCATTTGCTTTTGCCCCAAATATCAGCAAGGCTTTCTCCCTCACCTGCTGCAGGCTTTGCTCAAGTATCCCCTTCTTATGAGCCTTCCCTGACCCTCTATTTAAAGTAGCAGTGTCCCTCCCCAGCACTCACTGTCCCCTCCCTCGTTTATATTTCCCCAAATATGTTACATATCTAATATTCTAGTTTGTTTATGTAGAGGGTAAAATTTCTCCTCTATCCTCCTAGGGTTTCTGGCTGGGATTGTCTTTTACGGATTAAGAGGAGAAGAGCGTACAAATTTTAATAAAAGTTTGCCTGTACACAGGAGTCTTCACAGGAAAACACAGACCCAGAGAAGTATCTAGGCCCAAGTGCACTTATATACTAAGTTGGAAAAAAGAGTTTCAATTGTGGAAAAGTAACTAAAACATATGGAGAGACTAGAAGAAGATAAGAGTTATTTTAATAAGGCCTATGTGTACAAATTTCCCTCAACCTCGACTCCCTGTCTTTGGTGATAAAAATTTTCTTTTTCCTCCTGGTATCAGGAGGGCATCTTTCACACTGGGAGTTTCATCTCCCGTTTTCGGGAAGAAAAGGAAAGGTTAGAGTGCTTTCCTTGTACCTGTCGTTTTTCAAGTGGCTTCAAAATAATATTCTAAAGCAGCATATTTTGAGGTGACCTGTTCTGAACCCCTTTGTTACTTATTGTTTGCTGCTATTTCATCAAAACCTAAGAGAACGTGGTAGGCCCTCAGGTAGGAGTGAAGGAGGGAGGGAGAGACAGAGGAAGTGTGGAAAGTGTCAATGGCAGAACAGGGTGTGTAAGTACATTCAATGAAGAACTTTCTCGTTGGTTTATTGAAGCTCAAGATCCCTGAAGAACTGTAGTAAATTTCAGTCTGTCTGTTTAAGGAAATCTTGATTTATAAGCAGGGTTATTTTTTCCTCTCCCAAAGGGGAAAACCATCAAAAGCCAGTATGTTCTATTAGATTAATTAGCAGATTTGGATTAGCTGTGTACTTTCTTTTCTAGGGTATTAGCTCAATTCTGTTTGCACTGAAATTCTGAGAAATGTTTGAATCCCATGCAGTTTGCCCAAAATCCTTTGAGATAGTCTCTGCAAGCTATATTTAACAATCCCTAGAGATTTTATTCTTGTCTAGTTTACCCTTAATTAAAAATTCCATTTTGATCCCTTTTCTCTATTTTTTGAGTGGATTCTAATGGATCTATTGTCAAAGATTAGTGATAACTTGCATTATAAATTGTTTTTTTATGGGCGCCTGGGTGGCTCAGTCGTTAAGCGTCTGCCTTCGGCTCAGGTCATGATCCCAGGGTCCTGGGATCGAGCCCCGCATCGGGCTCCCTGCTCGGCGGGAAGCCTGCTTCTCCCTCTGTCCCTCCCCCTGCTTGTGTTCCCTCTCTCGCTATCTCTCTCTGTCAAATAAATAAATAAAATCTTTTTAAAAATGTTTTTTTATGCCACAGTAAACAGAACATTGTAATAAATGTCTTACAAGGTTGATGAGAGTCAGGGTTTAGCTGGAATATATGAACTGGGGTTTAATCAGAGAGAATTACAGTTGGTGGCACAGACTGAATCCTGAAAATTGTGGGCCCAGATGGCCAATGTGGGCATTTGTAGGACAATTAAGCTGAGGAAGTGGGTTAGGAGAGAGAAGGGAGGGGTGGAAGGAGGCAAAGATGGGGAGGTGGGGAGCAGGGGGTAAAGAGAGACTCAAAGACAAACCAGGAATAATGGACTCCATTCCTGAGTGCTCTTCCAGTCCCCAGCCTTGAGTCTTTGCTGCCTGTCCATGAACCCCCATGAGCTCTCCCCTACAGCCTTCCTTGAGCTAAACTGAGGGGTTCTTTTTCCCTGTACTTGGAAGAGCTGACTGGATTGTATATTCTTGAGGATGGTCATTGAAAAAGCAAAAATTTCCTTGAGCACACTTGGGAAACCACAGGCAGGTTCATGCAGTCTTTTCCACTGGAATTAAAGAGTGGGTTTTGATGGTTTTAGTGTATGAAAGAAAAATTAGAAGAGAAAAAAAAGGAAAAATTAGTTCAACTAAATGTAGTATCTTGGAATGGATCCTAGAACAGAAAAAGGATCTTGGTGGGAAAACTGGTGAAATCTGAATAAAGTCTGGAGTTTGGTTAATAATCATAGTAACAGCGATTTCTTAAATTTGACATGTACCATGGTTATGAAAGATGTTAACATTAAGGTAATCTGGGTGAAGGGTATACAGAACCTGTGCTATCTTTGCAGCTTTCCTGGAGGTCCAAACTTATTCCAAAATAAAAAGTATTAAAAAAAAAAAAAAAGCTTTCAGGGGCACCTGGATGGCTCAGTCGGTTAAGTGACCAACTTTTGGTTTCAGCTCAAGTCATGATTTCAGAGTCGTGAGATCGAGCTCCACATCAGGCTCTGAGCTGGGTATGGAGTCTGCTTAAGATTCTCTCTCTCTCTCTCCCTCTGCCCCTCCGCTGCTTGTGCATGCTTTGTGCACAAGCTTGCTCTCTCTCAAAAACTCTCAATTCCTAGATTGAGAAGGAAGTGGTATGATGAAATGGAAACAGCAACTATAATAGGGGTCAGAAAACTAGAGTGAAGCCTGGAGAAGCTTGGTTTAAGTCCATGCTTGGCTCCTTCCTAGCTGCGCAGCCTTGGCCAAGACACTTCACCTCTCTGATATTCAGTTCCCTCACAAATTCCTAGTGCCATTTGGGGGAAGTGAACAATGACCCTGACCATGATAGCATGGCGGGATGAGCCGGGGCGGGGTGGGGGGTTGGTGGTGGTGTAGGAAGGAGAGGGAACTGGTCTAGCCCGGACACGGGGACTGCGTATAAACGGATTCAACCCTTGGCTTGTGGTACTTACTTTATGCACTTGGACAAGTAAAGAGAAAAGATCACTGTCTTCCATGCCATGATGAGAGCCTCTTCAGAGATGTATGTTACGTATGTAGAAAATTACATATCACTGTGTACACACATTTCGTGGGTCACCTTTCAGGTAATATGTCCTTGGCATTTTTAGTGTCTATAGTTGTCCTCATAAATATTTTAACTGCAAATTAAAACACACGTACATGTTTATATATATGCCTCCCCTGCATAGAATATGTTTTATACGTAAATATATTTATAGATAAATATATATAAAACATATATACATATAAAATATACAATGGTAAATATGCTGCTTTGGCATATATAATATATGCCAATGTAACATACTGGTCAAGACAGAGGCTAGAGTGTGGTTCTGGGTTTGAATTCTAACTCCACCACTAACTGTGTGGTGCCCTATGCTTCACTTTTCTCACACAGGGAAAAGATAGAATATGCTTCTAAAGACCATTGAGACAAGCTGATGTAGTTTATGCAAATAGAACATGTCTGACTGTAAACACTCAATAAAAGATTGGCTTTGATTATAACAAAATTGTGACAGTTTGTAATAACTTGAACATTACAAAAATGTAAAAATCTTCCGTAATTCCACCCCCACCACCCAAGACATTCACTACAACTGTTTGGTGCCCATTTCTCCTCTCCCACTTCCTGTTTGGGGTCTTTGAATTTTTCTAGTCCGTTTGTGTGAACTCCTTCTGTTAAAAATAGTAGTCCTTTGTCTTTATTTGTTGAATATTTCCCCCAATCTGTTGTTTATTTTTTGTTTTGATTGTTGGCTTGGAGGTTGATGGAGGTTTGATAAACATGATTTCATAGCCTATGTAAGTGATATGTTTTTTTTTTTTAATTTTATTTATTTGAGAGAGAGAGTGAGAGCGAGCATGAGCAGGGGCAGGAGATAGGGAGAGGCAGACTCCCCGCTGAGCAGGGAGCCTGATGCGGGGCTCAATCCCAGGAACCTGGGATCATGACCAGAGCCGAAGGCAGACACTTAACCAACTGAGCCACCCAGGTGCCCCTGTGAGTGATATTTCTGTTCATACCCAGCCTGATTTCCTTTTCTTGAAAAAGTTCAGGGGGGTGTAGATAGAATCAAGATCTTGAGGAAAGGGGCTGGATTTGGGTGCTCTGTGTCCGGTCCATCACGGTGGCACCTTCTGAGATGTCCTTGTTCCCATCTGGTCTTCAGTTCTGTGTCCATGCAGATCCTAACCCAAGGCCTCTTCAGGTCCACTGTCTGCCAGTGCCATGACTGGGACCCTCCTGGTCACATCACTGATCCTGTCTTATTCTGGCAGATGTTCGGGCCTGTGGGGAATGCTGAGGCCAGCTCGGGCCTTCTCAACCTATATGAGCCACACACCATTTTTCCTTTCCTCTCCTGCACGAGGCTGAGCTTCAGGAACTCTGGGGTCTTCTTCATGTTCCTTTCATTCTTTAGTTTACAGGTGTATCTTCCTAGGAAGCCCTATCTGAAAAACCTTTGTAGGTGGATGAATATTTGTGCGCCAGGAGCTGGTGGGGGTGGGGATTTTTTCGGAACGACAGCTGTGATGGAGCAGAGGGAGAGCTTGAATCAGGGTATGGATGCAGCAGAGGCTTCTGCCAGCTCCTAAGGGGGCTCTGAAGGTGGATGACCCCTCAGAGTCCTCCGCAGGTAAAGCTAGTAGGCCAGAAGAATCATTATTGGTTGTCTCTAGGGAGGGAGTGTAATCTTGGGCTAGGCAGCCTCTCGCCTGCCCTGGGGAGGGACTCCTGGTGAGAAGTCCATGTTCCTGGAAGCTGGAGGGAATGAGTGTTCAGTCCTGAAGGGGGTATGTGGGCAGCCACCATGGCATCCCCCACTGGCCTCTGAGCTTTCTTTGTGCCCCTGGCCCCTCTCTCTCCTCACCCATTGGACTGTAGACTATTGAGTCTCGAAGGGATAGCCTGGCTTTTGTATATTCTCTTCCCAATTTATTGTGTTTGCCCTGAGGCCTGGGATTTTGAAATTCCAAAGCCAAAAATGAGTGTCCTTTGTTCACATTCTGCTGTGTCATCGTTTCCCTGAGACAACGGGACAAAATGCCTGGCTGCCTAAACAGTGGGGCCAGGAAAGAGTGACAGGAAATACCAGGACAAAGTTTCAACGTATTATCCTGCCACACTCGAAAAACAGTACACAACGTGTATTTAAGGTTTACGTGAAACAAACGACCCAAAATGATGCTCCACAAATCCTTACCTGGTGAGGACATAGAGCAGAGAAAGGGATTCTGAAAAAGGTGCCAGAGCACACCTTGTGAGAGAAAATCTTTCAGAATCCTCAGGGGTTGCGGTAAGAAGGGATTGGTAAAATCTTCAAAGAGAGCCTAGATGGATTTAGAAATCCGAGAGCCTTGTGAAAGCGGGATCTTTTCAGACGCTAGAAGAGGTGGGATCCAGAGAACAGAATGCTTCTTGACAGAAGGAGGGAAGTCTCTTTCATTTGACCTAGAGGGGAAGAGGAGGGTGAGAGTTGCACTGGCGGAAAGGCAGGGAACCATGGGCTTTCCCTCAAATGGTGTCTTTTCACTAAGAAGCTGGAGGCAAGGTCATTCCATGCAAGCAAAGGAGGAAATGCTCTCACGGAATGAATTTTGACAAGAGAACCTTGAAATAGCTCCAGGGGAGCAAAAGAAAGCCCTTCCCAGGGACGTAGGGAAGGAAGTGTCACTGGGCAGCTCAAGAACCCACAGAAATAGGCGTTACTCACTGAGGTTAGGAGTGTTTCGCTGTTCACGTTCAGAACAGCACAGGTGCGGGCTCAGATAAGGAAGGATGATGATGGATTGATTAGTTGATTTATTTATTTTTTTTACTTTAAATTAAAAAAATTGAGCTATAATTGACATATTAGTTTCAGATGTACAACGTAATGATTCTAGGGGCGCCTGGGTGGCTCCGTCAGTTAAACATCCGACTCTCTCGGTCTCAACTCAGGTCATGATCTCCAGGTTGGGAGATCAAGCCCCTTTTGGGCTCTGCACTCTTCGGGGGAGTTTCCTTCTCCTTCTCCCTCTCTCTCTGCCCCTCCCCTTGCTCTCTCATTCTCTCTTTCCCTCTGAAATAAATAAATCTTTTTTTTTTTTAAGATTTTATTTGTCAGAGAGAGAGCATAAGCAGGGGGAGTGGCAGGCAGAGGGAGAAGCAGACTCCCCTGCCAAGCTAGGAGCCCAATGCCCAAACTCAATCCCAGGACCCTGGGATCATGATCTGAGCTGAAGGCAGGCACTTAACTGACTAAGCCACCCAGGCATCCCTGAAATAAATAAATCTTAAAAAAAAAAAAAGACAAGGCTGTGAACATAAAAAGAAATAAGTACTGCTACACCTACAGCACGGATGAGCCTTGAAAATATTACACTAAGTAGGAAAGACCAGCCAAGAAAGACCACATGCTGTATGATTCTATTTATGTGAAATGTTCAGAATTGGCAAATCCATAGAGAAAAAGCAGTTTTTGCCAGGGGCTGGGGAGAGAGGGAAATGAAGAGTGACTTTTTTTTTTTAAGATTTTATTTATTTACTTAGTGACAGTCCATGTGAGTCAGGGGAGGGGCCGAGAGAGAGGGAGACAGAATCTCAAGCAGACTCTGCACTGAGCATGGAGCTGGAAGTGGGGCTCGATCCCATGACCCTGAGATCATAACCTGAGCTGAAACCAAAAGTCAGATGCTTAACCAACTGAGTCACCCAGGTGCCCCAAGAGTGACTTCTTCAGTGACTTCTTCAGCTCACAAAGGAAGTGAGCTTCCTTGTGGCAAGATAAAAATGTTCTGGAACTCGATAGTGACAATTGTTGCACAATACTATGAATGCCACTGAATTATACACTCTAAAATGGTTAAAATGGTGAATTCTATTCTGTGTATTTGTGTGCAAGTGTGCACGTACACATACACACAACTCGAGGCTGTGAAAAAATTCGGGGAAAGCCAGCACAGTTGGTTCATTTTTTATAATTGCCACCATCACCACCACCACCTGCCCAGGACATAGTCCCAGCCCTACATCCTGGCCAGACTCCTTCCCTTGATTCTTGACCTGCCCACAGCTCTGCAGACCCATGTGTCCAGCCCATAGGTATGGATAGATGGCCTCTAAACTTCCTTCCAAGTCTGAGACCCTCTGATCTTCTGATTCATCTGTGGGACACTCCTTCCTTTTCTCCTTCCCATAGACTCTCTTACTTAGAGATATACCAGTATGACCTACAGAGGGAGGAGCAAGAAATCTGGAATCCACTGAATCCACATTCAGATCTCTGCTTTGTCAATGTACTTGCTGTATGACCAGAGACTACGTGAGCTTCCTGCTTCCTTGGCTATAAGGGGGAGATTATGACTACCCCCTTGCCAGAACACTGCAGGGATTAGCAATGTCAGTGGGGCTGGCACAGAGTAAAAGCTAAATACATATTTCTAATTGTTGCCTTTTTTTTTTAATCAGAGAAACTCGGAAATTCCTATCAAGAAGTAGCTATTTAACCACCATAGTGGGATTTAACCAACGTAGTGGGATCTAAATTTTTAAATCTACTTGGCAAAGCCCAGAAACTTCTAGGCCCAATTAGATACTCATGGGATTAGAATTACCTTTGAGGCATGCCTTGCCAAAATTGGATAACAGCTAAGTAATAATAATTAGACTTTATATGTGTCAACCAGATTTGCTATAGATTAGGGCTGAAATGAGGGCATAATCTTATGTAAAAATCAAAGCCACACGATCATATTATCTCAACAGAAAAGAAAACAACAGAATTACAACATGCCACTGCCCTTTGCGTGAAGGAACTAAGCCCTGGGCTGCCCTCTCAGCAAAAATCTGCTTTAACAGAAGCCAATAAGACAATAAATGGAAATCCAAAATAACTTTGGAGTAAAATCTAAGATGTATCCATGAAGGAGGGAGGCCAAGGTGTTGTGGTACTTCTACCTCTCCCAAGGACTCTATAAACCCCTGAGGCCTAACTTGTAATTCTGTAAGAGGTTCCCAGGTCTTCAAACCTTTCTTTACTTATGTTGGCAAAGCCCTGCAGCCTGCTGGTTGAGAAAAGTTAGTGCTCCCCAGATTTTCCATGAGCTCTTGTCTTAGTTTGAGCCCCCCTCCACCCCAAAGCAGAATCTGACAGAAGCACTTGGCGTAGGGAATTTACCAGAGAGATCATCTGAAGTAGGAGTGATGGAGGAGGGAAGGTGATGTCAAGAAGGAAAGTATGTTATCAAGATGAGAAAGTACAGGTTTCCTACCACTATACCTAAAGGTGAGCCTTTATCACCAGCTTTCATCTCCCAGGGATTGGAAGTTACTGAGAGGGACATGAATTCTCCTGTACCTGGGGTTAGTCTTACCTGTGGGCTGTGGGCTGAGCAAGGTCTCATGGTGTTGGAGAAGGCCCTGGGGCAGGATGCTGAAGGACAAGACCTCACGCTTACAAGAGGGATGCTGTTGGTGAGAACAGTAGCCATGGCTGAGCTCAGAGGTAGCCAAGGCAACAGAACATGGGCCACCAAATATGTTTGTTTCAGCACTCTTACATTGCCCAGCCTCTCTTGCAGCAAGGTTGTGGTCATGTGATCCTTGAGTCTTCTTGGAGGCATCTGACAAACCCAAAACCGTACTCTTTCTACTCCTATCCACTTCACCAGGGAGGCAACAACCTCAAGGCCAGTGAAGGATGGACATAGGAGGGAGTTGTTTCTCAAAGTCAGGCAACAGCGTCAGCATAGGAACTGTGAGGATTAGGAGATCCTTCTTCTGTTCCTTTCCCTCTGAGGAGCTAGACCTAACAACAGGAAGCTGACATGTTTTGATAGAACCTCTCATCTTCTTGTAAATGTATATGTAAACTTAGGATTTGTTTAAAAAGTTCTGGCTTTGAGGCACCTGGGTGGTGCAGTCGGTTGGGTGACCAACTCTTGGTTTCAGCTCAGGTCCTGATCATCAGGGTTGTGAGGCTGAGCCCTGTGGTGGAGCTCCGTGCTCAGCAGGGAGTCTGCTTGGGAATTTTTTTTCTCCCTCTCCCCCTCCCACTCATATTCTCTCTCTCTCTCAAATAAGTCTTTTTTAAAAAAAAAAGTTCTGCGGGGCGCCTGGGTGGCTCAGATGGTTAAGCGTCTGCCTTCAGCTCAGGTCATGATCCCAGGGTCCTGGGATCGAGCCCCACATCGGGCTCCTGGCTCAGCGGGGAGCCTGCTTCTCCCTCTGCCTCCCTCCCTGCTCATGCTCTCTCTCTCTCTCTCTCTCTCTGTATCTCTGTGTCTCAAATGAATAAATAAAATCTTTAAAAAAATAAAAAAATTTAAAAAGTTCTGCATTTGAATTTCATTGGTTTGGTTAAAATCACATGTCCATCCCTGAACCAGTTACTGTGGCCAGGGTGTGGAAGATTCTGATTGAAGAGTCCTAGCTCATGTGACCTATACATATCAGCCTTGTCTACAACCCCTGAAGGTGAAGCCCAGTGGTAAATCAGGGTGAAATTACTTTAAGAAAAAGATAAATAAATGCTGGATAGTAAAAGCAACATATCTACAGCACACGCTTGTTTTTTAACTCTTTATTGGGGTATCACTTAAAGCAGGTGAACTATACCAACCTTAACCATACAGCTTGATAACTTTTTACATACACACTTGGATAATCACCACCCAAATCAGTATTATTTTCAGAACCTTCAAAGTCTCTCTTGCGCCCTTTTCTCATCATAACTCCCCAAAGAAAACCACTACTCTGACCTCTAACACCATAGATTATTTTGCCTGTACTTGAACTTCATATAAGTGGAATCTTTTGTGTTTGGCTTCTTTCTCTCAATATTATGTCTGTGAATATACAATGGGATAGTATTCAGCCGAAAAAAATGAGATCTTGCCATTTGCAGCAACATGGATGGTCCTGGCGGACATTATGCTAAGTGAAATAAATCAGAGAAAGACAAATACTATACGATTTCACTTATACATGGAACTTAAAAAACAAAACAAATGAACAAACAAAAAGCAGGAACAGACACGTGACTATAGAAAACAAATGGGTGGTTGCCAGAGAGGAGGGGCATGGAGGGATGGGCAAAAGGGTTAACAGGAGTGGGGATACAGGCTTCCAGTTATGGAATGAATAAGCCACGGGTATGAAAGGTACAGCTGAGTGCAGCCGTCATTTTAGAAATGGGGGTCATTTTAGAAATCTGCCTATCACAACCACCTAGAACCTCTATTCTTCCCCTAAACTTAGGATCTGTTTTGCTGAGGATAATTCTCTGGTAGTCATCTTCACCATCTTGGTTGAGCTAAAGCAGAAAAATCTTATAATCTTAAATTTTGCTATACAAAGAATAGCTAATGCTTATCTGGTGCTAACTGCGTGCCAGGATTTACCGTGAGCATTATATGAGCATAATATTAATATAAAAATTAACTCAGTCCTCACAACAACAGTGGACCCTGTTGTTAACTCATTTTATAGACAAAGCACCTGAGTCATAGGGAAGTCTCTAGCCAAAGGTCACACAGCTATTAAGTGGTAGAAATGGGATTTGAGATTCCAGAGTTTGGTTCCAGAATTCCTACTGGTAACCATTCTGCTAGTCTACAACTTGAATATAAGCTGGGGGGTGCAATGTTGTCCAGTCTCAGCATGTTATGATATTAAAACAAAACATTAAAAACATAAAACATTGAGTAACCAAAACAGAAATTCCAACATTTAATTATCATTAGAAGATTCTGTTGAAACTCTCCAGCAACATGTTTTGTGTTCAGAGCCCTTCATTTGCCAAGTCTCCCCTTCAAATGTTCTCTGAAACCCAGCCCAGGCTATTTTTCATTTTCTTTTTCCCTATTTCTCTCTTAGCTACTTATTATATAGGTTGACTTGGTCTTCTGGCTTCATTCTTTATTATATTGTTCATTTAGCCCATGACCTGAATTTTACAGAGCAAAGGGTAATCCTGGAATTAACCAAGCCACAGTTGTCCCATCTGGTTTCTCTTTCCCTATTTCTGTGTCAGAAGGAAAACACAGAACATGTAGACAGAATTCTCCTAAGTGAGGAGAGGAGAGGGAGAAGCTGAGCAATCAAGAGAAAATTCTCTTTAGGTGGTGGAGGATGTGGAGGGCAGGAGGCTAGGAACACATAAGCTGATAATCCTGGTCTTTGTCACATTCCAAGAGATACGTGACTATTGTGCAATGTTCTGTCACAGATGAGGCTGCCAAGCGGAGAACCTTCCTTCTCAGATCTCACTCATCTAGCTCTTTCCTCTGAGACTGTGAGTTGGGTTAAACCACATGGAGAATCAGGGAGAATGGGAGATGCTTCCAGTTCTCCAACCCACTCTGCCAACCAACAGACCCCGGGTCCCCACTTTGCTTCCAAGCCTGGAGTCAGTTCACCAGAAGCTTGCAAGAACTGATTCGGGAAAGATGAAGTAGCCATGCTTCATTTTCTCTCAAAGTAAAACAGGACTGTTAAATCCTACAGTAGCTTCCTCTGCAAAGTCCCTCCTCCAATGGTCCCTCTTATCTGTTCCTGCTGCCAACACCTCCATTCATTCATAACTTCTGCACTGATCTCTTCAACTGTCCCCTAAGTCATACCCCACTTCCTGTCTTTTTCTCCACCTCAATCCATTTTACCTACCACTGCCAGTTTAACCTTCCCCAGTGCCAATCTAATCTTATGACCCCTTTGCTCAAAATCTCAGTTGCTCCCCTTTCTCTGTAAATTCTCATCAGAAACTTCAAGATCCCCAAAGCTCTCTTTCTAGACATATTCTTCTACATGTATTGTATGATCTATCTAAAATAGATGACTCACTGATTGCCAAGCACTCTGTACTTCTCTGCCCCATGCCTCCTACCCCTATCATTCCTCTCGCCTCCGAAACCTTCCCTCCCACCCTCCCATGGTAACAAATTCAAAGACCATCAGAAATGACCACCTCCCTTAAGAAACATATCCAGATAATTACAACTTAATATGATTTCTCCCTTCTTTCATTTCCCGTATCATTCAACTTAATATGATTTCTCCCTTCTTTCATTTCCTGTATCATTCATTTTATCTTCTTTATGGCATTTTTCTCATATTTATACCATAATCCATATGCCACTCAATTATTAGAAAGTACATGCTTTGAGAGAAGTGTTTTCTTGTTGAACTTCACATATCCTACAGTGCCCAGCAAGAAGTCTTAAACATGTACATGTTAAACATTCAGTAAGTAGTATTTGAATTGAAGTTTGGACTTCTCTGGTCCTAATTTATTATCTAATTTATCATTTTACATCTTTTGTTGGAATAAGCAAGACACATTCCTTTAAAGAGGGAGGGCATGAAGAAAAGAACTGTAGAGGCCCTTGACCTGGGCAGTCATGGTTATGTACATTACATAGCTTACATTTCACCAAGGTCCATGAGCATTTAGTCTCTGGGTGTTACCTAGTGAGCAATGCTTTTAACTAACCTGACCTCATGCTTTTCAACCCTGTCACCTACCACTCTCAGAGGGAATGTGGCACAGGACATGTCAAACAGGAAAGTTACATCAAGTCAAGTCTACAAATACCCATTCAAGGGCACCTGGGTGGCTCAGATGGTTGAGCGTCTGCCTTTGGCTCAGGTCATGATCCCAGGGGTCCTGGGATTGAATCCCGCATTGGGCTCCTTGTTCAGCGGTGAGTCTGCTTCTCCCTCTCCCTCTGCCTCTCCCCCTGCTTGTTCTCTGTCTCTCTCGCAAATGAATAAATAAAATCTTTAAAAAAAAAATACCCATTCAACACCTACTATGAACCAGCATTCTGTTAAGTGCTGGGGACAGAGAAATGAACAAGAATGATATGGCATGGGTGCCTCTGAAATATAATTCCAATAGAAGTAGCTAGCAGGTACTGATAGCTTATAGACCAGGCCCTGGACTCATGTCTGACATGCATTGTTTCACTTAATACTCACAGCAATCCCTAGCATCACCCTCATTTATAGTTGGGAAAATGGAGGCTTAAAGAAGTTAAGTATTTTGCCCTGGATTAGCAGGCAGTGGAACTAGGATTTAAACCTAGGGTTTAGGATTTGGGTGCATTCTTAGAAGCACTTACTCTGCTTCCTCAATACGTTTCTGTTCTCAAAATAGATTCTTGCTCCTTTTATTCTTTGAGTCTTGCAATGTAGCTTTGGGTGAAGGTATGTATAACATAAACAATCTTGCCTTGCTTTGCCCCTGGAGATTCCATATGTCCATAGAGAAACCTCCCCCTGGATTTCTCCAACATTCCTTCATCTATAACACTCAGACTGAGGGAGCCTGTGGGCAGAGGGAGTGCAGGCTCATATATCTATCTTAAAGATACCCCTTCCACATTCCTCTACCCTGATACCCTTGACTATGTGTTTCATCCATTTCTATTGTATGAGTTTTTGTAAATCTCTTCAAATCCTTTGTGGAGCAGGTAATGCATAAGTAAATCAAATATGCCTAACACCTGCTCAGTATGTCACATTAATGTAGGCTAAAAATGCCTGATGTGTGAAGAAGTCTGAGAGAATGTCTTCTGTGGTTTCCATTTCACTTCACAGAAATGTTTCTTTGGGGTTATTCGGCTCCTCACCCCCACTGCTTCTGGACTACTCCCCTATAATTCTTTTGCATATAGAGCTTTCTGGAACATTTCCTCTGAAGAATGGATTCTCTAACAGAAGTTCAGTTTCTCATTGGGAGAAATGAAATTACTGACGGGAATGTAAAATGGTACAACCGCTGTGGAAGATGGTATGGTGGTTCCTCAAGACATTAAACATAGAAGCACCATATGATTCAACAGTTACACTTCTGGGTATATAACCAAAAGAAGTGAAACAGGGACTCAGATACTTGCACACTCGTATTCACAACAGCATTGTTCACAACAGCCAAAAGGTGGAAGCAACCCAAGTGTCTGTCAGTGGATAAATAGATAAACAAAATGGAGTAAACATATAAAAATATTATTCAGACTTAAAAAGGAGGAAATTCTGACACATGCTACAATAAGGATGAACCTTGAAGACATTATGATAAATGAAATGAACCAGGCAAAAAAAGGACAAATGCAATATGATTCCACTTACGTGAGGTGCCTATAATAGTCAAATTCATAGAGTCAGAAAATAGAATGGTGAGTGTCAGGGGCTGAGGAATGAGAAGTTGCTGTTTAATAGGTACGTAATTTCAATTTGGGAAAATGAAAAAGTTCTGGAGATGAATGGTGGTAATGGTTGTACAACAGTGTGAATATATTTAATGCCACTGAACTATGTATCCTTAAAAGTAGGTAAAATGGTAAATTGTATGTTATATTTTGCCACATTTTTTTAAGTTCAATTTCTCACTTAATGAAAGAGGAATCTGAGTTTCAAGGTGAAGTGGCTTGTCCGAGGTCACTTGGCAAAATGAGTGGCACAGTTGGGAAGTAGAACTCAGGGCTGCCGGCTATCAGGCCATGGCTCTCCCTCTTGTAATAGTCCTCTTTGTGGGGACAAAGGGTCCAGAGGAGACTCCAGGGAAACTCAGGAAATCAACATCCTCTAGAGTCAGAAAGTGTTCCCACAGCAGCCCATTTTCCTCCTCTGTGGCCTTGCTATCTTCCTTCCATATTTTTTTTCTTCATTCCAGTTTTGTCTCCTTTTTCTCCCTGAACCAAATGCTCTTGATGGTTAAAGCAAGCAAGGTCCTCCTGGCAAGGTCCTGAAGAAGCAAATGCAGATGGAATGGGCTCCAGTGGAAAATGTATGTATAGATGGGGATTTTTCTGTTTCCTCCAACTCTCTTGGCTCTGAACTGTTGGGATTTCATTCAAAGTGGAATTTCCTGCCCTAGGTAGGCTCCTAATGCAAGAGTTTTGTTTTCCCATGTGTGTCTCTCCTGAGCTTGCTGGTTATCTCCCATGGATGCTCCTGGCTGCTGTGCTCTTGCTGCCGTGCCCATTGAACTTGAACAGCACCTCCTTTACTGGAAAAGCATGCCCTGGCAAGCTCTGAGGGCACGTCCTGTCCAACCAGAGAGAGGGCACACCCTTGGGAAACAGGTTGTTTCACCCACTGCAAAAACATCTCCCTTGGAGTGCTCAGTATACAAGGAGAGCGGCCTCAGAGCAAACAAAGTCAAGATTTTATTTGGTCTTCGGATGGACCAAAGACTTAACCTAGGGTAGGAAGGCAAAGAAAGGTGTTGAGGGGCACCTGGGTGGCTCAGTTGGCTAAGCGTCTACCTTTGGCTCAGGTCATGATCCCAGGGTCCTGCTTCTCCCTCTGCTCCTCCCCCTGGCTTGTTCTCACTCTTGCTCTCAAATAAATAAATAAATAAATAAATAAATAAATAAATAAATAAATAAATAATAAATAAAATATTGAAAGAAAGGAAGGAAGGAAGGGAGGGAGGGATAAAGGAAGGAAGGAAGGAAGAAAGGTGTTGAGAGTTTGAAAACCACCCTAAAGCTAAGATGAACCTTCTGCCAGTAGGTCAGCTAATGCTGTGAAGGGAAACAATTTTTTTCAATCTCTAGTCAATAAATATGTATTGAGCATCTCTCATGGACTAGACACTGTAGTAGGAGCTGGGGATATCTGATGAATGACAGAAATAAGTTCTCTGCCCTCATGGAGATTATAGTCTAGTGGAGGAAGAGAACTAAGGAAACAACTAAATAAGAACATGTTAGACTGTGAAGTGCTAGGGAGAAAGCAGTGAAATGATGATGGGTAAGGGCAGTAGGTGGAGGCGGTTAGGCCGCTGCTTTATTTTTTTTTTATTTTTTTTTTTATTTTTATTTTTTTTTTATAGGCCGCTGCTTTAGACAAGGTGGTTGGAGAAGGCCGCCATGAGAAAGCAATTCTAAGCTGAGACCTAAAAGACGATAGGAATATATGAAAAGCCAGAACAACACATGCAAAGGCTACAAGACAGAAAGAGGGTAGCATGTGTGAAGACCAGAAGGGCCACTGGCATGGCAGAAGGATGGGGAGTGAGGGAGATAAGAGGCCATGTCAAATGGGTCTTGGTGGGGACCCTACAGAGGGAGTTTGGCTTTTATTCAAAGGGGAATAAAAGGAGGTCTTTGAAGGTTTTAACATAGATGGAAATGATTGAGAACAGACCTCACCTCCTTGGCTGAGACCTCCCTACTCTGATCATTCAATTCTCCAAATTACTGGGTCTCAGTTTTAAATAAGCCCATCTCTGCTCTCATGCTGAAGGGTAGAAATTGGGCTGTCAGAAATTCCAGGGACCCCCGAGATTCCTGAATGGACTGGGCCATGTTAAATCAACTTGAATATGTTTCCATCCCTTCATCTGCTTTTAAGGTGTTGGAATTCAGCATTAAAAGCCTCCTCCTGTCTGAAGCCTGACAAAGCAGAAGGAAGCTCAAGAGCAATCATTGATCTCACTGCATCTGGAGTAAGGATCAGGCCAGCTGATCTTTAAATTAAAAGTACAGATTTCTTTTCATGCCTCCTCACACTTAACAACTGAAATTAAGCAACAGGCATTGAACTGGTGAATGATGAGTTCATCAAAAATCTATCTAGACATATTTATGTATCAGAGCTACAATTAACCTTAATTGAGGCTCACCCATCTGCTCCCCATTGCCCTGCCCTCACCCCCACTGACAGAGGAAATCCCAGCCCACTCCCCACCTGTAACCAGGAAAAATAGAAACTGTTTTATGAGAACATATGGACCCAGAGCCCTTTTACAGAGTAATTAGCTATGTCCATCTATGTTCCCTATAACTCTGGACTGGACTATGGGATATGGAAAACAGGTTGACATCTGGAAGAAATGTAGGGAAAGTATACGTTCCAGCTGGAAAGGTAGGATTCTGGCCCGTTTTCCTTTCCACTGAAGGATTGTCTTTCCTTGGTCACTTAAAGTATTCCTGGCTCCTGCTTGACTTCTTTCTTTTCTTTCATTTGTCCCACAGATATTTTTTGAGCAGTTAATATATGTCATGCAAAAATGTCTTTATGAGTCTTTTCTGGAATGATATAGTAGAAGAGCTTGAATTCTGAAGTCAGAAGACTTCAGTTTTAAGTCCAGGGAGATTTTGCTTGCCTGGAGCAAATAATTTTACTTCCCAAAATTTTGGTATCTGCTTTGGCAACCTAAAGGCTGCCCTGGGGCTCAAATATAATAATAAGTGTGAGAGTTCTGTAAATCATAAAGTGCTTCAAAACGATAGTTGGGTTTTGAGGATATTGCATTTGCTTTAAGATTGATCTCCTTGTGGTCACTCACAACCTCTAGCCAGAAGAAGCTAATGAAGGTAAAGCTTCACTTGTACATGCTCCATCCAGCGCCCAGTGAGCAGTCCTAACGATGTATTCTGATGGTCATATGTCTTTGTAAAGTTTGGGAAATAATGATATGTTTTTTAAAGATTTTATTCATTTATTCATGAGAGACAGAGAGAGAGAGAGAGAGAGGCGGAGGGAGAAGCAGGCTCCCAAGGAGCAGGGAGCCCAGTGCGGGACTCGATCCCAAGACCCTGGGATCATGACCTGAGCCAAAGGCAGAGGCTTAACCATCTGAGCCACCCAGGCGCCCGGGAAATAATGATATTTTAACAGCAATTGGTTAAGACCACTATGTCTTTCCTCTCCGACTTTTTCACCACCAATCTTTCCCTATTGAACAGTGATGAGTGGCAATAGGCATTTTTGGTATCTGGCCAAAGAGAAGTTGAGTTGGGGATACATGAAGTTTGGACTGAGTGGCACATATTTCTGTAGTTGGCAGTCATTTCCATGTGTAGTGAGGTTATCACCAGGCGTCCTAGTATAGGAATGGCTTCCAGGAATTCTCCTGACTCTACAACGTCAACTCATTTGGCACCATAACATCAAAGTTCAGGGCCAAGGGCAAAATGGTGATATGAACAGGTCCCATGGTACCCAGCACCCAGTAATGGAAGAGCAATAAGTTTGGGAACATATGGAACCAAAAGCTAGTCTTCAGAAAGTTCTTTGAATTATTAAATATATAAAATTGTAAGTAGAAGAATCAGTTCTCACTTACATCTAGTTAAAAGTTTGCTACTATCAGAAATATACTTGATAGTACAGCATACACAATTATTAAACCATCAATTTTTTTTCTTTTTTGATGGGAATCTTGCAAAATAGAATTGATCACAATCCCTAGGCTTATAGTTCATGAACCTGTGGCAGTATTACCAACAGCAAGCGTATGTGTGTATGAAGTCAGATGTTTATGAATCACATCAAATCAGATCACCTCTTAGCATATCTGATGCTCCTTGTGCTAACAAAATCTGTTGAAGCAAAAGTTCTGTCCAAACTCCCACACATATTCATTCATAAATCAATGTAAGTCATATATAAAAATAATTTGATTACATGATTTTGTAGGTCAATACAAGAAGCAAGTTAAAATTGCTCTTCTGTATGCCTTAATTTCAGATTAATTTTGTATATTTTTTTGAATTACTGATCATATAAAAATTACCCCAAAACTTTAGAGAGGCATGTTGGACAACACATAAATAAAAATAATGTTATATTTTTAAATTTGATGTAATATTTGCCAGCTTTTTTACAGTTGAAAACTGCTATGATTTCTTTTTCTCATTCTGAATATTTATTTTGTGTTTTTTATGCATACTTAATTTAGTACTTTTTTAAAGAGGGCCCCCAAATTGTATAAACTCCAGGCCCATCAAAGCCTGGATCCAACCTGCCTGATTTGGGGACACAAGTGTAGGATCCCCACCCCGCTCACAGCTCCACCCTTCATGGATGAACTCTGAAGCCAAGAGGGCGCCCTGCAGATGGTAGGACCTGCCACCCAGGACAAGAAGCAGAGCATCCCAGAGTCTGCCAATGAAAAGATTTTAACTAATGGGTTCCTGGAATTTAGCGTTGGGATAGGATGCCAAGAGAGGGAAGGAAGGAAGGAAACAGAAGTTGTTCCCAAGGCAAATGCATCTCCGGTAAAAGCCATACAGAGCCAGCTCACAGTGAAGATAGTAAAAGATATTAAAGCACATCTCATCCCACACTACTATTTCAGCAACAGTAACTAACCAGCGGGAAATACCTCTGTGGTGGAGAATGTTAGTTGTCTGCCAAAATCCATCTCCCTCCTTCTATAGATGTCGATTTTCAGCCAAGCATAAAGACACTCAGGTAAAGATTTCTGGTCCCCACTTCCTTTGTGACTGGCTGTGGCCACGTGACTAAGTCCACCAATGGGATGTGAGCGGGAGAGCTGTGTATGACTTGTGCCTGGCTTGCTTTGGAAAAGAAATTGCTTCCTTGGACTTCTTTTCCCCTGCCTGCCAGCTGGAAATTGACGAGTCTTATTTTCAAACATGCAGAGGAGAACAGTCAATTGAGCCAGGAGTTTCCAACTTTTCAGTTCATAGTACCCTTAGTATCTCAGTAATTTTATCACAATGCTCCTGGGCCAAAAGAAAGAACTAATAGTTCTATTTCTTAAGTAGCTTTGTCCAAACAACCTAGTAAGTACTTATGTCCTAACAACTCAGTATCAAGAACTGTGAAGGATCTGAGATTTCATCCTATTTGCAAACTAATGAGTTAGCCAGCCACGTTTCAGGGAGGTTGGCAAAAGACATGAGACTCCTGGGTCAGAGAGAAAAGAATGCATTACTCATGGCGGTAGCAATACTCCGTGTGACAGAATTAGCTCTGGTTTCCTGAGCCTCCATTCCATGGGGCTATGTGGCGAGAACTGTGTGACACCTGCGCACACAGGGGATTGTGTTACAGGAGAGGTAACCTGAATCTCAGGTTGCCACGCTTTGGCAATCTGAATCTTTTATAATGGGCAGTAAGCCTGCATGATCTCTGCCCTAGAGGGAGACATTATTTCTGTTAAACTAGACAGTAAGACCTGCTCTTTGTTCCAGAGGAAGTAATTATTTCTGTCTTCTAAGACTATTAGCTATACAAACATCCTTGAAAAGTTTGGATCAAAGGCAGTAAGTGCCTCTGCTTACAGTATATGCAAAACCATGAGAGATACATGGAGCATTGTCTCCCAACATTTAGAAGCTATTTGCAAAAAAAAAAAAAAAATAGTATATATAAATCAAAAGAAAAAATATTTTTACTTCAAAACAACTGCAATCCCTTGGTAATGGGCTGTGTGCACCTGCTGGGCACTGCACAACTCAAACCTTGGAATTGGATTGGACACCACCACCCCATTCCCTGTTCCACAATGATTTTACTTGCTTGCTTTTTATCATAGCAACCACCAAAAACCTAACTTCCCAAAGGTATGATGTCATCAAAGGGAAGTGGTGTATTTCTTTCTCAGTGTTGAAACTGTGAACCAACTAAAGCTGTTAGCATATGTGGTGTCTGTCAGATGTTGAAGATCCTCTGTTTTCCTCAAAAGTGGAATACATCCTGTGGTTCTCCTGTGAGTTCACTGAGGCTCCCTCAGACAATCTGGTGCATGGTTTGGGAACTATGGCACTAAGCAATGGTGGGAGAAGCACTTGATTCTGAGTGGCCTTGCAGAGTGGTGTTGTCTTGCTAGTCCACACTACATGGACTGTTCTGTCAAAGAGAAAAAACTTCTATCTTCTTTCAGTCAAATTTGTGGGGTTTTTGTTGCAGTAGGCACAGCTTTTATCCTAACTAATACAATCGCCTACATAATTGTGGCCATGCCTCACAATGTAGTCTTTGATGATATATCTTCTTTCATCATGAAAAAAATATTTCCTATGTGTTTATTTTGTCTTTCTAACCTCAATCATCACTTCAATCAACATTTCTTGAGCCTCCTTACTATGCCCTGGCTCTGGGCTAAGCATCCTTTCAAAATCCAAGTCCCCCTATGTTCCTCAGGATCCTTAGCAGCAAGCTCAGCTGCTCTTTAGCCAAGTCTAAAGCGAGGCCCCTTCCCATCCAGCGAGTAGAGTCTGGAAGTCACACTGATGCTTTATTCCCAGGAATAACTGTTGTGCCTTCGCTGCTGGCCAGGCTTGGGCCTGGAACCCAATGACTGAGCTGAACAGAACCACATGGATTAGTCTTTCTTTTGCCAATCTGATTAAGACTAAGACACTCCAGACCAAAACCCAACCTGACACACCCAGCAAGACACAAAAGAAGCCGCACAATAGAGATGCTCATATGTTCTCATGCTGAGCTGGCCTGGATGGCTACCGGGGTAGTGAGCCCCGTGTGTCTGAGAAAAAGGGGCAGGGAAGAGAGCAGACTCAGGCTCATCAGCAGCTAAAGGGGAAGAAAGAAGAGGAGTGCCTGGGCTGGCCTTGGGTAGCACTGGGAGAAGCAAGCCCCGTGTCCACTTCTGTAACATGGGTGAGGTGTGTCACACACACACACACACACACACACACAGAGCTAGGAGTGAGCCCCGTCACCCTCCAGCTCTGCAGCGTGGAGAGAGAAGAGAGTGTTGTAGAGTGCCAAAACTCCTATACCCAAAATGAATGACACTTTAATGCACGTTGATTACTAGTAAATTTGACCCAATAAGAATCCTAGAATTTGAAAAATCCATGACAATTTTTCTTCTTGAGGGCAGCATAGAGAAGAGGAGAAAGATGAAGGATAGCAGAGCTTGGCTTTCCTAAAGCCTACACGGTGTAATACTGATGTTTTGACTACTACAGGAAGAATTCATTTACCTAAAGATCTCAGAGGGGTTGAAATAAACCAAGATTTGTGGTAAACTTTAAATAATCCGGAGAATTTATCAAGATCTGAGACCAGATCTCTGGTTTCAAAATCAATTGTTATATGTTATTGTTATTTTTAACGTGTAGATTTGCTTAAACCATTATCTTATTGAAAATAATACTATTGCTTTATTGAAAGAGAAATATATACCTGGTGAGAGAATCAAACAGTACAACTCTCAGCCAGTATGATGGGTGAAAAGTGGTACCTTGTGGTTTTTTTTTTTTTGTACCTATTTAATGATGAGTGACGTTGAGCGTCTCTCCCAATGTTTAAAATTTTTTTCTGCAACTTGTCTATTCACATATTCACCTGGTTTTTTTTTCTTTGTATGTTGTTGGCATTTTTCTTACTGTTTTGTAAGTTATTCATATATGAAGGAAATTAGCATTTTGTCTATCATTACTGTTCTAAGTATTTTTCTGGGGTTCTTCTACTTTGTTAAAGACATTTTTTTCCATGCAGAAATTTTTAATCATTTAATATTCTTTTTTTATGAATTCAGGGTTTCATGTCTTTTTCTATTTTGAGATTTTTAATAATTTGGCCAATGTTTTCTTCTCATAATCTGTGGATCACCCTTTTTAGATTTGCATATTTTCTCTACTTGACATTTGTTTTGGTGTACAGAATTAACTAAAGATCCAGCTTTCTTTTTTTCTGGATGGCCAGCCAATTTTCCCAGCAATATTTATTAACAAACTCCTGTCCTCTTCTGACTTGAAATGTCCCCTTCACCATGCCCTATATTTTCAGTTATTAGAATGATTTCTCTTTTCTGAGTCATTGATTTGACACTCTGTTCATGGTCCAATACTAACCTATTTTAATTAGATAGCAGCTATATTAAATTGAAAGTACCCTATTATTTGTCTCCTATAAGATCTGCAAAAATTATAATAACTTACATGTGCTGGTGCTTGCATTGAACCCTATGCAATTGCTGACTTTTTTTTTTACTACTTTTGGGAACCTTAAAACTGTTGATTTCATTTGGCTTAACCTGAGATATTTAGATACTTTGCTAAGCACTTTGTAAATATTAATTCACTGAATCTACACAACAACCAATCAGGTAAATATTATTGTGATCCCATTTTAGAGATGATGGAACTGAAGCACAGAAAAATTAAGTAATTTGCTCAAGGTTACACACAGGTAGAAAGTGGAAGCCTGTGATTTTAATTTAGGTACCCTGATGTCATCTTCTGTACTCTTAATTACCATACTTGCTTTGTACAAAAAGGGTGTGGGTAGGGGAAGAAGCTGTCAATGAGCAGTGTTTGGCAAGGGTGTGAGAAAAACACATGCACTCTTCCTAAATGTATAAGTTGCTACACGTTTTCTAGAAAATAATTTGTTAAGGTACATCAACATTTTAAACATACCTTCCTTTTGACAGCAACTCAACTTCTAAGAATTTATCCTAATCGTCTCAGAGGTCAGAAACGTAGAAGAGTGTCTATTAGAATGTTCACCACTGCAGTGTCTATACCAGTGAAACACTGGAAGTATCTAAATGTCTGTCAAGAGGGGATTACTACTTCTATATGGTGTGGCCAACAAACAGGATCATGGCTATTAAAATCCTCTGACACCAACCACTCGGGTCCCTGATGGACCAGGATAATGCTTTTCTAGTCATAGGGCTGGGCCTTTATGGAGGTAAAGTTGGTGCTTGCCTCTTTTTTTTTTTAATTTTATTTATTTATTCATGAGAGACCGAGAGAGAGAGAGACGCAGAGGCAGAGGGAGAAGCAGGCTCCCCGCGGAGCAGGGAGCCCGATGCGTGACTCGATCCCAGGACACTGGGATCATGACCTGAGCCGAAGGCAGATGCTTAACCGACTGAGCCACCCAGGCATCCCATGGTGCTTGCCTCTTAATGACACTTGAGACACAGAGAAGCTCCCTGCCCACTTTCGCTTCAAAATACCATTCCCACTCATGCCTGATACTCTCCCACACATCCCTTTCAGTTGATCCTTGCTCCCTGTGCTCTCCACGGCAGTGATACCCTGGGAAGCTATAACCAGCCATCTTAAACTGCTTACAATAAAGGGTTCGATGCTTCCCTTTCACAAGAGTTGAGTGTGGTAACATGAGAACATTAAGTACTTCTTTAAGAGTCTAAAACATAGACGCAAATACAGGCAAAAGGAAGAAAAGGTGCTGAAGTTTGCTGAGCACCTCCTGAGGACAATGAGACCCATCTCATGTGTGGATGAGATTCCAAAACAAGCATGTCAAGCAAAAGTTGCATATGATCAAAATGAATCTTGAAAACACTTTAAGTCGCTCAGAAAATACTGTATATAGAGAGCCATGTATATATTTCATCAATGTGAAACATACATCTTGCATATATGGTCAGCATTACATATAAAAATATTTCAGGATGTTTTATTACATAAAAAAGAGAAACACGGGCACATGAGTGGCTTAGTGGGTTAAGTATTTGACTTCAGCTCAGATCATGATCTCAGGGTCCTGGGATCAAGCCCCACATCAGCCTCCTCACTCAGCAGGGAGTCTGGTTGTCCCTCTGCTCCTTCCCCAATTCATACTCTCTCTCTCAAATAAATAAATAAAAATCTTTTAAAAAAAAAGAGAAAAATGTATAAAAAGGGCAAGTGTTGAATTTACATAAGTTACTTGTATATGTGATATAGTTCCTACTGTATGTAACTTAGTACTTTCAACAACACTGAAAAGTGATCGCTATTAGCCTCATTTTGTAGAAAAGTAACTGGGGCTCAGCAAGGTTAACTGATTTTCCCAAAGTCACACAGCTAGTAAGTGCCAGACAGAAGACTTGAACCCAGATTTTCCTGCTCCAAGGTCAGTTTTATCCACTTCATCACAGTGCCATTCTTCTTGATCCCTGCTCCAACAAGGGTCTGGAGCCCCCTCAACTTATGAACTTCATGATTTTGCCCTAAATTCGCTCTGGCCTCAACCATATGAATGGTAGTGCAATTACTGGATCATTTGGTAATTCTATTTTTAATTTTTTTGCAGAACTTCCATACTATTTTCCACAGTGGCTGCACCAGTTTGCATTCCCACCATCCCCACCAACAGTGTATGAAGAATCTTTTTTCTCCACATCCTCTTGTTGTTTCTTGTTTTTGATTTTAGCCTTTCTGACAGATGTGAGGTGATATCTCATTGTGGCTTTGATTTGCATTTTCCTGGTAATGAGTGATGCTGAGCATCTTTTCATGTGTCTGTTGGCCATATGTGTGCCTTCTTTGGATAAATAGCTGTTCATGTTTTTGCCCAATTTTAATTGGATTATTTGGGTTTTTTATGTTGAGTTGTATAAGTTCTCGATATATTTTGGATACTAACCCTTTATCGAATATGTCATTTGCAAATATCTTCTCCCATTCAGATTGCCTTTTAATTTTCTTGATTATTTCCTTTGCTGTACAGAAGCTTTTTATTTTGATGTAGTCCCAATAGATTATTTTTGCTTTTGTTTCTCTTGCCTCACCTCAGGAGACATATCTGGAAAATGTAGCTACAGCTGATGTCAGAGAAATTACAGCCTGTGCTCTCTTCTAGGAGAGAAGTTTCAGGGCTCACATTTAGGTCTTTTATCTATTTTTAGTTTATTTTTTTGTATTGTGTGAGAAAGCGGTCCAGTTTCATTATTTTGAATGTTGCTGTCCAGTTTTCCCAACACCATTTGTTGAAGAGACTTTTTCCCTTTGCATATTCTTGAGTCTTTTATTGAAAATTAATTGACCATACAATTGTCAGTTTATTTCTGGACTCTGTTCTGTTGATCTATGTGTCTATTTTCATGCCATACCATACTGTTTTGATTACTACAGCTTTGTAGCGTGTCTTGATAACTGGGATTGTGATACCTCCAGTTTTGTTCTTTTTCAAGATTGCTTTGGCTCCTTGGGGTCTTTTGTGATTCAATACAAATTTCAAGATTATTTGTTCTAGTTCTCTAAAAAATGCTGGTGGTATTTTGATAGGAATTGCGTTAAATGTGTAGGCTGCTTTGGGTAGTATAGACATCTTAACAATATTTTTTCTTCCAATCCATGAGCATGGAATATCTTTCCATTTCTTTGTGTCATCTTCAGTTTCTTTCATCAACGTTTTAGTTTCCGAGTACAAGACTTTCATCTCCCTGGTTAAGTTTATTCATAGGTATTTTATTAATTTTGGTGCCATTATAAATAGGACTATTTTCTTAATTTCTCTTTTTGCTGTTTCATTATTAGTGTATAGAATTGCAACATATCTCTGTACATTGATTTTGCATCCTATGACAGTGAATTCATTTTTCAGTTCTAGTACATTTTTTTGGTGGAGTCTTTAGGGTTTTCTATATGTAGTATCATGTCATCTGCCAATAGTGAAAGTTTTCTTCTTCCTTACCAATTTGGATCCCTTTTATTTCTCTTTGTTATCTGATTGCTCTGGTTAGGACTTCCAGTACTATGTTAAATAAAAGTGGTGAGAGTGGACATCTTTGCCTTGTTCTTCATCTTAGGGGAAAACCTCTCAGTTTTTCCCCATTGAATATGATGTTAGCTGTGTGTTTTCCATATAAGGCCTTTATTACGTTGAGGTATGTTCCCTCTAAACCTATTTTGTTGAGGGTTTTTATCATGAATGGATGTTGTACCTTGTTAAATGCTTTTCCTGTATGTACTAACATGATCACATGGTTTTATCCTTTCTTCTATTGATGTGATGTATCACATTGATTGATTTGTGAATAAATCCCACTTGATCATGGTAAATGATTTTTTTAATGTGTTGTTGGATTTGGTGTGCTAATATTTTGTTGAGGATTTTTGCATCTATGTTCATCAGAGATATTGGCTTATAGTTCTCTTTTTTTTGTAGTGTCTTTATCTGGTTTGGGTACTGGTATAAAGCTGGCCTCATAGAATGAATTCGGAAGTTTTCCTTCCTCTTCTATTTTTTGGGATAGTTTGAGAAGATGGTATTAACTCTTCTTTAAATGTTGGGTAGAGTTCACCTGTGAAGCCATCTGGCCCTAGACTTTTGTTTCTTGGGAGGTTTTTTTTTTTTAGATTTTATTTATTTGTCAAAGAGAGAGGGAAAGAGAAGGAGAGAGAGAGAGAGAAAGAGCACAAGCAGGGAGAGCAGCAGAGGCAGTGGGAGAAACAGGCTCCCCGCTGAGCCCGGAGCCCGATGTGAGACTCAATCCCAGGACCCTGAGATCATGACCTGAGCCGAAGGTAGACACTTAACCAACTGAACCACCCAGGCACCCCTCTTGGGAGTTTTTTGATCACTGATTCAATTTCATGCACTTTTCTTCATGCATATCATACTTCAATTAACAAGTTTTTAAAGTGTATGAAGGATGCTACCATTTGTGTAGAAAACATCTCTGGAAGCACAGTAAGAAACAAACTGCCTCTCTATTTCCTGTGAACAAGTAAACTGTAAACTGTAGGGAGAGAGACTGGGTGGCTGGAGGATAGAAATGGAAGGAAATTTTCACATTATACCCCTTCATACTTTTGAATCATCTTAATGTATTCAAAATATTAACTTCATTTCTGATAGTTTTTAAAAATTATTTTTATGAGTAAGTTTACACTGAGCATGCTGCCCAGTACAATTATGTTTTTATAAATACAATGTTTTATTTAGGAATTACCTAGAACACTCAAAAGTGCATCTAAATAAGCTGTGGCTTTATTTAAAAATTGCCGCACTCTGAGGTAACTTGTTCTCCAGGTGAAGAATATACAACAATGTAAACTGTCAACATAAAAAAGATTTTCACAGCAGAGTCTTGAGCATCTTGAAATTGAGGAAGGAATGGTTCGGGAAGTGCAGACTGTTTCAAAAAACTGAAAGGCAATTGGGACTCAGTTTGTAATGGAATTTTACATTATGCCCTCTAAAAAGAAAAGCTTGTCCTGCTCTCCATATGCATTTGAATCCATTAGAAACCCTGGTAAGACAAGTTTTGTACACTGTGTGTACACATGTCTGTGTAACTGTGTTACTTGCAATTTGAGTCCGAGATCCTTCTATCAGCAAGATCTTCACGTGTCATATGAGTTGGTGGGAGTGAGCCATCCAAAGTCTCCATGACTTCCACGCAGGGCTGAGAAATCTTTTGGAGAGAACTCTTCCTAAAGGAAGAAGAACCCGATGGAACAAGTTTGTGCAGAGGAGAGATGTGCTCTCAAGTAGTTTGGTGGCCGCTACTTGGCTTAGTTTCTCAGCCCAGGATCCCCATATATTTGTGTCTGAGTCCTATGGGGGGAAATAACCAAAAGGGCTTTCAGTGAAAGAACACTCACACAATTTAAAAAACAAAACAAAAAACCTCTGTTGGATGGTAGGAGAATATAAGCAACACTGTTTGTATTTGTTTCCTGAGATTGCTATAAAAAATTACCTCAAACTGGGTGGCTTAACACAACAGAAAGTTATTGTCTCACAGTTCTGGAGTCCAGAAGTCTGAAATCAAGATCTCGTCAGGAATGCACTCCCTCCAGGGGCCCTAGGAGACCATCCATCCCTTGTCTCTTCTATCTTCTGATGGTTGCCCTAGCATTTCTGGGCTTGTGGCCACATCATTCCAAATCTCTCTGTCTTCACATCACTTTCTTATCTGTATGTCTGCGGTTTCTTTCTATGTCTATCTTATAAGGATACAAATGATTGTATTTGGGGGCGCCTGGGTGGCTGTCAGTTAAACGTCTGCCTTTGGCTCATGTCATGATCGCAGGGTCCTGGGATCAAGCCCTGGTTCAGGTGCCCTGCTCAGTGGGGAGCCTGCTTCTCCCCCTCCCTCTGCCCCTCTCCCCACTCAAGCGTGCTCTCTATCTCAAATAAATGAATAAAATCTTTAAAACAAACAAAAAACTCCCCAAAGCCCCCAAATGATTGTATTTAGGGCTCACTAGGTTAGTGCAGGATGAGCACTTCCTCTCAAAATTTTTACTTAGTCATATCTATAAAAGCTTTTTTTCTTGGGGTGCCTGGATGGCTCAGTTGGACATGTGTGACTATTTACCACAGGGTTGTGAGTTCAAACCCCATGTGTGGTGTAGAGATTACTTTAAAAAAATTTTTAGGAGTGCCTGGGTGGCTCAGTCATTAAGCGTCTGCCTTCGGCTCAGGTCATGATCCCAGGGTCCTGGGATTGAGCCCCGCATCGGGCTCCCTGCTCTGCGGGAAGCCTGCTTCTCCCTCTCCCACTCCCCCTGCTGTGTTCTCTCTCTCACTGTGTCTCTCTCTGTCAAATAAATAAATAAAATCTTTTAAAAATAAATAAATAATAAAAAAATCTTAAAAAATAATAAAATAAAAATATAACCCTTTTTTCTCAATAAGGTAACATTCAAGGATACCATTCCCTCCATGGCCATTTCTTGGGGGGGGGGCTACCACATGACTGTCACATGCTAATAATGAAATAAAATGTAAAGGAGGGGAGGGTAGACAAGGTGCTCTCCCCTGCTTTCCCCTGCACTCAGCAGCACAGGGTAACAGCACAGGACCCTGGCAGCAGAGTTCAGGGACATAACACTGTGAATGAACTGACTGAATCATAAGGGCCCAAGAGAAACTCCCCGTTGGCCAGAATGTTTTAAGATCACAAGCATGGAGGACTTTGCAGGGAGCTGGGATCCTGCATTTGCAGGAGGGGGCAAGAACATCCGGTGACCTCACTATATGAACAGCTTTGTATCCAGACCAGTACACAGAGCCCGTGGCTGACTTGGAGGAAGTAGGGAAGAGACTCCTGTCACCTCTAGTTGTGGCCGTGAATCTGACAGGTCAACCCATTCCAGGGGACCCAACTCCTGCCCCTTGAGGAATAGCCAGCTTAGTGCTTGTTGAGGCTTCACCACTCAACCCCAGGCAGCTCCATCCCTCAGGTCATTCTGGGTCTCCATGATATGTTCCAGGCCCAGCCTGGGGCCAGTTTCAAAGGTCATGCCTGGTGTGTCTCAAGCAAGCTTGGGCTCTATAGGAGGTGAATGACCAAAGACCCAGAAAGTATACTAGGTCAGAGGCAGAATCTTGGCAGTTTGGGGGCTTATAGTATAGGTACAGACTAAGACATAGGCCAGCAGGTCCCTTGGACCAAGGCCTTCCAGCACCAGTATATGAAGCTCTCTAAGAGCTATGGTAAGGGAAAGGGATGCAGGCAGGGCTGGACGGAGCTTTGATGTTGTTAAACACCTAGCTGAGTATCTTTGGGCAAGTCCTGAGATTTCTAAGCAGAACTTGAGCTTTGTTTTGTTTCATTTCATTTTGTTTTGTCTTTAAGAAAGTACCAGTACAAATCATGTTATTGGCTTTTTCCCTGCTGACCTGCCTTACTGGTCTGCTACTTGACAGAAACCAACGCACTACTTCAAGCACTCAAGTAGATGGGGAATGTCCTGCCTCCCTGACCGTTCTCCTTCAGTGTGTCGGCGTGAGGACCCTGCTCAGATCGTCAAAGGCTGACCTCCCCAGAGCCTTGCTTTGGCGCTGAAGTAGGAGGGGGCGTTACAGTGGAAAGCCTGGGGTGGAGAGTCAGGGGATCACTGCCAGGGTTTGATGTTCTGTGATAAGATAGAGAGGTGGGTGCGTTTGCTGCAAAGAATTAGGTTTTTCTTGCTGGGAGTCTGTTCAGCAGTTCATGGGCTGAACCCAAGTGCTTTCTTTAAAAAAAATATATATACATATATATATATATATATATATATATATATATATATAGTTGTTTGCTTTGGGCTCCAGCTTCTTGCAGTATCAGTTTCTGTCAGACCAGTTTGTTAAAAAAGCACTTTGAGTAAATACCAGAGTCCCGGCTGAAAGTAAAATAGGGAGACCTAAAAAAATGTTTTGTTTTTTTATAACTTGAATTTAATTCCCTCTCAGGGTTAAACAAAGTTCTCTTCAGAATAAAGACTGCCCATTGGCTAAGAGGGAGTTTCGGAGCTGGGGTAGAAGCTGGAGTTGGATACCAGACCCTGAGGCACTGGGGGCATTAGATTGCATCTAGGAGCTTCAAACCACCGAAAAAGAAAACAGAGGAGTTGACCTCTTGTATACTAGCTATGTTCCTGAAAAGTTACGTGAAAAATTTCCAAACTGATTCCCATTCACAATGCAACAGGCAAGGTCACTGAAGGACGTTTCCCAGAAAGTTTTATAAAATACGGTCCCTGTAGGGCTCGGACTAAGGTGAAGAAAGTAAGAAGATGTCCAAACCCTCAGCAATCAAGATGAATAATGATGTGGTATTTTACCAAATCAATTAATGCAAAAAAAAAAAAAAATCCATGAGCAAATTATCACTTTTTACAGAAAGGAAGGATCTGTCCCTGCCTCGATCTTCTCTAAGATTTCAAGCACCTACACCTGCAATTGCATCAAGTAGAGATCAGGCCACTTCTCTGGGTGAGAGATGGTGAGAAATTTGTAGGTAACAGCCCCCATGGTGCCCTCATCATTCCCCACTTTGCTCAAAATTACCCCATCCCTTTGTCTGCATAGAAACACCTTAATGACTGCTTATGTATTCAGTGACTGTCTAGAGGCTTTTCTTACATGTTCTTAATATCTCTATCAGTTGTCTGAATTAATTTGAAAGCCTCTCTGAGATGGACTTTCAAATGACATTGATGGTCCCTCGCAAACAGATATTTGGGCTGGATGACAGTGATGATGATCAGTGGCATCCTAGTAGCCACCAGAAATAGAGTAAAATTGTTTTCATCAAACCTACACATGGGACACTGTGTGTGAGCAGTGTGGGGACCCAGGGAGTACAGCAGCAGGAAAGAAAATGGAGGTTAAATCCACTTTGACCCTCTGCGTGAGCCTGGATTAACATTCTCAAGGAGTACCACTGACAAATTTACTTTCTTCCTTGGTTCTTTTGCCCCAGCGGGTAGGAAGTCCCCCTCCCTGAGCAGACAGTGCTCCCCTGGAGTAGCCAGCTAGCCATGATGAACGAAAGAGTGGTGTGCTGTGTATTTTCCACTCTATCCCACCAGATCTGCTTTCGGTCCCACTCTGTGCTTTAGTGGGATGATCTTTATTAACTGTCAACAAGGATCTCTGGTGTCATGACTTTGAGTTGGGTTAGGAAAATGGGAGGCAACAGCAGAAGATCAGAAGTGGGAGAAGAGAGAGGTTGAGGTATGTAGTCCCTGGCTCCCTTCATGCTGGGCTTCCGACTGGCTGTGTTCCCCTGCTAAAGGCCCAGGCTGGTCAGTTAGTCAGTTCCTCTTCTGGACCCCTCTGTCTGAGCTCTGTAATCCCTCCCTTCAACAGTCTCTTCAGACCTAAGGGTGAAGTTCTAGGCTTGGGGGAACGGGGGCGGGGTGGGGGCGGGAGTGGTCCTCAGCATCCCTTGTTGGTTTCCCTAACCCTACCCACACCTTTGTAAATAGCCTTTTATTAAAACCACCTCCATTGTTCTTTGCTGGTGCTGCATCTATCTGTTGCAGGACCCCGACTGATTTAAATCATAGGTGCCTCTCCCTCAGCAAAGGTGGTGCACAGTCCAGTCCTTGGCTCTGGCAGTTGCCTTTCCATTTGGAAAATAAAGCAGCCCTGCCCTTAGGTTCTGTGCACAGTCAAGTGCACCTGTGAATGAGTGAGCTGCAGGAAGTTTTACAAATGGGCAATTCCTGTTAACGTCTCTGCCTCTTTGGACTTAAAATATTTGTTCAAGAGGCTCCTGGGTGGCTCAGTCAGTTAAGTGTCTGCCTTCGGCTCAGGTCATGATCCCAGAGTCCTGAGATGGAGCCCCGCATCAGGCTCCCTGCTCAGCCGGGAATCTGCTTCTCCCTCTCCCTCTGCCCTGCCTCATTCTCTCAGTCTCTCTGTCTCTCAACTAAATAAATCAGATCTTTAAAATATTTGTTCAAGATTGAGAAGTTTGACCTCTTGCCCTAGGATATCCAATCACATGACACCGAGAGAGGAAAGCCCCTAGTCAGCAGAAATAAATGCATCTTGAGCAATTTGGTTACCATTAAGCTTTCTGCCATGTTCTAAAACACTGAGAATAGCAGAGATTTCAGGCCCCAGATAAGGTACTCTGTACCTTTGCAGATGAGAAGATGACAGGACGTGTCAAAAGACCAGAGGTACTGTCTGCCTCCACCTACCTCTTTCACTTGGTCTCTCATACCTAGTGTCTCTCAGAATGTGCTCAACACTCTTATGTACTGCCTCTCCTGCTGGTTGAGGAATCTATACAATCAACTTTTTGTACTGGGTGCATTAAAAGAAAAAGTGGAGCAGTAAGCGTGACATGGCACAGGGACCGTGGGCACCGGCCAGCACTGGAAAGCAGTGGCGTCAAGCCTGGTGTGAGGCTCAACCCGGATGAAGGCAGCTCTTCCAGAACAGGAGGCAAGGAGATTCCGATCTCCTTTGAGAAAGAGGGCCACTTCTTAGGTTGTTTTCTCTTTTGCTTGCTTGCTTTTTAGCCTGAGTTCTACAAGCAACAATATCAATAGACTTGTTTTCTATTTCTTTCCTAGACTAGGACGGAGAGTCATAATGAATATAAATACAAATTTGGGCCATTTGATACAATTAATCTATGTGATAGCAGTCAGAATAGTGAATACCTCTAGCTGGTAAAGAGCATGTGTGTGTGTGTAAATTCAAGCTACACTAGATTTTTGCACTTTACTGTATGTAGATTATACCTCAATTTCTTTTTTTTTTCCAAAAGGGTCATATGAGATGAGCTACCTGATACTGATACTCTATATAAACAAGTCCTTCTACTCCAAGATCTGCTGTGGATCTCCCTTCCATACTGCTGATCATTGCCTAAAACTCCAATATGTAATCCACTTGATATAATTTTTTAAAACATAGTTATGGATTCATAGGAAATCACCAAAAAAATTATATAGGGTTGTCTGTGCACCCTTCTCCCATCCTCCCCCAATTTAGCATCTTGCATAACTATAAGATAATATCAAAACCATGAAATTTATATTGGTACAAGCCACAAATCTCATTTAGATTTTATCAGTTATACATGCATTCTTGTGTGTGTGTGTGTGTTTCTGTGCAATTTTATTACATGCATAGATTCATGTAACCACCATCACAATCAAGATACAGAACAGTTCCACCACAACACTTGATAGGATTTAATAGGAGAAAAAGTAGTATTTATAGTGCTCCTCCATCTCCCTCAAAGGAGAATGTCCCCTGGCTTGTTTCCTGTTCTGTAACATACTGAGAGGAGTGATGACTGGGGAAATCAGAGACATCTTGTTTCCCCTGATGACTGTTATTGATCCAGGGGTGGGTGTGCAGCCTAACGGGGTATTTGGCCCAATTAAATGGAGCAGAGGATCAAGAGTCCATGGTTGGGAGAGACATTTTCTCTCCCTTTCTCCCTGTGTCTCCCTCACGGCCCTCTGTAAGGTAAGCCAGATGAGCCTCAATATGGAAGCACTGCAGTGTAGTTCTGATGATCCTGGTGGGTAACTTACAACCCTAAGGAAAATCAACATTAGGATGAAGCTGAGGACAGCAGAGTGGAGGAGTGGAAAGAACCTAAGTTCTTGAAGACATCATTGAGAAACTGATCCACACCATTACTGGAGCCCATCCTAACTCTAGACTTACCCATCAGGGACACAGTGAGATCTCTTATTGTTTTAGTCAGTTTAAGTCAGGATGATCTGTATCTTATAG
This sequence comes from Zalophus californianus, assembly GCF_009762305.2. NCBI lineage: Eukaryota > Metazoa > Chordata > Mammalia > Carnivora > Otariidae > Zalophus > Zalophus californianus. Next base: position 44,903,528 of record NC_045596.1, read on the forward strand.
TGAAAAGCAAGATAGGGCACCTGGCTGGCTCAGTTGGAAGAACATGCAACTCTTGGTCCCAGTTTGAGCCTCATGTTGGGTGTAGAGATTACTTACATAAACAAACACACACATTTTTAAAAACAAAACCAAATTAACGCAAGAGTATTACAAAATAACCCACAGCTAACATTATATTTAATAGTGAAAACCTGAATGCTATCCGGAATAAGACAAGGATGTCTGCTCTCACTACCTCTACTCAACATCATACTGGAGGTTCTAGCCAAGAAAAAGAAATAAAATCATCTTGACTAAAAAGAAAGACATAAACTATCTCTATTCAAAGTTGACATGATTTTGTATATAGAAAATCCTAAGAAATACACATGCACAAAAAAAACCTATTTGAACTAACAAGTTCAACAAGGTTACTGGACACAAGATCAATATACAAAAATCAATTGTATTTCTATACACTAGCATGAACAATGCAAAAATGAAGTTAAGAAATCAATTCCATTTACTAAAAAGGATAAAATATCTAGGAATAAATTGAACAAAAGAGGTGCAAGATCTGTATACTGAAAACTACAAAACATTGTTGAAAGAAATTGAAGATTTAAATAAATGGAAAGACATCTATGGTTATGGATCAGGACACTTAATATTGTTAAGATGGCAATATTCCCCCAAACTGATCTACAGATTCCAAACATTCCCTATCAGAATCTTGGCTCCCTTCTTGCAGAAATTGGTAGGCTGATCCTAAAAATGCATATTAAAATTCAAGGGACTCAAAGTAGCCAAACAACCTTGAAAAAGAAGAACAAACTTAGAAGTCTCACTGATTTAAAAACTTACTACACTTTCTAGATATGTCTCCTGAGGCAAGGGAAACAAACAAAAACAAAAATAAACTATTGGGACTTCATCAAAATACAAAATTTCTGCACAGCAAAGGAAGCAGTCAACAAAACTAAAAGGCAACCTATGGAATGGGAGAAGATATTTGCAAATGACATATCTGATAAAAGGTTAAAATCCAAAATATATAAAGAATTTATAAAACCCAACACCCAAAAAATGAATAATCCAGTTAAAAATGGGCAGAAGGCAAGAATAGATATTTTTCCAAGGACATATAGATGGCCATTAGACACATAAAAAGATGTTCAACATCACTGGTAATCAGGGAAATACAAATCAAAACTATAATGAGATATCATCTCACACCTGTCAGAATGGCTAAAATCAACAACTTAAGAAACAACAGATGATGGTGGAGGATGTGGAGAAAGGGGAATTCTCTTGCCCTGTTGGTGGGAATGCAAACTGGTGCAGCCACTGTGGAAAACAGTATGGAGTTTCCTCAGAAAGTTAAAAATAAAACTACCCTAAGATCCAGCAACTGCACTACTAGGTATTTACCCAAAGAATACAAAAATACTAATTCAAAGGGATACATGCACTCCGATGTTTATAGCAACATTATCTACAATAGCCAAATTATGGGAAAAGCCCAAGTGTCCACTGATTGAAGAAGGGATAAGGAAGATGTGGTACACACACACACACACACACACAAAATGGAATATGGAATATTACTCAGCCATAAAAAAGAATGAGATCTTGCCATTTGCAACAATGTAGTTGGAGCTAGAGAGTATTATGCTAAGCGAAGTAAGTCAGAGAAAGACAAATACCATATGATTTCACTCATATGTGGAATTTAAGAAACAAAACAAATGAGCAAAGTGGGGAAAAAGAGAGAGAGAGAGGCAAACCAAGAAACAGACTCTTAACTACAGAGAAAAAACTAATGATACCAGAAGGGAGGTGGGCGGGGGATGGGTGAAATAGGTGATGGGGATTAAGGAGGGCACTTGTTGTGATGAGCACCACGTGTTATATGGAAGTGTTGGATCACTATATCGTACGCCTGAAACTAATAGTATACTGTATGTTAACTAACTGGAATTTGAATTAAAAACTTTTAAAAAACCTACTACAGGGGCGCCTGAGTGGCTCAGTTGGTTAAGCGGCTGCATTCGGCTCAGGTCATGATCCTGGAGTCCCGGGGTTGAGTCCCGCATCGGGCTCCCTGCTCGGCGGGGAGAAGGGGCATACACACTGGTTCCTTTACCAGGGAATACATAAATTAAACCAATAACATTTACACCCACACTAGAAAAGCAACATTCCTCTTTCAACAACTCTTTTCATCTAGATCCTTATTATCAGGAAAGGGAATACTTTATTCTTTGGAAGAGAATTCTTTCCTCCTCTGTAAAGGGGAATAAATAAACTCTTCAAATAGTTGTAGATTCAATGAGTTAGTATATGTGAAGACACTTAGAGCAGGGCCCAGGATGTGGTAAGGACTATGCTTACCAAAATAAGAAATCAGAGTATTTCTGAATAGCAGCTTCCTTTGTTATCCCAGAATAACTCCCAGACTTAATGGTAAAGTTCTGCCGTTTTTCTCTGTGGGAGGAGAGTTGCCAATCCTTTCATCGCCCTTTGAGACACTTACTTGCCTGTGTGGGAGAGGCCCTCTCCCGTAAATGTGTCAGAACATTCTCTGTGCTCTATGATAAAGCGTCTTGCATTCCTGTGTGACAGGACCTATTGCAACACCATCATAGAGGTATGTGCCTTGTGATTCCTGAAAGGGGTGGATTACAGTACCTGGTGTCTCTTAGGCTTATTAGTCCATGAAATCCACCTTCTCCCTTTGTTGTTGAGTCATATCTGGGAAATAGTTCTTACCTGTTGACCACATTTTTGGAAACTCTGATCTCTTCAAGGTGACTCTTTTAAGAGAACATTTTTCCCAAATAACAGCAGGCTAGAAGTTACACAGAGCCAGTTTGTGGCCATGACACTAATAGTCATAACTACTCTTTACTGAGCACCTAACCTACTAGGTGCCAAGTATTATCCTGAGAGCTTTACAAGCATCACTTCATTTAACTCTCTTAACAGTCCTTATAGAGATGGCCATTTAATTTAATTTTTAAAAAAGATTTTATTCACTTATTTGCCCGAGAGAGAGAGAGCACAACCAGGGGGAGTGGCAGGCAGAAGGAGAAGCAGACTCTGTGCTTAAGAAGGAACCCAATGTGGGACTTGATCCCAAGACCCTGGAACCATGACCTGAGCCAAAGGCAAACACTTAACCGACAGAGCCACCCAGGCATCCTGAGATGGCCTTTTTAAAGATAAGGAAATTGAAGAACAAAAAGGTTAAATAGCTTGCCAAGGTCACACAACAAGTAGTGGATTCAAATCCAAGTCTGTCTGCCTTGAAAGCCCATGAGTTTCTATTTCTGGTTTGAACATGGTAGCATTTCTTTTCTTCTCTTCATTGAAATCAGCCAAAAGGAACAAAAAGATGGAAAAACAAAGACACAAAATCTTTTTCCTAGAAAGTAGGAGATAGCTAAAGCCCCAGGTCTTCACTTCATTGGAAGGACTGCCCAAAGCAGTAAAGATGAAGGAAGGGGGCATGTAGGAGCAAGCAGAGAGGAAAACCTACAGCAAGGGGACACAGTGGCTGTGTATCTCATAAAGAGCTGGGTACAACTCTTGAAATCAAGGGGCAAAACCTAACTCCCCTTATTCACAGTATTAGGGCCAGTGTGCATTCACTGGTACCAAGAATTTCCCTGGACCCTCTTTGGTATTAAAAGACAGAGATGAGTCTTCCAAGGAACCAACGACTAGCCATGTTTGCAAGAAACTCTGTCTCTGCAGTAGCACAAAAGAGTCTTTGGGTTCTAAAAACTTCACTGCTGCTTACCTTTGTTGCTTAGGAAGAAGCAAAACTCAACAAACTCACTTAAAACCCCAAATCAGGGGCGCCCTGGGTGGCGCAGTCAGTAAAATGTCTGACTCTTGGTTTTGGCTCAGGTAGTGATCTCAGGATCATGAGACTGGGGCTCAGCACCCAGCTTAAGACTCTCTCTCCGTCTCCCTCTGCCCCTCCCCCTTAAAATAAATAAATAAATCCCATTTTCTTTTTTTATTTAAATTCAATTAATTAACATATAGTATATTATTAGTTTCAGAGGTAGAGTTCAGTGATTCATCAGTTGTATATGACACCCAGTGCTCATTACATCACATGCCCTCCTTAATGCCCATCACCCAGTTACCCCATCCGTCCACCGCCTCCCCTCCAGCAACCCTCAGCTTGTTTCCTACAGTTAAGAGTCTCTCATGGTTTGTCTCCCTCTCTGATTACGTCTTGTTTTATTCCTTCCCTTCCTCTATGCTCCTCTGTTTTGACCCAAATCAGGAAAAATTTCAGGTAGCCTGACACTTCCCCTTAAAAACTTTCTATAAAGAGCTCATCAAGGAAAAAAATCATCTCCTGCAATGATGAAAAATAGAAAAAAAAACAGTGCAAGATGGGGCACCTGGGTGGCTCAGTCAGTTAAGCATCTGCCTTCAGCTCAGGTCATGATCCCGGGGTCCTGGGATCGAGCCCCTCATTGGGCTCCTTGCTCAGTGGGGAGTCTGCTTCTCCCTCTCCCTCTACCCCTCACCCCTGCTCGTGCTCTCTCTCTCTCTGTTAAATCAATAAATAAAATCTTAAAAAAAAAAGAAAGAAAGAAAGAAACCAGTTCAAGGAACTATACAAAGATCCTCTAAGGGGGAAAAAAAAAGTGAAAAAGAGCAAGAAACCAAATAGTAGACAAAGAATATGCACTAGAATAATGTCTCTATGAAGCAGATAATAATTGTGATCAAATATTCCGTCATGGCTCTTTAAAACATAAATGAAGCAATGGCCTCTATGAAACCAGAACATAAGGCAAACAAGGCTAAGGTTCAGGAAGGATGCCGGGAGATGAGAGGATGACATGAAGTGGCAGCCCTCGGACGTCAGTGCCAGCCCGGAGACAAAGCTCACGCATTCATCTACATGCAACACTAGTAGGAGCCAAAAAGGATGATGACAGAAAATGCAAACAGCGTAGGTTTTTCTCATGACCAGAGCATGATTGGAAGGGATATTTAGAGCTGGGTGAGCTTATCTCCAGAAATCCAAGGTGGTCTGCTATAGTTTTGGGTCAGCTTAAGGGCTGATTCTAACTACAACTTTCAACAGATATCATGTATTCATGGAGCTCAAAGTTCAAAACAATAGATTGTGCTAAAGTCTCTGTTAGCTGTCAGATTGTTGCATGGAGAATTTAAAAGAATCATGACTGGAAAAAAAAAAAAAGAATTCATGCCTGGGGCTCCTGGCTGCCTCAGTCAGTAGAGCGCACAACTCTCCATCTTGGGGTCATGAAGGTCAAGGCCCACGCTGGGCAGAGATTACTTGAAAAAAACATCATGCCAAAGAATGATTATTATAGGTAAATATTATAGTAATTTTTAAATCCCTTCACGTATACATGTATGATAGAGGGATAGACAGACAGACAGACAGACAGACATAGGTCTTATGTATCCTGTAAACTAAATGCATAGCTAGGTCCTTCCCACCAGAGACTACAAATAAGGCTGCCTTTCCTTCTCATTGCCTAATTATTTTAGCTTAAGCCCTCATTTAGTTTGTTTTTAGGAAATCTAATTTTGATACACACCAAAGTATCATGGAAATTCCTAGAAAATTTTACTTGCTTCCAAAATCCATCCCGGTTGCCCCCTGTCTCCTCAGCAACGATCAGGCCACCTCTGAGCTATCTTGGGCCACCGTTTGCTCTGCAGACCCTCCCCCCCAGAGATTCCTAAAATGCCCTCCCTCTGGTTGCTGCTGTTGTCCCTTGTGCTGCTTCATCCCAACCCGGCACACCCCTCCCTTATTGCTAGAGTACTAGCTGAAACTAGCCTGTGATGTTTATTACTTTTTTTACTTTTAACTTATTTTTTTAATTTTAATTTTAATTTTTTAATTTTAATTCAGTCAATTAACATATAATATATTATTAGTTTCAGAGATACAGGTCTGTGATTCATCAGTCTTATATAATACCCAGTGCTCATTATATCACGTGCCCTCCTTAATGTCTATCACCAGTTACCCCACCCCCTTACATCTCTCCCCTCCAGCAACCCTCAGTTTGTTTCCTATGATTAAGAGTCTCTTATGGTTTGTCTTCCTCTCTGATTTCATCTTGTTTTATATTTCTCTCTCTTCCCCTATGATCCTATTTTGTTTCTTAAATTCCACATATAAGTGAGATCATATAGTTGTCTTTCTCTGATTGACTTATTTCGCTTACAGCCTGTGATGTTTAACAAAGATTTTCTGGAAGCTGGTGGTTAACGTGAAGGAATTATGACATAGGCCTAGAATCTTCAGAGGCCTTGAACCTTCCACACAACTCCCTTGTGGAGCACAGCTTTGCTTAAATCCCAGCCTGCAATCACGTAGTGAGGCCACTAAACTTTACTTCTTTCCCGACCTCATGAGTGAGTCTTTGGTCACATCTTCTTTGCCAAGAATTCAGACCCAAACAGAGGAAAGAATTGCCCCCACTCACACCTGTATAAAGCCCCCTTCCAGCAGCCTTGTCTTTTAAGTTCTAGGACCTAATTTTTCCCAGAATGATTGATAGCAGAAATGTCCCATTCCCAACCAACAGGGTTAAACGTGCCCCAACTGGGTAAAGATTCTCAGGAGGTTGAGGTAATTCAGTCTTCTTTAGGATCACAGTCTAGCACCAGGTCAGGTATAGCAAACCCAATCCAGTTTGTTTTTCAAAATCTCCTTTCATTCAAGAGAGAAACTTCCAGGTATTTTCAGGGTCTTGTGTCCTGATCTCCTATTTGCACAGCAATACACATGCATCCCTTTACCAAAAATTAAAAATAATATACTGTCTATCCCTTACACATTATCATTCAGGGCAATTTAGCCCCTTGGACACACATATATCAAATCCATCCATTCTAGAAGAAGATGTGGTAGCCAGTCTCTGAAGATAGCCCCCAAAGAACCACACCTCCTGGTATTAAATACTTGTGTAGTCCTCTCTGACATGAAATCTGAGCTAGTCCTGGGACTCACATATCTAATAGAAGGTGCCAGAAGTGACATTGTGCCAGATCTAGCCTAGGCCTAAAGAAGACCTAGCAGCTTCTGCTTGAACCTGTGGGAGCTCTGAGCCACCACATAAGAAGTCAGGCTGCACTACTGAAGAGACCACATAGAAGGAAAGGTCTTGTCGATAGAGGTCCTAGCCTTTCTGCCATGGCTCCAGACATATGAATGACACCATCTTGAAGGTTCCAGCAAGGTCACTATCTGACTGCAGCTGCTTAGAGGCCCCAAACCACTATGTTTTAAAGTACGCTGTTACACAACTGTATATAATGGAAATACAGCCTGTTGTCCTACATGAAATTCACAGGGAAAAAAAAAAGGGATAGTTTACCCCAAAGAAGAACTTTCTACCCCTCATCTTTTATCTGCTTAAAGATGTAAAATTGTATTTGTTTTCTTTTTGATATTTCAGATATGTCAGGGTCAGTTTATAGTTAAGGCTCAAGCCCAAAGTACCATCATTCCCTTATCCCCTAGACATCTCATTATAGCTCATAACCTTCACAGGACAGTTTAGGCCTGAAATTAGGGTACAAGGAGAGCTCTCTCCTCCTTCCATGCTTAACTCCAAGGGTCAGGGCCCTTCTCTACTACAGCAAATGAATTAAATTAAACAATCCCACTTATGAAAGAGCATGAATTACATTAAAGGTGTTACAAGCATAAAAAAAAGAAAAGCACACTTATATGAAATTTGAAAATATTAAGCATGAAATGAGATGTTAATGTAGTAGAACAGAATGTACTGTACAGCTAGATGCAAATTAAAATTTTGTTCTAATCTGACCTTACAACACAGCATTTGGTATAAGGTGAGTGCATCTTGACCACTGCCTAAGGGAATCATTACTGAGGCAATGGTTATATTGTGTGCTGTCTTACCTAAAATATGTTCTTGCAACATAGAACAAGAGGATAGTATTTTATCACCACTTACCCAAATAACCAATTCTTAATTCCCTAAAAACAATAGCAAGGGTACACCATAGGTTGCTGACAAATTGTCTTCTGCCAGTTAGCAACCTCTCATCATCCCTCAGTTGACTATCTTAGTTCTCATAATGGCCTTCTACTCTTATCCCACAATTCACAAGGTCTTAGGAAAACAATTTATATCTATTCATTCAATCAACCATTTGTTCAACAAATATTCAGTGGTACTTACTGTAGGATAGATACTCTTCAAAACACTGAAAACAGGGTAAAAACTCAATTCTAGCTGCCTTATAACTGCCACAATTATAGAACATTTTGTAGGTTCACAAAGTATATTCAAACACATTCTCTCCTCTGCTACGTTAAATTGGTCACCAAACACTTAAACCGCTCAGAGAAGATGAGGCTAATTCCACCCACTCATCTCTAGGTTGGTAGGATTTGTTTTCATAATTTCAGCACCATTTAATAAGGGCTATTGTGGCCCTGCATTATTCCAAACATAAGTAATGACAATGACATCTCTGCAGAGAGAGACCTAATTGCAATTTCTTATCGACAAGTGGTCATAAATGTAGGTGATGATGCCATTGCAAAATTCCCATTTATAAATAATACAATGCTCTGAAAAACTAAATGCACCTCTGAATAACAGAAATGATGCAAGCTGACATAAAGAAATAAATGGACAGTGTGCTATGATAATAAGTCTTTTATAAATACCTACTTACATCATCCCAAACTTGGGTGGAAAATTAGGCAGAAGCTATACTCACATGTGTCTCTCTCTGGTTCCTGATTATTTCTCAGAATTTTCCTCAAAAGGTGGTCAGACAGTTTTATACTACAGGCCTTAGGACAATGTCCAGATGATTTCTTTAGATGGACCTACTAAATTATTGAATAAGCTCAGGCAAATGATATTACTAAATATTTTATTAGTACCAAGAGAAGCATTTTGAACACATGGCAATATTTTCTAAAAATAGGTGCATTGTAGAAGCTTCAGGGCTAAAAAGACTATTCAAAGAGTAGTGTGGATCTCTCATAATTAAAATGTGGGCATGAGATTCATATTTGCTAAAATTTGATTGTCTCAATATGTGAAAAATAATTTAAACACATTTGATATGGGTCATTTGAAACTTGTTTCTCGGAGGCTATATCTAGAGGTCAAGAAACTTAAGATCTAGTTTTATTTTTCAGACCAGAGTGAAGTTAACAAATGTTGAAAGCTATTCATTTTACAGATGATGGAAAAATGATGAAAAAGAAAATGAGAATGCCCTGTTTCCCTACGACTTCAAAGAATCCTACAGACATAACTTCATTCATCTAAGAAAACAAACCTGCTAATTATATTCTATATAATTATATTATTATATATATAAGATAATCTCATAGTTGCCTGTTTTATAGAAAGAGAATTCACGCCTTGGGAGAAGAATTGTACCAAAGTGGAAAAACCAGAAAGAAACCCCTAGATCGTCTCTTTGGCTCAGACTACACCCTCCTTGTAATTTGAGATGCATTTTCCTCCTGCTCTGACCGGCTCAGTGGATTGGGAGCTCCTCCATAGTGGGAATATATTCCCTTCACATCCCCATGTGTCTCCTTCATGTCTCCCCTATCCCCCTGCATGTCTCCATGCAATTCTCTTCCTATCTCTCTGGTCACTTCTCAGTCTTCAGTAGGCTTCTCTTCAACCAGACACCTCCTAAGTCTTGTAGGTTTTGGTCCTTCCTTGGCCCTTTTCCAAGCCCTGGCCATCAGCCCCTGATAACTTTCTCAGATCTACATTTGCTTCTCCGTTCCTACTGTTGCTGCCTTCTTTTTTTTCAAGTTTTCATCATGTCTTTCATGGACAAGACACCAGCCTCCTTTACTGGTCTCTCCGACTTCAGACAGAGTTCCTGGCCACCCATTGACCACAATGCCCCCAAAGCAGCTCTATACGTCAATCCTTTGTTCACCTTCAGTGTGTCCACATCCAGGATATTATAACTGGGTCCGCCCTCTTTATGTAAATAGTCTTTTTTTTTTAAGATTTTATTTATTTATTTGACAGAGAGAGAGAGAGAGAGCGAGAGAGGAACACAAGCAGGGGGAGTGGGAGAGGGAGAAGCAGACTTCCCGCGGAGCAGAGAGCCCAATGCGGGGCTCGATCCCAGGACCCTGGGAACACGACCTGAGCCGAAGGCAGACACATAACGACTGAGCCACCCAGGCGCCCCTATGTAAATAGTCTTATCCTGTACCAATTTCATACTTTTGTAAACTCTCCTTATTGCATTTTATGCTCTAGAAATACCAAACCCTGCAACTTCCAAATATGCTAGGCCTCCCTGCCTTTCCATGTTCTATTCTCTCTGCCCTACCCTGATGTCTAGCTGCCAATGTCTGCAAGCCCTTCAGGTCCTGCTTCAGGCATTCCTTCCTCTGTGAAAGCCTCCCCTGACTCCCCCAGGCAGGTTTTGTCCTTCTTCCACCATGTCCGTTGCACCATCTGTACACAACTCTTTGAGCATTGACAACACAGATTATGAGGCAGGATCATTTTTTAATGAATTGGAAAAACTCAATCTTTCCCTCCTATGTGTCTCCTTTACTACTCATAAAATACTTCTGGTCACAAAATGTATGGCGATTACTCCCCACACCATGCAATTCTCTGTAATACCAGTGGAGTTCCCTACAATTCATTTTTTTTAAGTTTTTTTTTTTTTTTTTTTTGGGCGCCTGGCTGGCTCAGTAGGTTAAGCGACTGCCTTCGGCTCAGGTCATGATCCCGGAGTCCCGGGATCGAGTCCCGCATCGGGCTCCCTGCTCAGCAAGGAGTCTGCTTCTCCCTCTGACCCTCCCCCGTCTCATGTGCTCTCTCTCTCTCTCTCATTCTCTCTCTCTTTCAAATAAATAAATAAATAAAAATCTTAAAAAAAAAAAAAAAACAATACTGTGGGGATCCTGTTGCCCCTGCCTGTTCTTTAAAAAAAAGAAAAAAAAAGATTTTTTTTTTTTTAAAGTAATCTTTACACCCAACATGGGGCTCGAACTCACAACCCCCTCTCGCCCGGGATAAAAAGTCGCAGGCTCTACCGACTGAGCCAGCCAGGCACCTCGCCCCACTACAATCTAATTGAATTCTAACACCACCTACCTGAAGATAGTGTTAGATCCCAGAGGTTAAAGGCTCAGTCCTGTAAGACTGCTCCCTTCCTTCTTCAGATGCCAATCACAAGTAGTAGATCCCCTACAACCAAGTAGTAGTTTACCTATAATGTCTGCCTGATTTGGCTACAAATCAAAGGTTCCACAACCCCCTCCTCAGGTTCAATTAATTTGCTAGAACAGCTCACAGAACTCAGGGGTACATTTACTTAGGTTCATCAATTTATTAAAAGATACAGATGAACAGCCAGATGAAGAGATACATAGAGCGAGGTCCAGGAGGGTCCTGAATCCAGGAACTTCTGTCCCTGTGGAGTTAGTTGGAGACCATCACCCTCCCTGTGCGTAGATATGTTCACCAACCTGGAAGCTCAACAAAGTCGTGCTGTTGGGATTTTTATGGAGATTTCATTGCATAGACATGATTGAGCATTAACTCCATTTTCAGTCCTTTTCCCTTCTCAAAAGAATGGGGAGTGTGGCTGAAAATTCCAAGTTTCTAATTGTGGTTTGGTCTTTCGAGTGATCCATCCAGGACCCATCCTGGAGCCCATCCAGAATTGCCTCATTAGAACAAAAGACACTCTTATCACTTAGGAAATTGCAAGGGTTTCAGGAGCGCTGTGCCTGTAGCCAGGGCAGACACCATTATATTTTTTTTATTAGCTCACATATATTAAATTATATAATTTTTTCCTTTGATAGCAAGATATAACTTGCAGATAGGAAAGTGCACAAATCTTAAAAGTGTGCAGCTCAGTGGATTTTTATATGTGTCACTACTGCAGCATGACTATCCAGCATGAATGCAAGCTCTCTTATGCCCCTCCAACCCAGACAATGACCCCTAAAGGTGACCACTAATCTTTTATTACCACAGATTAGTTCTGCCTGCTTTTGAACTTCATATAAATGGAATCATATAAAATAATTTCTTTTTACGTCTAACTCCTTTTTTCCCCAACATTATATCTTTAAGTTTATCTATGTTATTACATGCAGATGTAATTTTTTTAAATTGTTGAGTAGTATTCCACTGTGAGGCTACCATAATCTATCAGTTCTACTGCTAATGGGTATCAGGATTTTTCCAGGGTGGTGGTGGTGGTTGTTGTTGTATTAACTATTATGAATAATACTACTGTGAAAATTCTTGCACTATCTTTTGGTGAATCTAAAGATTCAGTTGATTTAGACCTGAGTGGAATTGCTGGGTCATGAAATATGCCTATGCTTAGATTTAGTAGAAAATAAGCAGTTTCCAATGTATACTCCCCAAAGAAGTATAGACAGACGGATAATCATCTATTTCTCTATTTATCTGATGGCTATGATTCCACATCCTCAGCAACTCAGTATTGTCAGTCTTTTTAATTTTAGCTCTTCTAGTGGAGGTGTTATTGGATCTCACTGTGGTTATCTCGCATTTTCTGTTTCTAGGATCTCCCGCCACCTCCATCCATTTTCCATTTGGGCAGTATTGAGAATATTCTGTATTCACTGCCCTCAGCATAGGTTTTGTAGAGTAGAAATGCAGACAGGACAAGACAGAATCAGGGCTCCTAGGTAGCTCAGTCATTAAGTGTCTGCCTTCGGCTCAGGTCATGATCCCAGGGTCCTGGGATGGAGCCCCACATCGGGCTCCCTACTCCATGGGAAGCCTGCTTCTCCCTCTCCCACTCCCCCTGCTTGTGTTCCCTCTCTCGCTGTGTCTCTCTCTCTCTGTCAAATAAATAAAATTTTTAAAAAATAGACTATGAAACTCATGCTAGAGGCATAGCTTGAGAGAAAATATTTTTAGTCCCAAAAGCCTTTTTTTGGAGCATTAGTATCTAGATTTTGAGTACCAGAAGCTAAAATCTCAAAGAATTTAGGGCAGTAAGTATTTTTTCATCAATAAATTTGGGAGAATGCATGCTTGAATAAGACTTCTGTATAAGACCGCTTAGAGTTGGTAAAGATCCTTGGAACAGAGGTGAAGATCAAGAACAATTCTGATGAGTGTCCTGCTCCAGACCAAGTCTGAGGGTGGAGTAAGGAGAAATGACAGAACCTCCATGTTGGTTGAGGTCTCCCAGAAGAGAAGGAACTTGTTCCTAAACACCAGTATCATAGGACCTGCCTGCACCCAGCATTGGAATGGGCACAGAGTATAAATGGCTTGAAGGTGCATTGAAACCAAGAGCACCCGAGACAGTTCCACTGACATTCCCAGAGTCATACAGTCAGTTGAACAAGAGCCAAACATTTCCCATGCCCTGAAAGAGATGTAAAGGTAATTGCAAGCAGATGAGCCTGAGGAAATCTTATATGATTACAAGGAAAAAACATAGCAACAGATAATTGCCTGGACCTTCTCATCAATGATCTGATAAGAAAATGAAGTCACCTCAGGAGATTCCAGTGAGAAAGATGAAGAACAACCAAAAACCAGGTAGAAAATGGCCATTGAGTCCCAGACACCAACTACTCTTCCCCCTCCTCATCAGAATGCCCTGAGTTAGCCCTCAGAACTGAGATGCAATCCTAGCGTGAAGAAGAGAGAGAAAAGGGTCTGATTGGCTGAGAAAGCTTGATTGATCAAATTACATTTCTGCCACCTGCCAGAACGGAGGCTTAAAGCTAAAAGTTAAGTTTGGTTACAGCAAAACCTAGAAAAGTTTTGTTGCTTGCACACCTGAGAATGTGCACTAAAATTTGCTGGGGATATACATGAGTCTGGGTTCTCCGGAGAAAGAGAACCAACAAGATATAAATAAAGAGATTTACTGTAAGGAAGTAACTTACATGATTGTGGAGGCTGAGAAATCCAAGATCTGCAGTCTGCAAGTTGGAGACCCAGGAGCCGATGGTAATGGTATACCTCCAGTCTGAGTCTAAAGGCCTCAGAACCAGAAGAGCTGATGGTGTAAGTTCCAATTCAAGTTCAAAGTCAGAAGAAGAACAATGTTCCAGGTCAAAGACAGGCAGAGAGAGCAAATTCTCCCTTCCTCTCAGCCTTTTGTTCTACTTAAGCCGTCAGTGATTGGATGAGGTCCGCTCCCAGTGGAGAGAGCAGTGTGCTTTACTCCACCTACTGATTCAAATGTTATTCTCTTATGGAAACACACTCACAGACCCAAAAGTAATGTTTATTTTAACCAGATATCTGGGCATCCCATGGCCCAGTCAGGTTGACACACAATATGAACCATCACAGGCTACGATAGTTTTTACCTGTTCATGTACCTCTCTACCCAGTAGACTCTGTACTCCTTGTGGTAAGGACCACATCTTTTCATCTCTGACTCCCCAGCACTTATCACAGGGCTTGAAATACAGAGTGCCTCAGTATATGTTCAGTGGATTCATCCATTTGATGCCTAGCTGAGCTTCATATTCAATGATGACAAACACCCTGGGGTAAACTGATCCATTGAGTCCAATCCGTTTAGCCAGGACTTCATTTGTATTTGGGACAGAGATGAAGAGATGATGAGGGTAAGGGGGAGACAGCCTGTGGAAAATCCCAATAGACATCTTGGTTCATTAATCACCAGAAATCATAAGGTTACAAGATCACAAAGAAATCCTTTAAGGGCTGAGAAATCAACGCAGCATCTAACCCAAGACAAAGTCAGACATTTTTGTCCCAAAGCCTGAAGACAGGGCTGGTTTTAGTGCAGGTGGATTATACCTTTGCCTCCATGGTGTGATTTTAGGGACTCAAGCAGCCCCTTTCCATCCCATCTGCTCTTGCTGGGTGAGGCCTGCTATTCAATTGTCAATACTCTGTTCCTTTAACTTGAGATTTTGATCCTTCCTAAAATGGAGGCACATTTGGGAGATATAATATTTTGAATTGCTATCGATGCTTGGAGTGACCAAAAGAGTTGAGGAGTCTTTTAAATAAGAGGCAGTAAGGTGGAGAAGAAGAGACTAACAAGTACCTGGAGATCGAGAAAGGGGCTCCAGGAGTACAGAAAAGAGACAGAATGGAAAAACCTGGAATGCAGATTGCTTGTGGACTTTGCAGTTCTGCCTTTGACCTACTGTACCTCTGCGAGAATGGAATTTGGCTCTGGATCTGGGAAGACTGGAGAAAGAGAACAGAGATGACTGCCCCTCCCCCTCCCCGTTCTTCACAGTAGTCATTGGCACTGTAGGAATTGCCCTGGCTGACTGGGCAGTGGTTTTCTGTCTTAGATTAATTTGGTGCTTTTCTTTTTTTTTTTAAGTTTATTTATTTAAGTAATCTCTACACCCAATGTGGGGCATAAACTTGAGACCCCAAGATCAAGGGTCACATGCTCTGCTGACTGAGCCAGCCACGTGTCCCTACTTGGTGCTTTTCTAAGGAAGAAGAGAACTGAGTTGGACTACAGTAGAAGTAAACCCTGGGACACGTGCCAACCCGCCAGATTATTTCCTGGGCTTGGGATGCAGAGAACTATGTAATTGTGAGACTGTGATACATAGAAGTTGGCTTAAAGAAATTAGATGCATACACCTAATTGCCAAGAGCAAGGAGAAAAGATAGATTTGTTGGAGCCAAATGGATTTTGTGGAGGCAAGCAACTTAGAGGCCTGGGTTTGCTGATGAGAAGATGTTCCTGAACTAAATCCAATTATTGTAAGAAGTCGCTCTCACCAAAGCAAAGAAACAGTGATAATTCTGGCAGGGCTGTGACAGGCAGGGTCTGAAGGTGTGTCCCAGAATTTCCTGAAAGAATTGACTGCCAGAGCAGTCCATTGTTCTCCTCATTTAATTGGGTCTTCTCAAATGGGGTAAAGAGGATCTGTCTCTCTCCAAGTTTGTCTCAGCTGTGCTTCTGTCCAGTTATTGAACAAGTTATGTACCTGCTTGGGGTAACTTAGAAACAGGTATGCAGTCATTGATTGTAATTTAAGCATCTTTGGAAACTTAGCACCTTAGAATGACATGGAGTCAGGAAGAAGATTTAAGAGATGTAACTTTCTACTTCCTCTTTGATCTTCACCCTTTCTGCCAATGGCTCTGCCAACTGCTCAGCCTCTTGGTTAGCATGGTAAAGTAAGTAGCTCTTGCCAGGAGCCAAGGAAATCCTTATAGAGTCCTCATCACCAGGTTATCTCAATATAAGGTTAGCAGGCCTTTAGTGCTAGAGCTTGAAGTGCAGTGGGTGAGTATGCCCCCAGGGATTCCCCTTGGCAATTTTCATAGGGGGAGAAACTGCACTGGGGTGCAACGTCCCTTCCCTATGCCCGAGAGACAAGAATAAATAAATGTGTAAGAATAAATCCACACTAATGTCAAGACTGAAAAAACACTGAAAAGAAATCAAGAGTCATTGGCAATGCTGGAATTGGTATTTTTGAATCAGGGTAATGGAAATATCAGCAGTTTCCCCCCAAAGATCACTGTTGTAGAGTTCTCCAGAGAAACAAAACCAAGAAGACAGATATTGATATAGATTTGTGGAAATTTCTCACGAGGAATTGGCTCACATGATTATGGAGGCTGAGAAGTCCTGTCTGCTGTCTGCAAACTGGAGACTGAAAGCCAGGGGCATAATTTAGTTGGAGTTCAAAGGCCTAGAACCTGGGGAGCCAATGATGTAAACCCAGTCCATGGACAGGAGAAGGTGAATGAGATGTCCCAGCTTAATCAGTGAGGCAGAAAAAATAAAAGGTAAATTCCTCCTTCCTCTGCCTCTCGGTCCTCCTATTCAGGGCCTCAACGGATTGGATGATGTTCACCTACACTGGGGAGAACAATGAGTTTACTGAGTCAACGAACTCAAATGCTAATCTCATCCAGACACACCCAATCACACCCAGAAATAGAGTTAATCTCGGCCACCCATGGCCAGCCGAGTGGACACATAAAATGAACCATCACAATCACAATCACATGTCATACACATGTGTATATGTAACGCACATGTGTATTTTTCTCTTTTAGTTTAGCACCTTGAAATGTTTAGCTGTTTCCTCCTTCTCGCGGGTTTACTTGGTGGCTTTTACAAAGTATTCATCAAAAGTTTATTACCTTTAAATTGGGATTTAATTTAGAAACATTTTCATTTAAACAACACACCGGGGATATTTTTCAGTGTAGGCAAGCTGTGCTCGTAAGGGCGGTAGAAAGCAAGTGAAATGTGAAGGGAAGTCACCCTTCCGCCTCACGGTTCATGTTCATATATTGTCCATCCTACCACTTCCCTGCTCTTCTCTTGCTTCTAAAATTATCTCAAGATCATCCGGCCATGTTCCCCCTAGGATGAAAACACATTTATAGTGAATGTCTTTTGTGGTCACTTTTTATCATCTCTGCTCCTAAGGAAGTGAATGCAGATGGAATGAAGCCGAGCCAGCCTCCTTTCCCCAGACTTCCTTCTTTCCTTGCTTCTGTCCCTACATAGGGACCCCCGAGACTGGGAAGTCTCTGACAGTCCCGTCTTCATTCCTACAGAAGGAGTTACAGGGCTATCCACAGCCATTTTCCCCTTCTTCCTCACTAATAAGCTTTGATTTTACTGCAAACGTCATTATGTTCTGTTCAGCAAGTGTGGTCAGTTACTTTTCCCAGCCTCTCAGGGGGGTGCATAGGAGTGGGTGAGTGGCAAAGTTTTGGCTGGCAAGCCGGAAGCAGAAGTTGAGCAGACCATCTACAAAGTTCATCAAAAGGGGGAAAGGGCTCGCCTGGCAGGCCTCTTAATACTTCCCCCACCCCTTTTGTGCTTGTGTGTATTCAGCACACACAACACACTACATGTGTTTCGAGGATATATGTGTACTCAGGAACACATCTCGATCACATCAGAGTGGGAGGCCTGCAAGTAGGCACAAGAAGTGGCTGGTGTGGGTGGGGAAAAGTAAATTTTAAGAAGAGAAGGGCCCTGTATAGACGGCTGATGAGAACGTATTCTGAGATGGGTGTTTATTTAACTCGACCCTGCACCTGGTATCTTGAATAAAAGGGGAGGGGGATGGAGGAGGAAGACCAAAAAAAAAAAAAAAAAAAGAAAGAAAAAAGGAGCCAGTGCAGAAAGTTCTTGTCAATGATCTTACAAAATTCTGCCGTATGACATATGGAAAACATTCACCTGGCATCGACTGACTCGGGAAACCATGACAACTCTTCCAGCCTCCCATCTTAAGTCTTGTGGAGTCTGACTCCACACCTGGGAGCTCTCAAATGTCCAGTGGTCCAGCAACCAGGGCTCTGCGCATGACTAAGGCGAAGTTTCTGCTTGCAGTACCTTTCCCTGCAGATGTGAATAGGAACCCTGGGGTTCAAATCCAAACACTGGATTCCCTCTCCGGATACTCTGTCCTGGCTTTGGGCACCTATCCAGCTTCAGGCCTTGAACACAGTCTTTAAACAGCTGTCCCTTTTAGGACTCAACAGACCTAACTTCCTGTTTAGGTTCTGTCCTCCCTGGGGGAAAATTGCTGACTGGCTTCTTCCTCCAAGCAGAAATACGTAAACTTAAATGTTAAGTAAAATCTCTGGGCTGTGAAAGAGGTTTTGACTGAAGAACCTTGCAGTAGAAGCCTAAGGAAGAGTGTGTAGGCTGTTGTATTCGTAACCCACCGTGAGCCATGCCTCCTGGCATTCATACCCTTGTAGAGTCCCTTCTCCCTCTTTTTTTTTTAAATTCAATTAATTAACATATAGTGTGTTGTTCGTTTCAGAGGTAGAGTTTAGTGATTCATCAGTCTTATATAACACCCAGTGCTCATTGCATCACGTGACCTCCTTAATGCTAGTCACCCAGTTACCCCCTCCCCCCAACGCACCTCCCCTCCAGCAACCCTCAGTTTGTTTCCTATGATTGAGAGTCTCTTATGGTTTGTCTCCCTGATTACGTCTTATTTTATTTTTCCCTCCCTTACCCTATGCTCCTCTGTTTTGTTTCTTAAATTCCACATATGAGTGAGATCATGTGATGATTGTCTTTCTCTGATTGACTTATTTCACTTAGCATAATACCCTCCAGTTCCATCCATGTCGTTGTAAATGGACAGATTTCTTTTTTGATGGCTGAGTAATATTCCATTGTATGTATATGTATGTGCATACACACACACACACACACACACACACCATGTCTTCTTTGTCCATTCATCTGTCAGTGGACATCTGGCCTCTTTCCATAGTTTGACTATTGTGGACACTGCTGCTATAAACATTGGGGTACAGGTGCCCCTTCGGATCCCTACATTTGTATCTTTAGGGTAAATACCTACCCTCTCCTTGACTCTTGATGGCTCTGTGACCTGCTTTAACCAACAGAATGAGGCAGAAGCGATGTTGGGCCAATTTGTGGCCTAGAACTTAAGAAGGCCTAGAAGCTTCTGCTTTCATACTTCACAATCTGGAAGAAGCCAGCTGCCACATAGGAAGGCTGGCCACTCAGAGACCACCATGCTGTGAGGAAGTTCACAGGAAGTTACCAGAACAAAGAGTAACTCTACCCATACTATATTTAGGGCTTAAAAATAGAAAAATTTAGAAATAGAAAGATTTCGAGGAAAAGGTAGTATTTCTTCACACGGGGAGACTGGTCTTTTGACGGATGATCTTCCAGTCAAAGCTTAGGAGCGGTATGTGTTAATGCAGAATTTCGTGTGACTCCTAACTTCATCTCACGCCATGTCTCCTCTTCTGTCCTCTACTCTCCCTGCACTGCCGCCCATCCGCTGGGTTTGCCTTGGGCTTCTCCCACGCCTGTGGGCTTGCCTGTGCTGCACCATCTGTGTGTGATGGCTCCTCCCTCCACAACTGCGGATCAGGGTCCCACCAGTTGTCCCAGACCTTCGTGAAATAGAACCACTCTGTGGAGTTTCCCATGAATGTTGCAGCCCCCGTGAGGGCTCGTCCTTTCCTCTCACCTCCATTCCCAAAGCATTTCTAGAATGGGAAACTCATTTGGCCATTAGCCATCTTGTAACATCATTTCTCTTATTATCTTGAACAGATATGTAAATGTATTTTGATTTAACTATATACCAGTTTATTTCCTGCTCTCGAATCAGATTGTAGCTTCTCAGGGACAGGAACACATGTGTGTCCCCCCAACAGAAAGCCCGTAAATGTCTGTTGGTTTCTACCCTACTTTCCAGTTATCTCCAATCCAAGGGACCTAAGAGTTATATTTTTTTTTCTTTCTTTCTTTCTCTTTCTTTCCTTCTTTCTTTTTCTTTCTTTCTTTCTCTCTCTCTCTCTTTCTTTCTTTCCTTTCTTTTTGTATGAAGTCTGAAATAGTGCTTTGGCAATGTGCATTTTTTAATTTATTTTTTTATTGAGATATAATTGACATATAACATTATGTTAATTTTGTATTTCTCCTTTAAAGCTTTCATTTTCTATCAGAAGGGTTGTAATGATTTTAAATTTTTGTCCAAGATTGAAAGGGTTCCTAGGAAGTGGAAACTTCTGTTTTAAAACTGATGTCAGGGGGCGCCTGGGTGGCTCGGTCAGTTGGGACTCTTGATTTTGGCTCACGTCGTAATCTCAGGGTCATGGGATCAAACCCTGCATCTGCTGAACACAGGGTCTGCTTGTCCCTCTCCCTCTGCTCCTCTCTGTGCTCATGTGCACTCTATCTCTAAAATAAATAAAATCTTTAAAAAATAAAAATAGGGCGCCTGGGTGGCTCAGTCATTAAGCATCTGCCTTCAGCTCAGTTCATGATCCCAGAGTCCTTGGGATCAAGTCCCACATCAGGCTCCCTCCTCGGGGGGAAGCCTGCTTCGCCCTCTCCCACTCCCGCTGCTTGTGTTCCCTCTCTCGCTGTGTCTCTGCCAAATAAATAAATAAAATCTTTTAAAAAAAATAAATAAATAAAAATAAAAAATAAATAAATCTGATGTCAGGGAGCAAGAATTCCTGTCCCATTCAAGGCTCCTTCTAGCTGGACTAAGAATCAAATTGACATGAGACAGATTAGCAGGAGAAAATCAAATTTAATAGCATACATTCGGGGAATCCACACAGACATGGAAGTTCCAAAGACAGACAAAAAGGTATATAAGTGATTCTGAACTAAGGAGAAGGAGGTGGGGGTCTGGGACTTCAGAGGAAAGGAATGCATTTCACAGGGCAAGAGCAGATGTTTGTCCTGCCATACAGATGGGTCACTCAGATAAAAACTATCCCTGCCGATAACCCTTATTCTGGGAAAGACTCCCAGTTTAGATTCTTCTACGTAGTTAAGGAAAAGACAAAACTTTCTCTTGAGCCCGTGGGGCCTCGATTGCCTTCAGCTCAAAATAATCTTCATGCCGAAGTGGCTCAACTTGGGGCGGCCTGCCTTCAACCTCTACACGGGCAGCGTCTCATGCAAACTGGCATAAGTCGGCCACCGTTCTGCTGTGGGTCTTTGCCACAGCAAATGCACCCGGTGCCCCACCCAGGGTTCCAACTGCAGAAACTGTGGAACAGCTGCCCAATCCTGTTTTCACATAAATGGCACCTGTGCCCTGTGAAGTTTGAGCAGGTGGTCTCCTAAACTAGTTTCACTATCATTTAAATTTGATAGAAAGGGTTTTGAAAACCATCTGTGGTAATTATACATTAGCATAACGGAGGTTGCTCTCATGGTAGCCGCTATAAAAGGGAAGAATAAAAACTTACTGGATTTTCTCCAGCATGGTTCTACAGAAGGCAGCGATATGGAACAAGCACATGCCATCCAGACCCCAGAGGGTTTACTGTATTCCATCCAGTTAGCAAAGAAAGTCCAGCACTTCACTATATGTCTTTATTTATTACATATACTGTAACTTGCTTTCTTACAGGTCCCTCTTTATTTGCCACTACTTTGAGCTGCTCAGAGACAAAGACTGATGTGTTTGACAACATATATGACTTGCCAGAATGTGTTCACTGTTTTTTACTAATGTCAACCCATTTCATTCTTACATCTCTCCTATATTAGATAGATGCGATTTTTATTTCCATTTTATAGATGAGGAAACTGAGGCACAAAGTAGTTAAGTAACTTGCCAAGCTAGTAAGTGACAGA
Organism: Zalophus californianus; assembly: GCF_009762305.2. Taxonomy (NCBI): domain Eukaryota; kingdom Metazoa; phylum Chordata; class Mammalia; order Carnivora; family Otariidae; genus Zalophus; species Zalophus californianus. The sequence continues at coordinate 44,925,671 of NC_045596.1, forward strand.
GTTGGATTTTTTTTTTTAAGATTTTTATATATTTGACAGAGAGAGAGAGAGCGCAAGAGCACAAGCAGGGGGAGCAGCAGAGGGAGAGGGAGAAGCAGGCTCCTCACTGAGCTGGGAGCCCTACATGGGGCTCGATCCCAGGACCCTGGGATCATGACCTGAGCCAAAGGCAGTTGCTTAACCAACTGAGCCACCCAGGTGCACCCAGAGTTGGAATTTGAATCCAGGCAATCTGGCTCCAGAATATGCTCCAACCATGATACAATCCGGTTTAGTCCTTATTCATAACAATGAATATCCATGGCACCTAGCCCCATCCCTGGCATGAAACTCAATAAATATTTACTAAAAAATGAATAAGTGAATAACTCCCATATGTAAGACAATCATATGTCCAGGATACTCTTGGAGAGTTATAATTTTAAACATTGTTAGGTTTTCAAAATATGTATTAAACCATGCATCACATGATGCCTCTAGATTGGGGGGTCAGATTATGGCAAAGTTTCTGTAAGATTATCAATTGCATTTACTCTGATTTTTTGTTCAAATTGATCATTCTTAGTCTGATAAATCTTGATGCCAGGAAGGGGGTGCTCTGGATAATAGGCTTCAACTACCAGGCATTGCAAAAATGCCAAGTGTCCTTGGTTTTATAAGGTGATTAAGTTTGAAGCTGGAACACTCCTATCAATATCCATTATATATGGTTTTGTCAGGTTTGAGGCAAATAAAAGATTTGAGGGAAGGTATAAGGAGGAGTCTTCTTAGACCTGTTATCACTAGATGTAAAAACCCTTGGAAAATCTTAGAAAGGTTGCCTCACCAGGAATGCACCTTGTTAAGACAAGATACTATTTTATGAAAGAGGTCACTATCTCATGTTACAATTTAGTTCCCCGAATATTTCCAGCTAAGGACTGCCAGGTCCAGAAAATCATCTATAGCAGTGATTCTCAAAGTATGGTCCCTGACCAGCAGTACCAGCATCTCCAAAGAACTTATTAGAAATACAAATTCTTGGGGCGCCTGGGTGGCTCAGTCATTAAGCATCTGCCTTTGGCTTGGGTCATGATCTCAGGGTCCTGGGATCGAGCCCTGCATCGGGCTCCCTCCTCAGCAGGGAGTCTGCTTCTCCTTCTGCCCCTCCCCACACTCGTGCTCACTTCTCTCTATTTCTCTTGAAAAATAAATAAATAAAAGCTTAAAAAAAAAAAACAATTTCAGGCCCACCGTGTGTGGTCTTCACTTGGCTTAGAGATAGGCGAATTTCTGTGCACAAGACTTGATGAATGAGCTATCTGGAGATGGATAGTTACCCATTTAGGTAGGCTGGAAAATATTCCACTATTGTAAAGTGTGTGTTTCTAAAAGTATTATGTTGTAGATCAGCCACCCTGATTTCTTATTTCTGCTACTGAGTGGTATCAGGCAAAGAGCCTGGGGTGAAATGGTGATGTAGAACAAGCCTGACCTTAGTAGCTGCTCTCATGCCCTTATTATTCACAGTTTTCTGGTTTCTAGAACCCTGACCAAGGGGATATTATATTAGCAACTCATTCAGATCACACTGCTAAGTAACTAGGGATGCCAAATAGGCTTCAAGTCCTGTGCCAACTTTGATTAGCCTGTAGAGGCTGCCAACAGTACCGTGTTGAGGATTCTAACTCCAGACTCCATGAGAAAGCATGCTAGGATGGATTAGTAACATGCCCATGGGTTGGGAGCACACCACAAAACTTGCCTAGAACTTGCCATCCCTGCACTAAGAATTTAACACATTACATTTCTGTGGGATGTTTGCACATTAGAAGAGGAATGTGAAAGAGAGAACACTTGATTAAAACACTGATGATAAATGGAGGTTCAGACATTTGTAGAAGGCTGGTAAGATATGTATTTGGGGGAAGCCATGGAGAGAGAACAGGAGAAAGTGAAAGGAAGATCTGTTCCAGAAGTGACACTCAGGGGCCTCTGGGTGGCTCAGTCAGTTAAACATCTGACTCTTGGTTTTGGCTCAAGTCAGGAGATGGAGCACTGGGGTTGGGCTCTGTGTTCAGCAGGGAGTCTGCTTGAGATTCTCTTCCTCTGCTCCCTCCCCCCCCCCCCGCCCCCACCTCATGCTCTCTCTCAAATAAATAAAGCTTTAAAAAAAACAAACGGCCAAAGAAAAAAGCAAGAGAGAGAGTCAGTTTGAAAGAGCACAGAAAAAGTGCCAATCCTAGCTTTACAAGCTATCATTTTATGGACCTAACAATAAGTCCAAATTTTAGTTAAATGTATAAAATGTGCCCAAGGTGCTGTGATTTATTTTGCTGCTAATATGGTTTCTATATAACAACAGCAACAACTTTCCATGCTTCACATCACACTCCTTGGTCTGTTGCTTATTTTATTCTCTGTCTGTGATTTGAGCCAAGGAGCCTGAGAAAGTGGGCTCACAGAAGGCACAGATGTACCATACGTTGTGATCAATACACCCTCGGCATTCAACAAATACTAACCCACCCAAGGGCTGCCACTTGTTTGGACACCAACTTTTTTTCCCAGCAGGGTCTAAGTAAGAATCTCCTCACTCAGCAGCACTGCAAACATCAAATTCTTTCAGGGCCTTAGTTTTGTATGTTCAAAATGGAAAACGGCAGCTACCAAATCCACCACAGAGAGATGAAACAAAGGTGGTCTGCCAAAAGGACTCCCTTAACCGAGTTAGATATTTTGAGAGGACAATGATTTAACAAAAAATAAAATAAGGACTCCAAATTTGGAGTCAGGAGACATGCTGTGTCCTTTAGTTGACCAGGAGCAAGGTCATTTAACCTATTTCAGACTGTTCCCTAAACCACAAAACAGAAACACAACAACCCCCAACTTACAACCAAATCATTGCTGGTTGACAGTCAAAAGAGAAGCCATCATGAATTGAACCCTGATTTCCTACAAACACAATGCTATTTCCTATCACAAACATTATGAAGCTGATCATAAAAAGTAGAACAAGAAAATTCAAATATAGTTACAGGCATTTATTAAATATGTAAATCCACACAGCCCTAAAAACTTCATAGCAAATGCTCCTTTTGAGAGGTTTTCTGCATGGCTTAGACTCGTTGCAGCTTATCAAAATATATGGCTTATAAGGACAGCTCTTCTTAAGAAATCACCCTATGGCAAATAAAGGATTTCTTCACTCCTCCAAAGACTAACATACCACATGGAAAGTTAGGGTCATCTGTCTCGCAAATATTCATTGCCAGTTTCACGTGCGTGGATGCCTCTGAAAGTCTTTGAGTGGAACATACTTCTCTGGTGCCACCTGCTCTTCCTTTGCAGAGAAGAATCCTTTGCTGAGCTCCATAACAAACATTCTAGCATTTCCATTCTGTCTGTATCTGGACCTTTAATCTTCAGCTTGGTCCGTGTTGCCAGGCCAATGCAATGTCCATGGCACTTGGTCCCCAGACTTTCACTGTTTTGTTTTTTTGTTTTTGTTTTTTTTGTAATATATATTAGGTTTGGTCACTGTATGAAGTTCTTATTTCCAGTAATAAAATTCACTAAAGTGAGGGTCAAAAGTCAAAACATTTCAAATTGTGGGTGAAAACATACATGAAAGTGTTTAATAAAATATAAAAGACTGTTTTATTTTATTTTATATATATATATATATATATATATATATATATATTTTTAGTAATCTCTACACCCAACATGGGGCTTGAATTTGTGACCCTGAGATCAAGAGTCACATGCTCTTCCAAATGAGCCAGCCAGGCGCCCCTAAAATATAGACTTTGTAAACTGAAAATAGCCAAGCAAATATTATATATTGTGCCTTATCAGAAGTAATGCAAAAGCTCACAAAGGTAGAAGTTTTAATCAGGATGAAGACAACCAGAAGCGGGCAGTGGAGCAGAAAGGCATGGGGAGAAAGGTTAGAAGCTTCCTCATAAACTTGCCCACCACAGAGAAGGGGGTCTCCTAAATTCTCTTAGGCTAGTTCCTGTGTCAGAGCTGTTTGCTCCGGTCAGCTAAGCTTGGTCAACTAATCCTCCTTCTCTGGCATCTTTTCAAATTCCAGCTTTTCCAGATAATCTGAATATGTTTCCCTAACTCCTACTCCAGAGGGGAACTGTTTCTATTTGTCTTTATTTCCCATATTTTCACTTAGATCCTTGACCCCATGTTGATCCCAGCTGGACCATTCGCTTAGTTTTGTTTTGTTTTGTTTTTGTAGAAATGGTATCTTCAAAGAATCAAAGCAAGAGAGTCTTTAATAAGCTGTTTGCAAGTGAAATGTGACTCTCCCAGGCCAGGGGCACCGTGAGAGACACGTCACGACCTAGCTGGTTTCTGGCTGAGCGCCTGAGCTCCTTGCCATTCCCAGGAAGCCACTGCCCCCTTGCGTCTCAGCGCTGGCCAGGCATTACCCCGTGATGCGGAAGAACACTTGGCCAAAAAGTCTGTAAAAGATTATTGGTGGGCTATTTCTGGCTCTTAGATTTGTTGGTTCAAATAAGATTTCCTTTCATCTCATGGCTTTTTAAGTTTAATCATTCTTCCTCCCCATGAATTTTTAAAAGGCATATTTTTTTATAATTATCAAAGTAGTGTGTACTTCTTGAAGAAAAATTCATGTAGAATGATTTAACTTTGTTAACGTTTTGATGTATTTCTTCCGTTTTTTTTTTTTCTTTCTCCATATAAGGAAACCTAATTTTACTTGGGGATAGGAAAAAAAAGCCACAGAACTATGAAATCTAATTTTATCATAAATGTTATGTAAGCATGATCTCTTCTCCACAACAAGAAAATCAACTTTTGAGAATCCTAGAGGACCAAGAAACAGATTGCCCTTTTCTCTCAAAAAATGTAAGACACAAAGGATAGCACTTTAGATCATAGAGCCTTATAAAATTTGCCTATAGTTCCAATCCTGTGAATTACACTGCGGTGAATGCAACTATTAGACACATTAAATTGAATATTATCTCATTTTCAAGAAAAAAACTAAAAATCTCTGCTCTAAAGTTGGCCTGTGGAATTGGGAAATTTGGCAGTCTAAATGATCCAGTGTGATGTATCACATTTCTATTTTTTTTTTAAAGATTTTATTTATTTATTCATGAGAGACAGAGAGAGAGAGAGAGAAGCAGAGGGAGAAACAGGCTCCCAAGGAGCAGGAAGCCCGATGCGGAACTCGATCCCAGGACCTGGGATCATGACCTGAGCCGAAGGCAGACGCCCAACCATCTGAGCCACCCAGGCGCCCCTGTATCACATTTCTAAATGTTGTGCAGATATGTTGCTTCCTCCCCACTTTGGAGAACGTAGAAACAAAGGCTTAGATCTGGGCATGCCAGGAGGAGCTGAGAAGGAGTCCTTTGTTTCTCCAAGTTCCTTTTCTTCTATATTTTAATTGTCGTCTGTACCATCTAGATGTGCATACGATACAACGTAAGTATGAATGTATGGTGTCAGAGAGAGTCTGTGGCTAAGAACTGGAATGGGCTTAGAGGAAATTCAATGTCGCTTTACCTGCTTTATATGATCCTTTATTCTGGGCGCCTGGGTGGCTCAGATGGTTAAGCGTCTGCCTTCAGCTCAGGTTATGATCCCAGGGTCCTGGGATCAAGTCCCGTATCGGGCTCCCTGCTCAGCGGGAAGCCTGCTTCTCCCTCTTCTTCTCTCTCTCTCTCTCTCCCTCTCTCCCCCTCTGTCTCTCATGAATAAATAAAATCTTTAAAAAAAGTGTGCCTCTGTATGATCCTTTATTCTCTTTGGAGATCTTGTGACTAAGAGGCTATTTCGAAAGAGCCCTGGAATAGGAGTTCTCCATTACTTTGACCCGTAGATCATCTTAATTCTACAGGAATAAAGTTCCATAGGCCACCTGTATGTCATACAGTTCCATAGGCCTTCCTGTATGTCACTTAAGAAAAATGTAGATAGGGGCACCTGTGTGGCTCAGTCAGCTGAGCATCCAACTCTTGATCTCAGCTCAGGTCTTGATCTCAGGATTCTGAATTCAAGCCCTGCGTTGGGCTCCATGCCTGGCATGGAGCCTACTTAAAAAAAAAAAAAAAAGGATGTAGACATTTTACCATTTTCAACACAGAAAAGTAAAACTTCCTTCTGTAAATATGACCTATGGGAATTATGTAATTTGGTCTTTTAAATGATCCAGTTAGGGAGCCTGGGTGGCTCAGTTGGTTAAGCGACTGCTTTCGGCCCAGGTCATGATCCTGGAGTCCCGGGATCGAGTCCCACATCAGGCTCCCTGCTCGGCAGGGAGTCTGCTTCTCCCTCTGACCCTCTTCCCTCTCGTGCTCTCTATCTCTCATTCTCTTTCTCTCAAATAAATAAATAAAATCTTTAAAAAAAATAAAAATAAAAAAAATAAATGATCCAGTTATTGGGGATTGCAAATGGTTATTATTATGCACACACACAAAATAATAATGCACAAACCTGAACAACTTTACCAAAAAAGTCTGTTGAATATTAAACTGTTAATTATGATATCTCAAAGTCTCTGATGACTGTTATTACACATTCTCATTTGTTAATATGCTTGTAATCTGTGCTGTTTTTTGTGCTCTGTTTTTTATTTTTTTAAATGATTTCATTTGAGAGAGAGACAGAGATAGTGAGAAAGCAGGAGTGGGGAGGAGAGGGAGAAGCAGGCTCCCCACTGAGCAGGGAGCCCGATGCAGGACTCGATCCCAGGTCCCTGGCATCATGACCTAAGCCGAAGGCAGACGCCCAACCGACTGAGCCACCCAGGCGTCCTGAGGTTCGTAGCTTTAACTGTTCTGGCTTGTGGTTTCTCTTACCTTCTCAGTTAACTGCCTGCACTCAGATAGAGACTGTTCGAATTCCTCATGCCCTAAGGAAATTTGGCAATTGTATTTCTCATCTATCTACTCTAGCTCTCTCGCATCTTTGCCTGCTTCCAAAGTGGGGAGGGAAAATTACAAAGCTGAAAGCTAATGCCAAGCTAGGATTTAGTGATAATTATTATCTTGATCTCCACCTGTCAGACCCAGAGAGATGATGTCATTTTGAGTATTGCTCCTCAGTTTTTTCCATCTGTAAAATGAGAACATTGGACCAGTTATATACCTAAATCTGCCCCAGTTCAAACACTAGGAGTCTGTATTTTATACGTGGGCTCCATACAGAAAAAGTGTTTGATTTAGCCAAGAAAAAAACATTCAGTGTGTTAAAACAACTTTATACCTTAAAAAATAAATAAGAAAAACAAAGTGCTTTCTTTTTTTTTAAGATTTTTTTTTTAAAGATTTTATTTATTCATTTAAGAGAAAGAGAGAGAGCACAAGCAGGGAGGAGGGGCAGAGGGAGAGGGAGAAGCAGGCTCCCCGCTGAGCAGGGAACCCTATGTGGGGCTGGATCCCAGGACCCTGAGATCATGACCTGAGCTGAAGACAGTCGCTTAACCAACTGAGCCACCCAGGTGCCCCAAAACAAAGTGATTTCTTAAAAATAAGTATTATTCAGGAAATATTCCAGTAAGCAAGGATGCAGATCCCCTTATTTCAAGGCTCACCACCTGGGAGAGCTTGCCTCCAGCCCCTAGTGAGAAAGTGGCTTGTCCCTGAAGTTGAATGAGAATGATTAATGTCAAACTGTTCAACCTGCTTTGCTGTCTTTCAGATTCTCCTCTTCAAAATACTCTTGCCATCCTAAATCTGGCTATGGAATGCAGAAGCCAACAGAACAGAACTGACTTTAGCTAGTGAGTCCACAGCACTCTTTAAACACCTACTGTGTGCCAGACTGGGACCATAGTGGAGAACATAGCAAATATGAACTCAAATCTTGTGGAATTTATAGTCTACAGTAGACATCAGAATCTTGGTTTCCAGAACTTTGAGTTGTTCTGCTTTTCAAAGAAACTTTAAAAAGTGATCCTGTAGACTCTGCATGGACGGGGGTATGTTTTATTCATCACTGTATACCCAGTGCTCAGCATGTAATAGATATCCACAAATGTTCACAGCATACATGAGTGGATGATCAGATATAAAGTGGATACTTAATAAAAAACATAAACCAAATTTAAGGCATGCTCCTAGAATTGCTCAAGATTACCTGGGCATTTGATGCTGTTCTCTTTTTCAGAGTAACATAGGAACACAAATGAAATTCCATGTTGGGCAAGAGTCAAAAAGCTTATTTTTCTTGTGCTGTGTGGGTTGTGTGTTTGAATTATCTTGCCCATTTGGGGGGAGGGAAGGAAATTTGGGGAGGTTAGTGGTTTTGTTGTCATTATTTTGTGAGGCCTCCCAAACATTCCTTCTATCAACAGATATGCCCTGTGCTAAGCACTGTCCCAAGCATAGAAGATGCCATGATGAGTAAGCATGATGACTGGCAAGATCTCTATCCTCTGGGAGCTTCTATTCTAGAACTCTCCATAGACTGTTGTACCATTCTTTTCACCGCTTACTGTGGGTGACTATAATTACTACATATCACTTCTATAATCAGAATATTTTTTAAGATGGGAATTACTTAATAAAGGGTGGGTACAAATCTGAATTTGTAATACAACTCTGGGCATATTTGGGGCAGCACTGCTTCTATTTCACAACGATGGCAGTGAAAAGAGACCAGGCACTCCCTTTATCACAAAAAGCACATAAGTAAGTACAACCTTTTCAGAAAGAAATTTTGCAGTCTCTTTCAACATTTTTTTAAGTAGGCTCCACACCCAACATTGGAGCTTGAACTCACAACCCCAAGATCAAGAGTCGCATGCTCTACCAACTGAGCCAGATAGGCATCCCTCTTTCAACTTTTTAAATCTGTCCGTCTTCTAACCAAGTAATTCCAGTCTTATAAGTTTATCCTAAAGATTGCTTGCACAGGAGCGCCTGGGGAGCTCAGATAGTTAAGCGTCTACCTTCGGCTCAGGTCATGATCTCAGGGTCCTGGGATTGAGCCCCTGGGGAGCTCAGATAGTTAAGCGTCTACCTTCGGCTCAGGTCATGATCTCAGGGTCCTGGGATTGAGGAGCGTCGGGCTCCCTGCTCAGCCCTCTCCCACTGCCTCTACGCCTGCTTGTGCTCTGTCTCTTTCTCTCTCTCTCAAATGAATAAAAAAAAAATCTTTAAAAAAAAAAAGATTGCTTGCACAAATAAAGAAGGATACATGGACCAAGATGGTACTGCAACATTATTTGTGATGGTGGGAAATGGCAACCTCAATGTCCATCACTAGGGGATTCCATAAATAAATTCTGGTATGCCCATATAATAGAATACAATGCAGGTCTTTTTTAAATGAAGTAGATCTATATGTAATGACTTGGGAGAATATACATGATATATCGTTATAGGGCCAGGGATAAGTCAAAAAAGCAGGCTGGTTGGTTTTTTTTTTTTTTAATTTTATTTATTTATTTGACAGAGAGAGAACACGAGCAGGGGGAGGGGCAGAGGGAGAAGCAGGCTTCCTGCTGAGCAGGGAGCCCAATGCGGGACTCCATCCCAGGACCCTGGAATCATGACCTGAGCCGAAAGCAGATGCTTAATTGACTGAGCCACCCAGGCATCCCCAGGCTGGTTTTTTTTAAAGATATAGTTTTCTATAAAATAGCCAACATTTCAAGTGTGCTAAGCACCTTACACGTATTATTTACTCCTCACAACAACATTATGAAATAGGTATTGTTATCATCTTCACTTTACAGATGAGGAAACAGAGTTAAATCATAACTTGCTCAATGAATACAGACATGTGACTTTGAGCACATGTGCTTAGTCACTACTATATCCAGGAATCACTTCTCCCTTTAATTAGACTTGTTTAAGTTGGGGGTTTTCCACTTTCGACCAAGAAAATCCTAATAAACAATCCAAATATAGCTCAGTAGAGACTAGATAAATAATAGCACAATAATATAATGGAATACTATGTAGCTTTTAAAAAAAAAGAAACTACGGGGCACCTGCATGGCTGAGCGTCTGCCTTCAGCTCAGGTCATATCTTGGGTCTCGGGGTCCTGAGATCGAGCCCCACATCAGGCTCCCTGCTCAGCAGGGAGTCTGCTTCTCCCTCTCCTCCCTCCCCACCACTCATGCTCACTCTCTTGCTCTCTCAATAGATAAATAAAATCTTAAAAAAAAATAAAAAGAAACTACATATATTAATATAAAAATAAACCTAATATTAGAAAGAAAAGCAAGTTTATAGAAGATATATATAAGTATATATATGTTTTAAGATAATAGACAAAAGTTTTTACAAAAAAGGTTGGAAGTATTAACAGTTAAATGTCATAAAAACAATACTAAAGCAAAATTCTTTTAATACATATTTACACTTGTGAATTTCTTTTGAAATATCATTATTATTGGGCGCCTGGGTGGCTCAGTTGTTAAGCGTCTGCCTTCGGCTCAGGTCATGATCCCAGGGTCCTGGGATCGAGTCCCACATCGGGCTCCCTGCTCCGCGGGAAGCCTGCTTCTCCCTCTTCCACTCCCCCTGCTTGTGTTCCTACTCTCGCTGTGTCTCTCTCTGTCAAATAAATAAATTAAAAAAATCTTAAAAAAAAAAAAAGAAATATCATTATTATTCATTCTTTCTGACTATAAAAGCCTTCCATTTCATTGTAGTAAGAGTGGACAGGAGAAGAATGAGACTAAAACAGAGAGACCCTTTTACTTTACACGCTTCCAAAATGCTTGAATTTATTAGAAGAGTTTATGTGATAACAACCCCACTCAAACTGCTATAAGAAAAAAAAAAAGTGTGTAGGGAGGGAATATTGAATGTGGGCCAGCTCGCAAAATCCAAGGAAAAGCTGGCCAACTAAGCCTAAGCCATGGCAAGGTGGGCAACGGGAGCCCTCAGCCCTAGAACCAGAATATCAACTTTCACCAAGAGCCTCTGGGTCTTTTGTCTCTGCTTCCCTAGGCACGTTGGCCTCATGCCCTCCTACTATAGTCTTTCTCCATGGTGAGGGGTCACGACTTCCGGCAGCTTCCCCGGGCACAGCCTCTCAATCTCACCACCGAGAAGGCAACAGGCTCTTCTCCGAGGATGGACTCTGAATGGTCACAAACCCACTGCAGACCAACCCTGTGAGCAGGGTAGTGGGAATTATGACTGATCGTGACTGGTCACATTTGGACCAGGTGCTCAGCCTTCAGCTTACCTCCAGAGTCGGAGATATGGGAACAGGTAAGAAGGCGGCAGCTCTATTCAGCCAGAAGTTGGGAGTGGAGTGGAAAAGGAGAGGGGAAGACAGAAGCAATGTTTCTTTAGGGCAAAAGGGAGAGGTGCTGGGTACACCAAATGATTAATGTGTACTACACGAGCATAAATTTCTCTCAGAAAAAATTTTTAGGGCGCCTGGGTGGCTCAGTTGGTTAAGCGACTGCCTTCGGCTCAGGTCATGATCCTGGAGTCCCGGGATCAAGTCCCGCATCGGGCTCCCTGCTCAGCAGGGAGTCTGCTTCTCCCTCTGACCCTCTTCCCTCTCGTGCTTCTCTATCTCTCTCTCTCAAATAAATAAATAAAATCTTAAAAAAAAAATTTTTTAGAGCTATTGTCATCTTGTGTATGTGTAAATATATATTTTTTTCAAGTGACAAGGATGTATGTACAACAACGTTCTCTGAAACAGTTTTATAATAATTAGAAGTTGTAAACAACCTATAGTTAACAGCTGTTGATTTTTTTTCCTCTTGGATTGTCCCCTTTCTTCCCTCCAGACACAATGCACCCAATGTCCCATGTCAGCTGAACCAATCCTACACCACCTTACTTCCTGTGACCACAACAACCGGCCTGAAGCGTGGATGTGTAATCTAACAGGAACCAATCAGGGTCTTTGTCCAGGACAGTCATTTTCTTTTCAGGTAGTACTAGTGTTGGGGCTGTGACTCTAGAAGATTTTTTTCACCTGGAGCTGGTAGAAAAGCATTATTTCCTGTCAGGTCAGGAAGTTGCCAAGATAGAATCTGGAACTTCCAATTTTGTCTCTTACACAGGAGGTGAAGCCAGCCTAAGAATGAAGCTGTTTATGCCAAAATAAACAGAGATGAGGGGTGCCTGGGTGGCTCAGTCAGCTGAGGGTCTGCCTTGGGCTCAGGTCATGGTCCCAGGGTTCTGGGATCGAGTCCTTCATCAGGCTCCTTGCTCAGCGGGGAGTCTGTTTCTCCCTCTCCCTCTACCCCTCCACCTCGCTTAAGATCTGTCTCTCTCTCTCTCTCTCTCAAATAAATAAATAAATAAATCTTTTAAAAAATTACAAAAAAGAAAATAAAACAAAACAAAAAACCCAGAGATGAGACATGAGGACATGGGGACTCATGATGCATTAGAGTCCCCAGTTGCCTCTGAGGCAAGTAAATAATAAATCTAGCCTCTGACGCTAACACTACCCCTGCTCTTCTGCAAATAGGACTACATGGGCCAATTAACTCCCTCTTTAGCCTAAGGCTGTTTGAGCTGGGATTCTTCCAGCTTCAACCAAGAGAATCCTAATAAACAACCCGATCTAGATCAATAGAGGCTGGAAAACTTATGGCACAATAATACTATGTAGCTTTTGAAAAGAACAATCTATATTAACATTTAAAAAATCTAATATAAGGAGAAAAGCGAGTTTATAGGACACGAATATGTGTGTATACGTGTGTGTGTGTCTGTGTTTCTGTGTGTCTATATGATTTGATATACACACACATACTTAGGGAGAGTGAAAAGGACACAATGTTCCAAAAGGTTAATACTGGTTACCTCTGGAGGCTTGTATGGGCATGACTTTCACTTTTTAAATATACTTGTGCATTTCTTAATTTTCTAAAGAGCATATACTACTTTTACAAAATGAAAATTTTAAGCCAAAAATAACTACAGAACATGAATTGTAGCCCATGTATGTTATACAACTTTCCGCTTTATTGCTTCTGTTCCATCTAAGAAACAGAGGACTGGGAATTTGGAGACCCAGGCTTCTAGTCCAGACTTTCACTGTGTTCTATAACCTTGGGCAAGGTGGTTTGCCTCTGTGGGCCTCAGTTTCTTTCTAAGAGGGATATTGGAAATAACAGCAGCTACTATTTCAGTGGTTTCTATGTCCAAGCACTGTGCTAAATAGTTTCCTCTCAACAGCTCCCTGAGTTGAGCATTACCCCATTTTCCATATATGAAAACCAAAGCACAAGTGTTGGAATCAGAATTCAAACTCAGGTTTAGCTGATCCCAAAGCCATATTCTTTCCACTACACACTTTCTCAGCCACCTCTTGCCTCGTGGCTCATGCTAGCCACTTTCACTTACAACCCAGGACTTGACCAAAATCTTCCACCTGGAAACATCATTCTAAAGTAATCCCCCGTCACCTTTATCACTGCTAACGTTTTGTTTTGTTTGTTTGGGTTTTTTTTGTAATTTTATTCATTTTTTTGACAAAGAGACACAGCGAGAGAGGGAACACAAGCAGGGGCATTGGATGAGGGAGAAGCCCCGATGCGGGGCTCGATCCCAGGAACCCGGGATCATGACCTGAGCCGAAGGCAGACGCCCAACGACTGAGCCACCCAGGCACCCTATCACTGCTAACATTTATTCTTATGTTGTATCAAACTCGAAAACAGGATGTTGCAACCTCAGTACTACTGATATTTTGGACTGAAAAATTCTTTGTTGTTGGGAGCTGTCCTGGGTGCTGTAGGATGTTGGCAACATCTCTCTGGCATCTACCCACTAGATGTCAGTGGTGCCCACCCTTCAACTATGACATCAGAAATGCCTCCAGACACAGTGCCAGATGTCCCCTGGGGGGGAAATTGCCCCAGAGTTGAGAACCCTGTTCTAAAAGGAGGAAAAAGCCAAGAACCTGCATTAACCCTGATGGGAAACTATTGAAAGAAAACACTGAATCTAGGAAATATTTCTACCCACCTGATTCTGTGACTTTACCAGCTCGCATTACAATATCATGCTCCAAGTATCTCAAGGGTGTGTGCCCTGTGCAGAACACTGTCCCAGGTACCTATACATTAACTATGAAAGATGTGCAGGAAAGGGGAAGGAGAATAAATCTTGCCCTCTCAATAATGACTCCACTTCGCCATTATGAAATTCACCTTTGCCTGAGAGAAGAGCCACCAGGAGCCTGCTGAGTAAGAACAGGTATTCAACAGAGAACAGCACTACTTGAAGACAATGCTGATTTTATTCCAGCTAAATAAAGCAATGCACAAGGCACCTGGGTAATAAGCTTAACTCAAGGGGCAAAAGCCAAGAAACAAGGATTTTTTTGTGTTTGTTTTAATTATCAGTCACTGCACATAGCTCTCTTCCACACCTCCTCTCAGAAAATGTGGGCTAACAAATCCCATGCAAAGGAACATAAGAAAGAGAAAAGGGGAAATGGAATTCATCCAGCATACTGCTGAAGGTGGTTTCTCCGAGTTCTCTTCTATAAACCGCTCCATCAACACAGTCCACTCCGGATTATTTTAATATCATGACCATCTTCCCTGCAAATTGAACAACCATAAAGACACACTTCTTACCCACCATACTGAAACTGTCCCGCTCTTTGTATCAAAAAGACCCATGTCATTACACATTAGATTCCTTCTAAGGGGATGCTGACTTAATCATTTTTAGAGCTAAATCTGGTAAACAGTGAATATGAAAGCCTCAACGCTGCCATTTTTTCCCTGTGAGTGACATGAAGGGCATCAGGTGTAACACATACTACTTAGTATTCTCCTAGGCAGAATTATTAAGACTATGTCCCAACTTATAATGAAGGCTGTACAGGTTACCTGCACATGCCCTCTGAATTTAAAAGAATATTCGAGGGGCACCTGGCAGCCTCAGTCGGTGGAACATACAACTCTTGATCTCAGAGTGGTGAGTTCAAACCCCAAACTGGGTATGGAGCCTACTTAAAAAAATTTTTTTAATAAAAAAATATAGATAAATAAATAAATAAAAGACTATTAGCTATTTCACAGTTTAACTATTAACTATACTCTTAATTTGGGGAAACTGCCCATCCATGGATAGTAACATAACCTGATTATCTGGTCTATAGTTGGTTAATCACAAATGCCATTCTCTAACTTTGACCTGGAAAATGCACTGATGGAGTCTGTCTTTCTAAATGTCAGTCTGAAAACAGATAATGTCACATTTGATTCTGACATCCAAGAAAAGAGATGCTACTTCCTAAGTAATCAAAAATCAAGAAAAGGACTAAAGAAAACTTGACTAGTCTATACCATAAAATTATGATTTTACCTGATTTTCATACACAGAGTACACTCGTTGGGATAAGTGGACATGTCGCTTCCACACACGGGGTTAAAGTCTCTGGGACATCCTGGTAATTTATACTGACTGCAGTTTGGCTAGAAAAGAGAAAGGAGGACAGAAATTACAGAACTAAGACATTCTCATCACTAAATAGCTGAGGGGAAGACAAAGTCCCAAGTCTCCTAGATTTCCTAGAAACATCCTACAAAAATATTTCAATTGTCCACACACAAAATGATTTTACTAATGCAAAAACCAGATGCAACATTGAAGCAATGATTTAATACGTACTATGTAAGAAAAGGACCTCAGTCTGGCTGATTTTTATTTATTATTTTTTATTTTATTTTATTTGTTTAGAAAGGGAGAGGAGATAGGAGGGGGAGAGGGAGAGAGAGAGAAAATCTCAAGCAGACTCCACACCCAGAGCAGTGCCCGATGCAGGACTCGATCTCACGACCCTGAGATCATGACCTGAGCCAAAATCAAAAGTCAGACGCCCAACTGACTGAGCCACCCAAGTGCCCCAGTCTGGCTGATTTTTAAATGAAAGCCCAAGACAGGCCACCATACCCACTTTCCAATCCTCTAGCTTTGTAATTTGCACTCTACTACTATCTCCACATTAATGTTGTTACATTCCACCTTAGTCCCTTGACATAACATCAAAACAAACTCAGGAATCTAATCTTTTATTCTGGACCTTTAAGATACTGGCATGTAACCAACAGCACCCAAAGAAAGCAACAGGTTCATAACTGGACATTCCTTAGGGGTTGTTATGGATTGAATTGTACCCACTCAAAAAGTGATGTTAAAGTCATAACCACCAGTACCTCAGAAAGTGACCTTATTGGACATAGGGTCTTTATATAAGGAATCGAGTTAAAATGAGCTCAGTAGAATGGACCCTAATCCAATATGACTGGTGTCCTTATAAAAAGAGAAAATTTGGACACAGAGTCACAAACAGAGGGAAGATCACGTGAAGGCACAGAGAATGTCATTTACAAGCCAAGGAACCCTTGGGACTACCAGAACCTAGGAGAAAGGCATGGAACAGATTCTCCCCGCCGCCGCCCGCCCCCCCCCCCCCCGGCCCTCAGGAGGAACCAATTCTACCAACACTTTGATGTAGGACTGTTAGCCTCCAGAACCAGGGGACAATCAAGTTCTGCTGTTTAAGCCCCTCAGTTTGTGGTGCTTTATGACAGCAGCCCCAAGAAATTGATGGGGATCATGGCACTCAATCCTGTGATTAGATGGATTTGAGGCCAGACAGATAATATATCTTGCTCATAGCTGCTCATCTCCAGCAGGGCCAAGACTAGACGTGGTCACAGTGATCAGACTACGGTGTGCAGAGTCTCACTTTAAGAAAGGTCAAATATATGGCCCGCTACCTTTCTGTTTTATATACTCACATTTATATATATATATATATACTTGTTTTAGTAAATGGTGATCACTTTTCCTCACTTCAGAATAAAAGAGTCACCCTGTTTTAGCACTGAATAAATGCAATACATGTTTCTATTGATATTATCTGGATTTATAAAGACCTTAAACAGTGCTGGCCAAGGGCCAACCTCTAAAGTACAAGAGGTTTTGTTGACCCTTTCCATCCTCCATTCAGCCCTCATTTTGGAGCCTGATGTGCTCCCCAGGGCTCAGCAAGATGATGCCTTGTAGGGCCGCTCTCACAGGCCACATTGTAGAATGGCAGCACCATGCGCTCCTATTTTAAGTCTTTGTTACTTGCAACCAAATCTAATCCTAACTGATACAAGAGACAGGACCTCTCCTTTGAATGTTTCAACTGCAGCTGACCCTTGAACAACATGGGTTTAAATGTATTTTCTCTTCCTTATGATTTTCTTAATAACATTTTCTTTTCTTTAACTTATAAGAATACAGATAAGGATGTAACACAACAGAAAATGTGTATTAATCAACTCTTTTTTTTTATTTTTTTGTGGAGAAGGAGAGAGAGGGAGGAGTGCAGGAGGGGCAGAGGGAGAGAGAGAATCTTAAGCAGACTCCACACCCAGGTCAGAGCCCAATTCGGGACTTGATCTCATGACCCTGAGATCATGACCTGAGCCGAAATCAAGAATCAGATGATTAACCAACTGAGCCACCCAGGTGTGTCTAATCAACTCTTTATGTTATCAGTAAGGCTTCTGGTGAACAGTAGGCTATGAGCAGTTAAATTTTAGAATCAAAAGTTACACTCAGATTTTTTACTATGGGAGCGGGGATCAGTACTCCCTAACCCCACATTATTCAAGGGTCAACTGTAATTAAGAGTTCTTTGTGCTATCACTACAAAAATGATACCCATAATAAGTCCACACATAATAAGTCCATTATTTCCTGTTTTGGTTTCTTTAAAACAGGATTTCTCAACCATAATTCACATTCTGGACCAGATAATTCTTTGGGTGGGAGGTTATCCTGTGTGTTGTAGGATGTTCTCTACCCACTAGATGCCAGTGTCATCTCCCCACTCATGAGAATCAAAAATAAATGTCTGCTAGAGGGCAAAACTGCCCACCACTGAGAATCACTATTTTAAAATACAGTGAAAATTTAAGGGACACCTGGCTGTCTCCATCGGTAAAGCATGTGACTCTTGATCTTGGAGTTGTAGATTCGAGCCCCACGCTGGGTGTAGAAATTATTTAAAAATAAAATCTTAAATACAGTGAGAATTTAAAACAACATAATATACAATTTTTTTTAATCTTGCCCCAATTATTTATAGTTGTTTCACCTACACCTAAGTCAACAGCAATTTTTTTTAGCAATTTGTCTTTTAGCAAGTCTTTCAAAAGCATTCAATTCAGTCTTCATATAAACTATGACTTTATTTCTTTACACTCATGTTTATGTTGTCCTTACATTTTTGGTTAAAATAAGGCTGGTAACTGCCATAACAGGCTTGTGAACTCACACATTTAGGTATTGGTAGGAATACAACTACACCGATGGGAAGAAGTCTACTGGCATACAAGAGAGTAGGCTATCCATAGCCAGTAAGGGATCACTGTGCTGTGGGGGTTGTTCAGAGAGAAAGGACAGGGTCATCTGTGAGTTGCTTAAGTGGACGGTGTTCAGTGAACGTTTAGTGTTAACAACTAGGCCCGGTGGACCCACAGAGGGCTACCTGTGCACATCACCTCAGAAGCTTGATAAAAACACTGATTTAGTGCCATTTGCAATGACAAGGATGGAGCCAGAGAGCTAAGCAAAAGAAGTCAGAGAAAGACAAATACCATATGATTTCACTCATATGTGGAAATTAAGAAACAAAACAAACAAGCAAAGGGAAAACAAAACTGAGAGGGAGGCAAACCAAGAAACAGACTCAACTATAGAGAACAATCTGATGGTTACCAGAGGGGAGGTGTGTGGTGGGGCGGAATGGGAGAAATAGGTGATGGGGATTAAGGAGAGCATTTGTTGTGATGAGCACCAGGTGATGTATGGAAGTGCTGAGTCACTGTATTGTACACCTGAAAGGAATATTACACTGTAGGTTAACTAACTGGAATTTAAATAAAAACTTTTAAAAAACTTAAAACAAAACAAGAAAACACTGATTTGGGGCCTCATGCCAGACCTACTCAATTAGAATCTCCAGGGTTAGAATCCATGTGTCTAGAGGCCCCTGAATTCTGATTCGGCTAGGACTGGGTTTAGGAACTGCTGTTCCCAAACATCTTGACATCCAGTCCACTTAGACTATGTATGGAACCTAAGGAGAATACACTGAGACACACAATTTGGCACACAATTTCAGGGAACCCCAGCTCTAGACCTTTCTTGCCTCCCCATTTTTAACCAAAACATATCTTGCCTATGCCCACTCTGACTGACTAGATAAACAACTAATCAAAATCAATCTATTTAGCCTGCAGGTCTTAAGGTTTTTTATATTCAGGGGCGCCTGGGTGGCTCAGTTGGTTAAGCGACTGCCTTCGGCTCAGGTCATGATCCTGGAGTCCCGGGATCAAGTCCCGCATCGGGCTCCCTGCTCGGCGGGGAGTCTGCTTCTCCCTCTGACCCTCTTCCCTCTCGTGCTCTCTATCTCTCATTCTCTCTCTCTCAAATAAATAAATAAACTCTTAAAAAAAAAAGGTTTTTTATATTCAACAGAAGTTTTCAAATGCTTTCATCCCAAAGAATGACTAATATATGGATTTTGAGGAGGACTAACAGGCTGGTAAGGAAGTTTTGTTTGTTTTGTTTTGTTTTGTTGTTTAAGCAGAAGACCTTTGATGTCTCTCAGATCCCCAAGGGATCTACCCAGCTGGAAGACAATGTTGGTATTCCAGGCTGTTTCCAGTCTAATTCTCATGATTTCAAAGCTAGCTTTGGCTATCTACCATTTAACTTTATTAAATTCAAGTTACTCACTTCCTGGATTTACTCTGAGCTGAGACATGAGGCTTTATGAACAAATACTTTTCACTGTTATCAATGAGGTCAAATAATTTCATTAATAAATTATGCCCCCACTAACCTTAGTTTTATAATAAAAAATTATATATATATATATATAAAATCATGGTAGACTCCTCAGAGCTTTAGAAGACACTCTCATTCTGGAAGAGGGCCACATCACATTTTTTTTTTAAGATTTTGTATTTATTTATTTATTTATTTGTCAGAGATAGACAAGCAGGGGAAACAGCAGGCAGAGGGAGAAGCAGGCTCCCCACTGAGCAACGACCCCAATATGGTACTCGATCCCAGGACGTCAGGATCATGGCCTAAGCCGAAGGCAGACGCTTAACCAACCGAGCCACCCAGGCATCCCAGTCACATCACATTTTTACTTATTCCTTAGAATCAATTTAATTTTTGTAGAAGGATGTGATATGCTTCTAAGTAATTCTCTGAGCTTTATACTCTGAATCTTTTCTTTTGAAAGGTTCTCAAATCCTTTATCAGATATATTCCCTCATTTGTTTATTCAATAAATGAAAAAGATTTTAAGATAGATGTTAGAGAAGTACAAAGACAAATTGAGTCCTGCCTGTAAGAACTTCAGTGTATAGGGTGCCTGGGTGGCTCAGTTGGTTAAGTGACTGCCTTCGGCTCAGGTCATGATCCTGGAGTCCCAGGATCAAGTCCCACGTTGGGCTCCCTGCTCAGCAGGGAGTCTGCTTCTCCCTCTGACCCTCCCCCCTCTCATGTGCTTTCTCTCTCTCAAATAAATCTTTTTTTTACAAAAGTTCAGTTTATAGTAAGAAAATCAAAAATACACGTGGAAAAAAATAAAATAATTTAAAAAAAAGAAATATACATGGTGGTAGATAGAATTTAGATTAGAGGTTTGAGAGAATGTCTACCTCAAGGAAATAAAGCAGACTAACCAAAGGCACAGTGGTGAGGGAAGTGTTTGACCTGAGAGCAAAGCAGTTTAATTTAAAGGAGCTTCCAACACTCTTTCATAATAAAAACACTCAACGAACTAAGCAGAAAAGAGAACTTCCTCAACCTGATAAAGAACATCTATAAAACCCCCACAGCTAACATTATACTTAATGGTGAAAGACTGAATGCTTTTCCTCCAAATTAGGAATAAGACAAGGATGTCCATATTCATTTGTTCAAGATGGCATAGAATATTCTAGCAAAGACAATTAGGCAATAAAATAAATAAAAGGCAACAGATTGGAAAGGAAGAAAAAAAACTATTTCTGGTTTATATAAAATTTCTCTTTATATAGACAGGTCTGAGGAATACAAAAGGAACTATTACAACCAAAAAACAAGTCCAACAAGGCTGCAGGATACAAGATCAATATACAAAAATCAATTACATTTCTATACACTTGCAGCGAAACATCTGAAAATGAAATTAAGAAAAAAGATCCATTTGTAACAGCATTAAAAAGAATAAAATATTTAGGAATATATTTAACAAAAGAAGTATAAGAATTAAACACCAAAAACTAAAACATTGTTGAAAGAAATTAAAGACCTAAATAAGTGAAAAGGCAACCCATATTCATGGATCAAAAGATTTAACTTTCTTAAGATAGCAATACTCCCTAAATGGTTCTACAGGTTCAATGCAATCCCTAGCAAAAATCCCAACTGCCTTTTTTGCAGCAGAAATTGGCAAATTGATCTTTAAATTCATATGGAAAGGCAAGTCACCCTGAAAAGCCAAGACAATCTTGAAGAAAAAGTTGGAGGATTCACACTTTCTCATTTTGAAACTTACTACAAAGCTACAGTAATTAAAACAGTGTGGCACTAACATCTGAAACTAATATAACACTGTATGTTAACTACTCTGGAATTAAAATAAAAACAAAACAAAACAGGGGCGCTTGGATGGCTCAGTCATTTGAGCATCCAACTCTTGGTTTCGGCTTAGGTCATGATCTCCGAGTTGTGAGATGGAGCCCCACATTGGGCTCCCCACTCAACAGGGAGTCTGCTTTCCCTCTCTCTCTCCGCCTGCCCCTCCCTGCACCATGCCCTCTCTTTCTCTCTAAAATGAATAAATAGGCATGCCTGCGTGGCTCAGTCGGTTAAGTGGTTAAGTGTCTGCCTTCAGTTCAGGTCATGATCCCAGGGTCCTGGGATTGAGTCCCGCATCCAGCTCCTTGCTCAGCAGGGAGCCTGCTTCTCCCTCGGACTGCCGCTTCCCCTGCTCGCATGCTTGCTCTCTTTCTTTCCTTCTCTCTCTCTCTCTGACAAATAAGTAAATAAAATCTTTAAAATGAATAAATCTTAAAAAATAATAAAATAATAAAACAAAAAACAGTGTGGCAGTAGCATAAGAACAGAAGAGCACAAGCTATGGGAAAGCAGTGGAAGGTACAGGCAGAAAGATAAGCTGCAGTAAGGACACTCTGTGAACATTATTATCTAGATAATGTTCATAAAATGTCTAGTACAAGACATAACCATTAGACCAAGGACCTTTTGAATCATCAAAGAAACTATTAAAGGAAACAAAGTGCTGAGGCCTTCAAGGACTGAGCTATTTTCAACCAAAATTTACAATTTTGATCTGCATCAAAAGGTCTGCCTTAGAATCTGATTTCTGAAGAGACAGTCAACAGTTTCAAAAGTGGCAGGTCAAAAAAAAAGAAGTGAGGCCAGACCTGAAAACCAGCCCCAACCCAAACCGTCCGGACTTCACTATATTAGTGGAAACAATACAGGTGGTTTCCTACTTACTGTTCTGTATTCTGAAGGCTGGTCAAAGTCAGAGCTCAAAGAGTCCAAAGAGACTGCAAGAAGAAAACAGACATTAAAGTATATGATTAAAATCAATTCTTATTCATAAGGAGCTTTTAAAATCCAGCTTGTGATTTATCCCGGCCACACCCTCTCCCGTTCTCTCAGATGCCTAGCTTTTTTGATCAGCCCCCATTGCCCAGCCCCACGCCCCCAAAGAAGGGTACTGTTTTCTGGCACCTCTCCTGGCAGACACACAGAAGGAACATTTGGTCCAGGTTCTGTAATTGACCACCCTAGCAGGCTTGCTTGAGAAAGAACTTCGGAGCTATGGAATAAAAGAGAAGGAACTCAATAATTCACGATATTCTCCTCTGTGGCTCAGGGTAACAAACGCAAAACTTAACGTTAGGTGCTACCATTTTAACTCCATTTTCGAGTGGGCGTCAAATCTGGCTGGACTAAAGCCCCTTTCTCATAAGCCTCAGCGTGCCTGACGCGCTTGGCATTCACAAGCCCTATTCCTGTTCATCTCCTGCAGAGGTTCGGTAGGGCCACTGTGTCCATAAAAAACCAACTTCTGATCTTGGGCTCCAGAAAATCTGCTTCAAGGGAGAAAGAGCAGACAGCAGGGTGTCGCTACGAAGGAGCCGAGAGCCAAGGCCAAGCAAGAATGAAAGAGCATCGCTGCCTCCACCGCCAGCCCCCAGCCCTGCACGCCCCGCACGTTCGCGCTCCCTAGACGACCGCAGGCCGCGGGAACCGCCAATAACGGGTGCGCCGAGGGCCGCCAGGGGGCTGGGATCGGGGCGGGGAGGTGGGTAGCCAGGGGGCCAGTCCCACCCTCTGATACTCCTCCGCGCCACCCCCGACCCTGTCCTGGCCGACCAGGCCCGGTGAGCGGTGAGCGGTGAGCGTTACCCGCCAAGTCCCCGGCCAGAAGCAACAGCACCAAGCGCACGGCCAAGAGCGCCATGCTCCCTCTGTGGCCAACCGTCTCATCACCGCCCGCTCCCGCGATGCCCGACAAGCACCGCGCGCCCAGGTCAGACGGGCGACAGGCTGGCTGGGGGGGAGGGAGGAGGGGCTGCGGGGGGAGGGGCCGTTGTTACCCCCCACCTCCCATCTCGCCGAGGATGGGAGTGAGCAATTAAGGGCAAGATCTCTCCCAGCAGCAAACAGGAACCACGTGAGAACCCTGGGGAGCAACTCTGGGGGCTCTGCCAGCCAACCCCTACTTCTTCAGCATCTAGTCCGTCCGAGGCAGTGTTTTGGCGCTCGACTAAACAAAGGAGGTCCCTGCTCTCGGGAAGTTTTCTAGTGTAGGTGTTGGGGATGGGGTGACGCAGGAAACACCAAGTGAATCCACGCAATAATTTCTCAAATTAAGTGCTAGAGAGTGTTGGGAGAAGGGGAAGACTTTGCACGGGGAGGTCAGGAAAAGCTTTTCAGAGGTGGCATTTGAGCTAAAAACTGAAGGGTGAGAGAAAGGAAGCCCGGTGAAGAGGAGAGGCTCAAGGAAAAGCCCGTGCAGAGATCCCGAAGCAGGAACCAGCTCACGGTTTCAGGGGGAGCCCTGGTGAGGGACAGGGAAGGGGGAGGGAGGTGGAAGCCAAGGCCAGTAGCCGGTGTGGTGGTGTAGGCCACGATAAGGAATTTGGACTTGTTCTGGTTGCAGAAGAAAACATCAGCATATCAAAGGTATTTGAGAATCATGGATCCAACGCCCAGTGAGAGAGTATAGCAGAGGTCCAGATCAGAGCCCTGGGACACTCCTGGATGCGGGGGATTGACCCATGTGGAGAAGAAAGCTGTGAAGGAGGAAGAAAACCAGGCTAGAGTCTGGGGTTACGGAACACTGGGGAGGTGATGTGAGTATGTCACTAGCTGCCCTAAGGCTGAGAATTTGGCAGACTGAGCATGGTCATGGGCTTTAGCAAGATGTAGTCACTAATGGCCCTAAGAAGGACTAGTTCAGAGAAGTGATGGGGTCCAGGGCCCAAATGGCAAGGGTTGAAAGGGATGAAGTGAGAAAGTGGAGACAGTCAGTTTAGATAACTCTTGGGAGTTTTGCTATAAAAAGGAAGCCAGATATGGGCAGGAGGTAGCCTACGAGACTTCCAAAATGTCTTCTGAGGGTCACGTTCAAAGCTCTCCAATGTCTTCCCACCTTGCTAGGAGTAAAAACGAAAGTCCTCACTGTGGCCTCTGCTGGTCTCTTACTGTTCCTCCCTGACTCACTCCTCCCAGCTACATTGGCCTCCTTGCTCCCATCCAGGGGCCTTAGCACTTGCTGTTCCCTCTACCTAGATATCTACATAGCTTCTTCTTTCCCTTCCTTCTGTCTCTGTGCAAACAGCCCCATACCAGAAATGCCTTCTCTGACCATAAATAAAAAGTTAGTAGGGGCGCCTGGGTGGCTCAGTTTGTTAAGCATCCGACTTCAGCTCAGGTCATGATCTTGGGATCCTGGGATTGTGCCCCTTCCCCTCAGGTTCTCCAGTTGGTGGGAAGCCTGCTTCTCCCTCTCCCTCTGCCCCTCGACCCGCTTGTGCTCTCTCTCTCTCAAATAAATAAATAAAATCTTTAAAAAAAAAATTAGTACTCCCCCTTCCTATTCCCCTTACTGTCCTTTGTTTTCCCTCCCCCATGGAATTTATCTTGACTTTTTTTTTTTTTAACTTTGTGACACTCTCCACTTGTTTAAGCTCCAAGAGGGGAGTACTTTTTTGGTTCTTTTTTGGTTTACTGGTTTATCTCCAGCACCTAGAAGAGTGCCTCACATGAATCTCAGCAGCTCAACAAGTATTAAATGAATAAGTGAGGGATTCCTAGGGAATCAGGACCTTACCTAAAAGGACGGTCAGAATAAAACAAATCACTAGTGTGCATAAGCAGAATGGCTCTTTGGGTTAAGGAGGAGTTAAACCTTAATTCCTGGGTTTGTATGCATTCATTTTTGCAGCATCGCATAACATGGCTGTGAAGAGTTTTGCAGTTGAAGACTTGGCTCTGCAAGTCACACAAACGAGCTCTGAACCTCAGAGCTTCCACTTCCGCCTTCTCCTCGTAAAATCGTAGTATAATCGTAGACTCTTGTGAGTATGAAATGAGGTAATGTACGTAAATGTGCTGAGACATGGCAGAACTCAATACATTTTAGTCCCTTTCTATTTTCTCCACGATGACTTTTGTCAAGAGGGCAGTTATTCTGTTCCTAGGCAATTGGGCATCTGCTCCTATTTCAGGTCACATCGGCCATTGTGTTGTCACAGAGCCATTGCAGCCTGGAGGCGGCAACATTGTCTATTTCTCCCACTTGCCTATCCCTAGTGCCTAGCACTAGGGCCTGACGGAAGCTCAGTAAATGTTTGCTGAATTAGTGAATCTCTGAAACGTTAAACTGACATCACAACAAGGACATAAACCAAAAAGGGGAAGACATAGGATCCAAGAAACAAGAATTCAAACCCAAGAAAAGTTGTTAGGGTAGATCCTAATCCAATATGACTGGTGTCCTTATAAGAAAAGGAAATTAGGACACAAACGAAACAGAGGGATAACCTTGTGAGGATCCAGAAGACAGCCATCTGCAGTCCAAAGAGCATGGCCTAGAAGAAAGCAAACTTGTCAACACCGTGGTCTTGGACTTCCAGCTTCTGGAACTGCAAGAAAATACATTTCTGTTAGTTAAGCCACTCAGTCTGTGGTACTTTGTTATGGCAGCCCTAGCAAACTAGTATATGAATGTGATAAAAATAAATAAATACATGCATGTATCATTTTGTATTAAAAGATTTCATTTTAAGAAATTAAACAAAAGAAAGCTTATTTTGACAGAAACATACATTAATGCTCTCTAACAATAACTCATATAATATTGGAGAATAATATTGATTTACTGATTTTTTTTTCTCCCTAGACAAGCACCCTTTGAGATGTTCGCTAATTCTGAATACAAATTTTGGTAACTATTCAGCAAATCTTAGTGAGAAGTTTGGAGAAAGAAATAATTTTGCTAAAGAGGCACAGCAAGTTAGTGAATTGGCAGATCCATTTCTTTTCTGCTTCCTATGCCTCTGTGTCAAGTGCTGACCCTGTGAAATATTCCCTGTATTAGTCAGGGTCCAGTCTAGAAAACAGGAGCCTCACTAGAAATTCTCCCAAAGAGAATTGAACATAAGGGATCAGCCAGGCCAGTATTGGAAAACTCAAAAAAGCAGAAAGGGAACAATGAGGTAACACACAAAGATGGCAACCTCAAGCCATAGGTATCACCCCTAGGTCTGGGGAAAAAGAAGAGGTTGAGATTATCTAGAAATTTGGAGGAGAGTCTCCAGAAAGTGGAGACTCAGACCTCTGAGCAGGGATGTTGCGAGCCTAGTACGATGGGTCTGAGGGAGCACAGTGAGGCCGTCTGACAAAGCCAGAGACTGGAAGCAGCTGCTACAGCCAGTGGGGGGACATTGGGGGGGGCGGGGGATCCTGCTGGAAGAAATAGCCAGCATGCAGGATCAAGTCTCTCCTCAGTCCTGCCTTGCAGGATCCCCCTAACACATCCTATTGGAAACCTCAGGAAGCCAGCTGGCAAAGCAGAAATGAATTCTAGCCTCACAGAGTCCAGAAGCCTGGTTTGTTGTTTTGTTTTTGTTTTTTTTTTTGAAACCAAACATTTAATATTTTAATTAAGTTTTGTCAATACAACTTCAAGCAAGTGCCAACTGAAGACCAGGCCTAGGAATTCACAAAGGAAACAATCTTCCAAACAGCAAAGAACACCATGGTGATCTTCCACTTCAAATGCACTATCAGTGGCCACAGTGGTGCCAGTTGGCCAGGGTTTATCCGATTACCCAGTGTTTACCACATCATCAATTTTCAGAATGCTCCAGACAGTTTCAGTTGCTAGAGTCAGTGCACTGACTGAAACCAACAAAGGCTGGACAACCAGTTCCTCCAAAATGTTGGAAATACCACCCTTTCGGACATTAATGCCGGTAGTTTTTTCTCCTTGGGCATGCTGGTTTCTTAGTTCTGAGAAGGGTGGTTTTAGAGCTGATATGCAATAATCTAATGACTGGCACAGTCTCATATCCCACCCTTTGATTTTAGCAAGCTCAAGTACTGGGATGAGAAGACAATATGCAGTTTTAAACTCCATCTGGCACCACGCCTGGCTGAGTTCTGACTAGTGTCATGTTTGAGGCCAGAGGGTACATTTGGAATGAGTTGTGTTAATATGTTTCTAAGTCACATAATGTAAATTCTTGGAATAAAGGCCATAAAATGAAGATGGCTTATTTTGCCAAAGACTTTCATCAAGGAGTATATATGTTATATATTATACACATACACACACTCTCTCTCTCAACTTTGTTGGATTTCTATTACCAAATAACAAATACTTGCTTATAAACACCTTTGTCTCTGATGCTTCAGGAATACAAACTGAAATCTGAGCATAGATTAGGAACGATGCTTAGAGTTGTGTTAGTAGGAATTTCAGCTTCAAAAAGAAAGCCACCTGGGCGCCTGGGAGGCTCAGTCGGTTAAGTGCCTGCCTTCAGCTCGGGTCGTGATCCCAGAGTTCTGGGATGGAGCCCCGCATCGGGCTCCTTGCTCAGCGCGGAGCCTGCTTCTCCCTCTGCCTGCCACTCCCCCTGCTTGTGCTCTTTCTCTGACAAATAAATAAATAAAAATTTAAAAAATATTAAAAATAAAAAAGAAAGCCATTTACCCCTCAAGATAGATTTGTTATAAATGTATGTGGGTGGATGCTGCTGCCTTCATGTAATTTGGTTCCAAACAGTGATATTACAACTTAGAAATATTTTATGCCATGGTGTTTTCATATAGTTGTCTCAGCAGTGGTAGGCAGAAACAAGAGTCAACATGTTTTGTCAAGGGCCAGAGAGTAAATACTTTAGACTTTGTGGATCAGACAGTCTGTCACAACTAGGCAGCACTGCCATTGTAGTACAAAAGCAGACATAGACCATAATTCAAAGAAAGGGCATGGCTGTGTTCCTGTAAAATATGAATTTAAGTATAAAATGTGAAACTTTTAGATTTTAAATTGCATCAAAAAGAATTTAAAAAGCACAAAAAGCATAAAATATGTAGGAATAAATTTAACCAAGGAAGAAAAGACCAGTACTCTGAAAACTATAAAATATTGATGAAAGAAATTGAAGATGACACAAAGAAATGGAAAGATAGTCTGTACTCATTGATTGGAAGTTCATATTGTTAAAACGTCCATACTACCCAAAGCAATCTACATACTAGGTATTTATCCAAAGAAAACAAAAACACTAACTCAGAAGACACATGCACCCCTATGTTCATACCAGCATTATTTATAATAGCCAAGGTATGGAAGCCACCTAAATGTCCATAAGTAGATGAATGGATAAAGAAGATGTAATATATGTGATAGAATATTATTCAGCTATAAAAAAGAATGAAATATAGGGGCGCCTGGGTGGCTCAGTTGGTTAGTGTCCGACTCTTGATTTTGGCTCAGGTCATGATCTCAGGGTCCTGAGATCGAGTCCTATGTCAGGCTCTCTGCTGGGCCTGGAGTCTGCTTAGAATTCTCTCTCTCCCTCTTCCACTGCCCCTCCCCCTGCTTGAGCTCTCTCCCCCCAAAAAATTAAAATCAAAAAAGAGAAGAAAAGAAAAAAGAATGAAATCTTGCTGTTTGTGATAACATGGGTGGACCTAGAAGGTATTATGCTAAGTGGAATAAGCTAGACAGAGAAAGACAAATATATATGATTTCACTTATATGTGGAATTTAAAAAACAGAACAAGTGAACAAACAAAACAGAAACAGACTCATAAATACAGAGAACAAGCAGAGTAGTGCAGCAGAAGCGTGCTGGGCCCATAAATACAGAGAACAAACTGGTGGTTGCCAGAGGGGAGGGGGTTGGGGAGATGGGTGAAATAGGTGATGGGGATTAAGAGGTTCAATCCTCCAGTTATAAAATAAACAAGATACAGGGATGTAATGCATATATTACACAGGGAACTTAGTCAATAATATTATATCAACTTTGTATGCTGACAGATGGTAACTGGTCTTACTGTGGTGACCATTTTTTATAAAGTTTTTTTCTAAAGTTTATTTAGTTATAATCTCTACACCCAATATGGGGCTCGAACTCACAACCCTGAGATCAAGAGTTGCACGTTCCACCAACTGACCTTGTAAACCTGAAACCAATACAATATTGCATGTCAATCATTCTTTAAAAAAGAAAAAAATCTTCAAAAAAAGATTTTAGAGAAAAATATAGTAGAAAACCTTTAGGGTCTAGGGAAAGTGTTCTTAGACTTGACATGAAGAGCATGATTTACAAAAAGAAAAATTGGTTAATTGGTCCTTATCAAAATTAAAAACCTTTGCTCTGTAAAAGACCTTGTAATGAGGGGGCACCTGGGTGGCTCAGTTGGTTAAGTGTCTCCCTTCAGCTCAGGTCATGATTTCAGGGTCCTGGGATCAAGCCCTGCCTCAGGCTTCCTGCTCAGCAAGGAGTCTGCTTGTCTCTCTGCACCTTCCCTGACTCATTCTCTCTCTCTCTCTCTCTCAAATAAATAAAATCTTTAGGGGTGCCTGGGTGGCTCAGTGGGTTAAGGGGCTGCCTTCAGCTCAGGTCATGGTCCCAGGGTGCTGGGATCGAGCCCCACGTCAGGCTCCCTGCTCAGTGGGGAGTCTGCTTCTCCCTCTCCCTCTGCCTGCCTCTCTGCCTACTTGTGCTTTCTATTTCTCTGTCAAATAAATAAATAAAATCTTTAAAAATAAATAAATAAAATCTTTATTAAAAAAATAGACCTTGTAAAAAAAATAAAAAATTAAAAATATACCTTGTAATGAG
Source organism: Zalophus californianus (assembly GCF_009762305.2). NCBI lineage: Eukaryota > Metazoa > Chordata > Mammalia > Carnivora > Otariidae > Zalophus > Zalophus californianus. The sequence goes on from NC_045596.1 coordinate 44,956,072, forward strand.
GATGAAAAGACAAATATAGACTGGGAGAAAATGTTTGCAAACCACATATCCAACAAAAGACTTTTATCTAGAATATATAAGGAGATCTCAAAACTCCAGAGTAAAAAAAAGCAAAAAACTGATTAGAAAATAGGCAAATTTATGAGCAGACATTACACGAGAGAGGATATATAGATGGCGAATAAACACATGAAAAGATGTTCAACATCATTAGCCATTAGAGAAATGCAAATCACAATGAAATACCATTACATAGCCATCAGGATGGCTAAAATAAAAATATTAGTAACATCAAATGCTGTCAAGGTTGTGGAGAAACTGGATCATTCATTGTTGGCAGGAATGTCAAACAGTACAACTATTCTGGAATACAGTTTGGTAGTTTCTTTAAAAAACTAAGCATGCAGGGGCTCCTGGGTGGCTCAGTCATTATGCGTCTGCCTTTGCCTCAGGTCATGATCCCAGGGTCCTGGGATGGAGCCCCGCATCGGGCTCCCTGCTCAGCGGGAGGCCAGCTTCTCCCTCTCCCACTCCCCCTTCTTGTGTTCCCTCTCTCGCTGTGTCTCTCTCTGTCAAATAAATAAATAAAATCTTAAAAAAAAAACTAAGCATGCAAATACCATATGACCGAGCAATTGTACTCTTAGGCATTTCTCCCACAGAAATAAAAAGTTGTGTTTACACAAAAGCCTGAACATGAATGTTCATTGCAGCTTCATTTCTAATAGCCAAAACCTGGAAACAACGTAAGTATCCTTTATCAAGTGAACAGTTAAACTACGATAATTCATACCAGAGTACTACTCAATAGTAAACAGGAATCAACAATTGATTCATGCAACAATATGGGTGGATCTCAAGGGCACTATGCTGAGTTAAAGAAAAGAAACCCAATCTCAAAAAGCTAAAAAACAGAAAAATAGTTGTCAAAACTCAGTTTACTGAAAGCATTTTTTGCTAGCTCATTACATATGGTTCTCAGAATTTTAACTTATCAGCAAATTTAAATTATACTAATTTGGGAAGAATTATCAAGAAGTATTTATGACTTGGGCGCCTGGGTGGCTCAGTTGGTTAAGCGACTGCCTTCGGCTCAGGTCATGATCCTGGAGTCCCGGGATCGAGTCCCGCATCGGGCTCCCTGCGCAGCGGGGAGTCTGCTTCTCCCTCTGACCCTCTCCCCTCTCATGCTCTCTCTCTATCTCATTCTCTCTCTCTCAAATAAATAAATAAATAAAATCTTTAAAAAAAAAAAGTATTTATGACTCTTACCACAAAGAAATGTTTAGAGCCCTCTTTGAAATAGAGGTAGGTAACCTATAAGGTCACAATTTGGAAGTTAAAAAAAAGTTTTTAAGGGGCGCCTGGGTAGCTCAGTCAGTTAAGTGTCTGCCTTCAGCTTGGGTCATGATCCCGGGGTCCTGGAATGGAGTCCCGCATCGGGCTCCTTGCTCGGCAGGGAGCCTGCTTCTCCCTCCCCCTGCTTGTGATGTCTCTCTGTCAAATAAATAAATAAAATCTTTAAAAATTAAAAAATTTAAAAATTTTTAAAAAATTGTTAAGATAATTATTCTTTTTTTAAGTTTTTATTTATTTATTTGATAGACAGTGAGAGCAGGAACACAAGCAGGAGTGGAAGAAGGAGAAGCAGGCTTCCAGCCGAGCAGGGAGCCTGATGCAGGGCTTGATCCCAGCATCCCAGGACATTGGGATCATGAACTGAGCCTAAGGTAGATGCTTAATGACTGAGCCACCCAGGCGCCCCAAGATAATTATTCTTTAAATGAAACCATACTCACTATCCAGAAGGTTATGTGATTCTAGAAACGTCATTTATTTTATTCATTCATCCATTCCACAAATATTTCAAAACGCTATAAATGCATTGTCCCAGGAACCAGATCAGCAGTGAGCAAAGCCTCCTAAAAATCCCTGCCCTCTGGGGTACCTGGGTGGCTCAGTCGGTTAAGCGGCTGCCTTCAGCTCAGGTCATGATTCCATGGTCCTGGGATCGAGCCCCACGTTGGGCTCCTCACTGAGCGGGGAGCCTGCTTCTCCCTCTCCCTCTACCTGCTGCTCTCCCTGCTTGTACTCTCCCTCTCTCTCTAATAAAAAATAAAAAATCCTTAAAAACAAAAAAATCCCTGCCCTCAAAAAGCAGGGATTAATTCTAATATCTAGTGATATTACTATGATAAAAGGCCCTTAAAAGAACAACTACAAACTGTTCAGGTAATGGTCACCATCAATGTATATATAGCCCACTCCTAATTGATTACAGAAGACCCATGGGTCAGAGAATGTTTTTATAAAAATTTAGTCAGTATAGTAAATCAAACCATATAAATACCATAAGTATACGTTGTCATTCCTAGGCTTGTCTTGGACCAGCATGTTATCAAATCTCATCTAAAAAGAAATTACTAAGAGGCATCTGGCTGGCTTGGTGGAGCATGAGATTCTTGATCTCAGGGTCATGAGTTCAAGCCCCATGGTGGGTGTAGAGAGTACTAAAAATAAAATGTTTAAAAAAAATTATTGAAGTACTAAAGGCACTGTGGAAACTTTAACTGGGTCCTCTGAATCAAAGTCAAATCTTTGCGGGGTTTTCGAAAACATAGTTTCTTTTCTTAAAAATTGTTATTAACGTTAACAAAAAATGAGTTTATTCTTATTATTTAAATGAGAATGTTTTCTAAATTTCTCAGTTTTAATTTCTAATATGATTAAACATTGATAGACATAACAGGAAACACTCTTTGAGATCTTCAATAATGTTTAAGAGTATTAAAATTTGGTATAGGGGCCACCTGAGTGGCTCAGTCGGTTAAGCATCTGCCTTCAGCTCAGGTCATGATCCCAGGGTCCTGGGATTGAGTCCCGCATCAGTCTCCCTGCTCCGTGGAGAGCCTGCTTCTCCCTCTCCCTCTGGCTGCTGCTCCCCCTGCTTGTGCTCTCTCTCTGTCAAATGAATAAATAAAATATTTTTTAAAAATGTGCTTGCAACAATGTGGATGGAACTGGAGAGTATTATGCTAAGCGAAATAAGTCAATCAGAGAAAGACAATTATTATATGATCTCACTGATACGTGGAATTTAAGAAACAAAACAGGATCATAGGGGAAGAGAGGAAAAAATAAAACAAGACGTAATCAGAGAGGGAGACAAACCATAAGAAACTCTTAATCATAGGAAACAAACAGGGTTGCTGGAGGAGAGGTGGGTGGGGGGATGGGGTAACTGGATGACGGACATTAAGGAGGGCACGTGATGTAATGAGCACTGGGTGTTATATAAGACTGATGAATCAATGACCTCCACCTCTGAAACCAATAATACATTATATGTTAATTAATTGGATTTAAATTTTAAAAAATAAACAAATTTAGTCTAGGACTCCACGACCAAAATATTTGAGATCATCTACTGTATAAAACAGATATTATGGGGCGTCTGGGTGGCTCAGTCGTTAAGCATCTGCCTTGGGCTCAGGTCATGATCCCAGGGTCCTGGGATCGAGCCCCGCATCGGGCTCCCTGCTCCGCGGGAGGCCTGCTTCTCCCTCTCCCACTCCCCCTGCCTGTGTTCCCTCTCTCGCTGTGTCTTTCTCTGTCAAATAAATAAATAAAATCTTAAAAAAAAAAAAAAAAAGAAGTAGATGTTATGCCCATTTTATGGTTAGTGTAGTGGGGCCCAAAGAAGATCAGAAAGATATCTTTTAAAAGACAAATGTAATTCTATCTCCTTTTCCTTTCTATTCAGCTCTGTGATGTAGATACTCACTTCATCCTCTGAAACGAACGTATCTTACTATATTAAGTTTGGCAGCCCAACATGTATATTCCTTATTACCTCTGTCATAAAGTTTAAACTTTTAAGAAAAATTATTGAAAACCTGGAAATAAGGCAAAATATTACTATGTACCTTTTCAAAGTCTGGAGTGGAGTATTGTCTAAGAAGCCTGAGTGGGGCTCATCTGACTCTACATCTTATTTGGCTTGTTATTTACTGTCGACAGGGCCTAGAGTCTGTAAAGTTAAGATGTTAACCTGTGGGAGATAAGTGGCAAATGATATTGTCAGGTAGAAAAGGTAACTCCAAAGGTTACCATGTTCTTACTCTGACGATAGAAAGCAGTGTTGGTTGCCTGTGATGTTGCAGTCTTATCCCCAAGTTCTTTTCCCCACAGACTGTGTATTTACTAGTGTGTATGACGGCCAGCGTGACTTCTCGAGAGAAAGCCAAGAGTTCAGCTTGCTTCTTCAGCGAATCTAGGGTGAGGCCCAGGATTCCGCACTTCTGCGAGCGCAGTAGAAACAGATGCTGGTCCACGGACCACACCCTGGGTAGCAAGGGGGTAGGCCAGAGCATAAGTGCGTGTGGGAATGGCCAGAGCTGAAAATGGAACCAGACGGAGATGAATGTGGAATTAGAACAGGCTCCCTCGGCGCCTGGGTGGCTCAGCTTCGGCTCAGGTCATGATCCTGGAGTCCCTGAAACAAGTCCCGCATCGGGCTCCCTGCTCAGTGGGGAGCCTGCTTCTCCCTCTGCCTCTGGTGCTCCCCCTGCTTGTGCTCGCTCTCTGTCAAATAAATAAACTTTTAAAAAAAGGACAGTCTCCCTAGTAAAAATCATCATTTTTTTTCTAACAATCTACATCAAACAAAACAATTCCTAAGCAGGTAGTTCACTCATTTGAAATACTATATGCACTCACTGAATTCCAGGATAATCACAGACCTGAGACTAAGCCTGGTAAGGAATTTCCCGAAAACTGTCCTCTGTTCTCCCTTAGCTCTAGATTTAGCCAAGCTGTATTTGGTGGTGTCTACTGCCATCTAGCGGGCTTTAATTGACATAACAAGTGCCTCATAGAGGAGTTTTCAATGCGCTCCCACTTTATCCTCACAATAACCTATGAGGTAGATATTGTTATTCCAATTTGTTTAAATTTTTTTTTAAGATTTTATTTATTTATTTGACAGAGACACAGTGAGAGAGGGAACACAAGCAGGGGGAGTGGGAGAGGGAGAAGCAGGCTTCCCGTTGAGCAGGGAGCCCGATGTGAGGCTCGATCCCAGGACCCTGGGATCGTGACCCCAGCCAAAGACAGACGCTTAACGACTGAACTGCCCAGGCGCCCCTAAATTTTTTAAATTAATATTGAGCTTACTGTGAGCCAGGCACTATACATGGATGATCTTATTTATTCCCCATGTGGTTTTTTTTTTAAGATTGTATTTATTTATCTCAGAGAGAGAGAGAAAGCTCACGCGGGGAACACAAGCAAGGAGGGGGGCAGAGGCAGAGGGAGAAAAAGACTGCCTGCTAAGCAGGGAGCCCGATACAGGGCTCCATCTCAGGAACCTGGGATCATGACCTGAGCCGAAGGCAGACGCTTAAGCGACTGGGCCACCCAGGTGCCCCTATTCCCATTAAAAAAAAAAAAAAAAAAATTCAATGGAGTAAATGTGAAGATGTAATTGGCTTTTTAAGTGAGCCACGATCTGGCTGCATCCCATCTAGGAAGAAGAGGGAAGCCCTGAAGAGTGGTACAAAATGGAAAAAGGATTGTCGCAGGGAAGGTCACCTTCCCTTAAGGGGAAGGGCTAAGGTCTTCCTTACTGTGTAGATTGCCTCGTCTTCCCTTGCAGAAGCAGGTGGAGGACAGAAAGGGTCCATGTGACAGGCTACCGTGTGGGGGCTGATCAGAAAAGTCCTGACTGACCAGTTAGGACCACGTTTCTGCGGGAGGTTGAAACTGCAATTAAATTAGGTAGTAAGCCCTAGTTTGGTGACTCAGCCTGGCAAAACTGACTCAACTTTGGGCCTGTGGTTTTCTTTTTTAACACCCATAACAATCTTATGTGATACTATTACCTGTGTTATTATTCCCATTGACAGATGAAGAAGCTGAGGCTTAGTGAGTGTAAGAAACATGCCCACACTCCAATAGCTACTAAGTGGAAATACCAAGTTTCAAACCCAGAGGATGCACATGTCACCAACACAAACCATCATCATCACTTTCTTCTTTATCATCATCACAAAACATGGTGATTATGTGCCAGGCATTTTCCTAAACGCTTTACAGGTATTCCATAATTTAATCCTTACAATTCTTATGAGTTAAGTATAATTATTATTCCCATTTTTATAGATAAGGAAATCAAGGCATAGAGGAGTTAAGCAAGTTATCCAGTCATCAGTAGTGAAAAGCATAGCCAGAATTGGAGTTTAGGGAATTTATTTTATTTTATTTTTTTAAAGATTTTATTTCCAAGCAATCTCTACACCCAAAGTGGGGTTCGAACTCACAACCCCAAGCTCAAGAGTCGCATACTCTTCTGACTGAGCCAGCCAGATGCCCCGGGAATTTCTTTATTTTAGTATTTTACTTAAAGTTAAAATTTGCTTCTCTGACGTCTGTGAAAGGAATCTTTTATCCCCCATTTCTTTGTTTTTTCAGGTTTATTGAGAATATAACTGATACCTAACATTGTGTAAGTTTAAGGCATACAATGTGATGATTGATACATACATATATATTGAGAAATGACTACTACAATGAAGTTAGTTAACACATCCATCGCCTCACATAACTACAATTTTTTTTGCGTGGTGAGAACATTTAAGAATTACTCTTAGTGGGCGCCTGGGTGGCTCAGTTGTTGAGCATCTGCCTTCAGCTCAGGTCATGGTCCCAGGGTCCTGGGATCGAGCCCCGCATCAGGCTCCCTGCTCAGTGGGGAGCCTGCTTCTCCTTCCCCCTCTGCCCCTGCTTGTGTTCCTGCTCTTGCTATCTCTCTCTGTCAAATAAGTGAATAAAATCTTAAAAAAAAAAAAACAACTCTTAGCAACTTTCTGGTATATATTTTTTAAAGATTTATTTATCTATTTGAAAAAGAGCACGAGCAGGAGGGGCAGAGGGAGAGAGAATCTCAAGCAGACTCTGTCGATGAATGCGGAGCCCAATGTGAGGCTCCATCTTAACGACCCTGAGATCAGGACCTGAGCCAAAACCAAGGGTCGGCCACTTAATCAACTGTGCCACCCAGACGCCCCACAACTTTCTAGTATTTTAACATAGTATCGTCAATTATAGTCACCATGCTGAATATTAGATCCCCACAACTTGTTTATCTTATAACTAGAAGTTTGTACTCTGACGGTTGTCCCCTTTCCTCCACATCAGAGCCCCCAGCAACCACTATTCTGGTCTCTGTTTCTATGAGTTTGGCTTTTTTTAGATTCCACATATAAGTGAGATCTTTTTATAGATTTTTTTTATTTTAAGATTTTTTTTTTTTTGACACAGAGAGAGAGTATAAGCAGGGGGAGCGACAGGCAGAGGCAGAGGGAGAGGGAGAGGGAGAAGCAGGCTCCCCGCTCAGCATGGAGCCCGATGCGGGGCTCGATCCCAGGACCCTGGGATGGAGCCCGATGCGGGGGTCGATCCCAGGACCCTGGGATCACGACCCGAGCCGAAGGCAGACGCTTAACCGTCTGAGCCACCCAGGCGCCCCTTTAAGTGAGATCTTAACAGTACTTGTCCATTCTCTGTCTGAACTATGTCACTTAACCTAATGCCCTCAAGGGAACCCGGGGAGTTTTATTCCAGAACCCATTCTCTTAACCAGTAAACAATTTAAGAAATAAAGGTAATTCAGTTCTCCTTGTTACAAAATTAATGCGTATTTAGAAAAGCAGAAAGAAAAAAATCACTCAAAATTCTCTCTCTCAAACACAACCACAATTAACATTTAGTGTCTCACTCCTAGCCATAATTCTAAGCTACTTCTTTTTAAATATGGGTGTGATCATACTATAAGAACTATTTTCTGTTCTGTTTCTTTTATTTAACATCATAATATAGGCATTTCCAATATCCCCAAACTCTTCATAATTGTTATTGTTATGAGTCCTTTATTATTGTTATAATTTGTAGTGCCTACTATGGGTCAGGTACTGGTGTGAGGAATTTCTATATATTTAATCTTCACAAAAACTCCATAGTACATAGACTGTTACAAGCTCTATTTTAGATGAGGAAACAGGCACAGCTGGGAAGTGACAGACCTAGGATTTGAACCTAGGAAGTCTGGCTTCAGAGTCTGCCATCATATAACTTTGGAAAGCAAGGATTTAAAATTGTTTAAATTTTGATACGTTAACTAACTAGAATTTAAATAAAAACTTTAAAAAAATGAATTGTTTACATTTTGAATCAGTCACTGAGAACCACATGAAGAAGCACTATAACAATCTTTTAATAACCATTTAATTTTTTAACAACCTTTTGCAAAGAATAATGATAATTAACATGTTGCTAATCAAGGAGGCAAACCTGGCATATAATTAGATAAAGCTCCAAAAATAGAGAAAAGTATTAATAGTCACCATTTATCAAGTGCTATGTACTTTTTTTTTAAGATTTTATATATTCATTTGAGAGAGAGAGAACAAGCAGAGGGAGAGGGAGACAGACTCCCCGCTGAGCTGGGAGCCTGACGTGGGGCTCGATCCCAGGACCTGGAGATCATGACCTGAGCCGAAGGCAGACGCTTAACCATCTGAGCCACTCAGGTGCCCCAACTTTTTATCTACCTTATCTCTAATCTTCACTGAGACCAGATAGGATAGTGAATATTATTCCCTGCTAACATGATGAGGAAAGGAGGTGCAGAGAGGGAAATTTGCCCAAGATCACAAAGCTAGTAAGTGCTGAAGTCAGGTTCCTACGCAAATTTGTTTCACTCTAAACCCTAAGTTCTTATATTCCGGCTAAACTCTACAGCTGCATTGTCTAATACTGTAGCCGTTCGTCATGTGGCTATTGAGTACTTAAAATATGGTGGGGTGCATCCAGGTGTGCTGTAAATGTAAAATAGTCATCGAATTTCAAAAACTTACTACAAAAGAAGCAGCATAAGATACTGCAATAATTTTTATATGTGTTACACGTTGAAGTTATAACAGTGTGGATATAGTGAGTTAAATGTATGATTACAATTGATTTCACTTTTTTTCTTCACTTTTTTAAAGATTTATTTATTTAGTTTGGCGGGGAGGGGCAGAGGGTGAGAAAGAGTCCCAAGCAGACTCCATGCTGAGCACAGAGCCCCACATGGGGCTCTGTCCCATGACCCCAAGCCCCAACTAAGATTCGGATGCTTAACCGACTGTGTCACCCAGGTGCCCCTTCTTCTCTCCACCTTTTTAAGTGTAGTTACTAGACATATTAAATTATACATGTGGGGGGCGCCTGGGTGGCTCCATTGATTAAGCAACTGCCTTCGGTTCAGGTCATGATCCTGGAGTCCCGGGATCGAGTCCCACATCGGACTCCCTGCTCAGCAGGGAATCTGCTTCTCCCTCTGACCCTCCCCTCTGTCATGTGCTCTCTCTCTCTCTCATTCTCTCTCTCTCAAGTAAATAAAATCTTTAAAAAATAAATAAATTACACATGTGGCCCCCCATTCTATTTCTATTGGCCAGTGCTGCTGGAGACCAGCAATCCTTCAACTTTCACATGCCCGTGAGTCACTTGGTAAAAGTGCAGATTCTGATGCAGGAAGGCCAAGGGAGGAGCGAAGATTCTGCATTTCTCCCAAGCTCTCAGTGATGCCAATGTTGGAGGTCGAGGTGGAGCACATTTGGGAGCAATGTTCTAGATGGGAGGGAGAGAGGGAGGGGGAGATCAGCATTAGACTCCTTGGCAGCACCTGTGTTCATGAGGCAGGGGATCAAAATTAAGAGACTCTGAAGTGGAGGAGGCGAGAAGTGGCCTGAAGGGGTCCCGGGAGAACCCGAAGAGCATGCCGTCAGCGCGGCCACGGTGGAATCATGCCCAGGTGAAACTGTCAACAGCCGTACATGCTAAGGGACCAAACAGGAGCCAACGGGTTTCTCAGTGAAGAGGCTCCTGACGAATATGGTGGGTAGTTTCTGTGAGTAATGGACGCTCGAGGCAGATTTCACAAGGTTGGGGGACAGGGAGTGAGGAGTTGTAGGGCTAATCACGCTCTTTTTTTCTACCAAGGGAAAAGACAGTAGCTAAGGCCCGATGGCAGGGGCCAGTGAGAGGGAGTGGGGTGAGGCGGGGGGCGGGTTATGGGGACACTTGTTCGGTTTGGTTTTGCAGGGGTGAGACATGAGTCTGTGATTTATGCAGAAAGGGAGGGGCACGAGGGAGAAGTCAGCCCAGAGAATACTGGTGGCTTCTCTCCTAAATATACCAATGTGTTTACTGAATGTCAGCTGTGTGTCAGTTTCCGGAATAAATGACACAGCCTTGAACCTCAAGCGTCCCACAGTCTTGGCTACTAAGGGATTTCTATGCCTCTCCTGTAAGACTTTGAGAAGGCAGTAAACCAAGCATGGATTAGTGATGAGCAATCTTTTCTTTTCTTTTTTAAGACTTATGTATTTATTTGAGAGAGAGAGAACATGGGGGGGGCAGAGGGAAAGCGAGAATATGGGGGGGGGCAGAAGGAGAGAGAGAGAATCCCAAGCAGACTCCCTGCTGAGCACGAAGCCACAAACCTGAGATCATGACCTGAGCGGAAATCAAGAGCAGGGCGCTTAACCAACTGAGCCACCCAAGAGCCCCTTGATGAGCAATCTTTTCTACACAAGGCCCAATTCCGGAGAGAGATATATGTACGTATGGTCCTCAATTTTTTTGAAATTAGGTTTAAACATTTTTTTATTTCTCAGTCACTGAAGAGTTCCATTTTTAGGCTAAAATTCCACAAATAATGTCACTAGTAGCTACCACTGCAGTATGAGCTGACGACACCAGGTCTTTGGAGAAATGTTGAGCGAGATGACACCACGTGGGGTTGGTGAAGGGGTCGAGACGGAGACACAGGGAAGAGATTTGGCACCAGGATACAGTTTCAGACCAGGAACAACCACACAAATGCTAGCCTCTTGGAAAATTCTACATCTGGTGGCAACTGGAGGAGGGCACCTTTTTGTGGGGGCTGTGGAGTAAACCTGTAGAGTGCAGGGCCAGAGTAAGGCGGAGCTGGGCTGCCAGTGTAAGAGAAATTTCATCCTCTCTTACCTCCTCTCAGCCTAAAAACAGTTAAAAGAGGCCCCACCCAGCCCATCTTCTGAATCCACTCCGCAGTCCATTAAGTTGCCCTCGCGATTCCCAGAAGAGTTGAAGGTCAATCTTCCTTCAATTCTGGTCCTGAAACCAGCCCACCAGGGGGGTTGTGTAACTATTGTCCCATTGTGTCTAATTCATATGTAAATATTCTAAAGCAAGGCAATCAAAGAACCAGCCCCAGGGGAGTAAACAAGCTTTAGGCACACGATGAAAATGCCCTCCCCTTCCCGCTTTTTAAAAAAGTGCCCAGAGATCACAAAACCAGCCCACTGAACATTCTATGGCACCTCTGGCGGCTTCCCTGAGTCTCAAAACTGCCTCCTATCGGAGATTTCTTCCTCCTCCCTTTTTCCTCTTCCTCCCCAGGGAGGCACTCGGAGCCATCTTCAAGCAGCCAGGCCCAAATGAAGGAAGAAGCATTCCAGCTCTTTTCTGCAAGGATGACATGTGTGTTCGCAAGTGGCGCTTTGTAGCACATCTCTGGAGAAGGGCCTCCTAATAGTCAATCCAGCGAAGCCCAAAACTTACCTGCCTGGGACAGTTTTCTGACACCTGAGTCATTAAGACCCACGCCCCTCACTAAAGTGGATTGAAAAACCGTTCTGTTTTTTTTCCAACTTCCCTGCCGGCAGCCCTGGGTAAGCTTCTTCCCCTCAGCCTTCTCCCCAGCCTTCTTTAGCTTAGCTTCATCTCCAAAAACCCGCTCCAGCTTGCCAGCATGGGGATGCCCTGCCAAGCCTTGGCCCTTCCACACAGCATGTCTGAAATTTCACATTCTCCAAAAGGCACACCTAGCCCTCATGAATGACTTCTTTCTGTTCACTCTCATGGTGAGATTTGTGAAACCTCCTCCCTCAGACTTGTTCCTTCAGGAAATGTTTGGGAGGGTTTCCTGTGCGCCTGGAGATTTTGTAAGGCACACTCACCACTCCAAGGTGGGCAGTCCCATTCCCCAAGGAGCTTGTTGTTCATTGAGGAACGACAGCGTGTATAAATATCACTATACGGTGAGTGCTCTGTGTGGGATGTTCCCCAGGTACTTTGGAAAAGCAACCCAAACTGGGGGATCCTGGAAAGGCTTTCTGAAAGAGGAATGGGCAAGGGCATCCTCGGCAGGCAAGTAGGCAGGCAAAGGCCTAGAGAAGGGTCCTGGCCTAGTTAAGGAACACCAGTGGGTCAGCTGGGCTCGGGGGCAAGGTCACGCGCAGCAAGGGGACAGTGGGATGAGGCTGGAGTGGGGGGCGGAGACCAGAGCCAGAAAGATCTTTTGAGCCATGCTAAGGAGTTTGGTCTTGATTCCTCAGGGCTGATGGACCATTTAAGAAAATAACTCTGGGGGACCCCTGGGAGGCTCAGTTGGTCAAGCGCCTGCCTTCCGGTCACAGGTCCTGATCCCAGGGTCCTCAGGCTCCTTGCTCAGCAGGAGCCTGCTTCTCCCTCTGCCTGCCGCTCCCCCTGCTTGTGCGCTTACTCGCTCTCTTTCTGTCTCTAACAAATAAAAAGTCTAAAAAAGAAAGAAAATAAGTGTGGGGGTTCCTGGCTGACTCAGTCGGTGGAGCGTGTGACTCTTGATCTCAGGGTCATGAGTTCAAGCCCCACGTTGGGCGTGGAGATTATGTAAAAAAATTGAAAAGAACTCTATGGTGTGGTGAATGCATTGGTGGGGTGGGGGGGCACAAGGGTGAAGGTGCCTCACATGTGGTCTGACTCACAAAGAAACTGGACAAGGATGTCTTTTGTGAGGAGGCAGGTAGAAGGCTGTGAGGTTACCCAGGTGAGCAATGACTGAGGCCTAAACTAAACAAATTACTGTCTTCAGAGAATGTATTTCTTCCTTTGTGCATGTATGGTCTCTCTCCTTCATTGGAATGGAAACTGTGAGGTAGCACTTTTGTCTTGTTCACTGCTTATTAAAAGCTCAGGACTTCTGGTAGTGCCTAGACCGTAAGAGGCACTCCGGAAATACGTGAATGAAGGAATGGAAGCTGCTAGCATGTGATTGGACAGATGACTGATGGGGGAGTGCAGGGTTGAGGGGGGCAGAATTACCTGTAATCCCTGCCCTAAGCCGTGACCCCTGAAAGGAGGCACCCTCAGAGCTGATGACTTATTATTGGTTTCCTATCGTTGCTGTAACAAATGACCACAAATTTAGTGGCTTTAAAAACCCACAGGTTTGTATTCTTATACTTCTTGAGGTCAGAAGTCTGAAATCAGCTTTGCTGAGCTAAAGTCAAGGTGTAGGCAGAGTGACTCTTTTTGGAGGTGTAGGAGGGAATCCATTTTCTTGCCTTTTCTAACTTTCTTTTTTCTTTTTTCTTTTTTTTCTTTTCTAACTTTCTTAACTCCTGACCTTCCTAGAATCACTCCTGCTTCCATCCTCAGGTCTCCTACTTGCTCTTTTGTTCTCAAATCCCCCTCTGGCTACCTGTTAGAAGGGCACTTGTGATTATAGTTAGTGCCCCCCTGGATAATCTGGGATAATCTCTTTCAGAATCTTCTATTTAATCATATCTGCAAAGTCCTTTTTGCCATATAAGGTAACAGTCACAGGTTTTGGACATTAGGACGTGGGTTATCTCTGGGGGCCATCATTCAGCCAACCATAGTGACCAGCACATGAGGTGGTTACTGGGGACTTGAGTGAGCCTACCTAGAGGTACATAGGACTGAACCACTTCACCTGAGGAAAAAGGGAAACCTAGTGGTTAGGAGCATAATCTGGAGCCAGACTGCCCCAATTCAAAGCTTCTATTCACTAGCTGTGTGACCTTGGGTAACTTACTTAACCTCTCTGTGCTTTAGTTTCCTCATGGATAAAATAGAGCTAATAATAAGGTACCCCATAAGGTTGCTGGCATGAGTTAATGCACAAAAAACATGTAGGTAATTAGTGCCAATGACACAGTAAGCCCTCAGGAAGTGTTAACTATTCAGGATAGCGCACTGGGAAAACCTGGGGATGCCCTGATCCCACTTCTCAGTACCAGGTTTGTCAGCAGTCCAACCCTGAAGAAGCAAACTACACTGGGAATCTGATGTCTCACCCATGCAGGGGAGACAGAATGACTTGGGGGTGGTGAAGCAGGACTCCTATTCAAAATGCTCCCATTCAATCTCCATCTTCAGTGCCAATAACTCCCAATTTTAGAGCATCTTTCTATAAATTCCCTAAAAGCAATGGGGAAAGGAGCCCCCTTTCTCTTATATCCCCTTCCACTTTTTCAGTATGAGTTCCAATCCTGGCAAATTACTTCTCTGGGCCTTCATTTTCTCGTGTGTAAAATAATGATAAAAATCAACATTGAAATAGCTCTTACTGTATGCCAGGTGCTGACCTAAGCACTTTATTGGAATCCGTGTAATCCTCACAACACCCCTCCCTTCCTTATAGGGACAAACTGTTACTGTCTCCATTTTACAGATAGGGAAATTGAGGACCAGAGACAAGGGACAGTCTGGCTGGGAAGTTGCCATTGGTACCTCTGCTGCAGAACCCTCAGGGCAGGCGCTGTGAAGAATCATTTCTTACCCATCCCTACATCTTTAGGGGTTTAGGTCACTAAATCCCAGGCCATTCCTGGACAGGCTGAGCCTGGGTTATGTGCCCACATGTGCCCATATTTATCAGGAATTAAGGACAGACCATACCTGGCTCCTTTCAACACCCCCGACAGAGGCCGAGCGATGCCTCCAACAAGGCTTAATCAGTGACTTGCCCTGTATTCATTATCTTTGTGGTGTAACAAATTACCCCAAATCATACCAACTGAAAACAAACATTATCTCAGTGGGTCAAGAATCTGGATATAGGGGCGCCTGGGTGGCTCAGTCGTTAAGCGTCTGCCTTCGGCTCAGGTCACGATCCCAGGGTCCTGGGATCGAGCCCCGCATCGGGCTCTCTGCTCAGCAGGGAGCCTGCTTCTCCCTCTCTCTCTGCCTGCCGCTCTGCCTACTTGTGCTCGCTCTCTATCTCTCTGTCAAATAAATAAATAAAATCTTAAAAAAAAAAAAAAGAATCTGGATATAGCTTTGCTGGGTCCTTTGGCTTAGGGTCTCTTACAAGGAAGCAATTATGTTATCAACCAGGAGAATAGTCGTCTCAAGGCTCAAGGAGGTGAGGGTCCACTTCCAAGCTCACTCATGTGGCTGTTGTCAGACCTCAGATCTTTGCTGGCTGTTAGCCAGCCTTCAGTTCCCTGCCACATAGGCCTTTCCAGAGGGCTACTTACACCATGGCAGCACCCCCCACCAGAGTGCAGGTGGAGAGAGAGGAATGCCAATGCCTTCTCAATGCAATATTTAGGAGTAAAGCAGAGAAGAGCAGGAAGAAGGAATTAAGGTAGGAAGTAAGGGCAGCCCAAAGGACTGGTGAAATGGTTTGATCTTCACTGTTTTCCTTTTGTTTTTCCATATGTTAGGCAGATAGATTCCATATGGAAAAATATATATATAACTTAAAACTAAAGGAAAAATAACATAAAGCTCAGGAATCCACCATGTAGCAAGAAATGAACGAATTTTCGATATAAAAAACATGCAAACATTTTAAAATGGATAAAACCGAGGAAGTCTTAACAGTTGCCATGAAATACAAGATCACTGGAACAGATGGAAATCACCAATGCTATTATACAGCAGGTAGAAAAAAGAAAGTTGACCCCTGGGAAAAATGAGTCACAGTTTGAAACCTATAAGGTTGTGGCACACATTTTAATGGAGAAAAGTCATACCATCGTGTTTTGGTGTTTGGGCTCCCCATTAAAGATACTCTTGGGAGCTCTCTGTGTGTACTGAATTACTTTCCATATACCCTGAGTCCTGCACTAGTGGCTTTCAAATGCTTTTGACCTGGACAAAGAATAAGAAATACATTTTTATATAGCAACTAATGTGCACACATTCACCCACACGTAACTGAAGTACAAGTTTTATGAAAACACTTATCCCTATTATGTTTTATTAATAGTATGTATTATACTCCAGTTTTTATATTCTATTGTATGTCATTTTAAAATTCTGGTCAAGGGGCACCTGGGTGGCTCAGTCGTTAAGCGTCTGCCTTTGGCTCAGGTCATGATCCCAGGGTCCTGGGATGCAGTCCCACATCGGGCTCCCCGCTCTGTGGGGAGCCTGCTTCTCCCTCTCTCACTCCCCCTGCTTGTGTTCCCTCTCTTGCTGTGTCTCTCTCTGCCAAATAAATAAATAAAATCTTTTAAAAAAAAGATAAAATTCTGGTCAAGAGTCACTACACGGATTTCATGACCATTAATAGATCGTGACATGCTGGTAGATAAATACTGTTTCGTAAGATTTTCACCCAGTTTTACCCTGAATTACAGAGAATAGTCAGGATAAAGACATAAAGCCCAAATTTACATCATCCGACTACCCCATAGGGAAAAGGAAGGGAGTCGGGTCTGAAATATTTTCTTTTAAAATTTTAGTAATTGGGGTGCCTGGTGGCTCAGTCGTTAAGGCATCTGCCTTCAGCTCAGGTCATGATCCCAGGGTCCTGGAATAGAGCCCTGCATCGGGCTCCCTGCTCGGCGGGAGGCCTGCTTCTCCCTCTCCACTCCCCCGCCTGTGTTCCCTCTCTTGCTGTGTCTCTCTCTGTCAAATAAATAAAATCTTTAAATAAATAAATAAATAAAATTTTAGTATTAATAAAGTTGAATTAAGTACTTTTTCTTTCTTTCTTTTTTCCAAAGGTGAAGGCAAGGGTTTCTTGGGGCTATGGCTCAAGCTAAAGGGAGACACAGCCCCAACAGAGAGTAGTTAGACTGGCCTCTCAACAAATTACTTTTAAATTTTTTTATATAACTGTGCTTATTTCCCCGCTCTCATTTCTTATTTTGTTTTTGTTTTTGTTTTTTTAAGATTTTTATTTATTTATTTGACAGAGAGAGACACAGCGAGAGAGGGAACACAAGCAGGGGGAGTGGGGGAGGGAGAAGCAGGCTTCCCGCTGAGCAGGGAGCCTGATGCGGGGCTTGATCCCAGGACCCTGGGATCATGACCTGAGCTGAAGGCAGATGCCTTAACGACTGAGCCACCCAGGCGCCCCTCATTTCTTATTTTGTATATTCATGTTTTCTCCTTTTTTATTTCTTAGGTAAGTTAGTAGTTTACCGCATTTCAAAGAGTGGGTTCTTGGATTTATTAGTTCTACCATTTTTAATATCTCTAACTTGTTAATTTTTATATTTGATGTTTGCTTTTCTTATGTTTTGGTCATTTAAAATTTTTTATATTCAGTGCTTAATTTGTTTGCTTCAATTTTTCTTATTGTATTAGTTGCCTATTGCTAATTGTTGCTGCTAAATTACCTTAAAAGCTGGTAATGTAAAACAACATACATTTTTTATTTTTTTATTTATTTTTTTAAAGATTTATTTGTCAGAGAGAGAGAGAGAGCGAGAACAAGCAGGGGGAGCACCAGGCAGAGGAAGAAGCAGGCTCCCCGCTGAGCATGGAACCCGATGTGGGACTTGATCCCAGGACCCTGGGATCATGACCTGAGCCAAAGGCAGATGCTTAACCAACTGAGCCACCCAGGCACCCCCAATATACTTTTTTAAAATCAAATCATAGTGGATACACAATGCTACATTTGCTTCGGGTGTCCACCATAGTGATTTGCCATGCTATGCTGACGACAAGCATAGCTCCCGTCTGTCGTGATACAACACTATTCCAGGACCACTGACTATATTCCCTATGCTGCCCCTTTCATCCCCATGACTTATTCATTCCACAACTGGAAGCCTGTTCCACTGCCCTTCACTCCTTTTTGCCTATCCTCTCATCCTCCTTTCCCTCTGGCAACTATCAAGTTTGTCCTCTGTATTTATGGATCTGTTTCTGCTTTTTGTTTGTTTGCTCATGTGTTTTGTTTTTTCAGTTCCACATATCAGTGAAATCATATGGTATGTGTCTTTCTCTGACTTATCCCACTAAGCATAATATCCTCTAGGTCCATCCATGTTGTCACAAATGGCAAGATTTCCTTCTTTTCTATGGCTGAATAATATGCATTGTCTTTATATACCACATATTCTTTATCCATTCATTCATCAGCAGACATTAGGGTTGCTTCCATGTCTTGGCTATTGTATATAATGCTGTAGTAAACATAGGGTTACGTATGCCTTTTCAAGTTAGTGTTTTAGTTTCCTTTGGATAAATACCCAGAAGTGGAATTGCCAGATCATATGGTAGTTCTGTTTTAATTTTTTGAGGAAACTCCACATTATTTTCCATAGTGGCTGCACCAATGTAAAATTCTCACTAGCAATGTACAAGAGTTCTCCTTTCTCTGTATCCTCACCAACACTTGTTATTTCTTGTCTTTCTGGTAATAGCCAGTCTGACAGGTATGAGGTGGTATACCACTGTGATTTTGATTTGCATTTTCCTGAATATTAGTGATGTTGAATATCTTTCCATGTGTCTGTAAAACAACATACATTTATTATCTCATAGTTTCTGTGGGTCAAAAATCCCAGCTACACTGGGCCCCCTGCTTCAGGATCTACAGTGAGGCTGCAATCAAGGTATTAGCCAATGAAGGGTGCCTGGCTGGCTCAGTCAGTGGAGCATGCAGCTCTTGAACTTGGATCATGGGTTCAAGCCCCATGTTGTGTGTAGAGATTACCTAAATAAATAAACTTTAAAAAAAAGAGGTACAGGCCAATAACACAGTCATCTCTAGATTCAACTGGGACAGAAACACTTCCAAACTCACTCAGTGGCTCAGTTCCTCTTTGGCTCGTGGTCTGAGGTTGGCTGTTAGTTCCTTGACAGCTGGACTTCACCATCAGAGCAGGCATGAGAGAAGAGCCAACGATAAAAAGGACCAGTAAGATGAAGATAGCAATATTTTACAATGAAGGAAACCAAAATATGTCACCCCAAAATATGCCTCTTTTTTTAAAGATTTTATTTATTTATTTGAGAGAGAGAGAGAGAGAAAACACACATGAGCAGGGGGAGGGGCAGAGGGAGAAGCAGGCTCCCCACTGAGCAGGTAACTCATGATGTGGGGCTCAATCCCAAGACCCTGGGATCATGACCTGAGCTGAAGGCAGACACTTAACTCACTGAGCCACCCAAGCACCCCTAAAATATGCCTCTTTGATATAAAAATTATTTTGAGCTAAAGACAATTGAGAAGAAGCAGATACAAAAAAGTCTCCCTGCCTTCCCCCTATTCGCCTAAAAGTAGGACATAAATATTAAAAGGTGTTCCTCCTCCTCTTTCTACCAGGGAGGACAAAAGTTAATTATCGGAGACAACCTTAGATAGACCTATAGCAGCCTGGAGATGGCACTAGAGGAATCTACATAACAAAGTTTACTAACTAGCTTTTATTTCTATGTTTTTAAGATTTTATTTTTGGGGCAACTGGGTGGCTCAGTTGGTTAAGCATCTGACTCTTGATTTTGGCTCAGGTCATGATCTCAGGGTCATGAGATCAATCCCTGAGTCAGGCTCTGTACTGGGTATGGACCCTTCTTAGGATCCTCTCTCTCCCTCTCCCCCTCCCTGCCCCGCTCCCATGCTCTCCCCTCTCTCTCTCTCTCTCAGAAAAAAAAAAGTTTTAAGTAACCTCTACACCCAACATAGGGCTGGAACTCACAACCCCAAGATCAAGAGTTGTACTTTTCCAACAGAGCCAACCAGGTGCCTCCTAACTAGCTTTTATTTGCCATTAGTTTCCCATATATTTACCTTCCTACAGTTTGCCACCTTTGGAAGTCTAAAACTACTTTCCTTTGTCCTGTCATTTCTCTATAGATTTATTGTTGTTTGTTGAAGATATTGTATAAGCCAGAGCTCTAAGCCACCTCTTTGAGTTTCTCTGAGTCCCATGCATATATGAGATATACATGTTAATGATGTCATTTTGTTTTTCTCTTGTTAATAGATGTTTTGTTACAGAGGCCGCAGCTGAGTACTTAGAATGGTAGAAGGAAAAGGATTCTCTTTCTCCCCTGCAGTCATCTGCTCACAGAAGTTTCAATCCATCACTACTGCTGTATTCTATCCATTAGAAGGAAATCATTAGGTCTAGTCCATGCTCAAGGGGAAGAGATTTCACAAGGGCGTGAATACAGGAATTAGGGATCACTAGAGTCATTTCAGTTCTGCCTACCACACTTAGATACAGTCAGTCTTTGGGTGCTTTTGCAGTCATTCTCGGACAGAATGTGCAGAATGGCAAAAAAAATTTGAATTGGCTGATGTGCCTATTCCCAGCTGAATTGAATAAGGTTGAATAAGGTGACACTCTGCCTTTTTACCTCAGCTCTCATACTATAAACAAATGTCCTTCCACAGTCTATGTAATGTCACATTTTCCACATTTTTTAAAAGATGTTATTTATTCATTTGAGAGAGAGAGAGACAGAGAGAGCATGAGCAGGGGAGAGTGGCAGAGGCAGAGGGAGAAGCAGACTTCCTGCTGACCTGGGAGCCCAACGTGGGGCTCAACCCCAGGACCCTGGGGTCATGACCTGAGCCGAAGGCAGATGCTTAACCATCTGAGCCACCCAGGTACCCCCATTTTCCACACTTTTGTGTGGCTATTTATTTATTTATTTGTGATCTCACTGTTTATACCACCACATTAAGTGCTGAAGGGCTGCCTGGTGTTCCTAAGTGCAAGAATGTTGTGATATGCCATAAGGAGAAAATACATGTGTTAGAAGAGCTTTACTTAGACATGAGTTATAGTGCTATTGGACATGAGTTCAATGTTACTCTATCAATAATTATGTAATAAATAAGCTGTCTTTAAGCAGAAACAGCCATAAAACAAAGTTATGCATTGATTGTTTGACAAAAATATTATGACCAGAGGGTCATAGGAAGCTAACCCTCTATTTTCCACAGGAGCAGTGGTTCAGTATTTGTTAAATTAGTGTTTGTACCAACTTTAAAGAATTTACAAATAGAAAAAAAAAGAATTTACAAATAGGGGTGCCTGGGTGGCTCAGTCCATTAAGTGTCCAACTCTTGATCTCAGCTCAGGCCTTTTTTTTTTTAAGATTTTATTTATTTATTTGAGAGAGAGAGACAGAGTATGAGCAGTGGGGAGGAGCCAGAGGGAGAGGGAGACACAGACTCTCTGCTGAGCAGGGAGTCCATCACAGGGCTGGATCCCAGGGCCCTGAGATCATGATCTGAGCCAAAGGCAGACACTTAACCATCTGAGCCACCCAGGCACCCCTTAGCTCAGGTCTGGCTCTTAGGATCGTAAGTTCAAGCCCCATGTTGGGCTCCAAGCCCCTACTTTAAAAAAAAAAAAAAAAAGAATTTACAAGTAATACTACTATAAATAACATGAATCAAGCTGTATTAGTGTTTGTATTTAAGACTGTGACTTTTCTTTCAAGCTGGGCTTTATGTGCATCTCAGTATTCTGACGTGTAAAGTGTGTCTTTTGTTAAGCTATTATCTGTCAAACCCAAACCCAGAAAGAATGGCTTTCCAAGTACCTTGAGTCCTACATGCTAGCAGTTTTGAATCCTCCTTGTTAGGCTCTGTGAGGTGGGGCTGGAACTCTATAAGCTGCTTTCCTTTTCTGTCAGCTGGCTACTGTTGGGTTCTACCAGTAGGGGGGCACTCGAGGAGGGGGGCCTCGAAGGCAGGAGGAAGAAGCCAGAACTTTGGCCAGAAATGCCTTTTTACCTTGGTGGCGACAGCAGCAGCTGGTTTTAGCCTGCAGATTCTTTTCCATCCTTGCTCCCTAAATGAGCCCCACCGTAGCCTTCAGAGGCCTGAGTGTCAGTTCGGTGGGACCTCTGCTAGAGCATGGCAGCTGCTACCTGCAGGCACTACCTTGGAGTTACCTCAGTGTCTCTTTGCTTTTTTCTGACCTTTAAGATCTGTATAAGGGATTCAATTTCCAAATTAAATCCTCTCTGCTGAGCCACCTACTAGGGTGTCCATTTTCCTGGAACCTAACTGACATACAGAAATTCTTTAACTTTTTATTTTGAAATAATTTCTAGCTTATAGAAACATTGCAAGAAGAGTACACAGAAATTCTCAATACCCTTATACCCTTCACTGAAATCCATCAATTTTTTTCATTTGAGGTGAAATTCACATAATATAAAATTAACCATTTTAAAGTGAACAATTGAGGGATGCCAAGGTGGCTCAGTTGGCTAAGCATCTGCCTTTGGCTCAGGTCACGATCCTAGGGTCCTGGGATCAAATCTCTCATCAGGCTCCTTGCTCAGTGGGGAGCCTGCTTCTCCCTCTGCCTGCGACTCCCCCTGCTTGTGCACTCTCTCTCTGACAAACAAATAAAATCTTTTTAAAAAATTAAGTGAACAATTGAGTGGCAATTAGTACATTCACAATAAATCTATCAGTTTTTGATATTTTCTACATTTGCTTTTTTAAAGATTTTATTTTAAAGAGGGTGTGAGCGGCGTGAGCGAGAGAGCGAGAAAGAGAGAGCATGAGCAGGGGGAAGGGGGAGAAGGAGAGGGAGAAGCAGACTCTCCACTGAGCAGGGAGCCCAACCGGGATCAATCCCAGGAACCCGGGATCATGACCTGAGCCAAAGGCAGACACTTAACAGACTGAGCCACCCAGGAGCCCCTGCTTTATTATTATTTTTTTTTTCAGATTTATTTGAGAGACAGTGTGTGCATGTGCACTGGGGGGAGGGGCAGGAGGAGAGGGAGAGAGAAACCCAAGCAGACTCCCCACTGAGTGCAGAGCTGGTCATGGGGCTTGACCTCACGACCCTGAGATCAGACCTGAGCTGAAACCAAGAGCCAGACACTTAACTGACTGTACCACCCAGGCACCCACCACATTTGCTTTATAATTCACTGTCTCTGTAGATACATACCTACGCATGCATATTTATGCATTTTTTTTTTTATCAACCGTTTGAGACTAAATTGCATATGTCACATTCCTTTACCTCTTACTACAACTACATGACTTCTGAAGAACAACATTTCATATAAAACCTTTGGTACATTACTTTTATCTATAATCTGTAATCCCACTTTGTGAATTGTCTCAATAATGTCCTTTATGATATTATTTTTCCTATTAGTTCCAGACCCAGTCCAGGAAGACGTTCAGTTGAATTTAGTTGTCATGTCTGTTTAGTCTCTTTTAATGTGGAATAGTCAGTGTTTCATAGCACTGACATTTTTAAAAGAATACAGGTCAGTTATTAGAGTGTTCTTCAGTTTGGGTTTCCTTTTGAGTACAATCTGGTTTTACATTCCCATAAGTGATTTGTGACCTTTTCAGGATATCACAAAATATCTGTCTGTCTCTGATGGTGATGTTAATTTCGATCATCCAGTCAAGGTGTTGTCCAGTTTCTTCACTGTATACTCTTTTGCTTCTTGCAGCTAATAAACAATCTGTGAGGACTCACTTTGAAACCATGAAGATATCTAGAAATTTCATAATATTTATCTTCTGTACAGTTTGCAGTTCCATCTTGGATCTTCTCTTGGATTTTTCTTTGAGTCAAAGTTATTGTAAAGAGAGCTTTCAAATTGACAAGGCAAGAAACAACAAATGTTGGAGAGGTTGTGGAGAAAGGGGAACCCTCTTACACTGTTGGTGGGAATGCAGGTTGGTACAGCCACTTTGGAAAATAGTGTGGAGGTGCCTCAAAAAATTAAAAATAGAGCTACCCTATGACCCAGCAATTGCACTCCTGGGTATTTACCCCAAAGATACAGATGTAGTGAAAAGAAGGGCCATATGCACCCCAATGTGCGTAGCAGCAATGTCCACAATAGCCAAACTGTGGAAAGAGCCGAGATGCCCTTCAACAGATGAATGGATGAAGAAGATGTGGTCCATATATACAATGGAATATTACTCAGCCATCAGAAAGGATGAATACCCAACTTTTGCATCAACATGGATGGGACTGGAGGAGATTATGCTAAGTGAAATAAGTCAAGCAGAGAAAGTCAATTATCCTATGGTTTCACTTATTTGTGGAACATAAGGAATAGCAGGGAGGACATTAGGAGAAGGAAGGGAAAAATGAAGGGGGGGATCGGAGGGAGAGACGAACCATGAGAGACTATGGGCTCTGAGAAACAAACAGGGTTTTAGAGGGGAGGGGGGTGGGGGGATGGGGAGATGGATTAGCCCAGTGATGGATATTAAAGAGGGCACATACTGCATGGAGCACTGGGTGTTATACGCAAACAAAGAATCATGGAACACTACATCAAAAACTAATGATGTATTGTATGGTGACTAACATAACATAATAAAATTAAATTAAATTAAAAAAAAAAAGAGCTTTCAAATGTCCAGGTCTTAGGGTATAAAATAGAACTCCACAATTTGTTATTTATTATTTTTTAAAGGAAAAAGAAATATTATTAAATAAACTATTAGTTATTCTTATTTTGTGGTGTGTTTTCATTCTGAACCTTTCCAATTAAAAAATCATCCTTTTAAATTGTTGATAGAGTTCAAAACTCAAAAGATATAAAGAGCATACAGTAAAGTCTCTCACCAGCTATCCAGTTCTCTGTGTCCTTCTAGATCTAGTCTCTGCATATAAAGCAAAAATATACATATCCCCCACCCATACAAATTAATTTTTGTCTATGCTTGCACCACTGTCCACAGTTGGCTTTTTTCATTTAACAATATGTCCTGGAGCTCATTAAATATTAGCTTCCTTATTCATCCTGATGGCTGCATGCTATTTTTTTTAATATTTTATTTTATTTTACTTTTAAGATTTTATTTATTTGAGAGAGAGAGAGAGTATGAGTAGAGGGAGAGGTAGATGGAGAGGGAGAAGCCGACTCCCCACTGAGCAGGGAGCCCAATGCAGGACTCAATCCTGGGACTCTGGGATCATTACCTGAGCCGAAGGCAGATGCTTAGCCAACAGAGCCACCCAGCGCCCCTTAAGATTTTATTTCTAAGTAATTATCTACAACCAACGTGGGGCTCTAATTCACAACCCCGAGATTAAGAGTTGCATGATGCATCGACCAAGCCAGCCAGACAGCCCCTGATGGCTGCATACTGTTGTATGCACATACTATTATTTATTCAGCTAGTCCTCTTGACTTTTAGGTTGTCTCCATCCTTTTGCCTTGTATAAAGTGTGGTGCAGAATAACCATGTATATATACAGTACACGTGCAAGTATATCTATAATATAAATTCCTGGATATGGTACTTCTGAGTCAAAAAGTATGTAATTTTGTACTGCAATTTTGATAAATGTTGCCAGTGTATGCTTCATCAAGATTCCAGAGACTGTACCAATTTACAGCGAATGGGTCTTAGCACAGTTGTTCCTTTATATGCAGTAGCTGTGAGAAAGGAAATTTGAAAATGGTATCAATCCAAGAAGATTCTAAAGGAGTGGATTTTCCCAAAAATGGCACATACATTCCATTTTGCAAAATATAATTCTTAGAATTCAAAAAACTTACCTCATAGATAAGGCTGGAATT
The DNA here is from genome assembly GCF_009762305.2 of Zalophus californianus. Lineage (NCBI taxonomy): Eukaryota > Metazoa > Chordata > Mammalia > Carnivora > Otariidae > Zalophus > Zalophus californianus. The sequence goes on from NC_045596.1 coordinate 44,981,686, forward strand.
TTAGCTTAATTCTTAGACTTGTAAAGACTGTGGTTTCTCCCAATCTGAAGTTGCTATTTGGTTTAATTTTTTACTTTAATGATGTACATATTTCCAGGTCTGCATGAAAGAACTGAATACAAACTCAGAAGCAAATAGTTCAGCTGTTTTACAGACAAAGGGGAAGAGGAAGAAGGGCTCTCAGCTGAACCTCTTCTGCAGGCTTTTACTGTCCCTGAGGCATTTTCCTTGCCCAAATAAGAAGGAAAATTATTTTCCAGTCTTGAATTGAACGCCAAAATTATTCTTGGAATTGCACCCTTAATCTGTCAGTTTCATTTTTTCCCATGGAGGCGTGATCAGGGTGACCAAAACTTCCCAGTCAGAATCAGGGTTGGAACTTGATTGCTCCCGCAGACAGCTACTTTGGAAAAACTCCTGGTGAGATGATTTCAATAGGTGACCACGAACATCGGAGAGCGGGTCCTGGGATCTGAAACTCTTACTGCACAGGTGACTTCCGTCTTTTTACAGTGTAGTGGCTAACAGAGATACAAAGGAATTCATCATCTCCAGGAAAGAGAAGACCCAGGAATCAAATTCCAGGGCTCTTCAGGGTTGATCTCTAGCTCATTTCTTATGTTCTTCATTTTCTTTCTCTTTCTCAGTCTGGTCGAGTCAAGAATTTGGGCTTTGGAGCCAGACCCACCTCAGCTCACATCCGGGCTTTGTCCCTTGCTGTCATGGGGTTGCAGATGAGTTAGATAGCCTCCCAGAGACAAAGGATCCTCACCAGTAAATCTGGGATCCCACTACCTTCCTTGCAATGTCAATGTGAGGATTACTGGAAGTCAAGTGTATGGGCATAGTGCCCAGCACAGTCCTGAGAAGCCTCCGTAGATGTTTTTTTTCTTTCCTGGTATCCCCTTTCTAACCCCTCTGACCGATGGCCTGAAACTCATTCTTTCAGAGCTTATAGTCTTCACCCGTATTAAATTAGTAAAGAAACTTTATAGTAAGGCAATCAACAGAAACACCAGGCTTCACCTGAGCCTAAATTAGAATTTGGAAATTTTAAAAATATCCATTCCTTTCTAGGTGATAAGATTTCGAACCCTTGGAAATGTATTTTGCAGTGCTGACAGCCTCACTGTTAGAAAATCCACACCTTTGGGGGCAACTCTGGCAGGTTTTGTAATCAAGTCAAAACTATAGCTTATATTTAAACATTTCACAATCTTGTAAGGCAATTTAGATACAAATGAAGTTTTTACAAAAATCAAGTTCAAGTTTCTCCTTTCTTTCCTCTCCCCAGGGAATATAAAAGCTCTCAAAAATAAGGAACGGTTTTATCATAGATGAAGACTTTTGGATATTCTCTGAAACAAATGGTTTCCAGATTTCATAAATACAAATACACAGTAGTGAATTATTTTACTCTAAACTCTTTATTTCCAGATACCTAACAGGGACCAACTTATTTAACCACAGCAGCAAAGATGGGCTAGCTGTTCAGCGGACCTGTTTCCTTCTCCTCCTGGGCATGCAGCTAGACTGTACTCCCCAGCCTCCCTTGCACGTAGCTATACCAAGTGCAATGTGGTCAAAAGTGATAGGGAGCACTTGCAGGCCTGGCCCATTAGAACTCCCATGCCTCATCCTCTGTGCCCTTGAACCCTCCCAGCTGACAGGAATAGAGATGACTCCAAGGTAACTGTGGGAGCCACATTTTTAATATGGAAGGAGCCTGGATCCCCAACTGAATCACTACTTAGAGGAGAACTGCCCAACCAGGAACATCTGCATTAGACTATTTTGTGAGTAAGAAATCAGCTTTTTTGAATTAAGCCCGTGAGATTTTGAGGAATTTATCTCTTATAGCAGCTAGTATTACCAATATAGTCTTAAAGATAAAATGCTATCTCAAAGTCCTTAAAATGTCTTTATACCAGTCTCCTTCTCTCCTTCCCTCTCTTCCTCCTTCCCTTCCATTCTTCCTTCCATCCTCCCTTCCTCCCTTCCTCCCTCCCTTCCTTCCTTCCTGCCTTCCTGCCCTCCCTCCTTCCTTTTCCAATGAGCATCCAGTACACTCCTTCTAGGCTCTATTCTAGGCATTGGGGATGTTGGGTAAACAAAGCAGACAAATCTTTGCCCTTGTGAAGCTCACATTATAATGCAGGGGACAGGCAATAAACAAATAATATGGTTTCAAGCATTGATAATTGCTTAGAAGAAAACTAAAGAATAATAAAAGGAGTGGGAGAGTGGCAAGGAGGATCTCTTAGACAAGGTTAGGAAAAGGCTTTCTGAGGAAGTGGAATTGAGCAGAGACCTGATGATACAAAGGAGCTAATCATACAAATATCCAAAGGGACAAAGATCTTAATCATTTCTCTAAAGGGAGTGATTTGCAGGGACGCCTGGGTGGTTCAGTTGGTTAAGCATCGGCCTTTGGCTCAGGTCGTGATCCCAGGGTCCCGGGATCTCCTGGGATTGAGTCCTGCATTGGGCTCCTTGCTCACCTGCTTCTCTCTCTGCCTGTCGTTCCCCCTGCTTGTGCACGTGCTCTCTCTCTTTCTCTCTCTCTCTGGCAAATAAATAAATAAAATCTTTAAAAAAAAAAAGTGGTGATTTGTAGAAGGGGAAAAAACAACAGCAGTACAAAAAGAAAAACTGAAGTGACTCAACTTAGTCAAAGATGAATCCAAGGGAGATGAAACTCAACCCCCAGATTCATGTGTTCCTAACCTGATATTGCCCTTGACCAAGAATCTTTAGCATCTTCAGTAAGCTCTTTCCTCCATTCTTGGCCGACTAGTTTCATACTTTACAGTCCTTCAATTTAAAGTTTGCCCATATATTCAAGCAACTCAGAAAATATAGTAATATGTCAGGATCTATCCTTAAACATTTTCTTTCTTTTTTTTTTTAGGGGGTGGAGATGTAGAGGGAGAATCTCAAGCAGGCTCCACACCCAGTGCAGAGCCCAATGTGGGGCTCAATCTCAAGACCCTGAGATCATGACCTGAGCTGAAATTGAGTTGGCTGTTTAACTGACTGAGCCATCCAGGTGCCCCAATCCTTAGACATTTCTACCCATCGAAATGAACTTAACTGTGGAAACCCGAGCAGGTTATGTAACTCTCCAGTCCTTAACTGCCTCATCTCTCAAAATGGAGAAAGTCCTAGTAACTAAGTTACTTCATAGATTTGTTCTGATAATGAATGAGATTGTACATGTAAAATGCTAGCTCAGAGTAAGTGCTAAAGAAATATTTTTAAGGGGGAACCTGGCTGGCTCAGTCAGTAATGCATGCAACTCTTGATCTCAGGGTTGGGAATTCAAACCCCATGTTGGGTGTAGAGCTTGCTAAAAAAAAAAAAGAAAATATATATATTTAAGATTAAATTAACCTGCTGCTTGCCATTCAAAGCCTCTCTATCAAATCCTCAAGTCCATGTTCTTAAAACGCTAAGATGTTTCTGTTTTCTTTAGGGTCACACTCCAATTCAATCCTGATCTGAAGGGAAAGGATAATATTCCCCACAGCCTTTGTAGGCAGGAACAGCCAGCAGTTGGCTCTGATATTCAGGAGAATTTGTGTTGGGACATTTATTTACAAACCTGAGACACCCATCTGGCTGTCTGAGGCAAGATCACCACTGGTCACTGTCCCATACAACTTACATAGAACTGTGAGTTGTAATCTGTTTGTGGGTTGGGAAATCAATTTGTAGGTCATGGCCAGCATCTTTAAAAGTTTTTATTGAAGTATAACCTATAAGCAGAAAGGTACACATGTCAAAAGTAAAGAGCTCAATAAATTTTTACAGAATGGACACACCCACGTAGCCAGCCTGACCTGAAGAATATTGGTAGCATCTCAGAAACGTCCTCATATGCCTCATATGCCTTCCGAAGCTAACCACTAGCCTGATTTCTAGCACTAGAGATAAGTTTTGCCTTTTTAAAAGATTTTATTTGTAAGTCATCTCCACACCCAACATGGAGCTTGAACTAACAACCCCGAGATCAAGACTCACACTACTGACTGAGCCAGCTGGGCACCCAAGTTTTGCCTTATTGAAGTTTCATACAGATAAAATCATATGGTACATCTTCTTTTATATTTGATTTCTTTTGCTTGGCATTATTGTTTGTGAAATTCATTGATGTTGTTGTATCAATAGTTCTCATTGCCCTAGAATATTCTATTATTTGAATATACTGCAATTTATCCATTCTGCTCTCAATAAGACATTTGGGGTGTTTTCAGGTTTCGGCCATTATAGATAGTGGTATATAAGAATGGCCATTTATCATGCTCACAGATTCTGTGAGTCAGGAATTTGGAAAGAGCACTGCGGGGGATAGCTTATCTCTGCTTTAGTGAGGTCTGGGGCTCTGGATGCAAAGACCCCGTGGTTGGAGGTGAATTGATGGTGGTGCGGGGGTACATGCCTGGCATGTGGGTTGAGAGGACTCTTAAGACTAAGTCAAGGGGAGCCTGAGTGGCTCAGTCATTTGGGTGTCTGCCTTCAGCTTGGGTCGTGATCCCAGGGTGGTCCTGGGATTGAGCCCTACATCAGGCTCCCTGCTCAGTGGGGAGCCTGCTTCTCTCTTTGCCTGCCATTCCCCACTGCTTGTGCGTGCATGCATGTGAGCTCTCTCTCTGTGTCAAATAAATAAATAAAAATCTCAAATAAAAAGGACTAAGTAGGTCAATTAGGTAACCTGTAAGTGGATTCTTCTGGTTGTTGGCTTCCTTACAGCATGGTGGTCTCAGGGCAGTTGGACATCTTACAGAGTAGCTCAGAGTTCCAAGCCCGAGTGTTCCCCCGGAACGAGGTAGAAGCTGCAAGGCTTTTTCTGATAGAGTAGAGAAAAACTGTTTTCCCTCCACCCATGTTAGTTGATTGGTTGAGGTCCTATAAATTAGATGGACAAAAAAACAGATTAACAAGAACAACAGTTGATTAACATGTGCACTGCCCATACACACGGGAACACTCTGTGATAAGAAACACAAAGGGCAGTTAGAACTTGGGCTTATATAGCATCTTAACAAAAAAATAACAAAGTTTTAGAGAAATGACAAGACAGATGAAGAGGACTTCAAGTTTTTGGGATGTCACATTGTGGGAAGGGAAATATATGGGGGAACTCCGGGGAGATAAGGTTCGGGTTAGAAGGTTTGTTATATAGATTCCTCTAGTACCATCTCTGGGCTGATAAGATCTACAGTTGTACTTGATGATTAACTTATGTTCTTCCTGGTAGACAGGGGAGGAGGGATGCCTTTACAAACTATGCCCTGCATTTAGGCACATAGGGGAAGGCAGAGAGCTTTTCTTATATATGTTTTTTCTCCTTTGCCTTCAGCTCACAAGAATCCTAATGCCAGAATGGCATATTTCTGGGTGGTATATTCTTCCACCGTCCATTGACTTAACTTTGCGTTTGACTTAACACAGCATTACTTCCACACCATTTTATTTGTTACAAATGAGTCACAGGCTTGCTTAGTTTCAAAGGGTAGAAACACAGATCCTACCCCTCCTAGTGAAGAGTCTCTAGGTTACATGGTAGGAAAGGATTATGAGACAGGAGAGATTGTTGCAGCCATTTTGTAATATACTATATGCCCTAGCTGCTAAGACCATTCTTAGATATTTTTCATGGCCACATGTACGTTTTTGTTGTGTATGTACCTTGGAGTGCAATTGCTAAATCGAAATGTGTATGTATGCTTAGCTTTAGTAGACAATGCTAAATAGTTTTTTGTTTGTTTTTTTTTTTTTTAGCTTGTGCCAATTTATACTCCCATAAATGATCTATGAAAGTTCCAGTTACTCCATAGCCTTACTAACAATTGGCATTGTTTTTCTCAGTTTAGCCATTTGCCTGGGTATACAGTGGTATTGCGTTGTGGTTTAAATTTGTTTTTCTCTGATGACTAATGAAGTTAAGGACCTTTTCATATGGCTATTTGTTTATTGGCTATTTGAATATCTTTTGTGAAGTACCTGTTCAGAGGGCCAGTATATTTTTTCAAATGGAACAGAATAGAAAATATCAGAGTACATTATACATAGCAAGAGTAGGTATTTTTTTTTCTGAAACATTTGTTTAGTTTTATATATTATAGTAGATGTTGTGGTATACTACCCTGAGACTCCCTATAAGATTAAGACACACACTCCCCAGCTCCCAGGAATGTTGCTGACTGAGTGCTCAAAATGAGTCTCTCCCAACAAATTGCCCTTGGCCTGAGGGAACTGAGTCACTCAGGCTTAAGATTCCTCCCCAGGGAAAATGCACATCCAATGGCGGGTCAATTTGGAAAGTGGGTACTAAGGTCTAGCCCTCCTAGAGGCACCAATTTATCCTGGTTTGCCTGGAATTCCTAACTTTAAAACTGAAAGTCCTGTATTCTGGCAAACTGCTCAGTCCTAGACAAAGTGGGATGGTTGGTCACCATACTCTGGCCACAATTTGGGACACCAGTGATGAGCCATCTTCAGAACTCTCTGTAGAATCAAATAAAGCTTCATGTAAGTTGAAGATAGGTTACAATTCAACTTCTCCCTCTGCCCAGTCCTGCATCCTTAGTTCTTTCACAGGTGCTGATCCCAGCATACTCCCCAATAAACAAGTTGCATGCAGTTCTCCATCCAGAATCTGCTTCCCAGGTAACCCAAAGTACTGTATACAGGTAGTAGGTCCTAATGATAAAACTCCTTTTCTTTCGGGGCATCAAGGTCAAAAAGATATGGAAGCCACTGTTAGAATAGACATTATTACCACTGTCCACCCAGTACTCCTCTCTTCCATTAGTGATAGCATTCCGGTTCTTTTGGGGAAGTACAACTCCTCTGACTCAAGTCAGGGGCTCTTGTGGGCACCTCCAATTTAAGTACACCATCCATTGCCAACTCTCAACCACCATCACAGGAGTGGGCCTAGGACTCAATCCAGCATCCTTTCCTAGAATTTCTCTCTTCAGCATTAGAGAAAAAGAGTCCTTTCCTGGGTCAGTCTCTTCCATTACAATACCAAACGAGAGGCCATGTAACCTATACACAGGCAAAGGAGCGCGGGGCCAATATGGAGAAAGGGATTCCTGTGACATTATATTCTGGTTCCAGGACAGCCCTGAGACCCACTTGCTCCTCTCCACCTCCCTGATTCTCCTCCAGCACAGCTTCTGCCATTTGCAGCCAAAAAGTTCCTGACTCATGCATAGGCTTTTAAGAAGAGCTGATTATGATAATTCATCAGACAAATAATCAAAGCTGTACTGCTATCTAATTTTTTTTCAGTCTTCTATTTATCAGTCTTCCCTTCTTTTGCCTTGTTTTCTCTAAATCAAATCAGACCCATCCTTCAAGATTTGTTCAAAAGCCCCCTGCCCAGTGAAGTCAAACCTTCCTGCCACCCCCAGTTCCCATGCAGGCCAAACCCAAACATTATTGAGCTCTTTTTTTTTTTTTTAAGATTTTATTTATTTGAGAGAGAGAGAATGAGAGAGAGCACGAGAGGGAAGAGGGTCAGAGGGAGAAGCAGACTCCCTGCTGAGTAGGGAGCCTGATGTGGGACTCGATCCCAGGACCCCAGGATCATGACCTGAGCCGAAGGCAGACGCTTAACCAACTGAGCCACCCAGGCGCCCCATTATTGAGCTCTTGCAACTATTATGCGGAAAGCTGCCATGTGCTAACTCAAAAGCCCAAAGATGGAACAGTGCGCAGCCCAGGCCTCTGGGTCCTTGAGGACTGTAGTGAGAGAGGCTGACCCATGGACAGGTAGTTACCATATTGAGATGGCAAGTGCGGTGATAGAGATATTAGCCTCAGGAGGGGAAGTGTGCGGCAGGTAGCCTCCAGGATGGTCACCAAAGATGTCCACCTCCTGGTATGCATACTCTGTGTAGTCCCCTCCCCACTAGATCAGGGTTTATCTCTGTAATCAGTAGAATACCATGAAAGTAATGGTGTGTGACTTCCAAGGCTAGGCCAGAGGTTGGCAAATTTTTTTTGCAGAGGGCCGGATAGTAAATATTTTAAGCTTTGTAGGCTATCTGGTTTCTTTTTTAAGATTTTATTTATTTATTTGACAGAGAAAGAGAGAACATAAGCAGGGGGGAGCGGCAGAGGGAGAGGGAGAAACAGGCTCCCCACTGAGCAGGGAGCCCGATGCGGGGACTCGATTCCAGGACCCTAGGATCATGACTTGAGCCAAAGGCAGACGCTTAACCAACACAGCCACCCAGGCATCCCAGGTGCTCCCAATTTTCTGAAATTCTCGGAGCTAGTTAGTGTTTATTATTGTTTTAAGCCACTAAATTTTGACTTTGAAATAGAAAACTAATACTGAGATTTGTCTCCCTCCTGACTCCTGAGATAAGCATTAAGAAACAATAAGCTAGGGGTGCCTGGCTGGCTCAATCAGTGGAGCATGCAACTCTTGATCTCAGAGTTGTGAGTTTAAGCCCCGTGCTGAGTGTGAAGATCACTTAAAAATAAGTCTGAAAAAGAAAGAAGGAAAGAGGGTGCCTGGGTGGCTCAGTTGGTTAAGCGACTGCCTTCGGCTCAGGTCATGATCCTGGAGTCCCAGGATCGAGTCCTGCATCGGGCTCCCTGCTCAGCAGGGAGTCTGCTTCTCTCTCTGACCCTCTTCCCTCTCGTGCTCTCTATCTCTCATTCTCTCTCTCTCAAATAAATAAATAAATAAAATCTTTAAAAAAAAAAAGAGGGAAAGAAACCATAAGCTGTAGCCTAGGTTCTTTGCTAAGTCATTTATTTAAATTACAAATACATAAATATATAAACTCATTATAAAAGATTCAAACAATAGAGCAGTACAGAGACCAAACAAGGAAATCTCCCTGTATCAACTCCCGACCCTACTCAGCTTCACATCCACTGCCCTTGGAGGAGGTATTGACTTTTTTGGTATAATCTTTTGGCCCCTTTCTACGGGACACTTGCATGGCTCAGTTGGTTAAGCGTCTGCCTTCAGTTTGGGTCATGATTCTAGGGTCCTGGAACTGAGTCCTGCGTTGGGCTCCCTGCTCAGCGGGAAGCCTGCTTCTCCCTCTGCTTGCCGCGCTCTCTCTCTCTGACAAATAAATAAATAAAATCTTAAAAATAAATAAATAAATAAAAGGATACCCAATGGCTTTTTCCTTTTTTGTTTCCTTAGCACCTCGTGTATTCTCTAGTGTTTATTTCATTTTTTTTTGGTCTTAACGGTTTGTTGTTTTCTTCAGGAACCACTTCACGGGAGTGTGATCTGTGCAGTGAATGAGCCCTGCGATTAGAAGGGCTCTGTGTGTGATTTAATGCTCTGTTGTCACTTTCCTGAAAATCCTAAAAAAAATTTTTTAAATTTTTTATTGTTATGTTAATCACCATATATTACATCATTAGTTTTTGATGTAGTGTTCCATGATTCATTGTTTGTTCATAACACCCAGTGCTCCATGCAGAATGTGCCCTCTTTAATACCCATCACCAGGCTAACCCATCCCCCTACCCTCCTCCCCTCTAGAACCCTCAGTTTGTTTTTCAGAGTCCATCATCTCTCATGGTTCGTCTCCCCCTCTGAATCCTAAAAAATTTTTAAGGGCCCCCACATTTTCATTTTATACTGGGCCTGGGTTTTAGATTTATCTTCCCCAAGATTGTAAAGACAGGAACCAAGGGCTGCAATCCTGTCACGGACATCTTTGAATTTCCCATAGCACCTTGAGAATTTGCCCAGTAAACATCTGTTAATATGAAGAGAAAATGTCTTATCTCTAAAGGGCTTTTTTCTTGTTTTTGTTTTGTTTGGAGAAGCCATCCACAGATATCGTTAATAATGATCAACAAACACAGAATAATCCAGAGTTTTTACTATTACGGTTCAGTGTCATTTTCTCTCAGATTTTTGCATATTACTCTGAGCTTCATTTGTTCCATGCAAGGAACAAAGGAAGAATACCATTCTCTGTTTCTCATTCAGAGAGATCCATAAACACATTCTTAAGAAGCAACAACTTTAGCCCCTTGCAGCCTACAAGTGCCATGTTTCAAAAATATCCGTCCTCAAAGAAGGATTGTGAAATCAGGCATAAAGAAGTGCATATTCTCAGGCAAGCTCAGTAGGAGCAAGTGAATATATCATGGAGCATGTAACTATGATATTTTAAAATTTTCATCTTTCCATGCTCCAGTCAGTGATTCTCCCAGTCATTTCAGGTGTTCAATGTTCCTCGAATTTCAGTCATGGAAAGATTTATCATGACTTCTTGAAAAGGATGTATTAGATTTCAGATTATTCTGGTTAACTTTTTCAAAGGTTAAGGTTATTTAAAATCAAATTCTCTACTTTTACAGATTTATATTTGAAGGTAGTTCAGGCCTTTCTGTAAGCATGTTCCCCAAATATTAAGAGAAAATTTTCCCCGGAAAAAAAAAAAGAAAATTTCCCCCGATTTTTATTTTACTACTTAAAGTTTTTTATGCTTTTAAGAGTATGTTCCATGATTTTTTTGTTTTGTTTTCATTTAAATTCCAGTTAGTTAACATACAGTATAATATTAGTTTCAGGTGTACAATTCAGTGGTTTCCACAATTATTTTAATTATTTTCTCAAGATTTTTTTTTTTTTTTAATTTATTTGACAGAGAGAGACACAGCGAGAGAGGGAACACAAGCAGGGGGAGAGGGAGAGGGAGAAGCAGGCTTCTTGCTGAGCAGGGAGCCCGATGCGGGGCTCAGTCCCAGGACCCCAGAATCATGACCTGATCTGAAGGCAGATGCTTAACAACTGAGCCACCCAGGCGCCCCTCCATGATTATTTTAAAATGAAGTAAATAACAACTTCAGGAAAGTAAAATAGTAAAAATTTAATAATAGTTATATCTTAACATTTAAAGTAAAATATTTTTTGTTATTCGTTTAATCGTTCATTTATCAAATATCTATGAAGTTCCTACTAGGTGACTGGCATTCAGATACGGAATACTGCAGACAAGTTCTCTGCATTCTGGAGGTTGCATTGTGGTGTGAGAATATGACAATCAACAGAAATAAGTGGAGGATGGATAAGTAATAATAATAATAGAATGTTAATTTTAGCTATTACTGTGTAGTAAGAAGAAAAATACTTTGGGGGGCATCTGGCTGGCTCAGTCAGAGGAGCTTGTGACTCTTGATCTCAGGGTCATGAGTTCAAGCCCCACGTTGGGTGTAGGGATTACTAAAAGAAAATAAAATTTAAAAAATACAAATTTGGGTATTTATTGATATGTAAGGATCTTTAGGGTATATTGCTAAGTGAAAAATGGGAATTGCAAAATAATAAGGTATAGGGATCTCAGTTTTAGGGATATGTAGGTATATTACCCCAAATTAATAATAATAATAATAAAGTTGAGAATTATATACACTAAAATATAAGTGTATAAAATACTTTAAAAAAAGAGAGAGAGGGCGCCTGAGTGGCTCAGTTGGTTAAGCGACTGCCTTCGGCTCAGGTCATGATCCTGGAGTCCCGGGATGGAGTCCCTCATCGGACTCCTTGCTCAACAGGGAGTCTGCTTCTCCCTCGGACCCTCCCCCCTCTCATGCTCTCTCTCTCTCATTCTCTCTCAAATAAATAAATAAAATCTTTAAAAAAAGAGAGAGAGAGAGAGAGAGACCATTAGAATTTGGGATCTATTTCCCAATATTAAGAACAAGAAGAATATGGGAAGCTTAATTCTCTGGGACCATCAAAAACACTGGCTCTATCAGATTTTAGGGCCAACCGGAGAGGAATTTTTCCTGATGGCCAGGAGCCAATACTGACAGGGTGCCTGGGTGGCTCAGTTGGTTAAGCGACTGCCTTCGGCTCAGGTCATGATCCTGGAGTCCCAGGATCGAGTCCTGCATCGGGCTCCCTGCTCAGCAGGGAGTCTGCTTCTCCCTCTGACCCTCTTCCCTCTTGTGCTCTCTCTCTCTCCATCTCATTCTCTCTCTCAAATAAATAAATAAAATCTTTAAAAAAAAAAAGGAGCCAATGCTGACAAAAATAATTGACAGGGTGATAATCATTGTAAGATCTCTGGTTTGTGTTAATGTGCTCCCTGCCCACCTCTATGGCCAGATTTTCATATTACCCAAAGCAATGCTATGCACATAGTAGGTGCTGCGTGACTATTTGCTGCAGGCTGGCAGGAAGGAATGTATGACCGTACTGCACAATGGAAAACAGATGTGACTACTTCGGAAATGTAATCAAACAGCTTTTGAGGTACTGGGAAGGAGTGTATTTGCAAACCAGGAAACACCCAACCCCAGGAAGCAGATGCTGGTATGCTTTCGGTCAAAACATCTTTTTCATAGAAAGCTCCTGGGTCTCATTTTTACTTTGGGGATGATCAGAATTTTTAATCTGCCTGGGGAGTTTAGTTCCAGAATGAGATTCTGAGTGACTGCCTCCATTCACAGCAAGCTGGGTTTTGTGATAATTGCCTTTGATGTCTGTTCTTTGGCCTTTCTACCTCTCCTAACCCCTGTCGCTGTCAATTACACTGTGAGGCTGCCCACAACAATGGAGACTATTGCCTCAGTAACAGTGGTATCAGCAGGGCTGAAGGCCACACTGAGAGCCAAGGGAATTTCCAAGGGTTCGCTCACACTGAAATCTGTGATTTTTCTTCCTACGGTGTATGTTCACCATCATAGTTTGGGGTGGCAACTCCATCTCAGATAGATCTCCACTGGATCCCCAAGCTGCCTCTGCTGTGGTCACAGTGATTCTTACTATTGCAAGGCTGCAGCTGGGGAACTCTGAGGACTGGTAGGGAAAAGAGACCCTGCCCTAAGGGGCTGGCTTCCATCAACCATTTTGCCTTCAACACTCAGCAATCTTTGCTGAAGGATAAAGACATTTTAGGCAGTGCCAGAGTGAGGAACTAACATTTATTGAGTAGAGGCTATGGGCCAAGGGTTTACAAATTTGTCTTAATCTTACCACATTTAAGACATACTATCAGTGGGGCACCTGGGTGGCTCATTCGGTTGAGTGTCCAACTCATTCCAGTTATTAGATTATTATTAGATTTTATTTATTTATGTGAGAGAAAGAGAGAACGAGCAGTGGAGAAGGGCAGAGAGAGAGAAGCAGACTCACTGCTGAGCAGGAGGCCTGACTTGGGGCTCCAACCCAGGACACAGAGCTCATGACCTGAGCCGAAGGCAGACGCTGAACTGACTGAGCCACCCAGGAGACCCTAAAGATTTTATTTATTTACTTTAGAGAGGGAAAAAGCATGCAAGCGCGCGCATGCACAAGTGAGGGAAGGGCAGAGGGAGAAGTGGAGAGGCAGAGAATTTCAAGCAAAGCAGACTTTGAGTTCAGCACGGAGTTCCATACAGGGCTTGATCTCGAAATCCCGAGATCATGACCCGAGCCAAAATCAAGAGTCAGACACTTAACTGACTGAGCCACCCAGGCCATCCTCTCCAGGTCTTTCTGAGCCCAGTCAAACCTGCCAAACCTGGCAATTAGAATTTGCCAAATCTGGCAAATAGAATTACAGGTAGAAGTGGTTACAAAAAATTCCATGAAGGGGTGCCTGGGTGGCTCAGTCATTAAGCATCTGCCTTCGGCTCAGGTCATGATCCGAGGGTCCTGGGATCGAGCCCCACATCGGGCTCCCTGCTCGGTGGGAAGCCTGCTTCTCCCTCTTCCACTCCCCCTGCTTGTGTTCCCTCTCTCACTGTGTCTCTCTCTGCCAAATAAATAAATAAAGTCTTTAAAAAAAAAAAAGGAAATAAGAATATCTTTAAAAAAAAAATTCCACGAAGCCAATAAGTTCACAGAAAGGAAAAGATAGCTTCTCATAATAAAAAATTATCAAATTCTTGACTGTGCGAAATAGAACAAGAACAAATTGAACAAATTGTCACGGAGAATGCTAGATTGTCTACAAGCAGTGTAAGATGAGTTCTTAAGAAATAAAAAAAAAAAGATTTTAAAAAAGTGGCTACACTTGATTCTGGAAGGGAAAGAAAAAAGATATGGCAAGAGTAGCTATTTCACCTCTTCTATCTGTCCTGTGTTCTTAGAGATGACTTTGTCCCAGGACTGAGTCTAAAATAAGAAATTTGTCTTTTTCATTGTCATCAGATAAGTTCTACTTATCAATATAAAATTCCAGCTCTCTGAAAAATGTTGAGTACTTACAAAGAAGCTTAAACTCTGTGGCAATTCACTTGAATGAGTATACTAAATGTCACAAAATTTATTTTGAACTTGTAAATCTGATTTTAGAAAACATTTCCATGTTAGATTTAGTTTTAATTTATCCTACTTCTGTGCAAAAAATCTCTTGGTGTCCTGAAGTTTTCCTAAGTCCCTTTTACCTATTTTATAATAGTGCTTCTTAAATTTTAATGTGCACGGACAGCTTGTCAGAATGCAATTTCTGATTCAGTAGGTCTGGGATTCTGCATTTTTAACAAGTTCTCAGTTGATGACAGTGTTGTTGGTCCATGGACTATACTCTGTGTAGAAAGATTTTAGATCACAGAATTCTTTTTTTTTTTTTTTAATTTTTTTTTAGATTTTATTTATTTATTTGACAGAGAGAGAGAGACAGCAAGAGAGGGAACACAAGCCGAGGGAGAAGCAGGCTTCCCGCAGAGCAGGGAGCCCGATGTGGGACTCGATCCCAGGACTCCAGGATCATGACCTGAGCCGAAGGCAGTCGCTTAACCAACTGAGCCACCCAGGCGCCCAGATCACAGAATTCTTAAAACCCAGTGAAACCAGGTCTCAAAAGCAGAGACTCAGTGCATCAGTAGAGGAAGACTTTTCATAAAGGGACATTCAAGAATGAAAAGAACATGAATAGAAACTTAAACCAGGACTTGTTGAGGGCTTGACCATGGAGAAACATGGACAGGTTTTAAACAGAAGGGACTTGGTCAGATTGGTTTACTATAACTCATTTCTTATTAAGTAAGCACTAAATTTTAGTCCCAGAGTCAATAATGAAGGAGTTGGAAGAAAGGCAGGCAGGGGCGCCTGGGTGGCTCAGTTGGTTAAGCGACTGCCTTCGGCTCAGGTCATGATCTTGGAGTCCTGGGATCGAGTCCCACATCGGGCTTCCTGCTCAGCAGGGAGTCTGCTTCTCCCTCTCACTCTCTTCCCTTTCCCTCTCGTGTTCTCTATCTCTCATTCTCTCTCTCTCAAATAAATAAATAGATAAAATCTTTAAAAAAAAAAAAAAGAAGGAAGAAAGGCAGGCAGGAACAAGGTCTCCCTGCCCTAAGAGGAAACCACCCTTAAAAGGATTTTACACCACCCTGGAAGGAGCCCTCCACCCTTTCCCATGTGATGGGTAGATGACAAAAACCTGATTGGATGACAGGGGCATGGGGGGTGATTAATCAGATTAAAGCAGCCCACCCACAAGCCCATAAAAACCCCTAGACTTAGAAACTGGTGGCAACCCTCTGGGGTCCCCTCCCTCTTTGGGAGTTTTGTACTATTATCACTCAATAAACTTTGCTTTGCTACCCACCACTCTTCGTCTGGTCTACCTCTTCATTCTTCGAAGCAGTGTGACCGAGAACCACGGGCACTAAAGGAAAAGAAATCCTGCAACATCAATATTAACACACAAGTCACCACTGGGGAAAGAAGCCATATAACAGAGCAACAAAGCCTCGGCCAAGTCTTTATCTCTCCTTGTCTCCCGCCCTCCCTCCTAGCTGTTTAATGCAAGTTGAGAAATTTCATCAAGCAAAGGATAGGAGATACAGTCTTTGTTTAAGATACATATGGTCTCAAAGCTACAGATCCCTAGGCCTTCACAGTTTTGCAGAATACCGAAATCAATCCATCTTTAAAGCAGCTTTCTGGATTCTTCATCATCTGTTCTCTGATATTTATAAGCTACAATTCCTTTGTAAAATGCAGTATGTCCTCCTTATAGGGTTGTGATGAGAAAAAAATGATATAGTCCAGATGGTTTATACCTCACCTCAATGAGACTCTTTCCTGGGCTCCTTATTAGGCCAAGCAACTCCTTTGACTTCCATAGCCCCAATGCATGCTTCGATCATGACATTTAATACCTTGTATTTATAAGTCTCTTTATTTTCTTACTTAAACTAGCTCCTTGAAAAAGATAATGAATCTTTTTTGAGCACTTACTATGTGCCAGGCATCCTCTAAACACGTATCTCTACAATAGCCTTATGATATAGGTACTGCCCATTCTACAGATGAAGAAAACGAGACTCATATTATGGTAATTGCTGAACTTCATTGAGCTAGTTAGTGTCAGGGCTGGGATTTGAGCTCAGGCAGTTGGGCTGTAGAACCCACATCTATTTGAGTGGAAGCTTCCTCAGGTATTCCTCTCAATAATTCTTTTTTTTTTTTTCAAGATTTTATTTATTTGACAAAGAGAGACACAGCGAGACAGGGAACAGAAGCAGGGGGAGTGGGAGAGAGAGAAGCAGGCTTCCCGCAGAGCAGGGAGCCCGATGCGGGGCTCAATCCCAGGACCCTGGGATCATGACCTGAGCCAAAGGCAGAGGCTTAACGACTGAGCCACCCAGGCGCCCCTCCTCTCAATAATTCTAACATAACAGAGTGTGGTGTGTAGTAGGCATCCAATTGTGTGGGATTTCACATTGGTGAAATCATCAGGATCCTGCTAGAAATGTAATAAATGGCTGTTGGGGTGCCTGAGTGGCTCAGTCAGTTAAGCATCTGGTTCTTTTTTTTTTTTTTTTAAAGATTTTATTTATTTATTTGAGAGAGAGAGAATGAGAGATAGAGAGCACGAGAGGGAAGAGGGTCAGAGGGAGAAGCAGACTCCCTGCTGAGCAGGGAGCCCGATGTGGGACTCGATCCTGGGACTCCAGGATCATGACCTGAGCCAAAGGCAGTCGCTTAACCAACTGAGCCACCCAGGCGCCCAAGCATCTGGTTCTTGAGGGTCATGGGATCCAGCCCTGCCTCTGGGCCCCAAGCTCTGAGCTCAGCAGGGAGTCTGCTTGAAGAGTCTCTCCCTCTGCCCCTCCCCTAACTCATGCTCGCATGCTCTCTCTCAGTAAAATAAATAAATATTTTTTAAAGAAATATAATAAATCGTTGTAGAGTCTAGATCTCTGCCAGAAGTCGCAGATTTATCTGTAATACAAGTTTTCTTTTTTTTTTTTAAGATTTTATTTATTTATTTGACAGAGAGATAGAGCCAGAGAGCACAAGCAGAGAGAATGGCAGAGGGAGAGGGAGAGGGAGAAGCAGGCTCTGCACTGAGCAGGGAACCCGATGTGGGACTCAATCCTAGGACCCTGGGTAATGACCTGAGCTGAAGGCAGATGCCCAACCATCGGAGCCACCCAGGTGCTCCTGTAATATAAGTTTTCCACTTGTGCTATCTCCACATCTCCAAGTTCCCTTCACCCTTAACCCATTTGAATCTAGCTAGGCCTCTGTCTCATTACTCCACACAAAGTGACCTTCTCAAGTCACTGCCATCTTCCATGTTACCATATCTAATATATGCACTCTAGTCCCTGCTGACACCGCTGCTCAGCAGCATTTCACCCAGATCAGCCCTCTGGTTTCTCTGACGCTAAACTGTTTTTTCTCTGATGTCTTCGTTCCCTCTCCAGTGTCCTTTGCTACTTCTTCATCTTCCATGAGTCTCTAAGTATCAGAGTTCCAATTTGATGTTGCATCAAGTAAACTGTCTTCATTGCTTCTCTCATTCCTTTTCTTCCTCCTTCATTCCTCCCCATTTAGCCTTATGCCTTTAAATAAATACCTTCTTGATGACGTTAATGACTTCCAAACTTATATTGTCAGCCCAGGCTCTTCTCTCAATGCAAAGCTCAGAACTTCTGACATCTCCACTGGCATGAGTCATGGACATCTCCAACCTCACATGTTTAAAACTAAACTTGATAGTAAGGTATAAGCAGAAAAAATAAACACCACAAGCTGTGGAGATGGGGTGAGTCTCTTGCCAAAGGAAAGGTCTTGTCACGTGACATTAACTACAAAGAGGAAACTAAGGGGTAAGGAAAATATTTATTAGTAACTTGCCCAAAATTAAAATATGGCTCCCAGACGTACATGTGTGCGTGCGTGCTTGCACAATTGTAAAGCCAGTTCAGAGACCCTTTGAAGAATAAGGATTTATAAAGTCTTCCAGGAAAGACATTCTGAAATAAAATGTGCTAGGTGAGAGAGAAAACTAGTTGATGTCTTACAGAACAATAAGATTGGAGAGAAATTATTTGCTTCTCTATCAGACAAAAATCTGCAAGTTATCATGTAACTGCATTTTTTTTTTTAAAGATTTTATTTATTTATTTGACGGAGAGAGACACAGTGAGAGAGGGAACACAAGCAGGGGGAGTGGGAGAGGGAGAAGCAGGCTTCCCGCCGAGCAGGGAGCCTGATGCGGGGCTCGATCCCAGGACCCCGGGATCATGACCTGAGCTGAAGGCAGTCGCTTAACCAACTGAGCCACCCAGGCGCCCCTTTGTAACTGCATGTTAACTCTTCCCTGAGTCTGGGCCTAATCAGTTGTAAATAGCATAGCAAAAGTGGTAATTTTCCTAGAGAATTAAATCATCCTTGGGCAGGCCGGTTAAGACAGAACTCAAGTATGACACTGAGAAGATACACAGCCTTCTTTTTCAATTAGCAATAATTGCGCCTCGGATAAACCTCATTGGCTACGATACTGCCACTGCGCAAAGCTACACACAGCCTTCTTTTTGCCTATTTCCAAATTTTGGATAATTTTTCTTAACAAATGTCAGAGTCCTCACACACTTTTTCCTTGAGCACACACTTTATAATGGACAGAGCTGGGATGTTGACTCCAAAGCTCATGTTCCTTCTAACCATACTCCACTGACACATGATATCTTTTGTTTGGGAGGAGTGCAGTTGATTTCCAGGCTCTACAGCTGACACTGAATATCCGTTACCAGGACTGAGTGTTCTTATAACTTGGAAGGTGAAATCTTGTTTCTAGATTTCCTCAAAGCCTACTCTGTTAGTCCCATTGAGTTCTCTGCTCCCAGAGACCTAGTATATACTTCAGGGTTAAATCATTCATTTGCCGGTGTATACAATGTCTTCTTAGTTTATTTATATTTATGTACGTGTCCAGTCTCCTCATGTAGATTATGAGCCTCTCAAAAGGAGTTAGGTTTTCTTTAAAAAAAAGAAGAAAGAAAAAAAAGGAGTCTTGCTTTCTTAATACATTGCTATAGTAACAGCTCCTTGAATATACTCTATAATGCTGTGGATTAGCAAGTAATAAAGCCATATGTAGGTGACAAAATGAATGTTAAAAAAATCGGTAAAGGAGATACATTGTAAAGTAAAATAATATGGAAAAACTTAATGGAAAGGAGGAATCTAGAATTCCACCAGAAAAAGGAATAGGATTTGTACTAATATACTAAGGCCATACTTAGCCTCAAGGAGAATGCCTATGAGTGGGAATTTCCAGTAATGAGTGCTGCACAAATTGTTGTTTCATGAGCAAATAATTTATTCATCTAGCAATTTATATTGAGTGTCTGCTATGTGTTAATCACTGGGGATACAGCTATGCATAAATCAGACATGACCCTAACCTTCATGGAGATTATAGTGTGCTGGGAAAAACTGATACTAATTGCACCACAGAGAATTAAATTACTGTTGGGAAGTTATACTTAAATAGAAAGTTTACTTGAAAAAATAACATCCAACAATATACCTCACCAGGACTCCTCAAAACGGTCAAGGTTATCAAAAATAAGGCAAGTCTGAGAAACTGTCTCAGTTTCTGAGGAGAAATGATGGTTTATACCTCATGATGGAGACATGATGACTAAATGTAATGTGGTATTCTGCATAGAATGCTGGAACAGAAAAAGGACATTAGGTAAAAACTAAAAAAACTAAATAAACTATAGACTTCAGTTAATAATAATGTATGGGAAGTAATGAACACATATTGGTTCATTAATTATAACAGATGCACCATTTTAATATAAGATTATCAAAAGCACACTATGATAGCACACACGTGAGTTATGTCTTTCCGTAATATCAGCTTTATTTAATCATAAAGCAAGGTTAACATAATTGTAAAGCAGGTTCGGGATTCCAAACTCAAATGACATTTCACTACGCATTTAACTGGGTGTCAGGGGCACCTGGCTGACTCAGTCAGTAGAGCCTGCGACTCTTGATCTTGGGGCTGTAAGTTCAAGCCGCACGTTGGGTGTAGAGATTCCTTAAAAATAAAAAATAAAATAAAATAAAAATCTTTAACTTGGCTTCCTAGGTGTCAAAAAGCAAAGCACGGTACAAAGTCACGCAACAAACAAGATACAACAAGGGATAGGAAGTTAACCAAATGCAAAATCAGTGCATGAGCCCACAGTTGAGATGAGGACTCAGTCCAGTTCAAGTCAGCTCTTGGCACATGCTGCTTGTTACGTTCAAGCAGTTGTTCAGAGATCAGTTGGGCAGAGCCTTTGGTGGCCGCTGCGTTTTGGATGTGGGCAGGCCCGAGAGGGTCAATGTCTGAAGTCTGACAGTTTGCTGCAAAAGTCCTCCCTTTTTAAAGCAGTTTAATCAGTCTTGGGCCTTTGCAGCCCTCTTCTGGTTCAGCTAGTTATCAGTTCTGGGTGTTGTCAGCCCGTGCTGGCTCCAGCGATATCTGGTCTTAGCTGCACCGTCCTCAGCTGCTTAACTCACTACTTGACATGTGTGACTCCATCTTGCTCTCACACAGATGTTAACAAGAGGGGAAACCGTGTGTGTGTTGGGGGTGTTAAAAAACAATACTCAACCAGTAAGTTTGAAGATCTTATTGGCTTTATTAAGGGATTCATGAATCGGGCAGCATCCCATCTGGCAAGGAGAGAGGAGCTCTGAAGGGGGGGGGGGGTGCAAAATGGAAGGTTTTTACAGGAAGGAGGGTGGGCAAGAAAATTATTAGTAAAAGAAAAGAAAGGATTGTTCCAAGTAAGATCACCTTCCCTTTGGGGGTGGCAGGGAGAAGGCAGGAGATCTTGGATTACCTCATCATCCTTTGGGGGCTCGAAAGGGCCCCCATATGACAGATTACCTCATTGGTTCTTATCAGAAAATTCCTGACTGACAGGTTAAGACTATATTATTTTGGGGGAAGTTGAATCTGCAATTAGGTTTGGGATTAAACCCAGGTTTGGCAACATGGCCCCCAAGTGATGCAGTTTGGGCCTGTGGTTTTCTTTCTTTCTTTCTTTCTTTCTTTCTTTCTTTCTTTCTTTCTTTCTTTCTTTCTTTCTTTCTTTCTTTCTTTCTTTCTTTCTTTCTTTCTTTCTTTCTTTCTTTCTTTCTTTTTCTTTCTTTCTTTCTTTCTTTCTTTCTTTTTCTTTCTTTCTTTCTTTCTTTCTTTCTTTCTTTCTTTCTTTCTTTCTTTCTTTCTTTCTTTTTTAAGATTTTATTTATTTATTTGAGAAAGAGAGCACAAGCAGGGGGAGTGGCAGAGGGAGAGGGAGAAGCAGGCTTCCCGCTGAGCAGGGAGCCCAATGTGGGACTCGATTCCAGGACCCTGAGATCATGACCCGAGCTGAGGCAGATGCTCAACCAACTGGGCCACCCCTGTGGTTTTCTTTTTAACAGGAGAAAAAGTATATGGGAACTGTGTACTATCTGCTCGGTTTTTCTGTGAATCTTAAATGGTTCTAAAAAAAAAAAGGTCTAGAAGTTTTAAAAAACACTGTTTTCACTGTCAATAAAAACAGAATTTATCTGTGATAAACACCAAGAAGGCAAAAAACCCCGGGTGTTTGTTATTAGAGTCTATAAAGGTCACAAGCAAATGTTTTCCTGAAGAAATCACATACAAGCTGAGACTTGAAGTTTGAAAAGGAGTTGGCTAAGAAAAGAGGAAGTCAGGATCCTTCTAGGCAGAGGCCACAGGGAATTCTAAGACTGTGAGAAAGTTAAAAGTGAGGTCTGTGTAGCTATAGCAAGAGCCTTAGACATTAATGGTAAGATGGGGCTGTGATTGCCCTAAATAGACCTTGGATACCAAATCAAGAATTTTAAAATTTATTCTAAAGACAAAGGAGAACCATGCACTCGATGACCAATACTATCAGCACTAGTATATGGAGTAAGTATTGGCCCTCTAACAGAGAAAACAAAACCCCTGCCCTCGTGAAGCCCCCAATGGCTTGGGGTGGGGGGAGAGAGGAGGGGGTATGCAAGAGGGAAGAAGACAGGCAAGGGGACAGAGCACCAAAAGACTTTTGGTTTTACTCTGAGATGAAGGCTTTTGAGCCAAGGAATGACTTGACCTATAGAACCTCACTTAGGCTGCTACACCTCCCTATAGTCCATTCCCCGACATCAGCCAAAGTGACCTTTTGCAAACAGAATCAGATCTGCTCCTTCTCCTGCTTTGAAACCCCTATTGTTTCTGCTTGCACAGAGACAAAAATCCAAACTCCTAAAATACTTAAAGAAACTAAACACTTAAACACTAAAGAAATTTCAGCAAAATATGTCTGTCTGAAAAGAAAATGTGATTTTTTTAAAGTACATTTTACCTACAGTGATTGCGGGTCGGAGGGAGTAATTCCCTCGCCAGATTAAACCAGGTCCTAGAGGAATTTTAGACATCAGTCTGCAATGACCTGAATATGCAAACCAATGTTCTTTATCTATTGTACCAAAATCCTTATCTCTATTTAAAGACTTCCCTCTATGAAAAATGGGGGGGAAGTTTTCATTGTATCCTGAAACTGTATATCACAAATGCACAAATAAACAGGTTTGTGAAACATCCTCTTTATTTCTTCCATACTGATTTCTACCCTTCTATCCACCAGACTCTACTTTTGGGAGATTTTCTCCAACAAATTTAATTTGATCTTTCAATTTGATTTGGTGGGTTTTAGTTTGTTGTTGTTTTTTAAGATTTTATTTATTTATTTGACAGAGAGAGACAGTGAGAGAGGGAACACAAGCAGGGGGAGTGGGAGAGGGAGAGGCAGGCTTCCCGCGGAGCAGGGAGCCCGATGCGGGGCTCGATCCCAGGACCCTGGGACCATGACCTGAGCCGAAGGCAGATGCTTAATGACTGAGCCACCCAGGCACCCCTGATTTGGTGGGTTTTATATCTCAGCAACTTTTGCTATAATCTTTCTCGGGTACACAATCCAGGGAAAATGATAAGTGAGTATATTTCATTTGTACAACCTAATATAGACTTAATTTCAGTATGTAAACATTTAATTTTGTTTTGGGAGTACTTTAAGATTTTTAATTAATGGAATTCTGGGAAGTTATTAAAAAGAACTTGACAGGGGTGCCTGGGTGGCTCAGTCAGTTAAGTGTCCAACTTTTGATTTCGGCTCAGGTCATGATCTCAGGGACATGAGATTGAGCCCCACAATGGGTTTGTGCTCGGCGCAGAGTCTGCTTGGGATTCTTTCTCTCCCTTTCCCTCTCTCTCTGACCCTCCCCCTCCCTCTCTCTCTCAAAAATAAATACATAAATAAAATCTCATTTAAAAAAAAAAGAACCAGATAGATCTGCATAAAATAACAGGTTCAAGGTATATTATTAAAAGGAAAAAAAGAAGTTAAAAAAATAAAAAGAAAAAGTTTCAGGACAATACAAAATAATTTTAATTAAAAATGTTTATTCAGGGGCGCCTGGGTGGCTCAGTCGGTTAAGCATCTGCCTTCAGCTGAGTTCCATATCAGGCTCCCCACTCAATGGGGAGACTGCTTCTCCCACTGCCCCTCCTCTCTGCTTGTGCTCTCTCTCACAAAAATAAATAAATCTTTAAAAAATGTTATTCTGTATGTATATTTATATATGTTTAGAAAAAAGCCTATGTAACTTACGTGTGTAACTATTGACACTACTTATTCTTGAGCATGAGTAATAATATAGAAGATTTTAGTTTTCAGGTGCACATTTCTGAAATGTTTGATATTTCCTACAACTTTGTTTCTTTTTTTTTTTTAAAGATTTCATTTACTTATTTATTTGAGAGAGAGAGCATGTAAGCACACACGTGAGCAGGGGGAGGGACAGAGGAGGGAGAGGGAGAGAACCCCAAGCAGACTCTGAGCTAAGCATGGAGCTGGACATGGGGTTCAATCTCAAGACCCTGAGATTATGACCTGAGCAGAAATCAAGAGTGGTCCGCTTAGCTGACTGAGCCACCCAGGTGCCCTTAGACTTTCAGTTTAAGATGACTTTATACTTGCTGATAAGTTATTGGTGATTATTCTTTTTTTTTTAAAGATTTTATTTATTTGATAGAGAGACAGCGAGAGAGGGAACACAAGCAGGGGGAGTGGGAGAGGGAGAAGCAGGCTTCCTGCCGAGCAGAGAGCCTGATGTGGGGCTCGATCCCAGCACCCTGGGATCATGACCTGAGCTGAAGGTAGACACTTAACGACTGAGCCACCCAGGCGCCCCTGGTGATTATTCTTGAAAAAAAGGAAGTTATGCTGGCATTTTGCAGCTTAAATAAAGGAAAAGTATACTGCCTTAACTGTAATTCCCACTTCCTTCTTTGGGAAAAAAAGGGCTTACCCAGTTCTTACTCATTTACTAACTGAACCCAACTTAGTACTGATGAATAGTTGCTTTGCTTCCAGCCCTGTTACTGAGAAAGGGTGGACAGCACCTGACCACAGGCCAAATAAGTCTGGGGGAGTATCACGTGGGCATGTCAGCATCCGAACATTCCCAAAAGGTCACTGAGACTGTCCCCCTCTCTCACTGTGCCCCTGCCCCCATAGAGACTCTGTATCTACGCTTGTTGAATGGATTTCCCCTGCAAAGTCAGTCTCCCCTGCCAATCCTGGCCAAGAACTGTGTTAGGTGTCTCTTGAATGGATCTGAGCTGCCTTACATCTCTTCCCTCATCCTAGCACTTCTAGTAATGCATTGCCATTTGTCTATCACTTCTCAGTCTGTCCTCCCCACTAAGCTATGAGTGTCTTTATCTCTAAGGCCTCGCAGCGAACGAGTCATTTAACCACAAATATGTATTTGAATGCCTATTCTGTACCAGGCCCTGTGCTAAGTGCTGGAATCACGTTAATGGCCAAAATAGTAAAAACGACCTTATGGAATTTATAGTATGGTGAGGGTAAGTAGCAGTTAAGTAAATACACAAGTAACTAACACAGTGTTTAAGGCCACTACACCCAAGTACTAACAGAGCATACACAGACTTCACAGGACTTGGTCCAGTTCAGGTGAAGGCTTTCTGAAGGATGTAATCCTTAAGCAGATTCCTGAAGAATGAGAACAGGTAGCCCAAGCAGAATGTGTCTGTGTTGGGATGGAGGGAGGTGGAGTGCTGAGGCCGAGAGGAACCCTCCAGGGAGTTGGAATGGCACACAGAGGGAGCCTGAGCTGGAAATGGCCAGTGTGGTGGAGTCAGTGAGAAGAGAGGCAGACCAGGCCTAGGCCAGATCCGGCAGCTCCTCAAGCATCTTGTGGAGCAGCTTGAACATCTGAACATCGCCCTGCAAGAAATGGGAAGGCACGAAGGGGACTTTAGTGGAGGAATGATGTGATCAGGTGATCAGATCTACATTTTAGAAGTTGACTTTTTTAGGCCACCAGAGGGAAAATGGAATGTAGAGGAACAGGAATGGACAAAGGGAGATGAATTAAGGCAAAAGGTAATGGTGGCTTAATGAGTAAATTGAGTGAATGAACTTTAGGATCAAACGATAGGGTAGACAGCCTGGAAAGTCCCCAAAAATCCCATCCAAGTTTTATCGTCTCAGTTAATGAGAAAACGGAGCTCCGAAGTGGCACCATGAAGTACTCAATGCTGCACAGTTTATTCATAGCAGAGCTAGGACTGTAAACCAGTTAGGCATTTTGTCTCTTTCCGTGGACCTCCTTATGTGACTCAACAAGTTTTTGAGTGGGGGAAAAAAAAGCAGTGCTTCACTAAGTGATGGGTATACGGAGTTCATTGCACTGTTCTTTTTAGAGAGAGAGAGTGCAGGAGCGGCGTTGGGGGTGGGGTGGGACGGAGGGGCAGAGGGAGAGAACCTTAAGCAGGCTCCATGCCCAGCAGGGAGCCTGACTCAGGGCTTGATCTCATGACCTGAGCCAAAAACAAGAGTCAGATGCTCTAACAACAGAGCCACCCAGGCCCCCCTCATTGCACTATTCATTACTTCAATGTTTGAAAACATTGATGATAAGCAGTTTTATAAGTATTGCTTTAAAACTGTTGGGGCATAGGTCAAATTCAAAGCCTTTGAAACAATTTGGCAAAGGAAACCAGTCCAAGGGGACTCCTGAGTGGCCCAGTTGGTTAAGCATCTGCCTTCAGCTCAGGTCATGATCCCAGGGTCCTGGGACTGAGTCCCGCGTCGGGCTCCTTGCTCAGCGGGGAGCCTGCTTCTTCCTCTGCCTGCCACTCCCCTTGCTTGTGCTCTCTCTCTCTCTCTCTGACAAATAAATAAATAAAATCTTAAAAAAAAATAAATAAAGGAAACCCATCCAAGGCTTCCTGGCTCTATTGTACTTATATCGTACCCTCAGGTTCCCAACCTGGTAGTCTCAGGAGGGTGATATGAGGACTGCTTTCCATGTCATAGATAATGACAGATTGCTGGACTCCAGGGCACTTGCCTAGAGACACCCAACCCCTCCTTCGCTCTTCTGTAAAATTGGGAGTCCATGCTGTCAAATGACAAAAATAATACAATTTCATAACAAGTTTTATGTCCTTTGTTCAAGGTAAAACAACACATGGATTGGGGAAGTACAGTGCCCAACAAGCAGTGAGCACTCTTCCCAAGGGATTTTGGGCAAGAGTGAGTCCTACAGAGTGTTAGAGGAGGGAACATAGGAGCAGGGCATGATTGGCTAGGAGGTTGGGGGTTTCCTTATAAGACTAGCAGGTCCTTAGGGCAGGGACAAAAAAAAAAAAAAAACCCAAAAGTAGCAGGTCCTATTTTGTAGGGTAAGCTAGCTGAGTTAGAGGATTGTGATTGGTTTATGTTAGGTTTCCTTGACAGTGAGACATTTCTTGTAATTGCAGGCTATCAACCTGAATAAGGAGGTAAACTGGGGCAAGTTTGAATTACCAGGAAATCGCAGAATTGAGATTTGAGAAACACATGCTGTAGCAAGCTAGGGTGTGTTGAGGGTTTGGGATAGGCTGTGTTAATGTGTAGGGAATGTAAAGTGGGGGAAGTCCAGCCAGAGTCCCAGGAGTAAGTTAGGTGGCTTGAGGATGAGGAGAGATTCTTGGCAGATGTCCCTCAGTCTTTCATAAATCAGGCATTTATTGGAAATCAGTCTCTTGGTTCTTAAATTTCATTCTTCCGAAAGCATGGTCACAAGCTTCTCCATTTCATATCCCCTGGTTCCATTTTATTTATTTTATTTTTTTTTAAGATTTTATTTATTTATTTGACAGAGAGGGAGAGAGAGAGAGAGAGAACACAAGCAAGGGGAGGAACAGAGGGAGAAGCAGACTCCCCGCTGAGCAGGAGCCCGACTCAGGGCTCGATCCCAGGACCCCAGGATCATGATCTGAGTCGAAGGCAGACGCTTAACCAACTGAGCCACCCAGGCGGCCCTCCCTTGGTTCCATTTTAGATTGAAATCCTTTCACAGGATTTACTTAGGTTTGTGACCTGGGCTGAGGCTACAGGGGAAGCTTCCGTTTAATGGGTCCCCATATATGAATCACTTTTATCAATACTTTTTATAGAGTGGATGTTGTGAAACTAAAGTGAGTCCATGTATGTCCCCTTTACCTGATCCATGAATGCTATTTTTTTCCTTAACTTTTCCTTGAAACTGAGTAATCAATATCTCCATGGTTATTTGCATAAACCGCTGAGAGTGACCAAAGAGTGGTCTATTTATAATTTATATTGCATGTTAAAAAATAAACTTGAAGAAGTTCTGTTTTTAATTTCTCATTTAAGCTGGGGATTGTTACTCATTTAATAGCTTCAGAATATAGAAAGCAAAGATAAGAGTTTATATTCACTGAAACAATTTCATGGAAGGTAGGTGAGTGGGTGGGTGAGGTCATCCTATTTGCTTTCAGTCTGAAATCTCTGGGTTTTGGAGGGTGGTGGTTGACCCTTAAAGGGATTAATTAGCTTTAGCTATCAGTTTATCTTCTAAAGTGACTGGGGAGTTGGGCCTTCTTTGGAGGATGTGATCAAGAACTCTTGAGATAACACCCTCCGTTTACCTTCTTCCTAGTCTTTCTGTACCACATGGATTCTCTGGTATCCAGAAAACAAGCACCTACTCATCTCCCTATTTTGTCTCCTTTTAAAATTATTTTTTCACCCCAATCTTATACTGGTGAAGGCAGATTCAAAGGGGCAAACCTTGGGGTTAAGTGTCTGCCTTCAGCTCAGGTCATGATCTCGGGGTCCTGGGATCAAGCCCCATGTCATCCAGCTCCCTGCTCAGCGGGGAGCCTGCTTCTCCCTCTCCCTCTGCCCCTCCTCTGTTCATGCTCATGCATTCTCTCTTTGTCTCAAATAAATAATTAAATCTTAAAAAAAACAAAAAACAAAAACAAAGGGGCAAACTTGGTGACACATTATAAGTACCAAATAGTTGTTGAGTGAATGAAGCAATTTATAAGCAAATTTGAACCCTAGAATTTAAATATAGCTTAGAAGATGCGTATTATAGAAAGTGAAAGTACCCTCCCATAAACCTGTTCCACAAAATAATCCTGGCTAATATTTTGACCAGTAGCTTTACTAAAACCCTGGACTGAACACTCTTGTATATCTCCGTGTGCCGTGGAAGGTCATGTTGGGTCAAAACTGTGTCTATGGTGTGTGTGTTTATTTTGGCTGTGCCATTTCATTCTCCAAAAAAGTTGCAAAGTTTATATTCCCTAAACATAGTATTGTGAGATGGCCCATGATTATTTTATTTTACTTTAACAATCCTTATTTTCTAGATTATAAAAGTGATACATTCGTTCAAAAAGAGGCGGAACAATTTGGAAGCATACAAAGTAGAAAATTAAATTTTACAAACCATAAGAGACTCTTAACCATAGGAAACAAACTGAGGGTTGCTAGAGGGGAGGTGGGTAGGGGGATGGGGTAACTGGGTGAAGGGCATTAAGGAGGGCATATGATGTAATGAGCACTGGGTGTTATATGCAATTGATGAATCACTGAACTCTACCTCTGAAACCAATAATACATTATATGTTAATTAATTGAATTTAAATTAAAAAGAAAATTAAATTTTGCTACATCCAATTTTTGAGATTATTAAGAATAAGACAACAATATGGTCAATAGAGTCACTTCCCAAAACCAGTTTTACTCTGTCTTTTCTTCTTTTTCCCCAGCATATGTAAACAACCTATGTCACTGCTAAGAAATTCTGGGACAGACATGCCTCAACCTTCTAGGCCTTGATTACCCTTACATTTTGAGGCTCTACTTTACATCCTACCAATCATCTTCAGATGTACACCATCAAATATTATATGCATGTGTGTGCAATATATAAAAGAGCAATAAGTTAAATCTTAAATTTTTATCTTAGAAATACTTGGCCATAAGTAATTTATCAGGTATAATTTCTCAGTAATTTCTCTGCATATTTAGGATTCCTTAGGAGGTGAGAAAATCTAGCCTATAAGCTTTTTAAAAAATGATATTTTAATAAATGCTAAGTTTATTAAGTTATTTCAACTTAATGTATCTGTAGACATTTCATTAAACCTTTATCGATGTCTGTCTTACAATTTATTTTTCAAAGTTTGGAGCATAAGCCTTTGTAGGCATAGCTGATCCAGCTTAAAAAGGATCATACCAGGTTCCTGGGTGGCTCAGTCGGTTAAGTGTCTGCCTTCGGCTCAGGTCATGATCCCAGGGTCCTGGGATCGAGTCCCACATCGGACTCCCTGCTCAGTGTGGGGGGGTCTGCTTGCCCATCTCTCTCTCACTCTCCCACCGCCCCTCCCCTTCTCATGTGCTCTCACTCTTTCAAATAAATAAATAAAATCTTTATTTATTTATTTATTGAGAGAGATAATGATAGAGAGAGAGCGTGAGAGGGGGGAGAGTCAGAGGGAGAAGCAGACTCCCCACTGAGCAGGGAGCCCGATGCGGGACTCGATTCCAGGACTCCAGGATCATGACCTGAGCCGAAGGCAGTCTCTTAAACAACTGAGCCACCCAGGCGCCCAATAAATAAAATCTTTTAAAAAAAACATATTGCAGGGCTTAGTTCAGGTGAGAGAATTTTCTGGAAGATACTATTGATTGTTTGGTGGCAGACAGTATGAGAATAAGAGAATAGAACAGGAAAATGACTTAGTTTTTTACAGGTTTCCAATCGGCATTCTGGCCATGTCTATTTCACGGTGAAGAAAGGTGGATTTTCCATACAGAGACTGCTGTTCAGAAAAGCAATGAAGCAGCATAACACCTAGGCTAGTGGGTCTCAACCAGGGCAATTTGCTCCCCAGGTAGGGTTGCCAGGTTTAACAAGTCAAAACATAGGATGCAACACAAATATTACATGGGACATACTTATAAAAAAACTATTTGGGGCGCCTGGGTGGCTCAGTTGGTTAAGCGACTGCCTTAGGCTCAGGTCATGATCCTGGAGTCCCGGGATCGAGTTCCGCATCGGGCTCCCTGCTCAGCAGGGAGTCTGCTTCTCCCTCTGACCCTCTTCCCTCTCATGCTCTCTATCTCTCATTCTCTCTCTCTCAAATAAATAAATAAAATCTTTAAAAAAAATAAAAAAAAATAAAAAAACTATTTGTTGTCTATCCGAAATTCAAATTTAACTGGGTCACTGCGTGAGGCAACCATATCCACAGGAAACATTTGTCAGTCTCTGCAGTTACAACTCAGGGTAGGGGTGTGTGCTACTGGCATCTAGTGGGGAGAGGCCAGGATGCTGCTAACACCCTAGAATGAAAGGACAGTGCCTCCACAATGAGGAATTATCCAGTCCAAATGTCGGTACCGAAACTGAGAAACTGATCTAGGCTAATTGACATGTAAGGTATTTGCTGGGTTGAATGTATTTCAAGTTATAAAATAATAAAACTCATTATGATTAAAAAAAAAAACTCTGGGACCCCTGGGTGGCTCAGTTGGTTAAGTGTCTGCCTTCGGCTCAGGTCATGATCCCAGGGTCCCAAGATCTAGCCCCGCATCGGGATCCCTGCTCGGTGAGAAGCCTGCTTCTCCCTCTGCCTGCTGCTCCCCCTGCTTGTGCTTTCTCTCTCTCTCTGACAAATAAATGAATAAAACCTTAAAAAAAAAAAACCAACCCTCACACAGCAAGAAAAGTATTATTTGAAAGCAGAAGTCTCCTGTCAGCCTACTTCCTAAATCACCACAGATAGTTTGAATGTTATTCCAGATATTTTTCCATACCAGTATACACCCTTTTTAAAAAATTAAAAAGTGGCTCATACGCTATGTTCTGTCCTGAAACCTGCTTTTTAAAAATGGCACAATGTGGGGCGCCTGGGTGGCTCAGTCGTTAAGCGTCTGCCTTCTGCTCAGGTCATGGTCCCAGGGTCCTGGGATTGAGCCCCACATCGGGCTCCCTGCTCCGCGGGAAGCCTGCGTCCCCCCCCCCCCACTTGTGTTCCCTCTCTCGCTGTCTCTCTCTCTGTCAAATAAATAAATAAAATCTTAAAAAAAAAAAAAACGATTTCCTATTGACGGACACTTGGGCAGGTTTTTTTTTTTGCAGTTGCAAACAGTGCTACAATTACCATCCATATATGTATAATATTATATATATATTTGCAGATACTTGTAAATATTTCCATAGAGTCAATTCTTAGAGATGAAATTGCTGGGACAAAGGATAAGTACAATGAAATCTTTGAGCATCATAGCCAAATTACCCTCCCAAGAGGTGATACCCATTTACACAGCAACTTACAGTGTAAGAGACTGCTTAGAGTTTTCTTTCTGAGAAAAATTAATTTATTTACTTTACATCCCTCCCACCCCCCCACCCCCACTGGAATTGAAGGAGCATTATAACCCCAGCGAATACACATATTTGAAAGCCAAGGAAAAGCTCTTGTTGGGGCCTCAGATCTATTTCTGCTCTTCTGTGTTCCTCTGCATCTGAAGGAGGCTGGCCTTTGCCAGCTAGTTCCCAGGCTTCCTGGAAGCTGGTATCTGACTGAGTTTGGCTAGTGGGAAGCCCAGGCAAGAGATTGCAGTGGTGAGGAAGTGAGAAGTCTGGCATTTTTTCCCTTTCTCTCTGTCCCGAGAAGTGTGTTTGCCAGGCCAGTGATCTCTCCCTTTGCTCCACCTCTTGCAAGACTAGAACCTCCACAGTGGGCCTCCTACTAAACAGGCCTACTGTGGAGGTTCTAGCAACTGTTGCATACCCCTAGCTCTTTAGCTGCCCTGTTGGGCTTCTCAGCTCTTCCACCCTCTCTGTAAATAACCCCTTGCCTCCAATTCCCTCTGTTTTAAATACTTAGAAATGGATTCTGTTTCCCGATAGGACCCTGATTGCTACACTCATCACCTCACCATCCTGGCATTATTTTCTTAGCATACTTTCTTCTAAATCCTCACATATTTTGACATTGTCACAACCATGTAACTTAATATTTTGTCTTCTGTTCCTTCATCTTTTTTAAAGCAAATTATTTTTTTTTAAAGATTGTATTTATTAATTTGACACAGAGATAGAGAGCACAAGTAGGCAGAGCGGCAGGCAGAGGGAGAAGCAGACTCCCCACTGAGCAGGGAGCCCGATGCGGGGCTCGATCCCAGGACCCTTGGATCACCACCCGAGCCGAAGGCAGACGCTTAACTGACTGAGCCACCCAGGTGCCCCCAAATTTTTTTTTTGAGATTTTATTTATTTATTTGACAGAGATTGAGAGAGAGAGAGAGCACAAGCAGGTGAAGAGGGAGAAGCCTGATGCAGGGTTTGATCCCAGGACCCTGGGATCATGACCTGAGCTGAAGGCAGCTGCTTAACCGACTGAGCCACCCAGGCGTACCCCTTTGTTTCCTTCATTTAACATTATATCATCAATATACAATATTAACATATTTTCGAGTACTTTTAATAATTATATTTAATGACTGTAGAGTATCTTTTCTTGTTGATGTACCATGAATCATTAACCTAATTATTTAATCTGTTTGTACTATAAAATTGTTAGCCATGAGAACTGAAACTCACTCACTTTCTTGTCCCTGGGCTAAAGAGTTCTGGGATCAGACAGAAATAACTTAGCTATTTACTCTGTGAAATTCTTGTTCTTGAAAGATACCACTATGAACCAACTAAAATAGTTTACTAATCAAGATTAACAATTTGCTCGTTAATCCTTGTTTTAATACCCTCACCTTGCTATGCTCGCTAATCCTAAACTATAAGATAAATTCTGCTTATTCCCAACCAGTTTCCTGTCCTCCGAGACCTGCTTAAGTCATCTAACCTGGGCCTAAAGCCCTATAAAGTATCCTCCTCTGACTCCTAAGATTCTGTCAAGGTGTTGCTCCCTCTCCCTGCAGTACCCTAATAAACTTAGCTTTGCTTCATCAGCAAGTTTTCCTGGTGGTCTTTTGGGAGGTTAATGACTGACAGCAATAATCTATATCACAGGATTATCTTGAGCAGTGAATGAAATCAAGTATCTGAAAGCATGTTGGGGCGCCTGGGTGGCTTAGTCATTAAGCATCTGCCTTCGGCTCAGGTCATGATCCCAGGGTTCTGGGATCGAGCCCCCCGTCGGGCTCCCTGCTCTGCAGAAAGCCTTCTTCTCCCTCTCCCACTCCCCCTGCTTGTGTTCCCTCTCTCGCTGTGTCTCTCTCTCTGTCAAATAAATAAATAAATGCAATCTTTAAAAAAAAAAAGGTATCTGGAAGCATCTCTAAACAATAATGTGCTTTCCCATGCATGGCAGACCGCCTCTAAGATGGCCCTAATTATCACTTCCCTCCTCTTCCCTTTCTGGAAACATCAAGATCTAATGTGACATGAGAAACTTGGAGCAGAAAGGCAACAAACGGACATTTAATGAACACTCAATATGTGTCAGGCACTTCTGTGATCTCATTTTGTCCTCACATGAGTCCTGCCCAAACGGCATTATTATTCTGATTGTCCAGATGAAGAGAGGTAGGCTGAGGGAAGCTAAAGGATTTGCTGGAGGTCTGACTCTAAATGGCAAAGCCAGGATTCCACCCAGGTCTGTCTGACTCAGTCTGTACTTTCCCTCCTGTTATGAGTTTACTTCCCAGACTTGTATTGTTTTTATTGCAATTATAGAAGGTGAGGCTGAGATTTCAGAGCAGGAGGCTGTTTGGCTCCTTTATAGAACCCCACAGGGGAAAATAACATTTTAGAGCAGCCCTGATCAAATAGAAATATAACACAAGGGCGCCTGGGTGGCTCAGTTGGTTAAGCGACTGCCTTCGGCTCAGGTCATGATCCTGGAGTCCTGGGATCAAGTCCCACATCGGGCTCCCTGCTCAGCAGGGGGTCTGCTTCTCCCTCTGACCCTCTTCCCTCTCGTGCTCTCTGTCTCTCATTCTCTCTCTCACAAATAAATAAATAAAATCTTTAAAAAAAAAAAGAAATATAACACAAGCCACATATGTAATTTAAAGTTTTCTAGGAGCTGCAACTGAAAATAGTAAAAAGAAAGAAGTGAAATTACTTCTTTAAACTCTTCATTTTAAGGTAATTACAGAGTCACAGGAAGTTTCAAAAATAATACAGAGGGGTCCTGTGTTTTTCCTATTTTCCTCTAATCAGAGTATCTTATATAATTATAATATAAAATCGAAGCAAGGAAATTGACATTGGTACAATCCACACACCTTATTATTCAGATTTCATCAGATTTACATGCAGAGAGGGGCACCTGGGTGGCTCAGTCGGTTAAGCATCTGCCTTCGGCTTGGGTCATGATCCCAGGGTCCTGGGTTCAAGTTCCATGTAGGGTTCCCTGCTCAGTGGGGAGCCTGCTTTTCCCTCTGCCTCTGCCTCTCCCCCCACTGCTTGTGCCCTCTCTCTCTCAAATAAATAAAAATAAAAGCTTTTTTTTAATTAATTTATTTGTCAGAGAGAGAGAAAGAGCACAAGCAAAGTGAGAAGCAGGGTCCCCACTGAGCAAGGAGTCCGATGCGGGACTCGATCCCAGGACCTCAGGATCATGACCCGAGCCGAAGGCAGATGCTTAACCGACTGAGCGACCCAGGCGTCCCAATAAAAATAAAATCTTAAAAAAAAAAGATTGACATGCAGACAGAAGTGTCCCATCTCAACAAAGATTTCCTTTGTGATACCCCTTTATACTCAGCAAGCCACCACCCCACATCCCATTCTGAACACTTGGCCACATCTAATCTATTCTCCATGTCTATAACTCTGTCAGTTGATGATGTTACATAGATGGAATCATGCGGTGTAGTAGTTTCCCAGCGCTGCTATAACAAATTGCTACAAAAGAGAAATTTATTTTCCCACAGTTCTGGAGTCAGAGGTCCAAAATCAAGGTGTTAGCAGGGCCAGGCTCCCTCTGAAAGGCCTCCAGGGAAAGCTCCAGTCCCGGTCTCTTTTAGCCTCTGGTGGTTGCCAGCCTCTTCGGCTTGTGGCCAGATCACTCCAACCTCTGCCTCAGTCTCCACATTGCCTTCTCCTCCGTGTGTCTTTTATAAGAATACATGTCAATGGATATAGGACATACCCAGATAATCCAGGATAATCTCCTCATTTCAAGATCCTTAATTTAATGACATCTGCAAAGGTCTTGAGACAGGAGTATGCCTGCCATGTGTGGCTGGAGTTAGCGAGTGAGGGTGAGAAAAGGAGGAGATGTAGTAGATGTTAGGGGGGAATAGTAGGAGAAAATGCAAAAATCAGAATACCAGTTAATAAATTAATTGTGTCTTGAAGTCAAAGTACAGGTGAATATTATTACTATTAAGTTGTTTTGTGAGCATGAACTCAACGTCAGGAGAAATTAAATAAATTTGACATCTATGCTAAGCATGGAAAATCCAAGTGAACTGTCCTTTGTCCTAAATCTAGAATTCTGGAAATCTAGTTTCTTTTTTTTTTTTTTAAGATTTTATTTCTTTGAGAGAGAGCACAAGAGGGAAGAGGGTCAGAGGGAGAAGCAGACTCCCAGCTGAGCAGGGAGCCCGATGTGGAACTGGAGCCCAATGTGGGACTCGATCCCAGGACTCCAGGATTGTGACCTGAGCCGAAGACAGTCGCTTAACCAACTGAGCCACTCAGGCGCCCTGGAAATCTAGTTTCTAACTGCCACATTTAGTGGCTCAGTTCCCTCTGGACAGCGTGAGGTAAAGCCAATTTCTCCCCCCTGCATTTTCCTCCTTTCTAGATTACAGACAGACTAGCTTCTTAGGGAAACATTCTTTCTTCTGAGCACACAACAGGTATTTACATTTCCTCTTCATCCAAATCAAGATATTTGATTTGATTTGATTTGATTTGATTTGATTTGATTGTGTGACCATCTCAAGTGTGATTAGATGGTAGTGCTGATGTGGCGCCTGGTAGCTCAGTCGTTGGGTGTCTGCCATCGGCTCGGGTAGTGGTCCCAGGGTCCTGGGATGGAGCCCCACATCGGGCTCCCTGATCGGCGGGAGGCCTTCTTCTCCCTCTCCCACTCCCCCTGCTTGTGTTCCCTCTCTCATTGTCTCTCTCTCTCTCTCTGTCAAATAAATAAATATTTTAAAAAACAAAAACAAAAAGAAGATTGTAGTGCTGATTCTGTTCACGTTTTTGTTTGTCTGTTTTTCTGAGAGAATCCATTACTGCTTATCTAAGACATTGTTGGTAGAAAGCCAAGCCCATACTTAAAAAGGGTGCCAGACGTAGATTGATGCCATGCACTTCACCTTTAGTCCTGTTTTGCTCCAGCCCCAGCTGGTTTGCTATTCTGGTTTACCTGACTTTCTTTCCTGCATCTCTGTTGCTATTTCTTCATGTTTCACCAGAGAACCAGTCTCTCCTCTTCCTGGAATGACACATTAGGCATGACCTTAAGGTAACTGATCTCTAGACTTTGAACACTTTCCTTATGAACTATATCCATGGGCTGCTTCCCTTCCTGCAAGACATCCTGTGCTGCATTGTGGAAGCTTTGCCCTAGCTGAAAGCACTTTCTCTTCCAAACTCGAAAAGCTCTTACGTTATGTTCTTTAACTAAAGCAGGGTTTTATTTCCCCAGCTAAACTGTAAGCTGGTGAAGATCAAAACCTAGTTTATATTTCTTTAGCTGTCTCCTACCCCCCAACCCCACTCACCCTTGTGCCCTGAACAGAGGAGGTGCTTAGTAAATATCTGTAGAATAAAATAGATTTAGGGATAAAAAGTGACTTCTTAGTATAAATTGGAAGAGACTCTATTAGGAGAAAAGTCATCATTCTCAGATGTAACATTTGATGAAAGGATTTCAGACATTTTCCAAAATAACTCAAATAATCAAACACCCAAAGAAAAACTAATTTCTATTCTCTAAAGCTGTATTTCTGAAAAGTCAGGCTTATTAAGATATACTTTGCATTCAGTAAAATTTGCCCCTTTAGGTTGCTCATTTCTATGGATTTTGAGTTTGTACAGTTGTGTAGCCATCACCGTAGGCAAGGTATAATCACTGACATCACCCCCACAATTCCCTATGCCCTTTTGAAGTCAGTTCCCTTCCCTAACCACCAGTCCCTGGCAACCACTGATCTGATTTGTGTTTCTGTTGGCTTGCCTTTCCCAAAATGTTATACAAATGGAATCATAAGGTAAGTGGCCTTTTGTATCTGGCTTCTTTCACTTGGCATAATACTCTCTAGATTCATCTATGCAGTTGCCTTATAGCTAATTCCTTTTTATTGCTATTGGAAGAGTCCAGAATATGCCACTCACTGTGGCATAAAAATTTTTAGAAGAAGGGGTACCTGGCTTTCTCAGCCAGTGGAGCACGTCACTCTTAGTCTCGAGGTTGTGAGTTTGAGCCCAACATTAGGTGTAGAGATTACTTAAAAATAAAATCTTAAGGGGCGCCTGGGTGGCTCAGTCGTTAAGCATCTGCCTTCAGCTCAGGTCATGATCCCAGGGTCCTGGGATCGAGCCCCGCATCGAGCCCCGCATCGAGCCCCGCATCGAGCCCCGCATCGAGCCCCGCATCGAGCCCCGCATCGGGCTCCCTGCTCCGCAGGAAGCCTGCTTCTCCCTCTCCCACTCCCCATGCTTATGTTCCCTCTCTCTATGTCTCTCTCTGTCAAATAAATAAATAAATAAATTCTAAAAAGAAAAACAACAACAAAAAACTCATTTGTCTTCCCATAAGTGCTCTTTCGTCCTCCACCTTCCCTTATTAAGAAGTCATTAGTTTTCCGTAAGTGTCCTCCCCCTCCCCTGCCTCTGTTAGGATGGTGTATAAGCCCCAAGTTCTAACAGCCCCTTTGTGTCACATTTTACTGTGTACCCTTCTATATACCTTAACAAAAACAAGATTAAATTTGATCTTTTGCTGGCGCCTGGGTGGCTCAGATGGTTGGGTGTCTGCCTTCGGCTCAGGTCATGATCCCAGGGTCCTGGGATCGAGTCCCGCATCGGGCTCCCTGCTCCTTGGGAGACTGCTTCTCCCTCTGCCTCTCTCTCTGTCTTTCATGAATAAATAAATAAAATCTTTAAAAGAAATTTGATCTTTTGCTAATCTGTCTTTGTTAGTCTAATTTGCAGGGCCCCAATCACTTAAACTAAGAGAGTACAGGGAAAGTTTTAGTTCTCTGACACTATTATTCCATTGTATGGGTATATCAAAATTTGTTTACCCATTTACCAGTTGACTTTTGGATTGTTCCCAGTTTTTGGACATTTTCCTACAGGGTCTTTGCATGGATGGCATATATTTTCAGTTCTCTTGCATCAGTACTGTTAAAGAAAATTCAACCAAGTGAATTTGAAATTCTAATTGGCTTTATTAATCATTTCATGAATTAGGAAGCATCCCCTCTAGAAGGTAGAGGGGAGCTCTGAGGAATCGTACAAAAATGGAATGTTTTTATAGGAAGGAGGGTGGGGCAAGGAAGTTATTAGCAAAAGGAAAGAAAAGGTTGTTTCAGACAAGGTCACCTTCCCTTAGGGGGAAGAGCAGGAATCTTATCAGGCAGATTACCTCATCTCTTTTTGGAAGGAGGGGTGGGTGAAGAGGGCCCATGTGACAGATTACCTCATTGATGTGATCAGAAAATTCCTGGTTGGAGACTTGGCTTAAGTGATGCTATTTGGGGCCTGCGATTTTCTTTTTAACAATAGAATACCTAGATTATATGCTAAGTGTCTCTATAGGAAACCACATAGACCGATTCCAATGTGCGTGTCTTTTTTTTTAATATTTTATTTATTTATTTGACAGAGAGAGACACAGTGGGAGAGGGAACACAAGCAGGGGGAGTGGGAGAGGGAGAAGCAGGCTTCCTGCTGAGCGGGGAGCCCGATGCTGGGCTCGATCCCAGGACCCTGGGATCATGACCCGAGCTGAAGGCAGACACTTAACTGACTGAGCCACCCAGGCGTCCCAAGGGAGAGAGAGTCTTAAGCAGTCTGCTGCGGGGCTTGATCTCAAGACCCTGAGATCAGGACCTGAGCTGAAACCAAGAGTCAAACGGCTTAACCAACTGCACCACCCCGCTGCCCCAGGTCTGGAGTATTTTAAGTGTAATAGGATACAGTAAGGGCTTCCCTAGCTTTCCCTTTTAAGCCTATTTTCATATGAAAATAGGCTTAAAAGTAAGGAAAATATGGATCTGAAAAGACTTCTTACCTCAAATATACATTGTTTGTACAGCCATTGAACAAAGTGGCTCATCAGATCCAGAGGAGTAAAAGATGTTTTTGGGAATGGGGCCACTGGGGCTGAAGGAAAAACCAAGGGAAGACTGTGGAGATTTTGAGAGATGTGGAAAGAACACCAGACTGGCTGGAAATCTGAGCCTCTGGATCCTCGTTCCAGCTGTACCCTAACTTGAGTGCAAACCTGCGCAAGCCAAATACTTGCAGGCCTATCTTCTTTCATCTATAAAATGAGAGCTTGGACCCCTAAGATCTCTTCTAGTTGTGAGATTTTGTGGTCCGCACACCATCCCGAAGGAGAACTCTTGGGAGGAAGAACAATGACAAAGGCCAGAGTAAAGAGATAGAATGCAGGCGATGGGCAGGGCAATGGAGATGACAGCTTTGCAGGGAGGGGGGTGTGGCTTATATTTAAACCACAGGCACACGGAGCTCCACTGGAGGCTCAACAGACTGTTAGGGGCACCAAGAAAAATCCAACTAGAGACTGGTGTGTGAAACTAGGGGTGTGCTAGGAATACAATATGCAGAAGAGGTGGAAGGGAGATTTCCAACAAGAAGGCATAGCACAGGGACCAGGGATCCAGGAGCATTTCTTTATTCCTTCAAAAATAATTATTAAAAAGGGAATATTTTAGGGGAGATTCAAAGAGGCAGGCTAGCATTGAGCATGAGGGAAGTCTATGATGGGTACTGAACTGGGGGTACTGATACGTGTAAGGGGTGTCCCCACTTTGAAAGACTGCAAAAACCACGCTGAGATCCCTCAACCATTCATTTCACAAACTCTTGTTGAACAATGACCTGTTATAGGCACTGGAGATAAAGAACAATTTCTCTTCTGGAGCTTAAGTTCTCTCTCTCTCTCTCTTTTTTTTTAAGATTTTATTTATTTATTTGGCAGAGAGATACAGAGAGAGAACAAGTAGGCAGAGAGGCAGGCAGAGGCAGAGGGAGAAGCAGGCTCCCTGCCGAGCAGGGAGCCCGATGCAGGGCTCGATCCCAGGATCCTGGGATCATGACCTGAGCCGAAGTCAACCGCTTAACCGACTGAGCCACCCAGGCGCCCCGGAGCTTAAGTTCTAGTAAGGAAAGAAAATAAATAAGGTAAATAAAATGCATAGCATGCTAGTTAGTGATAAATGCTAATAAAAACACCAGGGAAGGACAACAGGTTTGGATGCAAAGGGGAGGGGGCTGTAATTCTAAAAGCTTGGTAAATGAGAAGATGACATCTGAATCAGGAGGGGCAGGAATGAGCAGCATGGATAGAGGGTACTGGACAGTGTTTCCGAAAAGGAACAGCAAGCAGAACGAGGAACCACAATTGGGCTTCAAGGAGGCCAGTGGTGCTGGGGGGAAGAGGAACAAGGGGAGAGTAGTTCAAAGTATGTTCTGGGCTCTGGGAGAGGGCAGGAGGGAGCCCAGCTTATTCTGGAGTTCCCTTGTTTCACCTCCCTTCCTTCTCTCAGCATTTAGGGGACATCTCTGTGCCTCAAGCTGCAGATACTGTAGTGGATAAGACATTGCGTTCCAGTTGTCAGAACCAGAACAGAAGGTCAGGGTCCAGCTGGAAGCAACGATAGATGATCTTGCACTGAGTAGAGCTAGACCAGGCCTCAGATCCTTGTCTTCAGACAACACCAATCTTTAAGCCAGTATGGCTCAAGGCTACTGGTGGGTCTCCGTGGAGGGCAAAAGAGAACCACAGAGAAGAAACTAGGGATGCCAGTGCATTGAACTTAAAATATATATAATTGTACTAGGAAAAACTACACAT
Organism: Zalophus californianus; assembly: GCF_009762305.2. Lineage (NCBI taxonomy): Eukaryota > Metazoa > Chordata > Mammalia > Carnivora > Otariidae > Zalophus > Zalophus californianus. The sequence goes on from NC_045596.1 coordinate 45,023,352, forward strand.
GATTTGAAATTTCAAACAGAATAAAAAGTACCCTAGGCTTCTAAGCTGCTGAGATCTTTAGACATCACAGTCCAACCTCTTCATTTTACAGGGAAAACTCAAGAGACGTGATTTATTAAAGCGACACAGGGGAGAAGCAGCTCTCCAGCCTGTCCGGCCTCTGCTCGCTCACTCTTTTTCTTCTTTTCCTTCCTTCCTTCCTCTCTCTCTCTCTCACTCTCTCTTTTTTTTTTTTAACTTGATGAAACAAGGACTCAAAAAATTGGCTTAAGACTCAAAGTTGTTCCTTTCCACGGAAATCTTTAGTAAAAGGCAAAATACTTCTATGATCTGAAGAGAAACCAAGAGTATCCAGTGCACTTTCTATCACAAAAAAAATCTTTTTTTACTCTCACTAAAAGTTTCAGAATAAGGTTATAGAGAAGGGAAAGCAGTATTTTTTAAGTTGTCTTTTAAGTTCACTTGAACTCAGTGTGAAATAGAAATTGGGCTAACTCACAGCAAAAACTTCAGAGCCAGAGTTCAGTCCCTGCAGAATCAATCACATGGGGAGGAGATTCCTGGTAGGGTGAACAGTGACAGGTACTACTGAAAATGCAGAGAGCGTGGGAGAAACTCCCAAAACGTTAGTCCTTGACACACCAATGTCTTCCCTTTGGCTGGTGACCCCAAATGAGTAGATGTGAAATCTTTTAACATCATAATGGAGATGTTGTACCCCAATTTTCAGTCACAAATCTTGAGTTATGTAATATGTAAACCAGATAATTGAACTTCAGTGTAACATTCATGTGGGTTCAGCCAAACTATGCTCTTTTCTAGAGGAAAAAAAATGAAACATGGTTAGGAATAAAAAGCACATGAAAGCAGAAAAACATTATACCAAACTTTTGAAGTAAATCTCCAGAGAAAACATTATTAAGAACATATAATTAAAATTTAAAAATTGATGAATTAAATATATAGGAAAGAATCCATAGTCTCAAAATAAGAAAACCAGAACTCATTCACATGTCAAAGTCTTTATCTTGCAGAAGATCTTAAATTTTGGATGCAGCAAATTATACAGTCTCTTGAAAAACAATTAAGAATTCAAGGTCATAGCACTAGCTTCCACCCACCCCCACCAAGGAAATTTTCTATTGATTTGTAACTTGGCCTTGAATTTGACCTGTGGCCTTCATGTCATGATAATTTGGGTCACTCTGAATATGCCATCTCTTGAACAAGGGCCTCTGCTAATTTTAAATGAATGCAGCTGCCAATTTGCCATTCTTTTTTTGCATCACAATATGTGGGAATAAATTCACAATTAATAAAACATATCCAGGAAGTAGTCAGGCTGAGGAAATGAAGGACATTTATCTAGTAAGTTTAAAAAGAGATGTTTCATTTTTGCCTTTTTGGATATAAAAAAAGGGAAAGAAAACAGTTTATGCCTTTGAGGGCTTTGACAGAGGCCAGAATTGTTCCCTGGGCTACAGCACCTAGAAAAGCCATGCAACTCAAATTAGATTTTAGTTAAAAAGAAGAAAGAAAGAATAAATGTAGACAAGTTTGTAGCAGTTTTCTTTCTTTCTTTCCCTTTCTTTCTTTTTCTTTCTTTCTTTCTCTTTCTTTCTCCTTCCTTACTTCTTTCCTTTTTTCTTCCCTCCCTTCCTCCTTTCCCTCCCCTTCCTCCTCTCCTCTCTGTCTCTGTCTCTCTCCCTCCCTCCTTTCCTTTCTTCATTTCTTTCTCTTTGGTTCAATGTAAATGAATACCTCTCAAGTTTGATTCACAAGGGAGGGCTTGCATTTGATATTAGGTGACCGGACCCTTGGTGATTAAGCCCTTAGGGCCTTTAAAACATTTTGCATCTGAAGCTGCATTAATTAATAATATACTGTCCTAATATGGGGAGACAAGGGTCCTACTCGGGTGTAGACTAGGAAAGTGAGGAGTGTGGAAGCTGTGTCAGTAAGAAAAACAAGTGAAGGAACTTGAAACAGAAGGGACTGGGGGAGCTGGAGGAGGAGTTAGGCAAGTCTCAGCTGATGGGTTTTTGAGCTTGCTGTTTTCACTGTGTAGAATGTTCCTTCCCCTACTTTCCACCTGTTGAAATTCTCCTAATTCTGTAAGGGAAGATTGGGTAATCACCTACTGTGAAAAGTATCTAGATCCTCTTAGCTAGGGACCATCTCCCTACTCTGAACCTCCGTAGCACTTGCTGCTACGTCTATTTTAATTCTAGTGATAGTCCAGCTTATCTAGATCAGGTTGGTGAGGGCCTTGAATGCTACACTAAGTGGTTTAAGGAAGCCATTAAATTTTTGAGGATGGGCATGATTTAGAGTTCAAAGGCAGACTAATAAGGCATTTCTGGTGTAAACAGAAGGTAAAGGGTACATGAGACTATGTTCTCTCTCTCTCTTTCTCTTTTAAAAGCATATTACTGTGCGCCAGGTATTATGCATGGTTACTCCACTTTATAAACGGGGAAGCCAGGTTACTCTCCCACACGTGGTGACCAGACAGCTTCCATGTCCTCACCACCTGCTTTACCGTCCTATAAATCTGAGGATAATTGCTCCACTGAAATCGTGTTTTGAAGGCTCAGGAATGACCTGCTACCTGCCATGTCTATGGACTTGGACTTGTCCCCACAGTTCTGAGTCCATGATCTTCCCGAGACGTTTTCTTCTCAAAGCTCACGAACTGACTGCATTTTCCTCTTATTGTTTAAAATTTGGGATGCATTTTACCGCGTGAGCTTAACGATGCTTAATTAGTTAAGGGTGGCTATGGGTGGAGATTTCAAGAGATTCTAAAGGGTATTTTCGAGCGCTTTAGACTTGAAAGGCGAGTGACAATAGTTCTAAAGAGAACGGTCAAAGCCTGCAGATTTTTCTTTTAACAGCTCTATTCTCATCCTTGCACGCCAGGGCTAGGGGGCAACTCTTCTGTTGTTTGTTTATGAAAGAAATCAAGAAAGGGACCGGGGCCCGTCTCTTTTTTGACCTAAGGGCAACAGTGAGGGGCCGGGCGGATTAGGTGCGGCTCCCCCTAGGCGCGCCCACAGCCCAGCCCGGGCCCATAACAACCCCCTTCGCCAAGGGGCGGGGCGCGCCGGGCGGCCACGCGCGCGGTTGGCGGAGTGGGCGTGTCCCGCGGGCGCGCGCGGGCGGTGGAGGGGGCGTGTCCCGCGGGCGGCGGCGGCGGCGGCGGCGGCGGCGCGGGCTGGGTGCGCGGCGCAGCCTCCTGTGCTGGAATGTGCGGCTCCCGCGAGCTCGCGGCGCCTCAGCAGAGCAAGCGCCGCCGAGGCCCCGGGCCACAGACCCCGGCGGCGGCGGCGGCGGCGGTGGCCGGGACGGCAGGGCGAGAGCTGGCGGCCTGAGCACTCTCTGCACTCCCACTCCTGGGCCTTCGCGGGCCTCGACGTCCCCAGCGCCCAACTTTTCCATCCTCCCCCTCCCCTCCCCCCGAAACTCCAGCAACAAAGAAAAGTAGTCGGAGAAGGAGCGGCGACGCCGTGTCTCCCGCCCCTCCTCGCCTAGGAAGGCCGGTAAGCGCGGCGCAGGGCTGGGGGCTCGGTCGGGGTGGGGGAGGGCCGGCCGGGCGGCGGCGGCGGCGGCGGCAGTGGCAGGGGGAGGGCGCGGAAGGACGCGGAGCGAGGCGCTGTCCAGGGCTGATTTGCAGATACTGTGGCTCCGGCGGCGGCCGCAGCGCGGGGCGGAGGCGGGCGGCCGAGCGGGATCGGGTTACACCGGCGCGGCCCGGGGGCTGGGCCGGGGGCGTCCTTGGGGAGAGGCTTGGAGCCAGGACCCCCTCCCCAGTCGAGGCCGGGCTGCCGCCTCCGCGCGGGCCCGGGCGCCCTTCGAGTCGGGTCCTGAGGAGCGGAGCTGCTTGCGGCCTTGGTCCTGAAACTTCCTCCCCGTCCTCCTGCTCCCAGGTCCCGCCGCAGCCCCTCGTCGGCCCGCGGCCCTCGCGTCCCCCTCCCTCTCCGGCCTCTCCCTTTCGCCGGAAGGCGCCGTTGAGTGCGGCCGGGCGGGTTGAGTCAGCCCCGCGGCCCGGGCGGTTCCTCCAATGGGGCTGGACAGCGATTTCTGCTCTCGGGCCGCCCCGCCGCCGCGGCCCTCCGCACCCGGCCACCTCGGCGCCCTAGCTGGCGGGGCCGGGGCGCGCGTCCCGCGGGGCGCCGTGGGGGAGTGAGTTCGCAAACTTCCGGGGCGCGGGGGAGGCGGCCGGCGCGCGTGGGGGCCCCCTCCGGTGCTAGGGGCCCGACGCCTCCGGAGGGCGCCAGCGGAGCCTCCCGGGCCCTCTGCGGAGGGTGAGCCCAGGCGCTCTGAGAGGAGCCGGGACGCCGGCAACGCGGTAACTTTCCTTCCTCTTCCCAGACTCGGGCCCGCGGACCGGGGAGGGGGCAGCCCCGAATGGGGAAGACTTGGTCTGGCCCAACGGCGCCCCGAGTTTGCCCACCTTGCTTTTTCTTAGTGCTGGGGAACTCAGGAAAAGCTTCAGGACGAGTGTTGGGGCAACTCCCGCGAGTTGGTGTGGAAATGTGTGCAGTGAGCGGGCCCAGCCGAGAGGAAGCGAGAGCGCCCGAGTTTGCAAAGAGCTGCTTTGTGTTTGGTATTTTGAGAAAATGGCCGAATGCCTATTTCAGTCAGGAATGCCGCCGCCGAGGCAGGCGCTGGTGGCAGCCGCACATAGGAATTCGTGCAACACGTTGGGTTTCGGGCTGTGCATAGACGGCCTTCCTGACAAATGTGAAAATTCCTTTAGAGACGGTAGTTAGGGTTGGGGGGTATTAGAAAAGTCGATGTTTGGGTAAATTGCCGAGTAGCCTGGGCTGTTAAGCCCGGGACAGCTATGGCCCTCAGTTTGTTTTCTGTGATGGCATTTGATTCCAACTTTTGGTACGTATAACTCAGTCGGTTTGTGTTTATGCACCTGGGTGAAACGGACTGCTTTTTGTGTTTGGGGTTTGATTTGATTTTTTGAGTGCTTGCCACTTATTTTGCTTTTTCTAATTCGCAAGACAGCGCTCAGTTTGAGAATAGCACCATTTAGATTGGAAAGTAACGTGCTTAAGGCGACTTTAAAAGCCCAACATGTTTTCAAGAAGGTGATCTTGTAATGGCTTCCACTAAGCAAGTAGGCCAAGTCAAGCACAATGCAAGAAAGTTGCTGATTGTCGGGTTAAGTTGTACGATTATTAGAGGTTTTGAAAGTTTCTTTATTTTCATTTGTGAAGTTTTAAATACACGGATCTTCCTTTTTTTACAGAAAAGGTCCGCATTTTTTTTTCTTTTAAACAGGTCGAGTCATTAAAAAAAATAAACTAAGTGGTACTTTTTCACAGTAGTTTATTCTTCTGGAGTTAGTTGAGTTCATATGAAATTCAGTTCAGTTGACCAATTACTACAGGCTTCTACTTTCCAGACATGTTTATACTTAACAAATGCACAGTATGGTTTTTGGAGTTCTCCATTTTCTGACCAGTAAACTGTTGAAGGGGGGAATTGGGAGGACAGCAATTTACTATTCATGTGTTGAATTGAAAAATAATTTTAATTAACATTAAAAATGAGATTACTTTTTTTTCCCCACCAAAAAAATCAAAAGTGCTTGAGGGACGGCATGCCAGTGGTAGGCCTGCCTAGTTGATGGATGAGTTATGTCAAACAATTGATAGAATTTTTTGTAGGGGTAATAGAAATTTTTTTGGTGACTGCAATGAAGAAAATTTGGTAGTACAAAAATATTTCAAAGCTTAAGTTTAGCAATTAACAAAGCTCATTGAATTTAAAGATTATATTTGAAAAGAATTTTTTAGGTTATGAAGAATTACAGCACTGTTTTGGATGTTGTGTTTAAACTGGTACTTTTTGCATTTTTTGTCTTATTTTGAATTCAGAGTACAGTCATGGCCACCCAGGTAATGGGGCAGTCTTCTGGAGGAGGAGGGCTGTTCACAGGCAGTGGCAACATTGGCATGGCCTTGCCTAACGACATGTATGACTTGCATGACCTCTCCAAAGCTGAATTGGCTGCGCCTCAGCTTATCATGTTGGCAAATGTGGCCTTAACTGGGGAAGTAAGTGGCAGCTGCTGTGATTACCTGGTTGGTGAAGACAGACAGATGGCAGAATTGATGCCTGTTGGAGATAACAACTTTTCAGATAGTGATGGAGAAGGACTTGAGGAGTCCCCTGAAATAAAAGGTGAACCCAGTGGACTGGAAAACATGGAACTGGAAAGTTTGGAACTCAGTGTTGTAGAACCACAGCCTGTGTTTGAGGTCTCAGCTGCTGCCCCAGAAATTTACAGCTCCAGTAAAGATCTTCCCCCTGAGACACCTGGAGCAGAGGACAAATGCAAGAACTTGAAGAGCAAACCTTTTCGCTGTAAGCCATGCCAGTATGAAGCCGAATCTGAAGAACAATTTGTGCATCACATCAGAGTTCATAGTGCCAAGAAATTTTTTGTGGAAGAAAGTGCAGAGAAGCAAGCAAAAGCCAGAGAATCTGGGTCTTCCACTGCAGAGGAGGGAGATTTCTCCAAGGGCCCCATTCGCTGTGACCGCTGTGGCTACAATACCAATCGATACGATCACTATACTGCTCACCTGAAACACCACACCAGAGCTGGGGATAATGAGCGAGTCTACAAGTGTATCATTTGCACATACACCACAGTAAGCGAATATCACTGGAGGAAACACTTGAGAAACCATTTTCCAAGGAAAGTATACACATGTGGAAAATGCAACTATTTTTCAGACAGAAAAAATAATTATGTTCAACATGTTCGAACTCATACAGGTAAGAGTACCTTGTAGTCCCTAAATTCAGCTCACTTTTTTTATTTTTTTTATTTTTTTTATTTTTAAAGATTTTTATTTGAGAGAGAGAATGAGAGATAGACAGCACGAGAGGGAAGAGGGTCAGAGGGAGAAGCAGACTCCCCGCAGAGCAGGGAGCCCGAAATGGGACTCGATCCCGGGACTCCAGGATCATGACCTGAGCCGAAGGCAGTCGCTTAACCAACTGAGCCACCCAGGCGCCCCTCAGCTCACTTTTGATAGTTAATTCAGTAGTCAGTTAAAGTAGTACTGAAGAAAGGGGATTCTGGGGTCAAGTTCTGGTTCCATAATTTCCTGTCTTTGTGACCTTGGATAAATCATTTAACATCTTTGTGCTTCAGTTTCTCTCTCCATGGGGTAATAACTATATGGGATTGGAGGATAAGTGAAGAACACTTATTTCAAAGAATGGCCAAGACAAATATTATCCATGTTCTTGTTAAAATTTGTATTCTAACAACTTGGGATAGATACTTAGCTAAATTGGACTACCTTTTTTTTTCTTTTTTTTTGGAAGGTGTATTTAGTTGATAGTGAATACATTATCTAAGATGCAGTATAGTTTCCCAAAGGAATTGAGGACTTAGGCAAAAAGGAAAACTCAATGATTAACCCTTGCATAGATCCATTTCACAGAAGCCTTAAACTTTTAAAAAAATTTGTCTTGGTATTGAGTTCCTAAGTGGAACAACTTAACCTTGTCTCCGAAACATAGAAATGTGAAAAGTTAGTTTTTAAAAGATTGGTGGGATTACCACACTTGAAATCATTTTCCTGAGAAAGCAAACACACATGTGGAAAACGAAGCTATTTTTCAGAGAAAAAATAATGTCCTTCAGCATGTTTGAACTCATACAGGTAAGAGATGGTTTCTAGTTTGTAAGTGTACACTATCAGAAAAATGGAACAATGTTAAAAATACGAAAAATTTCAAACATCTCAAATACCAACATGTACCCATTACCTATATTCATTAGTTAATGATATTTTATCACATTTGGCAGTTTTTTTGGTAAATATCAGCTTTATTGAGATACAGTCTACTACCACAGAATTCATCCACTTAAAGTTAAGATTCACTGGTTTCAGTATATTCACAAAGGTTGTGTAACTATCACCACAATCAGTTTTTAGGACATTTTCAACCCAGAAAGAAACCCTGTCTATTAGTGGTTGCTCCCCATTTCTCAGCACCCCTTAATCATTCAGTTTTTTTTTTAAAGTAAGCTCTAGGCCCATTGTGGGGCTAGAACTCATGACCTTGAGATCAAGAGTTGCATGCCCCACTGAACTGACTGAGCCAGCCAGGCGCCCCAAGGAGTATGATTTTTTAAGGAAATGTTTGCAACTTATTGGTAGTTTTCTCACGTTACATTTTTTTTCTGCTAAGAATTGGTACCTTTGAGGACTGATTAGTGGTCTGAAGAAAATGGTTAGGGTAATTTAGCACAGTAGTCTGGATCACAAGTAAAAAGGGGTTGTAGGATGCTGTTTGCGTAAGATTCCTTTTGCAAGAGTTGTTACTCTGTAGGACTGAACCCCACAGGTGAAGTTAAAGTAGGGCACCGTGGGGAGGGCAATCAATAGTGCTTTACTGGAGTGGTAGACTTAATAAAACTTGCAGGTGAAATTCTGTTACAAGAAAGATGTCAGGGCACCTGGGTGGCTCAATCAGTTGAGCGCCCGACTCTTGATTTCAGCTCAGGTCACAATCTCTGCTGGTGGGATCGAGCCCTGCTTGGGCAGAGTCCGTTCGTTCCTCTCTGTCCTCCTGTGCCTCCCCACCTCGTGTTGGTGCGCGTGCGTCCGTGCGCCTGCGCGCGCGCTCTCAAACAAAAAAAAAAAGAGGAAGAAAAGATGTCTGCAGCAAGATTTCTAAGCTCCAGGAGAATGCGCCAGTATTTTATATTTATATATATATATATATATATATAGCTTTAAAATCTAGTCAAGTAAAAAAGTTTGTAGATCTTTTGGAATTTTTTTTAATCTGTGATTGTCTCCATGCTTTGAAACCATTTAGTTTCAAAAGTCTAGAAGTTGAAACATTACAAAATTACATGGCATAGGAAGTCAAGTTACTTGGAAATCCTACCCCATTAATCAGTTTGAATTAAACAGACTAAACTAACCTCATGTATAATATCTTAAAATAAATCCTAGCTACTATATATACTTAAGCCATAATTACTTCATATTCATTTAACAGTTTTTTGAAAACCTTGGGGATTAGTTTAGATTGGCTGTGATCTGTAGAGCTTTCAGGTAGTAGCCATGGCATAACTTTTATCTGTACACTTTGATGAATTGTTTTAATTAAGTATAGTAGATGACTTTTACAAATATATGTACTCATAACCACCATGCAAGTTCAACATAGAGAATATGACCAACACCCTAGTGCTTTTGTCTTTATACATTTTGATTTTTTTTTTGTCAGTTGTGTTTTGATAATTCATGTTTCCCAAAACTAAAAATGTTTTCAACTGTAAATTTAAATTTGTCAACTTAAGAGTATTTCTAGAACCAAAAAGAAAATGGAGAGAACTGGAAAAGCTTTTAAGTCTTTTGTGTGTATTTCCAGTTTTTTTGGTTTTGTTTGTTTGTTTTGTATTTCCAATTTTTTTATTAAAGTGTTTTTGTTTTGTTTTGTTTTAAACAAGATCTCTTGGGGTGCCTGGGTGGCTCAGTTGGTGAAACCTCTGACTCGACTCTCAGTTTGGGCTCAGGTCATGATCTCAGGGTCCTGGAATGGAGCCCTGCATCAATGCTCCGTGCTCGGTGGGGGAGTCTGCTTCTCTCCCATTCCTTCTACCCCTACCCCTGCTTGCGGGTGCGTGTGCTCTTACTCTGTCTAAAATAAATAAATAAGTCTTTAAAAAACACACACACACACAACAGTGGGGGAAAAAACAACTAAGAACTCTTGGCCATTTAAAGTTTTATTTGTAGGGTGATTTATTTTTATTTTTTTAGAGTAGTTTATTTTATTTTTTTAAAGATTTTTATTTATTTATTGAGAGAGAGAGAGAATGGTAGAGAGCATGAGAGGGAAGAAGGTCAGAGGGAGAAGCAGACTCCCTGCTGAGCAGGGAGCCCGATGCGGGACCGATCCTGGGACTCCAGGATCATGACCTGAGCCGAAGGCAGTTGCAACCAACTGAGCCACCCAGGCACCTTAGGTAATTTATTTTAATTGAGGTTTAGGTGACTGATTTTTAATGGGTATATTTTTTTATGCTTAACTGTACCATCCATAAGTTTTTCTCCCCATTAATTTAAGGTTGATATTTTCACAGTAAGCTAACATTGGTTGTATGTATCTCATTTCACATTTTAGTGTTAATCTTGTGTGGTTTTAATACTTTTTGAAAATAATTTTTTTCTTCCTAATGTTATCTTTGTCATTTTTTATTTTTGGTAAGCTTTTTAAAACAATTTGGTAGTGCATACACTGGGAGGATATTTGAATGTTGTAAATTCTGAGTATCTCTGGTGATAAATGCATGGTTCTGAAAATTTTGTTTATGGAAACAAATTCATTTAATGCTGAAGAGTAGAGTTAAGGAGTAATAGAATCACTTCTCATTTAAGTACCCTAGTTTTCACATTAACTTAATGGGTTTCTTCTGTTCTTTGAGTGGCCAGTGTTGGGTACTTCTATGCTAATCTGCAGAACAATCTATTGAGGAACTAAGTTATAATAGCCCATGTTTACTGAGAGGAAACCCTGAAGTGATGTGTCCAAGGTCATACATATACAACTAAGAGTCAAAGTTCAATTCTCTTTTTATGGGTAATTACCATGGTGGTGGGCTGAGGATTACTTTCATTTGAGTCTTCAATCAAAGATTTTTAATTTTGTGGGTTTGATATTTAACCAGTTCACAAATTCTGGGCACCTGGGTGGCTCAGTTAGTTAAGCATCTGCCTTTGGCCCTGGTCATGATCCCAGGTTAATGGGATCGGTGCCCTGCTCAGCAGGGAGTTGGCTTCTCCCTCTCCCTCTGTCCCTCCGCCTGCTCGTTCCCCCCCCCAATAAAAAAAAATAAAACAAAAAAGATCACAAATTCTAAAGGATGACTTTTTTGCCACTATGTGTGACTGAAAATTCACTAAGTTTTCTAGAGTATTTATGCCTTTCTGTAGAATTGCACAGATGGAAGCAATCTTTTATAAAGAATCCTTTATGTTTATCAATAATGGTATTTGATTTTTCTTCCATTAACTTTTCTTTCTGTGACAGCTTAATTGAGATACATTTTACATACCATACAGTTCACTGTGGATGGGCCCATTCTAGACATTTCACATAAATAGAATCATACAATAATAGATGGTCCTTTGTGACTGCCTTCTTTCACTTAGCATAATGTTTTCAAGGTTCCTCCATGTCCTATGTACAGTACTTGTTTTCCTTTTGTTGCCCAAAATAATCTCTTTTAGGGATATACCACATTTTGTTTATCCATTCATCAGTTAGGATATTTGGGATTGTTTTCCGTTTTTTTTTGGCTATTGTGAATAATTCTGCGGCTATTGTGAATAATTCTGTGAACATTCATATGCAAGTTTGTGTAAACACATGTTTTGTTTTGTTTTAAAGATTTTATTTATTTGAGAGAGAGAAAGCACATGACGGGGGGAGGGTCAGAGGGAGAAGCAGACTCCCTGCTGATGTGGGGACTCGATCCTGGGACTCCAGGATCATGACCTGAACCGAAGGCAGTCGCTTAACCAACTGAGCCACCCAGGTGCCCCTAACACATGTTTTTATTTCTCTTGGATATATACAATTGACCCTTGAACAATGCAGGGATTAGGGGCAGTCGAAAATCTGCACATACCTTTTGACTCCCAACCACTAAATAGCCTGCTGTTGACCAGATGCCTTACCAATAACATAGTTGATTAACACATTTTATATGTTGTATGTATTATATACTGTATTCTTAAGCTAGAAAAAAGAAAGTGAAGAAAATCCATGAGGGGGGGCCTTGGGTGGCTCTGTCTGTTAAGCATCTGACTTGATTTCGGCAGAAGTTCTGATCTCAGGCCCAAGGGCTCTGCACTCTGCCGGGAGGCTGCTTGGCATCCTCTCCCTCTGCCCTGCTCATTCTCTCCTTCAAATAAATAAATGTTTTTAAAAGAAGAAAAAAATCCATGAGGAAGAGAAAATAAATTTACAGAACTCTATTGTATTTATTGAAAAAACAGGGCACCTGGGTGGCTCAGTTGGTTGGGCGGCTGCCTTCGGCTTGGGTCGTGGTCCTGGAGTTCCAGGATCAAGTCCCGCATTGGGCTCCCTGCTTGGCAGGGAGTCTGCTTCTCCCTCTGACCCTTCTCCCTCTCGTGCTCTCTATCTCTCATTCTCTCTCAAATAAATAAAATCTTTAAAAAAGAAAAAAAAAAAGCATGTATAAATGGACCTGCACGGTTGAAACCCATGTTGTTCAAGGGTCAACTGTTCATACCTAGGAGTGGAATTGCTAGGCCATGTGGTAACTATGTTTAGTCATTTGAGGAACTGCTAAACTATTTTCCAAAGTGGCTGCACTATTTTACATTTTCACATTGTATGAGTGTTCTGATTTTTCCATATCCTAACCAATACTCTTTTTTTTTTTTATTCCCCCCCCAACCAATACTCTTTAACATCTGTCCTTTTGATTATAGCCATCCTCATGGATGTGAAGTTTTCATCTCATTATGGTTTTGATTTGCATTTCCGTCATGGGTAAAGATACTGTGAGCCTTTTCATGTGCTTATCTGTCACTTATATGTATATTTATAGGAATACATTCAACATTTTTTAAGCTAAAATTCCAGGTTGAAGTAGGAATTCTTTTGTTGTGACCAATTTATAGCTAATCTGTAGCTACCAACTAGTAACAGTGTACAGGTACTAGGAACACATTTCCTACTCATTACAGTATTCTTCCTCTTTTTTCACTTTGTTTTTTCTTTCCCTTGTCCATTTTACTAGACACATCTATTACTGTAACTTACTGTATAGACAAAATAATAACTGGTATTTATTGAGGGCTTTAGTATGTGCCAGGCACAATGTCAAATGTTCTGTGTGTATTATCTTAAATTTAAATTCTCACAATTCTAGGAAGTGAAGGCACTTTTACTTTTACTGAGGAAACTTGCCCAAGGTCATAATTATTATCTTGTGGCCAAAGACAGATGAAAACAAATTACAAATTGTCAAGCTTTTTTTTAATTGCCAAGCTTTTTAAAACCTGTTTTGTGGTTGACAAACCATACCCCAAAAATACACATTTCCTGCCATTATTATCCTCTCGTCTTAAGTTGCTCTCAGTCCTTATGGCTTTATGAGCATGATTTGCCTTAACCAGTACTAATCTATTTCATGAAAGGTCTATTACTTGAAATTTTTAGCTTAAGCATCCTCACTCAAGTGTTCTTGCTCTTAAGCTAACAATTTCAAATGATAGATTTATCCTTCACAAGAATCAAAAATTCCAAGTGACAGCATGAGAAAATTTGGGTAGCTTTTTTCCCTAAGGGTAATTCTAATTAAAAAAAAAGATGCTTCTTGATAACTTATCAAGATCATTCAGTTCTTAATATTTAATGTGATATTATATAGCATTACTGTGAAAATTAAAAGGGCTATGAGAATTCAGAAAGCCAGTGATCTTTTTTTGTCAGCAAAGCTGAAATGTAGTTACTTGAATTCTGAATTAAATCATTTACATGTCTAATACCTGATAAAAAATTGACCAATTTGCCAGGAATAGGAAAGAGAATCCTTATCAAAAAAATGCTCAGTACTGAATATTATGTATATTGTTAGTGAGAATTGTATTTCCCTTATTTTATCATAATTAAACCCTAATCATTATATTTTTGCAGGGGAACGCCCATATAAATGTGAACTTTGTCCTTACTCAAGTTCTCAGAAGACTCATCTAACTAGACATATGCGTACTCATTCAGGTTGGTAAGAAATGGTAACCTTTCTATGATTTTTAGTAAACAATACATCAGTATAAGGAAGTTCTTCTAGACCTTTTATTTATTTATTCAAAAATCAATTTATGATTTATTTTTAACATGATTTAGAAATTAGAGTTAAAAATCAGTGTTGTATTCATGTGGCGTTGTATCTAAATGTATGTTCTTAACGAGGAATCCATAGGTGGAACTCTTGAAACTGAATATAAATGTATGCATGCACTGTTTCTGGGTGGAAGGTCCATAATTTTCATCAGATCTTAAAGTTCTATGACTAATAAAATTTGAAATGCTGTTATAGACCAACACTGGTTTGTACGTTTCGAGCAACCCCTTACCTTCTCACCCTCTCCCCCACTCCCAACACAATAGAACACCAAGTTTCATAGTGTGTGGTTTCCAGGTTACAGAGATTCCTTCTTAACTTCTCAGGTCCTGAAATGTGGGTTTGTCCTCTTTTGAGAGCTGATAGGGCTTCTGTGGACTGATTTACAAAAGCCAAACTTTAATAGATAATCCAGGATCTCAATTTATTAACCTATAATAGATAAAATGCAGGACTATAAATGCACTCTAATGAGTGAAATAATTGTGATCTCTAGCCAGAATTGGTCCCCATTATCAAGGTAGGTAGATGGCAGAGTTAAAAAGTAAATATAGCATAGGTGGTCTTGAAAGGATTATTCATTTTGGCTACAATTAACGCTTGACCCTTGGTGAACCACCACAACTGATCAGAATACTCTACTTACAAATTTGGAATATATACTCCTGTAGGGAAACTATGCCAAAATCTTGGTGTTAACAGAAGTCTGTGTAGACTCGTCTCCCTTAGGTTAATTAATTGCCTGAAATTTGTGTAGACTGCTTGTGTATCCACTAGCCATGTAGTTATTAAGCTTGTGAAATGTAATTTGAAAAGTATAAAATACATAGAATTCAAACAATATAAATAAAAAGCACGTAAAATACCTATTTTGGGGTGCCTGGCTGGCTCATTTGGAGGAGCATGTGACTCTTCATCTCGGGGTCATGAGTTAGAGCCCCATGTTGGGTGTAGAGATGACTTAAATAAAACTTAAAAATTTTTTTTAAAGTATTGATTACATGTTGACATGACAGTTATATTGGGTTAAATAAGTAGTAAAATTTAATTTTACCTGTTTTTTACCTTTGTAAATGTGACTACCAGAAAATTTAAAATTACATACATTGCTTGTATTTTATTTCTATTGGATATCACTGTTTTGAGTCAGTGATTGAGTAACATTTGATTATAGTACAGATTCTGATTTGAGCAGCTATGAAGGGGTCACATAATATGTTTGGCTGCTTTTCTTCACCCTAAAGCTTGTCATTTTAATATACTTTGAATGTTCTTTCTAAATCTCCTAAGCTATTGAGTTGAGTCACTTAACCAGAAACCCGAGTTTATTGCTTAGGTACTTCCTGGTTTCATTTTCTGAGGGTAATTTGGATGCTCTCAGGCTTTGTTGAGGGTAGGCATCATGTTCTATTGATAGTTGTGTTCTAGCCCTTAAAACATTTAAGAGTTTTATGTGAGTTAACTAATTTTAGTCCTTTATAACTAACTATCCAATAATGTATAAGTTCTATTGCTGTCCCCATTTTACCAATGGGGAGACTAAACTAAGGCATTGAAGAAATGTGGCCATTTTTCCTGTAGAATGTCCCCCTTTCTGGATTTGTCTTACTTGCTTTCTTATGGTGTCATTTGGTTTTTCCTCTGTCCCTGTGCCTTGTATTACTTGTACACTGGAAATTAAATATGAATGCTTGAATTCTACTTAATGTGTCTCATTTGAAGTCCTATCTGGTTGACCCACTATTAGTGTTGCTGGGTTACTGGATTAGAATGATGACATACTTGTATCTTTTTCATTGAATGGATAATACTTTTGTCACTGTTTAAGTGTCTTGTGGTGTTTTACACCAGTCAATAACTTCTGCTTGAATAATTTTGTGTTTGCTAACTGTTGTCTTTTGAATCTCTTTGCTGTATTAAAAGATGATATTCAGTACTGTTACAGCAAGTATTTTAAAAGTCTCTTAATGAGTAGTAGCTACTATTTTCTTTTTAAAGATTTTCTTTTTCTTTTTTTAAAGATTTTATTTATTTATTTGAGAGAGTGAGAAAGAGAGAGAGAGAGAGCACATGAGAGGAGGGCGGTCAGAGGGAGAAGCAGACTCGCTGCTGAGCAGGGAGCCCAATGCGGGACTCATCCCGGGACTCCAGGATCATGACCAGAGCCGAAGGCAGTTGTTTAACCAACTGAGCCACCCAGGTGCCCCATGAAAATTTTATTTTTCTCAATAATTTCTACACCTAGTGTGGGTCTTAAACTCACAACCCCAAGATCAAGAGTCACATGCCCTATCGACTGAACCAGCCAGGCATCCCAATAGTAGCTACTATTTATTGTATGCCAGGTACTGAGAAATTGGGATTTGTTATCTTTAATCTTAGTAGTCCTTAAATACTTAATCCTAGTTTATGGATTAGGACACAGACTTAAGAGAGGATAAATGCTTTTATTGTGGTTGTCATTCCTTTAAATCAGAAGAGCTGGGATTTGGTTTAAACTCCTCACCCCTCCCATTTTCAGTTATCAGCATGGTTAAAAGAAAATTATGGCTCAGAAAGTGGCTCAAGAAACTATAGCATAACGAAATTGGAACCACAGCGTATGGAGAGAGCAGAGACATGTCTTTTATTGGGTGCCAATAGTTTGAGGTGCAAACAGGAAGCAAACATGGTTAGTTTGTTTTGCGTATGAGTGTGCAATTATTTACAGAAGATGTTATGTTTTAATACTTTTAATCAAAGTTACTGATAGCACTTGTAAGTAAAGTGAGGATAAATTAGGTCAGATTGGATCAGTGAGGCTAAATTAGGTCAAATTGGATTGGTAGCCTTTTTTTTGAATGGGTTGCATGGAGTGAATATCTTGGGTGCCTTCTCTGTGGTCTGGAGTCTGATCTTTAAGGTCCCCAGGGGCTTGTTTGTTCCTGGTTCATGTGAGTGTATTTTAGAGAAGAAAATGTGCTCAGTCTCCTATTTTTGGAAGAGATTAGGCTCTGTGGAGTTGATACATTTTAGCTTAACTGACAGATTCGTTTTTAAAGCAAACCACCATGGTTATTTACTTAGAGCATTTCCAACCATAGGGTGGGGTTTTTTTAGGCCAAATTCGGAAGGGATCAGAATGTTAATGAGGTGAAAAATTGACACCCTAAACTAATCTAACCTTATCTGGTGTTATTCTCCATTTTATTGGTATTTCTCCCTAATGGTATTGAAGTATCCTTCACCTGGCTGACATTATCCACAGCTCTCCCTTTCTTATTCTCAATGGAAATGCTACCATTTCATCCTGAATGAAATATTTCGTTCTAGATGAAATACATCAAGTTTGTATTTGCTGTTAATGATAATATTTTATATAATGGCTAGTTCCCCATTCTGCTTGCATCGGAATTCATTTTAAATATTTTTCCACAATGAATGTAATGGATGCTTTTGTTAAAGGAGATTAACAACTTGCCAAGTTCTACCTCATTTATTACTCTTTTTAAGATGGAAAAATATTTTTTTCAACCATAAGTTTATTTTCCTTTCACCAAGTATTTGATAATTATTACGGAGGCACTATTTTAATGGCTGGGCTTATTTGAAAGACATTATGGTTTGAGAGTCTTCATGAATTCTAGAATAAGTTTTCTTCCCTGTGTTTTTGCTATTTTATTTCTCATTTTAGTATGTCATGTCAAATTGAACTTACTATGCAGTTTGGGCTTTTTTTGTTCAGTAAACGTATTTTTTATTGAAGTATAGTTGATACACAATGTTACATTAGTTTCAGGGGTACAGAATAAATTTTTAAACAGTATTCTATTGAGGTTCAATTTACACACATGAAAATGCATACATGTATCAAGCACCACAGGTCAGTGACTTCACGTGGTTTCTCCTGTTTGACTGCCCCCTAGAGGAAGACCTGAAACATTTCTACACCCTCAGAAAAGTTTCCTCCTTACCCCTTCCAGTCTACCCCCAACTGAGAGTCTGACTTCTATCAAAAAGAATATTATGACATTCTTCTGTAAGATGTTTTTGACATTCATCCCATGCTGCTTTATAAGAACTTTGTGTTTTTTTGCTAAGTAGTAATCAATTGTATGCCCCATTACGTTTTAAAAAGTCCCCTTGCTGTTCTTTCTGGATTCTTCCTGATAAAAACATGTAAAGTGTGTAAAAATCTTTGCTCTTTTGAATTTGCTATATATTGGGAAGAATAAAATAGACATCTGACATGTTTATAAAGATGAAAAACATAGATAAATACTAGAATTGGAAAAGAATTAAAATCACTGATAAAAGGCAAAAAATATATATTTAACTAGATACTAATAGCCTGTATAGTTTTAATGCCTAGATCTCATACACAAGATTTAAAGGCAAGAAAATAAGATTGAGGCGGGGGAAATGAATGGAGCAAGTAAATTTTGCCATCAAAATTTAAATAGATTTTTATGAACTCCCATTCTCTGACCATTTCATAGGTGGAGGCTTGCACTTTGATTGATGCTTGCTGTGTAAATACCCGCATTTATTAGGGGTTATACAATGGCAATATTTCCATTGTAATTCTTTTATTAGCACAGATATTTTCCTAAAGATAGAAACTTCATTCATCAGCTGCTTGTTTACTCAGAGGTAGGGTTTAAATGGAAAGGCAAAATGAATCTTGCCTTTTGTTATCCATACTAAAAGTACCTGTTCCAAAAGTGATGATTTATAGGGAATGTATATGGACTGCTTGGCTCTCTGTTCCATGCTAAGTGTTTTATATGGATTAAATTATTTATAGCTCATAACACTTAAAAGTATTTTTACAGATGAAGAAATTGAGCCTTAGAGAGTTTTCAGTACCTTACTCAGGATCTCACAGTGAGTTGGAGAAGAGCCCATATTTGATCCCCCAGATAGTTCTTAATCATTATGCCACCTATTTTCCCCATTCTGTGTCTATATATGTTAAGCAAATGTTTGTCTCCACTGAGGTAATTCACTAGAGAAGACAAGATAGAGGCATTACTCTATTTGTGAATCTGTTAGTAGTCTAACATGGAAAAGAGTTGTCCAGTTAGCTACACAACCAACCTAACCAGTCTGATATACCTGAATAAGTTGTTTCTGCGATTATTTTATTATCAGACATTTTCTAATCATGTAAAGCTTACCATGGTTTTACTTAATGTCTGAGAAATTTGCTTTATGAAAAAATTAGATTTGATATGAATTTGAGAATGTTTCAGAGATGAATTTTCATAAATGTCAATTTCCATTTTTCTACTATGCATTCCATTGGACCAGTGGGGTATGGATACCATTTGGTAATATTTACTAGAGTGTGATCTAGATGGGTATGTATTCAGGTAGAATGTGTTAATCTTGTACCTTTAATTTTGGGGGTGGGGGTGGTTTTGGTTTTGTATGTACCTATGATCTGTGATCATGACTTTGTTCGATTATTTTACATACCATATCTATTTGTATGCCCTTATCTATGTTGTTTCTTTACCCATTTGTTAAAAGAAGGTAGGGAAAAATCAAAAAGTTTCTGGCTTTGCTATGTTTTTGCTTTAAAATAGCAATTCTGGCATTGGACTAGTTTTTCTGAGTGAAGCTTGACTCTATCCTGGGATGGACAAAAGGGTTAAATTTAAAGAAAAGGCCCTTTGTTCCTGAGGCTAAAACTTTTACAACTTCTACATCTAAGGTCTGAGAGTATAACCTGGAGTGTAAGATACTTTTGAAGTCTCAAGATTTATCTTAAAAATGTATGGGAATTATATATTCTACTCCATTGTCATTTGTTTTAACTAAACATAAAACATTTAAAATTATCTTTTCTCAAAAAAATAAAATAATAAAATAAAATTATATTTTTCTTTGAGTGCCCTTGCCCCAAAATTCACATCCAGAGCCCAGCCAACTGTGCCAGTAATTGTTGTGTACTTCTTGATGATTCATTGTTCTCTTACAGTGTTTGAGAGCTCTAGCTTGATGAACTTTTTAGGAGAGGATGGTTAAATGAGGTCATTGTTCCTCCATTTGGTATGAGAGTCATTGTCAAGGGGTAGAGAAAAGATCTACAAATAAATATGGTAAATGTAAAGTGCATGATACAGTCTTTTCAATGAATAGCTTGTGTGTGTGTGTGTTTTAACATATCCAATTCCTTATATTTTAATAAGAGCTTGAATTCATTTCTTAATCTATGTTCTCTCTAACATCTCTTGTTTACCTTCAGGTGAGAAGCCATTTAAATGTGATCAGTGCAGTTATGTGGCCTCTAATCAACATGAAGTAACCCGCCATGCAAGACAGGTTCATAATGGGCCTAAACCTCTTAACTGTCCACATTGTGACTACAAAACAGCAGATAGAAGTAACTTCAAAAAACACGTAGAGCTACATGTTAATCCACGGCAGTTCAATTGCCCTGTGTGCGACTATGCAGCTTCCAAGAAGTGTAATCTGCAGTATCACTTCAAATCCAAGCATCCTACTTGTCCTAATAAAACAATGGATGTCTCAAAAGTGAAACTAAAGAAAACCAAAAAGCGAGAGGCTGACCTGCCTGATAACAATATTACCAATGAAAAAAAAGAAACAGAACAGACAAAAATAAAGGGGGATGTGGCTGGAAAGAAGAATGAGAGGTCTGTAAAAGTGGAGAAGAAAGATAATGTTTCAAAAGAGAAAAGGTCTTGTAATGCTTCAACTCAAGTGACTACCAGAACTCGCAAATCCGCAATGGAAACTAAAGAAATGGATGTGCATACAGGAAATAATTCAGAAACAACCTGTAAAACCAAGAAAAGCAAAAGGAGGATGGAAGCTGAAGCCCATTCCTTAAAAGATCCTGTTAATGATGAGGAACCTGTGACAAAAAAGAAAAAGAAGGCAGAAAGCAAATCCAAAAATAGTCAGGAAGTGCCAAAAGCTGATAGCAAAGTAGAGGAGACTAAAAAGCAAACTACTTGCACGAAAAAAAGTACAAAGAAGAAAAGTCTGAAAAATAAGTCAAGTAAAAAAGGCAGCAAGCCTGCTCAAAAGGAGCCTGCTCAGAAGGGGCCTGTTCAGATGGAGCCTTCTCCTCCCAGGGGGCCTGCTCAGATGGAGCCTTCTCCTTCCAGGGGGCCTGCTCAGATGGAGCCTTCTCCTTCCAGGGGGCCTGCTCAGATGGAGCCTTCTCCTTCCAAGGGGCCTTCTCCTTCCAAGGGGCCTTCTCAGATAGAGCCTTCTCCTTCCAAGGGGCCTTCTCAGATGGAGCCGCCTGCTTCCAAGGGGCCTTCTCATTTGGAGACTTCTTCCAGGGGGCCTGCTCAGGTGGAGCCACCCCCTGCCATGGAGTCTGCTCAGATGGATGTTGGTCAGATGGAGCCTCCTCCTCCAATGGAGTCTGCTCAGATAGGGCCTGCTCAGACAGAGCCACCTCCTCCCATGGGGCCCACTCAGCTGGAGGTTGATCAGATGGAGCCTCCTCCTCCCACAGAGCCTCCTCTTCACATAGAACCAAGTCCCAAAAAGTCTCCTCGAAAAGATAAAAAGGAAAAGTCCAACATGCAGAGTGAAATGGCACGGAAGGAGCAAGTCCTTATTGAAGTTGGCTTAGTGCCTGTCAAAGATAGCCAGCTTCTAAAGGAAAGTGCAGGTGCACAGGATCTCTCACCACCATCAACACCACCGCCAAAGGAAAACTTAAAAGAAGAGGAGTCAAAAGACCAAAAATTATTCACTGAAGGCGAAGGAAGCAAAGAAGCCCCTCTTCAAAAAGTAGAAGAGGCAGAGAAGAGTCTAGCTGGTCTTGCTGCTATTATCAAGGAATCTGCCAATATTTCATCCTCTGAACAAAACTTGACTATGCCAGAGGGTGAAATTTTAGATGTTAAGTGTCAGGCTGAAGCTGTGCTTTGTGAAATGGAAATGGACACTGATGAGAACAAAACAGAGAATCCCCCTGGCAAAGACCCAGCAGTTGAAGAACCAGTTTCACCAGTGCTGCTTCCCCTACCAATAGAAAACCACGAAGCAGTGTCCAAAACTGCTGTGACATCACCTTCTGTCACTGTAGCAGTAAATGAGTCTCAGGAAATGGATGAAGATGAAGGCATCCACAGTCATGATGGAAGTGATCTAAGTGACAACATGTCAGAGGGTAGTGATGACTCTGGATTGAATGGGGCCCGGCCAGTTCCACAAGAAAACAACAGGAAAAATGCAAAGGAAACCTTGGCAGTGAAAGTGGCTGAGGGAGATTTTGTTTGTATCTTCTGTGATCGCTCTTTTAGAAAGGAAAAAGATTACAGCAAGCACCTCAATCGCCATTTGGTTAATGTATACTTCCTTGAAAAAGCAGCTAAAGGGCAGGAGTAATTAAACTTAGGATAAGGCTTCAGTTCTTAGTTTATAAGATCTATTACATTTAATATTCATTTATAGTTGTAGACAACCTTTTATTTTTTTAAATTGCTTTAATTAGTGTCTGATGTTGATTTTTAAGTGGCACTCTTTTCCTTAGGACTTTATACTTACTGATGGATAAATTTTAGCAAATCCAAGGAAGTTAGTGTACTAAACCAGCAGACACCTCAATCCGTTAGCTTATACATTTAATTGAAATGAGAAGGCCAAGGTGGTATTGTAGCATTCTGTTGCTTTGTCTGGCTGTAACTTGTCACTTTTCTTGCCATGTCTGTCTTCTTGTTTCACATTAGTTTTTTTCTAGTTCTTTGTTTAGTTCTATAAAAATTGGCATACTTAAATAGCAAATTACTTGAAGAATTTGCCTGCTTTATATAAAGTTAGCACTTTAAAATTTTTTTAGAGATGAGAAGAGACATTTAAATTGAAGAAAAATTCTCCCAACAGTGGACATTGTATCAGTCCAGGTATTTACTTCCTGATTTTTGATCAATATCTCTTATTTGTGTATGTTAATCGTCATTATGATTTTGGTGTGTTTTTTTTTGTTTTTTTCGTGTTTTTTTTTTGGTGCTTTAATGGCTTAAGATGTTGCACATTGTTTTTTGTTTTTTTTTAACCTATGCAGTTCAATTTTTTTTTTTAGAAATAGTATTTGTTGAACAGTAACACTTTATACATATATATGCATGTTTATTTTGTCCTCTTTGGAGGGATGCTTTTAGTGTTTGCAAAAGGGCAGTTTTCTTTTTCCTTTGCTGCAATTGTCTTTTTTGCAGAATATTATTAGTGTGTGCAAATTTGTGAGCAAATGAAACATGCAGGTTCAATCCATTGATTTTGAATTTCACATCTTATATCTATGCCAGAATCTGTATTTCACATAAGTTATTTATTTTAAAAGGATATAGTGAGTTCACAGCTCTCATTTTGACCTTTACAATAAATAAACCACTAGGCTCTATATTTAATGGATTTTTATCTCCGATACCAACCGTAAGTAAAAATTTTTGGCTTGTTTTAGTATAACTACTTCCTAGATGTACAGTGTTAAGTCATATATATCTTTGAGGAAGACCTTTTCCATAGATGGTTGGTGTCCATATGGCTACTCAGCTGAATAACGAACTGTAAGTGATATTTGGAAACTGCAAACCTGGAATTAGGAGACACAATTACTCCTTCAAGTTATACAGAATATCAGTTGTGAGATTCCAAAGCCATAGCAAACTAGGTTGAGAGAGGTAGTATGAGTGCTGGTAGACCAGCTGCTACTTACTTTCTATGAATACAATGAAAAAGGCAGGTGAAACTTAAGTACAGTCCAGATTTTAAAAAATCACACTTTCTCAGGGATCTCCACAAACTAGTGGGTGTCCTGGCTGTCCCTGTGACAGCCTCTTTCTACAGGTGAGGCCTCAGATGAATTGCAGCTATCCTGGTGTTCCTGTGGGGGCACTTTGTATTAAGAAAGAGTGTACTTTGAAAACTTTCTTGGTAGGTTCTTTGGCCAGTTGCCAAAGAATATGAAAGAATCCAACGGGATTTTCCTTGCTGATAGCAGTTAATTCATTTCAGTCAAAGTATGATCCCATTAGGGAATCTTGGACAATTCTGATCCTCCCATGTTCTGTTCTGAAATAACCACTTTATATTTCATTTATTTTCTTTTATCTGGTGATCTCTTTGAGGCAGGTATCAGAGTTTGGCAATGCAACATGAAAGATTAGGAAAAGCATTGATGAAGTGTGGGTGGAAAACTTGTTAAAAATCTGAGAGTGAGGTTTGAGTTAAAAGACATTTGAACTTGGAATTGACTGGGAGGCCAAAGATTTAAAGAAGAGAAGATTCTCTCAAGACATGAGGAGTAAGTTGTGTGTTAATGGTGTGTGTTTTGTGTGCATGAATGGGAATTTATAAATGATGTTGAATTCTAGATGAATTCACGGCTCCGACAATCATTGTCAACAGAAGATCAAGCTGCAAATATTTATGTTTTAAAACTTAAATTATAAAGCTAGTTAAATCTTTCTAACAACTAGTTTTAATGTTCATGGGTACATTTTATGTAAGTTACCTTTTACATTCTATATGAAAAGACTCATGTTAAGTACAGATTGGAGATTGGGAATCAGTTTGGGGAAGAGGTTTTGTGGATTCTTTCATGCTACAAAAAAAAATTAGATTTCTGGGGAATTGGACTAATTTTCTTATCTAGTTTTTAAGACTAGAATGCTAAAAACAAAATATGAAGGAAATTAAAACCCCTTATTATTAAATTGATCTGTGAAAACATTGTTACTGGAAATTGAGTGGGACTTGAGGCCTTTCTTCCAGAAAACAAGGACTTGATTGTCAGGCCTATATTAGGTTCTGAACCTTAATGCCATGTATTGTACTTATTAAAAATTGTTTCAATGAAAAATATATTAGTAATATGAACTTCTGGCTTAGTTGGGAGTTCTTCCATTTGAAAAATGTGATATTTGCATGGAACTGTTTGAATCTTTGTTTTCTCAGTTTCCCCTCCACTGGATAGAATTGAAACTAGAATTTTCCCTTTTGTTAAAGGAATAAAAAGTGAATATGTTATCTGTAAATTGATGTTTAGTAACTAGAGATAAACTTGAAATACTAGAATACATTATAAGCCTAATCCTAGGTAGTCTTATGAAAATGTATCTCTTTTATCTTCTGAACCTATATTCACATTGATCTTCAAGATATCTTAAGTTATATTTTTTCCCCTTTTCAGAGCTGCTTCTTTGGGGCTACCTTTTTTTATTGAGGTGTAATTCATAAGGGGCTACATTTCTGATAAGCCTTCTTATAACTATGGCTGGATGTTTTGTTCTAGTCTTCCAAGAAGGGCCATTTTATTTTTTAGAGTTACTTCTAAAGTCATGTGGTCTTTAACTTTGGGGACTATTTTGCATATAAGTGCTAATGCAAATAAATTTAAACCCAAGTAGACCTCATCACATGTCACCCCATGAATGTTGACAATGGAAGGAATACCTTGCCTGTAGTATAATAACAGTTCTGGACTGAAAAACTGGGGAAGAAACTTAATTTTGCATAAACCAGAAAAACACTTAGTGTGTGCAGTTTCCTTGTTGACCTCAGCAGATGAACTGATCTGATAGTGTTAATTCAGATTCAGTAAATTATCTGGTTTGTGTAGACTTGCAATCTACATGCAATTTTAACTAAATCAGATAGCTTTTACATTTTCATTTGTGTACATAGGCTCTCCCCACCCTTTTCAACATCCATTAGTTAATTGATCTTTGTAAACTGGCATTGAAACATTACAACAATGTTTTGTTGCACCAATTTTATAAACTTTTACAGTGCAATACGTGTTATTTTTCCGAGACAAACCAAAGGTTAATATCTCAAGGTTCTTGCTGCCTGCTTTAGCAGCATTTGATGGGAGGATCTTTTATATACATTTGTAATAGATGAAAAATAAACCAGATTGCAAATCCTTTTTTTTTTTTTTTTTTTTAAGCTTAAACCATGTACCAAGTCTTTGGTCCAAATTGTGTAGGATAAGTTAAACTTAAATTGCATTCTATTAACCAATATGAGTGTATTTCTGTAAGCATAGTTATGTTGAAATAAAGTTTTAAAAAAGCATTTTATGCCTTTGTTTATTATTGGTACGTCACGTATCAAAGAAACCAAATTTATTTTGCTAGAATTGCAAGTATATTAATTCTAAAATTACTATGTCTGATAACCCATGGTAGGTAGAAAGGTCATGGCAATCTGTTGTTTGGGGTAACAAGTCCAGTGGGTAGTAGTCCAGACCGCATCTTCCCATACTGTACTTTTCTGGGAGATGGAGGTCAGGGAAAAACAACCTGAAGACAGTTCATAGCATCCTTTACATAGTAATTACTGCCCAACAGGTTCCTGTAACAGCTATGACATAAATACCCTTTCTCAGTAGCAGGCCTGGTGTTAGTACATTTTGACTTATAATTGGAAAAAGATGCATTGAAGGGAAAATAAGTTGAGTTACACTGAGTGTTGACTGCCAAGGTACTGTTTTAAGCATTTTGCTGTATTTAATGAAACTCAAAGGAAAGTGATAAACCATCTTAATAAGAGTCTGCTTTTTTTGTTAATGGAGAAATGTGTTTTAATTTGTTTTTGTTGAGTTGAAAAAAACGGGGGAGGGTGATGGAGAAACCTCTGGCTATGCAAAGCATCAAAACAACTGGATTGCATTCTGTCCAGATACAGCAAGTGACCTGGAAGGTCCTGAGTCCTAAAGAATGGGTATTTTCATATTGATGAGAGTGATTCACCCTCCAGCCTCTTTTGCAAGACTCCTTATCGGCAAAGGGCAAAATGAATTTCCAAGCGTTTATTTATTTATTTTTAAAGATTTTATTTATTTGACAGAGAAAGACACAGCGAGAGAGGGAACACAAGCAGGGGGAGTGGGAGAGGGAGAAGCAGGCTTCCTGCTGAGCAGGGAGCCCGATGCGGGGCTCTATTCCAGGACCCTGAGATCACGACCCGAGCTGAAGGCAGACGCCTAACGACCGAGCCACCCAGACGCCCTCAGCATTTATTTTATTGGTATGGTAGAATCAATGACAAGGAGCGTGAAAGTTTGCGCAACCAAGTATATGTGGGGAATTTATCTTGAATACATAAATGCTATTGATGTCTGACTTGGTTTGTTATCTTTAATGAGTGAAGGAATGGTTACAAGTGTCTTTCTTCAGTCCCTTTCTATTTCTTTCCTAGGGGCTTACCCTTCTTAGGATGTTTACATATGCCATACATTTACACTTGACCTGTTGACCATCTATTTTTCTCCCCAGGTCTCCGTGAGGGCTTGACTCTTAATTTGTAGGTAGAATTACAGTGTAGTTGGGTGAGCATCCACCTAGGGTACTCCACAGCATTCATTCTCAGCTTCATAAAGGCAGATTGCTGAAGGTACTAAGAACAATGCACTAGTGTTTGGTAATAAGGGAAAGTTTCAGTGTTAAGAAATTGCCTTTTCAAACGAGCACTGCATCAGGTGCTCTGTGGGCCTTTGAGTTAGAGCTGGGTTCACAATGGGCCTCTCTTCCTTACCACTATAAAATGGGCAAACCATTTTAACTTTACTGAACCTATTCCTTCAGCTATAAAAGGGACATGGAATTTCTATCCAGAGAGGCTTTGAGTGTTAAGTGCTTATTAAGCATTTAGCCTGGTGCTTGGTATATAGTTTTACTGGGGACCTCTTTGATTACATGGCAAACCGAGTAACTATCCTTAAATACATGAAGTCCTTCCTCTATATTTGGGCAGGATTAAGTTGTGTAATTCACCTGTTTGTCTTGCAAAACAGCTTTTAATGTTAAAGTAGTACACGGGCTTTTGTGTCAAACTATATTGTAATATATTGGGAGTCAGAATGCTTTTATGTTCACTGCTTTATTAAGCAGCTAAAATAGTATGTGGTCCTTGGTAGAGTAGTTACCTGGGCCAAGAATTGTGTGTGGTGTGTATTTCTGTGTGTTTCTCCTTGATTTTAGCTAATTAATGATGGTAGGTTTACTGTAATTTTTAAATTCTGATAATGCACGGGCACCTGGGTGGCTCAGTCGTTAAGTGTCTGCCTTCAGCTCAGGTCATGATCCCAGGGTCCTGGGATTGAGTCCCGCATTGGGCTCCCTGCTCAGCGGGAACCCTGCTTCTCCCTCTCCCACTCCCCCTGCTTGTATTCCCTCTCTCGCTGTGTCTCTCTCTGTCTCTGTCAAATAAATAAATAAAAAAATCTTTAAAAAAAAATTCTGGGGCGCCTGGGTGGCTCAGTCGTTAAGCGTCTGCCTTCGGCTCAGGTCATGATCCCAGGGTCCTGGGATCGAGGCCCACATCAGATTCCCTGCTCAGCAGGAAGCCTGCTTCTCCCTCTCCCCCTGCTTGTGTTCCCCCTCTCGCTGTGTCTTTATCAAATAAATTAATAAAATCTTTAAAAAAATTGATAATGCAGAAATTTCTTGGTTCCTAAAGGAGAGTATTTTTCTGGATGCAAGGAGAGTCAACCCAAGTAGCAGGAAATAGTAAATCTTGAGAAAGAGACTTTGTTAAATTTTATTTTGAGAAACATTCAAACTTAGAGAAATTGCAGCAATGGTACCTTGGAATTTTGTGTATCATTTGGATTCACTCACATTTGCTTCTATATGTTATGTATATATTATTTGCTGAACCACCAGAAATTAAGTGGCATACCTTTTTATTTCTGAATATTTCAGTTTGTGTCTCCTAAGAATAAGGGCATTCTCTTGCACAACCACACTCCAGTTATCAAATTTAGGACTTTTAAGAATGATAGAGTATTTCTCTTACAATCTATGTTCAAATTATGCCAAATGTCTTAATACTAACCTTTAACAATCCCCCTGTTCCTATTATCCATTGCATTTAGTTGTCTCATCTCTTCAATTTCCTCGAATTTCCTCTGGTTTCTCTTCAGATCGCATAAATCTAATTTAGAACAACTCCCTAGCTTGTTCTTCACAACAGTAATAAGAGTTTGAAGAGTTCATGCCAGCTGTTTAAGGAGTGTTTCTTAATTTAGATTATTCTACTATTTCCTCTTTTTATTTATTTTTTTAAACTTTTTATTTATTCATGAGAGAGAGAGAGAGAGGCACAGGGAGAAGCAGGCTCCCAAGGAACAGGGAGCCTGATGTGGGACTCGATCCCAGGACCCTGGGATCACGACCCGAGCCTACTATTTCCTCATACCTCAATTCAGGTTATGCATTTTGGCAGGAATACTAAATATTGGTGCATTACACCAGATGGCATACATTGTGTCAGTTTATCCCATTATTAGTGTTAACTCTTACTTGGTTAAGGTGTTGTCCACCAGATTTCTCTTACTTTTTTTTTCCCCTTCATAATATTCTGTGGGAGGATAATTTTTTTTTAAGATTTTATTTATTTGACAGAGAACACAGCGAGAGGGAGCACAAGCAGGGGGAGTGGGGGAAGGAGAAGCAGGCTTCCTGCTGAGCAGGGAGCCCGATGTGGGGCTCGATCCCAGTACCCTGGGACCATGACCTGAGCCGAAGGCAGACGCTTAATGACTGAGCCACCCAGGCGCCCCTCTGTGGGAGGATATACTGAAAGTATCAACAAACCCAGTGATTTTAGCATATAATTATTTTTGCTTGAATCAGTTATACCTTCTGTGTTCACTGGTGTTCTGTCAGGAAGAGCTTTTCCTTCTGGTAGAGCCCAGTTCTTGTTTCCTGTGTTATCTGGCAGTCATTCACTTTACTCCAATTCAGCCAGTGAGGGGGACGCCCTTTCTGGCTCCCTTCATGAGACTTAAGAGTCTTAAAACACTGAAGGTTCTTACTTAATGACCAAATACTTTGAAACTCAGATATATCAAATTTCTCTCTGCTTAAGTCATAACAGTACTATAAAATTATGGAAGCTTTCTGGAATGTCTTTTTTTTTTTTAGATTTTATTTATTTGAGAGAGAGAGCACATGAGAGGGGGGAGGGTCAGAGGGAGAAGCAGACTCCCTGCCGAGCAGGGAGCCCGATGCGGGACTCAATCCAGGGACTCCAGGATCATGACCTGAGCCAAAGGCAGTTGCTTAACCAACTGGGCCACCCAGGCGCCCTGGAATGTCTTAAGGTATCAACTGCAGGTGGAAATTTACCAGTGGTCAAGATTCCACCACCAGAAGGGGCAATTTTAAAGAACAGTATCCTAATTCTTATATTAATTTTGAAATGCCACACCTTTTATTTCTTAGTGTGTGTGCCCTAGTTGCTGTTTAAAAATCACATAATGCATATGAAACTAAATTCTCGTTAAAAATGTTAAAATCCATCTTGACTAGCTCTCTTCCTGTTAACCCTCTTACTCTCATTTGTTCTCTAGACTTAACTACTTTTAATGGTTTACTGTTAACTTTTTACCTCCATATTTGTATACACATTAAAATATTTGATTTTTTTGCTTTTGACAAATGGGATTATTGACAATTTGCAGAATTTGGGGATCTTTGTCAGTAGTTAGGAACTTCCTCATTCTTTGTAACTATTGCATAATGTTCCAAAGGGTGAATGTCATGATTTAATCTCTTTAATGCCTATTTCTCTGACATCTTTATGCCAAAGTTGGTTGACAACCTGCAAGTATTCTGAGAATGGAAACCATACGAAGTAAGGTTCAGAGGACCGTTATTTATCTTACAGTCTTACAAATTATGTTAGTTTGTGCTTGTGTTCTTTTTTTTAAAAGATTTTATTTATTTATTTGACAGAGACACAGGGAGAGAGGGAACACAAGCAGGGCGAGTGGGAGAGGGAGAAGCAGGCTTCCCCCGGAGCAGGGAGCCTGATGTGGGGCTTGATCCCAGAACCCTGGGATCATGACCCGAGCTGAAAGCAGACGCTTAAGGACTGAGCCACCCAGGCGCCCCTGTGCTTGTGTGCTTAAGATAGAACTTCCTTCAGGTTTTCTAGTAGTAATCAAGTCTTGTACTTTTTATGTTAAAACTTTTTTTTTTAACACAGAAGATGTATATATTTGGAATGTTTAATTTAGTGTTGCTTAAAATAACAGAATGATGAATAATATTCCCAACATGTAATGTTCAGCATAGATGCAGGTAGGCAATAGCACTTCACACTCAGCTAACATTGCTGGTGTGAATGTATTATCCATATAATGGCATATTAAGGAATTGTAATTTGAGCATAAGATATAACTAGCTGGGCCATGTCTATTTGCCCTGTGTGGGGAGCCCAACGGGAGTCTTATTGGCATAAAAGAACAATTTTTCTGATGAGATGTTCTGTGCCCTGTGCACAGAAGTATGAAATTCCATTAAAGGAAGCTGTTGAAGAGAAATAAAATGGCTGATCTCATGTAAGAGTAGGTAGGACTTAACTCATGATCCATGTGAAACAACTCAAGTCATTGGGAAACACTGCATGGGCTTAGAGATCCTGCATTAGCATCTAGGAGTATAAGTACTTTTTTATAAGCACCAAGCACAGTTCTAAGCACATCACATTAACTCAACCCCTCAACATCACTAAGAAGTAGGTTATTACTCCCACATTGCATCCTACAGACAAGTACATTGCTTGATGTCACAGTAGGAAGTGGCAGGTTTGTGCCACACTGCCATTTTGATTAAGTGAATATGTGGGGAAATGGATGTTATAAAAATAAAAGGAGCAATTAGGAGTGATCAAAGGGATATCCGCCTAATCTGAATGTTCTCAATTTACAGTGCCCTATTAACATGATAAAAAGGGCACTCTAAACAGGCTATCATAACTTCTAATCAGTTTATATTTATTAAAGACCCTATGAGAAGCTTACCATCAGTAGTCAGGTTAATTTCACCTTTTTGAAAAAGAAGTAAACTACGATAAAAGAACTGTGCCCTAATCCTACTTAATTCTAGTTCTGAGATAGCATAAACTGGCATTTTTTTTAAGCTGGCATTTTTAGATAAGCCACTATATTATGTGGATAGCCATATACATATTTTAAAGATTTATTTTATTTTTTAATTAAATTTTTTTAAAAAATAGAAACATCACTTTTATTGACAAGTTAGGGCCACAACAGACAGCTTCCAGAACAGAAATAAGACAGTCCCAAGACAATGGAGTGTAAAATCGTAGTAGACAGGTTAATACTCTTCACCCTCATCCTCTCCCTCAGCACTAGCCGCTCCAACCTCCTCATAATCCTTCTCAAGGGCAGCCATGTCCTCACGGGCCTCAGAAAACTCTCCCTTCCTCCATGCCCTCCCCCACAAACCAGTGAACAAATGCACGCTTGGCATACATCAGGTCAAACTTGTGGTCCAGGCAAGCCCAGGCCTCAGTGATGGCTGTGGTGTTGCTCAGCATGCTCAGAGTGCACTGTACTTGGGCCAGTCTCCACCGGGCACCACAGTGGGAGGCTGGTAATTAATGCCCATTTTGAAGCCAGTGGGACACCAGTCCACAAACTGGATGGTACGCTTGGTTTTGATGGTGGCAATGGCAGCATTGACATCTTTGGGAACCACGTCGCCACAGTACAACAGGCAGCAGGCCATGTATTTACCATGCTGAGGGTCACATTTCACCATCTGGTTGGCTGGCTCAAGGCTTGCGTTGGTGATCTCTGCTATAGTCAGCTGTTCATGGTAGGCTTTCTCAGCAGAGATGACGGGGGCGTAGGTGGCCAGAGGGAAGTGGATGCGGGGGTAGGGCACCAGGTCGGTCTGGAATTCTGTCAGATCAACATTCAGAGCTCCATCAAAAATGAGGGAAGCAGTGATGGAGGACACAATTTGACCTATCAACCTATTTAGATTAGTGTAGGTTGGGCATTCAATATCGAGGTTTCTACGACAGATGTCATAGATGGCCTCATTGTCTACCATGAAGGCACAATCAGAGTGCTCCAGGGTGTGTGGGTAGTGAGGATGGAGTTGTAGGGCTCAACTACAGCTGTGGAAACCTGGGGGGCTGGGTAAATGGAGAGCTCCAGCTTGGACTTCTTGCCATAATCGACAGAGAGACATTCCATCAGCAGGGAGGTGAACCTAGAACCAGTTCCTCCTCCAAAGCTGTGGAAAACCAAGAAGCCCTGAAGACCTGTGCACTGGTCAGCCAGCCTTTGAATATGGTCCAAGACAAGGTCAATGATCTCCTTGCCAATGGTGTAGTGCCCTTGGGCATAGTTGTTGGCAGCGTCCTCCTTGCCGGTGATGAGCCGCTCAGGGTGGAAGAGCTGCCAATAGGTGCTGGTGCAAACTTCATCAATGACCCTGGGTTCCAGGTCTACAAACACGGCCCTGGGCACATGCTTGCCAGTGCCAGTCTCACTGAAGAAGGTGTTGAGTCATCTTCCCCGATGGTCTTGTCACTTGGCATCTGGCCATTGTGCTGGATGCCATGTTCCAGGCAATAGAGCTCCCAGCAGGCATTGCTGATCTGGACACCAGCCTGGACCATGTGGATGGAGATGCACTCACGCATGACTGAGACTTATAGGGTTCCTTGGGGCTGGAGGAGGTGAGGGGATGGCGACAAGGTTCTCCCGCTGACAGACTACCAAAGAGTCCGGGGAAGAAGTAAGAGCTAAAGATTTATTTTAGAGAATGAGCATGAGCTGGGAAAGGAGCGGAGAGGGAGGGAGAAGGGAGGGGAAAGAATGTCAAGCAGACTCCCGAGCTGATCCCCGAGACCGACACAGGGCTTGATCCCATGACCCCGAGATCATGACCTGAGCCAAAACCAAGAGCTGGATGCTTAACCCACTGACCACCCAGGTGCCCCTGTGGGTAGCTATTTGTTTTTTTTTGTTGTTGTTGTTGTTGTTTTTTGTTTTTAAGATTTTATCTGAGGGGCACCTGGGTGGCTGGCTCAGTCAGTTAAATGTCTGCCTTCGGCTTGGGTCAAGATCCTAAGGTCCTGGGATCGAGCCCCACGTCGGGCTCCCTGCTCTGCGGGAAGCCTGCTTCTCCCTCTCCCACTCCCCCTGCTTGTGTTCCCTCTCTTGCTGTGTCTCTGTCAAATAGATAAATAAAATCTTAAAAAAAAAGATTTTATTTGAGAGTGAGAGAAAGAGAACACACAAGCAGGGGGGAGGGGTAGAGGGAGAAGCAGACTCCCTGCCAAGTAGGGAGCCCGATGTGGGACTCTATCCCAGGACCCCGGGATCATGACCCCAGCCGAAGGCAGATGCTTAACTGACTGAGCCACCCAGGCATTCTCTTTTTTTTTTTTTTAAAAAGATTATATGAGAGAGAGAGAGAGGGAGCACAAGCAGGGTAATGGCAGAGTGAGAGGGAGAAGCAGGCTTACCCACTAAGCATTAGGGAACCCAACGTGGGTCTTGATCCCAATGCGGGTCTTGATCCCAGGACCCCAAGATCATGACCCAAGCCAAGGCAGATGCCCAACTGACTGAGCCACCCAGGTGCCCCAGGGATATTGTTTTAAACTGTGCATGTATTACTCGCACAAACTTAAAGTGAAAAAAAAATCCATTCAGATTCAAATCTAGCCTATGTCCACCCACATGGAGCACCCCCATGGATCCCGGGGTCCTGGGATCAAGACCCACATGGGGCTCCTTGCTCAGCGGGGAGCCTGCTTCTCCCTCTATCCCTCCCTTGACAAATAAAATCTTTAAAAAATATTTTAAAAACCCCAATATTCCTAAAAGATTTATGATGGCATCAACATTCCATAGTCTTTTCCTCCCTCCTTTCCTCAGTCACATAGCTGCTATTTGTACCTGACCTATAGGTACATATAGCAGGTAAATTTAAACTAGCACCAAATTCCTTATTTTGCAGATTTACAGGGGATTCTCTTCATAAGGTTGTTAGAATAGATAGCATGTTACACTGCGTTTTCCTCAAGGTGATGAACATGCCTGATACTTGTAGATAAAATCTGGTGCACAGATTCTTGGTAGCACTTCCAGTCATCTTGAATTTGTGCTGCCATTTTGATTTGCTTTGACCAATAGAATGCAGCGGAGTGACGTGTCGCTTCTGAGCTTCAGCTCCCGGAGGGCTTGCCTCTTCTCTCATGCTCTTTCTGAACACTGTCACAGGTTTGTAAACAAGCTTTAGGGTGAGACACAGTAGATACGAGTGACCTCTGGAAAAAGGCCCAGGTTTCCTAGCTATTACAACTATCCCAGCCGGAGCTCCTGATGTAGAGTGAACTCTGCAAGTGCATGTCCCTGTAGAGCAGAAGAGTCCCTGAGCTGAGCCTAGATTAAACTGCCAAACTAAGGAATGGGAGCAAATAAATGCTTGTGTAAAGCCACTTAGTTTTGGTTTGTCACTTAGTTTGTTACCCAGCGATAGATAAGGATACAAACCTAATAATGGCCTCAATCTGGTTAATAAAAAAGCATTTCCAGGGCGCCTGGGTGGCTCAGTAAGTTAAGCGTCTGCCTTCGGCTCAGGTCATGATCCCACATCGGGCTCCCTGCTCAGCGGGGAGTCTCCTTCTCCCTCTCCCTCTACCTGCCGCTCCCCCTGCTTGTGCTCTCTCTGTCAAATAAAAAAATAAAATCTTAAAAAAAAAAAAAGCATTTCCAGTGAACAAATGAGCAACTACCTAGAAGTGACTTAACCCGTGCCTATTGGGGGAGTTAGTGGGTAAACGGGACCATTAGGCATAGTTTTCCTTTGTTGAACAGTCTCATCCAAGTTCCCATGCTGAAAATTTTCACATTTCTCAGAATTAGCTTTACATAATAGCTTTATTTGTTCGGTGAAAAAGACATTTTCTTTAGCTAGTGTTTCAGCAAAATACATCTTTTATCTGGCATTTTAGAGAAAAGTAGTCCCATTTCTCTAATTTTCCTTCCTGTTGTGTAATCATGGAGTTTTAAAGTCAAAGACGGGAAAAAAAAACTTCTTTTAAGCCTGATGTTAAATGCTGAGAAAAACTGGAGATAAGAGAAAGTTTTTAGGATTCCCTTTTAGTGAAAGTAAGATGTAAAAATGAACAGGAATAGGATGAGTGCTATACAAGTAGAAAAGGCAAGCCCATTTACACAAGTTCAGGACCAGATCAATTTGGTATTTGAAGCTATTTGATTTGTGAATAGAGTTCTTCTGTTCTAATACAGTTCTAATTCTATGTCACTAGTAGAGTCAGGACTTAAAAATCAGTTTCTTTTCTGTGGTAATTTAGTGGTATAATTCTTTGGATGTTTGCATTCCAGATTTCCTGTGTATTTAATTTACTATTTTCTTAATCAGAACTGTGGTTCAGGATCTCCACTCATGCTGTGATCTGTCCGTGGTACTTGGCAAAGCTCACTAGCACTGTGGAAAGATTCCCAGCCAGCCACGAAAGCACAGCTGATTTAAAGCTATCTGAGATGGTAAGAGCAAGGAAATCACACTGGGACACTGGATGTTTGTTCAGCATTGCTGAAGTAAGACAGCCAGAGAATAATAGCACATCACACACACACACACACACACACACTCTGCCCTAGCCCTGAGAAATACTCTTCTCACAGTAGAATTGTGCACAGTAGAATTCAAAGGAAGCCAGAAAGAATTAACGTGGCAGTTACAGTTTCCATGGAAATTGTGTCATTGCTTTTGGAGGTCTTCAAAGTGGTCTTTCCGAGATAACATGTTTCCCCCTTGAGGTTGAAAAGGTCTCTCCTTTAGACTTGTGATGCGTTCCCATATATAGAGGACATACCGTGTAGTGGTTAGAAACCTGGGTGCTATCTGATGGGACTGTTCTGTATCCTAATTGTGGTGGTCGGTACACAGACATATCTATATTGAAATCCATAGAACTGTACAATGAAAGGGAAAAAAGTCAGTTTCCCTGTATAATTAAACCCACAGGGGTACTGAACCTAGACTGCTTGGGTTTGTTTGAATCACAGCTCCATTGTTCATTAGGTGTGTGACCCTGGGCAAATTACTTGTGCCTTAGTTTCCCCATCTGTAAATGCAGGTAATAATAGTATCTCCTGCATGGAGTTTGCTGTAGGGATTCAGCTAATATATGTAAAACACTTAAAACAGTGTCTGGCTCATTGTATGTGCTATATAAGAGATAGCTACTATTATTATAATGTAAAGGAATAAAAAGATGTATGAGCTATAATATCATCATAGCAAACACGAACAGTCTAAAATACAACTACCATGAGGTGGTGCCCTTATGCAGGAAAGGAAGAAACCCTAAAAGAATGCAAATGCTACTAAGCAAAAAAAAAAATTTTTTTTTTAAGAGAGTGCACGTGTGTGTGTGCATGTGTGCCCTGTTGGAGGATAGAGGCAGAGAGAGAGTGAAAGAGAATCCTAAGCAGGCTCCACACCCACCCAGTGCGGAGCCCAGTTCGGTGCTCCAACTCACAACCCTGAGATCATGACCTGAGCCAAAATCAAGAGTCAGATGCTTAACCGACTGAGCCTGAGGTGCCCCTCTACTAAGCAAATTTAAGTCTGCTCTGTTGCTATTTTCCAGGGAAGGCAAAACCCAACCAAACAAGAAAATCCCCTCATTCTCCTAATTAATTCAATTATTCATTGAATGCCTATTTTCCAGGGACTTACTGAAAAGTTAGAAAGGATCTTGGCAGTCCCTCACTTCCCAGATCACCTGAGGATGTGTTCTCCAGGGCATGTGTATCTTTTTTTTGTGTGTGTGAGGCCTGGCTTTTCAGATTTACCACAGCTACTGGCTAGAAGTACTGATAATGTCTACAACTAAGCATCGTATCTATGGCATCTACCAGTGAGAATATTAAGACCAAAGAAATTCTTCCACTAGGTTGATTACTTACAAGGGAAATCCTGAGAATTATTTGGGAGAGAAAAGGAAGCTTCTGAAAAACAGGAACCTGGGGGTCCAAGCCATGGGTATTTTAAGGATGCTCTAGACAGACTTAGGAATATTCAGATCATGAATCTCTTGTACAAAATGAGAGAATAACAATGCTCTTCAACACGAAGGGAAAAATGAGGCATCATTCCTATATGGTATTCAAATATTAATCTTGAACCATTCCCCTATCATTACAGGACATTAATGGGACAGACAACATGACACAGAGACATTAAGAGCAGGCAGAGGTGCTCTCCATTCGATTCACATGAGTGTGAGGTCTTGTTTTTAATGTTTAAGCATTACTCTTTGACAGTTGAGAAAACAATCCCCCTGGGAGGAGGAAAGCAGCCAAGAGAAAATGGAACAGTCTGAGAAAGAATGGAAATGATTCTATTGCTCCACAAGGCAGAGCCAAGTGGGAGGGAAGCCAGGATAAATGATCAGAGGCTGTCTACGAACCAGCTCGCCCCAGCTTGGGCGCTGGGTGCCTACTCAGTGAAGCAATAACAGCTCTACCATGGCTGGCACAGCGGGAGCTCCAAGTTAGTCATCTGCAGGAAACTGGCCTTGATCTCCATTTTGTAATCAGTGTCTGAACGATCCAGAAACACAAGCCCACAGGATTGCATCTGGGCTCTACTTCTCCTTGGTTGTCATGGGAAGGGAGCGTTGCAAGTAACATAAACAAATTTAGACTCTGGGGGAACTACACAGTAAAGTTATTTTTTTTCTCAAGATTTTATTTATTTATTTGACAGAGACAGCGAGAGAAGGGACACAAGCAGGGGAAGTGGGAGAGGGAGAAGCAGGGTTCTCACGGAGCAGGAAGCCCGATGTGGGACTCGATCCCAGGACCCTGGGATCATGACCTGAGCCGAAGGCAGATGTTTAACTGACTGAGCCACCCAGGCGCCCCCACAGTAAAGTTCTAATGGCCATTTATGGTGATTAAAAATACAAAATGTGTTAAACTGTTTCGGGAACTTGGAAGGAAATGCTGCTGTTTCAAGGAGGGGAAGAGATAAGGTGTAACTTTAAAAAAAAAACTTTGAGTTTAATATTACATAGAAGTCAAAAACCTTTGATGGCACATATTTTACTTCCTTTAGGTGTCAGGAATACAAAAGAGGTGACATGCTGAATGCCACACAGCTGCAGAAATTGTAAATGATCTAGTATAAATGTGCTTGTTTTCTAGCCCCTCGAAACCATCTGTTTTGTGGAAAAGTGAGTGGGCTGTCCTGACCCTTTGCCATTAATTTCTCCTCGTTACTTATTCCTGCATGATTACTGATTCAAGGGAGCTCTCCATACTTAGATTACTAGATTAAGAAGTATCATGAAGCTGACTAATGCTCAGAAACCAACACAGTAACAACTTAAAGTTACATCCACTGTGGAGCAGTTGAATATACCAGCAGTGATCCTGGGCTGCATGAGGTTGGCAGAATATGGAG
This sequence comes from Zalophus californianus, assembly GCF_009762305.2. Classification (NCBI taxonomy): domain Eukaryota; kingdom Metazoa; phylum Chordata; class Mammalia; order Carnivora; family Otariidae; genus Zalophus; species Zalophus californianus. The sequence continues at coordinate 45,062,547 of NC_045596.1, forward strand.
TAAGTTAACACGGATCCTAGCAGAAGTCCTCGACTGTCTAGGTATGGGGCCTCATTTTTGTCTGTGGTATTGGAACCACTCTTCCCTGGCTTTCCTGCCTGTTTTTGCTGAGAATTATACAAGGACTAAGAAAAATCTAATGTCTTTCCCTCCTGTTATAAGTGAGAAAATGAAGACCTGAAGACATTAACTAATATAACCAGGGAAACTAAACTTGCCGAGTAAACTGTACTGTTTGAAACTTCTAGCAAGGTATACTGGAACATCTGCTTCAGTCAAGCTTTATAAAACAAAACCATTGAATTTTAGAGTTAAAAGAGATCTGAGAGTCTAAATTAAGAACATTGAAAAACTGGATCTTTGTTAGGAGGCCTAAAAGCTTAGAGACGATAAGGAGGAATGCTTTGCTTTCTAAAATATTCAGAAGTTATTGGGGTAATGACAGCATCAGTTCGTAGGTTCTATATTTTTATACAAATGCCAGACTTTTAACTTGTAAAATTAATCGTATTTCATTTTTTCTAAAATAAAAACAACTAGAAATTGATTTTCTCAATTTGGGAAGTTACCGCCCTCTAGAGGGTGGGCTTGGAAATGTGAGAGGTACTTTTTTTTTTTTTTTCTTAAGATTTTTATTTTTGAGAGCGAGCATGAGCTGGGGAGAGGAGCAGAGGGAGAAACAGACTCCCTGCTGAACAGAGAGCCCGATGCAGGACTCGAACCCAGGACCCTGGGATCATGACCTGAGCCAAAGGTAGACCTTTAACTGACTGAGCCACCCAGGTGCCTGAGAGGTGCTTTTTCTTTGTCACAATGACTAATGGGGCAGCGGGAGTTGTTACTGACTGGCATTTATTATCTGGGGATGAGGGATGCTGTCATACTGAAATGCAGGGTTACACATAAAGAGCTCCTTTCCCCAAAATGCCAATAGTATTTTCTATGAAACATGATGCGAGATGTAGTTTTTACAAATTGCACCTTAAAATGCTAACCATTTATTCTAAGCTGTCTCAGTGAGATGGGGGCTGGGGGATACCCATTGACTGAGAACATAGGTATGTTTATTAATTTTATGGTAAACCTTAGTCTACAGGAAATGCATGGATCTGACTGCATTTCAGGCCAGCTAATCCCACTAGCATTTATCTCAACATTGGGATCTGGGACTTGACTTGCCAATTGTTCACTGTACACAGCTACAGTGCTACTTACTCAGCTAGGAATAAAAGGTAGACATCTGACTGATGTAATGTTATACAGTATATACAGGCAGATGTTGATAAAATGGTTCTTTTTTTTATTTTTAAAATATTTTATTTATTTATTCATGAGGGACAGAGGGAGAGAGAGAGGGAGAGAAGCAGAGGGAGAAGCAGGCTCCCAAGGAGCAGGGAGCCCGATGCGGGACTCGATCCCAGGACCCTGGGATCATGACCTGAGCCGAAGGCAGACGCTTAACCATCTGAGCCACCCAGGCGCCTGTTGATAAAATGGTTCTAAGTGCTCTGATAACTGCAGAATAGGCTCTGGCTGTCACAAAGATATAACCTGAATCTTTTTAAGATTTTCAGGTAGGATTATGTAAGGTATCTACTTGATTCTCCAGTGTTCATTCTCCCCTAAGTAATAAAAACCCCAAATGGTCTCCATTTCCCCCAACATCTTTCAGCTCTGTTGTGGGTGGGTGTGACCATTGTGACTTGACCAATGGACGGTATGGAATGTGTGCAATTTCCAACATTTCCCCCTTCTCTGAAATAGGGAAACTGTGTGTTCTTACTCACTTTCCCTCTTGCCACTTGCTGGGAAGGGTTGACAACCTGAATCACCTTAGACCTAGAGAAGAAGCCACGGAATGTTCCACCAGTTGGATACTTGGATGATTATACGGAGCAGAGGAACCTATTCACTTCTATCTTACTTAAGCCAATGTATTTTGAACAAATTCATTTTTTGCCATTTTTTCATATGCCAACTGTTGTGTTGCTCTCTCAATTAGGCTGCAAATAAATGACGTCTGGTCTTTTTTTTTTTAAGTTTATTTTTTTGTAATCTCTATCCCCAACATGGGGCTCAAACTCATGACCCTGAGATCAAGAGTTGAATGCTTCTCTGACTGAGCCAGCTTGGTGCCCCAACAACTGTTTTTGTTGTTTTTTTTTTTAAAGATTTTATTTATTTATTTGACGGACAGAGACACAGCGAGAGAGGGAACACAAGCAGGGGGAATGGGAGAGGGAGAAGCAGGCTTCCCGCTAAGCAGGGAGCCCGATGTGGGGCTTGATCCCAGGACCCTGGGATCATGACCTGAGCGGAAGGCAGATGCTTAACAACAGAGCCACCCAGGTGCCCTCTAACTGGTCTTAATAAATAAGTAGTGCGAGAAACTTGAATGTGGCTGAACTCCTTTTTAGGTATATTTGGGTCGCAAATACATATCTTACAAAAAAATAACTTGTATTTACAAATTCAATACATTACAAACAGGCAGTCTTGGGTGGTTTAAAAAGGGTGGGAGCAAAGAGAGCTTTATTGTAGTTATATTTAATACAATTCAGTGTATGTAGTTATGTCTAATATAGTTAATATTCAGTGTGAACAAGATCAACTTCACCTATTTATCTATTTTTTCTTCTTCTGTAGATTGTACACAAGGGAAGGAGGCTTCTTGGTTTTATAGGCCACACTTCTCTTGAGGCGCTCTCCTTTGATGTTAACAATATGTGGCAAGAGAGGGGGCCGGACTGTCAGAACCGTTCCTTGAGGTGTGTAGCCTCGGAGATGCAGTCTGTCCTTACACTGAGGTGTTACTGCAACCCAACCTATGCAGGCATGCGACAGAACACAAAATGGTGTTAGCAACCATCTTATTAAAAACACCAAGCTCGGGCGCCTGGGTGGCTCAGTTGGTTAAGCGACTGCCTTCGGCTCAGGTCGTGATCCTGGAGTCCCGGGATCGAGTCCCACATCGGGCTCCCTGCTCAGCGGGGAGTCTGCTTCTCCCTCTGACCATCTTCCCTCTCGTGCTCTCTATCTCTCATTCTCTCTCTCTCAAATAAATAAAATCTTTAAAAAAACAAAACAAAACAAAACAAAAAACACCAAGCTCAAGCTCAAAATGGAGCACCAAAGGAGGTTACTGCTCTTTTTTGCCTTTTTTTTTTTTTTTAAGGATTTTATTTATTTGACAGAGAGAGACCGAACACAAGCAGGGGGAGTGGCAGGAAGAGGGAGAAGCAGGCTTCCCGCTGAGCAGGGAGCCCGATGCAGGCTTGATCCCAGGACTCTGGGATCATGACCTGAGCCGAAGGCAGACAATTAATGACCGAGCCACCCAGGTGTCCCTCTTTTGCTCTATTTTTAAAGAAAGCATGCAATGCATTTGTGAAAAGGTACAAATTTATTTTTACAGTAGGTTGCATTTAATGAATAAACTAGTACGTATTTCCTAAAATCCTCTCAGTTTATGTCAGTTAAATGCACATTTCTATAAAAATATACTGTAAATCAATAAGGCTACTTTATTCACCTTTTAAAAAGTGCCTGGTGTAAAATTACCTGCAGAGGAAAACTTGATGTCAGCCACTGCTTCAGATTCCCCAAGTCCTTCTTTTAATGTAATGTCTTCACCAACAAGAGGAGGAAATCCTGCCATTCGTTCTTCTCCACCCATTGGAACCTGCCATTGAGATAAATATTCTCAGCTACTGAAAACCCCAAATCATTTCTAGTTCAAATGAAAAGCATGGGAGAGCTCTGTAGGGAGATGAAGCCTATAGAGATCCCAGTGACAAAATCTGCATGTGAGCATGTGTCTGGTGGTAACCTCCTGATAGCAGCATCTTGTTTTATTAGTTTACACTATTTTTACAGCCCTCCATAAAGCTTTACAGAGTAATGTTTGGCAATTACGGTAACATCCCTCAAAATACCTTAGTTCTCATAGGCCCGGCTGGCCTCAAAGATTAATCCCTCCCTGCCTCATTACAAGTGAAGGGTACATGTATAATGGGTAAGGTTCAGCTTCTGCTTACAGATGTGTCCATGAATGGGAAGTAACTGGATAATTATTAATAGATCTCTCTGTGTTTAACATGAGGGACACAAGATAGATGTTATAATATGGTCCCTGCGCCCACAGTGGTCAGAAGGTGGAGATAACAGGTAGACAAATTACAAGGTAAGGAGTGTGATGGGAAGTGTCTATTAAGTACTATGGTTGTGGAGGAAGAAGTAATAAACACTGTTTTGGTCGAGGAAAACATTAATGAAGAAGCAGTATCTGAGCAGTATTTTGAGAAATAGGTTGAAGTTACTTACTGGAATGGTATTCTGGGTTAGCATATATATAGACAAAAAAACAGGAAAAAGGATGATGAGTTCAGGGAACTGTAGTTAACTGTATAGGACATATTACGTCTGTGTTATGAGTGTGTATTAGTAATGACGCTATCAGTTTGGACTTCTCAGTAATGTGGAACTACCAGGGAATTATAAGCAGGAAAAAGAATAGAGATAGGAATAAAAAAATACTGTGGCCTGCTTTGTATTTTTGAAAGATCTCTGTAGTGCAGGGTGTCTTAACTTTGGCACTATTGACATTTTAGGCTGAATAATTCTTTGGGGGGGGTGGTGGGGAGGCTGTCCTGTGCATTGTAGAATTTTTAGCAGCATCCCTGGCATCTACTCAGTATCCAAGTTGTGAAAAACAAAACTGTCTCCAGTCATTGTCAAAGGGCCCCTGGGGGCAAAAGTCAACCCTGGTTGAGAAGCACTGCCTTAGTGGCCGTGTAGGTATATGCGGGGTGGAGGTTGGAGGAGGGCAAAAGCTGGAAGCTAAGAAAATACTTCAGGATCTCAAAAACAGCCTACTGACATCAGATTACAGCCTGAATTGGGAGGCTGGATTCAGCGATAATTAGGAGGCAGGGCTGACTTTCATTTGGGAGGTAAGAAAACCAGGAGGCAAGAATGAGTCTCAGAGTAGCCCCCCAAACACGTTTCTGTTACAGTGGGAGAGAAGGCTGGGACTGTTGCTTTGGAAAGTATCAGTGATGTCCACTCTGAAAACTACACAGATGAGTGGGGGTAGAGAACCACAGAGTTCATTTTTGTGAGAGCCATATTAAACAAATTCAGGAAGTTTTCTTTCCTGTAAGTCTCCAGCTGTATTTCAACTCATGTATTATCGTTTTGCCTAAAAAGTGAGCAAATTTGACGGGACAACCAAAGGCTTTTAAGTGTAGAAAAATCAATAGATCCTATATTGCTGATTGCCTTTATATGCTCACCCACCCTGCAAATCCTACAAGTCTTTGGAATATTCACTTCAGGGCAATTATTTCAATGGAGTTTTAATTTCAGTCTGGCTTTCTTAGGAAATAAAGAAGCATTTACTTCTCAAGTTAGGTTTATCTTTAGCCTTTGAAGGGCAGGTATATATTTTGGGTTTTGGCTTATATTCAGTTGCATAAGCACTAATTAATACTAAATCACCTCTGCTGGATGCACCTGGTATTTTTGTAGATGTGTTCCATCATCATCATCATCATCATCATCATCATCATCATCATCATCACAAACACATAGGACTTACAGCAGTGCCCTGGAACTCAGTCCTCGCCACAACCTTGTGATGTAGGTACGACACAGTCACACAGCTTTGTGAAGTGGTGGAAAAGAGCATTTGGACCGTCTGGCTGTGGCGATCTTAAACACTGTACAGACACTGTACATTAACTGCGTGTGTGCAATGCCTTATTAAGCTGAAAACAGTTCCCACACAAAGCTGAAAACAGTATTTGGTGAACTTAGAACAATTTCAGTGACACATTAAGGACCAAACAGGGACTGCAGAGGACAGGAGGAGCACGAGAAGTATTGACTGTAAAAGAAGGAAGAAGCAGGACACTGAGTTTTGTTTTCTTTTGTTTTTTAAAGATGAAACTGTAGCATACTTAGAGGGGGAAGGAAGGAACTAGTAGAGCAGAAATAAAAAGCCAGGATAATCTGTAAGTGTCTGGGAGTAAGAATCTGGGAGGAGATCTTTTCCACTTGGACCAGGACTTCGTAGCCTTGGCCTTACGGACATTTTGGACCAGATAATTCATTGTGAGAGTCTTTCTTGTGCAACGCAGGATGTTCAGCATTATCCCTGGCCTCCGTCCACTGGATGCCAGTAATGCCCCCAGTTGTGAGAAAATGTGTGGCTTCTCTTCGCTCAGCATTAATCCAATACAACTTTCTGCAATGATGTGACTGCTAGGCAGTTGGAAAGTAGCTAGTGCAACTGAAAAGCTAAATTTTAGATTTAAATTGAAATAGCCACTTGTGGCTACGGTATTGGCCAGTGTAGTTTAGAGAAAACACAAGTCTGTAGCTATTCTAGGATCAGTCCAAACAACATCCCTTTTCTTATAGGGTCCACTTTACTTTATAGCCAAAATCCTCAAGCAGAACAGGTGAGGAGAGAGCTAGCTGATCATATAACAAAAATGGTAGGTCCAACAAAGGCTTTCTTAGCAGGGCTGTGGGACTGTCACAGTGTAGGTTAACCCAATTGTGCAATCTTCAAAGTGTGCTGCCTCACCTTGAGTAATGTATGACCGGCATGCTTCTGATACATAGTATCTGCCTTGTCAAAGGAAGTAATATGCACAGGGAGGAGGTTGGAAGCCACAACTGTAAACCAAGCCGACTGATTTCCCTTAAGAAAGGAAGAAAATAAGTTATTTTACAGACTGAAGAACTTGCAAAACCAACATATTACAAATTACAATCAATTACCATGCCCCTCAAAAAAAAACCAAGCTCCCTTTATAAATATATGGAGATGTAAATAAGTAGATTTAAAAGAAAAACATAAGGAGGGGTGCCTGGGTGGCTCAGTCGGTTAAAGCAGCTGACTCTTGATCTCAGGGTCATGAGTTCAAGCCCTGTGCTGGGCTCCATGCTGGGCATGAAGCCTACTTAAAAGAAAAAAAGAAAAAAAGTATATATATGGGAATATAAGTAAAAGGAAATGCTTTAATTGTGCCAGTATAAAGTTAGGTTTAACATTCTGTGGGCTTTAATGAAACATATAAGGGTTTTAAGTGTGTAAGTCTAAATTGCCAAAAAATTATGAGAAAACACAAAACCCAAGAAATATGCTATAGCGATGGCCTGCAAGTTACACTTACTGTTGCTGGATACATCCATGTTACATTTTCTTTTTCTCCTCACTTTGGGAAAACAGGGAGCAATTCTATAAATACTCTAAAATCACCAGAATGATGCTATGTAAATGAATATCAAACAAAAAAGCACATATGTAATGTATACATATCTTGGGATATAAACGGCGTGGGAGGGGCGCCTGGCTGGCTTGGTCAGTGAAGCATGTGACTCTTGATCAGGAGTTGTGAGTTCAAGCTCCACACTGGGTGTAGAGATGACTTAAAAATAAAAACTTAAAAAGTGTGGGATTTATTTAATACACACTAACCCTGTACCTAAAGGTTGGACCTATTTTTTTTTTAACCTATGATTTCCATGTGAAACAATACCACAGGATAGGGGCAGTATCTTTTCCTCATGCCAAGCTGTATGGGGCATTCAATATCCTAATGAAGATCTAGCTTTTGAGACATACTACTTGTTTTTCCTCCCCATTTCTTTTTCCCAAGTTTTTATTATGGACATTTTCAAACAAACAAACAAAAAAGTATCAACTTCCTAGTTGATACTAGTCATGAACTAGTTATCAACAATTTGCCAATCTCGTTCATAGATCTGCATCCTTAAAGTAATCCTAAGTCATTTTTTAACAGTACAGACTTTCCTTACCTGCAGAAAATCTAGGCGGCCTATGGCACCCAAAAACAGAACCATTCCTGGTTTAAGCACAAAAGTTCTTGGAACAATGGAATGTGTTGGCAAAACAATATTTACTTCTTTTTCTGTTAGAAGGTTTAAAATCTGTAAAGCGGAGGGCAGATATTTTAGAGAATTACTTTTACTGAAGATATGATATATTGTGATTTACCTTTAAGGTAAAGAGTGATAGGGACGCCTGGGTGGCTCAGTCATTAAGCGTCTGCCTTTGGCTCGGGTCATGATCTCAGGGTACTGGGATCGAATCCCACATTGGGCTCCCTGCTCAGTGGGAAATCTGCTTCTCCCTCTCCCACTCCCCCTGCTTGTGTTTCCTCTCTCGCTGTCCCACTGTCAAATAAATAAATAAAATCTTAAAAAAAAAAGTGATAACTTTTTTTTCCAGACTTCACAATAAACCAAAGTATGTCAGAATTTGCTGCACATAAAATTGCTACATTCTTTCTAAATCAATCAATTTATGGATGGCTCTACTCTTGTTTCACAACTTAATACTGAGCGAAACAACTTATATGGGAGTATAAGACTTTGTATGTCAGTAGCATCCCTCAAATGTCAAAATTGGTGTGAACTGAAAACACTGATGTGTCAATCCCAAAACAGCACATATGTTCTCTCCACCAAGGCTTCTAGGGACCAGTAGTTCTCAGGTAAAGGTAAGGCAATATGCCATCTGCTAGCCCAGTGGCAAGTATGCATGCATTAAATGCAAAATGGTCACCTCATTCTAGGAGCAGTTATAGAGCTTTGAAGAACCCTTTTCTGAAGTCTGGTCTTCAGTTTTCTTATTTCCCCCAAACACTCAGCAAAAAACGAGAGAGAAAGTTATGACTACTCTGGCTTCTAAGGATGAAGAGTTCCTAAAGAGAGTAACTAGAAAAGGCAAGCCAGGAAGCACAAGATTCTGGTAGGATTTAAGGAATCAAAATCTGATTAAAAAGAAATATTATGGGGCATCTGGCTGGCTCAGCTGGTAAAGTATGTGACTCTTGATCTCAGGGTTCTGAATTCGAGCCCCACACTGGGTGTAGAGATTACTTAAAAAAATAAAAAAAAAAAGTATTAGAGAAGGTAAAAAAGTGGATTAAAAAACTTTTATGAACTTGATTCTTAAGAAAAGTAACAAGGAGGGGTGCTTGGGTGGCCCAGTCAGTTAAGCATCTGACTTGGTTTCAGCTCAGGTCATGATCTCAGGGTTGTGGGACCGAACCCCACATTGGGCTCTGCACTAGGTGCAGAGTCTGCTTGAGATTCTTTCCCTCTCTCTCTCTCCTTCTGCCCCCCCTTGGTTTCTCTCTCAAATAAATAAAATCTTAAAAACAACAAAAAAAGAAAAATAACAAGGAAATAAAGAATACGTGAAACCTAGAAAGCCTCACAAGAAAATATGTAACAAGGGGCCACAAGTACTTTCTTCAGCATCTGTGTTTTAAAAAGCACATTAAAAGCCACCTGCAGTAGAACACTTTTAACCCTTTTTAGCAGAGACCCTAATTTATTTCTCAACAGAGTTCCTTGATGTGGTTTGGGAAAACACTGGTTTAAGGCATCTAATAAATGTATCATTAAACTGACACAGAAACAAACTGCCAGAGCCCTTTTAGATCTAAAAACTTAGGGTCTCATTTTGCTGGCTACAGTATTTAGCAAATTCTTGCTTTTCTATTTGACAAGAAGGTACAGATGACTAAAGTAACTGCTATCCTTGACTTGATTCTAAAAGGGAAGAATAAGTTGGTGAATGGTGAAGTTCAAGTGCTGGAACATTATTAGAAAGCAGTCCAGTTACTCTGAAGCTACAGATTGCTAAGGAAGAGACAGGACACAAGCAATTATTCTAGGAGTGCAAAAAAGTTAAAAATGTCTATATAATTCTATGACATGAGACACTAAATAGAGTATAATTCTGAGGCTGAAACTAAGTGATCCAGATAAGGCAAAGAGTGAAAAGAAGCTAAGACACCACTGTTGTTTAATAGGCATATACAGACATAATTAGGCAAATCAGAAACTTGCGTCAGTAACCAGATTCAAAGGAAACTGATTAATGGATCTGTTGTAAGGCTGTATCCTGGATGCATTCTTCAGTCAATCCGTGACTTGGATGATAATCAAAATTGCAAATGAATAAAAAGTTGTGAGATTTAATGAATGTGTAGGATATGGGCTTAATTTAATGAGATAAAAGAAAGTTGCCCAGAAGATTGTTAACTGGAGTAAAAAGACGTGTACGGGCAAGACAGGTGGAGTTAATCTTATTCTAAGTTGTGCTCATCTGAGGGCACTTACACAAGAAATTTAGTTCTTAGTGTCATATATATTTTTAAAGATTTTATTTGAGAGGGGGAGAGAGAGAGCGCGAGAGCACACACAAGCAGGGGGGAGGGGCAGAGGAAGAGAGAGAAGCAGACTCCCCGCTGAGCAGGGAGCCCAACAGACGCGGGGCTAGATCCCAGGGTCCTGGGATCATGACCTGAGCCGAAGGCAGATGCTTAACGAACTGAGCCACCCAGCCGCCCTTTAGTGTCATATTTTAAGGACAAAAACAAATAAGAAAATATTCTGAAAAGAGGCCTGAGTTGACAAAAAGCCTCTCAGAGAGAACAACTGCAAGAAACAAAGAGAAATCATCTGAATTATGTCAGCACAGTAAATGTTCATTGTTTGTTGGATGAACTAATGAAAGAGTAGAGTGAGGAAGAAATAAGATATTAAACTTAAAATAGTTCAAAGTCTAGCAAGGGAAACAGGCATTATGTTCATTCCATACAGGACCATTTGGAGGAACAATGGGTGCAAGTTACAGGGAGACTGTTCAGCTCCACACAAAGAGCAGGTCAAAGGCCAGATGGGTTACCACGGGAGACGAGGGGACACTACTTCAGCTGATGGTGAGTCACTCCTTATTTCAGTTCAAGCTGGACGGATATGTTTAGAGGGAATTCAAGCGTAGAATAGGTGGCCGGACTGAAGCGATAGTTGTTTTCTTCCAACCTCAAAATCTAGGATTTTATAAATGTCTCCCTAACGAAGATAACAACCACACTAACACAAAGAGGTTGTGAGCAGTGAAGCCTACCAAGCAGAATACAGATCTTGATGGCACATAGCTCACCCTGAACTGCTTCTATGAATGAATCAGAAGTGAGTCTAAAGTGAAAGGATACGCCTTTCCTGTGTTCTGCCAATGAAGATGGCACTCGCGCAACTGAAAGTTAATAGTTCCAGAAGACATCAAAAACATACACAATTTTCTTTTGTAATTCCAGGGGTGTCATGAAACCAGTGGGCATCTTTCACATCTTGCGGGGTCAATTCTACTCGTTTGGTGGATTTATCTGCAACCATAACAGGTTCATTTTCCATGTCAAAGGCAAGTGCATCAGCATCAAACTCAAAGGCAGCTTCATCTTTCCGTTCTTCTGAATACGAGAATGTTCTTCTAACTCTTCCTAGAACAAGTTATATTTAAGCCATTAGTCACTCCTTTGAAGCTTTTGATTTCAGACAGATAATTCTTATTCTCCTCACTTGCCTCAAAAACAAGTTACTTAGACTAACTATGGTATCTGGAAGAAAGACTACAATGATACCTTTGCCCTTTTTTTCAAAGGCAGTGGAGGTCAGACTCTTGCAATGGTCAAATATGTCACTAGCTGGGTACACTGGTCAAGGGGCTGGGTGGTTGGGGGAAAAGTGCTGGCAACCAAACTGTTTTCAGTGAAGGAAGGTTGAAAAAAATACCAAGGAGAGAGGGACAATCTAATATAAAGCTGCGGTATGGAGTCCACAACTTGTGCTGGTCTGCAAGGAGAGGATGCTGTTTCTCAGCGAAAATGCTTCCACCCCTGACAATGGCTAGGTGGAAGTTTTGCAGGTTTCCCTTCCTGGATTTCTCCAAGTATCTACTGTTTCAGTTTTCCTAGCACAGTTAACTCTGGGTTTCCAAACAGCAGCCTTGCCTCTCAAGGGCCTCTTTGTTCCAGAACAAGGAGAGTAGTCTCTCCCCACAAAAACTGGCTAGCCCTAGACAGCTGTATTTCAAGTTGTTCAACAAAAAATTTTAACATAGCCCCAACAAGAGTTCTCCTAGAGAAGATGCTTACCTACTACATAACCATGCTTTTTCAAGAGATTAAGTTGATTTTGTTCTTGCTGACTAAGATCTTCTTCACCTTCAGCTGCAGTTTTTTTAAGCCTTTTTTGTCTTTCAAACATCCTGTAAGGTGTTGGGTTGCAAATAGGAAACTTCAAAAGGTTTAATGTAGTACCTGAAATACCAAAGAGTAAATATGTTCTTATAAACATTGTACAAGAAGAGGGAATATGGGGAGGAAAACTAACATGTTTTCTTTTAAAGATTTTTAATTTATTTTTTAGAGAGAGAGGACGAGCAGAGAAGCAGACTCCCTGCTGAGCAGGGGACCAGATGCGGGACTCGATCCCAGGACCCTGGGATCATGACCTGAGCCGAAGGCAGAGGCTTAATGGACTAAGCCACCCAGGCGCCCTGGAAAACTAACATTTTTGAGGAGCTACACTGACTTGGGTACTGCGATTTACTTCACTTAACCTTCATGACAACCTGCTACAAGATCGTTCTTATTTTATAGATGAGGAAATAGGCTCAGAGATTGGCCCACAGACTCAACCTGGATTTGAATCCCAAATCTGCAGACCTGCTTTCTTTCCATTTTCACTGTACTACCATCCAGCATAAAAGCACTTCTGTATATAATTTAACCAAAGTCCTGGACAGAGAAGAAGAGCTTATCAAAGTTAAACACTGGTTTCAAAGGAACAAATAAGGCAGTTTTGCCAACTGTTAAATACCAACATGGTCACAGAAGGACCCATTTTGCAATTACAGATGTTTCTTAAAACCAAAGCTGAGGGAAGCCTGGGTAGCTCAGTGGGTTAAGCGTCTGCCTTCAGCTCAGGTCATGATCCCAGGCTCCTGGGATGGAGTCCTGAATCCGGCTCCTTGCTCAGCAGGGAGCCTGCTTCTCCCTCTACCTCCTGCTCCCCCTGCTTGTGCTCTCTCTCTGACTCCCCCTGCTTGTGCTCTCTCTCTGGCAAATAAATAAATAAAGGGGTGCCTGGGTGGCTCAGTCGGTTAAGCGTCTGCCTTCGGCTCAGGTCATGATCCCAGGGTCCTGGGATGGAGTCCCGCGTCGGGCTCCCTGCTTAGCAGGGAGTCTGCTTCTCCCTCTCCCTCTGCCTGCCACTCTGCCTACTTGTGCTCTCTACCTCTCTGTCAAATAAATAAAATCTTAAAAAAAAGCAAAACCCACAAAGTTGACTTTTTTTCTCAAAGCCACAAATCATATAGCATTAGTGATTATTCAAGTGTTAAATGTGTATAGTATACTGATCTTATGAATAAACTTAAGATATGAAGAGTAAGACCGAGGGGGTGGAAGTTTAGAAAGTAAAAGGAAAAAAAGAAAGTAAAAAGAACGACTTTCCAGAGAAACATACAAAGTAAAGCTACCAGGGAAACCTCCAAGAGAGCAGGAACTCTTGCTTTGTTTCCTGGTTCATCTACAGTGCCTAAAGAACAGTGACTGGAACACAGAAGTGCTCCATATATATGCCCATGAGAAAATGACTCTACCATGTACTAAATTTCCAAGTACTAACTAGGCTGACACAAAAGAGGCGTGACCAAAGTATGGAGAGAATTTTTAAACGGAAGGCTCCAGACAGCCCCCGGTGGACATTAAGGAAGGATATACGAGGTGCCTGGGCTGCAACCAGACTTTCAGCATCTCAGAAAAGGAAGGGAGCGGGCCTCCTAAGGCTCACCAGGCCAAGGGGAGATGGTGGCTCTGTCGATAGCCTCAGCGCCCTTGGCGACGCAGTAGTCGGATTCTAGGAGCGTGTTGAAGAGAGTGGACTTGCCAGCGTTGGTGGCGCCAACCAGGTACACGTCGCCGCGGTAACGCCAGGAGCGCTGAAGCGCTGTGATCAATTCTTCCACGCCATAGCCAGTCTTGGCGCTAATGAGCCGTACATCCCTGAGCACTGTGCGGGTCCTGGCGGAAGGAATCGAATTCTCCCTCCCGTCTTGCTGCGGGTCCTCGCCGGCGTGTTGTGGTCCTCGGTGGCCAGAGGGCCGCAGGAGCCCTGCGCGGGTACAGTCGTCCCACAGTCGTTCCCGGAGCCGCTGCAGGTAGCCGGACGCGTCCTGGGGCAGCAGGTCCACCTTGTTCCCCAGCACGATCAGCTGCCTGGGGCCCACCAGCGCGGGCAGGTCGGACAGCAGGGCGTCGGGCAGATCGAGCAGGTCCACCATGTAGAGCACCAGGGCGGGCCCCGGGCGACGCAGCGCAGCGCTCACCAGGTCCAGATACTGCTCGCGGCTCATCTGCACACGCAGGGCGCGCCGGTAGTGCACCAGCAGCCAGCAGCGCTGGCACACAGTTCGCGCCAGCCCGCCGTCAGTCTGCGCCGCTGCGCTGAGGAACTTCTCGCTGGGCAGGTAGCCGGGCACGCCGGGGTCCTGGCAGTGCAGCTCCGCTCCGCAGCCCGAGCAGTTCAGGCCGCTGGGCGGCACCGTCGGGTCCGGCTGTCCCACGACCAGGTGTAGCCGGCTCCTGGCCCGTACCTTCTGCTGCTGCCGTTCTTCCCGCCGCTGCTGCTTCTGTCGCTCCTCCTCCTCCTGCCGCTGCTGCAGCTTTCGCAGCTGCTTTTCGAGGATCGGTGCAGGCTCGGGCTCCGAGACGTACTCGGGGAACAGAAAATGCTCCTCCATGTCAATCCTCCCTTCGTAACCCCCAGTCGCCGTTGAGCCATGGGAAAGCCTATGTCCCAGGCCCGATGGGTGCTGGGAGGAGGAGGCGACCGCACATCTCTCGAAAAGCGACTCCCGAGAGACATGGCGCGCTACGGTGGGAGCTGATCCCCGTAGGAAGGGCCACAGTCGGCGGGTGAAGCGTGAAGGCAGCATGGAGAACGCAACCCCGGGCACGGCGGGGGCGGAGTCACAAGCGCGCAGGCGCACTGGGACCCGAGATGCGCGTTAAAATCCTGAGACTTAAGCCCGGGACTACTGGTGGGCTTTCATTTACCGGAAAGCGCACTTCGGCTTCTTTCGCGTCTAATCCTGTGAGTTCTCGCGATGAAGGATCTGAGGCCGGAGAACCCATTCAAAGCTACGTCAAAAGCGTCGGCGACATAGGCTGAGCTGGGTGGGCGGGAGAGGCTAATGGGGGTTTGTGTACTTTCAGGCTTCTTCAACGCGCCATCGCTGGCACAACTCGCTTTTAGTGAATCA
Organism: Zalophus californianus; assembly: GCF_009762305.2. NCBI lineage: Eukaryota > Metazoa > Chordata > Mammalia > Carnivora > Otariidae > Zalophus > Zalophus californianus. The sequence continues at coordinate 45,077,704 of NC_045596.1, forward strand.
CATTTTTTAAAAGCTTCATGTTTTTAGTCTCTAGAAGTGCAAAAAAAAAAACCCCATCAAATGTCGCATACCCATGGCCTCAATTAATATCTTTTATTAATAAATCTTTCTGGTTTTTTTAGGTGTCATTATTTGTGCAACAATATTGAAAAAACAAAAAATTTAATTGGCGAGATCCTATCCTCCCTAGAGGAACACTCCTCGCTATCAGCCACCGGAGGCGGGGGGGGGGGGGGGGGTCTACGATTTGCGCGTGCGCAATTCTAACTCATCAAACCGTAGCCTCCCACTTGCGCAGGCGCAGATCTTACGTTAGCCGCTTTGTGGGTGGCCTTTGGCCTGAGAAGCAGAGCATTCTGGGAACGCCGGAGACGGAAATTACTTCTCTTCACGGTGCGGGTGTTGTAGGCTGCGGCGCGATTTTCTCTGATTCCAAGAGTTAGGAACTTGGGAACCGTTTGCCAATATGTATGACGCGGACGAGGGTAGGTAACTCCTCAGAATACTCCGCTACTACCTATCTAAGGAGGGAAAAGTGGGGAGCTGAACCAATTGAGGATTTGCGGCCTCCCCCTTACTCGCCGCTGAAGTGTTCCCAGTCGTGCCCCCAACATTCCCCAGGCTGGGAACGAAGCTGGGATTGTGAAAGATGGAGGGTGCAGGGAACCTTAGCATTAATGCTCCTGGTCAGGTGATTTTGTTCTCTCCACTTTCTGCTCCTGGCTGAGTCTGATACCGCCTTCCCGAATTGAAATGGCGTGCGGAGCAGTAAGACAGTTTCCGTTGTTTTGACTTTGAAGTAAAGGGCTCCTTTCTTGATTTCCCCCAAGGCCAGAGTGAATTTATTGAATAGTTGAATTGTTGAGTGTTAGCCTGTGCCAAGCATTGTGCTAGGTTTTACAGCCGGGTCAAAGAATCTAGTGTCTGTGTCGGGCGTTCCTTCATGCTGTCATATGTCTAAGTAAATTGTTTTAAAAGATGACCTTCAGGGCGCCTGGGTGGCTCAGTTGGCTAAGCGTCTGCCTTTGGCTCAGATCATGATCCCAGGGTCCCGGAATCGAGTCCCACATCGGGCTCCCTGCTCAGCAGGGAGTCTACTTCTCTCTGCCCCTCTACCCCTCCCCGGCTTGTACTCTTTCTCACTCTCCCTCTCCCTCAAATAAATAAAATCTTAAAAAAAAAAAAAGACCTTTAAATTTCGTCTCCCTACAGATGGAAGAGTTTTCAGGTGTTACGTATCCTATTGAGTAGGGCCAATATGTCTTTGTTTTTTCCTTTCACATGTAGAATTCTTAGTCGTGTCTAGTGTATATTCATTATGTATTTTTAATGCTGGGTCTTCCATTCTCCACAGCTACTATTTCAAACCACCTTTTTCTGATTCCCAGTCTTGTGGCCACCTCTCACGTTTCTCCTTATTCCCAGGCCACTCCATGGAGAAAAAGAAGAAAAAACGTAAACTCTACTGTTTAAACTTCTCTGTCTCCTATCTTGAGTCTGGAAATTTGTTAGCATCATTAGATTTCTTAACTCTTATCTCAGAAAAAAAGTTAAAAGTTTTCTTAGCTTAACTTTTTGAGTGGGTAGAATATTCTCATGGCTCACAAGGTAGAAAATATTAAAATGTTAAAGCATAAGGTTTTATTCTTGTCCACCATCTGTGTAGAGTGAGCCTCCTCCACAGTAAGTTACCTCTGTTCTTAGGTTCTCTCTCGAGTGCTTTATGCATATTCAAGCAAATAGAAATGGGATTCTGTTTTCCATCCTTTTACAGAAAAAAGATAACACACTTTTCTGCACTTTTATTTATATATATATATTTATATTTAGGAGATTTTCATGAGCACCTCATTTTTTTCACACCTACCTAGTTTGTATGGATGTACCTTAAGTAGTGTTTTATTGATGGGTATTTGGGTTATACCCAGTATTTTTCTGGTTCAAATAGTGCTGTTATTAATTATCTTGTACATGTCATTTTGTCCAGTGCAGGTATGTCTGTAGGAGAAATTCCTAGATATAGAATTGTCAGCTCAAATGATATACATGTTTAACATTTTGCAGATGGTGCTAAGTGACCTTTATAGTGACTATACTAGTTTATATTCTTTTTTTTGTTAAGATTTTATTTATCTGAGAGATAGAGCACAAGTGGGGAGGAGAGGGAAAAGCAGGCTCCCCACGAGTGGGAAGCCTGATATGGGGCTCGATCCCAGGACCCCGCATCATGACCTGAGCTGAAGGTAGACAGTCAACCGACTGAGCCACCCAGGCACCCCAGTATATTCTCATTAGCAATGTATAATAATCCTGTGGAAAGAGAGTTAAAGTTACTTCTCTTATCAAGTCTGTTCCAGCATTGAGTCTACATTCCATTCCTGCCTGTGTCCTTTGATATCTTTTTTTTGTTTTTGTTTTTTATTTTTTTTATTTTTATTTTTATTTTTTTAAAGGTTTTATTTATTTATGAGAGAGAGAGAGAGCATGAGAGGGGAGAGGGTCAGAGGGAGAAGCAGACTCCCTGCCGAGCAGGGAGCCCAATGCGGGACTCGATCCCAGGACTCCAGGATCATGACCTGAGCCGAAGGCAGTCACTTAACCAACTGAGCCAGCCAGGCGCCCCAATTTTTTGTTTTTGTTTTTTAAAGATTTTATTTATTTGAGACAATGAGAGAGAGAGAGAGAGCACATGAGACGGGGGAGGGTCAGAGGGAGAAGCAGACTCCCTGTCGAGCAGGGAGCCTGATGCGGGACTCGATCCAGGGACTCCAGGATCATGACCTGAGCCAAAGGCAGTTGCTTAACCAACTGAGCCACCCAGGCGCCCTTTTTTTTTTTTTTTTTTTTTGAGATTTTATTTATGTATTTGAGAGGCAGAGACAGAGATAGCGACAGAGAGCATGAGTAGGGAGGAGAGGGAGAAGCAGGCTCTCCACGGAGTGGGGAGCCCTACTTGGGGGTCGATCCCAGGATCCTGGGATCATGACCTGAGTCGAACATAGATGCTTAACCGACTGAGCCACTGAGGCACCCCTCTTTTTTTTTTTTTTAAAGATTTTATTTATTTGAGAGAGCACAAGCATGAGTTGGGGGGGAGAAGTACACTCCCCGCTGAGCGGGGAGCCAAACGTGGGGCTCGATCCAGGACCCCAAGATCATGACCTGAGCTGAAGGCATGTGCTTAACTGAGCCACCCAGGTGCCCCGTTTTGATAGCTTTATTAGATATGCCCTCATCAGTTTTTCAGACACTCCTCTTCACCAGGCTTCTTTTTCTATTGGAAATACTAGATCTCTTGTCCTCAAAAAAACAAGTTAAACCCTTTGTTGTTGTTAAACTTTACTTTTTCTTCCAGTATTTAGCCTTTCTCCTTTTATTCACAGCTAGGCTTCTTAAAAAAAAATAGGCTCTTTGTTGTTTCCAATTCCTATTTTCCAGTTTCTCCTCAACCTATTATAATCTAATTGTGTTTTAGCCACTACATTAAAACAGCTCTTTTTTTTTTTAAACAGTCTTCAGGTCTTTTATTTTCTTTACATTTATCATGCAATGAATTCATAGGGAATGGGTTCCAGCAGTTCAGGCTCCTTTCCATTGGTTCTCACAAAGTATGCTTCTCTGGGTAGGGCATGCTGGTGCTTCATTTGAACCCAAGTACCTTTCTCTTTGGCTTCCTTCTTTTTCTGATCATTTTCCTTCATACACTTCAGGAAGCTATCTCGGCTCTTTGAGTGTTTAATGTGCTCAATGCGTACATTAATTCTCTTGGCAAGAATCTTGCCCTTGTTTGTTTACAACAATGCCAACAGCATGCTGAGTAACATTGTAGACTCTTCGAGTTTTGCCATGGTAACATTTGTGGGGCGTTCCTTTTTGAACAGTGCCCATTCCCTTGATGTCCACAGTATCACCTTTCTTATAGATTCTCATGTATGAGGCTAAAGGAACAACTCCAAGTTTTCTAAAAGGCCTAGAGAACATATAGCGAGTACCTCTCCTCGTTCTGTTTGTGTTGGTCATTGGGCGAATTACTGGAAGATGTGGTTCTGGACGAAAGGTAAAACAGCTCTTAATAAGAATGTCAGTCACTTCGGGCGCCTGGGTGGCTCAGTTGATTAGGTGACTGCTTTCAGCCCACGTCATGATCCCAGAGTCCCACGATCGAGTCCCACATCAGGCTCCCAGCTCAGCAGGGAGTCTGCTTCTCCCTCTGACCCTCTCTCCTCCCATGCTCTCTCTCTCAAATAAATAAGTAAAATCTTAAAAAAAAAAAAAAAAAGAATGTTAGTCACTTCTCAATTGATAAATCAGAGGGACATTTTTCAAACCTTATCCAGACCCTGTGGTATTCAACATTGTTGATTACTTCCTCTTGGAAACTCACTCCTTCCTTCTGCCACATAACTCTCATGTAATTCTTACCTGTCTGACATTTCTTCTCGTTCTCTTTTATTCATATTATTTCTGGAGGATTCCATCTCTTCTCCATGGCTTCAGGTACCATTAGTATGTGGATGACTTCGAATTTATATTTCCAGTCCAGATGTCTTACATATCTAACTGCCACTGGACAACTTCACTTGGATGTACTCTAAGCTACTCAAACTTGTCACTGCCCAGACTGAGCTATTTTCCTTTACTCATCCACCTTCCTAATCTGCTTTGTCCTGTGTTCTCCATCTCAGTGAGTGGTATCCCCCCTTGTGTTGTTGAAGCCAGAAGCCTGGGCATCATTCTTGATTCCTCTCTTCTGCCCCCATTATCTAATAAGCCACCAAGTCCTGAGGGTTCTGTCTCCTAAATATGTCAAATCTGGTCAGTTGTCTGTCACCTCTGCCACAATTTTTAGTTCAGGCCACGACCATCTGTTATCTAGATTACTTCTCCAGATTCTCAACTGGTTTGTGTGCTCCAGGTTTCTTTCCTTTCCATTCACTGTCTATACTGTGGCCATAGTGATCTTTCAGAAATGAAAATCTGATCTAGCCACACCCTTGTTAAAATCGTAGTGTGGTTCCTCAAAGCTCTATTGGTAAAGACCAGTCTCTTTAACCACTCCAACTTCACACTCCATGCTTCAGCTACATTAGCCTTCTTTCATTCCTTCAGTAGCTTTCATTTTGGAGTCTTTTGTGCAAATTGTTTTTTCTTTTTGGAAGACTACTTTCTCTACCCCTCCCATCCTCACCTTTTGCTTTTGCCTGGTTTACTCCTATTTATTCATACATGAGCTCTCTGCTCAGCTCAGCTTTTGGGAAGTCTACCCTAACCTCCTCAGGTCTTGGTTAGGACTGCCAGTTCACGTTCTTTTTCCTCTTAATTGACTTCATCTTGTTTGTATCCCTCCAGTAGGTGATAATCTCCCTGAGGATACAGCCATCTTTTATCTTATTGAAGGTTGTGTCTCCAATGCCTGGGATATAGTAAATACATTCAACAAATATTTGATGTATGGGAATGGATGAATGAGTAAATGAGTCTCCTTTGTGGACTCATTTTTTTTCACATGACTCGAATAGAGGTATTCCTTAATATCCTGCCTTCAGTCTTCTCTGTGGAAGCTCTCTGTATTCTACCAACCACTTGTTAATGATTCTCAGCTATTTGTAATTTAGACCCCTTATTTGAGTTTTATATTTATATCCAGTTGTTTATTGCAGGTATTTAAAGGGATAAATGATTCACAAGTGTACCTAAAGCTAACCTCCTCATTTCTCTCTTTTTCCCACCTTCTTGCTTCTCTATGTGGCTGTGATATTAACCTCTAATCTGTCATCAAAGCTAGATATCTCTGAGCTATTTTAGATACATTTGTCTTTCTTACCGCCCCCATGTATAGTAATCAGTAATTCCAATTTGTTCAAGCAGAGTTTATTATATAATTTGTTTTGAACATGTATTAAATTTTGGATTGAAAGCTCTTAAGTTTTACAGGTTATATAAGTTAGAATATAAAACAAAAATACAGCACAATTCTCTTTTACATAAGATGATGAGACCAATAGCAGAGGACCAGTGCACTCTGATTTTTCAAATCCCCTATTGTTCAGATTACTATTGCTGCGTAACTACCCTAAAATTTGGCTGCTTAAAAATTAATGTGTTCAGGGGCGCCTGGGTGGCTCAGTTGGTTAAGCGACTGCCTTCGGCTCAGGTCATGATCCTGGAGTCCCGGGATCGAGTCCCGCATCGGGCTCCCTGCTCAGCAGGGAGTCTGCTTCTCCCTCTGACCCTCTTCCCTCTCATGCTCTCTATCTCTCATTCTCTCTCTCTCAAATAAATAAATAAAATCTTAAAAAAAAAATTAAAAAAAATTAATGTGTTCATGGATTCGGTGGGTTAGGAATTTGGATAGAGCATAGTAGGAATGACTTGTTTGCTCCGTGATGTCAGTGGTTCAATGCAAAGACTCAAAGTTTGGGTGTTGACAGCTGGGGCCTTGATGATCTAGAGTGTTTATTACTCAGACGTCTGGCACCTAGCCTAGCAGGACTCAAGGACCAGGATTGACGGGAGCATCTATAAGTGTCCTCTCCATATGATTTGGGCTTCCTTGTACTATACAAGCCTTAGAGTAGTAGGACTTAACTAATGGCCACTCAGAGTTCCAGAAGCACGTTTGAGTAAACAAGGTGGAATTGCATTGCCTTTTCTTACCTAGCTTTTTAAGTCATGTAGTATGGCTTCAGCTGCTTTGTTTTTGTTATGGCAGTGTCAGAGACCCACCCAGATTTAAGGGGAGGAAAAATAGACCCCTGTATCTTGATGGTAGGCATATCAAGATGACATTATAAAAGAGCACGTGAAATGGAAGCTATAGTTGTGGCCATCTTCGGAAAATACAGTCTGTCATACCTTTACCTGTATTAAATGTTGCTGTAATAAACCACTGTACCTTAAGGTATTGCCCAGCTATTGGAACCCTTCTCTGGCTTTACTTCCTTACCCTAATCTTTCACTCCAGTCTCTGAAGAGGACTACATGCTTGCTCCTAGTTATCATAGTTAGCTATTAATGAGAATTGCATGGACTTTCTGCAGAAGATGGAATATTAACAAATTCACACAACTTACACTGAACCTTTGTAATGTATATTGGGAGAATACCTATGTGACGTAGACCTTTGTATACATAGATGTGTACCTGTGTATATTGTAACATGTTAGTAATAATTCAATTAAGTGAAAGTTTAGAAAAGTGGGGTAAAAGGATTGCTTTTTATTTAACAGAGTAAATATGTTTCTGCTACTTCAAATCATAGCAAGATGTTCGCTACTAGCATTTTATTGCACACGGGTACAATAATTTTGGTTTTTGCAGACATGCAATATGATGAAGATGATGATGAAATCACCCCAGACTTGTGGCAAGAAGCGTGCTGGATTGTAATCAGGTAACTTTTGAGATCAAACTTAGTAAGCCTTAAAAGGCACAATAACCTATAAAGGGATTTCTTGCTTATTCTGTTCTTGAAAATTAGATGTTTATATGAATATGCTACATGAGAACTGGTTTCTCTATTTATATATTTAACTTGAACTTTTAAAGTATTTCAGACTTAAGTAAAGTTACACAAAGAATTCATATATACATTTCACTCAGGTTCCCTAGATGTTAACCTTACATACTTTCTTTGCCCTTTTTTTCCCTTTCTCTGCATATTTTTTTCCTGAGACATTTGAGAGTAAGTTGCAGACCTAAGAATATTTTTACATAATCATAAGTCATCAAAATCAGAAAATTGATATTAATACAATAATTTAATCTACAGATCTTACCCAAATTTTGCCAGTTGTCCCACTAATGTTGTTCATAGCAACGTACGTTTTTTTCTCATCCTGGATCCAACCTAGGATTACATATTGCATTTAGTTTTTTGTCTCCTGTAATTTACAACAGTTCCTCAGTTTTCCTCTTTTTTTTTTTTTTTTGACCTTGGCATTTTTGGAGAATACAGGCCAGTTGCTTTTTAGAGTGCCCCTCAGTTTGGGTTTTTCTGATGTTTCCTCATAATTAGATTCAAATGATTACTTTTGGGAGCAGTGATGTTCTCTCTGCAGTCTATCAGGAGGCACATGATGCCCATTTTTTTCCATTACTGGTGTTAATTTGATTTTTGGGTTTTCTTATTATTTTAAATGGATAAAGTTACATTAGGTTGTATTTCAGTCGAAATTCCCATCCAATTCTAAGTGTAATTAAAATGTAACAAAACTCAGAAGCCTTACATGTAGGTAAGAAAAGTAACTTTTTAAGTGAAGTAACATCTTGCTGTGTTAGGATATAAAATGCTACAACTCTGCTCTCTTATCAAATTGACAATTGCTGTCTGTATAGTAACGGAATGATGTCTTTTTGAGCCCCTTCATCTCCAAGATGCACGTCCTCTTGGTTGACAGTCTCTTCCTTTTCAAAGAACATATGCTTCCAACATTGTACCAGTTATATTTGGAGTATAACTGAACCTTCTTGAACCTTGTTTTATTAAAAATGTATTGAGGTTTTGAGATGTAGATGTATATTTTTACTACTAAACATGGGCTATAAAAACTTCGTATTAAGGGGTGCCTGGGTGGCTCAGTCGTTAAGCGTCTGCCTTTGGCTCAGGTCATGATCCCAGAGTCCTGGGATCGAGCCCCGCATCGGGCTCCCTGCTCCGCGGGAAGCCTGCTTCTCCCCCCCCCACTTCCCCTGCTTGTGTTCCCTCTCTCTGCTGTCTCTCTCTGTCAAATAAATAAATAAAATCTTGGGGTGGGGGGAAAACTTTGTATTAAGACATTTGTATCTTCTATGATCTTTGAGTATTAAACACCAAGGGGCGTCTTACCAGGAAAAATTAACTAGGTAGATATTCTGTGGGTATGCCTTATTCTACAATATCCAGGGAGAAAGAATATTTTGATCTTAAAGAACTGTTTTCAACATATGTGATTGGTTGTTCAAGGTAAACTATTGTGAATAGTCACCCTGTTTAACATTTATTACAAAATATTTGATTTTTTTTTTTCAGTTTTATACCTTATTTGACAATCAGTGATTAGTTCTCATCCACATTAACTGTCTGTAGATTTTTGAAAGTGGTGACAGGTACATAGGTAACCAGTGTGTAGAGCTTGTTTGGTGAATCTTCATCCTCATTACGTTTTCTGGACAACTGCACATGGACACAGTACGGAACATTCCTTATTCCTTTGGCCCAGACAGCTTTGTTGAGCCTGGTGTCAGTGCGCACATCTGGAGTTCCCATCTCCTTCATGGCAAATTTCCGGATCTCTTTGAGTGCCTGAGGGGCACACTTCTTGAAACCCACTCCATGGATGTGTTTGTGAATGTTGGTGTATTCTCTGGTCACTACCTCGTTGATGGCAGAACAACTCTTCTTCTTCTCGCCACCCTTCTTCACGGGAGCCATTCTGCCGGGCCCTGGTTAGAAAAACAAAATATTTGATTTTTATATTTTAATTGACTATAGGTGCTTTGTCTATTGTGAGATGATGCTTTGTTTTTTTTTTTTCACTTTTTAACATCAGAGTGATTTTTTTTCCCAAGCATTGTGACTGTGATGTTACTTAATATTATCAGGGACTTCAGTAAGATGACTTCTGGTAAAATAATCAAAATAGATATAAATATGAGATATTTATATAGTTTAGGTATGTAAAGAACAACTTTTTTTCCCCAAAGATTTATTTATTAGAGCACGTGCTTGTGCCTGCACATGTGAGCGGGGGGAAGGGCAGAGGGAGAAGGAGAGAAACAGACTCCTTGCTGAGCATGGAGCCCCACATGGGGCTCCATCCCAACACACTGAGATCATGACTTGAGCTAAAATCAGGTTGGATGCTTAACTGACTGAGCCACCAGGCGCCCCAAGGATAGCATTCTAATGAAGCCGTGTTCTAATGATTTTGGGAAGTCTTCCTGGGGGAATGAAACTTATCCATAGTTTTGTGAAGATTTTTTTTTGTTGAAGATTTTTCGTTGTTAATTGTCTGTAAAAACCATTGTTACTTAAATTACAGACAGTGCCTTTTTCCATGTGTTTCTTACATATCAGTGGTGGACTCAAATGGTTGTGAGAAATTTCTTTCCTGTTAGCTCACAGTCTCTGCTGAAGGAAATTGCCCTATCCATTCTTCCGGCTGTACCTTATACAAGGATGATTGTGTGCTCTGTTCTCTGCCATAGGACCTAACTTCTAATATTGATGTCCACAATTGATTGAATCAGGGTGAGATCCTGACCCAAAGCCAGCCAGTTAACTGCTGGTGAACTGTGAAGTGACCTGGTGATGCCAAAATGGGAGACTGGTGATTAGTTGGGCTTTGCATGTTGCCTCAGAAAATTGATGTGAGAGTAAAGGAGTTGGGGAGCAGAAGCTAAGAAAGTGTCATAGATACAAGATGCAGGGGTCACAAGGTGAAGGAATTGAGACATGGGGGTGTGCTCATGGGACATTTCCTGAGGACTGAGGAGATAATCCAGTCCTTAGGGTTGTGGTAGATCTCAGAGCTCTTACAGTCTCACTGAAGCCCAGCTATACAACTGTTTCTGGATGGTGGTGAGGAGTGAGATTGCTCTTGTATTTACATCTTCTTGTACCTTTATAATATATATTCTTCTCCCTTCCCTCATGTGAACAAGAGTCTGTTCCTTGTAAACCGTATGTCTCTTTTTTAGATTCTTCATTCTTCTTTAGGGCTTCATTATATGATTTCTGTGTCTATTGGTAACTCCCATCTCTTACCCATACTTCATTTTTTATCATCATTTGATGAGTATTTTCACTTGAATGACTTACTCTCATCCCACCTTTAACATATACAAATTAGAACTAATCTTAAACCTAAAATTGAAGTTTTTATACCTTCCATATTTTAGTCATGGGTATCATCATCTTCTCTGTTACTCAAATTAGAGTTCTTTTATCTTTGACTATACGTTTTCTTTAGTTTAAGATTTATTTATTTTAGAGAGTGCGGCAAGCATGGTGGGGAGGGGCAGAGGGAGAGAGAATTTCTTTTTTTTTAAAGATTTTATTTATTTCATAGAGACACAGCGAAAGAGGGAACACAAGCAGGGGGAGTGGGAGTGGGAGAAGCAGGCTTCCCACTGAGCAGGGAGCCCGATGTGGGGCTCGATCCTAGGACCCTGGGATCATGACTTGAGCCGAAGGCAGTCGCTTAATGATTAAGCCACCCAGGCGCCCCAGGAGAGAGAATTTTAAGCAGACTCCTCGCTGACTGCAGACCCTCACCTGGGGCTCAATCTCATCATGCTGAGATTACGACCCGAGCCGAAACCAAGAGTCAGACACTTAATTGACTGTGCCACTCAAGTATCCACATTTTCTTTAGTTTGAAGAAATGTTTCAAAGGGGTTGGATGAAGGGCGCCTGGCTGGCTCAGTCAGAGGAGTATGCAGCTCTTGATCTTGGGGTCATGAGTTTGAGCCCCATGTGGACTGTAGAGATTACTTAAATAAATAAATAAAACTTAAAGAGGTTGGATAAAACTTATAAAGGACATTTATATTAGTGCTTCCTTATAGTTTTTTTGTTGTGCTTTAATTATTTTACCCATAAGTCTTGTTTCCTGAAACTTAAATTCTACAAAGAAACCTGGTCTCACCCTGTTTTTGGATAACTCAGAGTATCTCTGTAATGATGGGCTTATAGTGGTTGGTATTTAACAATTGATTATTTGTTGGATTTAATTATAATGAAAATGAGGAAATATGCTAGAAAATCACTGACTTGTAACTGGTTATAAACTCCAATATTTTCCCAGTTCCTATTTTGATGAGAAAGGCTTGGTCAGACAACAGCTGGATTCTTTTGATGAGTTTATTCAGATGTCTGTTCAAAGAATTGTGGAAGATGCTCCACCCATAGACCTACAAGCCGAAGCTCAGCATGCTAGCGGAGAAGTTGAAGAACCGGTAAGATGGTTATTCTAATAAAGTAACATATGTGAAAGAAGAGTTTTGATTTGAAACGTCAGTCCTTTTCTCACCTGGCCTAAAGGTAAAAGAAAAAAAAGTAGGTGTTTTTAGCAGGGTACTTACAGCATCTTTTATCTTACAGTTCCTGATTTATTTATTTTTTTTAAAGATTTTATTTTTTTATTTGAGAGAGAGAGTGTGTGTGCATGAGAGGGGGGAGGGTCAGAGGGAGAAGCAGACTCCCCGCCGAGCAGGGAGCCTGATGTGGGACTCGATCCGGGACTCCAGGATCATGACCCCAGCCAAAGGCAGTCGCTTAACCAACTGAGCCACCCAGGCGCCCCCCTGATTTATTCTTACTAATGAAGAGATGCATTTTTGCAAGTAATCCAAAACCCTAATCCTTATTCAGATAGTAGGGTTTTAGTAGTTGGAGAGAGGGAACTTAGAAATACGATGAACTAGTAGGAGAAGCAAGCCACAAATAGTCATATTGCTTCAGAAAGCCTCCCTTTTTTCTTTCGCAATAAGTAATCATGAAAGAAAATGTATTTGAAGGACTTTTCTCCTTATCTTTTGTAAGGAATACATTATTATAACAATATAGGAGATAATTAAAGAAAATCACCCAAACATACCAGCTGTTTTAGTTTTTCTAAGTTCCTTACAGTCTTTGTTCACACATGTCTGTGTTCTTAGCATTGTTAAAATCATAGCAAGGGTATAGTTTTATAATCTGGTTTTACATGAGTGATTGTAAAGAAGTATATAGTCTAAAGTAATAGCTGTCCCTAGTTTTTGAGAAGAGAGATGGAGAAACTGAAAAACAAAATGAGTCAGGGAAAGCCCCAGTTCAGTCCTTTTTTTTATTTCTAGTAAGTTCAGTCCTTTTCTGTAGCTAATCTCCTAAGGGCTGATCTAATCTCATTCTGATTCGAGATGCTGCATAGACTTTCGCTCTTAACAAAAATAATCAGCTCTTCTGGCATTGTGCTGGAAAAATGGTTGTTTTTTTTTTTTTTTAATGGCATTTTCTCTTCCTCGTATTTGCAAAACAAAAGAGATAATAAGGGCGCCTGGGTGGCTCAGATGGTCGGCTCAGGTCATAATCCCAGGGCCCTGGGATCGAGTCCCGCATCGGGCTCCTTGCTCAGCAGGGAATCTGCTTCTCCCTCTCCCTCTGCCTCTCCCCCTACTTGTTCTCTTTCTTTCTCTCTCACAAATGAATAAATAAAATCTTTAAAAAAAAAAACAAAAGAGATAATAATATAACAGACTCAAAGTGCCACTACTATTAAGTACAATCGAGGAAGAGATCTGAAGCTGTAGTATCAGAACTTGGTGGAGGGGCGCCTGGGTGGCTCAGTCGTTAAGCGTCTGCCTTTGGCTCTGGTCATGATCCCAGGGTCCTGGGATCGAGCCCTGCATCAGGCTCCCTGCTCCACAGGAAGCCTGCGTCTCCCTCTCCCACTCCCCCTGCTTGTGTTTTCTCTCTGGCTGTGTCTCTGTCAAATAAATAAAATCTTTAAAAAAAGAAAAGAACTTGGTGGAAAAGATGGGGGGAGACTTAAGCTGACCATGAAGGGCAGGGTAGGACTTGTCCTAGTAGAGAAAAGATACTTAGGGGGTTCAGCAAGAAAATACTTGGTATTATTTGGCTTGGGGATGGAATGACCACAATAGTCAGTGTGTGATTTTTGGCTTGACCTGTTTTTGATAGGTGTTAGTGGAAGTTAAGATAGAATGAAATTGTCACAGGCTGTGGATGTCATTAGGAATTGTTGAAAGATTGTCAAAGAATGCATAAAGCATTATTTTAGAAGGGTTACTTTAGAAATGGTTTTTAGTTGGGAGTGGGAAGAGGCTGGAGACAGATAAAAACCTTTGAATAGCCTAGGCTTAAGATAATAATGTGTTCTAGACTAGGATGATGGTAGAAATAAGGAGTAGAGGGATGGCTTCCCTTTGGTTCATTATTACCACCAGTTCTTTCTGCTATTTATCTACTCCAGTTTGGGTATCTTGGGTGTTAATTACGGTTAGTGGTCTGTTTAGTCCCATTGTCTCTTTGTTTGAGATTTGGTTTAGAGAGAAACCTACTATCCGTTTATTTCTGGAAAGTTCTCATGGATCTTGTTTTGGGGAGCGAATAGATATTAATTGAAAACTTATTTATTTATTTTTTTTGGAGTGAGCTGAGCTATAGTCAGGGTTGGAAGTTGGAAGTTCTCAGTCCTTTTTAATTAGGATTTTTTTGTATATTGAAGAGCTAGGTTAATTTCTTTGGTGTTCTGTTGAATAAATTAGAGCATGGTCCTAATTGTCTGAATTTATCTTTTCTGGTAACTTTCTACTTATCTTAACCAAGGAGAGGGCGCATAAAACTATATAGATTATTTACATAAATTCTTTAACTATTTGACACAGCATATGAGATATGTGCATAGTCTTTATTTACTTGGGGTGTTTTAAGACTGTTTTGTCTTTTGCCTTAAGAAAGCAATTAAATATTCAACTTGACATCTATGGAATATGGATATTGGCTTTGGAGAGTCCCTGTATTAGTAAAGTGGATTAATTTCAGCAGTTTCTCGAGCTGCTTCTAGTCAAAACGTTAATGTTGATTAAAATGGAATTATTAAAACTTTTATGGAAAAAAGTTACCCTTTTCATGTTTTTTGGTTTCCTTTTAGCCAAGATATTTGCTGAAGTTTGAACAAATTTACCTCTCCAAACCTACCCATTGGGAAAGAGATGGTGCTCCTTCACCAATGATGCCAAATGAGGCTAGATTAAGAAATCTCACGTAAGAATTTTTCCAACAATTGATATTGAAATACAGTTCAGAAAATGTAATTTTGACCAGTTCAATTGAGAGTTTAGCAAATACGTTACTATTATTTATGATCTTACTTTTGTTTCTAAAGGTATTCTGCTCCACTTTATGTTGATATAACAAAAACAGTCATTAAGGAAGGTGAAGAACAACTTCAAACTCAGCATCAGAAAACTTTTATAGGAAAAATTCCAATTATGTTGCGTTCAACTTATTGCCTGTTGAATGGCTTAACAGATCGTGATCTTTGTGAATTAAATGAATGCCCCTTGGATCCTGGTGGATATTTCATTATTAATGGATCAGAAAAGGTATAAGGATTATTTAAAGAAAATTACAATATTGTAATTAAGATTTAAGTTATGAAAGTTCAAATTAAGTAAATTTGGATACAGAATAACCTGGAAGTGGTAATTGAATTATTTAGGGGGTGACAGCTAAACTTATGTAAACCAGAATTTTATTTAGCTATATATGATAAACATTAGAAGTTGGGTGGTGTTTGAGCTTATGTGTTTCTGTGAAGCGTTTATGTAAAATGGAGTTTGTAAAGTTCAAGAATTGATGTTTCAGTGAGCCCATGTGGTCAGATTAAATTAAGATGCAGATTTTACTCTTCTTTCTACTTCAAAGACCTGTGGGTTTTATGGCATAACTTTTTTTGTTGTCCATATAGGTTCTGATTGCTCAAGAGAAAATGGCAACAAACACAGTCTATGTGTTTGCCAAAAAGGATTCTAAATATGCCTACACGGGAGAGTGTAGATCATGTCTGGAGAATTCTTCACGACCCACCAGTACTATTTGGGTTAGCATGCTGGCAAGAGGGGGACAGGTATGGACTGGAATATGATAATATTGTTTGGATTTATTTCTTTTTGTCTAGTCTTATATAAATTTATCAGACTGCATTCTTAGTCAAAAACGTTTTTCTGGAGTATATTGTCAGTGTTATACGTAGGTGTTGTATTATTTAATTATTGCTAGTAGCAAATTACTCCAGTAGCAACATTTATCATCTCACAGTTTCTGTGAATCCAGAATGGGGGTGCGGTTTCACTGGGTCCTCTGGCTGAGCATCTCTTACAAGGCTGCAGTCAAGGTGTTTGCATGACCTGCATTCATCTTTAGGCTCATTTCACGTGGTTGTCTGCAGGATTCAGTTCTCTGTGGGCTGTTGAACTGAGAGACTCAGTTCTTTGCTGTTGGCTGGAACCCTCAGTTCTTGGCCATGTGGTTCTCCTCCATGTAGCTGCTGACAACATGGCAGCTTGCTTCATCAGGGAGAGTAATTGATAAGAGCCATAGAGAGAACAAGCAAGATGGAAATCACAGTCTTTTATAACTTAATCTTAGAGCAACGTCCTATCATTTTTACCATATTCTCTTTGTTAAATGTAAGCCGGTATGTTCATCCCATTCTCAAGGAAAGGGAATTGCACAAGGTAATAATAATAGTAGGTGGGAGTCCTTGAGCACCATCTTAGAAGCTGCCTACCATAGGTATGTTACTTGTAATAATAATACGTGGCCTTGGGGTGCCGGGATGGCTCATTCGGTTGAGCGTCCTACTCTTGATTTTGGCTCAGGTCATGATCTCAGGGTTGTGAGATTGAGCCCCGTGTTGGGCTCCCTGCTCATTGTGGTCTCTGTGCTCAATGCGGAGTCTACTGATTTCCTCCCCCTCTCCCACTGCCCCTCCCCACACTACTGTAGCATGCTCTCTCTCTCAAATAAATAAATAAATGAAGTCTTTTTTTTTTTAAAGGTTTTATTTATTTGACAGGGAGAGCACAAGCAGGGGGAGCTGCAGAGGGAGAGAGAGAAGCAGGCTCCCCACTAAGCAGGGAGCTGGACATGGGGCTCAATCCCAGAACCTTGGGATCATGACCTGAACAGAAGGGAGACGCTTAACCAACTGAGCCACCCAGGTGCCCCAATAAATAAAATCTTTATAAAAAAAAATAGGGTAGCCTTTCTTGAATATTTGCTGTGTGCCAGTTTTGTTACTCAGATTGCTTGATTTTATGTTTACAACTATCTTCTAAAGTAGTTGTAATTGCCTCTATTTAATTTCAGGTACGGTTTTTATTTTGTTTTGAATAAGTCATACATGCACATTAAAATAGTTCAAAAGTAGAAAAAAAGAGTATACTATCAAAAGTAGTCTTCCTTTGACCCTTCCTTTCCCCAGAGGCAGCTGCTTTTGATAATTTCTCATGAATCAGTTCAGAAATAATCTTTTTTTTTTTAAAGATTTTATTTATTTGACAGAGTAAGACACAGCGAGAGAGGGAACACAAGCAGGGGGAGTGGGAGAGGGAGAAGCAGGCTTCCTGCTGAGCAGGGAGCCCCATGCAGGGCTCGATCCCAGGACCCTAGGATCATGACCTGAGCCGAAGGCAGACGCTTAACGACTGAGCCACCCAGGTGCCCCCAGAAATAATCTTAATGCAAAAAATACAAATGGGAGCATGTGATACACAGTTTGAACTTTGCTGGAATCCTTTAAAAACATGTTTAGATGAGCACTTGATCATTATTTTGGAGCTGTTATATTCCATATGTAGATGTAGCATAATTTATTTAACCTTTTCCCTTTTGATGGACATTTAGGTTTCTACTCTTGTGCCTTGCAAACAGTTTTGTAGAGCCTAATACCACCTTTTTAAGTCTTATAAAAATGAAAAACTTGAAGATTAGAGCATTTTAACTACTCGAAGTTAAACACATATGTAGAATAGGTGTTTTATTTTTTTTATTTTTTATTTATTTTAAAGATTTTATTTATTTGAGAGAATGAGAGAGAGAGAGCACATGAGAGGGGGGAGGGTCAGAGGGAGAAGCAGACTCCCCGCTGAGCAGGGAGCCCGATGCGGGACTTGATCCCGGAACTCCAGGACCATGACCTGAGCCGAAGGCAGTCGCCCAACCAACCGAGCCACCCAGGCGCCCTAGAATAGGTGTTTTAAAGAATTAAAATGGTTTTTACTTGTAAATAGAGGTAGAATGGGGCCCAATTACAAGTGTTTGGAAAAGATCTCAGGTGTTATTGATGTACATTCTTTGTTGAGAAGCATTGGCCTAGATTATGAGCGCAAAGAAATGAAAACAGTATATTAAATTATCGTGGCAGCTATGGGCAAAATGAATGAATTAGAGGCAGAGAAAGGAAAATCATCTGGTGCACCTGACTGGTTCAGTCGGTAGAGCATACAACTCTTTTTTTTTTTTTTTTTTTAAAGATTTTATTTATTTGAGAAAGAGAATGAGGGACAGAGAGCACGAGAGGAAGAGGGTCAGAGGGAGAAGCAGACTCTCGGCTGAGCAGGGAGCCTGATGTGGGACTCGATCCCGGGACTCCAGGATCATGACCTGAGCCGAAGGCAGTCGCTTAACCAACTGAGCTACCCAGGCGCCTGGGCCTACAACTCTTGATCTCAGGGTTGTAGGTTTGAGTCCCACGTTGGGTGTAGAGATTATTTAAAAATCAAATCTTAAAAAAATCTGGATTTAGGGGTAAGTTTGATATATGAATCAATTAAGATTCTGTGGCTTCTGTCCTCAAGTTCTGGATAAAATAGAAAACTTCTAAGAATTGATTTTTAGAATGTAGTGAGTTCATTTTTTAGACGAGATTTTGTGGGAGTACATGTTGTGTGCATTATTTTCTTATGTTTTGCTTATTCTGAAAAAGATCTATGATGAAACAAATAATAGACTGGAATAATGGACCTCTAAATAGAAACAACCAAATGGCATTTGGAGTTAATGAGGGCAGAGGGTACAGGAAAAAGAGCAAGATGAAGGTTTGGATATCATTTATGAAGAGTGGTTAACTGAGAACCCGTAAAATGGAATAAGGTGTCTAGGGACCGAGGCCTGAATAGGAGGAGAGAGATGACAGAAATTGTTATTAGAGGGACCATGATAATGTAGGGTTATGAGGCCAAGAGAAGATAGGGCTTAATATTATAGAAGTATAATTAAAATGGAGAAGCTTTTCATACAAACAAGTTTGTATGAAAGTCTAGGTTAGTAACTTATTTATGTGTGTACAATTTTTTTTTTAAAGATTTTATTTATTTATTTGAGAGAGAGAGAGAATGAGAGATAGAAAGCACGAGAGGGAAGAGGGTCAGAGGGAGAAGCAGACTCCCTGCTGAGCAGGAAGCCCGATGCGGGACTCGATCCCGGGACTCCAGGATCATGACCTGAGCCGAAGGCAGTCGCTCAACCAACTGAGCCACCCAGGCGCCCTGTGTGTACAATTAAATATGTGTGTACAATTAAAGAGAAATTGGAAAAAATAAACTTGTGTGAAAGAGGCTGTTTGTTAATTTTGAAATATTATTCAAACGAGAGATATCTTACTGACCAGCTCTGAGTTTGTATTTGTTTTTCATTCGTTGCTTAGCTTTTTTCCCATATTTGTCCATATATATATATATTTTTTAATCCCTCATGTCTGTCTTCCAGAGAGTTTGTGTGGCTTGTTGTGTGTGTGTGTGTGTGTGTGTGTGTGTGTGTGTGTGTGTGTGTTTTGTGGGGGTTTTTTGGCCAGGGGAGAGGGTGTGGGATCAGTGTTCATATTCTTCTGTAGCCAGATGTCATTTCGAAATACAGTATTGGGTAATTCTAATAGAGTCTTGGCAGGCAGATAGTTAGAGGATGGAAGTTCTCTCATGCCTAAATGATCAGCCTGTTCATAAAATTAGTAAACCTGTTCCAGTGGTTTTGAAAAGCAGCCATAGGATGTTCCTTAAAAGTATGGAGGTATATTTCCCTTGAAATACATACAATGAACATGTATATGAAATGATTCTCATGTTTGTGTGTGGCTCTGATCTCTTTGTATTGATATTCTAATGATGTTTTATTTTTCTAGGGTGCAAAAAAGAGTGCTATTGGTCAACGCATTGTAGCAACCCTACCATATATCAAGCAGGAAGTTCCCATCATTATTGTGTTCAGAGCATTAGGTTTTGTGTCTGACAGAGATATTTTAGAGCATATTATTTATGATTTTGAAGATCCAGAGATGATGGAAATGGTAATGTGAAAGCAAAATGTATTTGTAATGTTTTATAAGAGGTTTAAAGTTACTGTTACTAATCTTAAAACATAGTAGAAAGATGCTCTGAAGAGTAATTTAGCTGTCACAAATCCTATGCCATTTACTGTGCAGTGAAAGCCTAAATAGACATAAAAACTAGAGGCAGCCAGAGTTCACTGACAGTAGCAAGAAGAAACCATAGTAAGGAAAATCGTAAAAGCATACTGGTCTGGTGCAATTTAGTAAAAAAGGAAAATGAATAGTTGAACCTTCTTCTTTTTTATTTTGAGGTAATTTCAAACTTAAAAGTTGGCAAAGAACTTATATACTCTTCACCCAGATTCACTAGTTGTTACCTGTGCTACGTTTGATTTAGCATTCTCTCTCTGTATACACACATTATTTTTTTCTAGACCATTTGAGAGTAAGTTTTAGGCATTGTGCCTTTTACTCCTAAATACTTCAGTGTGTATTTCCTAAGAACCAAGACATTCATTACATATTCATAATACAGTTAGCAAAATCAGAACCTTTCACTTACCTTCAAAACTATTAAGCCATAGCTCTTGAGGTTTTTGCCAGTTGTCTTGATAATGTCCTTAATGGCATTTTTTTCCTGGTTCAGAATCCATTCCAGGATTGTGTATTGCATGTCATTTTTATGTCTCTTCACACTCTTTAAATCTTTTGTTGCCTTTTTCCTCAGTGTTTCATAACATTGAAGTTTTTTGAGAGGGTAGACCAGTTACTTCGTAGAAGTTCCCTCTAAAAGGAATTTTTGTTTTGCCATTGTTCGTTAAAATGTAAAAACCAAAAACCACTACTTTTTTTTTATAATAGAATTACTTGTATTTTTTTTACGAAGTATAATTGCCTGTATTGATGAGTGGATTTTGTCAGATCTCTAGATCTTAAAGTGTATTTAAGTTCTAGGATTTTGTGGTTCTTTGGTTTTAAAAAAAAATGTGCATTTTCTATTAGGTACATAGGGATATTTAACATGTTATAAATTAAAGTTACACTTGACTTATTTTAGGGTGAAAATGTGAATTTGAAAATAACTTTCATTTGAATTATCTGATAGGTGAAACCTTCTCTCGATGAAGCTTTTGTCATCCAGGAACAGAATGTTGCACTAAATTTCATTGGCTCAAGAGGGGCAAAGCCTGGTGTCACTAAAGAGAAAAGAATTAAGTATGCAAAAGAAGTCTTACAAAAAGAAATGCTCCCTCATGTTGGTGTCAGTGATTTTTGTGAGACCAAAAAAGCTTATTTCTTGGGGTATGTTAAATACTGTTTTAAGATTTTTGCCAAGGTAACGTTGAGATACAGTTTTTAAAGTTAAAAATGTTAGAAATGTGTTTTTAACATACGAGTTTTTTTAAAAAGCCCAAAGCCGTATGTTTTGTTTTTCACTTCCTTTTTTTTTTATTTTAAAGGTACATGGTTCATAGGTTGCTTCTAGCAGCCTTGGGTCGAAGAGAATTAGATGACAGGGATCACTATGGGAACAAAAGATTGGATCTTGCTGGGCCACTGCTTGCATTCTTATTTAGAGGGTAAGGAATGATAGAATGATATTGTTAAAAGTAGAGAGATTGCACTTTAGATTGATCATTGCACTAATGGAGGTACTAAACTATCTTGGTATCCATATTGGGTACATATGAAGTTAGCTACATTCTTTTTGCCACTTGTCCAGATTTCTGCTTCATGTCTGAGAATTTCAAGTTTGTGAGGACAGTTTATTACTTATATTTTCTTTATTCCTCTGGTAGCTTTATAAGGCGTTTGTCTTGATTTTCTAAGTACTGATGATACTGAAATTTTTAGTTCTGCTTTTGCATTTTTGTTTTTTTTTTTTAAAGATTTTATTTATTTGACAGAGAGAGACACAGCGAGAGAGGAAAAACAAGCAGGGGGAGTGGGAGAGGGAGAAGCAGGCTTTCTGCAGAGCAGGGAGCCTGATGCGGGGCTTGATCCCAGGACCCTGGGATCATGACCTGAGCGAAAGGCAGAATCTTAACAACTGAGCCACCCAGGCGCCCCCTGCTTTTGCGTTTTATAAAAACACAAAAACTGGAGGGAAATCTATCAAAATATTAGCAGTATTGGTGTAATGTGAGTTTTATTTTCTTCATATGTCTTTGTTTTCCATATTTCCTATAATGAGCAAATAACACTTTTATAATCAGAAAAGTTATTTTTAAAAACAAAATATGTAGACAGTTTAATAAAGATTATAGCAATGTTTCTACATACTGTTTTTTTTTTTTTGGTAAAACATTTATTTGGCGTGGGTAGAGAGAGAATTCACGAGCACGGGGTTGGGGGGAGGAAGGGCAGAGAGAGAGGGAGAAGCAGATTCCCCACTGAGCAGGTAGCCCGATGTGGGGCTTGATCCCAGGACCCTGAGATCATGACCTGAGTTGAAGGCAGAGACTCTTAACCCTGAGCCACCCAGCCACCCCTACATATTCTGTTACTTAGTGTGTTGTAGATTAGTGTTTTTCAGCCTTTTGTTTTCACCCCACTAAGGAGCCTCTTTTGACATTTTTTTCCCCTAGTTGCTCCCCTCATATATGTTTGTTCTGTAAGTATATCAGTGCTTTTTACATAAAAAGAGTAATAATACTTCCCTTCCTCCAACTACTTTCCTTCCCATTGTGGGCAGTATTGTCCATATTGAGAATGCATGTTGTTGACCTTTACATATTTAAAATGATACCAATTTTATTTGGCAGTATGTTTAAGAATTTGCTTAAAGAAGTGCGGATCTATGCACAGAAGTTTATTGATCGAGGAAAGGATTTTAACTTGGAATTGGCAATTAAAACAAGGATTATATCTGATGGCCTAAAATATTCTTTAGCTACGGGAAACTGGGGTGACCAAAAGAAAGCTCATCAAGCCAGAGCTGGAGTATCTCAGGTAGGACATTGACTATGACCACAGGTTTGATAGGAATATGTTGTGCGACTAATAGATCCTTTCTTTCATTTAATATAAATTATTTTGCTTTTTTTTTTCTCTCAGGTATAGTGGCACTGGGGGATTTTGAATTACAAAAATGGAATTTTTCTTAAATTAGCTGTTAGCACTACTTAAGAGAGATTAAGGTTTCGGCTTGCATTAAGATAGTTAAGTAGTGTAGCTGCTTGGGAGGTAAGACGGTCCATGTTAGTGAAATATTTATGTTTCTAGAGCTCCATGTTAGATGCTGACCCAGAGAATAAATGGGTATTCCCTTCCTTTGTTGAAAAGTACAGTACAGTGTTGACTTGTGAACAATGTGGGGGTTTGGGGTGTCAGCTCCTACGGAACTAACATCCTGGTGGTTGGAGGTGATCATAAACAAAGTATTTACGTGGGATGTTAGAACTGTACATCACATATTTGCCATCCCTGCTGTTAGGGGCACTGAAGTTACGGGGTGAATGATATTATTCAGGGAAAGGGTGGAGAAAAGAGGGATAGGGAAAGTTTGACAGTTGATTATAGGTAAAAATGTGACTTTGGCTTATTCGAGTATTTGCCAAAAATGTGATAATATGAGTAACAGAAATGCCCAAACTTCAAAGATTTGCTATTGTTTTCTAGGTGTTAAACCGCTTGACTTTTGCATCTACTCTTTCTCACCTACGTCGTTTAAATTCACCTATTGGTAGAGATGGCAAGCTAGCAAAACCAAGACAGTTGCATAATACATTGTGGGGAATGGTGTGTCCTGCTGAGACTCCAGAGGTAATACATTAGAATTTACATTCAGGACAAAAAGTCTACCAATAATTATGTAGGGTATGTAATTACTTGAAGGAGTAAGTAATTATGCTATGTGGTTTTGGAACTAATGTTTATTTATGATTTTGTTTTCAGAAAGTGAGAGTAAATCCTGAAATCAAATTGAATGAAAAATGTTTATGGAAAAGAATTTTGATAGGCATGTTAAATCAGTGTGATTTATTTTTTGTTTATTCGTAGGGCCATGCTGTAGGACTTGTGAAGAATTTAGCCCTGATGGCTTATATTTCGGTTGGATCTCAACCTTCTCCAATTCTGGAATTTTTAGAAGAGTGGAGTATGGAAAATTTAGAAGAAATTTCTCCTGCAGCTATTGCTGAGTGTGTATAGATGTGATTTCTTTCTTTCTTCCTTTCTGTTCCTTTTTTCTTTTTTAAGATTTTATTTAATTGAGAGAGCATGAGCAGGGGAAGCAGTAGACGGAGAGGGAGAAGTAGGCTCCCTGCAGAGCAGGGAGCCTGATGTGGGGCTCAATCCCAGGACCCTGGGATCATGACCTGAACTTAAGGCAGATGCTTAACCGACTGAGCCAAACAGGCGCCCAAATGTGATTTCTTTTTTGAAACTATTGTTAAGCTTTGGTTGTTGCTTAATATAGAGTTACTAACTGCAGAATGCTTTTGGTTTCATATTTTAGTGCAACCAAGATTTTTGTTAATGGCTGCTGGGTTGGAATACATAAAGATCCTGAACAACTTATGAACACCCTAAGGAAACTGCGGCGTCAGATGGACATCATTGTGTCTGAAGTGAGTCTTAATTAAGAGTGCATGATCCTATGGGATTGCTAAACAAGGCATAAGACTAGTGACAATTTTCTTTGCATTGGCATCTTTAACTGCTTTTCCTTCTAGACTACATTGTCAAAAGTCTAGTTGATGTTTTGAGCTAAATTTAATTATAAGGTATTGCTTGCTTTAATGCTTTAGATATATGCTTCTAAAAATTTGACATGTAATTTAAATTATATTTTAGAACTCAAATTATATTTTAAAGTAAAAGGAATTCTTTTGAGGATCTTCTTGTAAAGCTGACAGTAATGCTTTTGAAAAGAATAATCTCTGATTTTTCCTTTTGTCTGAATCTAGAGATTCTTTTTTTTTTTTTTTTTTTTAAGATTTTTAAAATGTATTTGACAGAAACAAAGTGAGAGAGGGAACACAAGTAGGGGGAGTGGGAGAGGGAGAAGCAGGCTCCTTGCTGAGCAGGGAGCCCGATGCTGGGCTTGATCCCAGGACTCTGGGATCATGACTTGAGCTGAAGGCAGATCCTTAACGACTGAGCCACCCAGGTGCCCCTCTTTTTTTTTTTTTTTTTTTTTTAAGATTTTATTTATTTGAGAGAGCGCTCAAGTGGGGTGGAAGGGTAGAGGGAGAGGGAGAAGCAGGCTCCCTGCTGAGCAGGGAGCCTGTCTCGGGGCTCAGTCCTAGGACTTTGGGATCATGACCTGAGCTGAAATCAAGAGTTGGATGCTCAACTAACTGAGCCACCCAGGCACCCAGAGATTCATTCTTAAAATCTGATACACCTCCATAAAGATTTTTATATTTAGGTGGATATTGAAGTGCTTTGGGATTAGGGTAGTTTTTTTTTTTTTAAACATTAATATATATTATATGAGCTTTATTACTACCCCAAATAGGACTTTTGCTTTTAGTGTAGTGTATTAAGGGATATGGCTTGGTTTTTTGATTCCCTTAAATCTATACTGTGGGTTCTGTCTAGGTGTCTAGGTGAAAGTGGGTGTTTGGAGAGAAACGGTAACACACTTAAGCCAGTAGCTGATGTCTTTTCTACGAAGCTGAGCAGGGAAGAGTTTGGTTGCTCCAGGCTTTCCTCTAGCAGGCAGACTCTGGGTTTTGAACCAGGAGTGTTCACAGCTTGAAGGCAGCAACAGCATGCTTCATTTGAGAGCAGGCAGGTCTAGGTCTAAGAGAAAGCCTAAGAAATTGGCTGTATTTTTTATGATTGAGAATTTTGGTAATACCATGTTTTTCTGCTAAGAGCCTTCTTCAGCTTTTTTGTGTTTTCTAGGGTAAAATTAAATTCTTCATGCTGTTTTAGGCCTCTCTATCTTTCCATGGTCCCATTCCCTTAACCTGGAATGTTTGTGCTTCTTGTGCCCTATTCCTCCTCAAAAATGAGCAATAGGGAAAAGGATTCTTACTACCTTTTTTTCAGGTAAATCTCACTTATTCTGCAAAACTTCTCTCTTTTTTTTTTTTTTTAAAGATTTTATTGATTTATTTGACAGAGACAGAGAGGGAACACCAGCACGGGGAGTGGGAGAGGGAGAAGCAGGCTTCCCGCTGAGCAGAGAGCCCGATGTGGGGCTCAATCCCAGAACCCTGGGCTCCTGACCTGAGCCGAAGGTCGACGCTTAACTGACTGAGCCACCCAGGCACCCCTGCAAAACTTCTCTTAACTCTCGTCTCCTTCAGGATACCTTATCTGAACAACCCCCTCCTGCCAGTTTAATTAGATCACAACTTGGCAAAGATTTTCTGGAAAGGGCCAGATACTGAATTAGGCTTTGTTTACATATACTCTCTGTTGTGTATTCACCTCTGCTGTTGTAGTGAAAAGCAGCAGTGTATAAACCAATAAAACTATTTATTTACAAAAATATATGGCAAGTGAGAGTAGGTTTGGCCTTTGACTCCCTGATTTAGATCTCTATGACTGTATATAGTGTATATTTTACTTAAATGTTTTTGACAGAATGCTTGTCCCAGATAGTACCTATTGACTTATTTGCCTTCCTTACTCACTACACCATTAACTCCCCAGAGGGGTAGTGAACATGTATTAATATGACTTTGTATTTTCAGCTGTGAGCATGGTACCTGACATATAGTAGACATTGTTTATTAAATATAGAAACTAACCCTGTGTCCTTGGACTAGGCACTTTAATATCCCGTTAGTGATTTTGGAAAGCTCTAAGTAAGTGGGAGAATTGTGTATTTTTCCTGAAGGAGTCTGGCACTTTTTTCTTTTCCTTCAAATTTTCTAACTACCAGAGGTCCTCATTTTACCCATTTCTGACTTTAGCCTTCTGTTGGACCTGTTAGGCTGTTCTGTCAATAGTCCTCTCTGGACCTATTAAAGTATACATGTTTCCTTTGGGGCTTTGAGGAGACACAGCCCACAATTTATGTCGTCCTGTTAAGACAATGAAACTGTATTTTATTAGGAATTCTCTAAGGATTCAAGGCAATGCATTTGAAAGCAATGTCTTTTCTAGGAATGGATAGTACCACTGATGGTGTTTCTGCTTAAAGACATAGTGTTTCTCCTCAGATTGTTTTTTAAGGGCAGGAAATGGGCTGAAGGTATAGAACGTTTTCTATATAATGGCTTTCGACTTTGTAATTTTGGAGACCTTGATGTTTTTGATCAAGCTTTTATGATTTACTCTTGTTTTTAAACCCAGTAACCTAAATCTTTTCCTTTCTTAAATAAACCCAATCTTTAATCTTTTATAATAAAAGTATCAAGATGTGGGCGCCTGGGTGGCTCAGTTGGTTAAGCGACTGCCTTCGGCTCAGGTCATGATCCTGGAGTCCTGGGATCGAGTCTCACATCGGGCTTCCTGCTCAGCAGGGAGTCTGCTTCTCCCTCTGACCCTCTTCCCTCTCGTGCTTTCTCTCTCTCATTCTCTCTCTCTCTCTCAAATAAATAAATAAAATCTTTAAAAAAAAAAAGTATCAAGATGTGATTTTACTCTCTTAAAGTACTTTTGTTGGAGAAATACCAATCTATTTTTCCATTTTCTAACTCATTGTCAATTCATTTCTCTAGTTGACTTCCAAGATTATATATTAATCTAGATAATTCATTGGAAATTCTTATTTCCTTTTTGACTTATTTCTTTGTAAATAGGTACTTCAAATTCTACAGTGCTTTTAGTAATTATTATGTTTTTTATTGTAAATTCCCCCCCCCCTTTTTTTAAGTAAGCTGTATACCCCACATGGGGCTTGAACTCATGACCCCAAGATCAAGAGCTGCATGCTCTTCTGACTGAGCCAGCCAGATGCCCCTGCCCAAAATATATTTTTATATTTTCTGGGAATATATTTTCTAGTTCTGCTCAGTAGAAATATCACGTGAGCTACATATGTAATTTAAATTTTTCTAGTAGCCTTGTTAAAAAAATTAGAAACATGAAAGTAATTTTATTTTATTTATTTTTAAGATTTTTATTTATTTATTGAGAGAGAGAGAGAATGATAGAGAGCATGAGAGGGAGGAGGGTCAGAGGGAGAAGCAGACTCCCTGCTGAGCAGGGAGCCCGATGCAGGACTTGATCCTAGGACTCCAGGATCATGACCTGAGCCGAAGGTAGTTGCTTAACCAACTGAGCTACCCACGTGCCCCCATGAAAGTAATTTTAATGATATATCTTATTTGACCTGATATATCCAAAATATTACAATTTCAACATCTAATCAGTATGAAGGATTATTTATGAGAAATTTTACATTCTTTATTTTTGTGCGGTACTTTTTTTTTATTATTATAGTTGACACTCAGTATTACATTAGTTTCAGGTGTACAACAGTGATGTGACAACTCTATACATTATGCTGTGCTCACCACAAATGTAGCTACCATCTGTCCCCATAACCGCTATTATAATGCCATTGACTATATTCCCTGCACTGTACCATTTATCCCTGTGACTTATTCATTCCATAACTGGAAGCCTGTACCTCCCCTTTACCCTTTCCTGCCCATCCCCCCAGCTCCCTCACCTCTGGCAACCACCAGTTTGTTCTCTGTATTTATGGGTCTGTTTCTGCTTTATGTGGTATTGCCTTTGAAATCCATTTTGTAGTTTGTACATGTTGTATGGTGCAGCCTGTCTCAGTTCAGAATGAATGGCCACATTTCAAGTGCTTAATAGTGACATGTAGCTAGTGACTGCCGTATTGGACAGATAGACTATAATCCATTTGTTTGATAGGTAAGTGTCAGAAGTTGGGCTTATTACTGAGAAAGTATGATCAATGCAAAGTGATATAGGGTTGGTTACTGAAAGGTTGCAAAGTGAAGTCTCTGTTATTATCAAAGAAGCAAAATAAGGTGTTAAATACTAGTGTTTGTGATGCCAAAAATATATTTTCTTCATTTTACTTTATCTTGCATGACATTGCCAGATATTATTCAGCTTTATAATTATCAAGGTTAAATATTTGTTCTTTAAAAATTTTTAAATTACACCTAGGTTTTTAGTATATTGAACAGTGATAAACTAAGAAAGATTTGTCCATTTTATTTGATAATTGTTTGCTCTAGAAATTTATTAGGAATTTTATTGTATTTTTAGCTAAGTCGTAATGATACAGAGAAAATAAATTCATGAGACTGTTTTGTCTTTTTACTTATAGGTTTCTATGATTAGAGATATTCGGGAGAGGGAGATTCGGATCTATACAGATGCAGGTCGTATTTGTAGGCCACTTCTGATTGTAGAAAAACAAAAGCTACTTCTGAAGAAGAGACATATTGATCAATTGAAAGAGAGAGAATATAACAACTACAGGTAAGAACATGCAGTGAGAAAAAAATTGAGATGTAATTCACATGCCATAAAATTAACCATTTTAAAGTATTACAGTTCGGTGGTTTTTAGTATATTCTCAAGATTGTGCATCTGTCACCACTACCTAATTCCAGAACATTTTTATTGCCCCCAAAAAGAAACTATTAGCAGTCACATTTGTTTTTCTTGATTTTTGTCATCAAGTAAGGGACTTGTAAGGTTTTGTTTAAGAATAAAAGTCTTTGTGACCTGTTAAAGTCTAATAATAAGAAATAACATATAATATAAATTTTGTGTATGTAACATGGATAATAGTAAGTAAAAAACTTAATAAAAAGATGAACCTGTTTTAAAACTTATTTTTAATACTTGAATGCATGTTTTATTGTAAAAAAATTTCAAACAACATATAATGAAAAATACATAAAAGCCACCAATTCATATTTTCCTCTTAAAAAGTAACCCATACCCATATATTCACAAATAATTCCCTTTATTTATTTATTTAAAAAGATTTTACTTAACCTCTACACTAGTGTGGAGCTTGAACTCAAAATCCCAAGATAAGAGTCATATGGTCCAATGACAGAGCCAGCCAGGCACCTCCAAATAGTTCCCTCTAGGACAAAGCAAGACAAACTAATAGTAATATTTATAGGACCACACTTCATGTGTATTGTTTAGTAATTTGCATTTTTTCCCACTATTAATAATAATATATCTATTTTGGAACTCTTTCTGTATCTGTACATGTGGAGATAGGAATACTCTTTGTTAAGTAGTAAGCTGAGTTAAAATACTTCAGTAAATAAGGAAATAAAGTGAATTCTTCTTTTTTAGTTGGCAGGATCTTGTGGCCAGTGGGGTAGTAGAATATATTGATACTCTGGAAGAAGAAACAGTGATGCTCGCAATGACTCCAGATGATTTACAGGAGAAAGAAGTAGCTTATTGTTCCACATACACACACTGCGAGATTCATCCGTCAATGATTCTTGGTGTCTGTGCATCTATTATTCCCTTTCCTGATCATAACCAGGTTGGTAGCAGTTTTTAACTTCTGGTTTGTGAGGAATTGGGGGAAGTAGATAAAAACTAAATTGATCTGTAGTTTTTCCTAAAGAAAAGCATGCTGATGAAGGGACTATGAACTCCTATGAAATCTGCATTAAATATACTTATTTTTTTTCCACTGTTAGGAGCCAGAGTTGATTATTCCAAATGGTTATCACTTACCTTTCAGAAAAAAGCATAACCTTTTCCAGCCATATTCCTATTTACGTAGTACCCTGAAGTTTGTTCCTTTAGAAGTAGTTAAATTTTCATTGATTCTGCTTTTCATTTCTACTTTAGTCCCCTAGAAACACATACCAGTCTGCTATGGGTAAGCAGGCTATGGGAGTTTATATCACCAACTTCCATGTTCGTATGGATACATTGGCCCATGTTCTGTATTATCCTCAAAAACCACTTGTGACTACACGGTCTATGGAATATCTACGATTTAGAGAGCTGCCAGCAGGTATGTTCAGTTTTGCTCTTCAGTTTTTAAGATCCTGTCTTAAAGTGCTTAAGGCACTTTTCTCGGTGCTTGTGAGGGTTAATAAAATACATAACGACACAGCATCTATTCTCTCAGAATTTATAATGTGGGAAACAACACAATAAAGAGATAGATATGTGGAAAGTATTACGATGAAGTACAGGAAATGATTGATTCCTATTGGAAATCTAGAGCCAGTTTCACAGGGGAGGTGGCATTGTAAGCTAGCATAAAGTTGATGAAAGGGCGTTTGAATTTGAGAGATGGATTGAGGAAGGGCTTAGATGCATGAATGTATGAGATAGGGGAATAGCAGTAGTCATGGCACTTTAGTATGACTGGAGTGTAAGTGTACGAGTCTCTCATAGTGTGGAGAGAACAGGTTGAATTTTGAGAATGAAGACTCATCCAGCCTTTTGGAGCAAGGAAGTAATACAAATAGAAATTTATTGTAGGAATATCATTCTGGCAGTTGATACAGATTGCAGTCAGGTATGGTATTGGAAGGGGATAATTTAGAGGTTTTTGCCGTGGTCTAAATAAGAATTGGTAAGGTCCTTAAGAAATGAAGAGTGGAGGATGAGTGCCTGTTGGAATACCCTTGATGGGACTTGATTAATTGGATGTGGAGTGATGAAGGGAGCGAAGATAGGAATTGGAAATATTGTTGGCATTCATGGCTTGGGTGAACAAGAAGAAAGGGATACTCTTAATAAGATTGGGAGCACATTAGAAGGAAGAGGTTTTAGAGGTAAGATAATAAATTCAGTTTTCAGCATGTTGATTTTGAATTGCTGCCCTAACTAAGAAATTTTTTTTTTAAGATTATTTATTTATTTATTTGTGAGAGAGCCAGAGTGTGCACACATGAGCAGGAGGGAGGGGCAGAAGCAGAGGGAGATGAAGAAGCACACTCCCCCCTGAGCAGGGGCTGGGCTGGATTCCAGGACCTGAAATCATGACCTGAGCCGAAGGCGGACACTTAACCGAGTCACCCAGGCACCCCAGAAAAGTTTTTTTTTTTTTAAGATATTTTTAATTTATCTGAGAAGGAGAATGAGCAGGGAGAGGAGCAGAGGGAGAGGGAGAAGCAGACTCCCCGCTGAGCAGGGAGCCCCATGCAGGGCTTGATCCCAGGACCCTGGGATCATGACCTGAGCTGAAGGCAGACGCTTTAACTGACTGAGCCACCCAGGTGCCCCCAGAAAAGATTTTCTGATAGTTGTAAATGTGGTTTGAAAGAAGGTCAAATCTGGAGCTGCGAAGTTATTGATATATTAGTGATAAATATAGAATACCATGAAATTGTTGAGGGAAATTCAAAGTGAGAATAAAGCCAGAAACAGAACTTTAGGCACCAGGAAAAGAAATGAGAAGACATTTGAGATAATTACTGATTAGGAGAATCAGGAATTTGCAGGAGGAGATTCTTAAGGAGACTGGACAACAGGTAAAATGGTGCAGAGAAATCTAAAGGGTAGGGAAGCGTTGAATGTTAAAGGAGGCAGCATAGTTCTTTGGCATAACTGTTTTCTTATTATTAATAGGATTTTGGCTTTAGCTGTGCGTAATGTTATTTATTTAGTAGAATTTGCTTTGTAAATAGTGGCCTTAAATTATTAACTATACTAGGGCATCTAACATTTTGATGGCAAATTCTCATAGGTTAGAATGATTTATTTTCAGAGTCCTCCACAAGGGGTTACTCTAGTCTAGGAAAACACCATCTGTTAGGTTGCCTACAATATGCTCCTATCTTTGGGGGATGCTTGCACTGTTGTGTTTTCTTCAACATTTAGCTAATAGTTTCTCTGTGGCTAGAGAAAAAAAAATACAGGTAAAGGATTAGATTTGAAATAAAATGTTCTTCTGATACTGGTATGAAGTGTGCGTGCACTCGTGGCTGGTAGGGACTACACATGCTTTTCAGTTCTGTTATGGCTTCATGCCTTAATCACATTATTCTAAAAACTGTATTTTGAGATAATTTCAAACTGATAGAAAAGTTGTGAGATTAGTACAAAGAACTTCTGTATACTCTTCATCCAGATTTCCTAGTTCACATTTTACCACATTTGCCTTATTCTTTCCCTTTCTCTTCCTGAACCATTAGAGAGTAAGTTGTAGACGTGAAGCCACATCACTTTTTATTCTTCAGTGAATGTTTCCTAAAAACAAGGACATTCTCCACAGTACCACAGTCAGAATCAGGTTAACATTGATATCCATCTTGTGAGCAATCCTTAGTTCAGATTTTGCCAGTTGTCCTGATAATGTCCTTTATGCATCTAGGATCTAATCCAGGATTGTGCATTGCATTTAGTTGCATGTCTCTTTAGTCTCCTCAGGGTGGAGCAGTTCTTTAGTTTTTCCTTGTCTCTTATGACCTTGATGTTTTTGAACATTTAGGCAAGTTATACTTTGTACATTGTCTCTCAGTTTGGCTTTGTTTCCCCATGATTGTATTCAGGTTATGAATTTTTGGGCAGGACTAGCAAAGAAGTGTGCTGTATTATCATTGCATCATATCAGGAGGCACATGCTGTCTATATGTCCCATTAATAGTGACTTTTAACTTTTATCATGTGATTAAGATGGTGTCTGTCAGATTTTTCCATTTTTTGTTAGTATTTTGTACTAAGTCATAGTAAGTCTTTTGTGAAGAGATACTTTGAGACGATGTAAATATTCTCTTCCTTGTCAGCCACTAGTTTAGCATGATTGTTGCCAAATGGTGATTTTTCTAATTCCATCATTCCTTCCATTTTGATGCTAAAATTTTCTCAGATTTTCCAGTGGGAACAGCTTCAAGATGACTCCTGATAGGTCCTTCATCCTTCTTTACATACTTACATTTTGTGCTTTCCTTAAACCTGGACTCAGCCATTTCTCTTTTCAGTGAAGGATAGTATTTGGAAACCAAAGTGGTGCTAAGTGTGCTTCTTGCTATTAGAATATCATCATTTCTAGGCCCTCTCAGCTGATAACCTAGGAAAAACATGTATGCACATACTGCCCCCCACCACTTTGTCTATTTTTATGACTATATTTCAAGGAAACATGAGTGCACACTAGTATCTCCTATCAGTCCAACACTGGAGTGTTTATTTTAGAACTCCATTTTCTGATAAGGAGAAATCTGGTTCCCACTGGCCTCAGTTTCTTTACTTACTTGCTCACTCTGTTGATGTAACCAATCTCCTGACCTCCTGGCTGAATTATTGGCCCTGGCCTTGTCTTATATGCCAGCTACATTGGCCAAATTCTGAGCCCTGACTTAGGGGTTGGGGCTAATCAAGTTATCTTAAGGAATGTCTTTTTGATGAGTATCATTCCTGTTTCCGTAGTGTACTGTTACCTTGGTTGACATTATCTGGGAGCAGAAATCCTCGTGACAGAATCTCATCTTGACTTAAAGTATGTCTAGGGATTTAGAGCCTCCTCAGTGCTGAGCTGAGGTTTGAAGTGGGTGAGAACAAAGTGGCAGGAAGGGTGTGAACCTGTCTTAACAGGTGGGTTGTAATCCTAGGTTTCACACTTTCATAATCCTTTAGCTCACAGATGTTTTCTTTTTTTTGAAGATTTCTTTTAGAGAGTGAGTGAGGGGGTGCAGAGGGAGAGAGAATCCTGAAGCAGACTCCTTGCTGAGTGTGGAGCTAGACTTGGGGCTTGATCCCAGGACCCTGACATCTTGACCTGAGCTGAAATCAAGAGTGAGCTGCTCAACCGACTGAGCCACCCGGGAGCCCCTTAGCTCACAGATATTTTTATCGAAGTTAGTAATATTTATTGAGTATTGAGTTTATATGAAACACCAAGGTGCTTTACACATGTCATTTCTAAGCATCATAAAAGCATTTTGGTATTTTTTCACCTGCAAAATGAAAATAATAGTAGTACCTACCTCATAAAGCTTTTATGATGATTAAATGGTTAAATCCACTCAAAACTCATGGCTTAGTGCCTGGCAGTTAATAAGGGAGGAATAAATGTTAACTGATTAGAAATAGCAGCAGTGGTATCATCTCTGTTTTACAGCTGTGGAGATAGGATTCTAAAGGTTAAGTTATTTGCCCAAAGTTACACAACTTAAGAAATGTAAGTCCAGAATTTAGACTCTGGCCTATGTTTTTCCTTTTTGACCAAATGTAGACCTTTTCCTCCCATCTCTCTTTCTTGTGCCTTTTCCTCTTTATTACATTGCATCTTAGTTTGGGGCTTTTAAGAAAAAACTATAAGAAGCATAATTAAGAAGTTAACTGCTTTTAGCTAAATTTAGCTGATCTCTTAGTCTTGCCCAGATACCTTGGATAAAGGTTCTGGGAAGGAAGGGGCTGCCTCCTGGGCTCTAGTTGATGTAGCATATGTGGTGATCCAGGAATTGTCACAGAAGAGACAGGAAATCCTCACAAGGCCAAGACAGTTGAGCACCTATAGGCTGCATCACCTGGAAAAAGGTGCGGGGCATAGGTGGTGCTCCACCAAAATGTGAGGACATGCTGGGGAAGTCTTGCCCGTTTCATGTGTCACAGATGTGATATATGCCCTACTACTGGCTTCCTTAGTAGGATCATATCACATCCTCCAAGACCCTGAGATTTCTGCAAATTTCTTCACTTTTCAGAGCCTCCCCTGCCTTTAGGAACCTGCATCTTTATGTATTTTCCTTGCATTATGCTACTTGATCATTTGTGAAACTTAAAATTCTTCTAGTTCTCCCAAAGAATCCACGCAAAAGCATGGTGACTGATGTGGATGCTACTAAAGATTTCATAGAGGAAATCATTTAGATTTCAGGAGGAGTTTTCACTGCACACCTGAGGAGTGACTATGTATTTGACTTTCCTGATTCTCTGAAGGCCTTGCCTGCTACTAGGGTTTTATCCAGTGTCCACTTCCCCGACATTGCCCTTTCCTTGGAGAATTTCACACTCCTTTTCCTCCCCAAGCAGAGCACTTTAGCTCCAAATTTAAATATACAAACCCAGCAAGGTGCTCAGAAGAACAAATGCCTTCTTGTTAGTATGATTCTTCTTTTGTAGAGAGCAGTCAAGGTTATATTTAACACAAAGTATTTAGTGTTATTTTTTAAAACGGCTTGCAGCCACAAACTCCTACACGGTTAGGCAGGATTGGTGAGTTAAAGAGAGGTTTGCCTTTCCATTGGGGTTAGCTCTGTTCAGTTTCAGCTATGGTTGTGATGTGTATGAGTGGGCCCAGTGATGCCAGATCTGATTTTTCAAGAAAAGTTTGAATTCTAAGCTTTTGTGTAGATTTAATTTTTGAAGTGTTAGAAATGAATTCAAGTTAAAAACAAAACTCTGGGGGCACCTGGTTGGCTCAGTTGGAGGACCGTGCAACTCTTGATCCCAGGGTTGTGAGTTTGAGTCCCTTGTTGGGTATAGATACCACTTAAATATTAAAAAAAAGAAAAAAGTATGGCAAGATTGAAACCATAGAAGTTATGGAAGACAGGAAGAGATGAAAAAGGAGAGGATTTGCTTTTGTAACTTTTTTTTAAAGATTTTATTTATTTATTTGACAGAGAGACACAGAGAGGGAACACAAGCAGGAGGAGTGGGAGAGGAAGAAGCAGGCTTCCTGCTGAGCAGGGAACCCCATGTGGGGCTCGATCCCAGGACCCTGAAATCATGACCTGAGCTGAATGCAGACGCTTAATGACTGAGCCACCCAGGCGCCCCTGCTTTTGTAACTTTTGATGATCATGATACAGTTGATGACAAAATTGTTCGGAAATACCACACTATTAACATGCATACTTGTGAAGTGAAAAAGGCCCTTTCTAAATAAGAAATGCAGTCTGCTGGATCACAAAGAGGTCATAGAGGTGGATGTGGCTACTTCACGGGTGATGGAGGAAACTTCGGTGGAAAAGGAGGCTGTGGTGGTGGCAGCAGAGGTAGTTATAGAGGATGGTGGCGATAGTGGTGGTGGTCCTGGTTATAGCAGTAGAGGAGGCTGCGGTGGCGGTAGGCCCAGGATATGGACATCGAAGGAGGTGGATATGGTGGTGTTGGTGGAGGAAATGGTGGTTACAGTGAAGGGGGATATTTTGGAGGAGGTAACTATGGTGGTGGTGGGAACTACAGTGATTTTGGAATTTACAGTGGACAACAGCAGTCAAATATGGACCCGTGAAGGGGGGCAGTCTTGGTGGAAGAAACTTGGGTAGCCCCTTTGGTGGTGGTTATGGATCTGGTGGTGGAAGTGGTGGATATGGTAGCAGAAGATTTTAAAGGAACTCAGAAGAAAAGGGCTACAGTTCTTTTTTTTTTTAAAGATTTTATTTTATTTATTCATGAGAGACAGAGAGAGAGAGAGAGGCAGAGGCAGAGGGAGAAGCAGGCTCCTCGCCAAGCAGGGAGCCTGATGTGGGACTCGATCCCAGGACCCTGGGATCATGACCTGAGCCGAAGGCAGACGCTTAACCGACTGAGCCACCCAGGTGTCCCAAGGGCTATAGTTCTTAGCAGGAGAGAGGGCGAGTTGTCAGGAAAGCTGCAGATAGTTGTCCCAAATGCAGTAAAGGAATTGTAAAAATCTGCCACAGAAGGAATGATGATCCACTGTCAGAAAAGTTACTGCAGCTTAAATAGGAAACCTTTCTTGTTCAGGACCATAATAGCCACAGTTTGCAAAACGTGCAGCTATGGCTTAATGCAGTCTAGTGTCAATTAGATGTACATTCCTCTTTTGTTTTTTGTTTTTTTTTTTAAAGATTTTAAGTAATCTCCACATCCAACGTGGGGCTTGAACTCATGACCCTGAAATCAGTTTGCTTGCTCTACTGACTGAGCCGGCCAGGTGCCCCTAGACGTACATTCCTGAGGTCTTTTATCCCTTGTAGCTTTGCCTTTTTCTTTTTCTTTTCATTATATCAGGTATATTGCCCTGTAAATTGTGGTAGTGGTACCAGGAATAAAAAACTTAAGGAATTTTTAACTTTTCAAAAATAAATAAATAAAAGGAACAATCTT
Source organism: Zalophus californianus (assembly GCF_009762305.2). NCBI lineage: Eukaryota > Metazoa > Chordata > Mammalia > Carnivora > Otariidae > Zalophus > Zalophus californianus. The sequence goes on from NC_045596.1 coordinate 45,115,431, forward strand.
CAACTATAAGCCAGATGAGGCTTATAATGTATGCTCTTACGTGCACTTACAGGTATCAACTCCATTGTGGCCATTGCATCGTACACGGGATATAACCAAGAAGACTCTGTTATCATGAATCGTTCAGCTGTAGACAGAGGCTTTTTCAGGTCAGCTGTTTACGGTAGTTGTCAAAACACAGATACAGTGCAAACATTAATACTTTAATTAAAAAAAGTTCTTAAAAAATGAAAAAAGTTCTTTAAAAATAGGTTTGGCTTGTATGTATCCGAACTTTTTAGTGGTTTTGAAGGTCAGGCTGAAGGAAATTTTGATCTGACAACAGAGAAATTTTTCTGTTAAGATATTTACTCTTTTGCCTCCATTCATGAAGCTTTGTGAATATATGGCAAGCACATACTGTTCTATAGATACCTGTATAGAGTTTAGTGTGGTGAAATCAGTGCCTTACTCCAGAAAACAGGAGGCCTGGTTGATGTCATGAATGATTGAAGACACTATTTCTTGTGTCTCAGGATTTTCAGATGCTACTATTTTGAGGTCCTCACCCCCCACTTTTTTGGTAAGCATTGAGATAATACAGAAATGTCTAAAGAAATAAAAATAAACCTATTAATCTTAGGACCCATAAATAACTATTGGTTTTTTTCAAACTTTTAAAAATTATCCTTCAATTATTTTATTGACAATCTGAAATACATAGCGTATGAAGATTGGTTAAAAACTGAAAATTTAGAAGATGGATTTTTTCTGTATAGTGTCAGAGAATAGCACTAGGACCAGAGGGTGGGCATGATAGCTTAATATCATAAATTTCTCACTAGAAATATTGGAGCAGATCCTGAGTGACCATCTCTGAGGTTTATTATGGAAGGGATCCTTATTTTAGGTAGGAGGTTGCAGTTAATGACCTCAGATCCTTCCTGTTCTCACATATAATCCAGCCGTGTTAAGATTACAGGTCAAATGCTATATGTGTGGCCCATGTAACAGCATTTAAGACTTAACTTAGACTCAATATAGTAAACGCTTGTCCTAGATTAATGGTTTAAATTGTCTTCCAAGTATCAATTAAGTGAAAAGTATCGGTATGTTCTAAGCTCTTTTATAAAAAGGAAAATAGAAGTTATCTTTATAACCATGTGTTTTTAGGTCTGTCTTCTATCGATCATATAAAGAACAAGAATCTAAAAAAGGATTTGATCAAGAAGAAGTTTTTGAGAAGCCAACTCGTGAAACATGCCAGGGTAAGTGATACTGACATTTAAATTATGGAATTTAAAGTCAACATACATGGGGGCGCCTGGGTGGCTCAGTTGGTTAAGCGACTGCCTTTGGCTCAGGTCATGATCCTGGAGTCCTGGGATCGAGTCCTGCATCGGGCTCCCTGCTCGGCAGGGAGTCTCCTTCTCCCTCTGACCCTCTTCACTCTCTCTCATGCTCTCTATCTCTCATTCTGTCTCTCTCTCAAATAAATAAATAAAATCTTTAAAAAAAAAAAATAAAGTCAACATACATGGTTGTCCTAATTAATACCTTCCCCTGCCCCCTGTCACATGGGAGTATGATTTCATGTTATTCTTAGAGCTCATACATAAGAAAATGTGTGTTTGCCAAAAGTCTTTACACATAGGAGTTGGCTTGTTACGGTCCTTCCATCCTGGTAGATCCTGCATTGAAGAGGGTATTTAGGAGATCAGAGAGGTCATGTAATTTCATGTGATACACTACAGCCCTTCTTACTTGTACTCTGAACTCTCCCTCCATTTATATGTTTGCATGGGAACTTCCCCCCCTCTCCACACTGTAGTGTGACCATAATATTTGTCTAGCCACAATATTTGTATACATTTAACAGATAAACGAAGTGATACCTAGCACTTTTTGTTTCTTCTAGAAAACTCAAACTTATTATCTAGTTACAATGTTCACAGACACTTAAAAACTGTGTATGCAGTGGGATGGATGGGATGTCCCAGGGAAATATGTGTATCTGCTAGTTTTGACTTCTAATGGTATTGTGTGAAGTAAAATATGTTTTGTTTTTTAAGTCATTTTTCTATTCCGTTTCCTGTGGGTGGTTCTGTGTAGTAGTGAATTGATGTCCAGTGGAGTTAAGATTACATAAGATGAAATTCAAAATTTCTGTGTGAGGATATGCGTAGAGGGCATATTCTTTTTCTTTTCTTTTTAAAAGATTTATTTATTTCAGTAAGAGCATGAGCCCGGGGTGGGGAGGGGCAGAAGAAAAGGGAGAGAGAAACCCAAGCCGACTCCCCACAGAGCAGGACTCACGGCTTGATCTCATGACCCTGAAATCAGAACTGAGCTGAAACCAAGAGTCAGATGCTTAACCAACTGTGCCACCTAGGCCCTCCGAGGGCATATTCTTTTTCATGTAAAAAAGAGATCAGAAGATGGCAACACCCTTATCCAAAATCACCCAGCATATAGATAATCTGATTTTTCCAGTGCTTAGTCCAGTGGTTTTTCAGAATTTCGTAATAGTTTGTAGTATTTGGAATAAGAGCATTGTATTATTACTACACATGGTTCATGGTGTTAAAGATTCCTATGAACTTCTCTGACTTGGAACTGATTTATGTATTTGGTTTAATCTTTTGGAAGGATTATGTGACTTTTTAAAGATTTTATTTATTTGAGAGAGAGAGCATGCATGCGCACAAGTTGGGGGGTAGGGCCAGAGGGAGAAGCAGACTCCCCACTGAGCCAGGAACCAGACGCAGGGCTTGATCCCAGGACCCTGACATGACCTGAGCTGAAGGCAGACGCTTAACCAACTGAGCCACCCAGGTGCCCCGGATTATGTGACATTTTAAATATTTTATATAGTAGTACCATTTCAGAAAATTCCATGTCTGTTTCCTCATAGGTATGAGGCATGCCATTTATGACAAGCTGGACGATGATGGTTTGATAGCTCCTGGAGTCCGTGTATCAGGAGATGATGTTATTATAGGCAAAACAGTCACCTTGCCTGAAAATGAAGATGAATTGGAGGGCACTAATAGACGCTATACCAAGAGAGACTGTAGCACATTTCTGAGAACTAGTGAGACGGGCATTGTGGATCAGGTTATGGTAACTCTCAACCAGGAAGGATATAAATTTTGTAAAATAAGGGTGAGTGTAGCTTTTTCATATTGCTGTTTATAAAAAGTAAACCAGGGCAACCTTCTCAGGTCTCCTCCCTCTTTGGGAGCTTTGTACTATCACTCAATAAACTTTGCTTTGCTGCCTACCAAAAAAAAAAAAAAAAAAGTAAACTAGTTTGGCTTAAGTTAATTAATCTATTTTTATATGAATTCAGGTCCGCTCTGTTAGAATTCCACAGATTGGAGACAAATTTGCTAGTCGACATGGTCAAAAGGGTACTTGTGGTATTCAGTACAGACAAGAGGTAGGTATCTTGTATCTCCCTTACCCCAACCCAAAGTTCTGTTTAACATTTTATTGAATCTTGTTCATATTCAACACTAAAAAGTCAAGCCTGTGCAAAGGTGATAGAGGCTTGACTTTTTAGTGTTGAATAAGAATATGAACAGAGCGTGTTGAACAGAATTGAGGACATAGAAAACTTCGGGGGGGGGATCAGTTCCAGTTTTGTAGTTGAGAGAGTTGTCTCCTTTTAAAAATTTCTTTCTAGGATATGCCTTTCACCTGTGAGGGTATCACCCCTGATATCATCATAAATCCCCATGCCATTCCCTCTCGCATGACTATTGGTCACTTGATTGAATGTCTTCAAGGGAAGGTAAGAGATTTTCTTTAAAAATATGTTCCAAACTGATGTTTCTTCCAAAATGATGATAGGTGATTGCTCTCATATTTGAGTCTGGGTTCTTTGTTGGAAAAAGCTAGTATGATACTTATTTTCCTGCTTTTAAGTCGGTTATGATTGTGGTGGTTTTTTTACCCCCAGCAAAAATTTGTGAATTTTTGTAAAATTTACTACATCTAATCTCTGCATACATATATGGTTATCCTTTTGACTGGTTCTTTTCTGTAGATTAGGAGTTAATTCATTGGTGGTTAGTTCAATGTGAACTTAATAATTGTATAGCTATATTATTAGCTATATTCATGCATCTTTCAGTGGAGGTTATCTATTTTTAAGTATCTTGTTCAGGTAGAATGGCTATGTCCTAACACATGGGGGACTTGGTTTTACGACATTAAAATGTCATTTTCTTTGAGCCATAGGAAATAGTTGGGAGTCTCTTTTTTTATCTGGTCTTGTAGATAGCTTCCTTTTTGAAAGCTTATAATTGAGTTGTTTTAATTTTTTCAGTAGTTTGTTATAAATAGTATTTCATTTAAGATATTAATAAAATGAAACTTAAAATATTACGGCTTTCCATAACATAGATTTTTATGTTCAAAATCTTCCCTATATAGGAAGGCTTTTTTTAAATTGAATATATTTTTATTGATAAAGACTTATAAGGGACAACAGAAGGATTCAGCTTTTAAAGACTACTTTTTTTTAAAAAAAGGTATCCGCTAACAAGGGTGAAATTGGTGATGCCACTCCATTTAATGATGCTGTTAATGTGCAGAAGATTTCTAATCTATTATCTGATTATGGCTACCATCTTAGAGGAAATGAGGTATGTTTGCTCTTACATTAGTAGCTGTGTCTATTTTTTATATGTGTGTAGTTTGATTTTTTTAAAAAAAATTCTTATTGAAGTATGATGCATGCTTTAAATATGTGCACAAATCATAAGTGTACAGCTTGATGAATTTATTTCACACAAAGTGAACACACCTGTGTGACTGGCACCCAGATTTTGAAAATTACCAGAACGCCTTTAGGCCTAGATGCCCCCTCATGTCTCCTTCCATTTACTACCCCCACCTCCGCCCCAAGGTAAACAGTCTCTTGATTTTATATTGTCTACTTTCAGTTTTCATATAAATGAAATCATATAGTCTGGGCACATATATTTAGTATTTTTAAGTCTGTACTTCAAAATCTGTTTCAGGTCCTGTACAATGGGTTCACTGGTCGAAAAATCACATCACAGATTTTTATTGGCCCCACATATTACCAGCGTTTGAAGCATATGGTGGATGATAAGATTCATTCTCGTGCCAGGGGACCTATTCAGATCCTTAATAGACAGCCCATGGAGGGTAGATCTCGGTAAGAGAGCTGCATCACCGTCATTGTTATTAACTAGCCTTTTTTTTAATGAAAAATGTCAAACACATACAAAAATAGAGATAATGGTATAATGAGACCCCCCCCCATATGCCTGTCATTCCACATCAATAATTATGAATGGCCAACCTTACTACATTTATCTCCCCACTCCTACCAATTCCTGATTATTTTTGAGCAAAGCCTAGGCATATTTCTTCTATAAATATGTTTCAGCATATATTTACGAAAGAGTGGTTCTCAAATTTCTTGGTTCCAGGACCCCTCAGCTTTTGTTTGAATTATATCTTTTGATGTTAATCATGTTAGAAGTTAAAAGTAAGACTTGAAGTATTAATTTATTAAAAAATAACACTAGTAAGGGGGCACCTGGTGGCTTGGTCGGTTGAGCATCTGACTCTTATCAGCTCAGGTCATGATCTCAGGGTCCTGGGATCGAGCCATGCCTCGGGCTCTGTGCTCACTGGAGAGTCGGCTTGAGATTCTCTCTCCTTCTACCCCTCCCCCTGCTTGTGTGCACGTGCATGCTCTCGCGCGCAAATAAATCTTAAAATAAGCCCATTGCACATTAACATAAATAACACTTTTAATGGAAAATATATTTACCAAATAAATTTAGTGATGAGTGACATTGGTTTACCTTTTTGCAAATCTTTTTTTAAATTTTTTAATGTAAATTCAATTATCCAACATACAGTACATCATTGATTTCAGATGTAGAGTTCAGTAATTCATCAGTTGCATATAACACTCATCATATCACACGCCCTCCTTAATGTTCTTAAAAGGCAGACTTCCTGCTGAGCAGGGAGCCTGATGTGGGACTATTCCCAGGACCCCGAGATCATGACTGAGCTGAAAGCAGTCTCTTAACCAACTGAGCCACCCAGGTGCCCCTGCAAATGTTTTTAATGAGCAGGCTTACTAGAAGACAGGATTCTTGTATCTGCTTCTGCATTCATTCCATTGCAGTATTTTTTATATTTAAGTATATGAGGAAAATCCTACCTCACATAGATACGTGGTTGGAAAGGGGAGGAATATTTTAATAGCCTTTTTAGGTGACTGTGGATATTATTTTTTGATGCTATGCCAAAACAAGTTGTAGTTTCTTAAAGGTTAGCTGTGATGTAGAATCTGAAACCATCTCAGTGAATCACTTGTATTTATCAGCGCCCCTTATGCATTGTTCAGGGGTCACCTGTAACCTTGATAAAGTATCTGATGTTCAAATTTTCCTGATTGGATGATTTTTAAATAGGTTTGTTGATTTCAATCAGGATACAAATACGTCTGTGCTTTGCAGTTGGGTTTTTTTGTTTTGCTTTGTTTTGTTTTTAAATCTATAGGTTGCCCTCCAACCTTTTTTCCTTGCAGTTGATTTGTTGAAGAAACTGGATTGTTTGCCCTGGAGGGTTTCTCACACTCTGGATTTTGCTGATTGCATTCCTGGGCTGTACATTTCTATTTTTCTTATAAACCGCTAGTTAGGTCTTGAGATTTGATGAAATGGAAGGATTGCATTCTTTTGCAGTAATACTTATAGGCAGTGTTGTATATTTCCAGTATCTGGTTGTGTTTTATAATTTTAGCAGCTATGTATGATCATTACTTGAAGCCCTTAATTAAATGGGGACTGCAAATTGTTGAGATTCTAATTTTATCATTTCTCTACTTAATAGCTGGAATACTTCTGGAGAGAGAAACTTTGTTTCCTCAACTGGTTATCTTGTGACATAGTTCATATAGGCAGGATAAATGCTTGATTCTTTCTCTTTATTTACCAGTTTTCAAATGAGTTAGTTGTCATCCTCCAAAGTTGACTGATGATTTGTTTTTTGGTAATACTATTAGAAAATCATTGGTTTTATGTATTTTGTATATTGAGACTGTTAAGGAAACCATCACCATCCACTTTTGGCCATTTGAACAGTGCATTTCACTTCTATACTGGGGAAACCTGTTACCATTCACCTGTTCTTTCCATTACTTTTGCCAATGTACATTTATTTCAGGCTTGATTGCCTGGGAGACTCATTCATGGAGAAGCTGCTTTATAAAAATCTGTTCTTTGTTCCTTAACAGTGATGGTGGCCTGCGGTTTGGAGAAATGGAACGAGATTGTCAGATTGCCCATGGAGCAGCCCAGTTTTTAAGGGAAAGATTGTTTGAGGCATCAGATCCATATCAGGTTCATGTTTGCAATCTTTGTGGAATAATGGCGATTGCTAACACGAGGACCCATACGTATGAATGCCGGGGCTGCCGCAATAAAACCCAGGTGTGTAGACCTTATTGGCAGTTGATACTTGTTTAGGATATAACCATGTTGGTCTCATCATCCAGGCAGGTTCCTTGTGGTGGAACAGATTGGCATTTTCACAATTTTGATTAATACCTGTATAAGATTCCTAGTTTTAAATGAGAAAGATAATTTGCTTTTTCTAAAAACCAGTTTTGGTGGGATAGTTTCTCTAAGCTGGTCATCTTTTGGAAATAAGGGTGTGTACAAGGCATTTTAAACATTTTAAATTAAGGAGTTTAAAAGAAATCTTTTGAGAAGGGTGAATATAAATTATGTCTGGCAGGAAGGCTGAAATACCAAAGCCTCTCAGGAGAAAGAACCACAAGCCCAGGTAGCAGGATGAGTGTTACCACCCCTTATTTATCATCTACAATACCAAGACCTTATACCTTTTTCTGGGGTAGGGAAGTGGGGTCACTTCAAATACAGTTTTGCTAATTACCTTTTTCTCCTCCCCCCAGATTTCTTTGGTGCGAATGCCTTATGCGTGCAAACTGCTGTTTCAGGAACTTATGTCTATGAGTATTGCACCTCGAATGATGAGTGTTTAGCTCTTTTAAGAGAGTCTCAAGATACTTGTAAATATTTGTTTCTTCAAGATTTTTTTTAAAAAAAGTACTGCATTGTGAGAGAAAGCATTTTATTGATTTTAATTACATGCATGCTTTTCTTCTGTAAATAGACAATAAATTTTTGTAGTCTTGATGTGTTATCTTCATTTTGGATTTCCTCTATGTGAAACCAGCGAATATAACTAAGTGTTAGTGGATTGGAGGAAAAGAAACTGGTTATTAGGCAAGAACAGGGCTGTAGTTATCCAGGACTTTCAGTGATGCAGACGGGTATATTCTGCGGGTTTATAGGTCAGCACCTTCACCTAGTTAAAGAAAAAGGTGAAAATTAGTTACAGATATGGATGTGGTTGACTTTCTGAGCTTTAGGTACTTTTTAGTATTTCCAAATAAATGAAGATGTTAAAATGTGGGGATTAAAGGGTTTGTGAGTAACTGTGTACAAATGAGAGGGTAGAATGCTCTTTGGAATGTGAGCTATGGGATTTTGTTGTACTGGGCTATGCATAAGCCATGGACCTTGTTAACAGAAGTGGAAGAGCTTGTTTCACAGACAAGCAAATTGAGATGGAGAGAGGCTTAGGAACTTTCCTCGGCCATGAAGCTTTCACTCAGCATTCCAAGTGGAGGATAATTAGGGGCAGAGCTAAGACGCAAACATGACGCTGAGCTCCTGCTGTTTTGTCACCTGGATTTACACAGCCTGGCCGAGGAGAGTCTGACCAAGCCTGTGTTTACTTGATACTTCCTCCTTCCATACCGCAGGTGAGCAATCTGCACGGGGGGATGGGCCGGCGATGCGGATAGTAAATTTTGTTTAGTTTTTGGTTTACGAGAAGCCAGTTCAGACATCGGTCTAAGAGAAGTATATAAATGTAAAATAGCCCTTCCCTGACGCTGCTAGGAGAGGTGCTTGAGAGGAAGCTTTTTTGATGGTGAAGCAGAAGAGAATTGGGTCCTTGCCAGTATACTCTCCCTTCTGGCTTGTTCTTATAAAAGCTCAAAGTGAAGGACCAGAATTGCTCACAATCATTTATTATTTTTTTTTAATAATCATTTACTTTAAAATGGAAATTTAATGTCATAGTTGCAACACCAAGGAAGACTGCCATGTGGATAGAGAGAGGAAATAGAAGCCATTCCGTTCAAGTTTGAGATGTGAGGTAAGGTGAAAGCATCATCATCCTAACAGTAGCATTCCATTAGCCATCCAAATGTTCTTTTAGAGCCCTGTGCTCTCCATTTTGATGGCATGCCTTTGTGAATAACAGTTTCATAAGAACAATGTCGGATACTCTCATCCTTAGTTCTGTTCTGTTCTTAAACAAAAGCACTAGTCCTTAAATGGTTGTGAGATTTATTACCTACCTTTTTCCACTGATTTCATTGTAAGGGATCAAACACTGTAATTTTTGCTGATGCTGAAGCCTGTCCTTGGGAATTGGATGCATGGCACTCATATTCTCCAGCATCTTCCTTACTGAGAGGAGATACCTGTGGAAAAAAAGGACCTTTAGCTCCTCTATGGCAGTCCTCTCTTCCCTGTGGCTTCACTTAGGTCATTATTTCTTAGGATGAATCAGGGATTCATAGCAAAGATACTGCCAGAAAGAGTGCAGGTTCTGTGCTGCAAGATGGACAGCTTGCCCCGGGTGTTCTGCCAGGAGGATTCACACTCTGAGGACACAGCACGGACAGCTTTTGATCACACTACATAGCTTAAGAACTGTGAACAGGTGCACATACCAGTTTGAGGAAGACCTTGATAGGGTATAAGTACAATTTAGAAGTATCAAAGGTCAAATAAAAATAACTATTAATTAAAATAATTAATGCTCGGGCCATTTAGTACCCTGTAAAGATTTTGCTTTGAATTTTTTTTGTGTGTTTTAAAGTAAGTTCTAGGCCCAACATGGGGCTTGAGTTCATGACTCCTGAGATCAAGCGTCACATGTTCTACCGACTGTGCCTGCCAGGCGCCCCTGCTTTGAATTTATCTTTTTAAGATTTTATTTATTTGACAGAGAGCGCACAAGGGGGGGGGGCTGCAGGCAGAGGGAGAGGGAGAGGGCGAAGCGGGCTCCCTGGATGTGGGGCTCGATCCCAGGACTACGGGATCATGACCTGAGCCGAAGGCAGAAGCTTAACCTGCTAAGCCAGCCAGGGGCCCCCTGCTTTGATTTCTTAAAAGAAAAAATTAGTGCTCATTTATTTGTTGTTTTTTTCTAAAACATTCAACCAATCTCAGCTCTTTTTTAAGTTCCCTCTGAAAGAGGAGTAGCAGTTTCCTGGTAGGCCTGTTCCAAAGAGGTATGGCTGCCAGGGCACATACTTTCAGCTTGGCAGGACATCTGGCACATTTGCCAGGTTTGCTGTGTCTAATCCTAGGAATGAAATCCTTGCCAAGCCTTGGTACTCACCAGCACCCAGCCAGTGACTTCATGCTTTTCTGGGCCACCCCGGGTCTGAATAGCCAGGTTGTCCCGGTCACCAGGCAAGAGTTCTGTCCTTTGAACTCCATAGTTACCCCTTTTTACCTACAAAAACAAAAGGAAATAGTCTTGAGTTTTCTGCACTGAATTATCAACTTGGAAGTAGCCACATTCTTAGACTGTACAGGGCATACATCAGACTTTCTAACTGGATTAAACCCAGCAATTTCCATATTATCCTTTCCTGAATAATTAAATATAGATCTTCTTTATTTCTTCCTATCAGTTTCCCTCTAAAGTTTATATATTTTATTTTATTTCTTTAAAGATTTTATTTATTAGAGAATGAGAGATAGCACGAGACGGAAGAGGGTCAGAGGGAGAAGCAGACTCCCTGCCGAGCAGGGAGCCCGATGTGGGACTCGATCTCAGGACTCCAGGATCATGACCCGAGCCGAAGGCAGTCGCTTAACCAACTGAGCCACCAAGGCGCCCCCCTCTAAAGTTTATATATTTTAAACTAATGTATTTTTCTGCATGCTTGGGGAATACACACCGTCATACTTTGCTGTCACTGACTACCATCATTCACTCATGCCCTTGTAAATTCTGCCTTTCTTTGCTGTGCTTTTTCTTGCTTGTCACGCCGTGTTTGACAAACTGTCACCAAGTGCTAGGTTTGATTCTTGGGACCTTTCGTCGGAGCCCAAGTCCTGCAACCACCTCTATAATGGAAAACAGTAGGTTGAGTCCAAAACCAATACTGTTCCTTTTGTTCTGAGGGCTAAGGGGTTCATTCTAATGATTTACTAAGGACTCGTGAGCAAAAACGCCTGTCAAGTACACGCTGTCACCGTTCTCTTATGACAAAAGCTGCTTGCTGCCCACCCCTGTGCATCATGACGAGAGTAGGGATGGCTTAAGAAGACATTCAGTTTCCTTGGTTTGAGGGTAACAGTGAACACTGTCCTAATTTCCCCCCTCATGAACTGTTCATAATATAAACTGGAAAATAACACAAAAATCTATGGAAAAATAAAATTTATTTGTAAAACTTCTGTACATACACACTTAGCATAAATTTCTAGAAGTGGAATTGCTGAGTCACAAAGTATTTTAAAGCTTGTGACAAGGATGGGTTTAAAAAAGATTAAAGGGATACACGAAGCAGTGCTTGTTTATTCCATCCCAGGCCACCTTTAATAAGAGCTAGGTTGATGTTTACTGATATTGCAATCTCACAGGTAGTTTTCATTTTCTTTCATTATTAAGCAAATTCTGAGTCCCAGAAGCCCAGCTGACAGTGTGGACACTCTCCATGCGTGTTACTTCTTCCCGCATGATCCCACTCCCACCACAGTCCGTTAGGCTGCTTCTCTCAACTTCAAACCTACTCTTTATTTTTTCTGCGGCGTGACACCAGGGCTGGGGCTCTGAAAACCACGAGGGATCTAGGCCAACTCCTACTCTATAAAAAAAAACAAACCCTGGCATTATTGATTTCGAATGCCTGGATTTTGCTTGCTTGCTTTTTCCCCCTGGGATTTCCCTCTATTGCGACTATGAGAGAAAACCAGTTATCTTAGTGTTTTTCGCACAGAAGTGCTAGCAAGACAAAACAGATAAACTTAGTAGGCATCTTTTTTCCTTCTGTTTCCCCAGTAGCTGGCAAAAACAGTTCATGCTAGTGCAGATTTTGAAATATTTGAAAATGGTTTTAACAATGGTGGGTTGATTCAATGGCCAAAGTAATGTATCTCTGGTCTTAAGTGAATTTCAGAATTCTCTAAGAGCTTTGTATGGGACCAGAGCAGAAAAACACTACTGCATGAAATACTGAATCTCAGCAACTGAACTGTTGGTCCTCAGATTATGTCACTCTTGGTAACGAGCATTCTGTGCCAGTTAACCTGATCCACTTCATACAGAGAAACTGTTCTCGTCAAGCATTTGATTGGAAAGTGGATATGTATATATAACAGCTCATATTTTAATATATTGTAAAAAGCTACACACCACATAGAAAACAAGAAATGTCAAGAATTATTACATGGTAAATTTTTATATGGCACATTCTGTTGCTCCCTTATGTGAGGGGAGTTTGTTGATCAATATGCTTTATAGTTTGAAAAAAAAAAAAAAGGATGCAGGCTGAGAAAAGTGGCTTCTGAGACAATTTGACAGATATGCAATGGGCTTGAAGTGCTTCAGAGTTTGAACCTTAGAAATCTAGGCAGAAAAAAACACCTAGCAGTCACTGCTTGCCATGAGGGTTCAACTAGGGGGAGAATCAGAGGGAGACCCAGGAAGTCATTTCAGCTCTCTGCTTGTATTTTAGCTGTGACATCTTCCTAAATCCTGCTATTGCAGATAAGCAATTAATAATGAAAAGTGCTAGTGGTTACAGAAGCAGGATGAAATAGTGTGATTCTTACAGGTGAATACATTTCAAGGGGTTCACTGAATTTCAGGACACCGTTAAAGGACATTTATGCAGTATAGAATATATTTGCTGTGCCTTTTTGGTGAAGTTTCAGAAGAGGTTTATGATGAAATAAATACATGTCTGTTGAAACTTTAAGATCCCCAGCCACTGTAACCCATTAAAGACAAAATGTCTAGGAAAAAAATATTTGTAATATGCAAGAAAGGGTCAATATCTCTCATGTACAAAAAGCCACAGACTAGTTAGAAACAACCCAACAGAAAAATGGGTAAAGGATATTTGAACAGGCAATTCATATAACACACAAATATGAAAATATTCTCTTCAAAATATAGAAAGAACTTCTACAACTCCACACCCAAAAAACAAGTAATCCAATTAAAAATGAGAAGACATGAACAGTATTTCTGTAACAAAGACATATGGATGGCCAACGGACACATGAAAGATGCTCAACATCACTCATCATCAGGGAAATACAAATCAAAACTACAATGAGAAGCCACCTGACACATGTCAGAGGCCTAAGGTCAAACCCACAAGAAACAAGTGTTGGCGAGGATGTAGAGAAAATGGAACCCTCATGCGCTGCTGGTAGAAATGCAGACTGGTGCAACCACTGTGGAAAACAGTATGGAGGCTCCTCAAAAAGTTAAAAGAACTACCCTATGATCCAGTAAGTGCACTGCTGGACACTTACCCCCCAAATACAGAAACACTAATTCAAGGGGATGCATGCATCCCTATCTTAATAGCATTATTTACAATAGCCAAATTATAGAAGCAACCCATGTGTCCACTGGTAGATGGATAAAGATGTGTATACACATACACACATAATGGAATATTATTCAGCCATAAAAAGGATGAAATCTTGCCATTTGCAATGACGTGGATGGAGCTAGAGGGTATTATGCTAAGTGAAATAAGACAAATACCATATAATTTCACTTGTATGTGGAATTTAAGAAACCAAAGGAACAAAGGACAAAAAAAAGACAAATTGAAACAGACTTTTTTTAAAGTAGGTTCCATGCCCAGCATGGAGCCCAACGCAGGGCTTGAAATCACGACCCTGAGATCAAGACCCGAGCTGCAATCAAGAGTCTGGATGTTTAACCAACTGAGCCACCCAGGTACCCCTAACAGACCCTTAACTACAAAGAACAAACTGATGGCTACCAGAGGGGAGGTGGTGGTGGTAGGGAATGGGTAAAAACAGGTGATAGGGATTAAGGAATGTATTTGTGATGAGCACCGGGTGATGATCGGAATTGATGAATCACTATATTGCACACCTGAAACTAATATACACTGTACGTATGCCTATGGCTCAGGTCATGATCTCAGGGTCCTGGGATCGAGCCTAGCTTGGGCTCCCTGCTCAATGGAGAGTCTGCCTCTCCTTCTCCCTCTGCACCCAACCCCCCTTGCACTCACTCTGTCTCTCAAATAAATAAAATCTTTAAAAAAATTTTAAAAAAAGATTGCCAAACCACAAAGAAATTTAAATACTACAATGTGAAAAAAAATATCCTCAGCGTAGTCAAGGAAATTAAAGCAATAATGAAAGGATATTTTTACCCATCATTAACAAAAATTAAAAAGTTGGACAATATTCAGTGCTGGTGAGGATGCCGGATAATGGTTCCCATACACTACTGGGGAGAGTGTGAACTGCTACAGTCTATTTAGAAATTAATCTGAGAATATCTTAAAACTAGCATGAAACAAATATTTTGACCTACCTAGTCATGTATCTTTTTGGGGAAACTATCCTCTACAGGGGGAAAAAATAAAAGCACCTGCACATAGGATACACATATACTCGTATATTATTTAAGGTGGTAAAAAACTGGAAACAGAAACAATACAGGAATGGTTTAATAATTATGGTACACCCGTACTTGGAATCTCCTGTAGTTATTGAGAAGCAGACCTGGAGGGATGCCCATGAGGTATTTATCGAGAACAGCAGATTTCACAGTAATATGCTAGTCTATTCCTACCTCACTGCACATACTGGGGATACGTGTTGGTGTATGGGCACAAGTAAGGGTATAGAAAGCTAAAACCCAGGGCAGTTCACGCTGGGTATTCCAGGGAGTGGAAGGTGGGAGATTCTGAACTCTTTTTACACATCTTTGGAGAATTTCTCCTAATATTACCATTATCATTTACTGTTTTTTTAATTTTTTAAAAATATTTTATTTATTTATTTGACAGAGAAAGACACAGTGAGAGAGGGAACACTAGCAGGGGGAGTGGGAGAGGGAGAAGCAGGCTTCCCGCTGAGCAAGGAGCCCGATGTGGGGCTGGATCCCAGGACCCTTAGATCATGACCTGAGCCGAAGGCAGATGCTTAACCGACTGAGCCACCCAGGCACCCCTTCACTGTCCTAACAGAAGTTGCAGCTGTAAAGGTCAGTTGTAATGCAGCCGGTGGTGTCTCTGCCCACCCCTGCTCCCAGGCATTTTTTTTTTTTTTTTTAAAGATTTTATTTATTTAATTGACAGAGAGACAGAGAGAGAGGGAACACAAGCAGGGGGAGTGGGAGAGGGAGAAGCAGGCTTCCTGCCGAGCAGGGAGCCCGATGCGGGGCTCGATCCCAGGACCCTGGGACCATGACCGGAGCTGAAGGCAGTTGCTTAACCAACTGAGCCACCCAGGCGCCCCATCCCCCCAGGCATTTTTTGGAATCACCCTGATTTCACTTCCACCAGACCGCCCCATGCGGATGATGCACCCTCTGGCCACACGGGGGAGCCAGAGGCTGGCAGGTGACCCAACCTGGGCACGAGTCCTTCCACGGGATTGACAGTGCAGCAGGGAGAAGGGAAGCCCTCTCTCTCCTCTGGAGTCTTCAAGGGGCGATAATGTGAGCCTGGAGCTGCCAAGGACAGCGCTGCCTAAGGTGTGGCGGCAGCTTTTGGAGGTAGAAGGAAAAAAAAATGAGACCAACACGTTGAGAGCCAAGAGTCAAGAACAGAGTCCTCACCACACTGTGTATCTGGATCCAGGTGCCCTAGAGGCTGGAATCACCACTCCTCACCCTCCCTTTCTCTTGCTCAGGGTGTCTGAAGGGAGCTTCTATAACTTGCAACATAAAGATTCTGACCATGGGAGCCAAGATCCCTCTGGAATTCCAGATGTTGATCCTCTGGTCAGATACCAGCAAACAAAATAATTGAGACAGCATCTGAGGGCTTGCTGGAGGGCGAACCAGCTGAAAAGGGGTATCTGGTGACGCCTTTTCACTTAAACTCTATTTCCTTTTCGTTAGCGCAAGTTTGATGACATTTACTCCATAGCGCTGTTGTGAGGCTTGACCGAGTCGAAATGCGCAAAAAGGGAAAGCATGGAAAATAATGTACAGTATGACTGTGAAGTATCATTTGATCTGGCAAATGAGTGTTTTCTATTCCCTTCCACAGACAGACATGCTGGGACTAGGTTATCCTTCAAATGTGAAGACAGTTACACAAGATAATGGCACATGAAGGGAAACATTTCCAGGACCAGCATCTAACATCAAGGGAGTGTTAACTATGTATCTGAGCACAAGCCAAGGGACTTTGCCTGCATCGCTCTATGCAATCTTTACAAAAATTATATGCTACCTTCATCATACAGAGGAGGAAACTGAGGTTTAGAGCATCTGTTCTCACTCTAGGTGGACTTTTCCTCCAGGAAACATTTGGCGGTGTCTTGCCTCCTTTTTGACTGGCCACCACTGGGGGTGGCGCACGGCGTACAGCCGCTAGAGGCCAGGGACACTGCTAAACCTCTTACAGGGCACAGGGCAGCCCCCACAACAAAGCATCATCTGGTTCAAAATGTTAATAGTGCTCAGGGTAAGAAGCCCCGGGTTTAGAACTCTAGCGATCTGGTTAGGGAATCCACATTCTTAACCACTATGCTCTACTGTCTTCGACGGGAACACACACACACGCTCACGCGCACACGCACACGCACACACACTCGCAGGGTGGGTTTGTGTTCAGCATTACAGTTTTCTAGTTCCTAAGGCTCCATGCTCAGGCACTGACAACGAAAGCAGAGTGGAGACCGTTCTGGAGGTCAGTAAAATCGTTCAGTAGATCCAGGGGAGGTGTCTGGAAGATCGCCGCAGGGTTTCACCTTCGAGGAGCAGCAGGGAATAGAAGAGGCTAAAGGTTTTAGATTATTGCCATCACTGGATGGCGACAGAGGAGCTCGTCAGTCTAGGGGATCTTCCTGAAATCCGTGTCACTGACCTTGTTCCAGATGAGGACTGGGGTTGGGATTCCGATGACCTCACAGCTCAAATACACCTGGGCGCCAGTGACATTCCGGATGTCCTTGGGGGGTGTCACAATGGAAGGACCTACAAGAGAGAATGCAAAGCCAAACACATCTTTTTAAACAGTCTGTAACATTAGCATACTAGGAAGTAAATACTTGATTCTATTTATGAGGCTGTCCCTCCTGTGCCTTATCTAAAGCAAATTGCAAAGACCAGCCTGGCACCCCCTGCCATTAGCATGATTTTTAAGCTCTGCTTTGGAAATGCATACATCTAAACAAACAAAAATCAGTAGAAGAAAAATGTATTGTTTATGAAATTTTCTGCTCCCTTAAATCATGTTTAATGGTTTAAATTTACCAGTTGTTCTGCATTATTGGGGATGTTCCTATTAATATAATGAAATTTAGTTCCAAAATGTTTGTTTTTCCTTTTTGCTTACCAGAATTTCTCTCCCCCTCCACCTTTCTTTGTAAGTAGGCTTCATACCTGGTGTGGAGCCCAATGTAGGGCTCGAACTCCTGACCCTGAGATCGAGATGTGAGCTGAGATCAAGAGTGGGACACTTAACCGACTGAGCCACCCAGGCACCCCTGTTTACCAGAATTTCTATTTTTTTGGCGGAGAGGGTAATAACCAACTGCTCCTTAGGTGATGAAAGAAAAAAATCTAAGAAGATATTTGAAAATGTGCTGAGCACTTAGAAAAGATGGCAGTCCCTATTTTAAGAAGCCTTAGGATCTGAGATCGACAAGTCAAGGTAATCAGGCAGGAATGACGACTTTCATCTCAGACAGAAATGCAGAGTGCCGTGTGCCCTGGGAGACCGCAAGAGATACCTTTGAATAGAAGTGGACTGGGGCTCCAGCAGGAAGGGGGAAAGGGCTTTCTTCTCAGCTGAGGGAGGCAGTGGGTTAAACAACAGCAGTGACAGGTCTGTCGTGTGTGACGAGGGTGTCCAAGGACACAGCTCTTTCCCAGGCTCTAAGTGTCTAGGTCCCTGGCAGGGGCCACTGGCAAGTGGGGGAACGTGTCAAGGCACTGCCTCGATAGCCTCAGCACGTAGGAGACCACCCAGCGAGAGCCCAGAGCCATACCTGCCCACCCCCCCCAATTCTGGAACCCATCTCTAGGCCTTTTCTGTCCTATCTATGCCCTCTGGCAAGAAGGTCCTTACACAGGACCAACATCAACGGGATGCATTTTTTTGCTTCTAAAAGGCTGGCCAAAATTATGGCCCATGGGCCAAATTGGGCCTGCCATTTGTTTTGGCCTGGCACTTAAGAGGTCTTTGTGTTTTTAAATGGTTGGGGGCGAGGGGTGGGGGGGGAGAATGGATATTTTATGATGCGAATATTATAAGAGAGTCACATTTCAGTGTCCATAAATTAAGTTTTATTGGAACACAGTCATGCCTTAAGTCTGGCCACTGTGGCCGGGGCCGTATGGCCTAAAACATTTACAATGGGGCCTTTTATGGAAGAAGTGCTGACCAGCTCTAATTAGCCACCCAATGCCTAAATACGATGTCACGGGAAACTCTCAGGACTTTGATCCTTTACACATTACCTGGAGCTCATGCAAGTAACCCCACCTGCGGGTCCAGCTCTGAGATGCAGCACTTTTGAAAGCAACAGAGAGAGAGAGCAGTGTGCTTGCTTACTGCTGGGGGCCCCGCCAGTTCTTGAATGAATGAGTTCATCATTCCCTCTGAATTTCAGCTCTCCATTGCCTTGGGTCTTCCAGCCAAATAAAACGTCTAACTGTGGGGTCATCTTGCCTCAGTATCCTGGGAAAGGGACGACTTCCCCTTTAGGCCTGGAAAATTTTCTGGCACAATCAGCATTCAAAGGACACAAAATCTCCCCTTTTGCAACAGGCTATTTCCAGCACGCTAATAATTTTTTGAAACAGAAAGGAAATGACTCCAGCATATAAGATTTTTCCCACTCATCTAAAAGTATTAGATGCTGATTTTTTTTTTCTAATCCCCTGGTGTATTTTTATTTTTTCCCCTTTGTAAGAATGTGCAAAACAAAGTTCCAAAAGCTCTAAATATATTTTGCGCTTCCTTTCCTCTAACCCGGTAGGAAGCATCTATCTTGGTCAGGGGTCTTTCTTGGCTTTTCAGTTGCAGATGTGGATGGGGTGAGCATGGTCGTGCTGTGTTTGTGTGTGTTTCTGGTTCTGTCTCCCATGCTTCCTAGGGACCCCACAAAGGGCTCGGTCTGGCCTGACTCCACCCCAGGCTTCCTCCAGGGTCCTGGGACCCAGGGGCGGGGCTCCCGGAGAACTGGATCTGGCTGGAATCTGAACTCCTTTCGCTCACCTCTCCGCGGGCTTCCGCGTGGCTCTGTCCTTCCCACACACAGACTCATCAGGATGACCTCAAAGCCCAGGGGATCTCAAGAGATTGTTCCGAGAAGAATACTCTAGTGTTCAGTTGTGGAGGGGCTTGGGAACAAAGCTGCCTCTCATATTAAAAACACACAAGGAATGTAAGACTTTTTTTTTTACTGTGAGGTCTCAGTGCCTGAGCCTTGCAACAAACTACTTATTTTAACTTGCATTCATCTCCCCATCGTCAGAACGGGTAGTGGAGCCCTCGGTCTTTGTCTGGGGGCACATTCTGGAGAGTACCTGGAAGATTTCCAGCCTGCTTTTCTGTTACAGGCCTTGAAGACATGCTATGAATTCTTCCCATGGCATAATTTAAAAACTAAGATATTCTTAGGTTTCACATGGTCCAATTTATCACATTTTTCTTTTATGATTAGTGCTTTATGTGTCCTGTTGAAAGAAATTTTTGCCTAGCCCAAGGTCATAAAGACCTGCTGTTTTCTTCTACAAACTTTATGGTTTTACCTTTCACATTTAGGTCTGTGGGCCATCTTGAATTAATTTTTGTGCATGCTATGAAGTAGAGGCCAAAGTTCATCCCCGCCCCCCACCCCAAGGACATCAGCTGCTTTGGCATCATTTGTTGAAAAGGCCATCCTTTTCTTGCTGAATCATAATGGTAAATCCATTGATCATACATACATGAGTGAGTCTACTTCTGGATTCTTTATTCTGTTCCATTGGTCTATGTGTCTGTCCTTGCACCAATAATGTCTGTGGTATAATTTAGAAATGTATTAAAAGTGTATCACTATCTAGGATCTACTTTTTAAATCTTCTATCCCCTGGAGTTATCAACTGCATGTACCAGGCCTCTAGAAACTAGTAGTTAAACTGAACCAACTGGATGGGAGTAACTATGTATAGGGCTTGTTTTCCAAAGAAGAGCGCTGTTTAGAGTAGCGAAATTCTAAGCCTACCTAGGCATGTTGTAAAGCTGT
Organism: Zalophus californianus; assembly: GCF_009762305.2. Taxonomy (NCBI): domain Eukaryota; kingdom Metazoa; phylum Chordata; class Mammalia; order Carnivora; family Otariidae; genus Zalophus; species Zalophus californianus. The sequence continues at coordinate 45,136,001 of NC_045596.1, forward strand.
TCAAGAAGTAACTCAGCAAGTTCTGTGAGTGGAAATGTAGTGCTCAAGTCACATTCTGCTTTAAAAGGTTGTAACAAATACAAACAAATTAAAAAAAAAAAAAGGTATAGCACTGAATAGAGGGCAGATCCATTATATCCATCCTTTCCAGCCCTCTCCTTATTCCAAGAAGCATTACATTTCAGGAAGTGCAAGAATTTTTTCAAAACCTCTCAAGCCAGAAATACCTTGAAAGAGAGCCATAGCCAGGAGATTCAAGATTAGGACAAATCAATCTGTGGTTCCTCTTTCTCTCTCCCAACCCTTGGAATACATATTAAACTTGAGGTGAATGGGCTCAGTCAATATTTAGACCATCCTAAGAATATAAAGGATCCCATCAATTCTGCTACCAGCCTATCCCAAGATTCCATACCATAAATTTTGTATTACTCACTGAACCCGGTTGAGTTGGTGGGGTGGAGGAGCAGAGGGGCCATTAGGACCCACTTGCTGCAGAACATTTATAAAAACCCTTGTCTATTTCATATGTCCTTGAACAAATGTCAGATTCAAGAAAACTTAATAAACAGTATCTACACTAGAAAGTGCGGACCTACAGAATGCCCTTTAGGTTTTGATATGCAGTCTCTTGCAAACCCAAGTCAGATCAATGAATGATTGGACTAATAGTCGAGAGATCGACCAACCTCCCAGAGTTGGTGGAGGCAGGCTGGCTTCGACCTGATTTCCCGTGTTGGAAGGATCCACAGTTTCAGATTCTTCCTGTTCATGCTGTTCAGTGCTGATACCCACTGGGTCACCTACTTACTAACCTCTGCCTGGTTCTTTGCCACTCACTGGTCTGGAAATGCCCTCAGAGGATGAAGAGGGAATGGACAAACTCATGATGAAGGCAGAACACAGCGGCAGTATATAGAGATGAGTGAGGACCCACCGTGAGAAAAAGTAAGAAAGGGACTTTATGGTGACCCACAGTGGACAGGTTTTGTATGAAAGTGAAGGGATACTGAAAATATTTTGGGCTAATGTGATGGCATATCCAACAACACTGTACCCCTCTCCCCTGATCTAAATCACCATCACCCCACATATTCCACTGATAAGCACTTTCACCGCCAACCATCATCTTGAACTGCACGTCTATCATGCAGTTCAGTTCTTGAAGGTTCTGTCCTACCTCAGGAGCGAGCTCAGCAAAATGACTCTTGACCAGATAGCTTCTCTTTCCACTCTGCCTTTTTTCCAAGAAGTGCTAAGCAGATCCAGAATTTATTTCTGTTTTCAAGGGTAAAGGAAGTTTTTGTTCCCTCTGAGCTTCAGTCAGAAAGCTCAAAATCAGTTCCTGAGGCCGGGCCAAGGGTACCAATATGACCGTCTAAATCATGCTCAGTGTTTGGATTCCACTTGAAACAAGTTGCAGAATATTTATTTATTTTTATTTTTTTTTAATTTTTTTTATTTTTTTTAAAGATTTTATTTATTTATTTGAGAGAGAGAGAGAATGAGAGATAGAAAGCACGAGAAGGAAGAGGGTCAGAGGGAGAAGGAGACTCCCTGCTGAGCAGGGAGCCCGATGCGGGACTCGATCCCGGGACTCCAGGATCATGACCTGAGCCGAAGGCAGTCGCTTAACCAACTGAGCCACCCAGGCGCCCAAGTTGCAGAATATTTAAATGTATGGGGACAAACACCAGGATAGGTTTGGTTATTTATCCTTGCCTTTGTTCCAGTAAGCACTTCAGGCTGCTCAAACATCTGTCTAGCAAACATCCTGTACAGAGAATAACGACTAGCCCACTACCTGTCTCTTCCCCTTCCCCACCCTGGGCAACTCCACACGCCAACCAAGTTGCCCACAGCACTGCCCGGTGGCTCGCATGGGGTGTCTACCCCAGTGCTTCCTTGCCTCAGAGACACTTATCTTTCTCAGATGACTAGACCCAAATCAGCCTACTCCGTTTTCCTTTCTCACCTCTCACAACTCCGTTCTCATCCAATCACTCTTCATCTTAGCTAAGTTCATTTTCTTGCCCCGCCCCCTTAATAACTCTTGCCTAGTGACTTAACATGGCCTCTTCTCTTTAATGGTTCTTTGAAGGGAAGGAAGAAGAAGGAGGGAGGAGTGGAGGAGAAGCAGAAGATAGCCAGATCCTAAATGAAGTTGTAGCAAGGGAGAAGAAAGTCCTAAGTTTGGAAGAAAACTAAAATTCAATTTAATGAGTCAGTGTCACCTTAAAAGTACCTCGGAGGAGTTAGAAGTCTCCCACAGAACTTCCACCTAGATGTATATCCTTCTCCTTAGCTCTTTTGAATTAAGTTCTAGACAAATGACCCACAGATTACCAGATTATTTTAGGATTATTCAATTATAACCTAGAAAGAGCTATGTTCTGAGAAACCATGAAAAATGTAGAAAAGGAAGAATTGTGGATGGATGGATTTAAATCTGGAATATTTCAATTTGATTCTGAAGAGGCTAAGAAGGGCAGTTCTCACAAAACACACAAATGTCATAGGAGAAGATCCTGAAATGGAATTTTTAATTTGACCCACATTTTGTTCAAACCAATTTACATGAAGTTGCAGTGGAACAGAGTTAAAATTTGTTATCCTATAAAAAGCATGAAGATAATGTAAAAGAAATATGTGAACAATTTCCTAGTGTCTTACAGAGCATAAAACACTCCCCCCACTTGATCTGAGAGGTCCTCACCATGTCACCATTAAAAAAACACAAAACCAAAAACAAAGCATTCTGGGAGACAGAACACTTGGCTCTGGATCCTTGTCTGCTGCTGATAGCCAAGAGACTCTGGACAAGCCAATTAACCACTGTTACGGAAGAAACCAGGACAGGCCTGAGAAGTGAACGCACTTATCAGAAATGTGTCCTAGAGCACAGCCATATGGCATCTTCAACATCCACGAGGGTTTTGCAGTTCCTCTGCCTGGCTCTGGAGCTCGCATGACCCGAACTCAGCCCAGTGACCTCCCCGCCTACCTAAATGCAATGTCTGTTGGGGTTAATGCAGAGCATGAAATCAGCCATACTACCATTGCTAAAATGTAACACAGGGGTCGCTGGGGGCGAGGGAAGATTTCGGAGGAGGGCGTGGGCCTTTGTAATGCCAGGGCCTGCATGACCGCTCTGCCGTTGGAATGCTGCGGAGTTGCCTTGCCCGAAGCTTTCTCAGCCCAAACAGCCGCCCTGTGATCTAAGACATGTATGCATTGTCCCTTAGGCTGTGTTTAGCAGGACTTGAAGAGCATATGTATCTTTCCTGTAAACAGATCCTCTCAGTTTCAGTAAGACCCCTTGTCACACATCACATGCTTGAGACACAGTGATAAGGATTTGTGATTCTCCTGAAGGACCAATAAAAGTGGGAGCAAAGAAGAGCAAAGGGTCTTCGTCCCTGAGCGTTGACGCCCTTGCCTTCTCCTCTCTTTCCCGGCAAAGTCTGGAGTCATCTTTCATCTGTCGGTACAGGGATGGCTGGCCATTCCCGGCACGTGTACGTGACGACTCATGACAAAGTTCATTCTCCCAGGAATGAATAAAATAGAGCTTATAAAGGTTTCAACTGTTACCTAGTGAGCCAATCTTTTAATATGAAAGAGTTGCATAGATGTTAGGAGAGGTCATGTTCTGAAGCTGAATATATTCCACTGGAAAATAGTCAAAAGTCAAATTTTCCCCAATAGTCAATTTTTGCCCCATTTTATTGCTATTATAATCACATATTTTTTCTTCATTGCTTTCATTTCCCTCATCATCTCTTCCATTTTCACCCTCCAAATTTGCTTTTCTTACTTCTACCCAAACTCATTCCCATGCTCACCCACCATTACATGCTCATTACTACTTTGAAGCTTTACTTATGATGATGTGCTGGCCTACTTGGGATGTCCTTCCTCTCATCTATTATCTATTCCCTATCCTTTATTTGAAGCTCTACGGCTGAATTGTCACCCTCCTTTGGCATTAATGTATAGTTAAAATTCCCACTTTAACTTCTCTGAAATCCTGTTGCGTTCACAATTAGTGCCACATAGCTTAACACATCATTGTTCTCTCAGGCTTACCCCAGGCAGGGCTAACTGAAGATGCCAGTGCCCAGATGGAGTCAGAACTGACCCAGAAACTCTGGGATCAGATGTTCTTTGTGTTCACTGGAAGGAGGGACAGCCCAGATTATATGCAGTGGGTAAAGGGCAGCAGTAAATTCAGAACATAAAGGGATTGGCCATATGGAACTGAGTAGATAGCCACTGTCTTGAAAATGCATCGGTGTACATGCTGCTCAGACACCTAACCAAAGTGATGCTAGAACCACTTCTTTTTTACCATCTGGCAGATTATTTATCATGATTTTCTGTAATCCTCCACTTGACTTTCTCTTGCCATCAGCAATGTTTCTTGGCTACTGCCCATACACTAACCTGTTTGTGTATGTTCAGGAGATGCAAATTAATTTGTATATATTAGTCATGAAGTCCCATCAAGGAGGGTAGGTCTGCTGGGGGGAAAAGATCATCAATCATCCTCACATGAAAAAAAAAAGTGTTTCTGCATCATGTTGGGTTATATGATGGACATTATAGCTCTGAGTACTTACCAACATGGCTAAGCTGAGTATAAAGACTTCCCTACACTACAGATTTGCAAACCACGCTCATCTTGACTCTTAAAGATGCCAAATCTTGGAACAGTTCACACACAGTATGTGCATTCATACCAAAAAAGGAGAGTTTAAGAAAGAACTGTGATACCACATATGGAGATGAAGAGTTCAGACACCTTGGCAAAAATCCCCAGATTAGATTCTGATAACACATTGAAGGGAAAAACACTAAACAAAAGTACAAACTAGGAAAAGAATAGTAGGAAGGCACTATGGCCAAGAGGGGGAAGGGGATGAAACACGTGAAAACTTCCTGATATTAAATAAGGGGAAGCAGTAGCTCTATGGCTAATTAAAGAGCAGAGCCATCTGCCAAGGCAAGTCATTTTGGGAACTTCCAGACGTGGGGTGATGTAGCAGCTGAACCTGGATATGGGAATCTAGCACACAGTCAAGGGTGTCAGCGGAGGACTGCAAGGGCAGGAAGAAAAAGTACTAAATCTCAAGCAGCATAGGCCGGGTTTCATTTCAGGGTTTTAGTTTAAGGCAAAGTCATCTGGTTATGGTAGCTACTGTTAGTCATTTACACTTTAGCTTGAATGAAGACCCAATAGTTTATAATGATGGGGCCCTGTCAAACACTGCTGGGGGCAAAAGTGTGTAAGAATTGCTTCCTCTCCTCCAAATACGATCTCCTGGGATAGGATGGGGGATGCTGAACCGTTTAGACTAAGAACAGAATGCTGGGGAGGTAACAGACTACATAGTGAGTTTGGAGCACGGACCTTGGAATCAGGGATTCTGTCCGAGCACTTCAAGTCATGTGACACTGCTCCAGTTATTTAACTTCTCCCAGTTTGTTCATCTTGAAATGGGGTAACAATATCAAAATCATTAGATTATTGGAAGGATCAAACAAGATAGAGCCATGAGCCCGGTACCCAGGGCACGGGGTAAACAGTAAGTATTAGCTCTCGCTTCTGTTTCAACGTAAATTCCTTATGACTGGAGCTGATAAAAATCATTTATTCAGAATGAAGACAGCACAGCACTTGGAGTGGGATGGCTAGGGGAAGGAAATGGCATCTGGGCAGGCCCTGAAGTTCAGAAGTAGGGCTCTGTCAAGGCAGAGGTGTGGAGGCAGGGAAACAGATGCTTTTGCAGGCAGAAGAGCGGGCGCAGCGCGTGGCTCCAGGACAGCGTGCTGCACCGAGGGACAGCGGCGGCCATCTGGTGCGGGGCACGGGGCCTCATGGGCTAGCGTGGCGCTGAATGTCGGAGAGGCAGGATTCAAAGGGCATTTCAGGAGATGGTTTTGAAGGCCTTTGCAGGAGGATTAGGACGGGGGGGGGGGTTGGGGGCTAAGTCAGGGCTGCAGCCATGGGAACAGAGAGGAGAGCGGCAGCCTGCAGAGTATTCAGGAGGAACTAATTCCATCCATCCAGTAACTGATTGGGTGCAGGGAAGTGGGGGCTGAGTCCTAAGCTGTAGGGCTAAGGGGAGGCTCCTACATGTGAGCAGGAGCAGGATGCCAGGCTGGGGAAGGTGCTGGACTGGAGAAGGGGGAAAGGACGGATGTGGGGTCAAATTTGCTGAAGTTGAGGTACCATCTGGGCACTGAGGTCTGAACCCCATGGAAAGAGAAGAAAGGATACAGACTGTGGGGACCAGCAGTGCCAAGGTCAATACCATCTAGTTTATGTTTTAGCCCTGGGAAGGCTAGGTAGTAGGTTCCTTCGTAGAGAAGGAAGGCAGCTTTGGCTCCCCCTCCCATGGGCAGCTTCTCTGCGAGAATTAGCTGGCTGCTGACCACGTGACCATCCCCTCCTCACCCAGGGCAGAGAAGTAGACAGCTAAGGTATAGCTCAGCCGTGAGCCACTCTGAGAGCAGACCATCCAATGATAGAACCCTGGTGACGGCGTACACAGGTCCTGGGAATTACATTTCCTGACTTCTAGTTACCTCTGGGCTTTAATGAGACACTCCATTATGGCTCTAATCTTCGATGCTGAAAATCTTCTTAGAGTGTATTAGTCCCCCCCCCCCCAACTTTTTTTTTTTTTTACTATAGTAGATATCATAGTATTCACAAGTCATTCTATGATGATTGTAAATCTTGCAAGGTCTCACAATTTTCACTGTAAGTCTGATCATGGAACATGAACAGAAAGTTCCTTCTTGCAATCTGCTGCTTACAAACAAATCTCTTATATTGACAATGTTTTCTTATTCCTTTCCCCTAACTTGGGTCTCGCACAAGAAGGAGTCGGGTACTGACCAAGGGTGTGACCTGGGGCAGGGGGGACTGCCACCCACAGGTGATTCTGGTACACATGGGATGGGGCGACCTCTGGAGGGAACTTGCATGACAGGTTCAGATGTGTAAGGTGGGGCGATCACCGTGGTAGCCACGTGGTAGGTGAGCTAACCTGGGCTGGGTCGGCAACGATGCCAAGGGATGAGTTCATGGATTCAGCAGGGCTCACACAGAAGTTGGAATACCTAAACTACCATCATAATACCAGACTGACTGATGTCCATACAAGTTAAATTAGCGGGCCAGATTTTTATTTGGTTGGAGCATATGGAAGGACTGACTTCATATGGAGTACCGTGATAAAGGGCAACTCCCTAGTTAAGTGGGTGTATCTTGTTAACGTGGTCTTGGAAATACTTTTCCTCCACATTTCACGGGCCCATCCTTTCTGGACTATGACTCACCTTAAATCCAACATATGAAAAATGTCGGTTGCTTGTTCCTATTTCATAAGCACAGAAATGGGTGGGGAAGTTTCCATGGAGGGGGGTTCTTTTTTGCCACCTGATTCTGGGATTCCTAGAAACCTAGACAGTGAGCTCCCAGGATGCTTCACCTTTTGAGTCCCTGCCCACTCCCTTTCCCCTCCATACACACCCAGGGCCTGGCACTGTCAGGCATCAGGAAATGTTTCCTGAGCCAAGGTGTGAGAAAAAGTCTTTTGGAGCCTGGAGGTCACCCACCCTAAAAGCTTTGTCTTTGCCTGCAGGCCCTGCGCTAACAAGGGCTACAGTCTGGTCCATCCCAAAGAAACATGTGCTTGATCCCTGCCATTAGCTCCGCTCTGCCCAAGAAGCGGTTGACACTGGAGGAGTCCCAGCAAATCCCTCCAGTCAGGCTGACCACTCTGGAAGCAGCCTGGGGGGATGGACAGGCCAGAACAGAGTCACCGGCTCAGACTAGGAGTTACCAAAAAGAACAGATGTGTTCCGTCTGCAGAAAGCAGCCAGACACACGGAGCCGATGGGGTGACCTCCAGCCGCTGGGACCTGGCCTCAGGAAGGCTTCCAGCACCTTCCCCGGGGCTTGCTGATCCTGGCTGCACACTGCACTCTCCCCGCTCCCGGGAAGAGTCAGCACCCACGCCTGGCCCGTGCTCCCAGAGTTTCTCACTGGTCTGGGCGTGGGGTCTGGCACTGGTGTGTGCAGAAAACTCCCCAGGCAGGAGCACTCGGTTACAACACAGCTTCTGAGCCGGAGACACTCAGAGGAGGAGGCAGACAGGCAGGAAGGCGGGAAGTGAGAGGAGAGGCCAGGAGGACAGACTTGAAGACAGACTGCTTCCAAGTCTCTTCAGGGAGAGGCCAAGGACCCCTGGGAGGTGCAAGTGTTCGGGGAGGAGAGAGACAAGTCTGGGGAGCCAGCTCTGGTGAAGGGCACGGAAACCGGAGAGTAGCGACACTATGGCTGTGGTTAGAGCTCATGGTTTCAGTTGCCTCCTTGGCCGACAATCGCAGATGTTCATCAGCCGCCCACAAACAGCTCCCCCTGTTCTTTCTCAGTGTTATTTATTTATTTGTTTGTTTGTTTATTTTTTTGAGAGAGAGAGAGAGAGAGAGAATGAGAGAGAGAGAGCACAAGAGGGAAGAGGGTCAGAGGGAGAAGCAGACTCCCCGCCAAGCAGAGAGCCCGATGCGGGACTCGATCCCGGGACTCCAGGATCATGACCTGAGCCGAAGGCAGTCGCTTAACCAACTGAGCCACCCAGGCGCCCCTTTCTCAGTGTTCTTGCCTTGCACGGTGCCCTCTGGCTATTTTCTGTACTCCTCTGTGATGTCCACAGACTTGAAAGATCTTACCTATTTGCCCCAAGACTCCGCCTTTGTTTATAGCTGCTTTGCTGAGTGTCCTCAGATTTCCTCCCAGCTTCCTGATAGGATTTCACGTTTCTTCTCCCATGTTCTGCGTGTTCTAGTGCTGTCCGTAAGGCTCAAGCTAGAGCAGAACACTCCTCCAACCTTGTGGGCTAGTTCTTGTCTGTGTGTCTTGGGTACTTGTTACGTGTGCCACTGTGTACTTGCTTTCTGTGTTCCAGCATGAGTGCAAGACATTCTTCCTGTGTGCTGGGAGGAAATTCACATCACAGAAGGTGCTAGATGTGGATGCAGTGGACCATCTGGATTTGGAGGAGCTAGACTGTTCGATGGGGCCCAGAAGTGCCAAACAACACTACTCTGAAAATCAGAGAAATGGGTATGTCTCGCTGATCTCAGAGTAGTAGGAGCTCTCTGGTAGGAGTGGGAGAACTTTGAATAAGGATTTTGAATTTTTCATTAGTGAGGCAAATCATGTTTGCTCTTATCGGGTGGAGGACAACAAGGAGCCCTCTGGGTGGGTATGAGCTGTGACATATGGGAAGCAGGTAAAACAAAGCTATGCCAATGCACAGGGGAGTAATTACTCCAGAAGAAGGGACCCTTGGGACAAGGGAATGCTCTTTGCTCCTCTTACCAGTAGTTATAGGACCAGACATCTCTACTTTGGCATGTTATTTGTAGGCAGTGATTATTTTTCTGTAATTAGTAGTGTTATTTTTTTTTCTTGAGTTGAATTTTTCTTCTGTTTTCCTTAAGTTGTTAATTCTTTTTACAATGCAGGAAAAAACAAGGAGAGTTTTCATGGTTTCAACAGCGGATTGGGTTTTAAACGTGAGGATACCGTATCTTTGTGAGGACTGGGAGCAACGGCATGCCAAGTATCCTACAGGTGAGGTGACACCAGGGGAAAGCCTTGCCCCTCGGAACCAGCCTTTTCCTCCACAGGTGCTCCTTCTAGAACCACCATCAGGTTTAGGCTTGGAGAGCTTATTCTTTTGTTTCAGTAAAGAAAAATAATTTCCTTATTGAGCAGCTGGGACTTCAGATTTGGCACCTCTTCAGAGTGACCACACATAAAAGTAGGAAAACTCATTCTTTATAAACTTGGGGAAGAAAATGTCCTTAATCTTCCTGAAATTGACGTAAAAGCTGCAGTTTATGCGCCCTCAGTCCCTGCCTTTTGAATACATTCTCGGGAAATCTCTCCAGCAAAACCTATGACCTCTTTAGGAAGCTGGAGTCTTCAAAGACGAGGCCTGTTCACAAGGGGGTTCATGCTTGTTCTGCTTGTGAACAATGCGGAGGAGATGGAAAAGTAATCCAAGGCTCATCTAGTCCATGGGAAAAGATTATGGTTTTTTGAGCCTATCAGTCAGTTAAACTGACACTTGAAGAGAAGAAAACTCAAAGGAGACTCAAATAAGTATGATGTTGGCTAATCATGCAACCTCTCTCCATATTTCCACCCACATATCCACACGAGCTTGGTCTGTGAAGACTGAGGGTCATGATCTCTGGAGCGGAGAGAGATTAATCCCATTCAGACAGTTCTAATTTTTCTTTTTTAAATGAGCAAGCAGCCTTTTAACCTACACAATAATACTGAGGAATAACAATTCCACAAATATTCTGTAGTGTCAGCACTAGATAGCTTTCCCAATGTCATCTTAACACACTCAGAAGATGTTTAAAGAACAGATCTTTCTGGAATACACTGATCATCAGATGTAAAATTGGGCTGGCCAGAAGTTTAATTCCTAATAATTAGAGATATCAAAAGAAAAATGTCATCTAATCATCATTAACTTTAATATCCGTCCCTGTAATTAGACCACTAACTTCTACTATTGCCTACTTGAGTTTATTCTGTAAGGGAAAATCTCTGTGGAAAATGGCATAAAAGGTGAGAATGATCCACAATGATATTAACTAAACCGAATTTGAGCATTGCATTGGCACAAAGCAAGTAAAAACATGGAGTGGATTAATTCATTCAGGCCCCCCATGAACTGAGTGTTGTACTACTGGCAACATGGATAGAAAGATGGTTGGGTTGGGCTCCTGCCCGATATGGGTTTACAGTGCAGAAAGTGTAGATGAGTATACAAGTAGATAAGCAATTATAATATGGAGTGTGACTGGTCCTATGATGTAAAGAACTGAATTCAGAGAAGATGAAAGGGACTTTCAAAAGCTAAAGGTGGTAGGTGGGGTAGGTGAGGAGACTTCAGGCAAAGGGATTAGGGTGCTCAAAAAAAGGAGGTGTCATTTGCAGGAAAAATAATTTATATTGGTATTGGACTTTCCACCCCACAAAGAGCCTTTATATCTATTACTTTCATTTTGATCTTCCCAAAAATCTTGTGAGATAAGCTGGTCATTTTACAGATACAAAAGCTGAGGTTCAGTAAGGTTCAGTGGCTTGTGCAAAGTCACCCAGATTGAGAGTAGTGTGGCCAGGATGTGAATCTAGTTTTTCTGAGTGCAAACCCAGTGGTTTCCCTGGGCTACCATGTTACCTCTCAACATAATCCACAATGGCCAAAATGTTCCCTCTTGCTTTGTTTTGTTGGGAGAGAAGGAAAAGAAATCTTGAGAATTGGAGGCCAGACTAGACTGCAGAGGTTTTCAATGTCAACCAATGAGATAAGTTATGTCTACAAGTTATACTGAGGAAAAGGCAACCAAGAGAATAAAAACATTAATATATTTTGGAGAAAAGGTCACACAGTCGCTAGAATCCTAAAGAGAGATCATGGCTCACCATTCACACTCTGGCCTGAAATGTTTCAGAGGTGATATCTGAGTGGTTCTGGGTAGTTTATAGATCACTACTCCAGATAGGTGAAAATTTTCTTCCTTATACTGAATGCTGGGCAGACATTAACCCTACTGCAATTATATGGTTAGAGTCCTACCCATATCTTGGAGTAAAACAATCTGGAAACTCCAGCCATTTTTATTGAATTTTATTGGTTTCAATAAATGTCTAATGTGACAATCAGTATTAGAAAATATACTTCATGGTATGTCTTACAAATCATTAAGAAGATGCCATATTCTTGGAAAGTACCTTACATATGCAGGAATCCTATGAGAACTTTAAAAGTCAATGTTAACACTTAGTAAACATTCCTGGGCAGAGCCAAGCAATCCTTATCTCAGTGAAAATGTTGTCTCTCTGGGATTAGGTATGTTTTAGATTTACATCTTCAACTTCAGAAAAACTTTTTAATTGCCAGAAAGAGGATAAGGGCCCTCGTGAAAACATTTACTAAACTATAAAATCCAGAATAAATAAGATCTGGCCCTAAGTATCTTCCCAGCCTCATTTCTTGCCACCTCCCTCCTCAACTCTGAGCTCCAGCCATAAAGAACTTTTTATGTTCCTTGAATGTCCTGCTCTCCACTAATCTTTGCACATATCATTCCTTTTTCTGGAACAATCTCCTCCCCGCCCCCCCCATTTCCCACTCCTCCCCACTTTTGCTTGGTTAACTCCTAGATATCCTTTGGGTCTAGGCTCTCTTTTCGAATCTTCCTTGACCGTTCCTTCCTCATCTCCCACCACTCCTTATTACCCCCTGCACCCAGTTCAGAATGGGGGCCTCCTTCCTGGTTTCTACATGGCTCTCTATATTTACCCTTCTCCTAGCATTTTCACAAGGCATTCTGATTGTGTCTACATAGCCTGTCAGATTGTGAGCTCAGTGCGGATAAGGACCTGTCAATTTACTCTAGTTCTTCCCTGTATCCCACCACCCAGCATGGAGGGTGATCAATACACCGCTGAGTAGTGGAGCGAAACAATGCCTCTATCAAATCACACACCAGGTTCCATATTTTTGGTATTTTCATGTGAAGGTTTAAATAGCATGAGTTTAGGAACCATTCCAAGAAACTGGCTTTGTCTTGCTGATTATTAAAAACACTTTGAGGGACTAGCCAGCTATATATAACTGCTCCTATTCCAGAGTTTGTACAGGGCATGTCTTAGCATTTGGGAAGGGTTAAAGTGCAGAGATTTTGTTAACTGCGGCCTTTAAAAGTCGGTCCTCAACCATTTGTAGGTACAAACCCGTCAATGTTTAGGTATGCCTTTCTTATGTTCCTGACTCAGCTACTCCACAGAGCAATCAAATGGCCAGAAGTGCTGATTCTGTATTTTTACTCTTATACTAACATAGATCATATGTTAAAAAAATCTATAAAAAAGTAGCAATCTCATTTAAAAACTTAGATAAAACCCAGGAGACAAGAGATATAGACTGACTCTATAGCCAAATGCTGCCATATTAGTCAAATTAGAAGATTTAAAAATCCGGGGTCACTGGTCAGACTTCTGGTAGGACAAACCAGAGTGAAGGTGGGGCAAATACTTTCAAAGTGCAAAAGTGCAAGTCCACCCTGACCAACAATATTATTATATTAGAAAAGATGGATTAAAAAAAAAAACAGCAAAGCATAAGCCCCAGTTACCCAAAGATGTTAAAAATATTTATACCAGGTTTTAAGTGAAAAGGTCAACTTAAAAATCTGTTTCCAAACATGAAAGAAGAATTACTGATTCCTCATGGAGAGGAAAAGTTCCAGTGGAGACAGGCCCGTTCTAGTGGGACGGGAAGGAGTGGGGAGATTTGCCTCTTCTAGTAAGTAAATCCTTTTCTACTAATACTTTCAGACTCTTGGGGTGCCTGGGTGGCTCAGTCGGTCAAGCTCTGCCTTCGGCTCAGGTCATGATCCCGGAGTCCTGGGATCGAACCCCACCTCAGGCTCCCTGCTCCACAGAGAGCCTGCTACTCCCTCTCCCTCTGTCTGCAGCTCCCCCTGCTTGTGCTCTCTGTCAAATAAATAAAATGTTTAAAAAATATATATTAAAAAAATACTTTCATACTCTTCAACTATCATATAGGCACTGAATTTAGACCTAAAAGGACCCTAAGATCCATCTCGTCCAGATCCTCATTTTACAGGTGAGGCTGGGGGTGGGCGTGTTAGCCATTCACCTTAGCTCATTACTGGATGCTGGCACCAATGAAAACTATGTGAATTCATCTCCTTGCACTTTATTATTAACTGAGAAAAAACCAGCTATTCTCAATCAGCTGGCCACCATTAAATGGTGTGAAACTGAGAGATTAGAAAGGTGTTGAGCAAAGCCATTAAGCATCCACCTGCTACATTTCTTAGGCAGATGGGCAGCACACAGTTTAGTTGTGGGAATACTTCTAATTTGCATGAGTAGAACATGGACAAACAAGAGAAGGCTGGCTCCAGGAAAGTAATTCCCCCCAGTCCCCTGAGTCTTGAATTTGGAAAACCACAGCTGCCTCTGGAATTCAGGAACATCACAAATGGTTCTACTGGGTAGAACTCCCCATGTGACCTCAGCCCACGCATGGAGGCTTGTCAAGGTCCCAGGTGCTGGCTCACCCACGGGCTATGGCTGAGACAGAATAACAAAGAAAAAAATCCTCCCCAAGCATACACATAAGCAAAAACCACCTTCCTGTGTCCTCTGCCAAGAGAGCTGGAGCGAAAGAGATGGGTTCGAAACTCTGATTCATCCCTCAAGACAAATAAACTCAGTCTATGGAGGCAATTTAGGCAACTTTCTCCTAAGTAAACAAAAGTTAAATTTTGGAAAGGGGCTTTGGAGAAAACATCGAGGCCACCCCAGAATCGAACTTCACAGGGAAAACAGAGAAGGGCTCACTCTTAAGCTCTGAAAATGCCAACAGATGGACATGGACAAAGGGACAAGTCCAGAGGCAAATGGCATCAAGATGTCAGCCCTCCTCCTTTTTCACAGAACCGTGGAGTCTGGGTTCAGAGCCAGCTCCTTGCTGAACTGAGGAAGCATCTTTAGTGCACTGTTCAATTTCAGCAACGGCAAACAGGAGTCTGATTGGAAAATGGAAAATCTTCCATCCAGGAGCACCAAGCTCCTGGGCTGGCCCAGGGCATCTACCCTTGTTCCCTGGTCAAAGCCACTGCCCTAACCTGTATCACTTCTCTGGTCTGGCTAGCCAGTTGCTCCCCTGGTTCTCTCCGCCCCACACCAGTCCCACGTCAACCACAGATGTGAGTTTGTGTCCAATCCTGTCTGTCCTGCAGCCTCACTAGACTATCCAGTCCAGGTCCTATGTATACCTCCTACTGCATGGGTCTCCCTGTCCCTTATCAAATCCTCCCTTTCTAGGCAGGGCCTAATTCTCCTCCCCCTGACTGTGGGTTGGATTCCTAACAGATAGAATGCAGTAGAAGTGACAAAGCAGGACTTCTGAGACTAGGTCATTAAAGGCATAGCAGCTTCTGTCATGCTCTTTCTTGGGTCACGTGCTCTGGGAGAAGCCAGCTGACATGTTGTTAGGATGCTCAAGCAGTGCAGTGGAGAGGTCCATGTGATGAGGAGCTATGCCCTCCTAACTACAGTCATGTGAGTGAGCCAGTGTGGAAATACACCCTACCAACCCAAACCTTCAGATGACAGCAGTGCTCACAGACATAGTGACTGGAACCTCATGAGAGGTCCCAAGCCAGAACTTCTGGAAAAGCCAGGCCCAAGTTTCTGACCCAGAGAAAATGTGTGAGTTAACAAATATGCATTGTTGTTTTAGGCTGTTAAGTTTTGGACTAATTCATTATGTAGCAAAAATAACTAATACAACATCTTTGAACCTTCTCTACCGTCAACTAGAGTTGTTCCTTAATTAATCATAATCTTTGGGCACCTGGGTGGCTCAGTCAGTTAAGCTTCTGCCTTCACCTCAGGTCCCAGGATGGAGCCTCATGTCACCTCATTTTGGGCTCTCTGCTCCACGGGGAGCCTGCTTCTCCCTTTCCCTCTGCCCCTCCCCCTGCCTGTGCTTTCTCTCTCTGCCAAATAAACAAAATCTTTTTAAAAAAATCATAATCCTTTTTGGAGAATGAGTTTTGTTTTGTTTTTGTCATAAAGTCCTTTCCCCAAGGGTTAGGGTAAAAAAACCCCACATATACGGAGTCCTCATGGATGGATATTTATTGATTGCTCAATCCCAAGGAGATGACTGCAGAGATGACTATTCTTAACATGCTCTTTGTACCTACTATCTTAGAATCTTTTATGTTACTTCATCATGATCGAATAAAGAATCAGAACTTATATCACCCCAGGATCTCTAAAACAGAAACCCCAACTGTGAGCATTTATAACCTTAAACAGCCCTTAAGAGGTCCCCCTTAAGAGTCTTGTATTTACACTTTAATAGCGAGGGAAATTAACCTACCATATACAACATGGATGAGCCTTGAGGACATCATGCTAAGTGAAATAAGCCAGTCACAGGGCAAATACTGCATGATTTTATGTATATGAGGAGCCAAACTCACAGAGGGGGAAAGTAGAATGGTGCTTGCCAGGGGCTGGGTGGAAGGGGAACTGGGGAATATAGAATTTCAGTCACGCAACATGAAATTTCTGTTTTGTTCTGATTTGCAGCACAACAATGTGCAAATAGTTAACAATATTGTCTGTACACTTAAATTGTTAAGAGGGTAGATTTCATGTTATGTGTTTTCTTCCAAAATAAAAATTAAAAAAAAAAAGGAATCATGAGATTAAAATGACCTTATCCTAAGATTTATGGCAGATTCCTTTTTTGCAATATTCCAGAACTTCTCCAGTATATAAGCGTCAGACTGTCTCAAAAAACCCTCAAAGTTAAACAAAATTTTTACTTGTTTTTACATTAACAGACACAAACATTGCTCTCTTCTTCTGAGAGGATCGGCAGGGTGGGAAAGGAGGAAGGATGTCATATAAACCAAATGTAAGGTTGGACGTTGCAATTCCAACAAGTTTGGGAATTACTGATCTGGAGATGTGTTGAGGTTTCAAAATAAGCGGGCTTAAAAAAAAATACCTGAGCATTTGAAGAGCTAAACTTCAAATCAAAGGCGTGAGGTCACCAGTTCATGACCTCATTCTCCCTGCATCAAAGACTTGTAGACACAATACCCAAGAGAACAGGGAGAAACAGATCCAGTGAAGACTCAGATAAGAGGAGCCTGGTAGTACAGCAGTAATGGCAGAGAAAAATAAAGATGGAAATACTTCCTGTTATTCATACATAATTGGGATAAGAAATGGAGAACATAAAGATTTTTTTCACCTGGTTTTCCACAGGAAGAAGGAAAGAAAATATTTAAAGGAAGGAAATGGCATATTAAGGATTGAATTTTCACAGGGCAAACACCAGGAATGGGATTAAAGGCAGGCATGGAGGGAAGTGAAAGGAAACTTCATGTCTTCGAAGGACAAGGAGAAAGGGACAAATTATGTTTACACTGAGAACATCTGTTAATGCTCTCAAAATTGACTGACAGCGCAGTATGCTCCCTTCAGTCGTTCCTCAACGTGCTACTTCTTTTTACATTAAAAGCGAATTCCCTGAATTCGCCACTCTTGGGTGCAGAACCCTTCTTAAGGACACAAGAGAAAAAAAAGGCATGGCAGGAAGACTCTTTGGCCGAGACTAGAAAAATGTTCTGAGCCCCTTGCCCGGACATTAGGGTGGGTTCGGGGTAGGTGCCTGGATGATGGGCTGGATCCCCCCGAGAGGCCTTCCTCCAGTGTGCTCCCATGAGTCGGGATGAAGGAGACCATGACACCCTCCCACTGCACTGTTTCAAGACAGAACTTGACCATCAAGACACACTGGCTTGCCTGTGAGGGAAACTCAAATTGATGTGGGAACCCAAATGCCCTTTTGTGTCTCTTGGGCCATTTTGGGCTGGACAGAGCAGAAGAGAAAAATATAGAAAGCAAAAAAGCAGAGAGAAGTTGGGCAGGAACCACAGGTTGGGCTATCGTGGGAACTTCCAAATGCTGAGATTTCTATCTCTTGAGGTCGTCTATGGCCCCTCCAACAAAACACAAATGCAAGTTCCTCCAACAGGAGACCTTCAGCACCGGAGTTCTCTTTAGATCTCCCACAGGAATCTTAGGTGAGTCTTTCTTCCAGAAATACTTTCACCTTTGACAGAAGTTTTCCTGGCTTTGTTTCCTCTATCCTAGCCTCCTCTCCAACACCCCACCCAAAAATGTCTGATGGTCTTATTATATTAACCGAGATTCTGTTTATTTATACATTTCCATTATGGCTAACATCAAAAAAAAGCACATTTCCTGCTGAAAATCATTTAACAAATCCCTTTGGGGACAGAAAAAAGTGCAAGCCATTTAAAAAGATTAGTTTGTGGGAAGAAGAAGTCAGTCCCAAATCACTCCTCTGCATTATGGTCTAGTTAAATGAGGTGGGCGCCCCAGGACACATTTATAATGATGGAAAGTTCTCAGTCTCTTACTGCAGGCCTAAACCTCTCTGAGACTATAACTGTTCTCAAATCAAAACATGTGCATGTAAAACCAAACGCTTAAATAAGAACACCTTTGTTTTCTCTTATGGATGTCAGAGACACCTCAACCCAGTCAACAATTTGGGGGGAGGGCTAATAAACAATGAACACTGGGGTGGGGGGAAGCCTTGGTGCATTTTCCTATTTGATTAAGATGGATAAATCCTGAAAAATGACCGTGATCAATCTTCTGGATCAATGTTGAAGGGAACAACACACACATTTCAATTTATTAAATAGTTTACTGAAACAAAACTGCTAGTTACAAAGGCCAATTTATCTGGAGATGGGCCGTCCCGGCATGTGTTCATCTTACAGTAGCTCCTATTTCTTCCGCTTTGCACACACTGGCTCACTGGGTTAACCAAGTCCCTCGGGCCCGTGTGCATATGGTGGTGGCCAAGTTGGGCTGAAGGAAGGATATGTATCCATTCAGGCTGCAGCATGAGTGGATGATGGCCACAGGTGATGCCCAACAGTGCACAACCCTAGGTCCTATGGAAGGCATGGATTTTTGACACATCTGGAGTGTGAAACACCAGCTGGAATGTACAAAGAGCGCCCCTCTGGTTCTGGCCTCCGGAAAGCCTCCCCTAGTCACACGGTACATCCCATGCCATCACGGAGTGCACGCGGGTCTCATCACATCAGCAGAGTTCTGCGAGCATGGGGATGAGAGTCGGTTGGTAGGAGGCCTCTCTGGGACTCTCGCATCCAGCATCTCCTTCCTCCATCTGTGCTGACAAAGGTTCGCTTCTGTGCACTGTAGACGTCTGGCACTCATCACTCAGGCTTAGACAAAGCAATCCCAGGTCCCCAACACATAGGGCAGAAAAGCCGCCCTTTCTTCTCCCTGGTTGGTCACTGAGTGGGTGGGGGTCCTTTAAGGGCACACACTGGGGGCCTGTCCCACAGACCCAGTGCTCAGCCCAGCAGAGGGGGCTGGCCTCGGCTAGTATCCTAACAGGTCAGCCGCAAGGGAGCCACGCTGGCATGGTGGCCCTCGTGGCAGGGCGGACATCAGGGTCATCAGGAAAGCAGGTCCACAGGGGCTTTCAAAACTTTGGGTTTGCTTAGGAGGGCTTGTCTTGAACAGCTATTCTAGGTGGATTGGGAATGCTGGCTGGGGGGAGGGAGGCGGTTGTAAGAATGTCCCAGAACTGCCCAAGATGACTAGGGTCTCTGGATCATGAGGATCAGACTAGGACGGGCACGGGCTTTTTTTGGGGTGGCCCCATACACCCCCATGAGTATGCAGTCACTGGCCAGGCTGTAAACCAGCCCGGATACACCATCACAGTCATCACCATCACCTCCACCTTCGCCCACCATCACTGCCCATTTGTGGAGAACTTTCCGAAGTGTTAGATATCTCAGCCGACGCACAGTGCCGTGCTGCGGAGTTGACTGGGAACCGCAGTGAGCACCGGTGCAGAGGTGAGTAACTTGCCTGAGGCCATCGCTCCCACCGCCACTCCCCTGCTGTGCGCACACAGGGCTCCAAACCGCCTGACAGGCTCTCCTCTTTGGAAACTGTACCTCTCACCCAGAACAACACCATTTTATGGTTTGACTCCCGCTTTCTTCCTCCAACCCGCCTCTGAAGGTGTTTCAAGGTCAAAGCTGTAACTGGCATCTGGGGTCTGCTTCTCAGGCAAGTACGAAAGTACCACAGGCGTCACTCACTTCTCCCTCACACTCTGTGGGACGCTCAAGTTTACTCTCCAGCCTTGCTTTGGGGGGCCTACATCACTCCTGCCAAAACTCTCCCTTCTTTCTATCTATTTAAGTGCTTTCTTAATACCCCATTTGCTTTCTGGCTTATTCTGAAGTTCTAATAACCAAGTCCCCTTTTTAAAAAACACCTTTCTGGACATCTTGCTTCTTTCAAGGCTTTCAGTTAAAAGAAAAAAGATACAGCTCCCCAGTAAAAAAAAAGTTACCAGCGCCCAAGTACCGTTATGCTTCAGGAACTTAAACTGTACTTCATTTGGTATCATCTGTGTTAAAACAATATAGCATTACCTACTTTGAATGCACTAAGAGACCTCAGGGTAGAGCTGTGTTCTGTGTGAGAGATATTAAATCTGGCTATAACCCAACAAGAAACAGCCTCATGTGGGGCAATCCATGCCTACTGGACTCTTGACTGATCACATTTCAAAGCCTAGTGCTTTGCTAAAGGGCATCTGACTTTAAGAATAAGCAATCCTATTACTCAGAGCCTTCTCTGCACACCATAGCTTTGAAGGAATTTGATAGTTTGCAAATTCAAAGTTGAAAATTAAAAACCCCCGAATAAGACTTGAATCCATTTATTCATGGTAAAATGAATATAGCTTTGAAAAGTCTATCCTCATTAGGATCAGTTCAGTGTAATCTGTGATCTGGTGTGAGGCTGCTTAACTAGCTTCTTGCTCACGGCGGGAAAACCATTTTCCTAAAACAAACTCTGTCTTCAGCAGACTCAGGAGATGCCACGGAATACTATTAACTTAAGTACATTTCTTCTTCAATAATGTTTCATTGTTTTTCTTAATCACTGTTATTTTCATTTTGCCAGATTTAGAGCACCTCTTCCCCTACTCCCAAAATGCATTAAAATCCTGGCCCCTGCAGGAGTGATCAAAGCTTCCCTGTTCACAGAGGAATGTCCATTCCTACAAGCTTGGGGAGGTTTCCTAACTAATGAACTAGAACACTGTCAGATGTCTGGTTGCCAAGTAATATATTAAAGTGCTTTTCTAATGAGATTTCTGCAAGGTAACTATAAAACCATAAAAAGCACACTAAGCTTCAGTGAAGCAAAAACATTAAAAAAACAAAAACCACCCTAACAACAAATGCCTTTAAGGCAAAGAGTTCAACGCAGCAAATAAAAAGCTACAGAGAATTTGACACACAGAAAAATAAAGTCCAATTTTCAATCTGAGAGAAAGGGTGAGCATAAAGCAAAGCAGCGTAGTAGATCATGGAGGAGCCACCTGAGTACCTGGATATCTAGATCTGTAAATCTCTCCCTTTCCTGCATCCTGGTCTATTTGTAATACAGATCTCTGATAAACATAGCTACAGATGTCCCCTAGCAAAAAAAAGGGAACATTTTTTCATTGTTTGAACTTATGCCTGAGAATTTAGGAATAGTCTATAAAAATTTTGAATGCCAGGCGCCTGGGTGGCTCAGTCAGTTGAGCGTCTGACTCATGATTTCAGCTCAGGTCGTGATCTCAGGGTCGTGAGATCCAGCCCTATTTTGGGCTCCACGCTCAGCAGGGAGTCTGCTTCTCTCCCTTTCCCTCTCCTTCTGCCCCTCCCCCTGCCTGCATGCTCTCTAAAATAAATAAATCTTAAGAAAACATCTTGAATGCCAAGGATTTCTTTGTTAGAAGCAATATAATGAAGAATTCTCATTTGAAATACAAACAATAGCAATGATACCAAGACTACTATGGATCACCCTGAAAGAGTTTGGGAAAGCTCTTTCCTCAGCTCCTGCTTGCCACTCTGCCTTATTTAACCATGGAGCCTGCCATGACATCAATGAGGCTATGAGGCTAGAGGCCAGCCCTCTTGGTCTGCATCCATGTGAGCCTATGGTTCTCCTGTGTTCTGCACTGATCCTTGCAGTCCTGCAGCCCGGGGTCCCATCTAAGAGGTTAAGAAGGGAACAGACTCATCAAAGAATGAATGGTGTGGGGTCTGAAAAGCAACATAGAAGGTGATGTGGGTGTTTAAAGAGATGCCTGGAATGGGGAAGCACCTGTCACTTTATCTTCTAACATCTGAAGGAATACCATATCAGGAAATGAGAAGTCTTGATTTTAGTTACCCCAGAAGGAAACACTAAGATCAAAGTCACATTACATGTTTAAGGTCAAGGTTAACAAAGTGCCAGCACTTAAACATGTCCAACAATAAAAAGACTTGCTTAAAATGCAGTCCTGTAGATATGCGCAAAGGCTGAGAATTATTAGGGATGAATTCTTCATTTTATTCACAGTTTCAACCAAATCCAATCAAATGATAGATTGATTCCAAAGGAAATTTTTAAATTATTTATTATCATTTTATTTATTCATTTATTTATTTATTTAAAAGATTTATTTGAGAGAGAGACAGAGAGAGTATGCATGCGTTTCAGCTCAGGTCATGATCTCAGGGTAATGGGATCGAGCCCCGCGTGGGCTCCATGCTCAGCCCAGAGTCTGCCTGAGATTCTTTCCCCGTTTCCTTCCCCCTTTGCTCCTCCCCCTGCTCACACTCTCTCTCAAATAATAAATAAATCAAATCTTAAAAAAAATTAAAATGGGATAGGATTTGTTTTCCTGGTTAAGGAGGAGGCTGGACTAAATGACTTTTATACTTCCTTGCATCCACCATACTCTGTTACCCTATTCCACATGACTTTCCCTGCCCTTCCACTCACTCCTGTCTCCCACCTCCCCACCAACGGCCATAACAAAACAATAGCAAGCCCTATTCATTGACTGCTCGCTATGGACAGATATGTAACTAACTGAACCCTCTCAACAACCCTGTGAGGTTGGGGCTGTCTCCCATTTTACAGAAGAGAAAACTGAGGCAAATAAAGGTTCAGTAGTTTGCCCAAAGTCACAAGGCTCATAAGTAGGTGTGCTGGGATTCAAAATGAAGTAATTTGGTTCTAGAACCTCCCAGCCACCATCCCATATTATCTTTTTTTTTAAGATTTTATTTATTTATTTGACAGAGAGAGACACAGCGAGAGAGGGAACACAAGCAAGGGGAGTGGGAGAGGGAGAAGCAGGCTTCCCGCTGAACAGGGAGCCCGATGCGGGGCTCGATCCCAGGACCCTGGGATCATGACCTGAGCCGAAGGCAGACACTTAATGACTGAGCCACCCAGGCACCGCATCCCATATGATCCTATAGGTGACCTAAAAGTCTGCCTCGACAAATCAGTAAACAGAAATACAAGCAAACTACTTGTTGCGGTGGATGGAAACGTGGTTAAAAGTCCAGGGTTTGCTTTCAATTTCCTTTTCTCAGTCTTCAACAATTCCTCTAGCTCTAAATTCCACAGCTTCATTTGTGATAATCAATTTCTTTCCCTCTCTTTCCACAAAACACCCTTACCCTTGATGGGTCAGTGATATGTACTTCCCATTTACCTGCAGATTTAGGGCTTTAAAAAAAAAAAAATTGGCTCGGCCACGTTCCCTTGATCCCCGCTTGTAATACAGACTGGGTACATGGAAGGCTGGCTAATCCTGAGCTTACCAAGGCCTGAGCACAGTCAGGCATTTCAGAAATGCACTTGGATGATGACTAGGAGGTTTCTCTAATAATGGAAAGTTCCCAACAGAACTGTTAGAGCTCAAGAGCACTAGCTCCAACACCCACCCCCGCCAGCCTGGGAGGGGCCACCTGGGTAGATTCGACTCCCAGCCGCAGGGAACCAACCTCCCGGCTGGACACAATGCCTCGTGCTACAGTGGCTCATTTCCTCTTGTCCCTCATGTTGTTCTCCAGGCCCAACGATCAATGCATTCTATTTAGGGTGAGAAAAATGACTTTGCTGTCCATGCCAAGTGAGAATCACTCATTCATCCCATCTACAAGGGAGCACACAGCTCCTTGGCTCAACTCAGAGTATTCCTATTTGCTGTCTTCTTGCTAAATACCATCACTTCTTCAAAAGCAAGGTATTACATTGTCTTGCAATTTCCTTTTTTCTGAAAACAGAAAACAAATTGCACGTGACTCACTGCATCCTCTGTTGCTAAAATTTACGTCTCAGTGTAGTACATTAGTAAAAGCCCTTTTTCTCCCCCACCTTTCAACACTGCTCGATGAGATGCAAATAAAACCATTTCAGTTTTCCAGTTGAATAGCCATGAAAAAAAGAGAGAGAGAGAGAGAGAGAGAGAGAGAGAGCAGCTCCTTATCTCTGTGTTACACATTAACATAGTCCTCCTTGGCAGAGGTTCTTCAAGGCAAGCATACTCTAAAAAGTCAAATAATTGACAAATAATTACCCTGGCACTCCAAGGTCAATGCAAATACTGGGATGTGGCCTTCAGCTGAATGGTGTACTAAAGCTTCAGTCTTCGGGAATGTAATAGAAAGTGAAATGCAAATGGAAAGGAATTTCCCAATTTCTCCATGAAGATGTGATTGAAAAAAATAAGTGAGCTCAAGGGAAAGCAAGTTAGCAAGTCAAGTTCGATAGGGAATCTTCACAGGCATTCCTGTCCAGCAATCTCTCCCCAACCTTGACATCTAACAGTGATTTGCCCTGTCACTTTTGTGCTGTTGGTCTCATTAATAATAAGAATAAAAATAAAAATTGCCACCAGCCTTAAGGCTACCACGAATCCTGTCCCTACCACCATTTATGAGCTTACAGGCCAGGTACGTGCAGGCTCTTCCTCTTACTTCAGGTAATTCTCATAAAAATTCAATGAAGGGCTTATGCTTTTTAGCCCCATTTTACAGATGAGAAATCAGAGGCTCTGAGAGGTTAAATGACTTGCACAAAGTCGCAGAGCTTATCAGTAGCAGGGCCAAGATTTCAGGGTAGGTTTAACTCCACAACTTTCATCCTAATCATGACTCCCAGTTTTCTGAGTCATGGCTTACTGGCATGATGGCCCTTTCCATCCTTACAGAGCTTATTGTAGGTTTTGGCAGACACGTGAATGAATGAATGAATGAATGACTACATAAATGAATAAACCAACAAACAAGTGAACATGCTTTCTAAAAAGAAAGTACTCTCAGAAAAGCAAGAATTGTCTGAAACTGAGTATGGGAATACTTAGGATTTCCAAATAAAATAATTTCTTCACCCCCTTAAAATTCAAAGAAGAGGAACTGACATGACTGCATGGTATCTCCATGGGTCCTGAGTGCTCCTGGCTGTGGGGGTAATGGCTAAAATAATGGCAGCGGACATATTCAGAAGAATATTGACTTCAGATACACGAAGGGTTTTACTAAAGCTAACAACACTTTTTCTTCCAATACTGAACTTCCCTCCTCCCCATTTAGAGGGAGTCTACTGAATAACATTATTTTTACTTTTTATTTAGAATCAAGCAGAAAGGGGTGCCTGGGTGGCTCAGTTGTTAAGCATCTGCCTTCGGCTCAGGTCATGATCCCAAGGTCCTGGGATCGAGCCCCACATTGGGTTCCCAGCTCAGTAGGAAGCCTGCTTCTCCCTCTCCTACTCTCCCTGCTTGTGTTCCCTCTCTCGCTGTGTCTCTCTCTGTCAAATAAATAAAATCTTAAAAAAAAAAAAAAAGATTTAGAATCAAGGAGAAAAAGTACCATTCTTATCCACACCCCCTTCCCCAACACACACCATCCAGGAAACATGAGGAGATAAACCAAAGAGCCCGGGAGGAGAAAGTGCTCAAAGACATTAGTTGGCTCAGCACTACCGATAAAAGTGCTTTGCGTCCAGAACTAGGCTGCTTTCCTTTTCCCTGCCCGCCAGATAATGGTGTTGGCTCTCTCCTCCCTGTCCTGGACCAGTGTTCCCAGAGTTCCCTGGGTGGGCTGAGGATGCCGAGAGGTGCCATCTGGTCCACTTCACCTTTCCCTGAAGTCAACACCCATTTCCTCTACAGAGCTTCCCCCTTTTGTCAGTGTAGGAAGTGAGGATCCCAACTAGGGAACTTCAAGTGTGCCTTGAGTGGACACCTTTGGGAGCATTCCCAGACTCAGGGTGGGAACCAGGGAAACTGGCCTCAATGTCCAGCTTATTTTTAAACCTGCCTGGTAATCACTTTGGAATTGGCTGGTCTTCATAGATCCCATCCCCCTTCTCTTTTGGGCGGCACCCAGTTATGGCTTCTAAGCAGGAAAGCCTGTCAGGGAATTAAAAATGGCTGCTGCTAAAATGCCTAAGAATCATGAAAAGAGGAAGCTGATGTTTAGATTTATTCCCCTCTGCCCCCACCCCCTCACACCATAAAATGCATAGTTTCCCTTCAGAAAAGAAAACATTCTTAACCTCTGTTTAAATGTTTATCAGAAGTTGTCTGGACGTGCAGTCTCTGAAGTCACATTCTTTATTAGTCACATCCTTCTTGGTGTGACCGTCCTATCAGGCCAGGAGGAATGCTTGGCCCTTGTGCAGGAACCACTTGGCGCTGGAAGCATCCACTACCACCCACAGGTTTTCACTTAGCCCAAACACAGCAGATGCTGAGCCAAAAACCTCAGCTTCCTAATGGCAGTAGGGCTTCAGTTTTGAATAGATAGGGTGAAAAAAAATCCTTTTGGTTCCTAATCCTGTGAGGCTTTGACTTTAAAATAAAACCTCAGCCTGAGGCCTGAACCAGAGAGGGAAAAGTGGAGGTTCTAGGTCCTCAGCCCAAAATGAGTGGTGATTCAGAGTTTCATCCTTGCTCTGAAACACTCCTAGTTTGGTGCGGGATGGCAAATCCCAACGTTGATCTGCTTCAAAAGGTCTGTAAGCAGTCTGTACCTAAGCGACCTTGTATCAGTGGGTGAGAGGCACCGAGCGTAGAACCAAGCGGGTGATGCTGGTGTGTGTTGGAGACACAGGCAGGACGGGGGTAGCACCAGTGCACTCGGCCGGCAGGGAGGATGAGTGGGGTTTGGTACCAGTTCTCACCACAGGCAGGTTCCACATGCTACTTGGTCCTCAGTTTTTTCACCTCTGAGATGGGAAGGTTGAAGCAATCCTCCAGAAGGTCCTTTAGAGGCCCAGAATAATTTTTGATTCTTTCTCATCATTGAAATGGAGAAAACAGGTGTAAGCTTCAGTCCAAAGAATAGCACTCACAATAAGAAAGACCTTCCTGAGAGTGAAACTGAGTTTGCAAAGGATACTGTGAAATTTTCCATTCTAGACCAGTGCGGATAG
The DNA here is from genome assembly GCF_009762305.2 of Zalophus californianus. Lineage (NCBI taxonomy): Eukaryota > Metazoa > Chordata > Mammalia > Carnivora > Otariidae > Zalophus > Zalophus californianus. The sequence continues at coordinate 45,163,041 of NC_045596.1, forward strand.
CAAACTGTGATTGGAGAGAACTCTCCTATTACTGGTGTTTTTGGAGCAGTCAAGTTCGAAATCTAGACTGGGATGATGGGGGGAAGAGGGCAGGGGATGGTTAATGGTGAACTGAAGTATTACTTGATAATCATTCTAGATCTATGAGTCTCCACTTTAAATCTATTAATTTGTTTTGTAACCTAAAAGGAGGGAGGGAAAATACCTCACAGTTTTAGTGACTTTTATTATGTTACATGGTGAATACCAATACTGTAATGATACAGTATTTTAAAAAATATTTTGTTGGTATTTAAAAAAAATACACAAGTACCTAATCCATATTACAAAATCCATATACGATAAAAAATTTCAACAAAGTGGCTATACAGAGAATGCACTTCAAAATAATAAGGGCCATGCACAACAAACCCACAGCTAAGATCGTGCTCAACAGTGAAAAGCTAAAAGTTTTTCCTCTAAGATGAGGAACAAAACAAAGATACCCAGTCTTACCACTTTTATTCAACATAGTATTGGAAGTTCTAGTCAAGAGTAATTAAGCAAGAAAAAGAAATAAAAATACATCCAAATTGGAAAGGAAGAAGTAAAACTGCCATTATTTGCAGATGACATGAAATTATATATTGAAAACCCTAAGAACTCAGTCAAAAAGTGTTAGAACTAATCAACAAATTCAGTAAATCTGCAGAACACAAAATCAGTACATAAAAATCTGTATGTTTCTATACACTAATAACAAACTATAAGAGAAATTAAGAAAACAATCCCATTTATAATTGCATCAAAAAGAATAAAATACCTAGGAATAAACTTAACCAAGGAGGTGAAAAACCTGTACAAGTAAACTGTAAGACACTGATGAAAGAAACTGAAGAAGACACACACACAAAAAATGGAAAGATATTCCATGCTCATGGATTGGAAGAATTAATATTGTTAAAATGTCTATAACTACCCAAAGCTATCTACAGATTCAATGCAATACCTACTGCAATGGCATTTTTCACAGAAAATAAAAACCTAAAATTTGTATGGAAACATAAAAGACCCCAAATAGTCAAAGCGATCTTGAGAAAGAACAAAGCTGGAGACAACACGCTCCCTGATTTCAAACTATATTACAAAACAGTAAGGTACTGGCATAAAAATGTCAGACACATAGATCAACAGAACAGAATACTGAGCCCAGAAATAAATCCATGCATATGTTTATGACAAAGGTACCAAGAATACACAATGGGAAAAGGATAGTCGCTTCAATAAATGGTGCTGGGAAAACTGGACCACTACCTTACGCCACCCAGAAAATTCAACTTAAAATGGATTAAAGACTCAAATGTAAGACCCTGAAACCACAAAACTCCTAGAATAAAACACAGATGATAAGCTCCTTGACACTGGTCTTGGCAATGATTTTTTTGGACTTGATACCAAAAGTGAAGGCAATAAAAGCAAAAATAAACAAATGGGACTATATAAAACTAAAAAGCTACTGCACAGCAATCATCAACAGAATGAAAAGGCAACCTACCATATGGTAGAAAATATTTGCAAATCACATCTGGTAAGAGGTTAATATTCAAAATATATAAAGAACTCTTACAACTCAATAGCAAAGAAACAATCTAATTTAAAAAATGGGCAGAGGATTTGCATAGGCATTTTTGCAAAAACGACAGACAGATGGCCAACGACACAGGTAAATGAAGAGGTCCTGAACATCATTAATCATCAGGGAAATGCAAATCAAAACTACAGTGAGACATCATATCTGACAAGTCTGAACGGCTATTATCAAAAAGACAAGGGGCACCTGGGTGGCTCAGTTTGTCAAGCATCTGACTCTTGATTTTGGCTCAGGTCATGATCTTGGGGTTGTGAGATCAAGCTCTGTGTGGGCTCTTTTTGCAGTGGGGAGCATGCTGGGATTCTCTCTCTCCCTCTCCCTCTGCTCCTCCCCACCCCCTCAAAAAAAAAAAAAAAAGACAAAACATAAATGTTGGTGAAGACACGGAGAAAAGGGAACTCTTGTGCACTACTGGTGGGAATTTAAATTGGTGTAGCCACTATGGAAAACAGTATGGAGTTTCCTCAAAAAATTAAAAAGAGAACTACTTTATGATCCAGTAATTCCACTTCTGGGTATTTATGTGAAGGAAACTGAAACACTAACTTGAAAAGATACATGCACCTCCAAGTTTACTGCAGCATTATATACAGTAGCCATGACATGGAAGCAAACTTAGTGCCCACTGATGGATGAATGGATAAAGAATATGTGGCATATAACAATGGAATATTACTTAGCCATAAGAAGGAAGGAAATCTTGCCATTTGCTACAATACAGATGGACCTTGAGGGCATTCTGCAAAGTGAAATAAGTCAGACAAAACAAGGCAAATATCTCATTTATATGTGAAACTAAAACAAAAAAAAAATGCAACAGAGAACAGATTGGTGGTTGCCTGAGGTGGGGGTAGGTGGTGGATGAAATGGGTGAAGAAGGTAAAAAAGTATAAATTTCGGGTTAGAAAAGAAGTCAGAGGGATGTAACGTACAGCATGGTGACTATAGTTAATGATACCATATTATATATTTGAAAACTGTTGAAGGTAGATCTTATTAAAAGTTCTCATCACAAGAAAAACACTGTATGTGTGGTGATGGATGTTAAGTAGACTTATTACAGTCTGTTTCACTATATATATAAAAAAAATCATGTTGCACACCTGAAACTAATATAATGTCATAATGTCAATTATGTCTCAAACGACAAGAAAGAGTAACAAGAAAAAGAGTAGAAGTCTCACTATGTAATAGTATTAAACCATTATAAAAACTATCAGGGTTGGAAGGAATCTTAGAGACATCTAGTCCAACCCTCAAAACCAAATACAAAAGTCTTCTAACAGCTTATGGCTCTCTGCCTGAATATTTCCCGAGACCCTCACCCAAGGTTCTCGAGTCCACTGTTGAATCACTGTTGTGGCAAAGTTCTTCCTTAGATGAGCTAAAATCAGCCTTCCTGCAACTTTCACCACTGATTACAGTTCCACCTTCCAAAAACATCATGAAGTTAAAAGGTTTTCCCATATGATATTAAAAAACAAAAAAAGTACATGCTCATTGTAACAATTCAAACATTATCAAGTATAATGTATAAAGAGGCAGTAAATCGTCTACTTTAACCTCACAGTAATGCCAAGCCTCCAATAACCTATTTAGTTGTTTATACATCCATATATTTTTCATTTTTTAATTAAAAATTTTGTATCTATTACCCAACAAATTGCTTTTTGTCACTGAACAATCAATACATCATATATGTCCTTGTTAGGTCAATATAATATACACAAATCAAATTCATTCTTTTCAACAGCTGCAAAATATTCCATAACATGGGTAAACTTCTTTAAGAATATTTGGGATTTTTCCATTTTTTTTCTATATACAAAACACACTATGATACAGTAAATACTCAGTAAATACATAAAGGACATAAATGTCCTTATGCATTAGTGCTTTTATAGCTGTAGGATAAGTTCCAGGAAATGTGCTTTTCAGGTCAAAGGGTACGAGAATGTTTCATTTTAATAGACACTCCTAGATTACTTTCAAAAAAGGCTAGAAATTCTTGGACTTGTGCTCATTTCCTCACACATTTCCCAGGAGTGGGAGTTAGGAATTTTCAGAAATTAGGCCAAGCTGAAGGGAGAAACACTGTCTGCCGTGTCTGCTCTAACTGCATTTTCAGAACTACTTTCAGGCTGAGCAAGTCTTCACACGTTTTTGGCCATTTCCAGTTGCTTCTCCTTTTAATTCACTGCCTTTAACTTTTGCTTATTGTCTATTGGGTTACTTGTTTGGTATTTTAAACGAGCTCCTGTTTATTATAGTATTTATCACATATTTTGCAAATAATCTCTCCAGGTCATGGTCTTCCCCCCGCCCCCCTCCAGCCATTTATTTACGGTACTGGTTGCCATATAGCATGTAATATGAGCTCTTTGTGAGCAGTGACTGCTGCTTAGGACACCACCATGTCTTTAGCACCAAGAACAGTGCCTGGTAAATAGTATGTTCTCAATAAAAATAACGAATGAATAAATATAGAAGCCTAGAATTTTTATGTAACCCATTCAGTCAATCTTTTCCTTTATGGTTTCTGGGCCATCAGAATAGCAACAGAACTACTTTATTAGTAAAACTAGTATTTACTTTTTTTTTTGCAATTAATCCATCTTGATTTTGTTTTTAATGTGGTGTGAAGCAGGCTAAACTGTTTGATTCTGAACTTTGGCCTCTACTTTGTATAAAAAGCATTAAATAACACAAATTCAGGGCACCTGGCTGGCTCAGTTGGTAGAGCATGCAACTCTTGATCTTGGGGTTATGAGTTCAAGCCCCATGTTTGGTGTAGAGATTACTTAAAAAATATTTTTTTAAAAATCCAAATTCCCTTTAAATTTTAAGGTATTCTATATAGAATACCTTATATTTTGTGTGCTATTAAAATAAATTAACCAAAAAAATGATGGAGAATACTTTATTGACAGTTAATTTTGCTTAGAATTCTGTTTAACTATATATCATTACTTTTGTCTTAATTATCAACCAGCTCAAAAGCTGGATTATCAAGGTTTCCACATAAAAAATCTGAGTATGCTGTTTATCACATCTACTCTCTAAAAAAAATCACTGAATTGTATGTAATTTTTAAAATAGTAGCATATTCTGGATTCACAGAATAAATTACTCAAATTCCAGTATTGAAAAAAAAGCCTTTTAGCCAGAAATTATGTACTTTTTGTAAAAATAATTAAGAAAAATATGGACACGGGGTGGTATGCAATGAATCCAATATTATACATAGTTGAACCATGAGGATAAATCATATTTATGTATAATGTTATAATTCTGAAATATGTTAGTTTTAAAAATTTCCAAGATTTATTTAAGGTACAAACACTTCTACCTCCTCCATGAAGCCTTCCTAATTGAAAGTGACGGCTTTTTTTTCTGGGCTCTTCTAGTGATTCTTGTTTACACCACTCATAGGGCACCGCTCACAAAATGGATCGCAAGTAAACCTAAATTGCCTCCATTACTCAGCGGTTAAAGTATTTCCCCCTGGCATAAAGAGCTGCTGTCAGAGGTCTGATAATTTATCTTTTCCTTCTTATAAGTCATTTTCTCTTTTTACTCAGATCTCTAAAGGATTTCTTTTAGAGTCCAGTGATGTCTCTAGAATGACTTGCTCTCTACCATTCTACAACAATATTCTTAGGTAGGCCGTCTGCTCTTCCAAAATGTGGTTTTAATTTTTTTTGTATTTCAGGAAAGTTTTCTAGAATATAGCCTTACGTGTTTATTCTGTTCTCCGGCTTCAGTTTTCTTCTTCAGTGACCTCTATTATCTGTATGCTAGATCTGCTTTTTTTCAATAGTTACTTTCAAATAGTTACTTTCATCTCTTCATTTCTTTTTTAAAAAAATTCCTTCTTTTGGGGCATCTGAGTGGCTCAGTTGGTTAAGCGTCAGTCTTGATTTCGGCTAAGGTTGTGATCTGAGGATTGTGAGACTGGAATTCCACGTAGATGGAGGCTGCTTAAGATTCTCTCTCTCTCTCTGCCTCTGCCCTTCCCCCTCAAAAAATTCCATCTCTTGACCTTTCTACTTCTTTCAAGGAATTATTTGTTGTTTGTTTATTATTTTTTAAAGATTTTATTTATTTATTTGAGAGAGAGAATGAGATAGAGCGCATGAGCGGGGGGAGGGTCAGAGGGAGAAGCAGACTCCCTGATGAGCAAGGAGCCCAATGCAGGACTCAATCCCGGGACTCCAGGATCATGACCCGAGCTGAAGGCAGTCACTTAACCAACTGAGCCACCCAGGCGCCCGAGGAATTATTTGTTGTTTATTTGCTATTGGGTTTCTTCTGGATTTTGCCTCCAATTCTGAAGTAATTGCTTATTTGTAATTAGAACTATTCACCTCATTTCTGAGTTCTTCTAAGTCTGATTTCTATTGTTATTTCATGTCTTTTATTTGTTTAAAACAGGTCTCTGAGCTCATTTTGAATAGCAGGTTCTAGTTTTATCTGTTTTGAGCACAAGCCTTTGGGGATGGTTTCATTATCTGCAGGAATGTTATTCTCTCTTCTGTCCTTATAGGAGATTTCTTTCTAGTATGGCATCAACCTTAGTCCTTTTCTGTGCTTATTTTCATGTAAAACTGGTTTTCCTGAACCTTTAGAAGAAGGTATTCTAAGATACCTTTTTCTAACTTCTCAAGAACTCCATTTTGTGCTATTTTCACTTGGTGTTAAAAATATGGTGACTGGCTTTGTGTGATTTCCTTGCTGTTTCCCTCCCCAGCAATTTTTCTTTTTAACTGGAAGAATTTTATTTTTATGTAATTGGTGCTAAGTTACTTCGTAGGTGAACTGCTTGACAAGAGATCCAGTTACTTCTTGAGACTTATTCTACTTAGACAATAAAATTATACCGTGGGCTTAAATGATGATGATCTTTATACTAATTACAGCATAAGAACCTTAAAGACAGAAATCGTACCTTACTCATTTCTAACCCACCACAATTCACAGATGACTTTCATCTATTAGGTAGTCAGTAATACTTAAATCAACACTATAGCAGGAGAGCATGTACCTAATTTATCCAAGAGAATTAAGGATATTTTGAAAAGACGCTCACACACAACTGCATAGGTCCCCCCCTGAAGACTCATTTTGCATGTGATAACATGTCTACCAAATGCAATTAACAGGATTCCCAGACTGAATGTGATCACAATATCTGAAGCTACAACGTAACTGGGCAAATTGTTGCAAATACTGTTGATCATATACCCAACGGGTAGGCCCCTTTTTCCTTAAGGGCAAACCAGACTGCATTTGGGTTTTCAGGCTCTCATGTGCTAAGAGAAGGTTCATTCTCAAGGGGTGAATTATGACTGGGCGTCGGCCCATCACGGTGTCTCATTCTCCTTGACAGTCACTGGTTCAGGCCTGGGGGTGTGACCCAATTCTTGCTGATGAGACCTACAGATAAATCTACTGGAGCACTTCTTAGAAAAGTTTTCTCTCATGATGATAATGTGGAATGCAGGAGAAGACATGACCGTTTTCTTTGTCTCTGGCTGTTGTTGAGCAGTCCTGCAATCACAAGGAGCTAAATCCCTCCTCACTTTTTTTTTTTTAATACTTATTTTTTTTTAAGATTTTATTTATTCATTTGAGACAGAGAGAAATGCATGAGCAGGGGGAGAGGCAGAGGGAGAGGGAGAAGCAGGCTCCCCACTGAGTCGGGAGCCCGATGCGGGACTCGATCCCAGGACCCCAGGACCACGATCTGAGCCGAAGGCAGACGCTCAACCATCTGAGCCACCCAGGCGCTCCCACCCTCCTCACTTTTATCTGGCCTCCTCTTTCCTTCATCTCTGTTGTCTCTTTCCTGCCCAATTCTGATTCTACTTCTAGAAGTTTCTCCTTAGTGAGGGACCCTTGGAAGGGAGTCTGGGCTGGTCAGTTTTGAGAGCTCATGGGGTCCAAACTGCTCCAACTCCTTGGACCCTTCTGGGGGTCCCTTGCACTCACCCACAAATGGCTTGGTGCAGCACACTTGCCAGTGAGTGCCCGCTGGTTGTGTTGGGATTTGCCTATAATCAGGTCCATCACCTCATGACTTTCCTCTGCTTCCTCACACAAAGCTATCGACATCATGCAGACCTTGCGGCATCAGTAGTTTAACACACTTGCATTTTGGGATCCTTTTTAGGGGATAGCTTGTCACCTCTGTGTGGTAAATGTTGTCCATGGGGTTTTGGCTTTGGTATGTAGTGGCTAATATTAAAAAATTAAAATTTACCATAAAATTTACCATCTTAACTATTTTTAAGTGTATAGTTCAATAGTGTTGAGTACATTCACATTGCAGTCCAATCTCCAGAACTTTTTCCATCTTTCAAAAATAAAACTTACTACCCATTAAACAACTCCCATTCCTCCCTTCCCCAACCTCTGGCAACCACCCTTGTATGGCTCTGTTTTTATGAGGAGATTGAATTCAGGGGACCAACAAAGTCTGCTGCCACAGTCCCATTACTAAACTAGAACTCCTAGAAACTGGAGTCTGTTTTATGCCCATAGCACCAAGATAGCACCCAACACAGAAAACACATATTTAACCACTGAATGAGTCACTCTTAATTCCCGCATCTTCTGGCAGGGTGAAAGGATGCATTCTTGTACTCATTAAAGTGATTGATGGTTAACATAAAAGTTGCCATTGTTACCTGGACTAATACCTTTCCAGGTCAATATGCAACATGAGCTTCTGGAAAGAACACTGCCAACTCTTGATTACCTGACTAATGAAGGGCAGGAGAGGAACAGACTATCTCAAATTGATGTTGATTTTAAAAGTGCTTTATATTTTCTTGTGTATGAATTTGTTGTGGCAGATTTCCTTACTAATTATGCTTGGTTCAGGCTAACACTATAACATTAGTCGTCCCTGGGCACTACTTGCTGGTAGTGATTTGAAGGGAAGGAGGTGGGCAATCTATTAAAAAGTAAACATTTGACACAGATGTACACAAGATAATTAACTAGGTGGGCATATTTGAGAGCTGTTGCTATAACAATTGGTAAAACCAAAAGGAATAAAATCTTGCGTTCGCACCAAGCTTTACCATTACAAAGGGCTTTCAAACCCACTACCTTGCTTATTTCCACAACCCCACCCCTTTATTTTTATTTTTTTAAAAATTTATTTATTTGAGAGAGCATGAACAGGAGGGGCAGAGGAAGAGGGAGAGAGAACCTCAAGACGACTCCACGCTCAGCCTGGACCCCAAGGTGGGCTTGATCTCACAACACTGAGATCACAATCTGAGCCAAAACCAAGAGTTGGATGCTTAACTGACTGCCCAACCCTACCTTTTTATTTTTTTTTTTAAGATTTTATTTATTTATTCATGAGAGACAGAGAGAGAGAGAGAGAGAGAAGCAGAGGGAGAAGCAGGCTCCCCGCTGAGCAGGGAGCCCGATACGGGACTCGATCCTAGGACCCTGGGATCATGACCTGAGCTGAAGGCAGACGCTTAACCATCTGAGCCACCCAGGCGCCCAGCAACCCTACCTTTTTAATACAGGCCCTGCTAACTCCACTTTACAGGTAAGGAAATGGAGGAGCCCAAGCAACCAAGTAATGTGCCCATACAACACATTTAGTCAATGTATAATCTGGACTCTCTCCTAAGCTTAGTGTTTTTTACAACACTATTGTTACACCTGAAGAGCGGGGGACACACACTACTCACATCCTATGTGGGAAGAAGGCAGGGTATTAATTATACATATATAAAAACAGAGAGGTTCTGGACTAGTTTGGGCAAGAATAACCCTAATTTTCTCCCCACAATCCCTACCACTCAGTTTCTGTCTCCATCTTCAATCACATCTCTAGAAAAAGAGGGAGGAACAAGGATAAAAGTGCCAAGGTATGACATCTGGGGGCTGTTCCAGAAGCCTCAGCACTACCACCAATGATGAGGGCGGTGAGCAGACTGCGTCCCTACTGTGCATCAGGCACCTCATCTCACCAGCCTGGCTGGGTAGGCAGTACAGTCGCCATCTTACAGAGGGCTTCTCTGAATGTCAGTTGTGTCAAGTAACTTGCCCAAATCATGCATTTAGTACTAGAGGAACAGGGATTTGAACACCATGCTCTCTAAACACCTCTGTAATATGTAGGATTTAATTAAGCATAAAAACACAACAATTAGGAATTCATCATACCTAGACCTGGGGATGAACTGAAGTTTGATTTTCATAAATTGCATAAAGTATGCTTCTTTCCTAAGCATTTTCATAGCACGTATCTGCATACAATTAAAAAAAACTTTTCTTGTTGTTTACCTTCAAAGTATCCCTTTCCACATAATGAAAGCAAATTAGGCAGGAATCCTCAAATCTGCTAGCCATCTCTTCTGTAAAGTAAACCATTCTAAATTCTAAGAGCGAAATGTCATTTCTTTCATAATGGTCTCTGTTAAGATCTTTGGCACCTTTTCAATAGAACCTCTTCCCACTGAACTTGGGAATGACATATTTTGCTATAAATAAGTTTGTCTCATTTTCTTCCAGACATGATCTATTTTATCTGGTTTTCAAAAGTGACTAGTTACTGTTCAGTGAACTCTGAGGAGGTCTGTGGACTCCAAAACACTGAACTTCCAGTCATCCTTTGAATTCACCTTAACACCTGTTTTGGGATTCTTGCATTTTGGGATTCTTTTTAGGGATAGCTTGTCACCTCTGTGTGGTAAACATTGTCCACGAGGTTTTGGCTTTGTTATCTAGTGGCTAATACTAAAAAATTAAAATTTACCATAAATTTTACCATCTTAACTATTTTTAAGTGTATAGGGCTCTGGCAGACACAGAAGGGTTGACTCTGCCCCAATCTCCACCCTCCTTCTTCTCAGTCTTTCCTGCTGCTAGGGTAGCCAACTGACCCATTTTTGGCCAATTAGATTAGGTAGGCACTTGCTGAGAGGAGAGCTTCTGGGAAACTTTTGCTTACCTAATAAAACAGGACATACAACTGGCATTGCTCTTTTCCCTGTTCCTGCTCACCACCCTGAATTAAGACTCAATGGCCGGAGGCACAGCAGCTTTCTTGAAGCTATTAAACATGAAGACAAAAGCCAACAAAAGGCAAAGGATGATAGAACAGAAAGAACCTGGGTCTTGATGGGCAGTTAAACCCACACCAGGACTCCTTGTTGTGCAAGCAAACAAACCCCCTGTTGGATGAGCCACTGTAGTCAGGTTTTCTGTCACTTGCAGCTGAACGCATTCCTTACTGAGACACTAGCTGTTGCCCTCTTTTGGTGATTGTTCTGGTCCCGCCGCCCCCCCCCCCCCCAATGCAACCATCCCCTTATATGTTGAAGGAACTGGTACAGAATAGCATCTTCTCATCAGGCACAGACTTACATCACCTAAAAGTATTTACAAACTAAAAAATAATACAAACTACATAGAAACTAAATTACATAACTGATTCAAAAAATTGCTGATAAATATTCCTTCACCTCTTTGACTAAGAACTTCTTGAGTCTGAGATAAATGTCATACTAAACCTATTTCCTGTTTTCTTTGGCAGTGTTCAGAGTTAGGCCTTTTGGTTGTTATGATACACCCTGCTGATTTCAAGGACTTCTGAGTGGGTCACATTCCCATTCCATAGAGATCACACACAGACACACACGCACACGATAAATCTCCCAGGACTCAATTTTATTCAAATTGACTGAAAACTTAATTTGTTCTTCACAAAGTTCTTCTGCTTGTATTTTTAAAATTTTGAGAGAGAGAGAGAGAGGGTGTGCACGTGTGTGCACATGGGGGTAAGGGCAGAGGGAGAGGGAGAGCAGCAGACTTTCCACTGAACATGGAGCCCAGCTTGGGGCTCGATCCCATGACCCTGAGATCATGACCAGAGCCAAAATCAAGAGTCAGACGCTTAACCAACTCAGCCACCCAGGCGCCCCAAGTTCTTCTGCTTTTTAGTGATAATATTTAGAAAATACATGTGAAAGCAGTGATTTACCTGATTACCTTTTTAAACTTATTTTGCATTTTCCTCAGAAAATTGAATGACACACTGGTTATTAAGCAAAACCAACAATGCAGGCAGCGTGCACAACTGGGAGTTGGACTACTTGTAATTAACCAAGTTAATCATGGGCACTTAGGGAATAATTTTATCACACTGTACTAGGCAATGGCCACTGCCAAAACCTTGACTTCGAGTTATTTTAACTTACTAAAAAAACAGCTTTAGATTTTCTGGATATTTTTCTTCAAAAAGACACATGTGGTTTAACCAAAGTGCAACCAACACAAACACATGCATTTCCATACACTGGTGATAATCAGAGTCACTGGAGGTCGTGGAATGTGGCATCAGTACAAGAAATTGCAGTTTAGGAATGGAAACTGAAATCCACAGATTAGGAATCAGAATGAAGCATCCCTTGTGCTTAACTGGTCCTGAGACTCAATTTTCGCTTCCTGTGGCTTTCGCCTGCGTACACACCTGCCTATGTAAAATCCTTGCTCCAGCTTCAAGCAATTCCCATTAATTAGGGCTCTGCTTGGGCACTCGAACACACTGAGCCTCGGTTGTCTCATTTATAATGTAAGGATAATACACCACAGGCATCCTGTGAGGATTATAAAGGTGACATACATATGTGCATATGTAAAAATTCTTATAAACTGTGCTATTATCTGTTGATTTAGGATATTGGTCCTATTCCTAACTCCTGGTCAAATATGGGAAACATTTCTGCTGGAAAAATCCCGTGCACTTCTCCATTTTATAAGTCTATCCTCAGCACTCTTTAGTTACTACTGTATCTGCCTCACAGAGAGGACTATTGTCGCTGAATTGCTGGAGGTGAAGGATTTGAGGAAAAAGGAAACAGGGCTTTGCCAATCTCTAAGGACATGAGGAAAGCTGCAAGGACACGTGCAGTAAAATGCTATAAGCAGATTCTTTTCCAGTTGTAATCAGTGGAAGAGGCCACAGGCTGCCCCTGAGAGCTGGAGTGTAACAGCACCTCTCACAGAAGTGAGATGAAACAGGTGGCCGAGCCCCGGGCTCACTATTATGCACGGAACTCGTATTTAACGAGATGCTGAGAATCGATAGTGTTTGTGGTCAAAGAGTTATAAAGGCTCTTCTTTTTCTTCTGTGAAAAAACACTAAAGACAAAACCTCCAAAGCTCACGAAGTGTTGACCGTTTAGATCTCACCAAGGTGGCTGCCATTACAACAGACATTTCAAGCTACTCTAGCAAAGAGGAACATACTTTTAGTGAATCTTTTTTTTTTTAAAAGATTTTATTTATTTATTTCACAGAGACAGACACAGCAAGAGAGGGAACACAAGCAGGGGGAGCGGGAGAGGCAGAAGCAGGCTTCCTGCTGAGCAGGGAGCCCGATGTGGGGCTCCATCCCAGGACCCTGGGATCATGACCTGAGCCGAAGGCAGATGCCTAACGACTGAGCCCCCAGGTGCGCCGCTTTTAATGAATACTAATACAATGATGTATAAAGGCATACTCTCTCCAGCTCCCTATTATTTTGAAATGTATGATTGACCAAACTGGATTTTAACAAAAGCAAGGCATTACAGCAAATTCCTGATGGAGGAGTTCTAGCTGATCTCTATCTATTCCCAGTGCCTGGCAAGCCTGGGAGCAAACTAGATGACGGGCAGAGTGCCTGGGTGTTGTCAGTCACTGCACATTTTATCAACAGGGACTGGGGTGAAGGTAGTATTCTCCTCGGTCTCTAGGCCATTGGAGAGGGACAGTCCCAGTATAATTCAAGTCTGAAGATAATTCAAAAGTAATTCTGACTGCATATTGGAATGCTTTGTTTTTGGCCTTTTGTTTTTTGGAGAAAATATGTCTAATTGAGAAGAGGCTAACTTTTTTTTAAAGATTTTATTTGTTTATTTGAGAGAGTGCATGAGTAGGGGGGAGAGGGAGAGGGAGAAGCAGGCTCCCTGCTGAGCTGGGAGCCTGATGCCAGGCGGCTCCATCCCAGGACTCTGGGCCGAAGGCAGACGCTTAACCAACTGAGCCACCTAGGTGCCCCAAGAAGAGGCTAATTGTTAAAATGGAATCACCAATGTCAATACGTATTAAATTTTTTTTTGAAATGTCCATACCTTTGAATCAGTAACTCCAATGTGAGGGACTAAAGATGTAATGCAGAAGAAAGAAGACCTTTATGTCCAAAGATGTGAATTTTAAGGTTATTTATGACAAAGGAAAACTGGAGTAAATAAGAATTCACTCAAATGATCATTATAAAATTTATGAAATATTTTAAACACATGGAGGATAGTTATAAATGAAAATAAGATATAAAAATATGAATAACACTATTTAAATTATATAATAAATGCCTAGAAAAACACTAGAATGAAATACAAAATATAGAATTAACAATGATGGTATTTGATTTCAATGAATTCTACAAGTTTCCATGATGTTTGTTTTTTTTCAGTAATGAAAAAGATCTTAATTGAAAACAAAATTAAATGAGCTCACATTCCCAGAACACACAAACTGCACACCAACTGAAATGAATTAACAAGGATAAGTAAAGTCTAGAATTTAAAACCCACTGTAGTTTGTCCAAAAAGCTAAACATCTGACAATGGGTCACTAACTGCAAAACAGTATCCTCATGATCTCAGTAGGTCATTTGCACCTATTTAAAATTTTGCTTTTATACATTTGTCAGGGGACCTAGGTACAACAAAATGAATTTACATTTTTTTTCTTAGTGTTTACCAAGGTAAACATAATCTTTGAGATTCTTTTGGAGCAATAGTCTATCCTTAGCTCAATTCTTTTTTTTTTTAAGATTTTATTTATTTGAGAGAGAGAGAGATAGCGAGAGCAGGAACACAAGCAGGGGGAGTGGGAGAGGGAGAAGCAGGCCTCCCACTGAGCAGGGAGCCCAATGTGGGACTCAATCCCAGGACCCTGGGATCATGACCTGAGCTGAAGGCAGACGCTTAATGACTGAGCCACCCAGGCGCCCTATCCTTAGCTCAATTCTGAGCAAACAACAAAAAAAACGCATTTGTCTCCACTCTGTAATGTCACTTTGGGCAAAGTAATAACTAGTCATTTGTATACTACACACCTAGCCATAGTTACATTATTTATAAGCTCATGAAGTCTGTAATTAAATTATAATGTATTCATAGATGACAAATATGAATGTACCTTTGTTCGTTTTTCCTTTTCGTAGAAATTGCATTGAAAATATAGGCCTCTAATTATTAAAAATAAAGAGTTGAGGGGTAGATTGTGTGTATGTTCTTTGTTGCTACACATTTTTAATGACCTGACTTACGAGAGGCTCTTTTATGTTAGTCTAACTGCCTCTTCTGCCTTCCTATACTTCAGAAACCATCAGACCACAAGTTTGCAGGCTCCTCAGAGAAGGGGCACAATCTTTCTCATCATTGCAAATTTCCTTATTACGGCACCTAGCACAGCATTTACAAAAAGGTACTTGACATGATTCATAGGGAATCATTAGAATTTTCTACTTCTAATGTCAGGTGATGATCCAGGTAACCTTGGTTTCCTGAGCGAAGTGATGGGTGAACCCAGAGGAGCCAGGACAAAGCCTAAAATTGCCAAGTGTAAATCTAGACAGAGAGGAGAGGGCTGGTTTCGGGGAAGGTGAAAAGTGGTGCCGGCCAAATGGCTCTGTGCGAGGGAAGAGCCACACAGGAGACTCTAGCTGGTGGGAAGGTTGCAGAGAGAAATGGGTGGGAGCCTCCTGCTGTCCCTATAAAAATGCAGTAAAATCTATCCTTCTACCACCTGGCGAATGGGAGCCCTGCTTGCAGATGAGTGCAGGGCAAAAACAGAAGCTTGTCACTGGGACAGCCGCCATAGGGATAGGACATGTGTTTGTTAAATTGGATCGAGAATCCCACAACTAGCTATTAAGTACCTGCTCTGTGCCCTGAACTGTTCTAGCTTTGGGGCACACCAAAGAAGCACAACCCATAATGGGCTCTGCCTTCAGAAACCTGTAGTTCCCCAATGCTTGTCACTGACCTCCGTCCAACAGTTGATCCTTATTATTCATGGATTCCATATCTGTGGAGCCACCCGTTCACTAAAATTTGTAACCCCCAAATCAAATGTTCTTGTACATGGAGAGTGGCAAATAAATAAATAAAGCTCCCAGCTGAGGTCAAACAAGGTCAAACTGCCTTGTTTCAGCTCTCCTCCTACTGTAAACTAGAATCCCTTTCGCAGTTGATTATTGCCACTTTTTTTCCTGCTGGTGATTTCACGGTTTAAAATGGTCCCCAAGTGTAGTGCTGAAGTGCTGTCTAGTGTTCCAAGCAAAAAAAGGCTGTATGTCTTACAGGGAAAATGTGTCTTAGGTAAGTTTCATTCAGGCAGGAGTTATAGGTTGTTGGCGGTGAGCTCAATGTGAACAAATCAATAGTATAAATTAAGTAAGTTGTCTTTAAGCAAAAACACACATAAAACAAAGTTATGTATTGACTGGTTGACAAGCATATGATCAGGGACTTAACTGTGTTGCCCCTCAGAGCAATGGTTCAGTACTCATAACTCAGGGTTTGCAGTACCACAAAGAAGAATGAAGTGAATCTGTGCCTTCCTCTATTGCTGTTTAACTGAAGGGGAAAGCAGACCAGAGTAATCTTTATTAAGGGCCAATTGTGGGCCAAACATGGTGCTAAACATTTAAAATACAGGGGCGCCTGGGTGGCTCAGTCGTTAGGCGTCTGCCTTCGGCTCAGGTCATGATCCCAGGGTCTTGGGATCGAGCCCCACATCGGGCTCCCTGCTCTGCGGGAAGCCTGCTTCGCTTCTCCCTCTCCCACTCCTCCTGCTTGTGTTCCCTCTCTCACTGTGTCTCTCTCTGTCAAATAAATAAATAAAATCTTTAAAAAAAATAAATAAATAAAATACATTCACTCACGTAACTCTTACAACCAACTTCTGAGGTAGGTAGCAGCTTCATTTTACAGATGAGAAAACTGATGCTCAGAGAGGTTAAGTAAATTTTCTAAGGTCACACAGCCAGCGGTAGAATACTATCCCCTACTACCTCCTGGGAGATGACTGTGGGAGATGATAAAATTGAACGGAACATTTATTCTCAGTCTGAGTTGTTGTGATGGTAGGATGGGAGTATGAGGGGCAATTTGAGAAGATGACTATTAGGACGATCTCAGCCAAGTGACAAAAAAATTCTCCTTGAGGCTGGGGAACCTATAAGCTGGATAGTCACCTCTCCCTGTTGGAGATCCCGAGGGGATGGGTGACAGGGAGAGGGTGGGTTTCTACCAGTGTGAAGGGTCCCCTTCCCCACAGGCACATTACAATCTATTCTTAATTATTCATTCATTTACTCAACATGTGTTGAATACCTACTATCTTATCCCAAGTTTAGACACCGGGGATTCAAAACATTAAAAAGCACTAGGCTCATGGAACTTACTTCTAGTGACAGGATTGAAAGATTGAGTTGTGTAGCTTTAGGTTAATACTCTTCCTAAAGTATTGTGGTATTCCAACTTTCATGATACCAACAAATACCAGTGTAGAAATATTTCCATTCTGACTCCGATAACAGCACCAAAGCTGCCAAGCAGATAGGAGGCAGCCAAGCCACCCTGCTGCTTGCACAGGACTGAGTGCTCAGTTTTCTAGGGCTCCCTCTTCCCATGGTGAACTAGATAGCCTGAAAAGTTGTCCTGCTGCGAGACATTACCTGCTGGATAAATGGAACAAAACTGGCCCATCGTTATTATAATTATCCTAAGGAAATGATGCACCCTCAAAGTCACTTGAAGTCTTTTTAGAACAATGGTTCTGAATCCGGCCTGACATTAAATCATCTAGGAGCTTTTAAAAGTCCTGCTGCCCAGGTCACGAGCAAACTAATTAAATCAGAATCTTGCGGGAGAACTCGGGCATCAGAATTTTATAAAACTCCTCAGGGGATTCTGATGTCCAGCCAAGGTCAAGAACCACTGCTTTAGAATGTGACAGAGCACATGTGTGCAGGGAGAGTTGGTGGTTCCAGTGTTCTGTAAATTTCACTCAAAATTGCTGAAACTGGTGGATCTGAAAAGTTACCTAGCTTCTTGAATTTCCTCTCTATTCCCTCCTTTCTTCTGCTCTCCACCCTATGCTGGGAGGTTGATGGCACCACTTTTCAAGTAGATGCAAAGAACCAACCTAAGTGGGTACCTTTCTGAGTCTAAATATGTCTGTTTATGGTTAAATGTTTTGATTTTATTTTTTAAACAAGTTCCTGCTAAGCTGAGACTACATGTGAAAGCCAAAGAGGAGATACATGAACTGCAAGCTAAGGGCTTTATTATTTCCACCAAGAAGTCTCTAGGAGTCAAGGATAATACCCAATATGTACCTAATAAATACCAATCATACTCTTTGCCAATCTCGGATTTGGGTTCATATTCTTTGGAGCCAATATCTGATTTTTTTGTTTTAAATGAACAAACCCCCAAAACATTTCCTATATATGCAGGGAAGAAACAGACCAATAGTTACTTAATTTGAGTATCCTTTGGGCACCTGGGTGGCTCAGTCAGTTAAGCATCTACCTTTAGCTCAGGTCATGATCTCAGGGTCCTGGGATCGAGCCCCACATCAGGCTCCCTGCTCAGTGGAGAGTCTGCTCCCTCTTTTTGCTTATTCTCTCTCAAACAAATAAATATAAAAAATATTATGAGTGTCCTTTGAATCTAACATGTCCTCTACACTCAAAAGGTGCTATTAGAAAAAAAAGCGTGGGACATGGAAGACGGAAATATTCCATGCTGTAAAGCAAAGTGAACCCTCTGGGCAGTATCCTGGGGGTTTCCCATGTAACTGCATTAGGCTCTGGGATCTCTCAGAGATGGAACAGGACTCCCTGTCCTGAAATCCTTGAAGAGCAAGAACAAGAACTAGATAAAAGTTTTCAGGGATTTGTTTATAAGAACATCATGCTGCCATTTTGTTTGCATAGACCTAAACACAGGTTTTGGATCTAACTTGGAGTTATATAGGGCAGTATTACGTTTGGATTGGTCAAAGACATCATGTCAGGGACGCCTGGATGGCTCAGTCGGTTGAGCATCTGACTCTTAATTTCGGCTCAGGTCATGATCTCAGGGTTGTGAGATGGAGCCTCTGTTGGGATCCACACTGGATGTGGAGCCTGCTTAAGACTCTTTCTCTCCCTCCGTGCCCCCCCCCACAAAGACATCAACATGTCACAGTCAAGGTGCTTATAAAATAACTCATACCAGGGTTTATAATGCCAGTAACAATAAAAACTGAAATGAAACAGCATTTACTGAGACTTTTCTATGTTCCAGGTACCAATGCTTTTCATATATTAGCTCACTTAAGATCCCAACAATCCCAAGTGGCAGACTTTAATATTATACCTGCTTTGCAATCAAGAAAACTATGAATAAAGGAGGTTAGGGTCATACCAGTAGTTAAGTGACAAAGAGGGATTTGACTCATGTGGTCCGACTCCAAAGTTTGCATCCTTAACCATTCTCTGTTGTATTTCCTCAATTGTATCGGTCAGATTTTGGCTGCTGGGAGCCCAGAAGTCATAAGAGTTGAAGACAATTGGTAGGGTCAGGCCTGGGGTCAGCCTCGGAGACCTATCAAGCCCATGGTCACCAGTGGGTATGGCTATCGCCCCTACCTTCTGGACTGGACCTGGGAAGGGCCACTAGGCTTGGGCTGATGCATGGAATAATAAATCAGGATCCTAACACATCTGAAAAGACTTCACCCCAAAGAAGTATCAAGAAAAGAAGGCCAACCATCTCCTGGATAACACAGACCTTTCAGAGGTGGCATGCCAACTTTTTGCTTATTCGCTCTCTATGGGGGCATGCCAGATGTGGCTCAGAAGTCTGGGGATGGAACTGGGAGCGCAGATCGAGCAGAGTTCATCATTTATAAAGTTGCTGGCCAAGCTCTATGACTAGCAAAGGGTTGGGGTTGCAGAGAGAAAACCAGATTTCTTTGTGCTCAGGCAGGAGAAAAGGGCAGCATGCAAGGACAGGCCAGGCAACGCAAGTGAAAAAAGGCCTCCAAAGAGGCAGGAATGAGGGAGGGGCTGTTCACGTTCCCACGTCACAACTGGGTCCCAACATGGCCCTGACAGTTATCTTCCAGTGATCCAAAGGCTTGGTGGTGCACAAAGAGCCAAGCTGCATCAGCAGCTCTGATCTGAGACATACCTGAGCAGAGAGGGGCCCCTGGTTCCGAAGCTCTAGCCCGTCAAAACTCTGGCAGCTTCTTGCTCTCTGCCCCAGCCTGCCCTCTCCAGCTGGGCTGGGCATCTCTAATAAGCAGCCTCGCAGCATGAATCCCCTCGCCTCGTCTGCTCTAACTGGGAGCGGCACTGCTGCCTACTAAGCATTTCATTCTCTGTCCCATGCTGCACGGCTTCCGGGGAGGGGGGGTCCTTCGGAAGCCAGGGCTGTGGGGTAATTGCTGCAGCTGCTACTGAAATTCACTTTCAGATTTCTGTTCCCTGAGCACAAAGTTCTGAAAGCTCCCATGGAGAAGGAGCAGGCTTTGCATCCTGCAGGCTCGGGCTACCCAGACAAATTCCTAAAGCCTCATTTCTGTGTGGTCTCTTTCAAAACCTTCTGAATGTTCCAGGAGGTCTATTTCTTGATAAAAATTTCTCCCTTGCTTGGGGTCAGGCCAGAAGAGAGCAGAACAGATGTTAGATCTAAAGCTTTCCCCATTCAACCACTTGACCGCTGGCTGGCTAATCTGCCGTGATGTAAATGAAATATCTTTGAGCCTTTCTCATTCAGGGAAAAGACAAGCCTCCAAAAAAGCTGGAGACGTCCCTTCTTCAAGAAAAACAACATGAAAGGACATGGTGATTGAAGTCAGCTGCATTTCTGCCTGTTAGAATATTAAAGTGCTAGCTCTTTTCCTCTCAGAAAGTCAAAATGGATTATGCTTGAGTTCTCAACCCCCTACAAGGATTTTCCTTCTTTGCAAGTCATCACCCGACAGACAAAAAAAAAAAAAAAAAGCTTCAATCCCGAAAGAGAAGAGCCCTACAATGAATCACAGTTTAGATGTGGAGTAAATATTATGATCCCAGCTGGGAAAATTGATGCCAGAGTGGTGCTGGGGGGGGGGGGGGTGGGGGGCGGGGCAGGGCTCAGTCAGCGCTCAGAGCTCAAACTTCAGGGGAAAGGGAACACTGGAGTGTGCTGACAGTTATCTTAGAGATTTTTCTCCTTCTTCACCCTACTCGGAGTTACCAGGAAGCCTGGCAAATGGTCAAACACCACACACAAATGTTATGCCCCAAGAGGCCCTGCTTGGGAAACTATTCGGGCCAGGTTCTCCCAGGACACCGGCCCTTCCAGAGCCTCTTGGCTGCAACTGAGGAGACTTCCCCATCTGGCCCTGGAAGGACTGACACTAGACAGAGCTCAGGTATCTGTACCAGGACCCCCTTAGATACATTCATTTAAGAAATACCATCCTTCCCTGAATGTAATATGTGACATTTATTATAAGGTGCATCCCGTTACCACAAAAAGCCAAGGAAACTAGGACATTACCTTTGTTATCATAACGAATTTCTAGTTTATGCTCATTGAAAGAGCTCTTTTAGACCTATTTACACTGGAATGTATCATCTATCCCCCGTCAATTCGTCAAAGAGAAAATACGAGCAAGATAAATTCATTAAGGTATTCTTAAAACTTTTTCCACACTGAAGTTTTTTTTTTTTTTTTTAAGATTTTATTTTTAAGTAATCTCTACACCCAACTTGGGGCTCGAACTTATAACCCGGAGATCAAGAGTTGCCTGCTCCACCAACTGAGCCAGTCAGTGCCCCTTGTTAATTTTGAAATAATTTTAGGTTTACAGAGGAGAAAGTGCAGAGAGCTGAGGCTGCGGGTCTAGGTGCCACACTTTGAACAGCAAGCCTGGAGAATACCCAGATTTACACACCAGAAATTCCATTTACTGGCTGTGTGGATGGCAGACCTGCAGTTTCCTTTTTTGGAAGCTGGGATAACTCCCCTTACCTTCCAAGGCTCCTATGAGTAGCAAAGGAGCAAACATCCACAGAAGCCCTCAGTTAACCATAAACTACTCACAAACATCAGTTATTCTCACTACCTACAAGGTACCATGTAGCGTTCTTGCCCCAGAGGAGTTTACAGTCAAGGATGACCCTACGTTGATTTGGTGCTGCACACCGTACAGTGACTTCATACTCGTTCCACAATTTGACCTTCGCAATAATCCTGTGAAGCAGGTACACTAAACTGTTCCTTCACTTATTACATGGGTTATCCTGAAGTTCTGAGGGTGTTGCTTTTTCACAGTAAACTCTATTTTGGATATGTGGGCTTGTCCTTAGCCCCCTCACTGTACATAACTTCATACCAAATGAAGGCGGCTCTGTCAGCACTGGGTTACTAGGTCTGTTTCAGCAGGTCTGAACCAGTCTTACTTTTCGGACCCAGAACTTCCCTGCAATCTCAGCCTGCTTTGCGGCCCAGGCCTTTCCACAGCCGGCTCCTCTCCCGGGTGACCCATGGAGGAACTAAGGGAGGCGGGGCTAGTCCGTGCTCCAGCTGGTCCTAATCAACCGCACCCACCCTCCTTTGTAAAACCCTAAAGTCAATCCAACACATTAGCTTTTTCAAAGGCGCCAGATGATTTTGCCATTAACCCAACTTGAGATAAAAGAGTTCAACTATTTAATACATCAATTTGAAGAAAAAACAAAAAGCATCCCCCCTCCCCGCCCCCTATGATCAACCCTGGCTTTCTTCTCCTGACCTTGTCACTTTCTTTTGTAGGTTTTGTGGGGTAGTGGGGTGGTGGGTCTTACCGACCTGAAAAACCCACCCAGAACAGGCTTGGGAAAAGCTTTCCTTAGACATTTCTAGTACTTCCCACCCACCTTCCTGAAGAGTAAGGTCTCACAGGGAAATCTTTAGAACTGCCTAAAATAAGCTGATGTTCATTTATACACTCAAAAGGCTTCTCCTGCCTGGAATCTTTCTAACAGTGCCACTCCTGGATCTAAATTTTTTTAAAAAGGTTACATTCATATGCTCCCTGGCTTAAAAGTTCTTTTGACAACAATTTAGGGTTCCTTCTTAATAGTTGATAAAGACAAGAGGCTGCCTTACAATTAAAAACACAGATGTGGTGAGATCATTTGTGGGGTAGCTTGAGGTGAAGGAAGCACCATAATCTTATCCGCTGTGGGGAGGAATTTAGAATGAAGGCAGGCTGGCTGGCCTTGGGCTCCATCCAAGACAGTGTTGTCACTAAACTACCCAAAGAGAGCCTTATAAGGCAGCTTCATGTAGAAGGCAAGTCTGCAGTAAACCCAGAGGGCAGGCTCCAGGGGAAGGATGGAAATCATATTTAGTGGTGCCAATAGATGCCGCTTAGCTCAAGCATTCCATCTCATAGGTCTAGAGTATCAAAGACTTCAAAACTTTTAACAGTCTCTTCCACATGCTTCCCCTCCTTACTTAGGTTCTCTCTCAGCTCTCCACAAGAGAATCTTTCAGACAGAATTCTCTGGACTCCCACAGGAGCATGTTACGGTATTCCATTTTTTTTTTTTTTTTTTTTTTTAACAGCAAGTTCTTCCTATTGTGTAATCTAAATGTGCCTCATGGCTACTTAATTCCAGGCCCTTTAATTCCATCTCCTGAGGAACTGTAGAACAGAAGGTCAGGCACCTTCCATTTAATAACTCATTGCCAACCATGAAGAAACATTAACTTGTTCTTTGGATTACTTTCCTCGAAAAGAATCTTAAGTCCTTTAAGACCCCTTTCCAAGGCCGCCTATTCTCTTTTCTAAAGCTTCTTCAGGTTTTCAAATCTTCTCTGAAATGCAGTGATTAAAACTAGGTAAAATAAGAATGAGCTAAGGTCCTGAAGTTTCTGTGCTCAAGAAGGGCAAAGGAGGCCAGAAAAATTTTAAAAGCTGGGGTAGACTTTTTTGGGATGTGACTTTTTCTGTGTCTGATCTGAAGGCAGACAGAGGAATGGGGATTGTGGGAGAGAAAGGAAGAGCTTCCTGAAATGAGCAAGTGGCTGTAATTCGGGAGCAGGGCTGGCTAATGAGCGAGCGATGTGAGGACACTTTGTAAGGAGTCATTTATAAGAAAAAAGCACAACACAATGGGCTTGTCTCTCCCAAGTTAACACACAGCTTGCCCCAGCGGGTTAGGAATCAGGATTTGAGAATGCTTCTAAGATCCGAGAAACTTAAGGTCTTGTGAAGAAGTCTAGGCATCCTTTCCTGGGATTATGTTAAACAGCTTCCTAATGGGAGTCTCTGATCGCAGTCTTGCCCCTTTCCAATCCATTCTAAGGGTGGCCAATACAGATTTTTTAAAAAGCATAAATCCAATGATATCACTCACTAGGTCCTGCTGCTCTTGTGATCACCTCTAAACCTCGATGCATCTAAACTTCTCCTTCCATCAGTGGGCTCTGTCAGGTGTCCAGCTGCCACTGCTGCTCCCTCTCTCTGCATGGCAGCCCCATGGAACCACATGCTAGTCCTTCTGCTGCTAATACTCGTCTCCTCTCCCTTCTAAGTCCATTCCAACTCCCGGGCTAGCTCTGCTGCAGCCAATTCCTTCACATCCCTCAGGACCTTATTCTTCCAGCAAGTCATTTCTGGCTCTTTTTCTACAAATCTGGATGAAGGATCCCCCTCCTCTGGGCTCTGTGACCATCTTATGGTATAACTGTGTTAGCTTAACAAGTATTGCACGGACGTCCATTCCCCCCATCCCTGGAGATAAACCAGACCATTAATAATTTCATTTAATTCTCAAATCGCTGTTTCAACTTTCAGTAAAGTTCTACAATTCTGATACCAGTTGCGACGTATTTTTTCCATGCCACCAAGCAAGTCTTTGACACCAGCTGGGGGTCCTTTTCTGACAGCTGAGATAGCGTTAGCTCGCACAGCTCAGTCCCTCCAGACTGCACCCCCATCCTTCAAATGCCCATCCCGAGTCCAGTTTGCCACCTGTGCCTCTGACTTGGCCACAGACTGGAGGTTCCAACCACTCCCACCTTAGGTTCAATTAATTTGTTAGAGTGGCTCACAGAACTCAGAGAAACATTTTACTTACAAAATTACCAGTTTATTATAAAAGGATACAACTCAGGAAGAGCCAGACAGAAGAGCTGTGTAGGGCAACGTACGGGAAAGGGGTATGGTTGGAGTTTCCATGCTCTGTCTGGGAGCGCCACTCTCCCAGCACCTCCAATGTTCACCAACCCAGCAGCTCTCTGAACCCATCCTTCTGGGTATTTGTGGAGGCTTCATTACATAAACCTGATTTAATGATTCTATGACAATCATTGGTCTCCAGCCCGTCTCCCCTCCCAGGAGGTGGGGGGTGGGCCTGAAAGTTCCCACCCAATAATCAAGTGGTTGGTTCAACCGGCAGGCAACCTGCCCACTCCTCAGTCCCAAAGTCACTCATTAACACAGCAAAAGATATCCCATCACACTCCACACTTAGGAAATTCCAAGGGCTTTAGGAGCTTCACCCTAAATGAAGTTAAGGTCACATATATACTTATTGTAAATCACAATATCACAAATTCATAAGTCATTAGTGGATAGTAATACAACAAAGACATTAAATGATAGGCTCATTTTTATGTTGATAACCTAAAATGAGCTTCTCAAAGAGCAAATGTGTAAAATTCATCAAATGAAATGAGTTTCTGAAAACCAAATTCTTTTACTGAAGCTTTTTCTATTTACAGAACAGTTTCTGCAGCTCTGAACCTAATTCTTACCAAAAAGGGGATGGAGAAATGTTGAGATTTGGAGGGAAAAGTGACCACCTAATATTAGAGTTCAGGATAGCAGAGGAAGGGAAGATGAGTCAACGGTCCGATGTATTCCTTGGCCTAGACTTCAGGAAGGCAGAATATACGGGGAGAAAAGTGGACAGACAGGCAGGAGAGTCCATAGCCTACATTTCCAAATGGGAAGGCCCCTTCTTACATTCCTTTGTTTAATCAACAAATATTTACTAAGTGTCCAACTAATCACCAGCCACTGTATTTATAAATAATTATAAGATGGAGTCCCTCTTTTTTGGATGCTCCTAGTCTAGTGGGGAAGACAGACATTTAAAGAGCCCTTTGGAGACAATGGGGAGTGCTATACTAACCAGCAGAGCTTGTTTTTCCCTCAGGAATTCCAGTCCCTTGGCCGAAATCCTCACATGGATCCTCTGCATGGCTTGGCCCACCCTCACTTAATACTGCTCCTCCATCCCTAGCCTCCATCCCATTTCCCTGTTGTACATTCTTCACAGCACATGCTATTAAATAAAAATGTTTCTGTCTAAAGCTTACAGTAAAAGCCATGAGAAAGGGATCTTATTTTATTCAAGCCTGCTTGCCCTGAGACTAGAAGAACTCCTGGCAAATTTCATTCAACATATGTTTAAAGCATCTACTAGTGCCAAGCACTGATGTAGGCATAGATCAGGAAGCAAAAGTTCCCTTTCCTCATGGAGCTTACTTTCAAGTTCCATAATGACAATGCATATTTATTGTGTGCTTTCCACGGATGATCTCCACAACACTGAATCTTAACAGCAACTCTGAGACAGGTATGATTTTAATCCCTCTATTACAGGTGAGGAAACCCGGTTCCAAGAGGTCAAGTGACTTGCCTAAGCATAAGGGGCAGGGTTAAGATGCATACCCAGGGATCTGGCTCTAGAGCTCAGTGTCTTATCATTCTGCTAGAAGCCCTCTTGCTTACATATCCACAGTATATGTGCAATAAATATTGTTGAAAAATGGCTGGAAGCCTACAGAGAACTGAAGGAGGACATCATTATGGGGGTACAGGGTAGGTGGAACACAGCAGGGTGGGGGGAGGTTAAGGAGCTTCACAGAGAAAGGGACATGGGCTGATTCTTGAAGTCCTAGAGTTCAAAGAGTGGAAAGACAGTAAGGGTGTGACTGCAAACAGCAACACTTACTGTGACTGGACCATAAGGGGGTTGGAGAGAAGGGGCCAAAATCATATAGTTATGGTAAAGAGCCTCGTATGCCCAGCTAGGCAGTTTGAACTTGGTCCTAAAAGTACTAAACACAGACACCCAAGGTGGCTGAAATGGAATCGCCAAGAAGCTCGGATTTAAAGGACCACGAACAAGGGCGCCTGGGTAGCTCAGTTGGTTGGGCGACTGCCTTTGGCTCAGGTCATGATCCTGGAGTTCCAGGACCGAGTCCCGCATCGGGCTCCCTGCTGAGCAGGGAGTCTGCTTCTCCCTCTGACCCTCCCCCTCTCATGCTCTATCTCATTCTCTCTCTCAAATAAATAAAATCTTTAAAAAAAATAAAGGACCACGAACAAACCACAAACAAAAGGTGTTAACCAAGAACCAGAATAAAGGAGCACCATATTCTCTTCCAACTGTGTGATTTTATTATAGATCTCAGCACCTTTATAACTTTTTATTAAACTGAACTGTCAAATCCTCTCTTCCACCTACTCATGACATCAGGGACCTCAATAAGATCTAATGGCACTAAACTCATGATGGCAGTTCCAAGGTTTGAGATGATTAGCTCATTACCTTTTGGACATAATTTTGAGAAGATGGCTTTGCCTCTTACCACAGGTTCAGAAAACAGGCAGACCAAGATCTTTCCCCAGATGGTAGGTAAATGGTGATCTCAGAAAAGACGGGGATGATTGGGAGGGTCTCCCAGGGAAGGCACTCAGGGAGGTGAGACTGCAACTTGTATGGATACTTTTTTATTGTTATGTTAATCACCATACAGTACATCATCAGTTTTCGATGTAGTGTTCCACGATTCATTGTTTGTGCATAACACCCAGTGCTCCATGCAGAGCGTGCCCCCCCAACACCCATCACCAGGCTAACCCATCCTCCCACCCCCCTCCCCTCTAGAACCCTCAGTTTGTTTTTCAGAGTCCATCATCTCTCATGGTTCGTCTCCCCCTCTGATGTCCACCCCTTCATTCTTCCCCTATTTTTTTTTTTTTAACATATATTGCATTATTTGTTTCAGAGGTACAGATCTGTGATTCAACTATGGATACTTTCTTAATCAGCAAGACAAGATCTGTTTGTGCATCCTTGGCTATAGAACACCGAGTACAGGGCTGACATGTGCTATATGCTCAATAAGTGTTGGTTAACAAGATGAGTAAGAATGCCCCCTTCCTCTCAATACCTGAGGAAGCATAACTCAAGTTTCTTCTCAGGGTAAAAATAACTGGAGGGACCTAGAAAATGCATTTCCTATTCTTTGCAGAGGCCCAGTACTAAATGGCACTCTGTCAGGTTCGCCTCTGTCATTGTCAAAACACCTCCACATCAGGAGAAATATATTAGGAGATCTGGTTTTGGCCCCATTTGTCTCTGTTGTAGAAAAGTACACTGGTAGACCTCATATTCTTTTCTGCTTACTCTGGCATAATAAATGCTCCCAGGCTTTAGACCCCATATCTCTAAATTTAGATTGGGAAGAAAAGCCTAATTTATGTCAAGGTTTCCAGTCTTAGATGCTACTTCCCTTAACATTTTCCCAAAAAGAAAAACCAGGTCCATATCTTCATGGGGTTTACAGTCTGGAAAGATGCTGAGGAACTGAGTGTTCATGGCAATGAGGTGATAGGACTAGTTCTATAGGACTGTCCGTCTCAAGATTTTATAATCCCACTGTGTGTTTAGAGACACACATAGCAGGAGAGAACAAGGGATAAAACCAGCTACAGGCTAGACTTGGCAACAATGCTTAAACAATCATCCAGCTAACCTTCTGCTCTGATAAGCAAGTACCAGTGATTTGGAAAGACTATGGGGAAAAATTCCTCTTGGAATGCTTATAAGAAAAATCTCAGTATTTGGAATGCGTTTTTAAACTGCATACATTTCTCTTTTCAGGAAATGACTGATAAGTTAGATCCAAAAGAACAAATGACTGTTTCTGTTGGAAAAGTCTATGAATTATTTTGGGTTGTGATTTTCTAAGTTTAAGGTGACAATAATCTAAACAGTCAACAGTTAAGTTACACGATTTAACGCTTTCAGTAGTGAACTGTGAAATTAGTGACATACGACCTATCAGAGTATGGACTTCTGGGAAAAGCTCTAAAAAAAGAATTATTTGGAAAGTGTGGAGAAAGTCTGAGCTGTGCTTAAAGAAGCAACTGCCTCCCTCCTTTTTTCTACATCGGCTGGGGCCAGGAGAGGGACTGCCAAGGTTGGATCTCTAACTTTCCCTTTAACATTTTCCGTAGGCAGTAATTTCATTTCAGACAGAGTTAAAATCTCTGAGGTTTCTTCCCCCTTACAAGTCCAGACTCTTATTTTCCCCTTTCATTTATGGCAAGTTTGGACCTGTCTGGAAAAAAAAAAAAAATAAACGATCAAACATAACCTCAAAGGCATTCCTGCTTAACAGTGCATCCTGGGGGACGAATTACACAAAAATGGGACAAGAAAGAAAAACAAAATGGTCATAAGGTTCACAATATAAACTACCTCATAAAAACATTCTTCAAAGAGTTTGTACTTTTGGCCCACAAATAATTAGCTTCATTATTGTTTGAGAATCTTTAATTTCCAGTAAGTGAATTATTTTCTCTAATATTAAGAAACCATGAAATCCAATTTTTAAAATTCTTACAGTCTAGCCAATTAAACATAGGACAAACAACTTCTCTGAAAGTCCTTACTTTGTACTTCATCGTAAAACTCTTTCCCCCTCTCTCGCCTTCACGTCCACCTATCCACCGGAGCCAAGAAAGAAGGACGAGGAAATGGCATCTCTGGGTTTCCAAAAGAGTGGGGGCAGCACTGTGCTGGCTGAGCCTTTGGGACGCGGGAGCTGTGGTAATCGGAAAATGTTTTCTATATATACCCTCGCCCCGCCAGTCCTCAATTCTCGGCGCACGCAACAAGCTTTCAAAATAAAACTACCAAAAAAAGAGAAGAAGGGGCGTCGCCCATGCCTCCCGGCGGCTGCCACCCCTCTTCCCCGACTCCGTCTCCCGGGATGCCCACTGAGTCCTCGCGGGACCGCGCGACCGCGGACGCCCTGTCGGGTCTGATCCGCCAGGGGGCGCGCGGCCGCCGGGGCGGGGTCGGAAGGGAAAGCGCTCGTGCCCACCTTGCTCGCAGGTGCCCTTGCTGACCTGGGTGATGGCCTTCTCCCCGCGGCTCTCGGCCCTCAGGCTGGCGGCGCGCAGCTGGCACCCGCTGGGGTAGGTGACGTCGTCGCTGCCGCACACCGGGTAGCGGCTCTTGCACACGCACACGCCGCTCACCCCCGGGCCGCCGGCTGCTGCCCCGGCTTTACCCTTCCGCCTCTTGCGGCTCTTCACGCACTCCATGCCCGGCGCGCAGTGCCCCCTGCCGGCGCCGCCGCCCCCGCACGGCTCGCCCTCGCCGCGGGCGCACACCGGGCAGCAGCCGCACGCGTCGCGGGTCTCGCCCAGCTGGCAGCCCCGCGGGGGCAGGGGCGGGCAGGCGGCCGGCTCGCAGGGGCCGCAGGCGTCCGAAGAGGAGGAAGAGGAGAGGGGCAGGAGCAGGAGCAGCAAACCGGCGGCGCCGAGGAGCAGGACGCTCAGCGGCGGCCGCTCCATGGCTGGGCGCGGAGGCGGCAGGAGCGCGAGTGAGTGGGAGCCCTCAGCCCGGCGCTTTTAAACCCGGCGGCGCCCCGCCCGGCCAGTCCGCGGGAGCCACACCCCCGGGCGGTGAGAGCTCGGCTGCCCCGCCCGCGCCGCGCCTCCCGGGACCGCCCGGCTCGAGCGCGCCCCTGCCGGCGGGGCGGGGCATCCGCGCAGGCCCGGGGAGCTCGGTCTCCCGTCCGCTTCGCTCGCCGTCTGCCTCCCAGCGCACCCCGCCAACTCCGCTCGCGCCCCTGCCCTCAGCCCCGCGGACTGCTCCCCAGTCCCTCGGGGTCGCCCGCGGGGACGGCGCCTCTCCCTGCCCAGATATTTATACTTCTTAACGACTTTGAGACGACCCTGCGTTTAATCTATTAAATTCTCCGTGGGCCTGGGAGACCTGAGTACTGACTACTCTTTTAAGAACAATTCGTGTTTAAAACCCCACGTGGGGATTTGTGTCCCGGTTGGCCACAGGCCCGGTGTGGTTTTGGGCGCCGGGCTAAGAGGACAAATCATTGCCAACCACTCCTCGTTTTTGGAACTTCATGATGGACTCCTGCCCCATGTGCTCTCTTATGCCAAGTCAAGTTTTAAGTGTGAGTTCTGAATTCATGAGAGCTGTTGTACTGCCTTAAGTTCACACTAAATTGTGTTGGATCACCATCAAACCTCTCCAGAGGACAGGGCACAGCTGGGTGTGCCACTGAGGCACCTGAAGCAATTTTCACCAGTAGTCCCATGAGGTTTTTTATATAAACGACTGACGTTTCCTCCTCCGTCTCTCTGTAAAGTGCTCTACAGACTTTCCTCCGTCTCTCTGTAAAGTGCCCTGCAGACTTACCTTTAAAGCCTCTTTTTCTGAGAGTATGCCCTTTCAAATCCCTCCTATCCAGACATTTAAATTCTTTCCATTTTTATTGAACATACAACATTGCAATGTGCATCATTCTGCATGTCACCTTTTAGTTCTTTAGAAAAGTTTTTTTCTTAGCATAAATCCAAGGATTTATAGGATTGCTGACACGATGCCACCAGTAATGTATGGATGTCACTCTTATCAGCCTTCCTAGGATTCCTGTAAACTTTTTTGAAAATTATACAATCAGAAAATTTATTCAGGGAATAAAAAAACCAAGCATCCTCCTATCCGGAAAACCTAGCACTGCTTTTTGGCCTCTCCTTAGATATTCTGGGAAAGTGACACTTTTCTTTACAAGGTCGTATGTTGTTGAAATGACAATTGTTTGTAAAATGATGAAAAGTCTTTGGAGCAGAGTTTTCCTAAATATTCTTGCCTTTGTCCCACTTGAGATACAGTTTACATGAACCCAGTGTACAGTCCCAAATTGAAACAAATGCAGAGTGCACTCTGGTATTTCCTATTCTGTTGTAACATTATGAATTGATCAAGGTCAGCTAAGTTGAGATGACCCACTTTGACTATCCTGTCATAGGTTTAGCTTCCCCACAACCTGACCCCGAGAACAAGGAGTCCAGTGCAAGTAGTTTACTTGAGAGGCCACATAAGGACACACCAGTTCATGGGGTTTGGTGGGGGGGGGGAGTGGACAGAAAGGGAAAACAGTCAGTAAAGGTGCTTATCAAGTTAGCTCCGAGGTGGGTGTGCAGCCAGATGAAGCCCTCGGGCTCTACAAGTTTGGGGGGAGTGGCATAGGAACACTGACAGCAGCTGTGTGGTGTTCTATAACCCTGCATCAAAGCCAGCAGTAGGCATGCAAGCGCGTGGGACAGTAGAGTTCCTTTGGGGTTCCTCGCTGCCCAGGAAGCAGAACAGCGGCGTTCTCGTCACTGAAGGGGGCGCCTGCGTGGTGTGAGAGCGCCAATGAGGAGCACCTGGAAATAGGAACAGATACGCTTATTCAGAGGAAGGAGAAATGGCAGGAAAATGGAGCCTTGACAAAGAAATTTGACAACTTGCTTCCAAGAAAGAAGATATTGTCACCTATTCAGTTTTAGGTCTAGTGAGATGAAAAGCCTGGGTGTGGAGAAAGGACTATGTCATTTGCAAATAGAGAGAATTTTATACTTCTTCCTGTTTTATCTTGATGCCATTTATTTATTTATTTCTGGCCTAATTGTCCTGGGTAGAACCTCCAGTATAATGTGGAATAGAAGTGGTGAGAGCAGACATCATTGTCTTGCTCCTGACCTTGACCTTAGAAGGAATGCTTTCAGCCTAAACCCAGCAGGAGAAGAGAAATAATAAAGATCAGAGCAGAAATCAATGAACTAGAAACCAAAAGAACAGTAGAACAGATCAACAAAACTAGGAGCTGGTTCTTTGAAAAAATTAACAAGATTGATAAACCCCTGGCCAGACTTATCAAAAAGAAAAGAGAAATGACCCAAATCAACAAAATCATGAATGAAAGAGGAGAGTTCACAACCAACACCAAAGAAATACAAACAATTATAAGAACATATTATGAGCAACTCTATGCCAGCAAATTAGATAACCTGGAAGAAATGGGTGCATTCCTAGAGATGTATCAACTACCAAAATTGAACCAGGAAGAAATAGAAAACCTGAACAGACCTATAGCCACTAAGGAAATTGAAGCAGTCATCAAAAATCTCCCAAGAAACAAAAGCCCGGGGCCAGATGGCTTCCCAGGGCAGTTCTATCAGACATTTAAAGAAGAATTAATACCTATTCTCCTGAAACTGTTCCAAAAAATAGAAATGGAAGGAAAACTTCCAAACTCATTTTATGAGGCCACCATTACCTTGATCCCAAAACCAAAAACCCCATCAAAAAGGAGAATTACAGACCAATATCCTTGATGAACATGGATGCAAAAATTCTCACCAAAATACTAGCCAACAGGATCCAACAGTACATTAAAAGGATTATTCACCATGACCAAGTGGGATTTATCCCTGGGCTGCAAGGCTGGTTCAACATCCGCAAATCAATCAATGTGATACAATACATTAACAAAAGAAAGAACAAGAATCATATGATCCTCTCAGTAGATGCAGAAAAAGCATTTGACAAAGTACAGCATCCTTTCTTGATCAAAACTCTTCAGAGTACAGGGACAGAGGGTACATACCTCAATATCATAAAAGCCATCTATGAAAAACCTACAGTGAATATCATTCTCAATGGGGAAAAGCTGAGAGCTTTTCCCCTAAGGTCAGGAACGTGGCAGGGATGTCCACTATCACCACTGCTATTCAACGTAGTATTAGAAGTCCTAGCCACAGCAATCAGACAACAAAAAGAAATCAAAGTCATCCAAATCAGCAAAGAGGAAGTCAAACTCTCAGTCTTTGCAGATGATATGATACTGTATGTGGAAAACCCGAAAGACTCCACCCCAAAACTGCTAGAACTCATACAGGAATTCAGTAAGGTAGCAGGATATAAAATCAATGCACAGAAATCAGTGGCATTCCTATACACCAACAACAAGACAGAAGAGAGACAAATCAAGGAGTCGATCCCATTCACAATTGCACCCAAAACCATAAGATACCTAGGAATAAATTTAACCAAAGAGGCAAAGGATCTGTACTCAGAAAACTATAAAATACTCCTGAAAGAAATTGAAGAAGACACAAAGAAATGGAAAAATGTTCCATGCTCATGGATTGGGAGAACCAACATTGTGAAGATGTCAATGCTACCTAGAGCAATCTACACATTCAATGCAATCCCCATCAAAATACCATCCACTTTTTTCAAAGAAATGGAACAAATAATCCTAAAATTTGTATGGAACCAGAAGAGACCCCGAATAGCCAGAGGAATATTGAAAAAGAAAAGCAAAGCTGGCGGCATCACAATTCCGGACTTCCAGCTCTATTACAAAGCTGTCATCATCAAGACAGTATGGTACTGGCACAAAAACAGACACATAGATCAATGGAACAGAATTGAGAGCCCAGAAATGGACCCTCAACTCTATGGTCAACTCATCTTTGACAAAGCAGGAAAGAATGTCCAATGGCAAAAAGACAGTCTCTTCAACAAATGGTGTTGGGGAAATTGGACAGCCACATGCAGAAGAATGAAACTGGACCATTTCCTTACACCACACACAAAAATAGACTCCAAATGGTTGAACGACCTAAACGTGAGACAGGAGTCCATCAAAATCCTAGAGGAGAACACAGGCAGCAACCTCTTCGACCTCAGCCGCAGCAACTTCTTCCTAGAAACATCGCCAAAGGCAAGGGAAGCAAGGGCAAAAATGAACTATTGGGATTTCAACAAGACGAAAAGCTTTTGCACAGCAAAAGAAACAGTCCACAAAACCAAACATCTTCTCCCGACAGAACGGGAGAAGATATTTGCAAATGACATATCAGATAAAGGGCTAGTATCCAAAATCTATAAAGAACTTATCAAACTCAACACCCAAAGAACAAATAATCCAATCAAGAAATGGGCAGAAGACATGAACAGACATTTTTCCAAAGAAGACATCCAAATGGCCAACAGACACATGAAAAAGTGCTCAACATCGCTTGGCATCAGGGAAATCCAAATCAAAACCTCAATGAGATACCACCTCACACCAGTCACAATGGCTAAAATGAACAAGTCAGGAAATGACAGATGTTGGTGGGGATGCGGAGAAAGGGGAACCCTCCTACACTGTTGGTGGGAATGCAAGCTGGTGCAACCCCTCTGGAAAACAGTATGGAGGTTCCTCAAACAGTTGAAAATAGAGCTACCATACGATCCAGCAATTGCACTACTGGGTATTTACCACAAAGATACAAATGTAGGGATCCGAAGGGGTACATGCACCCCAATGTTTATAGCAGCAATGTCCACAATAGCTAAACTGTGGAAAGGGCCAAGATGTCCATCGACAGATGAATGGATAAAGAAGAAGTGGTATATATACACAATGGAATATTATGCAGCCATCAAAAGGAATGAGATCTTGCCATTTGCAACGACGTGGATGGAACTGGAGGGTGTTATGCTGAGTGAAATAAGTCAATCAGAGAAAGACATGTGTCATATGACCTCACTGATATGAGGAATTCTTAATCTCAGGAAACAAACTGAGGGTTGCTGGAGTGGTGGGGGGTGGGAGGGATGGGGTGGCTGGGTGATAGACATTGGGGAGGGTATGTGCTATGGTGAGCGCTGTGAATTGTGCAAGACTGTTGAGTCGCAGATCTGTACTTCTGCGACAAATAATGCAACATATGTTAAGAAAAAAGAAAAAGAAGAAAATAGCAGGAGGGGAAGAATGAGGCGGAGTAAGTCAGAGGGGGAAACGAACCATGAGAGACGATGGACTCTGAAAAACAAACTGAGGGTTCTAGAGGGGAGGAGGGTGGGGGGATGGGTTAGCCTGGTGATGGGTATTCAAGGGGGCACGTTCTGCATGGAGCACTGGGTGTTATGCACAAACAATGAATCATGGAACACTTCATCAAAAACTAATGATGTAATATATGGTGATTAACATAACAATAAAAAATAAAAATTAAAAAAATTATTTAAAAACGAATGATGTAATGTATGGTGATTAACATAACAATAAAAAATTTAAAGAAAATTAAAAAAAAAGAAGGAATGCTTTCAGTCTTTCACCACTAAGGATGATGTTACCTGTGAGTGTTTCACAGATGGTCGTGTCGGGTTGAGGAAATTCTTTTCTATCCCCCATTTTGTTGAATGCTTTTATCATCAAGAGTTGGAATTTTAACTTTTGAATTGTCAAATGCCTGTTTTGCATCTGTTGAGAGGATCAGTGTTGATACGGCATAGTACATTAATTGATTTTTTTTATTTTTTAAAGATATTTATTTATTTATTTATTTGACAGAGAGAGACACAGTGAGAGAAGGAACATAAGCAGGGGGAGTGGGAGCAGGAGAAGCAGCCTTCCCAATGAGCAGGGAGCCTGATGTGGGGGCTCGATCCCAGGACCCTGGGATCATGACCTGAGCCGAAGGCAGACACTTAACATTTGAGCCACCCAGGTGCCCCATTAATTGATTTTTGAACATTAAAACAAACTTGCGTGCTTGGGATAAAATCCCACTTAGTCATGATGTATAGTCCTTTTTTTTTTTTGTATGTTTCTGGGTTTGGTGTGCTAACGGGCTGTTGCAGGTTTTTGGCATCTGCATGTATTGGTGATATTGGACCACAGTTTTCTTTGTTGTCTTTGGTTTTGGTGTCAGGGTGACAGTGGCCTCAGAGTGAGTTAGGAAGTATTCTCTCATCTTCTGTTATTTGTTTGTTTTTTGTTTTCTTTTTTTGAAGAGTTTCTGAAGAATTGGTATTAATTTTTCTTCAGATGTTTAGTAGACTTCACCAGTGAAGTCATCTCAGCCCCAACTTTTCTTCATGGACCGTGTTTTGTTACTAATTCAATCTCTTTACTTGTTATAGGTCTGTATTAGTTTGCGGGGCTGCCATAATCAAATACTACAGATGAGGCGGCTTAAACAACAGACAATTCTTTTCTTACAGTTCTGGAGTCTTGAAGCCCCAGATCAAGGTGCTGGGAACATTGGTTTCCTCTGAGGGCTATATGGGCAAGATCGTCTCCCTACTCCAGACAAGGTGCCAGCCACAAAGTACTAAGCAGCACCTCCCTCATTAAACAAGACTGCTACTTTACCTAAATAAAAACTTAAAAAAAAAAGACTGCAGCTTTACCAATTATTTCTATTACTCGAGTCTGCCTTCCCTATAGATAAGAGTTGAGATAATCATAGAATTGTTCCATCCAGAGTGAACTCCTGATTCCTTATCCCCAGAATTACTCAACCAGAGTCCAAATCCTGTAATAGGTTCTTTCTGACACCCTCTTAACTTCGGGAACGCCGCAGTTCCATGTGGAGCCCATTCTCTCTTGCTACAATGAGTAAAGAAAGCCAATGTATTTGACTACAGGTATGTTCCTGATGGCCTTTGGATGAAGGGCAATGGCACATGAGAGATTTGCCCCCCAGCTCCTTCTTTTTCTATTCCATTTCAGCTCAACATTCCCCCACCCCAACCCACAGCACACTCCCAAACCCTTTGTCAGTGGGTCCATGTACCTGGCAAACACCCTTCTTGTGGGGGGGAGGGCATCTCCAAGTCCAGCAAACTTTGATGGCATCTGTGGGAGGCTGAGGGTGCCATGTGGCCTTCCCTGCTGTATCCCTGTGTCCTGCCTCCCCAGCAGACATCTAACTGGAAAATGGACTATTTGTCTCCCGTTTTTGCAAACACCACAGAGATGCTGGCTGCTGCCCGCCTCACTTGGCTTCTTCGGGTGGGAGGGGGCAGGCACGAAGGGGAGGAGAACCCCACTGCATCCTCCGCTGGGCTCTCACTCAGCCCCAACCAGCTTATAGAGAGCAGGGGTGAGTATGCCGGGAGGGGTTGATTGTTGTAGGCCCTTTAGCACTGGGGGACATTCTGCTCCAGTTCTTGGTGGCTCTTTTTTAGAATGTGGGAACACATGGCATCTGTAGTTTTGGGTTGTGGATCCTAGCTCCATTTCCAGGCACAGGAGATGTTGTTCTATCTAACAGTCTGTTATGATAGTTATGCATCATCTTTATCATCACTTCATTTTCTCCTCCTCTCCCTCCTCCTCCTTCATCATCATCAGTAAGTAGATTGTCAGGTGGTGGGATGGGGTATGGATGAGGATCCCAGCCCAGATAAACAGCATATGAAAAGGATGAAGCTAATGCAAAGGATTTTGGCACATCCCAACAACTGGAAGAAGTCCAGCATAGCTGAAGCAAGGTGTGTATGGGGAGAATTGGGGAAAACTTGACTCTGGAGAGAAGGCAGATATGAGATGACCAAGGGTTTTGCGCACCATACCCACGGCTTTGGACCGGAGCTTATAGATGACAGCGAGCTGTTGAAGGGTGCTGGGGGAAGCAAGATCAGGGTTGCAGCATAGGAAGGTGAATACAGAAGAGGGGAAGGGATTGGAACAGGGACAGACTTGAAGAAGGAGTGTAATTTCTACAAAGTAGGGCCTACCTTTAGCCTTTGTAGTGTCTTTATGTAAATTAGGAAAAAGCGCCGCCGCCCCCCCGGGGAGATGCAGCACAGAGGGTACAAGACTTGGCAAGAAGATGGTGCCTTTGTGCCAAGAAGAAGTAGCCTCTTCCTCTTGGGAGGAGAACCGAGCCTGCATCAAAATACATGGCCTAGCAGGTGAAGGAAGGGCTGAATTTCAGCCTCACTGGCTTCCTGTGAGTGCAGCTCACAGCCTTACAGGGAAGCTCGCCCTGGTGCCAACGTTGGGCCTGATACAGAGCTGGCACTGAGTTAAAATTTTTAAAAAGTCAGCTGGGTAACTACTCCCGCCCACTACAACTCCCATCCAGGCAGGAGTCAAGGAGGACTTAACGTGAGTTGTGGTGATGGAAAGGCAGGACCTTCCCAAATGGACCACATCATTTGTTGTCCATTCTGACACTTTCGTGAGCAAAAGGGAGTACTGTTCATACTTGTGCCGGGACAACAGGCATAAATCAAGATTTCCCTGGACAACGGGGACATGCGGTCACCCTAAATAGAGGGGAAAGGATGCATGAGAGGTTTTATTTAAGATGTAGAACATACAGGCCTTTGAAAGTAACTGTGAGAAGGAGTCAAGAGAAAACTTCGAAACTTCTGGCCTGGGAGACTTGGTGAAATTGCTGCTGAGGCAGGTTTGTGTTGGGAGAAGATGATGAGCTTGATTTTGGCTGTGCTGATTCTTTATAAAACCGGGTTTATCCTTTTTGGACAGTTCTAGAAAGGTGGTGGGTGGGCTCTGTAGTGATCATATCACATTGTCATAGAGACATGGCAGGACATTTGACTTAGAGTCAGCCCTTGATGCTGGTTCTCTCTATATATGTGAAGTCCCTCGATAGAATCTCATTGTTTAATAAAGGACAGAAACCGATTTCTTATCAGCATTCTATATCTGATCTCTTAAAAGAGCTACAGCTATGCAGGGAAATAGCTAATGATATAATTGAAAAGGCATTAAAAGCCTATAAAATTCAATATTAGAGACACAGAACTGGAAGGACTCTCTAGAGATCATTGAAAGCTAGGTGATGCTGGAGCGTTTAGCCCCGATCGTAAGTCATCAAGGGGCATGGAGATATCTGAAGGACTTTTAGAGATCATGAAGGAAGACAGTCTCTCTCACATTCTGCTCTATTGTTTGACAACCTTTCAAGATTTCTGAAGAGTCACTGAATAATAAGCTAACTTCCAAATATACGCAATTGCAAAGAAAATTATGTTTACGCTCTAATCCTCACTATACCAGATATATCACATGAGGCTGTTAAATCTCTGGGAGCTTCATTTCCTGGCTTAAAATTCATTACTTTACACTTTAACTTTGAATTAACACAGACTTTTACATTTGCATCCCCCCAAAAAATAAATTAGAGAAGAATTGCTTCTTGTGACAAGTAGAAAGAAATCTCCTTGGGTTATTCCATAATTAGGCTCCATCCTTTTTTGTTATGGGGGAAATGATATGATCATTTGGTGGTAGATGATGCAGTGCCCCCATATTAATCTTCCAGTCGCCCGATTCCATAATTCACCTTGGCAAAGTAAAAAAATAAAGAATGTCTCCTCATCATTGTAAGAGGCCCGGGAGAGTATCAAACCAGGATGAATAAAATATTTTCAGGGAGTAAGTGGTTCGGTCACAAACTTAACTGTGAGGAAAACTTTGTGCTTATGAAGGGGTTATATAGGTGTCTGAAAGTCTGTGAGGATATTTATCCTGAGAGCTTTGATCCCTTCCCTTCTGAACAGGTCATCAGCTAGGGTGTTAAGATGTTGAGTAACAAGTTTTCTTTCACTCATACTGCTTTTTTCTTTTTCTTTTCTTTTTTTTTTTTTTAAAGCTTGTTAAGTGAGTAGAATAACAACATTCCTTTCACTGGTGCTAAAGATTCACTTTTTTAAAAGCTGATAACGGAATGACAGGTTTGTTACTTTATCTACTACAACTTAGCTACCTGGCTGGTGTGTCAGCCTCCTGGGTGAGTAACAGGGTAATTCCAGTATTGTCACCATCTATAGCTATCAGGTTTCAGATCCAAATCCCTAATGCCAAGGCACCTCCCTCATTACTGCCTTCTCATAGCATTCATGTTTTAATAAAAATGCTTGCTTTTTGAGAGAAATATTGATGTGCCAGAACAGAGGGAATACTGGAAAAAGTCCCTCTTCTTTTGATTCTTGTTGAGTGGAATTCTCTTGGGTCATTTGAGTCTATTCCTATGACTAATTGAGAAGGAAGAGTTTTAGGTTTTCTTCAAGGTTCAGAGGTGACATTTTTATCCTCATGGTATACTCAGCCTTGGGTTCTGGAAGCCCATGAGATGTGCAGGTGGTTGGCTTCATAGTCAAGGCCTTCAGGGGTAGGGGAGGTTCCCCAGTGATTTTCTTACTGGAGAAAAAGTGATTTGGGGATGAGATATTCAAGAGAGGGGAGAGAGGTTACAACTTTAAGAGAGGGGAGCTCATGTCTCCTGGGCCTTTGGTGAAATCTCTCATATTCTGTGTGTGATCCTAGGTCTCAGACTTTTGTCGACAGCTAGCCCACAACTGGATGGGGGGGGTCTATTGGAGGCTTGAACAGCCCCCAGGATGGGAAGCAGACCCAACTAACATGTCCTGTTAGCACACAGGGGGAGTATCAGGAGGGGCTTTGACAATGTGGCGATGATGCCTGTGTGGGAAACCTTCCGTATTTTCAGCCATGGCTTGTCCCTGTGGTGATGGACATTTGTAAGTCCAGGAAATTGGCTTAATGTGGGAAGCAACACTTTGCAGCTTCGTGTGCCTCTCAGAAGACAGCCTGATAAATCTTTTTTGGTTACATTCTTTCTTTCTTTCTTTCTTTCTTTATTTATTTGAGAGAGAGAGAATGGGAGATAGAGAGCACGAGAGGGAAGAGGGTCAGAGGGAGAAGCAGACTCCCTGCTGAGCAGGGAGCCCGATGTGGGACTCGATCCCAGGACTCCAGGATCATGTCCTGAGCTGAAGGCAGTCGCTTAACCAACTGAGCCACCCAGGTGCCCCTTTTTTGGTTACATTCTTAATGTAATTCTATACCACAAACATTTGCTAGAAGAGGCTCATTGGGGACCCGGTTAAAGCTATTCTCTGGTATAACTGCATCAAACCAATTAGAACATATAAAATTTTTCATCTGGGCCTCTTGAGGCAGCTCTAGTCAATCAAAGGTTTATACCTAAATAAATACTGTTGATTAAACACCCCCAGTTGATAAGGAAAATACTAGACTTCGTAGAAAATTTTTAGTATTTTAAAATGTATCCTCCAGCTGCATCACTTGACCCTTCTGCTTTGACCTCGCTGACCTGCCAAACCAAAAGACTTCCAGTTCCCTGAATGTGCCATCCTCCTGTGCACATTCTTCTTTCTGGAATTCCCTAGAGAAGCTGAGCATTTATCTCATTCCCAAGATCCTATTCTCTCTCTCTGGGACTGAACCCTGCCTGCCTCCTTTGCCCTGGTTCCCTTCTGAAAGTTGAGCTTCCGAACCCCAGCCAAGCCCTGACTCGCGCAGGCTGTAGCCAGGTCTGGCTGACACCAGCCTGCGGGTGTAGACCTTTGCAGTCCTGGGCGGTCCTGAGCTGCAGGAGTCTCAGTTCCTTCTTCCTGGGCTGTCCTGGGTTGGCTGCTCGCCGGGACGACTTTCACTCTTCTGAGTTGTATCCTTCATGCCCGTGTCCACAACGTAGGCGTGCTCCCCACAGCATCTGTAGCTGGATTTGACCTCGAGAGCTTCCTTCCCTTCTGTAAGGACATCGCATTCCAGCCTCCAGCCTTTCCGGGTCCATCCACCCTGTCCTGCTCTGCCTTTGCCAAGCCCTTTCTCTCTCCCGGGGGCTTTCAGGGTAGGAGGAAATGACTGGTCTCCTTTGGAATTTGGCTGCCACAGTCTCTTCCTCTCTTCTTTTTGGGCCTATTTTTAAAACATTTAGCGCTGGAGGGGGTGGGGTGGGGGAAACAAAAACCCTTCTGGAAGGGCTGAGGCAATCTGTTCTGACTCCCAGAGCATCCTTGTTCATACTTCAGGTCTCTGCTTATACATCGCTCTCGGTGGGAAGAGCCTTCTCTAACCCTCAGGTCTGGCAGTGAGGTCTCTCCTGGGCACATTTTCCACCTTAGCTTGACTGCCGTGGATCCAACCACCAGACTGTGCAATCGCAAGGATAATGGGTGCCTTTAAAAACTGATTTACTATTGCTGTATCTCTAGCGCTCAGGCCAATAGGTGCATGCATTCTTGAATGAATGAACGAATTTCTCTGTACATCTCCCACTGGTTAGCACTCTGTTATCTAAGACATCTCAGCTCCGTACATTATATGCATATATATATATTTAAATATAAATATATATAATTTGGGGGGGATCCCTTTCTTCTCTTATTCCATTTCCAGCACTTTCTAGGTTTATAAGCTCGAGTAAGTAACTTCACCCTTCTGTGCCTCAGTTTTCTCATCTGTTTTTTTTAATTAAAAAAATTTTTAAATTTTATTTTATTATGTTAGTCACCATACAAAAAATTTTTTTTTAAGATTTTATTTATTTATTTGACAGAGAGAGAGAGATGGCGAGAGCAGGAACACAAGCAGGGGGAGAGGGAGAAGCAGGCTTCCCGCGGAGCAGGGAGCCCAATGCGGGGCTTAATCCCAGGACCTGAGCCGAAGGCAGATGCTTAACGACTGAGCCACCCAGGCGCCCCCAGTTTTCTCATCTGTAACATGAGGATGAGAATAGTACCTACCTTAAAAATTTGTAGGGAAATTAAATGAACTAATACACATAGAGCACTTGGAACAGTGCTTAGGACATAATTAACCCTCAGTAAATGTTATTATTTATTTCCTCTGCATTCTTCAGTATTTTTGTAGGATTACTAAACCAATGATTTTGACAAAATTGATGAATAGACTAAAATAGATCACTGTTGGACCTTCCCCTCTCACTGGGTTGGGGGGGGAATTATGTAAACACAGCTTTATTTTCCTTTTTCTTTACTCCTCCATTTGATTCCTTTCATATTTTTTGGAGGGACTCGGTGTGTGAGGGGGCTGGGTGGGTAGCTCTGTTGGTGTCCCTTAGGGCTAAATGACTTTGCAGGCCACACTTAGAATATTAGAGATACCTAATGTTTGCCTTAAGTTTGAAGATCTTTCAGTAGTTTTATAAGCTGCCCACCCCTCACCTTTTATTTATTTATTTATTTATTTATATTTTATTATGTTATGTTAAGGACCATACATTACATCATTAGTTTTTGATGTAGCGTTCCATGATTCATTGTTTGTGCATAACACCCAGTGCTCCACGCAGAACGTGCCCTCTTTAATACCCATCACCAGGCTAACCCATCCCCCCACCCGCCTCCCCTCTAGAACCCTCAGTTTGTTTCTCAGAGTCCATAGTCTCTCATGGTTCGTCTCCCCCTCCAATTCCCCCCCCTTCATTCACCCCTCACCTTTTAAACAACCCTGTGTGAACACTGATGAAGTTAAAATGTTGAGTGGGACAAAATGGAAACTGGTCTTTCTAGCCAAACTGGTACAATTTACAAGCTGCATCTCCAAGCCATCTGCTGATGAGAAGGTCTCTAGGAGAATAGTAGTATTTAGTCTTGAAAAGCAGAGCATCCTCGGCACCCAAGGAGTTCTTCAGTTTCCTCGTTGCTGCTTTAGGACCTACCGAGGTTAGGGGATTCTCATTCCTCATTCTTTTAAAATAAGCAATAAGGCAGAGGTTGGTTACAAGGCAACAGAGGGGTTTCCTATTGCTCTTTCTAATTCTCTATCTCAAAGAATAGTAAATTACATTTGAATATTCCCCATCCTGGTTGCAGCCCCCTGCTGGTGAGATACATTTTTTCAAAAGGCTAAACAGTTCTAGTCCTTCACTTTTTTTTTTTTAAGATTTTATTTATCCATTTGTTAGAGTGAGTGCATGCACAAGCAGAGGAAGCAGGCAGAGGGAGAAGCAGGCTCCCTGCTGAGCAAGGAGTCCTGTGTGGGGCTCAACCCCAGAACCCCAGGATCATGACCTGAGCCAAAGGCAGCCGCTTAACCAACTGAGCCACCCAGGTGCTGCTCTAGTCCTTCAGTTTTAAGGACAAAGTGGACACAGAGGGTTCTGCTCACAAGCAGGGGCTGATTTGGAG
Source organism: Zalophus californianus (assembly GCF_009762305.2). NCBI lineage: Eukaryota > Metazoa > Chordata > Mammalia > Carnivora > Otariidae > Zalophus > Zalophus californianus. The sequence goes on from NC_045596.1 coordinate 45,207,629, forward strand.
GGCTTGGGGGTGGGACCCTTTTTATTATCTCCCATGTAGCGGAGGTGTTAATACCCAACCTGAATTTAATCATTGCATTCTCCAGTGAAATGGAAGAGAATTAAGCGGTGGATTCGGCACCACATTAAGCTGGTTCCCCAAGAATACTCAGGTCCTCAGCACTCTGTCCAGGAGAACATCACAAGGAATCCTGCTTGGGCTGTCGAGCCACTGAAGGACTTATTTCCTTATTGAGGAAGAGGGAGAAAGAGAATCTCAAGTAGGCTCCACGCCCAGCATGGAGCCCGACATAGGGCTCGATCTCACAGCCCTGAGATCATGACCTGGGCTGAAATCAAGAGTAGGATGCTTATAGTTAAGTCTGCCTCTGCTAGATAGTAGCAAAATTGAACGGCAAACTGGCACAACTTTTCTGGATAGAGGGGTCACAGGAATCTCAGAGATGTTACCAGTCTTCCCCTGGTACAGTATTTGTCTTTTTGGAAAAGGTGCTTGCAGATCTTGGTATAACTTGCTTAATATTTGTAGATTCTCAGTTCCATCTTTTCTTCCAGAGAGAGGAAGTTTTATTAATGTCATGGCAAGTGTCAAGGGGGTCTTAGGAATTTGATCAAGCAGAGTCTGAGTAAGAAAAGCCAATAGATGGTTTGGAAACGCCTGGTCGTTCTCGCCTTCATAATGGAGGGGATGGTGGTATTCATTTTCTGCCACTGCTTAACAAATTAACACAAGTTTGGCAGCTTGCAGATTGACTGGGTTCTTTACTGAGGCTGAAATGAGAGTGTGGGCTGGATTGGATTCTTATCTGGAGGCTCTGAGGGAAGACTCCACTTCCAAGATCATTTTGATTGTTGGCAAAATTTAGTTTCTGTGGTTGTAGGACTGAAGTCCCTGTTTTCTTGCGGGCTGTTGGCTGGACAGTTCTCTGATCCTTGATGCGGCCCCTCCATCTTCAGAGCAGTAATAGCATTGTTGAATCTTTTTCTTTTTTTTTAAAGATTTTATTTATTTGAGAGAGAGAGAGAGAGCACATGAGAGGGGGGAGGGTTAGAGGGAGAAGCAGACTCCCTGCTGAGCAGGGAGCCCGATGCAGGACTCGATCCAGGGACTCCAGGATCATGACCTGAGCCAAAGGCAGTTGCTTAACCAACTGAGCCACCCAGGCGCTCGCATTGTTGAATCTTTAGAGCCTCAGATCTCTCGGACTTCCTCTTCTGCCACCAGCCATGAGGACTCTCTGCCTTTAGAAGGTTTGTGTGATTAGACTAGGCTCACCTGGATAATCTCCCTTCTGATTAACTACAAGTCAATTGATCAGTAATAATTTAATTCTATCTGCAACATCTCTTCTGCCATGTAAGTAACATAATCATGGGCATGATATATCATCATATTTATAGTCCTGGAGATTAGAGTGGGAAATCTTGGGTAGTCAGCTGAGAATTCTGCCTACCAAAATTGTCAAATAGTGTTTTCTGAAATTAAGTCTTGCCTGAAGCCAAGGTCTGTGACTTCCCTTCCTTGCCTTTGTGTGCCTGTGAACCTTGCAGTGTGTTATCTATGCCCTATATCTTGTCAATGGAATTTTTCTTGGGGTTCAAAGAGGGTGCCCATCTCCCAGGGCACTGATACTCGGGGCTCATCTGTTGGCTTGGACTTTGAGGTCTGGTGTTGCAAGCACCCATCTTTGTTTGGACCATACAAGGAGAGATACGAGAAGCAGACAACAGTCAACAGAACCTCGGCTAGCCTCCAAACCTGTGTGTTTTAGTGTTATAAGTAAATAAAAAATTGCTGCTGTATTCACAGACCAACAATTATCTCATTAAATAACTTCTCAGACCTCGATTTAGCCATTATGAAAGATGTTTTGATAAAGAACATCTGGTGGTGTTTTCAATTAAATATTATACTACTAAACTTTGATTAAAAACTGATTTAAAATTTTAATAGCCCCTTCTTTAGATGATGGCTAAATGCAAAAAAGAAAAATGTTACTTATTTAAATTGTTTTTTTCCTCCTTTGTTGCTCTATTTTAACCAGATTCCCATTAATGACTGTTTAAAACCCACACAATTTTGGATGCAGTAAATCTAGATGCATAAATAAGATTACCATACCAATACTGCTGTTCTCACTCTTTTACTATTGATACCTCATTTTATTTTTATGCTTTAATTAAATTGAGTATATTTTATGTTTCAGTTTGCTTTAAAACAACTGCAGTGCATATAATTGACACTATTTCATCCTTGTTAGAAAGTGCTGAGTTGAATTAAACACACCAGCTCCATTTCCTTTTACATTTAATCTGTGGAAAAACTAAGACAGAAATAATATGAACTGTATTTCTTTTCCAAGTTGCCCTGATAGGTGAAAATAACTAACCATCTAGTAATTACTAATAAAGAATAAAATGAAATCTTTACTGTTAGCATAACTTTTATCTATATAAAAATAGGTATGTAGTGGTATAAGGTAATTTTACTTAGTAATTTTTCCCAAATGGTATGTAACAAATAATAAACACATTATTGCTATTCTATGTACTCCATATAAAGAGTAAATCTTCAAACATATATTTTAGTATGTTTTTACTGAAGCTATCATGGTTAGCCTAAGTATTTTTTGTGGGGAGATGATCATTTGCCATGTTTTAACAGAGCAGGGCTTGGCAAAATTCCCTGGTAAGGGGTCGCATAGGAAATATTTAAAAATTTTCAGGCTATACAATCACAAAACTCTACAACTCTGTTGTGGCAGCATGAAAACAGCCATAGATGATATGTAAATAAGTGATTGTGGCTGTGTACCAATAAAACTTTATTTACAGAAAGAGGTGGTGGGCTGGCTTTGACTCATGGGCCATAGTTTGTTGATCCTCTACTATGGAGGAAAACAACCTGGCTAATGTACACAGCTGAGAAAAATCAATAGGTTAATTCATGAATTAGGGTCCTGATCAGGATACTTTTGTTATCATAGATATTTTTTGTCTTGCAATTGTCTGTCTTAATTTAATCTGTATATTTCCACGTTGGAATTTCCTCCCATTTCTTGTGTTTTAAAGTAGGGACCTAGGCTCATAAATTAAGTCAGGGAATACTTATCCTGATTACAAAGTGCCATTTTCTCTTCTCTAGTAGTCCAGACTCTAGTGACTTGTGTATCTTACCCACAAACTTGGTTTAAGTCAAGCCAGACTTCTCAAGCTCTCAGCTTCATACCATTGCATTATAGATTTAGTTCCAGTTTTGGGTGGGAAGAGGGTCAAGTACAGAGAAAAAGCCAGGAAGTATTACTCTCATGGAATTTGGGAACTGGATACTATTATTTTGCTAATAAAAAACAGGAAATGTATTTCTTCTTGTCTTTTGTGCATGGTGACGGTTTTCCCCCCATATACGAATGTGCCTGAAAAATGTGATAGATGCCCGGCCCACATTCATGTGATGTTCCCACAGTGCTTTGCCACCCATTGCTTTCTGTAGGCACAGCATTCTTATTCAAGGGCAGTTACTGACTTCTGTGTCAGTTGCTTTGTGGCAAAATAGCTGCCTCCTGGGCTGGAGTTGCTGACATGAATGTTACTTATTAATGGCATATTGCCTCCATGAAAAGTCTGTCGGGACCATGTTACTTTTCAGAGAAGAGTACATCTGGCCTGCCAATCAGGTTTCCTCTATGACTGGCCTATACAAAGACAAAGCAACCCTCTTCCTTAAAGCACTAGTATTTTCTTGTGGAGGCAAAACTACCTTATATGTTTAAACCATAGGGTGTTAAATATCATTCTGTGGCAGGTTGTTGGGAGAGGCTTTAATAATACTTATACCCAGCATTCACTGAGGGTCTGTTATGTCCTAGGAATTTTAAGCATGTTTTCTCTAATCCTTACAATAATCATAGGAGGTAAGCATTACTAGCATCACTTTATTTGTATGTATGAAAAGGGAGGTTCAGATGTTGTAAGTGACTTGCAGAAGATGGTGAAGCTGGTAAAGGGTGGAGTTGGGATTCATGCTCAGTCCACTTTGGACCCGGAGCCCTTATCTTTCTCTTCTGATATGTGTTTTGATATAGTTTAAGTGGTACTCATTGAGCACGCCCCACCTCAGAGCAATTAAGTCACAATCTCTAGAGTAGGATCTGGACACAGATAGTTTTCAAAAGCATCCCAGGTGACCTTAATGTGCAGCCAAAGTTGATGACCATTGGTCTCAGGGGTAAAATCTAAAGCCAGCCTGCATCTGGGCAAAGACTGGGCTTGTACTTATTGTTAAGTAGGCAAAATGTAACCTCATCACCCTTGAAGCCTCTTTCCAATGGCCTTCTTCAAGGAGCTGTGTCCTCTGTGTGAACACACTCATAGCAGCCTCTTGTACCTGGCATGGATGTCACACTTTACTTCTGTCGTACTGTGAATAAGTCTTTGGGTTATCACTGCTAGGGGTCTTTGTGTGGCATTTTATTAGCTGATTCTTACCTTTCTCTTGGAAAGAAGCCTGGAACAAGTCCCTAATAGAGGTTGCGACAAGTTGGTTACTGAGTTTGGGGAAAGGAGCGGCTACTTCTGAATGGCAGAATCTGGGCAAGGGACGGAATCTGAGTTGATTTCTGAAACAAGGTTATAATATCTGTAGACTGATAGTGGAGGCTGGACTAGTTGGGGTGAGCCTTTCTGGCAGAGGGGGAATAGCTTGAGGCAAGGTCTGGAGCAGGGAATACAGGGTGGTCTAACATCAAGTTTGAATGTCTGAACTGGGCATCTTCTTGGTGGGTGACCCTCGTGCATGGGGTAGGGAAGTGGGTTGCCCACATGCTTGTCTACATTCATGTGTAGTGGGAGGTAACTCTGCAAATGCTGTCAGTCCCCTCTGAGAACAAGTTTCAGTGTCTTCTAAACCCATAGACCCCTTAAAGACCTTGCACCTTTCAGTCCCTTGGCAAGGGTGTCTATGACCCCTCTCCCTGGCCCTGGCTGATTGGACTAAGAGCACAAGTCCCTTTGCTGGATAGAGAACATCAGATGTTCTCTCTTGGGAATTTGAACCCATTATCACAGAAATTCCATAGCAGAGGGCTCTGGGTGTGAAAGATCATGCATTTCCTGAGTGCTACCTGCTTCGTGCTATTTGAGGGTCTAGAGCTGTGGTGTACAAGACAAAGTCTTGCTCTTACCACGCATATGTTAAAGCGGGGAAAAGAATAGCAAATAAATAAAAAAATTCAGGTGGTAATTGTCTTAGTTCCGGCTTCTAAACAAAGTACCATAAACTGGGTGCTCAATAAATAAACAACAGAAATTTATTCCTCACAGTTCTAGAGGCCAGAAGCCCAAGATCAAAGCAGCAGTGCAATCACGTTCTGGTGAGGTCCTGCTTACGGTTTGTAGACAGCCAGCTTTTTGTTATATATTCTCACATGACAGAAAGAGGGCGAGGTAGCTCTTTGGCCTCTTCTTGGCATTAATCCCATTCACAAAGGTTCCACCTAATTATGACCTGGTCATGACCTAATTACTTCTCAAAGGCCTTACCTCCAAATAATATCACACTGGGGATCAGATTTCAACATATGAATTTGGGGAACAATGACATTCAATCCATTGCAGTAGTAAAGGCAATGGAATGATAAAACTGGGTGATCTGACAGAATTGGGAGAGACAGCAGCAAAGAGGGGGTCAGGGAAGGCCTTTCCAGGAGGGCGACAGAGACTTGGGGGCTCAGGGGCCATGGCCAACAGGAAAATAGTTGACAGGGGAGGAGTCTGTGAGGGAACTAGAGATGGGAGGGTCTACATGGTCCCTGAGAGATTTGATTCCTGCTGGATTTCTAGCTCCTTTGAGCCCCAGAACTATTTCTTCCTTGGTGTTCCTTCAATACCACCTCTACACACACACATACCCTCTTGAGCTAGCTTGAGTGGGTTGCTCATTTTATAAGCCAAAATGCTTCAGCTAAAATCAGGGATAAAGTGAGGATGATTCTGCATGGCAGTCTGCAGTTTTGGACTTTGTTCTGTCTCAGAAAGGGCTTCTGAGCAGTGTAGAGTGTGTCTTCATGCGCCGGTGTCAGGGAAAACATTCCTTTTTCGAGGATGGAAAGCTACTGATTGTACTGAAGCATGCATTCCTCTGCCAACTTCTGGAACAAGAAAAACACCCGCCACCACCCCGACTGCCAGCAGTCTGGCGGGCCACCACCTGTTCTCAAAGCCTGGTGCATTGTGTTTAGCTTAGCTCGGCAGCTCCAACAGCACCTGGGATGCAAAAACATCCTGAATCTCTCCAAACACCACAGCAGGGCTGTTTAAACAGCACGATATTCAGGAAATAGTCATTATCTCCATACCTCCTGCATCCAGTGGGGGGATTATTGGATGAGCTTCAGAGGGCAGCTCCAGCATGTGCCAAGTCCTACCGGCCCTGATCTCCCATCCATGTGGGTACGCTTGCCAGTGGAGCAATGGAGCCAGGCTGCTCCCCAGGATGTTGGAGAGGAATCTGGTCTTGATTCTCTCACTCTGGGTGGGGTCCTCTCTGCACATCAGATGAACTGTCCGCATCAGCACGAAACAATGGGTGCAGATTTGCAAGGGGAAAGGGAAGAGATTGCTGCTGTTGAACATATTTTCCACAGGGGACACTAGCCAATTGTAAGGGGAAAGATGGACATAGAACAGACTCATCTCTCTTCACTTGCCTGGGAAAGAGAGAGGATACACTGTCAGCCATCACCTGGGGTGTTCTCTTCATTTCCCCTTTTCTTCCCACATCTGGCAGCAGTCATAGCTAATTACTTCAAAGGTAAAGCAATTGTTATCAGTTTGGGCCTGGATGAGATGCGCATCAAGGAAACAGGTAGGTAATCAATAACCATGTGGGACTTTAAAAATTCTCTTCATTTTACAACTACAAATTGTAACTCTTTGGGGTACCCTGATGTGTGTGCCTATTCTTTTGTGGTTTTTAAACTGTACTTAAAAGTCAAACCCATTAATCAAGTGAATTTTGTAGGGCTGGATTAAGAAGCGGGTCGGCTGAGCTACTTCCTAGGGAGGCAACTATAAGGGATGCTGGTGTGATCAGAAATACGTTTTTGTTTGTTTGTTTGTTTTGTTTTTGAGAGACAGAGTGAGCGCAAGTGGGGGCGTGGAGAGGGAGGAGGGGCCGAGGGAGAGGTAGAGAGAGACTCTTAAGCAGGTTCCACGCTCAGCCTGATGCAGGGCTTGATCTCTCGACCCTGAGATCATGACCTGAGCAGAAATCGAGTCAGACGCTTAACCGACTGAGCCACCCAGGCTCCCCAGAAATACAGTTCTTTTTAACTCAGATTTTCCCCTGCCATAATTTTCAAAAGCATTAAAAAGTATATTGTTCCTAATCCTAATAAGTATAGAGGCCCTCATGTGGAAGCAAAAACAAAAACAAAAGCAAACACAAAGCACTCTCTGATGGCGGTGGCCAATCTTGTCTGAATGTTTTTGATGCCAGCATGCGTAAAGTTCAGCCAGCCCCAACCAACCCTAGCCAGCCAGCTGACAGTGGCCTGAAGTTGAATGCTAAAATTCTGAAACCTAACAATGCATTCCTTAGCCCCGCTTACTGAGAACAAGTGGTTTATTTTATCATATACAGTTTAAGCCCTTAATGTCTCCTAAAATGTATCTGGTTTGGAAACGTCCAGATTTACATCCTAAATAAGAACACACATTTCAGAAATGTTTTGTTAACAAGAAAGACAAAGCAAAAGAGTATAAAGGCCTTTTGAAAAAGCTACGTAAGCTGCTTCTATCCAGTGAGTCTGAGGGGCTGGGTCTGAGTGCATAGTGCTTTGTAGTTAGGAATAATGGGAAATCAGTGAAATGAAAAACAATTGCAAGTAAGTTCAAATATTATGTTAATGATAAGTGTATGTAATTGTCTCTTGTTCTGAACATAAAAGGGTATCTAATTTTTATCAACAGAAGTCAATTTCTTTCTATTCTTGCTAAATACTTTCACCCAATGCTTAAAGAATTGGTCCAAACCATTAGCCAATCGGCATAATCCATGCCTATTCACAGGTTGTTAAAATGCTCTCTCGAGGGTAGCAGATTTAAAAAATAATCCTTTGGGGGGCAAAATATAAAATTATTAGCCCCGTGTTAATCCCTAGGATTTTTTTTATTAAAAAGATTTTATTTATTTATCTGACAGAGAGAGACACAGCGAGAGAGGGCGCCCCAACCTCCAGGATTTTTGTTGTTGTTGTGTTTTTGTTTTGTTTTGTTTTTTTAATCCCCAGGATTTTTATTAAAATTGTACTTGATTATAAAATTCTAAAATCTGGGGACGCCTGGGTGGCTCAGTCGGTGAAGCGGCTGCCTTCGGCTGGGGTCATGATCCCAGGGTCATGAAATCAAGCCCCACATTGGGCTCCTTGCTCAGCAGGGAGCCTGCTTCTTCCTCTCCCACTCCCCCTGCTTGTGCTGTGTCAAATAAAAAAAAAAAACTTAAAAAATAAAATAAAATAAAATTCTAAAATCTGGCCACCACTGTTTTAGGATACTCTATTTTAAAAACACTCTACGTTTGGGTGCCTGGGTGTCTCAGTCGTTAAGTGTCTGCCTTCAGCTCAGGTCATGATCCCAGGGTCCTGGGATCGAGCCCCCCACCGGGCTCCCTGCTCGGGGGCGGGGGGCGGCGGCGGCGGCGCCTGCGAGCTTTTTTCTCCCTCTCCCACTCCCCCTACTGTGTTCCTGCTCTCGTGCGCGCTCTCTCTCTCTGTCAAATAAATGAATAAAATCTTAAAAAAATAAAAACACTTATGTTTTACCGAAAAAAGGAAACATGGCTTTTTTTTTCCTGATGGCAAAGTTATACATGTTCATTAAAAATGTTTAGAAAGTACAGGTACGGCAGGGTGACACTGAACAGTATTAATGTATAAATAATTGCAGATTTCCCCGGGCCTCTCCTTTTCTAAGGAGGCTAGGTCTAGTGTTTGTTGTGCTAATTGTGGAAATGGGAGGCCAGTGGAACTGGAAGGAAGAGAGAGACAGGTCTGACCTGCGGTGGAAAGAGCCTGGAGCTATCGGAAGAACAACAGATCTCCGAGCAAGTGGTCGGGTCGGAGGGAGAGGAAGAAAGATGGAGTTTTTGCTGAGGAGAAATAGAAAAAACAAAAACAAAACCCCCAAAACTCAAAGGAGCTTTCCCTAGCGTCACGCCACCTAATACCCTTTCGTTTCTCTTCAGGAGAATTCTATAAAGATTTAAATTGCTTTTCAATATCTTCTTTTGGATTCTTTTTATGCAAAGCTATATTGAGACTGACCGCAAAGTACCCCATTTTATTTGGGTCACAAAGAGGAAAAACCAAGAAGAGGATTTTAAAAATTCATATTCCTATCTTCAAAATCTATTGTTTTTTTCCCCTGCAGAATGTGTTGTTTTTAAAACATGGTAACCAATAGTATTTCAGATTTATTATGTTTTGTTCCACCAAGGAGAGCAAGCACTTCAGAAAATGTCTTGTTCTTTTCTCGCAGGTGGAAACTTGCTAGCCACTGGCTTCTCCTGATAATGGCACTCAGTGTCATCATTAGCTTTGTCTCTGTGATGATGATTCTTTCTGATCAAGGCCTTCTTTCTGGCTGTGGGAACTTGTGATGGATGCTTTAGGAGCCGTCTCAGAGGCCCTGAGTTACTAAAGCCTTCCTTCCTTCTGTGACAGGGAATGCTCTTCCACATGGAGAGTGTTGATCAGCCATCTTTTGCTTAATAATCATATGGAGCTTCTAGTTTCTAATAACATATGGACTCTCTTCTGCAACTCTCTATATACTCTCTCACCAAAACAAACAACTGCTAAAATTATGAAGTATAAAATGCTCCATGATTTCAAAACCTCCAAGGCAGAGAGGCAGAGCCTCACTCAAGGACGCCTTTTCAAAAGGGTTGGAAGGAATCTTCCCTAGGGAAACTTACATCCGTCTTCAATCTGGACCTAAGATGAGATGCCATTTAGTTTCTAGAATTCCATGCCTGAATATGTTTCCTCGATGTTTTTTCAGATAATTCATCCTCCTTTAGTTTCTTCCATCTCTTCTCCCTCTACCCAACCAAATAAGTTTAAAATTCTTGCTCATTTTTGACAAATGGGAGGATTGACATAAAACAAATTTTATGACTAAAAATGCCTATATCAATATTGTAGAGTCATTCAAAAAGTTTTTAATAGGAATCTCTCTCTTTTTCTGTGGTGATCATGGCACTCCCTGCCTTACCCTTTTCCCTCTTGTCCATTTCTGGACAGTTGCTCTTGACTTCCAGGGATTTCTTGGCACTTCTGAAAGTGTTTGCTCCCTCCCATATGTCTATGGGGTCTGATATCAGTTATGTTGCATATTAGCATGTTGGTGCAACAAACACATAGTAAGTGGCTTCTATAAGCCAGGTGTGTCTGTTGGGACTGGAGATAGATGCAATGATAACTGAGAACATGGTTCCCACCCTTGATGGTGGGAGAGGGAAAAATCCCACATTGATTCTTTATGCACAATCCCACCAAATTGTCAACGCCCCACACCATTATTTGGATACTATGGTAAGTGGGAGAGCTCGGAGGTACACCTCGATCTGCCCGACTCTGCAGATTTGCCTTTGCCCTTCCTACTATGCTGCACCATCCAGCTTCGCGGGAAGGCTGAGGAGCAAATCCATCACAGCTGGTGGAAAGAATGACCACATTTGAGTGTCCATGATGAGTGGCACTTTGGAAATATAGTCTAAGGACATAAAGTTTAGTCACTGAGTTAGTCTTTCTCTTTCTACATGGAAAGAGAATTGAGATGTTCTTTTAATTTGGGGAGCCAGGTGAACATTTCGAGTATAAGAGTAAGTAGGTGGAGGAAAGTGAGTATTATGATGAGGGTAAGGGTAGAAAGTTAATATTTCAAGATACAGTAGGGGGCAAAATGGACAAGACTAAGAGGAAGTTGAGGTGGTTTTCTCAGAAGGGAGTTGGCATAGCATTTATCCTGAGAAGATTTGAAGGAGGATGATGGATAATGAGGTAGGTACATCCAAAGGTTGGGAGGAGGGAGTTGGGAGGATTTATTCCTAAGCAGGTTTCCTCAGAGGCCAGTGAGTACTGTGATAGTTGGATAATCTCAGATGAATTTGGCGGTCCTAAAATGCAAGAAGTAAATTGTTTCAATTAGTATTAGAAACCAGAGTAACATAGATACACATAAAGCAGGTGGGGTGGGAGTACATACATGTTTGGTACGACCTCTATCTATAATGGTCACATAAAACAAGCCATAAAAGAAAGTTAGTGAACGTGCCATCTCTGGGCAATACAGGATCCATACAGAGTAGAAGAATTTCAGTCAGTAGAGACTTTTCCTGGAAAGAGATGATAAAGAGGCCATGACTACATGCATAGCCTAAGTCTCAGTTGAGTAAGGGGTAAACGATTCCATTCTAACTTGGGGGAAGGAGAAAGATGATTAAGTCATTAGTTAGACAAAGCAAGAACTGACAACAAAGGTAAAGCATTGGTATATCTAAGGGGATTTTTTTTTGTACTGCTCTAACTGCAATATTTTATACTTTTAAAAAAAGAAGGTGAAGTCAACTAATTTGTCTTGCTGACTATATAAAGCATTAAAAACCTTTTTAATGACACTCGATTATATTGAAAGGTATGTTTCTCCTCTTCAAATCCTCCATGTGTCTACTCGCTGGTCCTGTTTCCCTCATTAGGCACCAGGAGAAAGTAACGAAGTGAGTTACCAGGCAGGAAAGGCATGAAAAACCTCTTCTGGGACTTCTTGAGGTTCCAGGAACGTCCTCTGGAATTTTACTACTGCTATCTTCAGAGCATTTCTCTGGGACTGATTTCTCTTATAAACTGGATTGGTGTGTTCCTTGAGCTGATCCTGGGCTAAATTGGAAATCTGTGGTATCTTTCTGCATTTCCGTTCTGTGACTCTCTTGCTGTCCCCTATGTGTCTCCCCAATCTGGATGTTTCATATCCTCATAAAGCCTTTTGCTCAGTGCCTGTCAACCTAGAAGACATCTCTGCTAAGGTGGAGTTAATATTTAGATCTCTTAGTGGTTCTAGAATTTTTACAAAGGCCACTTAGAGACCCTAATTTGATAGAACTCTAATGAAGCGGATCTGTAATGGTGAGATTTTAGATATATAGGCTGTTGGGGACGGATTTTAGGTTAGGGGAAACTTTTAGGAGCCCTTGAATTCTATACCATAAGAAACTTCTTACTGAGAATCTCTGAGCTCACTGGACTCCAATGTTAGAGTTGTGAGTAGCATGAAACTGATGCTCAGGCAGACTGCTCTCTTCCTCAGCTGACCAAGAATGACCAGCCAACTACCTTCTGCAGGAATTTTGGTAGCCAAATTAGTCAGCAAAGCCTAATGTTTTTTAAGCATCAGAAAGTGATAAAAAACAAAGAACTACTGGCTGCATTTGAGCAGCAAGGATGAAGTTTGGTCTGGCTCAGGGAGAGATGATGACCCTTGGCATCTGTGCGGGTTTCTATTTGGTCCCATTCACAGGCCAGCAGAAAGTAGGCTAGGTCAGGCCACTAGAGATTTAAGTTGTTTAATGGTGGCTTGGCCTGGGAATATGGGGTGATTTTTAAGGAATCCAGTTCTGTAAAAATTTTAAAGAATATCAGGGGCCCTCCATCTTAGTCAAATGCAGGCAATCAATCTGCCCTTTGCATGCAATAAACTGGGACCTTAGAAGTGAAGATCAAATAATCCAGGATGGAAAATTGGCTGGAGAATGTCCAGCCTGACCTGGATGTAGACATTTCTCCTGCTTTGTCTTGTCTTTTGCTACAAATCATCCTGCAAGGAATGGGCAACAACAACTTCAATTCACACACATTTGAAGGATGGTGACTTCCGCATTAAACATGGTGAAATTCACAGCCAACAATCAATATGTACTTTCAGGCAAAGAACCATCATTCATTTTTGTTATCGGACAATCTCAGGGAGAAATCATATGATTTGTGACTTGAATGCACAGCATTTTCAACTGCTTTATTCCTGTGGCTGAGAATAGGGCTTTGCTCTGACTAGCATTTCACTGCTGAAGCTTTCTGAATTGCCACTTGCTTTGCTGTATCCAGGACAAGTGTGAGTTTGGTGGGCAGAAGAGAAGGAAAAGAAAGGGAAAGAAAAAGTTGTATGCAGAGAAAAAGCTATTTTTGTTGAGCTTAAAGCAGCTTAATTTGTTATCATTGACACTGAGCATAATGTTGATTTAACTTTTGCATTGGGGTATTGATTTTACAGTGAAAGGCCAGATGCCAGCCATTTTCTGACAATGACTAGCACAATCAGAATTTCAGACCTGGCATGATTTAGAGGAGGAATGGCAGCCAGAAGATAAAGGATCTTCTCTTGGCTCTTTGAATAATTTTCTGGGTGACACCAGACTTCGCATCTATCAGGTGATAGATGCAATACTTGACCGAGGTCCTGTCTAGCTCTCAGAGTCTTTGACTCTATGATTGGGGTTGTGCTTTTCTCTTCGTTAATATCATAAATGCACAAATGAGGCACGTTTCTAAAAATACATAAACAAAAACATACTTTAGCCCATGTATTGACGTGTTTACTGCTCCACAATCTTTATCTTCAAAATCAGCTATTAAGTTGGGAATATGATGGAGCCATTCCCTAGAAGTTAACCAGTTTCCTGAGCATTACTCACCAAGATTTGTATGGGACTCTGAAGTTTACAGAAGGTTCCATATGTACCATCTCATTTGCTTCTTCCTTAATTTATAATTCTTAGTCTTGTAGTACAGCTCAGAGAAGGGAAAATACTGTACTTCACATTAAAAATCTTTAAAAATGGTTTGACTAAAGAATAGGTTATTAATTCAACAATGTCCATTGAGCCCCTGTATGTGTCAGACCCTGTGCTGGAGAGGGGATATACTCTCTCTCTAAGATTTCATTTATTTACTTGACAGAGAGAGAGAGAGAGAGAGAGAACACATGCAGAGGGAGCAGCAGAGGGAGAGGGAGAAGAAGGCTCCCTGCTCAGCAGAGACCCCTATGTGGGGCTTGATCCCAGGACCCTGGGATCATGACTTGAGCCAAAGGCAGATGCTTAACTGACTGAGCCACCCAGGTGCCCCTACCTCATTCATTTTAATGACATCATAGTGTCCCATGGTACAGATGCAACATGATTTATTGGTCGATTTCTCTATCAAATGACACTAGGTTGCTTCCAACCCTTTGCTGTGAAAACAATGCTTCAATGAAGTTCATGAATGTGTATGTGTGTATGTGTATTTCCAAAATTGTGAGAGCATTTCTGAAGAGTACATTTCTGGAAGTAGAATTTCTAGGACAAGAATTATGCACATGGAGATTTTTTTTATAGGCACTGACAAGTTGCCTACCAAAAGATGTATTAATTTATACTATGTACCCATTAAAATGTGTTTGGTGCCAGGTGATAGGAAAGTCAACCCAAAGTGAGTAAAGGAAATTTAATGGACCTTGTACCAGAAGGTCCAGAGAGGGGAGCTGGTTTCAGGCATTGTTGGATACAGGCTCAGAAATGATATCTGGCCCCACTTCCACTCTCCTGGCCTCACAGTTCTACTGTTCAGTGGCTGCATCTCAGACAGGTCTCCCATCATGGGATTAAAACAGCTGTGGAGTTCTAGGTGTCATCATTTCAGGCTTTAGTCCAGTGAGAAATATCACATGTGTATATCCCAGAAGTTTCAGTCAACATCTCATTGGCTTCGATGGGTCATGTTCCTACCTCTGAATGACATGCGTCTTGTGTCCAGGGCCAGGAAGGCTTTTATGGGCCAAACCCGGGGCTGGGTGCAGAATTAGCTGCACCAGAAATTCATGGTCTGAGAAGGGGGGAGGGTGGCTCACCAATTAGAGTTGGCAGCTATTTCTGGAAGTAGGGTCAGTGGATAGAGTGTGAAATCAATAATGGTGTGTGGAATACTATTATGGAGACAGATTCTTTCCTGCAGATTTAGGAGCTTAGATTGTGTTCCATCTGGAGTTGGCCTTTAGAAGAGCTGGCATATAGGATCAATTAAGGGATAGGATTTAAATGACATTCTTTGTGCTGCTGGTTGGGACTATAATTATGTACTACGGAGATGTTTTTAAGAGATATCCTTACATAAGATTGGATTTATAGCTGAAAAAGGAACACAGACCCTTTAAAAGAAGTAGCAGGTATATTAAAGAACAAAAGCATCTTAGTAGTTTTGTTAAGGTTGCTATGGAAATGACTGAATGCAAATTTTATTTTAAGTCCCTTGAAGTTAGTTGTCTGTTGAGAGAGAAGTTTGGAGCAGGTTTTTTTTTGTTTTGTTTTGTTTTGTTCTTAAGAGAAAGAAAGAGGGAGGGAGGGAGCAAGATCTTAAAGTTGGGGTAAAAAGAGTTTAAGAGTTTCTAATCTGGAAGAGCACTGTGAAATCATTCCTGCCAGTGGTTCTTGAATTTGAGTGAGAATCACCTGAAAAGTTTACTAAAACAGACTTCTGGGTTGCATCCCAGAGATTCCTGACTTAGTAGGTAGGGCTCAGCAAGCCCATACATTTGCATTTCTAATAAATTCCCAATGTTGCCACTGCTGGGTGCGGTGGTGGTTGTGGTCGGGCAGGAGGACCACAGTTTGGGAAGTGCTGATCTAGTCACCTTCCCTTCCCCTCAGTTTATAGATGGGGAAACTGAAACTTGGAGAGGCGAGGGGCTGGAGTGACTCTGGGAGTGAGCCGAGGAACTGGAGTTAGAGTCAACTCTTCTGCTTCCCTTCCCTCTGTAAGGAAACTGGGCTCCAGACTGGTTATTGCAAAGGTCATAGAACAGAGTTAGGAAAGGACCCAAACCTCTTAACTTCCAGGCTTGCACTTTCTCCATATGTCTCAAGGGTTTCTACTCCTAGAGAAAACCCAGGAGATGATGGGCTTTGCCCTTCAGTAGACAGATGATTCAGAAAGTGTTTTCCTTTTAAGTAGAGAACAAGGAGAGCCTGCATTGTTAGGTAGAATAAATCTTGAACTCAGGCAGAGAGAAACTCAGTAGTAACCAAAAGGGCCCCTTAGCTTGAATAAAAAGATTTCTGGGGCGCCTGGGTGGCTCAGTTGGTTGGGCTACTGCCTTCGGCTCAGGTCATGATCCTGGGGTCCCGGGATTGAGTCCCGCGTCGGGCTCCCTGCTCAGCTGGGGGTCTGCTTCTCCCTCTGACCCTCCCCCCTCTCATGCTCTCTCTGTCTCATGCTCTCTCGCAAAAAAAAAAAAAAAAAAAAAAAAATCCTGTAGCTGATGTTGGTGGGGGGTGGGGAGAACTTTCCCCTACCCTCTTAAGTTCAGTCACTGAAGGTCTGTGAATTAAACTAACAAAAGAGAGGGGCACCTGGGTGGCTAAGTTAAGCATTTGACTCTTAATTTCAGCTCAGGTCATGATCTCAGGGTTGTGGGATCAAGCCCTGTGTTGGGCTCTGCACTCAGCAGACAGTCTGCTTGAGGTTCTCTCTCTCCCTCTGCCCCTCCTCCCACTCTTTCTCTCTCTCCCCTCTCTCTCCAAATAAATAAATAAATCTTACAAAAATAAAGTAACAAAAGGGGCACCCGGATGGCTCAGTCGTTAGGCGTCTGCCTTTGGCTCAGGTCATGATCCCAGGGTCCTGGGATTGAGTCCCGCATCGGGCTCCCTGCTCCGCGGGAAGCCTGCTTCTCCCTCTCCCACTGCCCCTGCTTGTGTTCCCTCTCTCGCCGTGTCCCTTTCTGTCAAATAAATAAAATCTTTAAAAAAAAAAGTAACAAAAGACAGATTGACAAGAGAAAAGAGCATAAATTTTTACCAAATTTTATTAGCACAGAAGTTCACAGAAAAGAAATGAAACTCAAAAAAGTGGTTAGACAACCCTCTGGGGAGCTTCCCTGATGTAATGTGAAACTGGCCCCCATAGAGATGGAAGAAACAGGCAGGCTACTCCAGGTTGGTAGGTGGCAGGTTTTAATAAGCTTGTCTTGTGCAGCAACAAGAACGGACAGATAGGGGCGCCTGGGCGGCTCAGTCATTAAGCGTCTGCCTTCAGCTCGGGTCATGATCTCAGGTCCTGGGATCGAGCCCCACATCAGGTTCCCTGCTCGGTGGGAAGCCTGCTTCTCCCTCTCCTTCTCCCGCTGCTTCTGTTTCCTCTCTGTGTCTCTCTCTGTCAAATAAATAAATAAAATCTTAAAAAAAAAAAGAATGGTCGGATAGATTCCTGTACCCGCCCACCAAATCTTTAAAGTTATAAAGAGGCCTTAACTGGGTTTAGTCACGTATACTATGCAGGTGTTCTCAACACCACATCACTATCTAAAGGCTGTGTCCTTGGAGCAGCCTCTGGGAATGGGAAAGGCAATCAGAACCTACCTTCCAAGGACAGGGGAGGGGATGCAGAGCCTCCAAAGGCTTGGGTCCAGCTCATGGGTCATCTGGCGGTCACATCTTTTCGATGACTTTCCCCAACAGGCTTCAAGGCATGACAAATTGTGGGGGAGTGACTAGGAAAAATATGGGGGAACTAATGGAACATAAAGGTTATTTAATAAGATATGTTTATGCAAACTTGTCTCAGTGTGATAATGCTTTTCTCAGCTCTTCTCAAAAATCATATGTCAACTATACTTCAGTGAAAAAAATAGAGAATTCTCTTCCTGGTGGGGGTGGTGGTTGGTGGGGGGGATACACTCACAAAGGGAAATTTATGCCCTGCTTTTAGGCAGGTAAGTGGAGGGCAGAGAACTCATCTTACATATCTTGACTCTCAGTTTGCCTTTAGCTCAAAATAACCCTGTGCCAAAGTGGCACATTTTGGACCTTTTCACTGGATAGAGGATCTGAGACTTGCCAACAACTGCGCTGGAGAAACTCAGATGTGTGCTCGAGCAGTGTTGGAGGGTGAAGGAGAGCGATAGTCATCAAGCCTGAGGGAAGAAGCTACACTTAGATTAAGCACTTATTGAAAGGACTAGTAAAATTGGGTTTCAAGTGATTGTATTTATTTGTATTAAAAAGACTTCCCTTAATTGTTATATTTAGAGACTAGTGTTTCATGATGTTGCTTAATGAAGAATTCTACTTTGGCTTTTAGAAAATATCTATGTTAACTGTATCCATGTGAAGAATAGCTGTTTTTACCACTAGACAATTTCTAAAGGACCATTGTCTACCTTATCTCAATTATGGGCAACATAACCAGGAAGAGATAAACAGCTTTGGGAGTACTGGACTTCCAGACACAGATCTGCAAAGTGACAGCAAATGTCATGATCCTCCTGCCTTAAAATAGCTTTCCAATCTGGAACCCCAGTGCTCCGGTTAAACATTAGCTGCATCTTGAATTATCTCGCAAATTGTACACACATTGTCATTTGCGTGTCACTCTGAAGGAGGTAGTTGATCAGATCATTTCTCTCAGGATAGAAGGGATCTAGGGCAACGTGGGAGCAGGGAGGCAAAGCAGAGGATGATGGAGAGCAGCAGAGAGTGAGGGTGCTGGGGGCTTGCTGACTTAACCATGTGAATATATTAAGTGGAAGCAATTCTCTTCTCAGGATTTATATGTTAATTTTTCTCTCCAATTTTGGAAAGAAAGGGATTGTAGTCGGCAGTTGTCCAGGTAGGAGGAGTATTTTGTGTACAGGGTACGTTCCAAAAGTCTCCAAAAGGTGACTGCGGTTTTTCTCCCATCTCTGCTCTTTCCCTGACTTTCTGGTACACTTTAGGTCATCAGCAATTCACTCGGAGGGTCTTCTGAAAGCCCACTTCGGCCACCGTGTGAGCCAAGGGCAAGTTACTAACATTCTCAGAGTGCTGGTTTCCTTAGCTGTAAAAGGGGACTGATAATATGTATCTATATATTATATATACATGCACTATACAATATTATACCACCGTATACAATATTATATATACAGTATACCATATGTTATGTATTACTATACACACACACACACACACACACACTCTATATACAACAGTGCACATAAAGAGGGGCAACATCTGTAAAATATCTAGTATGATCAAATGCAGGCCACTGCAGTTTGGGTTTTCAGAAGCAGAGGCTGAGGTACCGGCATATATTAGGGATCAGCTCCCAGGCGATACAAGAGGAGGAAGCAGGACTGGGCAGGAGAGGCTGACACCCAATGCAAACCCCACAAAGCCTCAGGCAACCCAGGTGTCCTGCGGTGAGTGCCGTCCAGATGAGTTGTCCCACAAGGGGCCATGATGGCGGGCCCTTCAGATCCCGCCTCATTCAACCCCACCGAGGTGGCTGCCCTGGGAAGGCTCCCCCGCCCCTTGTGTGAGGCAGTCCTGCAGCAAAGGCAGACCCCGCGCTGGCTTCTGGAGGCTGTCTGCCGGCCGTGTTCCTGCCGCGAAGCAGCGAGCACTTTCCCGAAGGCTGGGTGGCTCACCTACAAGTCTCCCCACATAGGCATTCAACAAACACGGCTCCTCCCTGCCACCAGAACCATCCTCTTTTTTACCTTTTCTCCAACTTCTTTCCATCCTCCATCTGTCTGCTTGTCTTGTACCTGCTTCCTCCGATCCCGCCCTGCCCGGCAGTCCTGAGAGCCTGTGGCTGCCCTAGGACGGGGTTTAGAAAGGGTACCTGGGGCGCCTGGGTGGCTCAGTCGTTAAGTGTCTGCCTTTGGCTCAGGTCTTGGTCCCAGGGTCCTGGGATCGAGCCCCGCATAGGGGTCCCTGCTCGGCGGGAAGCCTGCTTCTCCCTCTCCCACTCCCCTGCTTGTGTTCCCTCTCTCGCTGTGTCTCTCTCTAATAAATAAATAAAATCTTAAAAAAAAAAGGGTACCTGCTTCAGTGGCCCTCCTGTAGGAGTCTATTTAAACAGGAAGTATCTTAAACTTTTTAAAAAAAATCTCATTCAGATAATTTTCCAGTTACCCCCGACTCCTCTTTTACTTTGGTAGAGAGCAAAAAGCCGCCAGGCTCAATTCTGCAGTAGAGAGCAACATAGATGCCGGCCAGCTGGTGCTAACAATAGGGGAGAAGGCACTGGATGCCTTGCTAACAGATTTCCAAGAACACTATGGGCAGCCAAAACAAACAAAAAAACAAAAACCCACCATTTGGGCTTGTTTCTTTTCCCTCTGTTACCCTTCTAAGAGATAAAGAGGCTGACATCATGAACAGGGATATGAATTTGGTAACATTTGGGAGGAGGTTAATGTCAAGGGCTCTAGGAAACCAATATATAAATTAGAGAATAGGAGAACATTTAGCTTTCTCCATGGCTAAGACATGCGGAAGTTGCTCTGATAGAAATTTGAAGGGGTGCAGGCAATGGGAAACCAGAAGATGGGCAGAGGATGGGAAGCAGCTGTGAAGGTTCCTGTTGAGTTTGGGATTGTCTTCCTGCTATGACTGATCCTGGCATCATTCCCTGGAGATGCTGGCATGTATAAGTGTCCCAGTCCCCAGGTCTCTGAGCTTCTGGAATGGTGCGAATGGCAGAGAGAGTATGAGCATGTGCGTTGCTTGGACACCTTATAGAGAGTGCCCCTGATTCTGTGTTCTGGCAGTTGATTGGCTCTCTGTGAAATCTCCTTTATCTGGGCAGGAAAGGACCACCAGCTCCCTCCATGGACTGCAACTCTGAAATCCACTGCATAGTGGCCTCTCGTGGGCTAGCCTCCTGCAGGGGTCTCATGAAGTCCTGGGGAAGGGTGAGCTCCCTTTCAAGCCTCAGCCACTGAAAGAAAAATATAATTTTGGCAAAAAGTCTAACTTATTCATTAACTGAAATTTTATGCCTATTGATTACTAATGATCCATTTCTCCCTTCCTCTAGCTCCTGGCAACCACCATTCCAGTCTTGGAGTTTTAGGAATCTGACACTTTTAGATAATTCATATAAGTGGACTCAGGTCGTACTTGGCTTTCTGTGTCCGGCTTATGTCACTTAGCATAACGTCCTCAAGATCCATCCATATTGTCACATGTTGTATAATTTCCTTCCTTTTTTAAATAAAGTTTTTATTTATTTTTATTTTTAGAGAGAGAGAGAGAGAGAGCTCACACGATTAAGCAGGGAGAGGGACAGAGGGAGAGGGAGACAGAGAGAATCTCTAGCAGACTCCCTACTGAGTGTGAAGCCCAACGCAGGGCTCGATCTCATGACCCTGAGATCATGACCTGAGCTGAAATCAAGAGTCAGTTGCTTAAACGACTGAGCCACCCAGGTGCCCCAATTTCCTTCTTTCTTAAAGTTAAATCTCAGCCATTCTGCAGAAGCAGCCAGTAGTAGGACCCCAAACTAGTTCCATGTTCAGGGAGTTCAGGCTGGCGTCCCGGAGTTCCTTGTGCAGGATCTACATTTCATTTGGGAGCATATCAGCCCCCAGAGAGACTGAGCGGTTTGCCCCAAGTCTTGCCAGTTGTGAATAGCAAGTCCTGAGTCTTGGCCCCATCTGGCTCCATGGACTCCGGGTACATAGTGACCCTGGTTCTGATTTTTCTCAAATCAGAGAAGACACGGGGACATGGACATTTAGTCCCATGGAGACTCAAGTGAGGCTCATGGAATAAGCAGGGCTTCAGAGGACACCACTCATCCTTACTTGTGAGTGGTCGGACATCATGCTGCTCCTGCCTCTAGATGGCGCTGGCAAGAGCCGTGTGTGGCCGCCGAGCACCGGAAATGCAGCTAGTAGAGCGGTGACTGAATTTCAAGAGCTCAGTATGAAAGAAGAAGGTAAACTACGTCACTCATAATTTCTATCTGGATTATATTTTGAAATGATATTTTGGATATGTTGGGTAAAATAATTATATTTAAAATCATAATTTATAAAATGTTATTAAAATGAAATTGACCTGCTGCTTGTTCAATTTTTTTTAAAAAAGATTTTATTTATTTGACAGAGAGAAAGAGGGAGAGAGAGCCACAAGCAGAGGGAGCGGCAGGCACAGGGAGAAGCAGGCTCCCCGCTGAGCAGGAAGCTGATTCAGGGCTTGATCCCAGGACCCTGGGATCATGACCCAAGCTGAAGGCAGCCACTTAACTGACTGAGCCATCCAGGCACCCCTGTTTCTTAATTTTTAAAATTGCTGCTACTAGAACATTAAACATCCCCACATGGTTCACGTTACATTTCTATTGGATTACTCTAGATTCACCTACATCCCTAAATGCCTTTACTCTATTCTCAGCTTCTGCTTCTTCATTTGCTATCTCTGTTGCTAGTGGTGATGGGGCAGGTCATCTGCTTTGGACCTTGACATGTCTTTTTTTAAAATTTTTTAAAGTTTTATTTAAGTCACCTCTATATCTGATGTGGGGCTCGAAATCACAACCCCGAAATCAAGATTCACATGCTCTTCTGACTGAGCCAGCCAGGTGCCTCTGGACCTTGACATTTAACAAGTAATTCACAGCATGGGTACTATTTCATACTCAGGTAAGCACGGTCATAATTGAGTGCTCATAGGGGACTTGGCAGCTTAATGTCAATGAAAAAGTCTCCTGGGGTCATGCTTCATTCATTTAACAAATATTTATGTAATGTTTTCTTTTTCTTTTCTTTTTTATTTTTTGACAGAGAGTGCACACACACACACACACACACACACACACACACGCACATGCGAGCTTGGGGAGAGAGGGGAGGGGCAGAGAGGGAGGGAGAGAAATCTTAAGCAGATGCCAAGCCCAGCACAGAGCTCAATTTCACAACCCTGAGATCATGACCTGAGCCGAAATCAAGAGCCGGATGCCTAACCAACTGAGCCACCCACGTGCCCCCGTAGTACAAGTTTTAAAATTTAAGTCCAATTTATCTATTTTTACTCTTGTTGCTTGTGCTTTTGATGTCATAGCTAAGAAGTCTTTGCCTAACTTGAGTTCATGAAGATTTACTCCTCTATTTTTTTCTAAGAGTTTTATAGTTTTGGCTGTGATGTTTAAGTCTATAATCCATATGGGTTTAATTTTTGCATATAGTGTGACTAAAGGGTCCAATTTCATTCTTTACATGTGGATATCCAGTTTTCCCGGCATCATTTGTTGAAAAGACTATTTTTCCTCCCATTGAATTGTCTTGGCATTCTGGCCAAAAATCACTTGACCATAAATGTTAAAGTTTATTTCTGACTCTCAATTTTATTCTATTTATCTCTATGTTCATCCTTGTGCCAGTACCACACTTATGCCATGATTACTGTAGTTTTCCAGTAAGTGTTGAAATGAGGAAATGTGAGTCCTCCAACTTTGCTGTTTTCAGTCTATGATGTTTTGGCACCAAAAACATATCCTATCATCAAAGCCAAAATTCTAGGTAAAATAGTGAAATAGGCAATTTGGGGTAACCTCTCTCCCTTTTTGTGTTCCTTTGTATTCAGACTCTCCACGTGCTTTTCATCTATCTCTTCATCAAAAGTTTCTCTCTGGGGAAGAATACAATAAACTTTTTCTTATGTAGGTATAAATGACTAAAAAACCTTAAAGTTATTAGCATTCTCAGGAGAATTTGCTTTTCAAAAGAGGGGAACAAAAATGTCTTAAACCTGAAGAATCATTCTCTAATGGTAACATTTTCTTCATAAGTAGGCAGAGAAATCTCTTTTTATCAGCAGGGAAGTCCTCATACTGCATCTGAAATGACATGATGGATGGGCTGGTATATTGCCTATGCTCAAGGCTGGCTTTATCCAAAGTTAATTGATTTTTCTCTTCCCCAGTTGTGAGTTTTATACCCATTTCTTTCTTGCTTGGTGACCTTGGAAAATTAACCTCTATGAACCTCAGTATTCTCTTAAGTAATATGGGGAAATCATGCTCACTGCAAAAATGTCTAGCATTTAACTGTCGAAAATAAGACTGACATACATTTTGACTCGACAGATACAACTCCAAAAAGCAAATGCCCTCATTATTCTCTCTTCAGGGAGAGGTACGTTTTTTATTAAAGTGATATAATTTCTTCCTTATAACCTCCCTAGTGATGGCATGGGAGAACCATTTAGGAAAGACAGGTTTTATTAAAAACTATCTGCGAAAATGGAATGGAGATTCTTAAATCCTCCCTTCAACACCAACAACAACTCCTGATTGTGGGACATTTTGCTCAGTCACCTCTGATAGGGAACCAGAGTTTGCATTTGATCACATTTGTGATGACATGTAGCTTTTTACTTGCCAAACTCTTTCCGAGGATCAATATATCTGATCCTCAGAACACTCCTTTGAGGCCAACATTATTGCCATGTTAGAGATGAAGAAACTGAGCTCAGAGTAACAGACTCGAGACCCAAACCTTCTTTCCATGCACTCCACCGATCTGTAAGGCTGAGAATGACCTTGGACCCTAAGACTGCCACCCACACCATTCCAGACCCCAGATACTGATCTACTCTTCGTTGTATACATTTTATTGGAGATTTTATTTGGTCAGGGGAGTTTTTCTCTTTCTAGCAGCTTCTTTGTTGTTATTTTTTAAAATTTTAATTCCAGTTCGTTAACATTGTTATGTTTGTTTCAGGTATATGATTTTTCTTTATTTTAGGATGGAAAATACAAAACACCTGCATATTTTTCTGAGTTGTTACGTGAACCAGGTGAGTCTCAGTGTTGCTAAGCCTGAAAACCTCCCGATCCTGATGCTGCTGTAGAGCAGGACCGGGCTCCCTCTGCATCAAAGTGCCCTGGGAGCCTGGGTGAGAGCCGGGCGGGCCGCGCATTCCTGGACCTGTCCGGTAGATGGTAGCATTGTGCAGCCGATGCATCGTCTCCCGGGGCGCGCCCTTCTGTTTCCCTCCCCACCTTCCCAGTGCTTGGCTTCGAGGTGCAGGTAGCAGCGCCTCCGCGACTCCCCTGATGCTGCTGTGCTGCACTAGCTACAGATGGTCTGCGCCTGGCAGGTCACAACAGGTCTGAATCCACAGCACGGGGAGAACTCAGACTTAATCTGTTTTTGTGGCTCGGTGCGTATCCGTTGCTTTGGCTAACTGGCCCAGATCGTTTTCTATCCCCCCTCCTCTCTAGGAGAAACGTAGGGAAGGCTGATAAATGTCCCCCAATCTAAATGGTTTCCTTTCCCCACTCCTTTTGTGCTGTGAACTTTATCCTTAGAGGCTACCGTCCCCCCGCCGCCGCCGCTCACCCGCCCGGGTCGCCCCTCTCGCTCAGGGTCTTCTGCCAACAGAGGCTCCGTGTGCCCTACGATGTCGACTATAAGCCACTAGAGGGCACCATCGTCACGCGCTGCGCTGGAGCCGTGCAGGGAAGGCGGCGGGCTAGGTCCGGTGCGTTTCCTGTCCTAGACTTGACCTTGGGACCCGCAACTGCCTGTGTTGGAGGCAGTCCCTCTTCCTGACCAAGTGGGGTCTTTCACAGGGTGCTCCGGATCCCATACCTTCAGAAATCTCAGTCCATCTATCCTCCCCCTTCTCGCTTGTTTCTCAACCTCTCTGAATAGATTGACTCTTTCCCGCCAGCTTTTAAAGATTTTTATTTATTTATTTATTTGAGACAGAGAGAATGAGAGAGAGAGAGAGAGAGAGAGCACACGAGAGGGGGGAGGGTCAGAGGGAGAAGCAGACTCTCCGCTGAGCAGGGAGCCCGATGCGGGACTCAATGCGGGGACTCCTGGATCATGACCTGAGCCGAAGGCAATCGCTCAACCAACTGAGCCACCCAGGCGCCCTCCCACCAGCTTTTAAACATCTTAAAGTAAACTTTATCTTGGAGGAAAAAAAATCTCTGTAACACCAAGTTCCTCTCGGCTGTTAACCTCTATCTCTCAGGGCACCCCCCCCATGCCCACCCCAACCAACCGGTGGTTTGCTAACTTCCTCAATCCTCTTCCACCCTCTCCTCTCCACGTTTCAGAAGCTCATCCTTGCTGGAAGAGATCTCTTTAGATTTGACACACTCTCCCTTCCTCCAAACTCTATCCCACCTTGGCTAGGTCTTGGTTTTAAGACTTCCACTGCTCTGGCTCTTCCTTCCTCTTCTTCAGGAATTTTCTTCCTTGCCAACTCTTTCCACGTCCCTGGTCCCAGCATTCTGTCTTTAGGCCTCCTTCTCACTTTGCTCAACCTCCCAGAACCCATTTATGTGCATAGAGCCAAAGCCCGCCTCCACCTCTCCACTACCCCCATTTATTGCTCACTAATCCTGATGATGACCACATTTTCATCTCCAGTCAAAAATTCTCTTTTAAGCTACAGACCCATGTCTTCATTTTGCCAGACTAACAGGGGCTGCTTGGAATAATGTTGAGAAAGCAGTCTCTGGGCTATTCCGTTGAGGATGGTGGGCAATATTTGTCTCCTATATAGCAATGCTTGACCTCCAGACACCTCATGCTTCTCTTTCAAGGCTTGTCTGAGATTGAAAAATGTCCTTACCTTGTGCTTAATTAAAGATGCAGCCACTGAATCTAACCGTCCCTTCTCCTTCCACCCTCCAATCGAGGGAACCTGGCCACATGATCTGAACCTCTATCTTAGTCCTGGCTGGTTGGCCTGGGACAGGATACCTGGTCCAAAGCTATAAAACTGGGGTGGGAATGGGCTGACCAGAGCCGTCTTTTGAGATTCTTAGGACTGGAACACTGAAAGAAATGTTCTAGTTATATACGGAGAGCTCAGCTGAAAAGTCACATAAATCAGGGGAGGGGGCATGTGAAAGATAAGCTATCTGAGGCAGTGGGCTGTGTAGAAGCAGGAAGAAAGAGGCGAGGGTTAGAGCCCCAGAATGTCCCCATTTCAATTTTTCAAGAAACCCAGCAGTCTTCTCTGCCCTTGATTTCTGAACACAGGTTTTTCTATATTCTTTCAGTAGCTGCTTCACCTTGAGCCAGTCCAGAACTGTAGCTAATTGATGAAGAAGTAGAGGGCCGAAAAGCACAGAAAAAACAGACAGGCAGCAGAGAGGGCTGGCAGGGTTGAGCAGGCATCCCCACTGGACTGACAGAAGCTGGGGGGTTTAGCGTCTGGTGGTGATGGTGGCGGAAGCAGAGGCTGAGGTCCCCATGGGGAACTTACCCCTTCTGTTGCTGAGAATCTCCTCATCCTACCTACCCCTGGATCTTAGGCAGGTTGGTCAGCAATGGCTCTAAAAGTCTAATGTTTTTCGAAAGTATCACAAGGCTTGTGGCATGGGGTAATACCCAAAGACACAGCAGCATGAACATTTATTGACTGTCTGTTTTTGTCAGGAACAGAGGTGGTTTCTGGGGAGATTGAGGTGAATGATATGGTCCCTGCCCTCAAGGAGCTCACAGTCCCTCAGAGAACACAAACATCTACATGTAACACAGGGTGAAAATACTAAAGTAGAAGTATGTACAAAATGCTACAAGAATTTAAGAGAAGGAGTCATTAATTCTGCCTTTGATGGGGGTGGGAAGGAAACAGGGAGACCTTCAAAGGGGAAGTGACTTTTGACCTGGACCTTGAAGGATGAGTGGAATTTGTCAGAGTCGACGGGTTTGCATTCTGGGGACAGAGAGCAGAGGCTCAGAGATATACAAGCACATGGTGTATAGGAAGACTTGTGGTATTGCACTATGTGGGGTGGGGGTGGCCATGTTAGGGGCAGCAGACAATAGGGAAAAGGCAGGTGAGGGCCAAAATGTGAAGGGCCTTGAATGTCATGATTAGGAGCTTGGACTTCATCCTCACGACACTGTGGACCCAAAAATGTTCTTAATCAGGGAGTTGTGTAATCAGAGCTGCCTTAGGAAGGAAAACTGGAGGCTGTATAGAGGTTGTCTGCAGGGAGGAGAGAGTATAGAAGGTCAGTCACAGGATGGCTTGATCTCAGCGGTGTCTGACACTCTCTAGCAATATCCTGGAGCTAAGGTAGGAACGTGGGTAGGTCATAAATTATAACTGATTAGAAGGCCATACTCAAAGAAAGCTGAGGAATCCAGGCATGCTATTATCAACATGGAAGGTCAGTGGTTCTATTGCTATGCCATGGGATGCTGTATTCATTCATTCATTCATTCATTCAGCAAATATGCACTGACTATCACTCCAGACTAAGTGTGGCACTGGGTACCATGATGAGAAAGCAGGTGTGGCCCTTGCTGTCATGGAATCTTTCAGTGAATAAGGGAGACAGCTATTAATCAGATAATTTCATGACTGAGTACATGAGTTTCCCACTTGGAAGGAAAAGAATATGTTCTGTGAGTACATAACAAGGAACTCACCCTGGCCTCAGCTTGAGCGAGATGTGAAGGACTGTTGGGAGTTCACCCGAGGAAGGCAGGTTTCAGGAAAGGGAGCAAATGTGGCAAGGCCCTGTGGCCCAAGAGAGCATGGTATGGCTGACAAAGTGGGAGCCTGAGTGTGAGAGGAACTGCTGGAAGAGACAGGGACCAAGCTGTGCGAACTTGTCTTGTCGGGGTCAAGCTTAAGATAAAGTATTTGTCAGTGCCTGGCTGGCTCAGTTGAGAGAGCATGCAACTCTTGATTGCAAGGTTGTTTGAGCCCCATGTTGGGAGTGGAGCCTACTTAAAGAAATGATTTCTAAAAAAAAAAAAAAAAAAAAGATAAAGTATTTGTTTGAGGTGAACAGGTCAGTTAACTAAGAATGACATAGAGGTTGGGGGGAAAGTGGAAAATCTGAATTGCAGAATCAAGATCCAAGAAAATGTCACAGGTCTAAATGAAAAGTGCTGGAATTCAAAGAAATAACCAGAGTTGGCGAGGATGTGGAGAAAAAGGAACCCTCCTGTACTGTTGGTGGGACTAAAAATTGATACAGCAACTGTTGAAAACAGTATGGAGGCTCCTCAAAAAACTGAAAAACTATATGATCCAGTAATTCCACTACTGGGTATTTATCCAAAGAAAACAAAAAGATTGAAAAGATCTATGCACTCCTGTGTTTATTGCAGTATTTACAATAGTCAAGATATGGAAGCAACCCAAGTGTCCATGAATAGATGAACAGATAAAGAAGATGTGGTGTGTACAACACACACACACACACACACACACACACACACACACAGAGAGAGAGAGAGAGAGAGAGAGAGAGAGAGAGAGAGGAATATTACAGGGCCATAAAGAAGGATGAGATTTTTGCCAGTTGTGGTAACATTAATGAACTTAGAGGGTATTTTATGCCAAGTGAATTAAGTTAGACTGAGAAAGACAAACACTATATGATTTCACTCATATGTGGAATCTAAAAAACAAATGAATAAACAAACAAAAAGCAGAATCAGACCTATAAATACAGAGAACAAACTGTGGTTGCCAGGGGGATGAGGAGATGGGCAAAATGGGTGAGGGGCGATGGGAGACATGGGCTTCCAGTTTTGGAATGAATAAGTTAGGGGAATAAGAAGGACAGTGGAGGGAATATAGTCAGTGATATTGTAATAGGGATGTTTGGTGGCAGGTGGTAGACAACTAGTGAGCAGAGCATGGAGAGAAGTTGAGACACTATGTTGCACATCTGAAATGAATGTAACATTGTGGGTCAACTGCACCCAAAAACATTTTTTTAAAAGTGATGGGGTTCAACACATGTAAAGTTCTACAGTTAGGTTAAAATTTTTTAATTGACTTTCAAAGATTTATGTTTAAGGATGTTTATCTCTGCATATGTATAATAGTAAAAAATATGGAAAACGAACTCTCACGATAGGAAAATGTTTATATATCCTATGTATACAAAATTGGGTTCAAATGCTAGCTTCTCCATTTACTAGCCATGACATTAACAAGTTACACAACCTCTTTATGCCTCAGTTTCCTTATCTAGCTATCTTCCTTATCTAGCTACATAAGCACTACACAAGTCTTAGTTGTTATTATTACCTATTAATATTATGTTTCCAAATATGGGTAATGTCAGAAAATGCTCCAGTATATGGTTGGCTCTTGAATAACATGTGTGTTAGGGATGCTGACTTCCCCATGCAGCTGAAAATCCACATATCACTTTTGACTCCCCAAAACTTAATTACTAGTAGAGCCTATGGTTGACCAGAAGCCCTACTGATAACATAATCAGTTAACCCATATTTTGTGTTATATGCTGTATTCTTATAAAAAGTAAGCTAAAGAAAAAATATTATTAGTTATAAGAAAGATAAAATACATTTATAGTGCTGGACTATATTTATTGAAAAAAATCCATATGTAAGTGGACCCACGCAGTTCAAACCTGTGTTATTCAAGGGTCAACTGTATAATGTTAAATGGGAACAAAATCTACATTATGAAGTTTAATCCCCTTTTGTTACACACCATGTGGGTTTATATTTTTGTATAGTGTGTAGCTTCTGCTTTGTCAGCTTGGGGTATAAAATATGGTCATGTCTCCAGTGAACCCAGCAGAGGCCCTATCTCACTCAGCATGAAAATGTTCTTCTCTTTCTCAGTGATCCCCTTCTTGTGATGTACTTAAGGCTCCTCTGCCCACTTTATTCAGACTAAAGAATACGTGCCTTGTGGAGAGTGCCCAGGAGAATCTTAGTCCACTGTGGGCTGGATTTGCTTCTTCCAATATTGGTGTTTAGTGACCACTCCCTGGGGCTCTCCCTGGCTGTGCTATCACAGCTGGTCAGGCGATAGTTCTCACTGTGCTGGAAAGAGGAGATTTCTTCTCACGGTTCTGTGCCAATAATGGCCTGGGCTCCCAGGGTTTCAGTTTCTTAGTGTGCCCTCATATACAGTATTCTAAAACCCATGGTGCCCAGGTGACTGCTGCAGTAGAGGGTTCCTGTCTGGGCTACGTGTTATGTCTAAACTAAAACACCAACACTTCGGTAATCTGGGCTCCTGTGTAAGACTAACGGACTCATCAGAGATGTTGAAAACTAGTGAAGCCAAGAAGAAGTAGTTGGGGTCTTGATTTCTTTTCTCCTAGGAAGCTTCTAGGCTCCCTCTCAGATTGGCTCACCTACTTTCCAGTGACATTTGCCTTTACTAGCAGTGGGGTGAGATGGGCAGCCTTTGTCAAGAAACATGTTTCATGACAAAGAACATTGTTGCCTTATGATGGGTGCCTCTGCCTTACATCTGCAAACTTGAAGAAACTGTCCATGTGATTGTTTCCAGAACAAAAATGTGTCCCAAGATGACTTGTTAGACATGGAAGTGGCTGGCAACTTTTAACTTGCAGATTTTCTTGCTAACAAAAAATTTTAAATTCTGTCTCATCAGGGACACTGCTGCATATTCATGAAAAAGAAATTGACTGGAAAGAGCTATATCACAATATTAACCGTGCTTACCTCTGGGTGGTGGGATTCCAATGGGCTGTTTTCTTTTTAATATATTTTGTTTTGTTTTCCAGATTTTTGACAATGAATATGTATTACTTTCACAATTAGAATCATAGATTCTGCCAATACATTTATTTAAAAAAAAAAAACATAGTCATTTGAACAGATACCAGATGGGGACATCTGTGTGAATTTTTACCCCTAGATCCGTCCCAGTTATTCCAAATGACAACCCCATTTTCTGCAGGCAGTTATGGCTCTCCCATACTACCACTGAGAGGTCAGTGGGTCTGTTATACAAGAGTTGCATATGGCAACAAAGAGGGAGGTTTCGCATTAGCCTTTGTGTTGGGCTCTACCTCAGAGTTCCAAGCCCTTCAACCACTCCTCTACATATTCTGCCATTGGGAGGTATGTATGAGATCCCCAAGACTACCATTTGGAGATTTGCTTGAAGGACTCACAGAACTCAGAAAAGCTGTTATATTCATAGGTACGGTTACTTAGAGTGAAAGGATACCACAAAGGAAACCTGCAAAGGAAAAAGGTGTATAGGGTGCAGTTCAGGAGAAACCAGGTGTGAGCCTCTAGTTGTCCTCATCCAATGGAGTTGCACAGATACCACTCAATTCCCCCAGCAGTGATTCGTGACAACACACATGAAGTATTGCCAACTTGAGCCTTGGTGTCCACGGTTTGAGGGGTCAGTCATGTAGGCATAGAGTGCTTGTATAACTGACCTTAGCTACTCAGTCTCCAGCCTCCCCAGAGTATGGCCCAGGATCTCAGGCAAACAAAAATAGGCATTTACCGTATTTTACATTGTTAACATAGACTGTCATGGCCCTGGGCCCCAGGTATGCAAAGATACTCTTCTTAGGTAGGATATTCCAAGGGCTTACAGGTTATCTCTCCATAACTGGTTAAGGACGAATCCTTTCTTTCTTCCTTTTTTTAAATTTTATTTATTTGAGAGAGAGAGAGAGAGAGCACGTGTGGCATGTGAGCACAAGCAGGGGAAGGGGCTAAGAGAGAGGGAGAAGCAGACTCTGCACTGAGCAGGAGCCCGAGGGGATGGGGGCTCCATCCCAGTAAGAGTGAGTCCTTTCTTTGAAATGTGCAGAGTTTGAGCACCCCAAGCCTGCTGAGTTAACCTTTTACTGCACAGGAGATGAGGTTTTACAAGCTTGGGCCTAGTTCCCTTTTGTCTGAATCTCTTGGATACTTAGAGTTTTCCTATTTTTCACCCCTTTTCTAGATCATGGTTTTGTTCTCCTCCTGACTTTATACGCTCTCTGAGGGCCTGGTGGAGGCAGGATTCCGCATAGGACCTTGGGTTAGCTTGACATTCTCATGGTCAATATTTTATATCTCTGAAGCTGCGTTCCAGCTCTTGTCTTCCCACAGGTCTCTGTGAGACCCCTGGAGATGGGTTGCATGGGCTATGTGTCTGCTTGGATTAGGGTTTGGACAGTTGATGGCCTATACTGGTCCCACAGCTCTGCCCACACAGTCCTGTGTCCCTCCAAACCTGGGTCCAGTTCCTTTCTCCTGTGATGAATGCCACTATCTTGTAAAGTAACTTACTCCCTGCTGGGTGCAAATCTTTAACATATATGAAAGTCCTGTGTGAGGTTGATCAGAAGTTTCTGTTTTTTAACAAGTATGCAGATGCCATTTATTTGGTTCATAAGTACAATATAGTCGTAATTGAGTTTTAAGAAACATCAAATATAAATAACCCCAAACTGTAACAATACACAAAAAATGGCTTCGTACACAGACACACCAAGCACTACAAGCTGAAAACTTGAGTAAATTAACATTGTTTTACATGAATATACATAGTGCCAGCTAACATTTAAAAACAAGTTTCAGTGCATAGCACTTGATACTTTTTTGAATCTGTTTCAGTCAGTTAAGATTATGAAAATGGTTAGATCTAGGTTAAAAAAAATTCTTCTAACCAAAAATAAAGGCATACTATTTATAACCGAGTATCAACTTTACTAAACTAAAATATTTTAAAACTGTTAAATGATACCTAAGGGTATTGACATTAAAAAGGCAACATGCATTGGGTTGTTTCATCTCATGACTGGTCATGCACACACTTTGTTCAAGGGTTTTAAAACTATATTCCTACTTTCAATACAATGTTTATAATTGTTCTAGCAAAATGAATGCTTTTTTAAAGGGAGCAGAATCATCTTCAAGTCACTGGTGTCAATTTTTTCCCTTTGGAACAAAGCACATGACAAATAATCTGGTTCTGCCCAGATGATCTACTACAGCAAGAGGTTCTGTTTAGAGGCATTTCTGTTCAATCTAAACCTATAACATCATCAGGCTCTTCTGTCTGTTCTGTACGTGACCTCTCTGCACTGATATTCTTTTTCTCATCTAATTTCCTCTCTCGACTTCTCTCTTCTTCACTGATGTCAACATCATCTAAAGGACCTTCTTCATCTGAATCAACCATGAGCACATCATCTTGCTCTCGTGCAGTGGATGTGGATGTGGAAGGCTGAGCTCCAACGTCACTGCCATTGGTTATGCTTTTGGCAGCATCTTCAGCTTGTTTGGGCCCCATGTCTTCTGGGGCACCACCAACAACTTCAAATTCAACACCCTTCCCTAGGTCCTCACTATGAAGGACGTTCCTCAGTGAAGCATAGTCCTGGAGGAAGTCATCTGCTTGAAGCAGGCTCCCATGTCCAATTCCAAATTCTGACAGCTTTTTGTGATTATTAGCTTCTGTCTCTCCCTCTTCTGAAGATATTAGGATTGTTCCTCTCCTGTCTTCAATTTGGACATCTGGTGCTACCATAGCAAATTTTTCTTTTACTATCTTATCCTGTAATGTGAGAACAGTCACCTCTGGCTTGCTGGCATGTAATGTAACAGTTAGGGTTGGGAGGATCTTGTGCACAAGGCACAAGAAACCTCTTTCTAGGGTTTGGTTGATTATTCAAACAAATTGTTCTACACTGGTCTGTTTTTCCTGATAAAATCTTTAATCCCTCTAATACTATTAACCCAGCAATCACTGCATTAGTTGTAGAGATGGCAGGAATAATGTCCCCTGCCATTGATTTTATATCAAATCTGCTCTTCATATTCATAATGAAAATATGCATCCTGAGGTTTGCAGCAGAGGTAACAAAAAGCATTGCAGATGGGTCATCCCTGTCCCATATGAGCTCAGCTCCATCCCCTTTTTCTGCTAAATTAACTCTCGAAGTCTCAGTGCTCTTTGAAAAAAGATGTGCATAGCTCTTTACATCTAGAAACTGCTGGTCTTTCAGACCTAACTGGGGTTCATTTTGTTGATCTGATGTATTTGTTTCTTCTCCTTGACTTTGTACTTCAGCCCTGTCCAATGGAGGCTTCCTTTTCCACCATAGTTTGTCCATTGTCGACAGATACTGGGTATCATCTTTAAAAAGTGTGGTAAAAAGTTTAACCAGATCATAGCCCATTCCTTAGTGGAAATATGTTTAATGTCACCATCTTCATTAGATACTCTGGCTCTGGCTTCAGCTTCCACTAGTTCCCAGGAAGCTTCAGGTCAGCTCTGTCAGGGCTACTTCTTGATCAGCGTCTTCTTCTCCAAACAGCTGGTTGAACAAATACTTTACCCAAATGATGCAACATATAGGTTCTGAAGGTATATTGTCAATTTTACAGCCAGGAAAATTTCTCTGGGTAGGTTTGGGATGACATTCATAACACTCAGTTACACCGTTTTTGATGGTCATTACTTGCCCAAGGTAACCCACTTTCAAGAGGAACATCAGCTGCCAGACATATCCTATTAACATGGTTGTGGGCAGCTCTGTTGTCTAAAGCATTCATAGCCAATATTCAACAATATAAATTGTTGAAAAAATTCCACATTATACTCAGGGTTCATGATGCTGTTGGGTAAAACTGTAGTACACTTTCTTTGGCAACCTGGGTCCTTGAACTTCCAACATGTTTCTTTTGAAACAAAACCTGTCTGTTGAGGTTGCTAACATTGATAGTATCCAGGTCGAAGTGGGAGAAGCTGGTGAGCATGTGGCTTTTGAGGAGCTCACAGCTGATGCCACCCACATCCACCAACAGCACCTGGCCCCTGGCCATGGCCTTGACCAGCTCCTGGGGCCTGATCACAAGTTGTTTTTTTGAGAGGGAGAGAGAGACAGAGTGAGCACTAGCGTGTGTGAGCAGGGAGGGGAGGGGCAGGGGGAGAGGGAGAGAGAGAATCTTAAGCAGGCTCTATGCCCAGTGTGGAGCCTGACTCACAACCCTGAGATCATGACCTGAGGCAAAACCAAGAGTCAGACAATTGACTGAACCACCCAGGGGCTCACTGATCATGTTTTAATGAAAGAACCGGGAGGTAGTCATTAAGAAAATATTAGGCAGTATAGCATTTTGGGAAGAATGACAGCTTTGAATTCAAACAGGGCTGAATTTGAATCCTTGCTTAGCTATTTCCAAGTTCTATGAACTTGAGCAAGTTGTTTGCTTTCTGAATTTTTTCATCTATAAAATGGGATTATTAAAATTGGCTGTGCTTATGATTAGAAATAACATATGCAAAGTGGCTAGCCCAGTATCTGGCATATGGTAGGCTGCAATGAATAGTAGCTACTACTCCTATTATTTTGCTATGATAACAGAGTAGGCATTTCTAGATCAAAGAAGGTAGTTTCATTTGGGACACATGTTCACTTTGGAGCATTCCACTCTAAGATTCTAAGATGTGTGGGTGTGTTTGTGTGTATTCATGTGAGTGTATATGATTGAACATTAGCAGTCTTTCCAAAGATGGTGGTCAGGAGGGCAAAGAGTCTGGAAAACATGTCATATGAAGGAAATGGGGATATTTAACTTGGAAAAAAGACAGCTTAGCTTGCGCTGCCTTTAAATATTTGCTAGTTACCATTTAGAAGCAGAAGTAGACACGTGTGGTGTAGAGATCCAAAGGAGCTGCCCAATAGGTAAACTCTAGGAAGGCCAGACCCTGCAAGATACAATTCTGGCTGTCTAACAATTAGAGCTGCCCAAGAGCAGAGTGGGTTGTCTCGGCATTGTCCTGGCCCTGGAATTATGTGTTGGCAGATGTGTGATTTCTGTGTACACAGAGATTTCCACTTTGGATGAGAACCTGGCTGAGAATGAACTCCAAGGCTCCATGTCTTTAGTGGTTGTCTTGCTCATTTTTCTTGTTATGATCCTGCAGGAGGCACCACTCATAAAAGGCCTCTTGATATTAAATACCACTATAACTTTGAAGGAACTGCAAATGCTCACGGAATGTGAAAAGTGAAGTCTTCTTCCCTTATACCTAGTTGTCTCCCTAGAATGAAATTTCAACTTGGTTTAGGAGAGAGTGTCCCAGCAAGTGTTTCTTTTCAGAATGATTAAAGTCTCTGGGCCTATCTGGACTCATTCATTTTAACTATTCCATTTCCCAAGAATATCATCTCATTACTTTTTCAATGACCCAATATTTTCTGTACAAGTGAATGAGTCCAGAAAGTCATTTGAGCCATTGATTATTTTTGGTGACCTTCTGATCTGTTCTGAATCCCTTTTCTTTTAATTTCCATTTATGTCCTCTGGTCTTGTCATCTCTTCTGAGCTGAAAATAGTAACTTGGCATGACCTTATTATCTACCATTTAAGATTTTATAGTCTTTGGTTAAATTTCATCTTAAAAAGTGTTGCTAGGGTAGACTGTAGTTTTTTGTTGTTGTTGTTTTGTTTTGTTTTTTAAGGTGGCTCTTTGCAGCTCAAATCTGTTATCACAGGACTAACTTTACCACCCTTCTGCAAATATGTCAAAATTTCACTTCATCTTTTTGATAAGAGCTGGCTTCAAAGTCAGCCTTAAGAAGATATACCTATTTGCTTAGAAACAGAGAACACTCCTATTTGAACCTGTCTCCAAATCTGTTTGTGAAAAATTTTGATTTACATGGGATTTAAAATGCCACTGGGCAAGGCAACATACTAAGTGGTGTTAGTTAGATCTTAAGGTGGCTGAAGTGATCAGTTCCTTTGCCAGGAGTACATTTTAACGTGGGAGAAGAGATAGGGCAATAGGATAACTCTGGGCACTTATTTGGCCAAACAGTATTCTCTTAGCAAACATTTATGGAATGTCTGGGTATGATTTGGCAGTAGAATATGGAAATACACACCTAAAAGACACAATACTTAACTTCAAGAACCCCCTGTGCAGGTGGATGGGGCTGTGCATTAAGACACATGGGAAAACATAGACATGCAAGTTTCAGAGCCTAGAAGACAGACTTCAGATTTTGAGAAGAACAGGATCTGGGTGGCCCAAAGTTGCTTTTATACTCAGAAGTGGAGAGAATGAAGACAAAGTGGTAGAAAAGAATAATTTTCCTCCAGCTCTCTTGGATGATTTTTTTCACTGAGGAGTAACAGTTTTAGACTTTTTAAAAAGATTTTATTTATTTATTTATTTGACAGAGAGACAGAGAGAGAGAGGGTGGGGGGAGAGTGTACAAGCAGGGGGAGCAGCAGAAGGAGAGGAAGAAGCAGGCTCCCCGCTGAGCAGGGAGCCCGAAGTGGGGCTCAATTCTAGGATCCTGGGATCATGACCTGAGCAGAAGGCAGACTTTTAACCAACTAAGCCACCCAGGCACCCCCTCTTTAGATTTTTTTTTTTTTTGAAGATTTACTTATTTGAGAGAGACAAAGAGCAAGAGCGAGCACAGCAAGCACACAAGAGCGAGGGGGAGAGGGAGAGAGAATCACAAGCAGACTCCCCGCTGAGCATGGAGTTGTCACGGGGCTCAGTCTTACAACCTTGAGATCATGACCTGAACTAAAACCAAGAGTCGGAGTCTTAACCAACTGCGCCACCCAGGCTCCCCTAGATTTTTTAATTATCTATTATGTCCTATCTAATTGGGCATTGCTCAAAACCCATGCAGTCCTTTGAGGTTTGGGCAGGACTTCTGATGTCCTCAGGGCCTGTCTTTGTTGGCAAATCCAATTTAAGAGAAGACAGCACATCTGCAGGAAAGGAAGAGACTCCCCTTTCTTCATGGCTAAAGCCCTTCTCCTTCTCTGTGTCACCAACTCCTTTTAATGTTTCCACGCCCAGGTCACATTCCACCTTCCCTGTGACACCATCTCTGAACACCCAGCTGGACCTGAGCTCTGCTTAGCTGCAGTGCACTCAAGCATCATTCTCCAAAGCTCTCCTGTTGTGCTTGGTACTCCCTGCCTGGCATTGGGAGCTGTCCATTCCTATTTAGGGTGGAGATTGGCCATGATCATGTCACCCTCATCACTCTCAAATAGTGGGAGAAAAACTACCAGGTGAAGGTGCTGAGGATTTCAGAAAGGACAACATTCAGACCTGCCCTCTGTCAAGGGCTTGTAATCTAGTACAGTTTCTCTCCAAATGAGGTTGGCTGGTATTAACTGAAATCTATGAATTCTATAAGAATTGTGTTTTTCTTTCAATAATAATTAAGTCTTTTTATCAACTGTGAGGACTGAAATTATATTTTGCAATGATAATTTGCTACTGATAGATATTTCAAAGAATAAGAATGAAGCTTAATACCCATGTATGGTGATTAATATAACATAATGAAATAAAATTAAAAAAAAGAATGAAGCTTAAATTGAGGTTTTGTAGATAACCTCTGGGGTCAAGAGACTGTTATTTCTCCAAAAGAAGTCCTTATATTACTCAAGTTTGAAGGACGTTGGTTTAATTGATTTCATTCATTCATTCATTCATTCATTCATTCAATAAACATTTATTGTATGCCTATGTGTTATGTGCCAGGCACTGTGTCAG
Organism: Zalophus californianus; assembly: GCF_009762305.2. Classification (NCBI taxonomy): domain Eukaryota; kingdom Metazoa; phylum Chordata; class Mammalia; order Carnivora; family Otariidae; genus Zalophus; species Zalophus californianus. The sequence goes on from NC_045596.1 coordinate 45,246,770, forward strand.
GTACATGAACAAGTGGTTAAGACATGTTCTAGGCTCTGGAATCCTAAGTGCTGTTACTGACTTACTAAGTAACACCTTCCACATGGGCCAAACCATCAATTTCTCTATGCTTTGCTTTCTCCATCAATAAAATAAAGGTAAGAGTAACTTACCTATTTCTGTCTCTGCAGAGGTGTAGAAAAGCACCCTGGGATTAAAAAAAAAAAAACCCTCCAAAGAATTACTTGTATCCAAACTTGGTGTTTCTAAGTCAGCTGCAAGTGCTAAATCCACATTTCTTCCTTCCTCCTGCTAGTCTCAGTGGGGGGATCTGGGGCCCATGGAAGGTCTCAACCAGCTGTAGCAGAAGTGGGTTCTACACTGCAGAGCAGATTTTTCACAAGAGCTATTTTCAGATTTGTTTATGCTGTCACCAACCTCCAATTTCACATTTCACAAACTCCCATGGGGCTGAGGAGTTATTCCCTAGGAATCTTCTCTGCTTTAGCAGGAACTCAAGGGCAGCATGCTGATGGGTCTGGTGTTTAAAGAACAATTTGTCACAAAGCTAAGGGGCTTTTTGCTCATTCTAACACTGAACAGTAAATAAATGCCAGACTAGATGGAGACATAACCTGGGACCTTTTTACACAGAATTAATATGAATAGCCATTAAAATAGCACATTTGCAAACTCACACCCACTGAATCAGTTCTTGTTAAAAATGCCACTGCATTCAGTGGCAATGCAGTCAGCAAGGACTACAGCAGGACACTTACACATATCAGAGTCGATCTCTAACAGGGCCACTACCTTGTTAGGCCTCTACTACTGGAGTAGCAGGTGGGATGAACTTTGCTTTAAAGGGATGAATTCCTTTTTAAATATTCTGACAGATGTGGATATAGGATCATTCACTCCAGTTGTGCAAGTTTTTCTGATCCCGAGCATCATAACCAGCAATTTCCAAAGCCTCCATGCCTGGAGCCAGACCTCCGGGAGTAACTAAAATACATCATTTGTGGACAAAGTGGTAGACACTGGGTGGTCCTATCAGTGGCTGCTCTGTGTGGAGCAAGAACTGCTAGGGACTTTGGGTGGGGTGGGGGTCATCAGACCTTTATTTATTTAGCCAATATTTATTGAGGGTCTACTTTGTGCCGGACACCACACTATATGCCAGAGAAACAGGTCGATCAGAGGCAGTCCCTGCCTTATAGATGCTTATAGTCCAGGTGGAGATCTTGGACAAGTGAAAAGAGGCAATTCTGATAAAGGGTGGTCGGAGTGATACAGGCTGCTTGACCCAGTCTTGGATGGTCAGAAAAGGCTTGTTGGAGCATGGGTGTTCAAACTGAGACCTTGAGGATGTATAGGAGTTAATAGGTCAATTTGAGGGAATGGTAAAGTGTGCCATGTCCCAAGGTGTGGACAGCATGTCAGGTTGGAAACTTATTTTATCTTTATTATTTTAAAGATTTATTTATATATATGAGAGAGAGAGGGAGGGAGAAAGAGAATGAGAATCCCAAGAAGACTCCTTGCTGAGTGAAGAGGCTCACACAGGGCTTGATCCCTGAGATCATGACCTGAGGTGAGCCCAAAAGTCAGACACAAGCAACTGAGCCATCCAGGTGCCCCTGGAAACTTATCTTAGATTGGCTGGTCAGAGAGTACAAGATGGTAGGATAAGAAATGAGATAGGAGAAATGAAATCCTTGATTACATTGCCTCCTAGTTATTTTTCCCTGCACTCCTTCCCCCCAAAAGACATGGCAGGTACATGTGAGAGTGTGTGTTGTGTGTATGTGTGTGTGTGTGTGTGTGTGTGTGTGTGTGTGTGTGTGCGTGCACGCACACGCACAATAAAAAAACACAAAACCTCAAGTAACCTTTTCAATTGAAATGTTTAGTTTGCTTGGTTGGAGGCTCTTCAGAAATGAAGTGATGATCTCTTCACTTGCTCCAAGTCAGGCTGGGGAAAACATCACCTGTGAGGCTAGTTATCACAGGGGCTGTGACCTGGTATTTGCCAAGCTTCCAAATTCTCAACCAAAAATTTAGTTTTTAAGAAAGAAAATTACTATTTCTATACCTCTGTATAGAAACAGAAGGAACTATGCTGGAGGGATGCTAGGAGCAAGTCTCATATGTGACTACAAGAACAATGGGAGGGATGGTGATAATGCAGATGGGCCTGAATTCCAACCTGGACCTGAGGCCAAGGGTGGGTGTGAATGTGAGTTTGGGGCCTCTTGGCAAAGAAATGATTAGCAGGGAGGTTCTACTGTACAAATATTATAAATAAAAAATTACATTCTATTTTCTTTCTCTCTGATTAGAAAAGATACATGTTCAGTACAGATGATTTAGGAAAATATAAAGGAAATTAAAGGTTACCTATAACTTTCATCCAGAGGCAACCATCGATAACAGTAAGTGCATTTATGTTTGGTCACATCTAAGTGTAGGTATGTTTTAAAAACAAAATTGGGAGCCATATACTTTATGTACTGTTTTCTGACTTGATTTTTCACCTAAACTATATTAGGAATATTCCACATACCTTTATGGATTCTTTGATGACCTGATATGTAGTGGATGTATGGTATTCTGTTATATACTATAATCCAGCCAATTAATGATTTTTTGGACTTTCAGGCTATTTCCAAATTTTGACTCTTATTTATTTTCTTGTGATGAATATCCTTTTTATGAATCTTTCTGCGCATTCCTCAGCCTTTTCTTTGTTTTTTTAAAGATTTTATTTATTTGACAGAGAGAGACACAGCGAGAGAGGGAACACAAGCAGGGGGAGTGGGAGAGGGAGAAGCAGGCTTCCCGCTGAGCAGGGAGCCCGATGTGGGGCTCGATCCCAGGACCCTGGGGTCATGACCTGAGCCGAAAGCAGACGCTTAACGACTGAGCCACCCAGGTGCTCCTCCTCAGCCTTTTCTTAAGACAGTACTAGAAGCAGAGTTACTGGATCAAAGAATGTGGTTTTTTAAAACTTTTATTGCTAAATTATTGTCCAGAAATTTCATGCCACATGGCATGTTCAGCCAGGTGTAAGAGAATCCTCAACAACACTGCATGTTATTAAAGTTTGTTTCACTGGTTTGTTTCTGTTAGAAATAACATGCAATGATGGGTCTGTGCACTGGGTATTAGGAGCTAGGATTTGAGGTCTAAAGATTCCAGACCCTACTTTTTTACAACACACTCTAAATTAACTGCTAGATGTGAAAGTGCTTCGTTAACTTGACGAGACACACAAATACAAGAATATGACTGTGGTTGTCGTGTCCAGCTGAGTTGGGTCGAGCAAAGTTGCTGCTGAGATGCAGTCTGGTGTAGTAGAAAGAGTACTGACTTTGTACATACTCACACCAAGTCTTTGCTCCAGTATGTAAGTCAGCTTAAAATGCTATTGAAGATTAGGTAGCTTAAACAATAGACATTTATTTCTTACAGTTCTAGAGGCTGGGAGATCCAAGGTGTTGGGCTGATCCAATTCCTGATGAGAGCTCTCTTCTTGATTTGTGGGGGGGCTGCCTTCTTGTGGAGCCCTCATGTGGCTGTCTCCTATGTCTTCTTGTGAGGGTACCAATCCCATTCGTGAGGGCTCCACCATCATGCCGAATTCCCTTCTAAAAGTCTCACCTCCTACTATCATCACATTGGGGGTTAAGGGCTTCAACATATGAATTTTGGGGAGGCACAAACATTTAATCCATACTGGTAAATTTGGGCAATTTATTTAACACCCAGAGGCTCAGTTCCTTCATTTGTAAACTGGGAGAATAATGCCCACTCAGAGGGTTTTTGTAAAAATTACATTATATAATGTGTGTACATGTAACAGGTACTCAATCAAAGAGAGTTATCAGCTCTAATTACCAATAGGTAATCACTTTTTATGTTTCTGGATATTACTTAGAGGGATAATCTGTTTAGAAACAAAAGTGGAGTCCACCCCTGCACAAAGCCTTTAAAAATTATTGAGAAATGTACATACACACACACACACACACACACACACACACACACACACACAGCTGATATAAGAACAATAAAGGGGAAAGGGATTTCAGCCTTTGTTGAAGGTGTACTGTTTTAGATTCCTGGACCCAATTCCTGTGTGTGTGTGTGTGTGTGTGTGTGTGTGTGTGTGTGTGTGTGGTGGGGGGAGGGGGTGGGAGGCCTCCCACAGAACACCAAGAAATTGTTGGATACCAGGAGGGTGTCCAAGAATTCAGCTTAATTCTGACACTATCTACCTGGAGATAGCATCAGATTCTACAGGCTAAGGGGTCAGTCCTATAAGACTGGCTCCCCCAACCTACACACCCCCCCACCCCAGGGGTGGGTGGTCAGATGACAGACGCACGTGCTGGTTGTCACCTGGACTTCTGACTGACTATAATTCAGAGGCTCCCATGACCTCCTCTTTGCATTTGATTAATTGGTAGAGGGGCTCACAGAACTCAGAGGAACATTTTACTTCCTAGATGACCGTTTTATTATAAAAGGAACTGCCAGATGGAAGCGATGCTCAGGGCAAGGTGTGGGGAAGAGGTGTGTAGCTTCTACTCTTCTTGAATCTCAATGTGTTCACCAGCCTGCAGGCTCTCCAAACCTTATCCTTTTGGGGTTTGATGGAGGCTTCATTCCATAGGCATGACTGATGAACTCATTGGCCGTTGGGGATTGAGCCAAGCTCCACTACTTCTCCTCTCCCCGGAGGTCAGGGGGATTGAACTAAAGATTCCAAACCTCTCCTCACCAGGTTGGTTCCTCTGCCAACCAGGCCCCATCCTTAGGTGGCCAAGGGGCATTCCGGAAGTCACCACATTAATGTAACAAAAAAAGCCTTGATCACTCTTATCACTTATGAAATTCCTAGGGTTGGGGCGCCTGGGTGGCTCAGTCAGTTGGGCAGCTACGTTCGGCTCAGGTCATGATCCCAGGGTCCTGGGATTGAGCCCCGCATCGGGCTCCCTGCTCAGCAGGGAGCCCATGTTAGGAGAGTCTCAAGGGGGGATATTTGCATTTTAATAGGTAGCTTGAATATGGAAGAGCTTCAGACTAAAGCAGTGAATCCTCACGGGGGAAGATAAAGGCAATTTTGGATGGGGTGAGGGTGTGTGAGATCTGAAACAGGATCAAATCTCTCCCTCTGCCTGCCGCTCTGCTTACTTGTGCTCTCTCTCTGTTAGATAAATAAATAAAAATCTTAAAAAAAATTCCTAGGGTTTTAGAAGCTCTCTCCCAGAAACAAGAGCAAGACCAAATATGTATCTCTTATTATAAATCACAATATCACATGTACCCTGGGGCATAGTGAGGGTCCAGTGGTTGATTATCATTGTCATTTCTTCAATGACTCCTGTGTTTTGCTTTAGTATTTTTTTAAAGACACTGAAGAAATCTAGAACTCTGAGGGTTAGTCCGATCCTTGGCGAACACTGCTCATGGGCACACAAAGCAACATGATTTCAGTTTCTACATTAATTTTCATATTCGTTTTCAATGACCCTGATCGAAAAATTCCTTCTTAGAACTTCATTTGGGCCTTACCTCCGACCCGATTCAGTGCGCAATGTCCAGACTCTCTCCTTTGCCCCTTTCCCTGTCCACTCACCCGCTGCCGCTTCTCCTTGCTTTCCTGAGGTCTCAGCCACAGCTAACTTCAGAAACATTTTTCCTCTTTAAGTCTCTGCTCCACAGGCCGCCCTCTTCCCCTCATCATTTCTCATTTCTCACCGCGAAAATCTCTCTCTCTTTATGGCTTCCTGAGACCTGAAAATAGAAGTAATTTAAATTTGGCAATTATGACAACAATGAAACACCTTTTGTGAAAAGTAGAGTTTAAAATGCAGGAGTTTGCTGCTCTGGAAACCTCACTCTCTTTCTGCCTTCATTTTGTGGATACACCTGCGGGGGTGCTTCTAGGGTCACTCCTGACCCACTTGCTGAAACCCGAACAGGCAAAGAAAGGGTGACTTCTCCACTTGCAGGGGTGAGGGTGGGGTCAGCCAGAGGTACGAGGTTCAGGTTCAGCCTAGCCTCTCCTACCGAAAATGAGCTTCCTAGCCCCCCTGTGGAATCTTTGCCCTCCCACACTCCACACCCTGCACCCGGATTGTTCCTTGCGCCAGTCACGTGGTGGTATTAGGTCGCTGGAATCATGGAGTGGGGGTTGGGGGTGTAATTTCTCCTCTGCCAATGACAAGATGAGTCACCTCCTATGGGCTGCTCATGGCAACCTTTTTCTCCATCCTTGAAGCTGGGCCTCCTGAAGTCTTCACCCCCTCTGTTATGAAGTGTCTTGAGTTCTCCAAAAGTCAGCAGCAAATGTATTAGTGCATATTAACATCCTACTTTCCTGGCACACAACTAGGCTACTACTTAAACAACCGGCTCCAAATCTGCTAAAATCGGGTTTCAGGAGGAGGACATGGGAAGCCTGTAATGTGGAGCCCATCTCCCTACAGGTGCCATCTGTTCTCATTAGAGTGATCTAGCAGCTTCAGCTGGGGAGGGAGGGGCCTCCAGGTGCTCAAAAGGAAGCCTGCTCGTGCATTATCCTTTCAGAGACTTTGCTTTTATGTTTGGTTTAGTTTTGTTTTTGTCTGCCAGGCTGAAAGAGAGCCTATCCTACTTTCCAAGAGAACAATTGCTCCAACATTGTAAGAAATTAAGACCCTGGGGGAAAAAAATCTCGTTTGAGAGGGCTTGTAATGGCTCCTTGACCACATGCTGTGCTGCCCAATTTATAACAGAGAAATATTACAGAAGTTGGGAACCGAAGTTGGTGTGCGCAGCCATTGCTTAAAAAGGGATGGATGCTTCTTGGGGATAGTGATCCTCCCCCGACGCCCCCCAGCATTTATTCAGTCTGTAGAGAGTCTTTCTGCCAGGCTCCCACTCCTCCAGTCAAGGAAGAGCTAGCCCCATTCATTGTCCTCTGCATGCAGAATGTGATAATAATTCCTCTGAGACTTAACGGGGCTCAGGAGAATGTGATTGAAGTCCCGCTGGTGACTGGAACTGCCTTTTATGCATCTGTGCGGGGTTATCCATTTCACAGGTGTTTTCTATTGCCAGACTGTGGGGATGCCCACTGAGTCAAAAATATATGACCACGAAGGTAGGCCTTTTGGAGGTGTCTTATGTCACATTTTGGGAAAAGCAGGGGAAATAACAAGAGCATTTGGCCTCAAATTTGAAATGATCTTTTCCCAGATCTTTTATTAAAGACTTTGCCTGCAAGGTTGATCTGAGGACTAAAGCATGACCCCAGGTCTCCCGCATACCTTCCTCCTCTCTTGGGGTGTCTTTCCTGCCGGTCCCCTCCACCTCTTCCCAGGCTGCTGTTCTGCCTCCCGTCAAGTGCTTGGTTTGTGTCTCATGTCCCGTCCACTGATTCCTGTTAAAATGTTAGCCCATGTTAGGAGAGTCTCAAGGGGGGATATTTGCATTTTAATAGGTAGCTTGAATATGGAAGAGCTTCAGACTAAAGCAGTGAATCCTCACGGGGGAAGATAAAGGCAATTTTGGATGGGGTGAGGGTGTGTGAGATCTGAAACAGGATCAAATCTTACTGTGTATGTTCTAAGATGCATTGATGTGGCCTCTGAGCAGAAGTCAAAGACTGAATGAAAGGTGTTTCTTTCTGTTCCTAACCCTGGGAGCAAACAGGGGCTGCTGTTGGGAGCACTGTGAGCAGTGACCGTACTATTGTGAGTTCAGATTTAGCAAATAAAAGTACAAGACGCCCAGCTACGTGTGCATGTCCAATAAACAATGAATACCTTTTTTTTTTAGCATGAATATGTCCCATGTGATACTTGGGACATATTTATGCAAAAAATTCTTGTTTATCTGAATTCAGATTTAACTGGGTGTCCTGTATGTTATGTGGCAGCCCACTACCACACTAGCCTGTTGTTAAAAAATAATTTCTAAAAGAGATAAAATCATAACTCTTATACAAACATAAAATAAACATGTGTCAAAGGCTTTTATTTTATTTTATTTTTTTGGAGGGGGCTATGAGGGGCAGAGGGAGAGGGAGAGAGAATCTTAAGTAGGCTCCACATGAAGCGCAGAGCCTGACACGGGGCTTGATCTCACAACCCTGAGATCATGACCTGAGCTGAAATCAAGAGTTGGATGCTTGGGGCACCTGAGTGGTGCAGTTGTTTAAGTGTCCAGCTCTTGGTTTTGGCCCAGGTTGTGATCTCAGTGTCCTAAGGTGGAGCCCCTTGTCAGGCTCTGTGCATAGTGCTGTGCTCAGTGCTGCTCAGCATAGAGTCTGCTTAAGACTCTCTCTCTCTGTCCCTCCTCCCTGCAATCTCTCTCTCTCTAAAATAAATAAATAAATCTTAAATAAAAAAGAGTTGGATGCTTAACCGACTGAGCCACCCAGATGCCCCTGTCAAAGGTTTTTTTTTTTTTTCAAAAACTCATTGATTAGTGAGAGAACCAGTAAGATGGGACAATTGGTTCAAAAGAGAATTTAGCACCCACATAGACACACACATATATACAGACAATCAGAAAATGCTGAAATGAATTAGTTAATAGAGGCAAAGGTAGCCATATTCATAGGGCAATAATCAATTGCACATTGGGCAAAATTAATTTGCATTTCTCTGGACAAGAGATGTGGGCATTACTCTCAGTTTTCTACAATTTGCGATAGGCTATAAAATAGGTCAAAGATAATGAAGGCACAGAAAACCAGGAAGGGTGTGTTAGAATATCCAGTACTCACTTTTGCCTATTTTAAAGTCTTTTACAATTTCTCCTGACAGTATCATGATCTTTCCTATCTCAGGGCCTTTGCACATGATGGTTCTTTAGTAATCTTGTATTTGTCGTTGATTATCTCAAAGATCATTACCTCTGGGAATTCCTCTCTGACCCTTAATCTGGGTTAGATTCATGCTTTACAACATAGGAGCATGCATCTTTCATTAGAGCATTTATGTCAGTTTTGAATTTGTGCTTTTTACTGAGGTCTATAATTCCTGGCGGGAGCTAGCCTCTGTTCTCATCAGCTTCCTCTTTAATAATTATGCTCTGCTCGTACTTTTCTTCTTTCTGTTACTTGACCATAACAAGTTCTTCCCTGCCACAGGGACTTTGCACCTGCTGTTCTCTGTGCCTGGAATTTTTTTTCTCTTGGCTTTTGCATGGCATGTTTCTTTTTCATCACTCAGGCCTCAGTCTGAATACCACAGAGGCCTATCCTGATCATCTTATCTAATGATGCTCCCCTCCCCACCCTTACTTTCTATCCCAATGGAACCTTAGCACAAATCAGAATCCCTTCACAGGCTTGTTAAAACACAGATTGCTGGGGTCTATGCCCAGGGTTGTGATTCAGTAGGTCTGGGGAGAGGCATGAGGACCTGTGTTTTATTTACTTTTTTATTTTTAAAGATTTTATTTATTTGAGACAGAATGAGAGAGAGAGAGAGAGCACATGAGAAGGGAGAGGGTCAGAGGGAGAAGCAGACTCCCCGCTGAGCAGGGAGCCCGATGCGGGACTTGATTCTGGGACTCCAGGATCATGACCTGAGCCAAAGGCAGTCGCTTAACCAACTGAGCCCAGGCACCCAGGACCTGTGTTTTAATAAGTTCTTGGGTGATGCTGCTGTTGCTGGTTTGTGCACCACTCCTGGAGAAACAATGCTCTGATTATTTTCTTTCAAAACATAACATTATTTCCTCCCTTTTACTGATTTTCTTTCTGTCTCCTACACATTCAAAAGCTCCACATGGGGAGGGCACATTGATGACACTATTCTCTGCTTTATCTCCAGTACCAAGGGCAGTGCCTTGTTTATAAAAGATGTTCGATGAATACTTGTTGAATGAATGAACCATTTTCTCTCTTGTTCTGTATCATTACAAAGGGTTTGTTCACCAAAGAACTGCCGAATTCAGGTGCTGACACTAAACCAGAGGGATTGGCTTTCATCATTAAGATAAGTTTGTGGAGGAGTGGTCTTGATAAACCACACCAATATCTGATCAGTAACTTGTAGAAAGACCAGTGTCTGTTGGGACTTATGTTGTCACATGCGCTTTCCCACCTGTCTAGGGTCAATGTCACTAACCCACAGTTGATTGGATGACATCAGGGCTTTGGGTATTGTTGGCAGGGTCTAGACTGATGTGGGTTTTGCTAAGACCAGTGCTGTGGTGAGCAATCAGAAGATGTGGGCAGGTAAGTGTGGGGAGGGCCTTGTGCATTGGCCTCAGGTGTGTCTCCCCATTGAGGCAGCTTGGGAAAAATAACAGGGAGTAGGGAGCAGGGCCGTCCCTCCTCTAAGCTGGGCTACAAGGAGGTGCTCTTACATCTTTTGTCTTGGCATCTTCTTAAATGTCTTAAGGTCCTTTGCCCTTCTGGTCCTAACTCCTGGGCCTCCTGATGCCAATATTTTGTTCCAAAGCCCCCAGTCCAGGCCTTAGAGCAGCCCTCCAGGTTCTACTCTCTCTCTTTTTTTTAAGATTTTATTTATTTGAGAGAGCGAGAATGAGAGAGAGAGAGAGAGCACATGAGAGGGGGGAGGGTCAGAGGGAGAAGCAGACTCCCCGCTGAGCAGGGAGCCCGACGCGGGACTTGATCCCGGGACTCCAAGATCATGACCTGAGCCGAAGGCAGTCGCTTAACCAACTGAGCCAACCAGGTGCCCTCTACTCTCTTCTTTATCATTCCTCTAGGCTTTCATCTTACCAGGTTAGTGGTAAACTCAAGCACCCTTGAGAGTGAGAGAGACAATATGGCATAGTGCTTAGTCCTTGAAAGTATGTGCTTTGAAGTCAGCCCTAGATTCTAATCTTATTCCTGCTAAATACTGTGTGTCCTTGAGAAAGTCACTTAACCATTCTGTACTTCAGATGATGGGGATGAAAATAGCACTAAATCAGAGGGTTGTTGCAGGTATAAAAGAGATGATACTTGTAAAGAGTTTAGTACCTGTGCCCTGTAGCTACCAGGATAATGACCTAATACTCCTTTAGGAAAATAGCTTTCCATTTTAATGATGGACTTTGGTAGATGCATGCTTTGACTGCAAGAGTCTTTGCAGGTCAGATGTCTGGGGGCCTTCAGATGACAGCATGCTAGCAGATGCTCATTCTCTGTGTGGGTTAAAAGAACCCTCTGCAGATCTCTCTGGGGGACAGAGCACTGGGGACTTGGCCATTGGCTCTGGTCCTAAGAAAGAAGCCCTCACAACTGAGGATAAGATAATAATAGCAATGTTGTATTCAGGAGCATTGCTTTAAATAATCCTCCTTAATAGCTTTGCCCCTGGCGTGTGACAGGTGTTTACATTATTAAGTAAAAGCGTTTAAACAGCGACCTCCTTGGTATAAGGGTGAAGGAGATTAAAATCCAAGCAGTGCTCCAGCCATTTAAATCAGTGAGACTTGTCAGATCTGTAACACATGAGCTACTTAGAGGGCGCAGGCACCTATGTTTTTGAGGTTCAACTAATATCTCAATATGCTCGTTCCTTCAAATCCTGGCCAGGCCCTGGGTTGCTCATTAAAGGCTGGTCTAGCCCCAGCTTCTCTGCCTTTGGAACCAGCATTATTTTATAGTTGCCTAAATGTGCACCAAGTAGTTATGCTATTAGGGAAGATCAGAACTTGGGTTGATTTCTGCTTAGAGAAATGACCTTTCAAGGAATCCCAATGCTCAAGTCCCTTAGCTCATCAGAAGCAAAGACCATGAATGCTATCTCCTCCTCTGCTTGACTTCACCCAGTCTCCCTCTCTTGAGCTGGGTTCTTGTCTTTAGCCAGAGCACTGGCAACCCCACATCCACCAGCAGTATTGGGGAACCAAGTCTCTGAGACCTAAATCTTGTTTGCTTTTGTTTTTAAACTTCATACTACCACCTTGAATTGGAAATTTTTTTTCTAAAATTAGACTCTGTTTCAGCTTCTAAGGAACATTCACACAAGCATGTGTGTGATGGGAAGAACATGGTCCAGCCCAGTTCACAGCCATGGGTTTCACCCGATTTTGGCAGACACTGAGTCAACACAAACATAATCGAGCATGGCCCCGGGGCCCCAGATGGGCTGCACAGATGCTAGGTTACAAACATGTGACCAGGAGTGACTGACTATGCACACAGGGGATGCCTGGGGCTCAAGCCCCGTGTGGGGCCACCCCAACCTGGGGCCCGTGTCTGTGTCCCCCCCAGTGGGTGGCAAGCGCCTGCTGGCACATATGCAAACTGGTGGGTCCCGGCAAACACGTGTCATCTGTCCACTGAGAGTTGTGGCAAACCCACCATATGACTCCCTGTTGAGTCAGGCTGCCCACGAAAGGAACTATGTGAAGGTAGGGCTACATAGCAGAGTTTACTTACTCCTTCCAGTTGCGGCCTCATGTGTGGGCCTATTCCTGATCCCTGAGGGACTGACCGCTCAAGCCTTGGCTTTGGATGTACAGGTCCAGCAGAGGGTGAGGAATTTCCTTTCCGGATGGTCTGAAGGTGACCTGACTTGAGGAGTGTTCTCTGCTTCAGAGGAAAGCCCTCCTTCTACTCATAGCAATGACATAAGGCCACGGCCTCTAGTCTTTACAGAACTTCTTTGTCAAAATGCGACATCAAAGACTTCACTGTGAAAACGTGATATGTGCAAAGGAAACCTGGCCACTCTCAGTGTTGGGACCAGCAGTGTGGGCATCGCCTTGGAGCATACTAGAATCGTAGTATCTCAGGACCCCAGAACAGCTGAAACAGAATCTGCATCTTAACAAGCTCCCCAGTGATTCGTGTGTATGCCAAAGCCCGAGAAGCACTGATACACACAAAAAGGCTCTTTTTGTCCACATCAGCCTCCTGTCCACACAGCCCTCTCCACCGTAGGAGACCACTCTGGTGAAGCCTGGCTCAGGGAAGAAAGTCTTGTAACATCTCTGTCCCCTGGAGCTGAGGAGGCAACATGACCTCTGTGGGGTTTTTCTGGATTGTGGGCAGAATGAGGGGGACCTTCTGCTCAGATAGAGCAAGGGGATAATGAGACCAAGTCATGAGTTGGAGACTACCGCACAAATTAATTTGCTTCTTTCCATAATCAGGGTCAGTACCTCTGACATCATCCTACCAATAGTGTGTAGGTCTCCATGGGGCCTGGAGCAAGACCATCACTGAGGCAGCAGCCTCTTTTAGGAAAAAGCCCTAGTGAAGTAGTACAGGGAAAAGTACAGGGAAGTCTCCCAGACAAAGCAACACTTACTCAGGTTAATTCTGTCAAAAGTCCATTCACTGAAAACAATACCTCGTGGATGTTCGATTGCTTAGTCAGTTTAGTCTCCACAGCTGCTTGGAGGCCACTGGTGAATGCAGTCTTGGGTGCTAAAGGAATTCAGGTTTTTATCCATAGAGGCAGTAGAGACCCTCATATCCTCCATTTGCTAGCTCTGACTGGAGGCAAGGGATTTCACTTCTCCATTTCTTAGTTTCTGGATTTTAAAATTGATTATCAGAATGGTACTGATCTTATGGGTGTGTTGTAAATACTAAGCTTATATTCACTCTGTTCACAGAAGGTAAGAATTATATTTCAGGGCCTGGGTGTCTCAGTTAAGCTTCTGCCTTCGGCTCAGGTCACCATCCCAGGGTCCTGGGATCGAGTCCTGCATTGGGCTCCTTGCTCAGCGGGGAACCTGCTTCTCCCTCTCCCTGCTGCTCCCCCTGCTTGTGCTCTCTCTCTCCCAATCTCTGAGAAATCAATAAAATCTTTAAAAAAAGAATTATATTTCAGGAGTGGAAGGAATCTCAAAGTCACCGTATGGAAAGGAGATGAGAAAGGAAGAACCACAAAGAGAAAAGCCTCCTTTCATTTTGCCAGAGCCCCAGATTCCAGCTCCAGGTCTGTCACGGTGGTCCCGAACAAGTGTAACTTCCCAGGGCCTGTGAGGAACTCTAGACAAAATGTGAGCGAGGAGCAGGTGTGTGACGGTGCAGGTCCGAGCGAATGGAGGGGAGAGATGTATATACTTATTGTGGCAAAGTATCAGAAGATCTGAGGTATCATATCAATAGTGTGGGAAAATAATATGATGGTTGATTCTTGATGATCACTATTGTTGGGAAGGAGAGCCACACAGCCAAATATCATGGCGCGTATTATACATATCATGTTGTGGCTTGGAAAGATGGCTCACTCAGATGGTCTCATGTGCCCCCATGCGCTGCCCCTCTGTTGCTTGACCCTGCCTTTACCTCCCATGGCTGGCAGGGTGCCAGGGGCAGAAAAGGTCCCATCACAGAGAGGATTTTCAAGAGCCACCAATAACACTTGCCAAGTACATGTACTTTCTGAGGACTATTCATTCTTGCTGCTCAATTCCTGGTGCTTAAGTAGAGCAGTGTTTCCTACCGACAAATGATTTCAGAGGGGGAGATCTTACGACCTTGTAAATATGGCATCATACATTTGAATATTTTATTCTGGAAGCTAACTGCTGAAAGCAAAAGTTAATTTTTTTTTTTTTTATCTTCCCTCTGTTTTATCTCTGGGAGAAACTAAAAATATGGAGAGGGTTTTCATTTGGCAGCGTTGAGCTTCCCTTTTCTCATCGTTGTCCCTTTGATCTTCTATTCTCTGTGTTCAGGTTCCCCTTTGTGCCCACCTGAACCATGTGAAACAAATCATCTTAATTACTTCAGGCCTGGCTTCTTCCTCTAGTTCTCATTTTTTGAAATTCCTGCGATGGTTACCAAATAAATCTGCGAAGGGCTCTAGCCCTTGGAAAAAGCAAGGAAGGCACCTGCAGCAGCAAGAGGGATTTCAAAGTTAGTTAAAAGGCACAGGAGGAGTGAGGGAATGGAAGGAACCTCTCTGGTTTTCAGCCTGTAGATGTAGTGCTGACTGTACTCCAAGTCTGTGTTCACTGCAGGGCACAACTCTCACACCTTTGCTTGTAGAAGAGAGAATCATTAATGCTGTGTCTCCTTGGCTTGGTACCCAGAGCTCTGCTTCTGTCAGCTGTGCCTGCAATACTGGAGGAACACGTACCCTGTGAGAAAGCCCAGGTGGGCAGAGAAAGGGGAAGGAGATGGTAGTGTGCTCTCACCAGCTGGGGCTCCCTGGCTTAGCCAGTAGGAGGCCCCAGGCAAGGCCGGGGTAACAGGAAGGTGGGCAACTCCAGGGACCTGTCACTGAGTCGGAGCCGGGTTTTGTGGGGCTGCATTTTAAGTGGGCCATTCTGAATGAAGACCCTCTGGCAGAGAGGTGCTGAGGCAGGCCAAGCTGTTGATCCTGTGTGCTGGGGGCTCCAAGGGGAGGTAATTAGGAGCAACGAGCTGAAACTGCTGCAAAGAAAATGTAAGCTGCGCAGCATAAAAACCTTCCTAACAGTGATGTCTATTAGCCCATGGCATCCTCTCCTAAGGGAAGTTGCGAAAGACCCATTACTGGAGGCATTCAAGGGGGCCTGGTAACACCCGGGCAGAGGGGAGGGGGTATGCTGGGAATGGCATTTCTCCTTCTCAGGGCTGGGGCCCTACCAGAGCTGGCCTGAGGCGAATTGCTTGAACCCCCACCCCTTCAGTCCTGTTGGAAGAGCCACTTAACACAAACTCTTTCAGCAGGATCATTTCACCTTGAAGTGGTTTTTGCCTCTGCAAAAGGAAGGTGCTGTGCATGCATGTCTGCAAATACACACAGCACACCCCACAGCCCCTCAGGTGTGTGTGGGGGACTGCTGGGTCCAATCAGAGAAATTTTGAAAACAAAATTTTCACTGGTTGGGTGATGGTTTGCAAAATATTTTTGAGGGGGTCTTGTTTGAGGCAGATAGATTTACTCATCTAGCACATTTAATTTTTAAATCACAGTGATGGGGGCGCCTGGGTGGCTCAGTCGGTTCAGTGTCTGCCTTCGGCTCAGGTCATGATCCCGGGGTCCTGGGATCGAGCTGCATCGGGCTCCCTGCTCAGCGGGAAGCCTGCTTCTCCCTCTCCCTCTGCCTGCCTGTCTGCCTACTTGTGATCTCTTTCTCTCTCTCTCTCTGTCAAATAAATAAGATCTTTAAAAAAAAATCACAGTGATAAAACAGCTTTGTGTCTACCAAATAGAAGATGTCACTCCTCTACCCCCTCTCCCTGATGGCCCCGGGGTCCTGGAGGACTTTGGAGGTCACCCAAGTGACCAGGAAGTCGCTTTTCCCGACACAACCATCACTGCTCTCTATATGGTTCTAGTCACAAAACGTAGTAGTGCGTTAAGCACCCTAGGTTGATGAAATGATTAGACTTGCCCCCGCCCCCAGGCCAATGCTTTATACTCTCTTCCTTTATACCCCTCCTTTCCCTCCTTTAGAAGGGCTTCTGGCAGCTCCAGGCCAGGCAGCTGCTTAGAATGCAAAGCTAGACTAAGTAAATAGCTGGAACTTGTTGCTTTGGGCGCTGGCTCACAGTTGATTCTCCAAGGCCAACAGTCCCGAAGCCTTGTTGATAGCTTTATGCAATACTGCTCATGTTCACCATCTCCATCTTATGTTGGATGATCAAGGGCTCATTTCAGGATAATAGCCATTGCGTGACCTCCCTGTCTTTCTACTTGTTCATTCAAACCAATCCTTCCACCATAGCCAGGTCCATCTCTGCAAACTACCTTTTCATCACGATACTTGTGCAAAACTTTTCAATGGCTCCCCATGCCTTTCAAGGCAGAGTACTGGGCTGAATACACATCATTTTCTGCCTATAAAAACAGTTGGTTCTGGTAATATTTTGAGAGATTCACACCTATTCATTTCAGGAATTGACTAAGATTGACATTAAGAACTGGCTGTTTGTTTTTTCATGATTTTTTAAATTTTAAAATATATCTAAACATTTACATTGATAATCAAGTTACATTCTGAATCCTTTATCTTTTTAAGCACAGCCGCTTCTAAAGGATGAGTGGTTGGAGTAGAACAGTGGTTCTCAGCCCAGGCTGCATGTCAGAATTATTTGGTAACTATTGCAAATTATGGATTCCTGGGTCTGAATCTTTGGAAGTGGGGTCTGGGTATCTCATTTTCTAAAGAGGTCCTCAAGTGTTTTATTTATTTATTTATTTATTAAAGATTTATTTATTTTGAGAGAGTGAGAATGAGAGAGAGAGAGAGTACATGAGAGTGGGGAGGGTTAGAGGGAGAAGCGGGCCCCTCGCCGAGCAGGGAGCACGATGCGGGACTCAATCCCGGGACTCCAGGATCATGACCTGAGCCGAAGGCAGTTGCTTAACCAACCGAGCTACCCAGGCGCCCCTCCCCAAGTGTTTTAGACATGCAGCCATTGTTGGGAATTATATTAAATTACCTGTAAGACTATCATTTCAGATATTTCTGGTTCTCTAATTCTTACACTCTTCCAGGTCAGCTGAATACTTCCTAGCTGGCATGAAATTGGATCCTTTTAGTTAGGGTCAAGATACAATATTAGATCCAAATAGACACTACTTTTTTATGGCCATTATAACTCTAAACAAGATTTTAATTTCCTCTGATTCCTCCCCTGCCTCTCCATCCAATTTAGCCAATCTACAAACATTTATTGAGCACCTACTATATGACAGAGGCCACATTCTAGAACTGGGGAAAGATACAAGGGTGAGCAGGGAAGACAAGGAAGCTGCTCTCATAAAACATATTCTAGAATTAGGTCCAGATCAATATGAATCTCCTCTTTGTCTTGTTTGACTCTTTTCCCCAAGCTTTCAACCATATTCTTCTGGCTACTCATTCTCATTTCATACCAGGGCATCAACATAAAGTCCACTTTTATACTTGGTTACCTTTCATCTATAGAAAAACACTAAATTAGATAAGAAATTGTGGAGTACAGTATCTAAAAGGATTCATGGTGTTTTCATAACAGGAGGGATCAATATCCTTTTATAACTAAAAAGGTTAAGGAATCTAACCATTTGGATGCATGTATTTTGCTCTATGTATCTATATATTTAAAACTAAGTCTTACTTTCTACTGGTCGTCTGTTGTTGCTATCAGCATTCACGTAGTCTCTTGTTAAATGTTAGGAGACATTTATTCTCTATTCCTATATTATGTGTGTGAAATTTTTCAGTGTAACAATCCTAGCTCTCCTACCCCCTAGTTCCTCTCCCTTTACCCCAGGTGGGGGAAGAGTGACTTACCTGAGAGGTGAGTTTTGGTGCAGTGGCTGAGCTCTTTTTCCTCTTCTGATGTCACCTATCAGTATGCAGAGAAGATTCCGTGCTTCTCCTTGTCATAAATCTGATAGGGACAGGCCTCTGTGGGAGACTGCATGTCTGTGATGGGGCAGATTCATCTAGTTCAGGAATGAGCAAACCCACTTAGTGGACAGACCTAAACTCATGTAATAAAGGTAATCTTTTGGTGCTTATCTGGCTCCTGGGTCCTTCAAATGGTTCCAAGGGTGGGGCATTGAGCCTCCTCAAACCCCAAAAGTAACCATACATTTCCCCTCTAAAGAACCACCTTCTCCCACTTAGTTTGGATTAAGTGAAACTGATTCCACACATGACACCAAAATTAGTTCCCCCTGGCTACAATGATTAGTTTAAGGATGAGCATACGACCTCCTAATCAATTCCAATGAGCCACAGTGATGTTTTCCTCTTAGGGGTACTCTTGATCTTATCTGCTGGGACCTAAAGAGGGTACAGGGGTTAGAACCGTCATTGTCATTCTGTCCACCATGAAGCTGAGAGATGGAGAAAAACAGTCCTGATGACATTGGTTGAATTCAGAATTCAGCCGTGACTGAAGCTGAGTATGCCTTTAGACTTTTTATTCTAAGTGAAACAATAAATTCTCTTTTTGCTTAAGCTAGTTTGGGAAGTTTTATGCTACCTGCAATGGTAAATGAGCCACACTTCGTTTTATTATCACATTGTTAGTTTTGATTGAGTTTAGAAGCCCACAGATCACCTCTATAACTCACTTTAGATCCCAGGAGCTAGAGATGACTTTAGAAAGTACTAATTACTACAGGGAGAATAGTTAGTTTATAATGTCACAATATTAATTATTTTAGGCACTTTTCATTACTTATTTCCTTTGTCTATTTTTTTGAAACATAATTTGATGTGGTATTTGACTCTGGGAAGTCTTTAATCTAAAACTTTCAAAATGAAAACAGCTTATATTTTCCTTCTGATTAACTGCAAAAGAATGAATCTTGTTTTCAAGTTATAATTATCAAAATAAATATCCTCAAAGAAACAACAAACTCTTTGGGGGAAGTTACTTTAGCTACCTATCAAGATAAAAGACTAGAATTTTTTTTTTAACTGGGAATTCTGGTGAAGGTTAAATATAATCAAAAGGGTGTTGAGATTTTGGATGAGCAAGGAGAAGGGAGAAGAGCCCTCTGATAATGGGGAAGGAAGTTAGCAGAGGAAGAGCGAACCACATTCATAGCTGCTGAGATGCAGATATACACAAAAATAGGTGTTCTCCTTTCCATTTTGTAGAATTTTTATTGGGAAGTGGATGTCCTGCCAGGGACTATGTTTCCCAGCATTCTCTTCATCTAGATATTATCACGTGGCTAGTTTTCACCAATAAAACGTTGAATGGAAGTGATATGTGACACTTCTATAACAAGGCTTTTATTTTATTTTTTTAAGATTTTGTTTATTTATTTGACAGAGAGAGATAGCAAGAGAAGGAACACAAGCAGGGGAAGGGGGAGAGGGAGAAGCAGGCTTCCTGCAGAGCAGGGAGCCCTATGCGGAGCTTGATCCTAGGACCCTGGGATCATGACCTGAGCCGAAGGCAGATGCTTAATGACTGAGCCACCCACGTGCCCCAAGGCTTTTAAAAAGTAGATTGATCAGCTGTACAAACATTTTTCTAGATACATCTCCTTTGGCAAGCAAAAATGAACTATTGGGACTACACCAAAATAAAAAGCTTTTGCACAGTAAAGGAAACCATCAACAAAACAAAAAGACAACACACTGAATGGGAGAAGATGTATGCAAATGATATGTCCAATAAGGAGTTAATACCCAAAATATATAAAGAAATTGTACAGCTTAACATCAAAAAACAAATAATCCGATTAAAATGGGTAGAAGACATGAACAGACATTTTTCCAAAGAAGACATACAGATGGCCAACAGACACATGAAAAGATGCTCAACATCACTAATCATTAGGGAAATGCAAATCAAAACCACAAAATCATTTCAGAATGGCTAAAATCAGAACAGAAGAAACAAGTGTTGGAGAGGCTGTGGAGAAAAAGGGACCCTTGTGCACCGTTAGTGGGAATACCAATTGGTGGAAAACAGTATAGAGATTCCTCAAAATATTAAAATAGAATTACTATATGACTTAGTAATAACACTACTGGGTATTTACCCAAAGAAAATGAAAACGTGAATTTGAAAAGATATAAGCACTCCTATGTTTACTGCAGCATTATTTACAATAGCCAAGATACAGAAGCAACCTAGATGTCCATCCACAGAGGAATGGACAAAGAAGAATATATATATAATGGAATATTACTGAGTCATAAAAAAGAATGAACTTTTGCCATTTCCAGCAACATGGATGGGTCTAGACAGTATAGTGCTCAGTCAGTAAGAGAGAGATAAACACCATATGATTTCACTCATATGTAGAATTTAAGAAAAAAAAATGAACAAGGAAAGAAAGAGACAAACTAAAAAAACAGACTCTTAAATATAGAGAACAAACTGGTTGTTGCCAGAGGGGAAGTGGGTGGGGGGATGAGTGAAATAGGTAAAGGGGATTAAGAGTACATCTATTATGATGAGCACTGAGCAATTTGTAGAATTATTGAATCATTATATTATATACCTGAAACTAATATAACACTGTATGTTAATTATGCTTGAATTAAGAAAAAAAGTGGTCTGATTTCTGGTAACCCTTCTTCTCTTCCAACTCTATATGCTTCTAATTGTTAGTAGAGTTATAAGCTCAAAGGAGCTTGGGTCCCTCACTCAATGAATGAAAGAAAACTTGCTATGGATTGTTTTGTGAAAGAGAAATAAACTTCTGTTGTGTTTGGCCACTGTTCATTTACAGATATATTTGATACAGCAAGAAATTGGTGATGCTCAAAGTATGGTTGTCAGACCAGGAACATTAGCATCACTAGAGCTTGTTAGAAATGCAAATTCCCTAGACCTACTGAATCAGAAACTCAGATCCAGAAATCTGTGGGTTTTTTTTTTAAAGGTTTTATTTATTTATTTAGAGGGCATGAGTAGGGGGAGGGGCAGAGGGAGAGGGGAGAATCTCAAGCAGATTCTGTGCTGAGCACAGAGCCTGATGAGAGCTCTATCTCAAGACCTTGAGATCATGACCTGAGCCGAAATCAAGAATCGGACACTTAACCGACTGAGCACCCAGGCGCCCCGAGAAATCTGTAGTTTAACAAGCTCTCCAGGTGATTCTAATGCATGTTTCAGTTTGAAGACCACTGCCTACTTTACCAACTTCACTGCCACTCTAAATGATCAGTGGACACGAGTTATTTCAACTTTGCCTTTTCTTGTTTAAACCCTCAAAGTATGTTATATTGCTGGCATATTATTAGGAATAGTGGTAAAAAGTTAAGGATAATGTTAGAAAACCTGGTGCACTGGGGAAGACATTTGGTGAGTTTGAAGTTCCTTCAAACTGTTTCTGAGAAACAGAACATCTTTTTTTTTTAATTAACATATAATATATTATTTGTATCAGGGATACAGGTCTGTGATTCATCAGTCTTACACAATTCACAGCAGTCACCATAGCACATACCCTCTCCAATGTCCCTCACTCAGCCACCCCATCCCTGCACCCCCCTCCACTCCAGCAACCCTCAGTTTGTTTCCTGAGATTAAGAGTCTCTTATGGTTTGTCTCCCTCTCTGGTTTCACCTTGTTTCATTTTTCCCTCCCTTCCCCTGTGATCCTCTGTCTTATTTCTCAAATTCCTCATATCAGTGACATCATATGATAATTGTCTGAGGAAGAGGAATATCTTTGCTTAGAAACAATTTTTGTTCTGTTCTGAATATTTTCAGTTTAAAAGGGCATATATTTTCAAACAGGGGTCACAACCTAAATGCCCACCAGGTAATCTAATCAAAGGAAGAGGCCTGAGTGCAGGGAAGCAACAAGTACTAAGCCACAACTGATTGTTGAGAATGTGGATGCAGTGTTTTCAGGTCTAAATATTTTTAAAGCCAACTGGAATATTGGATAGTACGTTATCTTGCATTAAAAAAATAAGAAAAAACACAAAACCCAAAAAACTTTGTGTGGTCAAACACACCATTTGGATCCTAGGCTACCAGTTTTCTAACTTTGTCTGAAAGAACCAGGGAACCAGTCAGGCTGGCTGACGTCTTATCTTAGTCATTAGGAGGCAAAGTAAATTTTACATAAATGATGAGCTTCAGGGGAGGGAGGAATATGAGCTCTACCAAGTAGTTGCCAAGGTAACATCTTGCTGATCGGAAAGGGACGGCAATTGGGTTTTATGTAGACGCAGTGGGAGAATGAAACATAATCTTTCTCTGTATTCTTTCTGTTTAAGATCAGTGAGCAAATGGATGTGGATGCAATGTGGCTGCCTGAAATTAGCAGGAAGCAATTCTTTTCCCATTTGGAGAGACCCCAGTGAGACCTGATCACCAACCAGCAACATATGGAAGTCACACCATTAAATCTTCCAATTTGCGAGCAGCGAATCAATGGAATCTGATAGCTGCTGCCCTAAGCTAGCATTCCGGGAACTGTGGACAAGCTATTTGATACCTGAACTTCACTGAAGTAAAGTTAAAGCTTTTTCTTAAAGCAGGGGGAAGAAAGAGATTATATTAAGCAGTAAGAGAAGAGAATTGAAGTTTTATGAAAGAGGGTTGGTCGTCTTAAATTTTTATTTACTGAAATGTACTGGCAAACTATTGGCAACTAGTGTTTTGTTGTATATTTTAACAAATTAATAAGAAAGGCTTTTATATTCTATTTCATTGAATTGAAGCTTAACTCTGGTTTTTTTTTTTTTAAATTATGAAAAGAAGACCTTATTTCAGGGCTTGCCAAACTTAGGCATTCTCTTCTTTCTGGGCAAGATCATTCCTTGGTATATTTTTAGCACAGTGAGATGGAAATTTTAAGACACCCAGAGACAGACACTTGCCCGAAGAGTTTTATTTTACCTTTAATCCTTATCATATTACCTGTACTGCCTTGGCATGCTGCCTGAAGGTGGGCTTCTTTGATTGTATAAAGAGTTCAGGGCCATGGGGGTGACCTTGCTTACTTTGTGATGTGTTGTGTGGCAGTCAAACCTCTTTGTCATGTAGGCAGTTTTGGATCCTTTTGGTAGAGATCCCCCTCATTCATTTTAATAACTGCATAGACTCTTGGACATTTGGAGGTCTCCAAATACCAGTTTTCATCTTTGGTATATTGTTTTTGTTATGCTAATATTGCCATGAATCTCCTCACAACTCATTTTAGTTTATGTGCAATACAGTATATTTGAAGGAAAAATTCTTGCATAGGAAAATGCTCAAAGTATATATGTATTTAAAATGTCAAGTTATTACTTAATTGCCCTATAATGAGATTATAATAATTTATACTTCCATCAATAGTTTACAAACCTGGTTTCCCTGATATTTTTACTACATATTTTAAAATTTCTAATCTTTTCCAATCTGATATGGAAAAAAGTGTTTCAACTCTTCTAATTTTTCTTTCATTATAAAAAAGTCTGAAAGACTTAATAAGAGGCAGGTTTTCTTTTGACTATCCTGTGTGGTCCCCCTCATGAGACTTTCTCTCATTTTGGGCCCCAGGCCGGCCTAAGGTCTTTGTTAAAGCTAAATAGTAAAACCACAATCAGGGTTACCCAATTTTTCTCCTTTGGTATTTATAAAAAGCAACACTTAAAAACCTTGGAAATTTACTTAATCCACAACAAAAGCCATTGCTCTGTTAATTCCTTCCTGGAGATGGTTCTTTCTTCTCAAATAGGCCAATTTTCAGACTGGAAATCACTCCAAATCCTCAAATAGCCTGATGTTTTTCATGTGTGATTCCAGCAAATTGCTGTTTGCATGATGCCTTGGTGGGGACTCACTTAGGAGCTAGATTTGTTACTGTATTTACTGACATTTTAGCATGACGTTTTCACCTGCTTAAATAATTGTAATATTTACCAGAAAAAAGAAATCAAAGTAATGAAAGGTACCTAAAATTATTCCTATCTCAACATTACAAGTCTTAATTTCCTGCCTGGAGCATGGTGAATGACTCATTTTTAAAGTTATCTCTAGCTACTGGAAGTCTATGGTGATATTTATAGATGGTTTGTAGATTGGAAAAATCAATGAATACCACGGATTGTCAAGATAGGCAGTGTGATTATAGAATGAGATCAGGTAAAAAGATAAGATTTCAGACATCCAAATCATAAGAAGAAACAGGACTGGCAAGGGGTAAGTATCTTGCTCAGTTCTTGTGGGTACCAAACAATAAAGCAGCATCTCCCCTTATATGTAAGATCTGCTCATACCCACACATTGCTCTTTTTTCCCCTTACTGCAGGCTTAGCCAGGCCAGGAGATGGCTTTGCAGGAGTAGAGGACCATGGACTGGGCTTTGGGGGATGAGTACTCTGGTTTTACCCTGGCCATACCTACTCTGGCAGAGGCCTGTGACACTATTGTTCTTGGCGGCCTAGCATCTAGCTTAGCCAACCCGCAGACAGAGTGGGAAGGCCTTGTAAATGGAACAAACAGAAAAATGCTTACTTGATAAAACCCTACTTATTTCCCCTGATAGAAACTGCTATTATTAGAGTCACTCCTTATGGGCTCATCAGTGTAAAGTTGCATTTTAATAGGTTAACTATTCTTTTAACTGGGAGGGAAACCTATCAGTGTTAGATCCTCCCTTCCTCTGGATCTGGTCTTATAAACCCACGTGGATTTTTATGCTCTAAGTCTCTGTTTATGTTATTTTCCTGGTTTGGGAAGATCTCAGACTGGATAAGTGTCATAATCTTCCAAGGTTCAGATCAAATATCATTTCCTTCTATGATTTTCTCAATTCTTCCTCCCAGGTAGAACACCATATATACATACCTGCATGATTCATTTGTAATCAACATAAACCTTCTCATTCCATAGAGTTTGAGCTATCTTACCAACATACCTACAAAAGGATAAAGGAGGATTTGGGGTCAAAGGGAAATAAGTGCCACAAAACAAATGCCGACCACCCACTCTTGTACAATTTGATCTTAGCTTCCAGCCACTACACCAAAAATGGAGACCCAATGACTTATAAGATTTTACTGTATCCATAAGACAAAAACAAACGAGGTGTTCTGAGGACTGTTCCTGAATCTGAGATCTGAGAAAAACTTCCCTATGGGGTCCTTAAAAAATGGAAATAAGGGGGTGCCTGTGTGGCTCAGTTGGTTAAGTGTCTGCCTTCAGTTCAGGTCATGATTCCAGAGTCCTAGGATCAAGCCCCGCATCAGGCTCCCTGCTCAGCGGGGAGTCTGCTTCTCTCTCTGCTCCCCTCCCCGCCCCCGCTTGTGCTCTGTCTCTCGCTTTCTCTCTCTCTCAAATTAAAAAAAAAAAAACTTAAAAAAAATTGACACAGGGATGTAGAGGAAGATCCTTTTAACATTCCTACATTGGGTACGTATTTAATTTCGTTCAGCAGTGTTTAAAATGTTGCTTGATCTAGACAGATGAGGAGAAACCAACATACAGCTGAGTAAAAGCAGTTTCCTGAAGTAGGAAAACAAGGCCATGGATCATGTTTTTTCATTTTTTATAGATTTCTTTAAAAAAAACCTGAATTATGCTTCTGTGTACACAAACAGTAAAATTTGGGATATCTAAAGTAATAGATGGGCTGTTTATCTTTTAGGCAAACCTCCATAAATTATTTATTGTAAGTTTATTTGATAAGGATTATATGACTGAGAATTCAAGGTTGCATTTTTTTCCCCGCAAGAACCAAGGATGCAGATAACCTGAAGCCAACTGAGGACAGATCTGTATGGTTTGTCAATCAATCTGCCAGAAAATACCTGTGTTGTAGCACTTATCACTTTGTTTTATAGACATCTGTGTCTCTGGCATAACTGCATATTCTTCAAGGGCAGGAACTATTTCTTTTTTGTCTTTGCATCCCTAGCTCCTAGCATAATGCCTGAAGCATAGCATCTGCATAATAGATTTTGTTGAACTGAATAAATCTCAAAGCTTCCCGTTATCATCCAGTGCTGATTGGCAATAAAAGAGCCCTGAGGAGCCAAGGTCAGGGAACATAGGATAGCTAAGCTTTGAAGGAAGGGAAGAGGCAGGACAGATGGGAACTTGGAGTGTAGTCTGAGAAAGGAAGTCTAGAGGAGAGGTTCCAGCAAAGAGTGGTGAGTGGGGTCTTATATGTAGAGCAGACAACATTAGGGCATCAGCTGATTCAATGAGGAGGACCAAGAGGGGTTCTAAAAGAGCAGTTTGGGTGGGAGGTAGTAAATGTTTGTTGTTTCATTACATTTTGAGGTTATTTATTACATAATAGCAATAGATAACTAATACCAGGGCAGATACATCATCTCCAACAGGGGCAGCAAGTGTATACTGGTGGACTCCGGGTAGCACCATATTCACCCCTTTGCTCCTCCAGCTATTGGGGCAATGGTGACTTCCTGCAGTTGCTAACCTCCTTTCCCTTAGCCAGCGTTTTCAACACCTCTGTCACTCTTTTCCTATATTAAATCCCTTCTCTCTTAAATATCTGAATGGGGTCTGACACATCCACATAACTATTTTTTCCTGAGAAGGAGATACACAGAGGCATCGCATTATTCTAAATGCAGTCATGTCTTTTCAGATGTTAAAAAATGTGATGCAAGTTTTGCATCTTTTCTTCTTCTTCTTCTTTTTTTTTTTAAAGCTAATAGAGGTTTGCTTCTCTGCAGGTCCTGGTTTCCGGGGAAGGTCAACTTCAAAAAGTAGAGTCATCTGTACCTCCTTCCTGGGTGTAGTTGGTATATATCTCTGCCCTACAGGAAGCAAAGGCAATGCATAAGGGATTGTGAAGGACACAGTGGCTTCTTCTTCATTTTCATGTGAGAGTCCATGGAAGTGCAATCGCTGCATGCTCCATGGAACTGAATAAAAATAACATGGCATGTGTATGAGGGCAAACTCTTAACTCAGCAGGTGAACAACCATATTGACTCCATTTCCCTTGGAGACAGTAAAACTAGAAAGAAACCTACATATCAGGCCAGAGCAGCTCTTGATGAGGCTCAAAAGAGAGGTGGCAAACTCATAACTACACAGCAAAAACCTAGAGGCAGCAAAAGTTGTAGCTTGAGAACAAAGGGAGACAAAAAGCCTAGTAAAAGAGGCCATATCTACCCACCCACAGAACATCCAGTGAAGAAAACGAGCTACACTTCTTCCCCTGCAAGGCTTGAGGGGAGGAGACATTCAGGAAAACCACAGGCAAAGAAGATTTGTTTATCTGAAAGAAGAAAAATAAACAAAACTAAGCTTTTGATAATATGGCTGACAGGACAAAGGCAAAACACCAACATATACTTGGCATTGGAGAAATGCCTTTTACCAAAGATCTCAAAGCAGTTTGAGTGTATTAATCGGCTTGTGAGACAGTTAAATTATTACTTCTTTATTTTTATGTGGCATTTTATTCTATTTGCTAAGCATTTTATAACCCAAGTACATTGGTTATTCCCCACTTTGATCCATGCAGTGCAGCCATTTCTGTTTGACACATGTGGAAACTGACCCTCAAAGAAGTTGGGTAGTGTATTAAAGATCAGGGGAGGACAGACGATCAGAAATGAATGTTTAAACACTGAATAAGGAATGGGGAACTCAGCAGAGACAATGCAGTGTTTTCTATAGCTAGTTCTTTAGGGCATCTGTGTTGGGCAGAATAATGGTCCCCCAAAGATATCCACGTTCTAACCTCTGGAAACTGTAAGTTACCTTATGTGGCAAAAGAGACTTTGCAAATAATTAAGGCTCTTGAGATGGCAAGATTACCCTTATTATCTGGATGGGCCCAACATAATCACAAAGGTCTTCATAAGGGAAAGAGGAAGGTGAAAGAGTCATAGGAGATGTGATGATGAAAGCAGAGACTGGAGTGATGGGAAGTTATGAACCAAGGACTGTGGGCGACCTCTGGAAGCTAGAAAGAACAAGAAGCATTTTCTCCCCTACAGCCACCTGATAACCCACTTTAGACTTCTGACTTTCAGAACCATAAGATAATAATAACTTTGTGTTGTTTTTAAAGCCCTTAAGTTTGTGATCATTTGTTACAGCAGCAATGGGAGGCTAATACAGTGTCTTTGAGGAATGGAGGTCTGGATGATTCTCTGACACTACAGACCTGAAATTTTATTTTCTGAGTTATTTTGGGTAACACAGTTAAAGATCTCTGGGGGGCAGGAATTACTTGGATATTTACTCACAACAATAATGGATTTTATGGTTTGAAGAAAGAATAATGGCAGAAATCTCAGTAATAGTAGTGGGTAATAGTCATTGAGGCTTAACATGTGTCAAGTGCTGGATCAGGCTTTTGATGTATCTTCTCTTTTGTTTTTTATAACAGCTCTAAGAGGTAATAATTATCCTCATTTTAGAGAGAAGGAAACTGAGTCTAAGAAAGCCACGCAGTTAGGGACAGAGCTGACATTTGCACACTAGCTTACCTGACTCCTAATTACTACTTAAAATGGCCATTTTAGAGACACCTTAATTCTTCAAAGGGAAAGAATGAGTCATGTGTGAAGGTAGGTTGTGACAGAAAGTCGAGGACCAGCCTCTTTCTGGCATTGAAGAGGTGTGATGACTCTGCCTCAACCAAGAGGGAGGTGAAGGACAACTTCTCCTTTCCCTCTTTTCCTTCTACTGCTCTAGCCAACCACTTTATAACATACCCACCATTGGAAGGCAACACTTTTCTTCCACTTTTTTTTAGCTAAGAGTGACATCTTTATTGAAAGCGAGTAAGTGATTTCACATTGCATCACGAATGTCTTTCCCACTAGAAGCAACAACAAACACACAGAGGGTCTGGGGCTTCAGCTTCTATGAGTGGAAGCAGGGGGAGGGGAGAAGGCTTCAGTGAGTGGGATCTGGGGATTGGAGATGGGAGGACCACAGTCTTAGTGAGATGTCACTGAACTAGCATAACCAAGTTCGGTATCAGTTAGAACTGAAATAATTCAAAATGTTATAGGCAGTATTGTAAAACAGACATTTCTAATGAGCCCTAACTTCACAGGATAGTTGTGTGAATTGAGTTAATAAGTGTAAAGTGCTCTGAATAGTGCTATAAAAACAGAGTAGCTGTGACTCTGCTGCACCCACCACTGCAACTACTCCTGCTGCTACAAGTGCTGTGGTATGATCCCCACTGCTTCCATGCCTGCTAAACCATCACTCCTACTACTGCTCTGCTTCTACTCCTGTCACTGAGACCATTACATCCCTGCTCTTACCACTGCTCTATCACTGCCATTACCACTGCCATGATTACTACTATACCATTGCTATGGCCACCATTATGATTACTACTCTGCTGTTGCTATGATTATTACTAGCACCACAGTTACTATTACTGCTATTACTATTGACTACCTCTGCTACCATCACTCTTATTTCAAATACTACCATTATTGTTATGACTACCATCGTTACTACAACAATTACAATCACCATCACTATCACTACTATTAATGTCCAGGCATGGCAAATGCTTCCTTTATAATAAATATGCAACATGGGCTTACGTTATCTTCAAAAAGGGGTGGCTACAGCAAATCTTCAGGTCATCCTGGGTTTGCCTGGCAATACTTCCTCATCTGGATCTTTTCTTTGGGTTATTTCCATCCTTTTGCTACTGCTCAGGCTTGCAAAGTGGCTGTCATTGCCCTGAGCTCTCTGAGGTAGCAACTCTGCTTGCTTCACTAATCCTTGTCAGTGACAAATGCTCCTCATATCCATTCCCAATGGCCCTTTGAAGTGGACCAACAACTCCACAGGCATGAAATATCATGTTTTATATAGAAGGCACTGTGTCAAATGTCATCAGTAGCTCAGCCATGGGGCTGCTGATTTCAGACTAATTCAGATAGTTTGGGGATAATAGTAAGAACTAACATTTATCTAGTGCCTATCAGGTCTTATCATGTGCTTTTAGAGGCACTAACCACAGATTGACTTATTTAACCCTTCACTAAACTTTATGAAGTGGTTCTTATTATTAACCACACTTTACAAGTGAGAACACTGAGGCGCAGAGAAGTTAAGACACTTGTTCATGATAACACAGAAAATGGGAGAGCTGAGATTTGAACTCAGGCAGTCTAACTCCATGGAAGATGCTACTACCTACCACAAACCAACACACCGGCATCACTATACAAGGAGATCAAGGCCTAGTGAAAACAGCTGCCCATAGTAGTTGCTCAGTAAAAGCTAGACAAGCAAATAAATGAATAAGCAAAGACTGGAAGAATGAGAATAACCTAGCATGTTGTTTGCATGAGTGAAGAAAGGAGGAAGAATTCGAATGTTCTAAACCAAAGGGGCAACTCAGTTATTGGGTAAACAGATTGGTAAGGGAGTTACGGAGGTCAAGAAGAAACTGATGAGAAGGGACGTGTAGATACCTACTTTGCTAGAGATCTAGTGAATTTGTCACCAGGTTTTCACACTCTTAAGGAATTTCCTGGGCTTCCTGGGTCCCCTAGTGGCTGGGTAAGAGGAAGGCACTTGAGTAGTGGGAGACGGGAGGATTTCTGGATACTTGACCTGTCCTTGGACCTGTGTGGAATAACGCATGATGTGGTTCCATACTCTACAACAAATCAGCACCTTTCTCTGATGTGGAGAGTGATTTGTTTGCTTCTCTTATGTATAAAAATTGTGTGCCATAGAATTTTAGTGCTGAAAAACTCCTTAAAGGTCAACCCTATTCATTTTACTGATTAGAAAAGTGAGTCCCAAGGGGTCAAGTAACTTGACAAGGCCACGAAACTAGAGAGGGGCAAATTGCCCTGATTCTCCAGGCACTAAACCACACCTTTAATTATGGTTTGTTTGCCCTGATCTGGTGACAGTCCCTTGTGTTGACTTAAATGCCTTGGTGTTTTAGATAAAAAGGTTGGCTTGAACCGGGGCCACAGGCACATTTTTGCCTTTCATAACACTGGATACAACAAAGATCTAATTAGCTAATTAATCTACACTGCATTCCCTTGATACAAGGTCATACAACTTTCATTTTTAAGATGGACAAACTAAGGTAGTTTGCATTTTCCTTCATTTAATATTTAAAACCTCTTTATAAGAGGAAAGAACCCCAAAGAATTCTATTTGCACTTACATTAATATCACTTAATTAAAAACATTTTTCAGCATTATAACAAATAGAACTACCTTAACTCTAATACATGTTCTTCTAGCAGCAAAATTTTGCCTCTTTACATAGTTAACAAATGTGCACCTCATAAGATTATAATAAATTATTTAGAGGGTATTTACTTTTAATTATTATTTTCTCAATAAATTCTAAAATTCAATTCCAAAGAAAGGAAGATGACTTAGTTACATAGAAATGTTTCACACTGGACTCATTTTGGCTTTCTGGAACTGACTATATTACTTTATTAAAAATTTCCTTTGCTTTTAATAAGGGAGAAAGGGAGAGACCACTGTGTCATTAATTGCTCACTCTGTCCTGCCTGCCATGTTAACTTCTTCCTAATTGTACTTTACCATAGTTACCCCTCCTGAATAGAAAATATCAAATCTTCTCTCCAAATCTTCACTCTAATTATTACTCCTATATGATATGAAACAGTGATTAAAGTAACTCATGTCTGGAGTCAATTTGATATACGACAATAAAAATTTCTTGTCAAATTCCAATGTGATTTAGGTATATACAGAGTCTGTTACTGATTTTTTCCTACTTTGATAATTCAGCATTATTCGTCTTTGGGTTTTCTCTAGCTTGAAAGGAAAAAAATGCTGTTTCTATTCTTACTGTCACCAAACATTTTTATTTATAAGTGACCATTTTGTAGAGCCATATAGATTCTGTTGTACTAAATCCAGGTGAGTAATCTAATTCTAATACCTTTGAATTGTGGATGGGCACAAACATTTTTGTTGGTTCAGTGGCTTACAATTTAATGTGATTCCAAGATTTTGTCTGTTCCCTTTCTCTCCAATATTTCTCACTTCCATTATTCTACTATTTGATTCTTGTAGGATTGATAGGAATTAGCACAGAAAATGGAACTCAAGTGTCTGGTTTGAAGTCCTTTCTTCCTTTGTAGAGCTCACAGCAGAGAAAAATGTAGCTCCAGGAATCTCTTCCTTTTATTTGTGACCTCAATAAGGATCCACTATTATTCTTACATTTTATAGATGGAGATATTAAGACAGAATCAGCCTGGGGACACGCTTCAGGTTGCGTATGAATCAAGGCTACAGTCAAGGGGAGCAAAACAAAGGAATGAGAATTGGTTAAATAGATAAACTCATTGCCACATACACAGTATTAGTTGGAAATGCTAATAACTCAAGGAGAGTTTAAGTAAAGTTGTGG
The DNA here is from genome assembly GCF_009762305.2 of Zalophus californianus. Classification (NCBI taxonomy): domain Eukaryota; kingdom Metazoa; phylum Chordata; class Mammalia; order Carnivora; family Otariidae; genus Zalophus; species Zalophus californianus. Next base: position 45,279,456 of record NC_045596.1, read on the forward strand.
ATGATAGAGCATTAGTAGGAATTTAAGGACATTTAGGAGTTGTTTCTAAGCTTGCGAAGCCATGATTGTTGGAGGAAGTTGCAACTCTTTCCTACAAAATGTCTCCTGGTACTATTGTCAGACAGTTGGTCTAAGCCAGTGTGGCAATTCTTATTTTGTTATGTTTCCCAAAACCCCTTTTGGTATTTTATCTACTGGAGCGTTCATTTGAGACAAACAACTTATGTACTCTTTCTAGCCAAGCAGAAACCAGAATGAATGAGAACATTGCCTAAGAAAATCTGTCCTCCTGATTTCCCACATGAAGCCGGCTGGAGAGTCACTGTTCCCCTGACAGAGTCTTCTGCAGGTTCCACCAATACCTGTCAACTGCCTGGCCTGTCATGGGGATGGTGGCAGCTGTTCCTTCTACTTCTTCACAATAAAAACTGCAAATAAGTATTATTTAAAAAGCGTGTCCATCCTCCTTCATCTTCCCAGCTATTTTCCTGGTGGAATGAGGTTAGTAGTGTAAGTGAGATCTTTTCTGAGCTTCATTGAAATCCAGACTTGCCTAGTCAGTGGCTTCACCTATTTATTTTTAATTTATCTATATTCTTGTTTGCATATTTTTCCAAATGTTTATGGTATACTAAGGAGGATGCAAAAGGCTTTATATTCTGTCTTAGTCAATTTAGGCTGCTATAACAAGATACCATAGACTGGGTGGCTGAAAACAGAAGTTTATTTTTCACAGTACTGGAAGCCGGGAGGTTCAAAATCAGTGTGTCAGCAGATTCAGTGTCTGGTGAAGCTCTTCTCCCTGGTTTGCAGACAGCTGTCTTCTCACTCTATCCTCACATGGTAGAGAGAGTGAGCCCTGGTCTCTTTCTCTTCTAATAAGGCATCCTCATAAGGTGACCATCTCATCACTGGGGCTCCGCTGTCATGACCTCCTGTAAACCTAATTACCTCCTAAAGGCCCCATGTCCTAATGTCATCAAACTGGGAATTAGGATTTCAACATATGGATTTTTTTTTTTGAGACACAAACATGCAGTCCACAACACATGTAGCATTTAATTTTAAACAGCCCTTACAAAGTGGATGTTATTACCCGCAGATGACAATACTAGGTTTAAGTGACTGTGGAGGTCACCCAGCTGGGTGGCATCCTCAGGTCTGGCTGACTCTAGATCCTATGTTTCTAGTCAGGACAGCCCACGTCCCTCGCAGGGCACTTTACTTAATAGTCTATAGGCTTGCAGAGGTGAACCTCTTTAGTGGTCTTTGCAGATGCATCACCTTGAAGAAAGGATCATTGGCACTTACAGTTTTTGTACACTTCTACGGACTGGTGGTAATGACTTAGGCTTTCTGTGGGCTCAGTTTTCATGTGCATAATTTGGCTTCAGTGAGTATTGATTTAGCCAGACTTCCTGGTTTACATATGTGCGTGTGTGTATGTGTGTGTGTGTGTGTATGTATGTGTGTGTACATGTGTGTGTTCTCTGGCTTGGACAGTCAGCAATTATTGATGATTAGGGTTTCCTTCATCTTCTTCTTAGAAAGACTTCCTAGTATTCTTTTATTTGGAGGTCAAATTGAGTATGGTTAGTTCTTCCAGGGATCTTTTGCTCTTAATTCAGCGAACACGAGTGAAATATTTTAGAAAACAATGGGAAAAACTATCAATGCTAATCTCCAAACACCTACACACATGCACCCAAAGAATATATACAACATAGATGGAGATGCATTTTCAGAGCACAGATTATCTGAAGCAAGGTAGACTGATAGTTTCTTGTTGGCATTGCTCAGACTTACTTCTGAGCCTTTAATTGTACATATGAGTTTCAAGGTCATTCCCTTTGGCTCTGGCTAGGCTCTCCTTCATCTGTACAGTCTCTCTGCTTCCTAGGAAAGTCTTGGCTGAATGTGGAAGGCTTTCTCTCTGTAGTTCCACAATTCCTGCCTGGAATATAGGCTATCTGGTGCTCTGATCTCACTTTTCCTAGTTTACATACTCTCCATTTGCAGTGACACTTAACTTCTTTACTCACTGAGCTAGAGCAGTGGCTGGGCTTGCTTTCCCTTAAGGCTCTGGAGCTTCCATGCTTGAAGGATACATCCTGAGAAGCTCTTCACCACAGTTCAGCTTCCTGACAGTGTAAGCAAAGCCTACTTTTCTTCTGGCTTCAAAACTTTGCGTCCCCTGCTGTATTTCTTACTATGTTCCTACTTCAGTCCTAAGGTATATCTCTTATGCTCATTTACAGAGCTGGGATTATTGAAAGAACTCTGCCATGTTACCAATCATTCCATTTCCCTAGTTACTTTTGGGGATTCACCCAACCAGAGGAATAGGTAACAATAGAAAAATGTCTCACACATACAGTGGCAAAAATAAAAAATGTTAAGAGAAAGAGTATTCATTTTCTGTATGCCTTTCTTATATTAGAGATATGAGACATAAGATATAAAATAGGAAACTTAAGTAATAATGAGTTTTTTGGGAAGCATATATTTTTCCCCCTTAAGATGTCCCCCATTCTGGGTGGGCCTCAGTCTCACATTTATGGAAATCTCATAATGATGTGTATCAGTTATGATGCTTTGGGTTGCAAGTAACTGAGAACAACTCTGACTCTAAAGCAAATAAGGGGCACAGTGGCAGTTGGGAGATCATGTTTGGAAAATGAGCAAGAATCAGAGAGTCAAGAAACAAGAGAATCTGGTCATGCCTCTGTGTGATCATGCTACTGCTATGAGTACATTTAACCAACCCTTTATCTTTGCTTCACTTGCTCAAAATTCAGGTGAGTGAGAGCATCTGACAGACTGAGTCTTGATTATGTGCTAGCATTGCCTACTAGGGAATGGGGAAAGGAAGGATTCAGTCTCTGGAGCTTCCTCTGTGGGAGCTTGTGGGAACCCTCTAAGACTATGCTCAAGGAGGTAGGTATTCTTTAAAACCAGGAAAAGGGCAGGTTGGATGCTAGACTGGCATTAAAAAAAAACAACCCACAAGGGGCACCTGCATGGCTCAGTTAAGCAACTGACTTTTGATTTTAGCTCAGGTCATGATCTCTGGGTGGTTGGATCAAGCTCCACACCCAGTGGAGAGTCTGCTTGAGATTCTCTCTCCCTCTGCCCCTCCGCCCACTCTCATGCATGTGCTTTCTTTCTCTCTTTCTAAAATAAATTAATCTTAAAAAAACCCCCACAAAAACCATAAAAAAGACAAAGAAGACAAAGGACTACAATGGAAAAAAAAATCCAATGGCCAGTCCAGTGTACTTCCTCAGTACTGTTTTTTAAAAATATCAATTAGTATTCTTAAGTGTTTTGAATCTCTAGAGCCCTCCCTTTTGTTCTCTTTCTTAAACACACACTTTTTAGGTTAGCAATTGCCTTAATATCATCAACATTTTATAGTGAGACTATACAGTCACTGCTAAAATGTATAGTCAGAATTGGATTCAGAAGATTGATGTCCTCTTCAGGCTGCAGACCATCTGATTACTGGATCTCCTCTGGGCAATGAAGCTGCCTCCTTTTTCTCCTCTCTCGACCGTCAAGCTTGCACCATAGTAATAATATTTAATAAGAGCAGCAGTAAAACTATGTCATTGCTTCTCTGATGGTCAGAGTGGAACGCAGCTCCAAATAAAACAGGAGTGATTGTCATACAGATAATACAGTTGTTTTAGTTCTTTCACCTTGAGAACGGATGAGGTAGCTGAATGTTGATTGATGCTTGTCTCTCACAGCCAACTGGTATAACACATTGGGTGTTTGGGTGAAATTGTGAGGTGCACTTGATCATGTATTAAACATTCGTGAGCTATTTGTCGCTGCACATACTGACTGGATCTTGAAAAACAGCCTTGCTAGTTCAGGGTAAAGGAAATAAAGCCTTTGTATTTTTGCCTGCTCTACCTGAATCAGGTGACTCTTTCTGAGGCTATCCAAGCACTATGCCACATTTATCTGCCTTTTTCACATATCATACCAGAATAAATAATGTAGAATATGTAATACAGGGGAACCTCATTTAAAGGAAACACCTATGTACAGAAATCTGAATTTACGAAACAGAAAAATTTGGTAAGCTTACTTACAGTAGAAAATAATTTTCTTTTTGGTTTTACAGAAGGATTCGCGTTAGGATTTCTTTAAATATCACAGTCCCTTATTGGATTAAAATTGTGAATGAGACTCTCTCTCAGAAATACATCTATTTTGAAAACAAGCCACGTTTTATGTCATCCAATTTTATAACTGAAGACTTGGGAATAATCCAGAAAAAAAAAACAATAGAAACTTTGTGTAGCTCTAGAGAGGATCTAGGATACCTGATTTTCATTTCCTTACTCTCCTAGAAAGAGAATAGCTTCCATGGAAATAAAAACTGGGACCTTTCTTTCCAAAAACCTGGAACATTCCTGCATTAAGTCATGACATAAAGGTAAGGTCATTCTACCAGTAATGGTGACATTTTCAAACTATGTTGTGAATAAGATACCACACTGATGGTTCAGGTTTTCTGCTTTGGAAAAAAGAATTTTTAACAAGTATGATTTCTAAAAATAAAATACATACCAAGGAAATACTGTCTTCAGATATCATAGTTGTAACTTAGGGAAAGACATTTCACTGTAACCTTTCTGGGCCTTAGTTTCCTCACCCATAAAATAAAATTTTTAAAAATTGAGATATACTTGACATATAACATTATATTAGTTTTGGATGTACTACATAATGATTTGATATTTGTATATATTGTGAAGTGATCACCACAATAAGTCTAGTTAACATCCAAAATGAAGGTTTTGCATTAGATTATCTCAGAGGCTTTTTATAGCTCCCAAATTTGCTACTTAGTTCTTTATAACAGTAACATAAATCCTATGAGTCTAAGATTCTAGTCCCTTTCCTTTACTTAATTCAAATACACATTAAATCACTGAATCAATCTATATTATGCTTTATCTTCTAATCTTATAAATATACTTACTTTTTTTTAAAGAGTTTATTTCTTTGAGAGAAAGAAAGAGATCAGAGGGAGAGGGAGAGGGAGAAGCAGACTCGCTGCTGACCGAGAGGAGAGCCTGATGTGGGGCTCCATCCCAGGACCCTGAGATCATGATCTGAGCCAAAGGCCGCCGCCTAAGTGACTGAGCCACCCAGGCGCCCCACTTATTTAGTGTTTTTAAAGTCTGTATCCAGACTTACAGCTAGTTAGAGGTCTGAAGAACAGTGCAAAAGAATGTTAGGTGCACCCAAGTATTGTTCTGTTTTATTTTAATGAGGAACAAAATCTTAGATTCTTTTTTTGTGAGAGAGAGAGATTTGAGTGTGCGTGCATGAGGTGGGGAGGGGCGGGCGGAGGGAGAGAGAATCCTCAGTCAGCTCCATGCCCACCATGGAGCCCCATGTGGGGCTCGATCTTGACCCTGAGATCATGAGATGAGCAGAAATCGAGTCAGAGACTGAACCGTTTGAACAACCCAAGATATAGCTTGGGAAGCTCACCCAAGATATAGTCTTTGTCGTTTTTACAGGGGCTTCATTAACTAGGCATGAAAGACACTTCTATTACTGGAAATTCCAAGGATTTAGAGGCTCCCTTCCAGGAATTCAGGACAAAGCCCACCCCAATTTTTTGTTATAGAACACCCTGCTTTTGTTCTGTAGTCTTCGTACGGAGTACAAGTTGCTAGTTCCTTCTCTGTCAGGAGCTTCAGGAGTGGGTGAGGTCATTAATAGGGTTAGAGACTGAGTAACAGACTGGTACACATCACTGGCTGTTTGGGGTTGCTGCGTCCTTGGACCGTAGCAGAGGCCGGTATGGTGCCCCGGGAGCCCGCGCCCATACGCCCTGCTTCCCCGCCTCCTGCAGGCTAGACACCTTTGGCCACACACGCGCAGTTCACTGCCCCACCGCACCTCTGGCGGTCCTGCCCCTGCACCTCCGTGGGCTGGGGCACAACCTCCACACCCAGAGGAGCCCCTGGGGTGAGCCCCGGCAGCACTGTGGCTCTGATGGGGGTGGGGGCTGCACTGAGTGGGGAGGTGTCCGTCAGGACTGGGGTTTACCTGAAAAGTGGCAGGAACCAGAATGCATACCGACTGTCTAAAGGAAAGGACAGGCGTCTGTTTCTCATCCTGGGCTCCTCGGGGCAGCCCCGGGAAAAACTCCCGAGATCTCGCGAGATCGACCTGCCGCTGGGAGGTGGCCGGGACTTGGGCCTTCTTTCTGCAGTCCTCCTTCCTACTAGACCCTCGTCACGGTCACGGTATCCGAGCCCATCCTCTTCCTGTTCCAGTATTTGGACTTGGCCTTACTTCTCCACTCTGCACCTCGGCTAAGCTACAAGGTGAACGTCCCAAAGGCTTCAGCCATGTCCTGCTTCCCTTCCTGGGAAACCTCTCATTTTACCTCCCAGACCAGGCCGAGGGGCATCCTCAATGGTGTTCACAAGAGAATAGTTCCTGGTTGAGGGGCTTGGGTGAAGAGGCCAGCTGCCCCACTGCAGAGTGCTGGCACTTGGACTGAGTCAGAGAGAGCGAGAGAATGAGAGAGAGTGCGCGCGCGTAATGCCCTGGGGCTGTACTTTGTGGAAAGGCTCCAGGAACAACTTTTGGGCCTCTGGCTACTGCCAGGCCCTGCCGGGAGGGCAGCGAACCCCCAGGGCCATGGAACGGAGTGTTTTGGTTGCTGCAGCCTCGTACCTTGGCAGACATCAGATTGACACCACAGGAGCCCACGCTCGGAGCCCCTGAAGTAAAGGAGCTTAAACTGTGTGGCTTCATCCTGGTTCCACCACTTGCTAGCTTGATGATCATAGGCAAGTTACTTTTCTTTTTCTTTAAGTTTTTTATTGTTATGTTAATCACCATACATTACATCATTAGTTTTGGATGTAGTGTTCCATGATTCATTGTTTGTGCATAACACCCAGTGCTCCACGCAGAACGTGCCCTCTTTAATACCCATCACCAGGCTAACCCATCCCCCACCCCCCTCCCCTCTAGAACCCTCAGTTTGTTTTTCAGAGTCCATGTCTCTCATGGTTCGTTTCCCCCTCCTGCTATCTTCTTTTTTTTTTTCTTAACATATATTGCATTATTTGTTTCAGAGGGGCAAGTTACTTTTCTAAGCTTCAGTTTCTTCATCAATAAAATGATAGTTTACCATGATGAAATGTTAATACCTGTAATGTGTTGAGCATAGCTCAGAGTTTGTCATTAGCGATTGCTTTTGGACTTGTAGAATAGCCATTGACTATTACTAAATGTTTATTTGTTAAACGTGGTATACCCTAACTATCTCTAGGTCAGTGGTTTTATCAGATTTTTAGAAGTCAATACCTTTGTTAAAAGGAAATCTTTCACAAAATCCTAATCAGTAAAGCAGATAAAATCTACGCAAAGCCCGGCTCTTCTCGTTGAAGAGGGTCCTGCCCATCTGCCACCCTTTTATCTCCAGGGTATTGAGCCATGTTTGATGAAGTCGTTTGAAAACTGGTCTAGATCACTGCTAGTCTCTCTCTCCCCCAACCTCCTCCCAGCCAGCTCCTGGAACAGGGTCAACAGAAGCATCTCTGTCCAGTGCCAAAGTCATATAATTTCCTTATTTCAGTTTCTCCATAAGCAAAATGGAGAGGATAATGCTAGCTTTGTTGTGACAGTGAATTTGATAATGTCTGTAAACTGTTTTGAGTCTTTATAGATCAGCTTTAGGGACAAAGGTCCTTGCTATCTCTAATTTTCAAATTGCTTTTAAAAAATATGGTATTCTGAACATAGTACTTAAAAATGGGTCAGACCCTTATTCTGTGTAATCTTAAGATAGGGTGGAAGCAATGACTTAGTCATCAGGGAAAAAAATGCTGTGTTTAATTGAAAAGAGAGTTTTGAATTATTCAGAAAGTGCCCAGAAACTAGCAGAGAGAAGGATATGTGGCAACATCTATAGAAAGCTGTTGATGAAGCTGGGTTATAACCGGGTCATTCTAGTCCTTCTTGTAACTTAATGTCCTTTGCTGAGACTTGAGACAGATCCTTAGTAGGGTTCCCATCCCAGTGTGACTAATTTCATAGCCAGGCCTAACGTAGTGATTCTGCACTGCAGTAATGGGAAGTGAGAAGGCATGGCTCTTAACAGCATGGGCTCTGCTGTTAGTTTTGAGTTTGGTCCTGTTCCCATCATATTACCAGAGGAAAGTCTGTAATTTACTTGAGCATTGGAAATAATAACACCTATTTCAAAGGTTTGCTGTAAAGATTACATGAGATAATACATGGAACGCACAATTCCTGATGCATAGTAAATGATAATTAGATAGCTATTTTGAATGTCATCTGAATTTTTAAAATTATTTTTAAGCCTTTTTTTTGTTGAGGTAGAACTGACATAACACTATATTAGTTTTATGTGTACAGGGTAATAACTCGATATTTGTATATATAGCAAATGATCCATTTTACATCCAAAATGTAAGTCAACATTGATTGCCATGCATAGTTACAAATTTTTTTTTCTCGTAGTGAGAGTTTTCAGGATCCACTATGCATATTTCATTTCAGATCCATATTGCAAGTATGCAATTTAGTATTATTAACTGTAGTCACCATGCTATACATTACATCCCCATGGCTACTCATTTTATAAGTGGAAATTTGTACCTTTCAACCCTCTTCCCCCCCCTTTTCTCCCCCTCACCCCACTCCCGACAACCATAATCTCTTCTCTGTATCCATGAACTTGATTCCACATGTGAGGTCATATGGTATACTTATCTTTCTCAGTTTAACTTATTTCACTTAGCATAATGCCCTCCAAGTCTATCCACGTTGTCTCATGACAAGATTTCATTCTTTTCAAAGAATAGTACCACACACACCCAATCTACATCTTCTTTATTCATTCTTCCATAGATGGACATGTAGATTGTTTCCATGTCTTGGCTATTGTGAATAATGCTGCGGTGAATGTGGGGGATCTTTTTAATTCGTGTTTTCATTTTCTTTGAATAAATACCCAAAGGTGGAATTGCTTGATAACATGGTAGTTCTATTTTTATTTTTTTGAGGAACCTCCATACTGCTTTCCATAGTGGCTGCATCAGTTTACATTCCTACCAACAGTGCACAAATGTTCCCCTTTCTCCACATTCTTACCAACACTTGTTATATATGTTTCTTGTCTTTTTAATAATAGCCATTCTGAGTGGTAGGAAGTGATACCTTATTATGGTTTTGATTTGCATTTCCCTCATGATTAGTGATGTTTACCATATTTTCATATGCCTGCTGTCTATCTGTATGTCTTTGGAAAAATGTCTATTCAGATCCTCTGCCCATTTTTTAATTGGAATGTTTGTTCTTTTTTTTTTTGCTGTTGAGTTGTATGAGTTCTTTATATATTTTGGATACTAACCCTTTATTGGATATATGATTTGTGAATATTTTCTCTATAATTTGGTAGATTGCCTTTTCATTTTGTTGATGGTTTCCTTTTTTAGTTTGATGTAGTCCAACCAGTTTATTTTTGTGTTTGTTGCCATTACTTTTGGTATCAGATCCAAAAAATCATCACAGAGACCAGTGTCAAAGAGCTTACTACCTATGTTTTCTTCTAGGAGTTTTATGGTTTCAAGTCTTACATTCCAATCTTTAATCATTTTCAGTTGATTTTTGTGTATGGTGTACGATAGTGGTCCAGTTGCATCCTATTGCATGTGTCTGTCCAGTTTTCCCAATAGCATTTAATGAAAAGAATGTCCTTTCCCATTGTATATTCTTGGCTTTTTTATTGTAAACTAATTGACCATATATGTTTGGGTTTATTTCTGGGCTCTGTTTTCTGTTCCATTGAGCTATGTCTGTTTTTATGCTAACACCATTGTGTTATGATTACTATAGCATAGAAATATAGTTTGAAATCAGAGAACTTGATGCTGACTAATGTTAATTATAACTTTGGTATTATAGATAATAAATATCTGTCCATCTATGTCTTTGACCCTGGCCTAAAATTCTGAGTTCTAAAATCATCAAAAAGCTAAAACTTGGGAGGTATTGCCCTTCTGCAACTGGAAAGCCTGAAGTGATGAGAGATTTTGACTTGCTCCCAAAGGTATTCTGAGAGTCCTTGTTATTTAAGTCTTCATTATTTGGGCTCTTGTAGTTATGAGCTTTCATGTGTCCCCTGCAAAATGAAGTGACCACTTACAATATTAATCCCCATTTCAATATCTTTGGGTAGTATTAGTTTTTATCTCTGCTCATCAACATTTTTTGAAACTAGTTTCTTGCTGATTGCCTCAAGTTGTTAACTTCAGATAATACAATACAATGACAAGGAAAACTAGTTGTAAAGTAAAATTGCAAATCATATAAAGGATGCAGTATTTCATGAGGTGACTAAATTAATACTGGATAACTGTTGAGTCAGTCATTAATTCAACAAATATTTATTGGGCACCTTACATGTAGCAAGTATTGGAGACTGGCCTTGAATAAAAGAGATTGAAATCCCAGCTGTTAGGACCTGATGCCAAATTTACACAGAACCAGTGACAAATGGATCTGGCAGAACTGAATCAGTCAAAAATCAGAAGAGAAAGTCAACAAAGAAGATGACATGATAGACACTTTTGATAATTTTAAAACATGTCCACAAATTCTTTGACACCCCTCTCATAAAAGGTAGACCTTAATTCCTCTCTTCTTGAAAATAGGTTGGTTGGCTTTAGAGGTTTGCTTCTAAGGAATAGAAGAATATGATAGAACAGTAATTCTGTGTGACTTCCCAGCTTAGGTTATAAAGAGTGATATGGCTTCAGCCTTCTCTCTCAGGGGCTCTGAGGTGCCATGTGTAAAATACAGCCTCCTGAAGCCATTATTTATGTTGGATAAACCATGTGGTGAGACCAGTGAGAGAGAGGAAGAAGCCTGAGGAGTCCTTGCTGTTTTGGCTTTCAGCTGAGTCTTCCCAGCCCAGGTGCCAGACATATGAATGGCAGGCTGGCAGATAATCCTAGCCCCCAGTCTTTGCTCCAGCTGATGACAAGTGGAGCAGTGACAAGCTGTCCCCACTGTGCCCTGCTCAGATTGCTTATTAAGGAGTCAACCATTTAAGTTTTGGTACTGAGCTGCTTCTAGGTAGAAGAGAGAATTTTTGCAGAATGTGGAATTTAGTGGAGGGAGAATGTATTAACAAGGTAGGTGTTGTTATTTTAAGCCACTAAGTTTTGGGAGTAATCTGTTAACATAGCCATAATAACTAGAAAAATGACTAAAAAGAATGATCAAAGAATATCAAAGGAAAATAGAGTCCCCTGAGAAAACTGAAGAAACCTTTGAGTATTTTTGCAAAAATAACCTTCTTTATGATCATTCTGTAAAAGTCAAACGGGAAATGATGGATCTTAAATTGGGTTGTCATTCAGTTCTTTTTGGGGGAACATAAATGAAAAAATTTCTCCACATTAAGACTTAGTGTTTAAAGGTGTTTAGAACCTATATTCTGTTAAATATAAATATATACATATTCTCTCAATACATACTTCCATTTTTCTAAATAAAGTCCTACTCAAACCCTCCCTGCCCACCATGACTTATTCCTCAAGTTTGGTGTCTACAGTAAGTGTTTAGCAGTCTTTTCTCACTTACCTATTTTCTCAGGACATCTGATAGCAGTGGCAGGAAGGGCAGTGGGACTAATGAGGCTTTCGATTTATTACGATTGTTATATAGTGGCTTTCCTTCAGTGTGCTCTCAGAAAGTGTGGAGCACTTTCTTATAATCAACCTGAAACATAAACAGTGGATTAGTTAATAGGAGGAAGAGTACATCTAGAGTCACTGTTATATGTCGTTGTTGTAGAGTGGTGATGGTCTTATTAGAGGGTGCTGTAGACCTAAACCAGTCCTTCTCGAAGGTTACTGAAACAAAGGCTTTCTGATTGGATGGTCCTCCAATTGGTGACAGAGGCCTTGCCTCACATCAGACTGTAACAACATAATCCATGGTTCATTAGGAAAAACTTTCACTTTGAAAACCAAGAGTGCGTGAGTATCTCTAAGAGAGTGCCACACAGAGAATAAGGGGTCAGCCATTTAAGTTTTGGTACTGAACTGCTTAGAGTTTTTGTTCTGCAGTCGGGATCCCTTAGGATGAACCTGGCATTTTCGTATTGATTGCCTTCTGCACTAATGTAGTTATGTAGGAGAGAGAATTTTTGCAGAATGTGGAATTTAGCAGAGGGAGAATGTATTAGACTGGCTGTGTTTCCTTGCCTCTGGGCATGGTTTGCTCCTTGAAGGTTAGAGCCAAGGGGATTCTTTATCTTCCAATATTTTCGTTTAGGGCAATCAAACACCACAATTTGCAGTCTTCAGCTTTAGGGAATCTCAGACTTCAATAAAGAGGATGGTATTTTATTATCTCCTCTGGTTGTTTTCAGAACTTTGAAAAAAACCACACAAACACTTCTACTGACTGGACGACTATAACAGGGCAGAACAAACCACTCGAGTCTAGTTTCACTTAGGAAAGCAATTTTCATTGTTCAAGACACTTGTAGTAAGGGTACTACTACAAGTAAGTTTTGAATTTCCTAGAAACCTCTTCTTTAAGTAGCAAGCACTTCCATTTTATTGAGTGCACAGAAGGGGAAGTGGCAAGTCAAAGGAATTATTGATGGTACACAAATGGAGGGTTCCAGAACTTTGTTTTCCAAGTTGTTATTGGCCAGGACAGACCTGATGTACCCACTGAGATTTTGGGGTGAATGTAGGGAATCTGCTGGTATGCCTAAATGTGGAGTCAAAGGTGTCCATCCCAGCCACAGCTCTCTGAATGCTACATGACTGTACTTGAGCCACTCAGCCTCTTGAATCTGAGTTTCCACATCTCTGAATCAGGGGCAAGTAATAACTTCCTTGGTGTTAGGATCAGAGGTTTACGTGAGGTAGCTTGTGTAATGGCTTCAGACAGTACCTGGCATAGCAGATGCTCCATGAATATTAATTAGCAAACTACATACTCTGAGTCTTACCTTTCTTTATCATCACTTCAGGAGGCTGAGGGGATCAGATGTATGTAGCTATTCACTTCCATCTAGGAAGGAAGAAGGGTGTCAGTAAAGGACAGGGAGAGAGTGCCTTAAATGAGCAGTCTTTGAGGTGATCTATACTATAGCCAGGAGCTAGATCTCTGGAATAGTCAGTCATCAGGCTTTTAGGACTTGAACTCAAGGACTAATGTTCCCACCACAAATGTGGGTCCTACCTTTCACCTTTAAAGCAGAAGGGAACATTACTGTCATTCTTCAGAAGTAGGCTTATCATTCTTGAGACTGTGACATGTTGATAGTCTTCATGGTCTTAATGTAAACACTGGCCAGAGAGTTTGGGCTCTCATCACCAAGTTATCTGGTGCAGTCCAGCCTCATTTAGTGAGCCCCAAGCTGGCCAACACATTTTTGCCTAGGGGCTGGTAACAGCGGTGAGGGTAAGATGCTGAGCAGGGAATGCTCCAGGAGACCCAGGTGGGAAAATGCTGAGTCACAAGCCAGGTGCAACTGAAATGCTTCTGCACTTGGCAATATGGCTTTTCTAAACAGGACCCTACTCCTACCTGATACATACTTAAGTGATTAGTTGATGTGGGTTGAGTACTGTTGTGCAGTAGAGGGACAACTAAAGAGGAGGAAATTTAATGTCAACCAGTTGGGGAAAGAAAGAATTCAAGTTATTAAAATTAGGTTTGTGCCCAGTCTTGGAGGCAATTTGCTTGTTGCGTCTAAAGGAATAGACATGAAACTTTGTCTTAGCTTTGGGTCCTGTGTCTCCTCTCTCTGTCTCTATCTTTAGCCCTCTGCCTCTGTCTCTTTGGCTCTGATTCTGTCTCAGTCTATGTTTCTCCCTCCCTGTCTCATTGCCTGTGTCCCATCTCTCTATTGCCTTTCTCCTCTCTGTCTCTCATTCTCTTTTTCTGTCTCTGTGTCTCTTTCTTAGAAAGGAGGTTTGCTCCCTTGCTCCTTTTTATTAGATACAGAAGATAAGTGAATAAAAGCAGTTCACCTCCAATGCCTAAATAAGAGTCATTGGATCCCAACACTGTCTCGTCATTGGCAGAGAGTACAACAGGATATTCAAAGTGCTCTCATTTATAGTGGCTGTTAGGCAGTCTTCACGGACACTAGTCCAGGAAAAATGCAGGGCAGGAATGATAATCTTCATATTTTAAACAGGTAGGTCTCAGAGAAGCTGGAAACTTGTCCAAGGTCAGCTGGGCTGTGGGCCTGAGGCAGAGTTGGGGCTGGAGCATATGCTTCCACCAGAGGGGCCTCGCCCTCCACCACAGAGATGGATTCTGATCAGGACCAAGATGTTCCAACCTAGGTCCATCTGCTCTGATCTGAAATATAAGAGTTGAGTCTGGGTTTTGGTTCAGTACTGAGGGTCCTGTGTACTCTACCTTCCAGCCATTTTTATTTAGGTGTAAAGTTAATGATAAAGAGCACCAAGGGGAAAAGAAGGCTGGGGAAGAGGTAGAATCACAAAATGGAAAAATGGAACTTGCATCTTGAGTGGAGGTGTGTTTAATTTAATGCAAGCTGGAATCAAATTTCCTGGTTTCAAATCCCAGCTCAGATCACTAATTGCATGATCTTGGACAAGTTACTTAACCCTTCTGAGCTTCCATTTCCTCATCTATAAAATAATAATTATGTCATTTATATAATTGGGTTGCTCGTAAATATAAAATGAGACAACCATTGAATATAATAATAAAAAATAATTAAAAAAATAAAATCATTAACAACAACAACAAAATGAGACAACCCATTAAAGTATCTGCTGTAGTGACATAAGCACTCAATGTGGATGATGAAAATGAGCCCCCATTTTTTTGGTCTTGTTTTATTTATTTATTTATTTTTGAGTTTATAGGAATAGATTTCTCCCTCCCTCCCTCCCTCCCCCCCTTCCTCCTTCCCTCCTTCCCTCCTTTCCTTCCTTCCTTTTTTCTTTCAATTCAGGTTAGTTAACATACATACATAACATAACATACATCTGCTCCTGGTTTCAGGAGCAGAATCCAGTGATTCATCACCCATGTACAATACCCAAACAGATGCCCTCCTTAATGCCCATCATCCATTTAGCCCATCCCCCACCCACCTCCCCTCCAGCAAACCTCAGTTTGTTCTGTATATTTAAAAGTCTCCTATGGTTTGCCTCCCTCTCTGTTTTATTTTATTTTTCCTCCCCTTCCCCTATGTTCATCTGTTTTATTTCTTAAATTCCACATATGAATGAAATCATATGATATTTGTCTTTCTCTGATTGACATATTTTGCTTAGCATAATACACTGTGGTTCCATCCAGGTTGTTGCAAGTGACAAGATTTCATTCTTTTTGATCACTGAGTAATATTCCAGTTTGTGTGTATGTGTGTATACACCACATCTTCTTTATCCATTCATCTGTTGATGGACATTTGGGCTTTTTCCATAATTGGGCTGGTGTTGATGGTGCTGCTGTAAACATTGGGGTGCATATGTTCCTTCAGTCAACATTTTTGTATCCTTTGGATGAATACCTAGTAGTGGAATTGCTGGGTCATACAATAGTTCTTTTAGCTTTTTGAGGTATCGCCATACTGTTTTTCAGAGTAGCTACACCAGTTTGCGTTCCTACCAACAGTGTAGGAGGGTTCCCCTTTCTCCACATCCTCACCAACACCTGTTGTTTCCTGAGTTGTTAATTTTAGCCATTCTGACAGGTGTGAGGTGGTATCTTGTTGTGGTTTCGATTTGTATTTCCCTGATGATGAGTGATGTTGAGCATCTTTTCATGTGTCTGTTTGCCATCTGGATGTCATCTTTGGAAAAGTGTCTATTCATGTCTTCTGCCCATTTCTTAACTAGATTATTTGTTTTTGGGTGTTCAGTTTAATAATTTCTTTTTTTAAAAAATAAGTTCTGTATAGATTTTGAATACTAACCCTTTATCTGATATGTTATTGCAAATATCTTCTCCTATTCCATTGGTTGCCTTTTAGTTTTGTTGATTGTTTCCTTTGCTGTGCAGAAGCTTTTTAACTTGATGAGATCCCAATAGTTTATTTTTGCTTTTGTTTCCCTTGCCCCAGGCAGTGTGTCTAGTAAGAAATTGCTATGGCTGAGGTCAAAGAGGTTGCTGCCTGTTTTCTCCTCTAGGATTGTGATGGTTTCCTGTCTTACATTTAAGTCTTTCATCCATTTTGAATTTATTTTTGTGTATGGTATAAGAAAGTGGTCCAGTTTCATACTTTTGCATGTTGCTGTCCAGTTTTCTGAACACCATTTGTTGCGGAGACGGTCTTTTTTCCATTGGGTATTCTTCCCTGCCTTGTTGAAGATTAGTTGACCATACAGTTGTGGGTCCATTTCTGGGTTCTCTTTTCTGTTCCATTGATCTATGTGTCTGTTTTTGTGCCAGTACCATACTGTCTTGATGATTACGGCTTTGTAATACAGCTTGAAGTCCAGAACTGTGATGCCTCCTGCTTTGCTTTTCGTTTTCCACGTTAATTTGGCTATTTGGTGTCTTTTCTGGTCTGTTACAAATTTTAAGATTGTTGTCCTAGCTCTGTGAAAAATGCTGGGGGTATTTTGACAGCAGTTGCTTTGAATGTGTAGATTGCTTTGGGGAGTATGGATATTTTAACAATATTTGTTCTTCCAATCCATGAGCATGGAATGTCTTTCCATTTCTTTGTGTCTTCTCCAATTTCTTTTCATAAGTGTTCTATAGTTTTCAGAGTACAGATCTTTTATCTCTTTGGTTAGGTTTATTCCTAGGTATCTTATGGTTTTAGGTGCAATTGTAAATGGGATCGATTCTTTGATATCTCTTTCTGCTGTTTCATTATTGGTGTATAGAAATGCAACAGATTTTTGTTCATTGATTTTATATCTTGCAGCTTAGCTGAATTCATATATCAATTCTGGTAAATCTGGTGGACTCTTTTGGGTTTTCTACATAGAGTATCATGTCGTCTGCTAATAGGAAAGTCTGACTTCTTTTTTGCCAATTTGGATGCCTTTTATTTCTTTTTGTTGTCTGATTGCTGAGGCTAGGACCTCCAGTACAGTGTTGAACAACAGTGGTGAGAGTGGACCTCCCTGTTGTGTTCCTGACCTTGGGGGGAAAAGCTCTCAGTTTTTCCCCACTGAGGATCAGATTAGCTGTGGGCCTTTCATATATAGCCTTTATGATGTTGAGGCATGTTCCTTCTATCCCTACTTTCTTGAGGGTTTTTATCAAGAAATGATGCTGTATTTTGTCAAATGCTTTTTTGCATCTATTGAGAGGATCATATGATTCTTATCCTTTCTTTTATTAATGTGGTGTATCACATTGATTGATTTGCAGGTATTGAACCACCCCTGCAGCCTAGGGATAAATCGTACTTGATCATGGTAAATGATCCTTTTAATGCACTGTTGGATTCAATTAGCTAGTATCTTGTTGAGAGTTTTTGCATCCGTGTTCATCAGGGATATTGGTCTGTAATTCTCCTTTTTAGTGGGTTCTTTGGTTTTGGAATCAAGGTAATGCTGACATCAAAGAATGAGTTTGGAAGTTTGTCTTCCGTTTTTATTTTGTGGAACAGCTTCAGCGGAATAGGTATTATAATTCTTCTTTAAATGTTGGCAGAATTTCTCTGGGAAGCCATCTGGCCCTGGGCTCTTGTTTATTGGGATATTTTTGATTACTGATTCAATTTCTTTGCTGGTTATGGGTCTGTTCAAATTTTCTGTTTCTTCCTGCTTCAGTTTTGGTAGTTTATATGTTTCTAGGAATTTATCTGTTTCTTCCAGATTGCCCAATTTGTTGTCATATAATTGTTCATAATATTCTCTCATAATTGTTTGTATTTCTGAGGTGTTTATTATGATCTCTTTCATTTGTGATTTTATTTACTTGGATCCTTTCTCTTTTCTTTTTGGTAAGTCTGGCTAGGGTTTTATCAGTTTTATTAAGTCTTTCGTGAACCAGCTCCTGGTTTTGTTGATCTGTTTTTTTAAATTTCTGTATCATTTATTTCTGCTCTAACCTTAATTATTTCCCTTCTTCTACTGGTTTTAGGCTTTATTTGCTGTTCTTTCTCCAGCTTTTTTAGGTGTAAGCTTAGGTTGTATATTTGAGACTTTTCTTGCTTCTTGAGGAAGGCCTGTATTGCTATATATTTCCCTCTTATGACAGCTGTGTCCCAAAGGTTTTGGACTGTCCTGTTTTAATTTTCATTTGCTCCCATGTATTTTTTAAAATTTCCGCTTAAATTTCTTGGTTAACTTATTCATTCTTCAGTAGGATGTTCTTTAACCTCCCTGTATTTTTGGTCTTTTGAAATTTGTTCTTGTGCTTGACTTCCAGTTTCATAGTGTTGTGGTCTGAAAATATGCATGGTATGATGTCAGTCTTTTTGTATTGGTTAAGGCCTGATTTGTGACCCAGTATATGATCTATTCTGGAGACTGTTCCATGTGCACTTGAAAAGAATGTGATTCTGCTGCTTCAGGATGAAATGCTCTGATTATGTCTGCTAAGTCCATCTGGTCTATCGTGTCATTCAAAGCCATTGTTCCCTTGTTGATCTTCTGCTTAGGTGATCTGTCCATTGCTGTGAGTGGGGTGTTAAAGTCCCCTGCTATTATTGCATTATTATCAATGAGTTTCTTTATGTTTGTTATTAATTGATTTATATATTTGGCTGCTCCCAAGTTGGGGGGTGTAAATATTCACAATTGTTAGATCTTTTTGGATAGACCCCTTTATTATAATATAGTGTCCTTCTTCATCTCTTATAACAGTCTTTGGTTTAAACTCTAGTTTGTCTGATATGAGTATGGCTACTGCAGCTTTCTTTTGATGTCCATTAGCATGGTAGATGGTTCTCCATCCCTTCACTTTCAGTCTGGAGGTGTCTTTGGATCTAAAATGAGTCTCTTGTAAACAGTATATCAATGGATCTTGTTTTTTTTTTTTATCCATTCTGATATTCTATGTCTTTTGATTGGAGCACTGAGTCCATTTACATTCAGACTAATTGTTGGTAGATATGAATTTGGTGCCATTGTATTACCTGTGAAGTCACTGTTCCTCTAGATTGTCTCTGTTCCTTTCTAGTCTTTGTTGCTTTTGGTCTCTCTTGCCTGCTCAAAGTGTCCCCTTTAGTATTTCTTACAGAGATGGTTTAGTGTTCACAAACTCCTTTAGTTTTTGCTTGACTTGGAAACTCTTTATTTCTCCTTCTATTCTGAATGACAGCCTTGCTAGATAAAGTATTCTTAGCTGCCTATTTTTCCCATTTAGCACATTGAATATATCATGTCACTTCTTTCTGGACTACCAAATTTCTGTGGACAGGTCTGCTGCTAACCTTATGTGGCTACCATTGTAGGTTAAGGATCTTTTGTCCTTAGCTGCTTTCAGAATTCTCTCTTTATCTTTTTATTTTGCATATTTCATTATGATATGTCTTGGTATTGACCTGTTTTTGTTGATTTTAAGGGGAGTTCTTTGTGCCTCTTGGACTTGAATGCCTGTTTCCTTCCCCCGATTAGGGAAGTTCTAAGTTATAATTTGTTCAAGTAAACCTTCTGCCCGGTTTCCCCACTCTTCTTTTTCTGGGACTCCTATGATACTGGTATTACTGTGCTTTGTGGAAACACTGAGTTCCCTAAGTCTGCATTCATGATCTAATAGTTTTCTTTCCTTCTTTTCAGCTTTATTATTTTCCATAATTTTATCTTCTGTATCACTTGTTTGATTCTCTGCTTTTTCCATCCTCATTGTGATTACATCAGTTGGTTTTACATCTCAGTTATAGCATTTTTTATTTTAGCCTGACTAGTTTTTAGGTCTTTTATTTCTGCAGCCAGAGTTTCTCTGGTGTCTTCTATGCTTCTTTCAAGCCCAGCTAGGATTCTTTTGACTGTTGTTCTAAATTCTTGTTCAGATATATTGCTTATACCTGTTTTAAGCAAATCCCTGGCTATGATTTCTACTTGATCTTTCTTTTGGGGAGAATTCTTTTGTCATTATGTCTGAGTTTCTGTCTTTTGCGTATTATGAAAGCTTGTTATGTTCCCTGTTCCTGAGAGTAATACTGTATTAAGAAGTGGTCATACACTGTCCTGTGCCTCGTGCTTCAGAAGTGTTTCTGGTGTACGCTGTGTGCACTCCACTGCTGTGTTTTGGCTGCTCTTTCCCACAGGTCAGTCCTCTGCAGAGTTCCTCCTTGCTTGCAGTGGGGAGTGTTTGGACCTTTAACTAGGTGTGCTTTTCTTTGCTTGTTAAGGTAAGTCTGATTAGGGGCACCTGGGTGGCTCAGTCGGGTGAGCATTTGCCTTCGGCTCAGGTTGTGATCCCAGAGTCCTGGGATCGGGCCCCACATTAGGCTCTCTGCTTGGTGGGAAGTCTGCTTCTCTCTTTCACTCTCCCTCTGTGCTCTCTCTCTCTCAAATGAATAAATCTTTTTTTTAAAAAGATAAGCCTGATTAAAAAAAAAAAAAACCTGATCCGAGAAAAGGAAAGGGAACAAAACAGCAAACAAACAAAAAACTATAAGCCTGATTCCAAAGAATAAAAAAGAAAGAAGGAAAAAAGAAAAGGAAGGAAAAAAAAAGAAGCTTGATCCAAAAAACAAGGAAAGAAGCCAACAAATGGACAAAAAACTATAAACCTGATACCAAAGAAAAAAGAAAAAAAAAGCTTGGTCCTATTTCCATCAGAACAGAAGCTGACACTTTGGAGCACTCTATGATCAGCAGACCTGGTACATAAGGGGTGACCTGTGTTGGTCTTCAGAGGGAATGGCCCACTGCACTGGCTCACAGTCAGACCTCCCCTTACAAAGATGCCCCTGCTGGGCACCGAGTGGAGATGGGGGTAGGGTTTGGTGTAAGTGACTCCAGCCTCCACTGGGGGTGCCGTGTTTCTCTACGGAATTCTACCATACTGGTGATGGGGTGGAAGATGACCTCTTTGTCCCAGGGGGAGGGGAACTCACAGCCACTGCTCTTCAGGAGCCCTCACAGAAAAGCAAACAATCTCTCCTGTGTCCCAGGCTTTTGTCAAATCGCTGTCCTCAACCTGTCTGTGCCCAGCTGTCAGCATGCCTGGTACCACAGTTCTCCTGTGTTTAATCTCTGGCTGGTGGCTGGGATTCAAAACTCTAAATCTTAAAGGGCCTGGCAAAATGTGGACCCACTCCCGTCCCCTGGAGGAGAGCCTTGTGGTGCGCCCAGCACCATCCTGTCCCAGAAAAGCAGTTGCATGGCGCATGCATGGTGACTGGAGTCTGTTGTGATGCAGAGCGAAAAGCTGTGACCAGGTTATCTGCCCTCTGCATGTGCCTCTGTCCTCTGCTGCTGAACAGCCACTCGCTGGCTCTGGCATGCCCTTCGTCCTTGGAGAAGCAAAAATACCCTCTTCCAGATGTTCACTGGGGAGGGGAACCATCTCTCCCAGTGCTCCTGAGGGGATCCCCTCGCTGCAACATATTGTGCGAACCCTATGTGCTGCTCTCTCTCTCTCTCTCGCTGTCTTCCTCTCTCCCTGACTTCATTCCATGAAAAGGGCTCCCTTCCCTTCATGGCATCATGGCTTTTCTCTCCCCCAGTTCATGGCTCCTAACCTCTCATCTGCCGTGTTCTCTCCCTCCAATTGTCGGGATTGTTTCCTTAATCCTCAGATCAATTTCCTAGTTGTTCACAATGATTTGATGTTGATCTAGCTGTGTTTGAGGGACCAGGCAAGCTCAGGGTCTCCCTACTATGCCACCATTTTAACTCCTTTTTGGTTTTGTTTTAAAGTAGCTCAGACTGGCGCTACCCGTATAGGCTGCCTCCTGTGTCACTGTATTTATTGAGTGCTTTTATCAGCCAGGTATAATTTTAAGTTCTGCAGAAACAAAAGTAAACTAAACCTATTTTTGTGGTCACAGAGAAATTACTGCCTATTGGGTGAGACACGCCGTCATGTTCCTGGGCAGTTTCAAAGCTGTGTGATTGATGTGTGTTGAGATGAGGTAAACATAGGGTTGTGTGGAAATCCAGAAAGAGGCATCTAATTGAGGTTCCTTAAATCTGGGCCCGGTGCTACTCCTTTGATTTACAGACCCCAGGCATACTCTGGAGAAGACTCCCATTTAGCAGGTTTAGCAGATAGGAATCACTGATGAGAATGGGAAGGTCTCAAAAGTATGAGTCACCCACTGGGTCAAAATCTTTGCCTTGTGGGATAGACACTGCCGCTGGAGGATATGGGCTTTTCTGGAGTTGAGAACATTAATAAAAATGGAGACTAATCCTTTGCAGCCGTTTTGTTTGATCTTTGGCGACTGCCTCTCCACACTACACTGTGCAGATGGAGATGTTTTAGCAGTGGGGAGAGCAGGCGGCACTCATACCTCTGGAGGGCCTCCCATCGGCACAGTTAGCACGGGCAGGCATATCCACGTTCTGTGAGTAGCTACAAAACGTATTTTCAACAGGCGAGCATCTCTCAACTTTATCTCCTTATGGGTCTCTTTACACAATAGCATTTATAGAAAAGACCAGCAGGGTATAGAAAAAATAAAATGAAGTCATGGCCTGCTCTCCAAAGGCAGAGAGAATGCAGGAGTGGAACCGCCGTTCTAGTTACTCGTGGGCGGCATCAACAGTTGTGATGGCTTTGCTCCCCGAAGAGAGGGGTTTGCTCTTTGGGGTGGAAATGGCAGGAGCTTGGGCTGCAGCATGTCCTGTCTTTGCATCTTGCCATAGTTTGTGGTATAGCACCCTGCTTCCGCATATGTTCATATGTTTCTCTTTCATGGGAACAAGATTTTCTCCCAGTTTTAAAAGGAATTGTTGGCATTGAGACATAATGATGATGTGAATACCCTTCTGTGATAAGATGAGGCTTCAGAAGGAAATTCCCTGCTGTTGCTGATTTATTTTTCACCATTATCTATCGTCATGTTGTTCAACACGGCCTCAAAACATCATTATTAGACAGGAGAGCAGGGTGGTTAAAAGCAGATTCTAAATGGTGTCACTCAACTACTTACTATGTTACTCTGTGCCAGGCATGTTGCCTGTCTGTTTGAGTTAGTGCATCTGTAAAATGGGCATAATATACTCTTTTCCCCAGGAGGATATTGTAAGGATAAGTTAATTATTAAAAACAGTCCCTGGCCCACAGTGAGTTCTGTGTAAGGATTTCCTATTATTATTACTATGAAAACCAAACTTTTCATGCTAGATAGTCCTTGTGGTGAATTTAAACATATTTCATGCAGCAACCAGCATGTTAGTACCAGCTCTGGGGTCGGGTGGATGGCTCTGAGCTCTAGTTGAGTAGCTTTTAAATGTGTGACCTTGGCCAAATTACTAAACTCTCTGTGCTTTACTTTTCTTAACTATGAAATGGTTACTTCCTCAAAGCATTGTAGTGAGGACTAAATGAGATAATATATGAAAAATAAGTCCCTTAACCTCCCTGAGGTTAAGTCACTAACCTCAGTTCCCTCAAATGCAAAATAGGGATTATTGTGGAAGCTGCCTTGTGGGCCTGTTGTGAGGCTTAAATGAGGATTAGACACAGGTAAAGTGCTTAGGACAGTGCCGTGAATGTAGTAAGCACATGATATGCTTTAGCCATAATTTTTATTAAATGACTACTTCCCTCCATCACTTCATTATAATATCACTACTACCATTTATTTAATGTGCATTGTATTTAAGATACTGATATAGTGACCCACATATTCCAACTTGTCTCACTCTGTATTTCCTCGGCAACTGGCAGTTTCACCCCCACCCTCCTCCCATTTTGGCCTGTTTATCCACTCTGATTTTTTATTGACTCAATTACTGCTTCCCTGAGTACCATTCACACACACCAAGTTAATGGCATGTTATTTGCTGAGTGAGGCTTTTTCCCCATCTTGCTTCAGTCTGTGAACGGTCTCTTGAGCTCCCTCCTGACATAAAGAGCTCAGGTGTAATGTTATTAAAGCTCCCAGTGGACTCCTGGTGTACCTTCGTTTTGTGACTATAACTGCTTTTAAGCAATTTCAGAATGTTATTAGCCCGAGGCCTTCGCACAGGCAGGAAGAGTTAGCATTAATTAATTAATGCTTCCAATCTTGGGCTACTTGGAATCTTTGAATGTTTTACCTTCTGTAGTAGTGGTCAAAACATATAAACTCTGACTCATATAATTAATTTCTCAACCACCTCAAATCCTTTCTGGAAGCAGCAGAATATAAAAAGTGAATAATAATAGCTTAAATCTTCCTTGCATCATTCATTTATTCATTCACTCTTTGAAGCATTTATTGAGCTTCTACAGAACTATACTTGTTCCCTGCCCCTGTCTGGCACCCCCCACCCCACCATCAATACTGCAAGGAATTTGGTTCTACTGCTTTGTCAATTTTTTCAGCCAGAAAAATGTTCTGCCATGTGTCTTTTGTTCTTTTTCTGAGGTAGCTACAAAGTTATAATTTACTGGCATGTAGAGAAAAGGGGATTTTTTTTTTTTCACTGCAACTCCATTTCCCCCCTCCTTTGGGATTCTTGGGAAAACCTGATTAAAATGTCAGCCAGAAGAATGGCTGGTGATTCTTTAAATGGACTGATTAAACCAAGAGGACCCATAGCACTAACAGGAGCAGAAAACCCTGTGGGGATCTGAGCATGCAACTTTTTAGTTATTTGGGTATAGCAAAAAAAAAGTCAGAAAGAAACAAGAAGCTATGATAGAGTGGAAGAGTGATATTAAAATTATTATTATTAACCATGCTAATAACAAATGCCCCTTGAGTAATTTCTGTCCTAGGCCCTGTCTTAAACCTTTGTCTATATTATCTCCAGTATCTATATCCTTGGGGGTGGGTAGGATTGCCCCCATTCTCTATATAAGTGTAAGTAATGTGTCCACGGTCGTACAGCCAGGACCTGTATGGTCATACTTACATGAGTATAAAGAGCTTTAATGGGAGGAGACTGTCACTTCCAGGGTGGCGCTATACCATACTTGAAGACTTGATTCCTTCTGCCTGGGATTTGAACCCTAACTCTTGCCCTGCTCTTCTGGGACCTGGTCCCTTTGCCCTACTCTTGTACCTACTTTCAAAATATTTTTGTTTCCTGTTTTAAATTCTCACATTGGAGAAAAGCTGATCAAAAATAAGTGCATAGAATGGTTCTATGTAGAAAGGGAAGAATTTTCTGACTTAGTCATAGTATTTTCATTTTGTGTTTATGAGAATTGGGTTCTTTGTGTTGAACAATCCTAAAGGGGGACATAAAGTGAGACCAAAACCTATGGCCTATTTATCAGTTAAATAGGTGTTGGAAATTAAGGAGTGCATTTGTGATGAAGAGCACAGGGTGATGTATGGAACTATTGAATTACTATATTTTCCACCTGAAACTAAAATAACACTATATTAGCAAACTGAATTAAAAAAAAAACCCAAAACCTATGGCCTGTTTGATTTCCCCTGAGGTTATTTGTGGCCCCCACTGCCCCATATGGCCCATAGGAGGGACAGGGTGGGTTATCTGATTGACTTTGGCCAGGCTTATCTAGAGACTGACCTCCACTATCTTCTCTATTTCTCCTACCATTCAAGGCCAAGTCCAGGTTAAACCACAAGGAATTTGGTCTCCTCCAGTGCTAAATATGCTATTGTTTCTATGGCACGAAACACCATATTATATTACTTTTTAACTTATAGTAATAGTCTTGTTGGTCCAATGGATTGTGAGCTCCACGGGGTTACAAACAGATCTCTCTTTACTGTGCTTGCCTTTCCTCATTCCCCTTGCCCCCTAATCTTCACCTCTTACTGATCACAATGCTAGGCATGCAGAAGTCGCTCAGAATCTACCCTTGAATAACTATTTAAAACATTTTTCTTTTAGGGATCAATTTCTATAATAAAACATATGTTCTGTAGAATGAACTATGCTATTATCAGGAAGGGAGAGAATTTGGGGAGGGTAAAAGAGAAAATCTCAGGAAGAGGCTCAGTAACCCTGTAGACCACTATTTAGTCCAGTGTTGGGGAACTCCTTTTAAAAATCCCCTGAGAATAAAAAAATCAGAGTACAGAAGTGTGTTGCATTTCTATACATCAATAATGAAGCAGCAGAAAGAGAAATCAAGGAATCAATCACATTTATAATAGCACCTAAAACCATAAGATACCTAGGAATAAACCTAACCAAAGAGGTAAAAGATCAGTACTCTGAAAACTATAGAACACTTATGAAAGAAATTAAAGAAGACACAAAGAAATGGAAAAGCATTCCATGCTCATGCATTAGAAGAACAAATATTGTTAAAATGTCTGTATTCCCAAAGCAATCTGCACATTTGATGCAAACCCTATCAGAATACCACCAGCATCTTTCACAAAGCTAGAACAAACAATCCTAAAGTTTGTATGGAACCACAAAAGACCCTGAATAGCCAAAGCAATCTTGAAAAAGAAAAGCAAAGGTGGAGGCATCACAATTCCAGACTTCAAGCTATATTACAAAGCTTTAGTGATGAAGACAGTATGATACTGGCACAAAAACAGACACATAGATCAATAGAACAGAATAGAAAACCCAGAAATGAACTCACAACTGTATGGTCAATTAATCTTTGACAAAGCAGGAAAGAATATCCAATGGGAAAAAGACAGTCTCTTCAACAAATACTGTTGGGAAAACTGGACCACTTTCTTACACTATATACAGAAATAAATTCAAAATGGGTGAAAGACCTAAACGTGAGACAGGAAACCAACCATTAAAATCCTAGAGCAGAGCACAGGCAGTAACCTCTTTGACACTGGCTGTGGCAACTTCTTAATAGATATGTGTCCCAAAGCAAGGGAAACAAAAGCAAAAATAAACTCTTGGTAAAAGGCGAAAGATTTATACGATCTGAAGAGAAACCAGAGTATATTAAAAATAAACTCTTGGGACTGCATCAAAATAAAACGCTTCTGCATAGTGAAGGAAACAACAAAACTAAAAGGAAACTGATGGAATGGGAGAAGATATTGGCAAATGACATATCTGATAAAAGGTTAGTATCCAAAAACTATAAAGAATTTATCAAACTCCACACCCCAAAAACCAAATAATCCAGTTAAGAAATGGGCAGAAGACATGAACAGACATTTTTCCAAAGAAAACATACCTATGGCTAGCAGACGTGTAAAAAGGTGTTCAACATCACTCCATCATCAGGGAAATACAAATCACAACTATAGTGACTATCACCTCACCCCTGTCAGAAAGGCCAGAATTAGCAACACAGGAACCAACAGGTGTTGGAGAGGATGCAGAGAAAGGGGAACCCTCCTACACTGTTGATGGGAATGCAGACTGGTACAGCTACGCTGGAAAACAGTGTGGAGGTTCCTCAAAAAGTTAAGGATAGAACTACCCTATTACCCAGCAATTTTACTACTAGGTATTTACGCATGGGACACAAAAATACTGATTTGAAGGGATACATGTACCACAATGTTTATAGCAGCATTATCCACAATTTCCAGATTTTGGAAAGAGCCTAAATGTCCATCAAGTGATGAATGGATAAAGAAGAGGTGGTGTGTGTACACACACACACACACACACACACACGCACGCGCGCACGCGCACACACACACACACAGTGGAATATTACTCAGCCATCAAAAAGAATAAAATCTTGCCATTTGCAATGATGTGGATGGAGCTAGAGAATATTATGCTAAGTGAAATTAGAGAAAGATGAGTATCATGATTTCATTCATATGTGGAATTTAAGAAACAAAACTGGTGGACTTAGGGGGGAACAAGAAAAGAAAAACAAAGAAACAGACTCTTAACTATAGAGAACAAACTGATGGTTAATAGAAGGGAGGTGGGGGGAATGGGTGAAATAGATGATGGGGATTAAGGAGTGCACTTGTAATGAGCACCGGGTGTTGTATGGAAGTGTTGAATCACTGTATTGCACACCTGAAACTAATATTACACCATCTGTTAACTAACTGGAGTTTAAATAAAAACTTGAAAAAAAAATCCCCTGAGATATCCTTGCCCTGACAAGGAATGTGATGAACAAATGGTAATCACTGGCTCCTATTCTTACTTGTGGTACACTTGTGGGCTCCTTTCCAGAAATAGACTACATAATAGCAACAGGTGGGAGAGTGGGTATTACCTGAAAAATCCCAAACTCAAAACTCCTTCTTTGTTTAGGAAGGATAGATTTCTGTAAAAGTGGTGGGATAAACCTGCCCCTCTCTGCTGTAAATGGATATCCTTATGGGTCCCCAATCTCTGTGCTGGGGAAAGCTGTAAGCAGGGATGGAACACACCTATTCTGCTCTGAAGAGTTTCCAGGTTGGTTTCAGAATTTTTACTTCCAGGAGCAGAGGGCAACTCTTATTGCTATCATTTAGTTACTTGTAGGATCCCTGGACTATCTATATAACTGAAGAATCCCATCTACTAGCAGAGGGCAGAGGAAATGCAGGAAATATTTGGACCTTACTTTAGCCTGCATTTAATTGATTTTAAAGCAGGGTCCCTATCTCTTGGGTACTTCAATTTTCTCATCACTGTAAAGGATACACACACACACACACACAAAGTATTTTCTTCCCTGCAGGGCAGCGATGTCACTAATTTATGTGGTCCCTAGAACATTCATTTTCTTCTTTTTTGGTCTTTCCACATAGGCTTTCAACCTTCGCAAACATACATCAAGAGACTCTATAGAAGAAATCTCAACTATCAGTCATTCTGTTCCTCTTTTTAATCCTTCCATGTTTTTGTTTTAAAATCTATCCCAAAGGGAAGAATTGAACTAATTTTAGGCAGACTTTTTAATGCAAAAATATACATAAGGGAGCAAAGGGCAAGAATTTAAATTACGTGAGATGATGAATTTTTTCAGATAATACAGTTATTTGATAACACTAGCTTGTCCTGAAATTTCTCATTTGCAATTAGATGTATGCTGCTTTTTTATATTCAGGAGAAAATGTTACCAAATAGACTCATGGGGTTTAAAAGATTAAAAATGAAACAAAACAAAACAGACACAAACTGCTGGTGCTCAGTTCACTAGGTATAGGAGGCTGGAAATATGATCCTGGTTTTTTAAACATTTGCTGACCTCCTAAGGTCCAGTTTTAGGAGTCTAAGCATTTTATTTTAGCATTTTTGTGGTGGTTCACAGAACCATGGTATTTCAGGGTTGGCAGGAGCTTGGATTAATATCTGGTCCAATCAAATGCCCAGTGCTTGATTCCTTTCTTCAGTGTCTTTACAAAAACGTCACTTAGCCTTTGCTTGAATACCTCCAGGGATGGGGAGCTCATTTTCTTATGAGATATCTCATTTCATTAATGGACAGTTCTATAGGAAGTTTTTTATGTTGAACAAAAATCAATTAAAATATATTTATGGAATGCATACCATATATGGAGTGCATATATTTATGGAATGCATCCAGATACTTTTTAAATTCTGAGGATACAGCAGTGAACAAAATAGAAATCCCTGTGCTCCTGAGCTTGTTTTTTACAGGAAGGGGATAGTGAATAAGGCAAGTAAAATGAAGAGCATGACAGGAGATAATTAAGAAAGGAAGAAAGACAGTGTCGGGGTGGGCACTTGCAATTTTTGACTAGAGTTGTAGGGAGAGACCTTACTGACAAGTGACTTTCTTTCTTTCTTTTTTTTTTTTTTAAGATTTTATTTATTTATTTGACAGACAGAGACACAGCGAGAGAGGGAACACAAGCAGGGGGAGTGGGAGAGGGAGAAGCAGGCTTCCCGCTGAGCAGGGAGCCCGATGCGGGGCTCGATCCCAGGACCCTGGGATCATGACCTGAGCCGAAGGCAGGTGCTTAACGACTGAGCCACCCAGGCACCCCTGACAAGTGACTTTCAAGTGGAGTCCTGAATGAGCCATACGAATGTCTGGAGTTTGAGCAATCCAGGCAGTGAAAATAGTAAGTGCATAGGCCCTGAGACAGGTGTGTGCTTAGTGTGTTCATGGAGCACCAAGGAGGCCAGTATAGTTGGACAGGGGAATACCAAGGAGAGAGTAGTGGGATAGGAGATTAGAAAGGGAATGGGAGCCAAGTCACATGGACCATTGTAAGGCTACTGGATTTTACTCTGAAGAAGGTGGGGAGTCACTGGAGTGTGTTGAAGTAGGGACTAATGTGATCTGATCTGTGCTTTAAAAGATTTGCTCTGCAAGTAGATGTACAGAGAAAAGTGTGGACTTAGGGAGAGCAGTTAGAGGCTGCAGCCATAGTTCAGACCAGAGGTGATGGTGTATTGGGACAAGGAGAGGTGTGAAAAGTGGTTGGGTTCTGTATATGTTTCGCACAGTGCTCTTTAAGTTTTATCTGCTGATCCTAGCATTATCATCTGGGGCTTATTTAGCACATGGATTTCTTTGTATATTTGGACTAAAATAAATACAGGAGAAATCTTCCCTTTGATACCCCTTCCTCCTCACAGGCAGCAGTCCTAATATGTGTGATGTGTATCTTTCTATTTGTATGAGTTCTTGTAAAACAGGCATTATTCTTTTGCCATAGATTTTTAATTTAAATAGATGGCATTGTGCTACAGCTCACATTTTGTTTCTTCCTATATTTTAAAGATTTATTTGTGTTGCTGAATGTACCAAGAGTCTGCTGCTTCTGGCTGAAGCAACTTCTTCAAACGAGACCACTGAACTATGAAAAGACTATGCTAGCATCTGTTTCCCCTGAGTTTTTTCCTCTCTAGTCCAAACCTCCCCACTTCTTCCAAGTGTCCCCAGATAACATGGCTTTGAGCCTTCTCTTGGCCTGGCTACTGAACTTCCCAAGGTCTATCTTTGCTCACAGACCTGGACTTCTGAGAGCAATATCTAAGCCTGGAAATTCCTTGCATTTGTCAGACCTGAGAACAAGGTTTAGTAGCTGAGAAATGGCTGGAGGGACTCTGGGGTCCAAGAAAATAGAAGCCAAAGGACAAAGTGAGGCTCCATTGTTCAAATGTGCCCAGAGTAGACCTTTGCCTTAGTATTTGGGGGTAGTGGTTGAGAACTTGGGCTCTCGGATCACACAAATGTAGGTTTGCTTTCTTGTTCGTCTTCCTACTGGTTGGGTGACTTGGGATTATCCCTTAGCCTTTCTGAGCTGCATTTTTCCCATCTATAAGATGGTGATAACCATACTACTGATTTCATGTGGTTATTGTTAGTATTAGATACAATACTGTGTGTAAACCTTTTGGCATAGAGCCTGAGTCAGAGTGGCCCCATGGTAAATACTGGCTGTAATTTAAAAAAAATAAATTCATATAAACCCGCATTATCACAAAAATGAAATATGGGGTGTTTACTTACATCACAAAAGATATTAAAGGATTCTCTTTAATAGCAATTTCTGTAGTGCACTTTACAATATGCCTTAAATGACCAAAATTTGGTTTCCATGCTACTTTTTAGCAGTATATACTATATAAAGTGTATAGTGACAAGGAGGGAGATGAAGCCATGACAGTAAGAACCGTGTTAAAAGCCATATGCAGACATGATGACATTATTGTGGGTTCTCTCTCTCTCTCTCCTTTCTCTCTTAGATGCTGTATGATGGTAGTCTCAGTAGTGGGCTATACTTTTGGAAAAAATCTTGAGGATAACCCTATACTTTCAGAAGTTTTTTCTGGTGAAAACCTATAATAATGAAAATATAGAAGTGCAGGACTTGAAGAGACCAGAAGAGTTTAGTGTCACTGAAATCATAGGACTGGAAGGGAACCCAGAGGTCACCAAACACTATTTTCTTTCTACAGATGAGGACACTGAGACTTATAGGGGTGGGGTGACTTTGCCAAGGTCACCAGCTTATAAATGGTACAGCAGGGGCTCTGATTCCCTATCCAGTGTTTTTTTTTTCTTATGGTTCCTAGTAAGAGTTGGATTTTAATAATTTTATATAATTTAATCATTTTAATAATTTTTTGGATTATTTATTTTGTTTTAAAAACTCAAGAGAATGGAGTTTGTGCCTTCCCATGGTAATCTATCTCAGTGAGAAAGTTTTTCCTTAAACACAGTCTAACTGCCTTTTGGAGCAATTGATTAATTTTTATATATTTTAAAAGATTTTATTTCATTTGAGAGAGAGAGATGCAGAGAGAGCACAAGTGGGAGAGGCAGAGGGAGAGGGAGAAGCAGGCTCCCCACTGAGCAGGGAGCCTGACATGGGGCTTAATCCCAGGACCCTGACATCATGACCTGAGCCAAAGGCAGACACTTAACCATTTGAGCCACCCAGGCACCCCATTTGGAGCAATTTAAATACCCAAAGCTAAGCTGCCATAGAACTATGATGGTTCCATAACATTCTCGATATGGTTAAGAGAAAGAATGCTCAATGTAGGCTGCACACATTTAGTTTGCTTTTTCCTCATTTTGTCCCCAGCTTGAACTTTTTAAAGGCTCCACATTCTTTCGTCTCCCCTTCTATTTAATGTCTCTTCCACTGGAATGTGAGCATCATGAGTGACATGGTCTTTATGCGTTTCATTCCGTTTTATGAAGAGGCCCGGCACAACTTAAGTGCTAAGTGGATGTTTGCTGAGGAACTAATGAATTTATTGACTACCTATGATGTGCCGGGCACTCTTCTTGGCACATTGGGTGCATAGCCACCTTTAGTACTTAGTACTCAGAGAAGGGAAGAGGAGAAAGAAAAGATACCTGTCTGTGATAGAGAAGCAAGGTTTAAGTTCACCCTATTTGTCCCTGGCAAACTCAGGAACTCTTTTGTTTTTCTCTCTCTTTTTGTTTTGTTTTGTTTTGTTTTGTTTTTTGTTTGTTTCCTTTTTTTGGGAAATCTTTTGATTAAAGAGCAAGCAACGCAACTTCTCTCCCTAACTTTCACATCATAATACCATAACACACCATGTCTCAAATGCCACCACTGAGCACATGCATACGCATTTGCACATACATATTTGTGGGTTAGTTTGCTGTGATTTAAGCAGCACTTAAATTTTATCTGTTTCCCTAATATATATTTCTCATAGTCTTACATGGTACCAAAATCTTCACTATCAGAATGATTTTCTGGGTTAAGTAATATCTATAATAGGCCCATTTTAAATGATAAATATTTTACCCAAAGCCACCAAACATTAACTATTAGCAACTCCAATACCTTCACATGAATTAGCTTTTCAGGTTAGTCACAGAAAACAGCAGAGCATAATGGAAATGAGCATAAAAGCAGTTATGTTCTTTTGGGGAAAGAAAAAAGAGGGTTCTGAGAATGTTGTAGGACACTGCTACTCACAGTGTGGTCTGGGGAATGCTGCTGGTCCACCATGAGATAAGTAGTTTACAGGTCACTAAGCACTCTTAATTTAAGCTATTTTTTCTCTTTTGTTATCAAGGCTTTCTCATT
Source organism: Zalophus californianus (assembly GCF_009762305.2). Taxonomy (NCBI): domain Eukaryota; kingdom Metazoa; phylum Chordata; class Mammalia; order Carnivora; family Otariidae; genus Zalophus; species Zalophus californianus. The sequence continues at coordinate 45,312,979 of NC_045596.1, forward strand.
GAAGGAAGCAGCATCTTAATTAAATTCTAGTGCAAACCCCTTATTTCAACATTGTTTGCTAACAAACAGCTTATGGACCAACTACATCGAGTAGTTGGCCTAGAGGACAGGGCCAGTGTCTGGGTAGGTAGCCCTAGTGAGGCATTGTGAGAAGATCCTTGGGCTTATGGGAGCAACATGAGGACTCTGTTCCCTGGTGGGCAGCAAGGATAGAGATCAGTTTGGCTTACTTGATGCCTTTGCCTAGAGATCAGGCCAACTTAAGACTTTTTTTCTTTCTTCCTTTTATTTTTTGATTTGTTTCAGCATCTTGGCAAATGTATGCTATAGGAGACACTCAACACATTTTGTTGAACACCAGTGTGGTGCCGTGGAAAGACAAAGAGGCAAATAGAAAAGAGTTCAAATTCATAGTACTCTATTAGCTGGGTGAACTTGGGCAAGTTTCTTAACTTGCCTGTTCTCTCATTTATGAAATTGGAATGACGGAAGCCACCATATAAGTGTCATAATAATGATTAAGTGCAGTCATCCCTAAAAGCAGAGTTCCAGGCTCACAGATGCCTTTTTGAATAAATGTATTGAATGATATTTCCCATACATTATCTCATTGACTCTTCTCAACAGCTCTGTAAGGAGAATAAGCCCATTTTGTAGATGAGGAAACAGAGGCTTAAAAAACAGCCTGAGAAATGTAAAATAGTTTGCCTAAAGTAGGAGCTGAAGCCAAGATGACTCATAGAGAAAAGAACTGCTGTAAAACAGCACCCACGATTTTCCTAAAGATATCTTTTTTACGTCTGATACTAATGACTTGGCTGTGTGGGAAGTGGCTTGATAAAGGAACATGAAGTGAATCCTTAAGTCTCCGCTTTATTGTTTCCACTTTATAGACTACAAAACTGACTTGGGTGAGGAAATTTTCTTAATATGAAGGAAAAAAAAAGTGAGATTCCTTTAAATAGCTTTGCAAAGGTCAATAGGATTAATATACCCTTTGAACATGGTTATTTTAGCTGAAATAAGGAAACAGCATGGGGGAGACTTCACAGACTCCTTGTGTAATAGAAATGTAATATATTTGCCCTCTTTTTTCCCTTTATTTGTGGTGAATGTGTGAACATGAAGCAAGTTGGTAGGATAAATGGTTACACCAAGAATTTTTGCTCTGAAAATGGGTTGATTATCTGTAAATGTTATTTTTCATTCTGAGATTCATCAAAATCATTAACTCAAGGTACCTTGAAAAGAACGAGTAGATAATGGGCAGCTAAAATTGATGGATTGGAAGCCTGGAGAAAATGTATGCTCTTGGGGACATTTGCAATTGCCTCCTAAGTTTTATATAATTTAAACAAACTACCTCTAACTCACTTTATAGGTCAAACTTAATTTTTAACCTCCTGTGAAATGAAAATTAACCTTGAGGTAAATTCATGGAATTTCCCAAGTAGAAATTAGAATCCTAGCAGACATTAATAAAAGTGTTCCCAGAAAAAAAGGTTATGTGGTTAAAAAGTTCTGAAGCCACTGGGTTCAGCAGAGTTCATAGATTTCTTTACTGCAGAACTTCTCAGAGCCTCTAAGTGCCAATGTGGACATCAGCTTCCCAGAGGGCTGCTAAGAGCATACACTTATTTGACCATACAAACCCTCCTTCCCCATGCTTTTTTTTTCCTCCCCCAAATATGTTTTAATGTCTTATGGGGTTAGTGTTCTCTGGAACATACTTTGAGAAATACTGATCTTTTCCAATCCTCCTCATTTTATAGTATAGGAAATTGAGTTTCATAGAGTTATATACTTTGTATTCACTAACTTATTTTTGTGTTAGCTTATGAGGTGTACCTGTAAAATTTGTGTTGGCTTATGAGATGTGGCGATTATAATTTTATGATCATAGAAATACTGTTGGAGATGAGTGTTATCTTTCAAAATGGAACCCTTGAGTGTGTTTACATTGAGTGTCTGGATGATGGTTTCTTCATTCAAAACTGTTTCAGAGATTCTCTTTTAGATATTGCCCCACCCTGGTTACCAGATCTGCCCACAAAACAGTTAGCCTCAGAACTTCAGAGCAACAACTAACTGGTGTTCACGTGGTAGAAAGAGCACTGGCTTAGGGGCAGCAATGAAACTCTGGTTCTTTTAGGCTCTACTTGGCTATTAATAAGTTAAATGACTTAATCTCTTAAACTCTCAAAGCCCCAATTTCTTTATCAGTAACACTAGAATAGCTTTTTTTTTTTTTTAAGATTTTATTTATTTATTTGACAGAGAGAGACACAGCGAGAGAGGGGAACGCAAGCACGGGGAGGGGGAGAGGGAGAAGCAGGCTTCCCGCGGAGCAGGGAGCCTGATGTGGGGCTCCATCCCAGGACCCTGGGGTCATGACCTGAGCCAAAGGCAGATGCTTAACGACTGAGCCACTCAAGCGCCCCCCCCCCCCCTTTTTAATAGGGACCTCAAATGAGCTAATGCTTGTGCACATCCTTTATAGGAGAGATGTTAATTGTGTAAACTCTAGAAGTTGACTGCTTGAGTTAGATTCTCAGCACTGCTGTTTACTAGCTTTTTGACCTTGGGAAATTTATTTTATTCCGTTTCCTCACTTTTAGAATGGGAATGTAACAAACTATAGAAATGATCCCTGAACGTAAGAATTTCTAACTTACAGGGTTGTGTGGATTAATAAAATATGTAAAGTGCTTAGGACAGTGCCTGACACATAGTAAATGTCCTATAAATGCTAGATGCTGTTAATCTAACGTATAAAGTATTAGGTAGATTCGAAAGTGGTTCCCTTTCCAGAGAATTCTTGATTTTCTTAGGAGTGAATAGGTAGAAAACAAGGTAAGGAAAAAGATAATTAAGAGGATGAGACTTAAGAATGGTATCTTCGGTAAAAAAAAAAAAATTACATATTATATTGACTAGTGCTGGCTCAGAATGACCAAAGTTTTCACATTAGTTATCTATTACTGCATAATAGCATTACGACAAGCTTAGTGGCTTAAAACAATCTCACCTATTATCTCAGTTTCTATGGGTCAGGAGTCTGGGCATGGCTTAGTTGGGTCCTTCATAAGGTTGCCAAGTATTAGCCAGGGCTGGGTCTCATTTGAATGTTTGGCTGGAGAAGGGTTTACTTCTCAGTTCACATGGTTGTTGGCAACATTCAGTTCTTTGTAGGCTGTTGGCTGAGGGCTTCATTTCTTGCTGTCTAGGCTACCCTCAGCTCCTTGCTCTGCGGACCTTCCCAGCATGACTACTTGCTTCCTCAAAGTCAGCAAGGGAGAGAGAATATCTACTAGCAAGATAGGTTATAATCTAGATAATGTAATTTTATATATGTAATTATATATATTCTGTCATCTTTGCCATCTTCTATTGGCTAGAAGCAAGTTACGAACCACACTCACAGTTGAGGAAGGGGGATCACACAAAAGCATGAACACCAGGAGGCAAAGGGCATGGGGGCACTTCAGAGTCCGCCTGTAGCAGGTTGTTTTCCAAAAATCAAGCCCAGCTTAAAAGCCCAGATGAAGATTTTGACAGAATGTGTCCTGAAACTAATTTTTAAAGATGACATATTTGGAACAAGAGTAGCATAGTTAGAGTATTTTTATCTCCCAAGATGACCATTTGAATGGACAGTACCTGTTTCAACCAGAATTTACATCTTACCATGCTGTTAGAAGCCATTTATATTATTTCATGGTCAGATGTCATCAATTCCAAAACTAAAAGCATTTTTCTTATAGTCCACATTTATTCATGTACTTCATATAATCTTTTGGCATTCTACCTTGCATAGACTTTCCCCTAAAGACCTGTCCAGAATGGCAGATAGGTTGACTGAAGGTGCTTTTACTATGCAGCAAATCTTTAATATGACCTCTCATTACTTACAGAGATCTGAAAAGATAAATCTGCCTTTATCACAATTTCCTTGATTTTGTGTATGCCAAGCTCTGAATTTACCACATGATAGCACAAGTATTTGCTTCTCTTTGGCTATGTAACCCTGTGGGAGTTTGTATTAAATAGTTCCAGTGGCCTCTATTATAATTGGCTGGGTGATAGACATTGGGTAGGGTATGTGCTATGGTGAGCGCTGTGAATTGTGCAAGACTGTTGAATCACAGATCTGTACTTCTGAAACAAATAATGCAAGATATGTTAAGAAAAAAGAAAAAGAAGAAGATAGCAGGAGGGGAAGAATGAAGGGGAGTAAGTCGGAGGGGGAGACGAACCATGAGAGACGATGGACTCTGAAAAACAAACTGAGGGTTCTAGAGGGGAGGGGGGTGGGGGGATGGGTTAGCCTGGTGATGGGTATTAAGGAGGGCACGTTCTGCGTGGAGCACTGGGTGTTATGCACAAACAATGAATCGTGGAACACTACATCAAGAACTAATGATGTAATGTATGGTGATTAACATAACAATAAAAATTAAAAAAAATAATTAGAATCACCAGGCATTTAGTATTGAACCTGACGACATGGAAGAAGTGTTGTATAGAACTGTGTTATGCTCACCTATGTGATAATCACCCTGAGGAGAATGACGTACATAGGCATCGTGAAGAAACAAACTAGATAACTTTACAAACATGGTCTTGGGGCATAAGGTCATCTTAACTTTGTGGTATAAGGAAGCTATAAAATCACAAATCATAGGGTGTAAAAATCTTTTAATTTAGCCTGATGAAGACAGGTTGTAGGTTGTGTTTAAACACGGGAATATGAGGTTATAGCCTACCACATGAAAAATGGAAGTGAACAGGAAGGGTCTTGCTTAGTTTCTGCTCCATAGAAATTGCAGTGAGCCAATAATAAATGCATTTGGATGCTGCAGAAGCTCCCTGGAAGAAAATCTTTTGTGAAGATTTTTTCAGAACTCTGATCCATTCTTCAGAATTTGCCAGTCATGTTATTGATTCATTATTTTCACTTCATTTGAAGCATTATTCATCTGACTTTGGTTTGTGGTTGAGTTCTACTGAGAATAAAATCATCAAAACATTTCTACTTGAACTTCATTTTTCTTTGGATGTTCTTGATGTTACAAACAGATCCTGAAGTGTTTTTGTCATAAGCAAGTCCATGCTTGTATGTATTTAAATCTGATATACTTGTCATTGAAATGTTGGATCAGGGTAGAGCATGCCGGCTGTACATGTAAATTTATAAGTAAGTCCAAGGTTTCTTATTATTATTGTTTTGGCATATTAATATTCTTAAGCTTATACTTAAAAAAATTATATTCCTGGAATGAATGAGCTCAAGACCATACAAGAGAAAAGCTCTAACCCAATCTATGACAACAGTATTGAACAACAAAATATCTCATCCTTTTATTAGATTTTAGTCCTAGGTTTGCTCCATATATGATATTGGGCAGTTCACTCAACCCCAGACTCAGATATTATTTAAAGAGCATTTGAGCCCTAGAATCCCATAACTTCTAGGAAGTCAGAAGGGTAGCAACCTTTCATAAACAGTGTCAGATATCTAACCTTCAATCTTCTGGTATTTTCAAGGGATAGCTGAGGTCACTTTGTGCTGACTCCTATGAGCAGAGGAAGTATGGGGACGATAAAAGGTGGATAGTGAGTTCCAAACTGCCAAAGGGAAAGTGTTATTGATAAATCCAGCCACATTTATCGAACATTTCAAGTTCAGGGCAGTGTCAGGTACTGAAGAAGATGCAAAGAGGATTAAGACATAGTCACTGCCTTAGAATGCTTACAAGATAGAGGAAAATAAATGTTACAAATAAATAAAATAAGCCAAGGCAAGACAGGCAAGAATAATTATTGCTAGAAGGGAGATTCAGACTGTTATTAAAGTTTACATGGAATGATCATGTCTAATTTGGGGACGGTGGGCCTAGAACAACTTTTATTAAAAGAGGACATTGAAATAGATCTTAAAGGTTGGAGAGGAGTTTGTCTGATGAAAATGGAGGGATGGCAGCTCTGGTTATAGGGCAGATGAATAAGCTATGGTTTGGAAATGGGAAAACATGGGCTTTGGGATAAAATTGAATAGTTCCTTTTGGTTGAACATTGGGCAGTTGTGTTGAAAGAGAAGGCGGTGGGCTCATGACTTTATCAAAAACAAAATTATGAAAGCCCAGGTAGGTTATGTGATTGGGCATTCTGGCATATCAGCATGCCAACTTTCTAAGACAAACTCATTTTTATCTTTATGTCAGTACAATGCATTTTAAGGATACAGCTGCTCTTTCAACAACATCTTGTCTTTTGCACTGACCCCCTGTAGTTACACAACCTTTATCTGTGTAATGCACTGCTTTCTAACAGCATTAGAGAAATAGATAACATCTTCATTATTCAACAGCATCAAGCATCATCCAACATTCATTTTGGCAGGAGCATTAAAAATCTTCAAGGCTTCTGTGTGGAGAAAACTACTCTGTATTTATTGTATCATCTTGAAAATGAGAATGGTCTGGGTCTTGACGGGACCATTTCCAAACCTGGCTAAAGAGTATAGTACCTCTTTTATGTTTATCACCTGGTGGCTTTCACCTTCACGTTGCTTTTGGGTTTAACTTTTCTTTAAATATTGTCTTTCTTCTTTGGAGCACTTAATTTTTCTTTCTTTTCTTTTTTTTTTTTTTTTAAGCAGTACTGAATTCTATGCTAGCATCCTGTGTTATCAAAGGCCATGTGTAGGCGTGTAAGGAATAAGCTGCTCTAATGCAATTTGCCTTGTCTTTGTCAGTTTCAGGTACAACTCTCATGAATTATTTAAACAACCACTGTCCTGGAGTGAGCCCAGGAGTACTTCAAGTATTCATAAAGAAGTCTCTTGAAGCTTCCTTTAAGGAATCATACTCTAAGTGGTAGCAAGTAAAGTGAGGTGGCAGCAGCAGCTGTAGGACTGAAATAAACAATGGGCCAAAGTCCTGAGCTGAGATTTGGCACTTCCATAACCTATGTCTGTTGGTATCTGACTTTAAAGCCCTTTTTATACATGGAAGAAGCTGGTAAGGAGGGAGCAAAGCAAAAGTAAGAAACATAGCAACAGGAAACCTTTTCCAGGTGCTTAGGTGCCAGGAACTATATTCTGAAAAATCTCATGTTGTGATTAGTATTTTCGTATTTCAGATGAGGAAATTAAAGTACCAAGAGATTAAGTTACTGATTCAAAATCATATAGTAAGTGGTGGAACTGAAATAGGCAATAGTTTTTTTCTAGGGACAGAGGATTCAACCTTGTCAGGACAGCTAGGGATAGCAAACATGGGGGGGCTTGTGTTCTCTAATGTGGTGGATGCTGTAGGACCCTGCCCAGTTCTCTTTGTGGGTCTAAGGCACTCCTTCCCTCAGCTTCTGGGAGCATTGGCAGCTGACTTTTGGCTGAGTCCTTCTTTGCTATTGTCCTCCCCATAAGAAGGCTACTTCACCTAAGGTCATACTCTCTCCCTGGGGAAGCCAGAATCTAGGCTAGTCTATAAGAGAATGGGATATGGAGTTCCCTTGCCTTAAGGCTGGACAACTCTGAAAGGCCATCTCAGCTCCAGAGCCCTATACCCGTATATGACCTTAGGGTCAGCATTCCAATCATATTTCTCTCCCACACAGGTGTTGAAGCTCGCCCCAATAATCTTCTGCACACACATCTCAAGCTCAGAGTCTGTCGAACTAAGAGATCAGTGTGATGGAAAGAGCTTGGGCTTTAGAGCCTGGAGCCTTGGATTTTCCGCTTGGCTCTGATACTTCCTTCCTAGACATGAGATCTTGGGTATGCTGTATTATTTTCCTGAGCCTCAGTTCATCATCTGTTCAATTGAAATGCTATTCCAGGGTGATTGTTAGGACTAAGTAAGATAAATGTATAAAATATATATTGGGTGGTACTTAGCCCACGGGTGGCTCCCAGTTAGCACTATTTAGGGACTAATGAGTGGCTGGTCCTGCAGTCTTGGCAAGATTGGCTAGGAAAGAGAGAAGCCAGGAGGTTCTCTGATGAAGGTCAGTTGGACTGGTGCTAGAAGGCCCTTGGCCTAATCAATGCTCATCATCCTGTCTAGTGTGAGAACCATAGTCATGACTGATAGTCTCAGCAGCTTTGCTTAATGGCCCGACTTCAGGGGAGTTTTCTAAGCTTGGTTTGTGCTGACATTCCCATCAACTTATATATATATATATATATATATATATATATATATATATATATATATATAAAATATTATATATGTTTTAGTAGATAAATCTTCTATTTTGATTCTCCTGTATAAATGCATATGGGTATTGGTGTAGGGAAAAGGGGGAAAGAAGGAGGGAGGAAGGGAAGGAGAGACTCTGATTTAGGTTCATGACTTCAAACTCTTTGACCATGACCCCTCAGTAAGAAGTATATTTTACCTCACTACGTGGTACACACATGCACACACGCAATCAAAATATAAGTTTCAGGAGCTAATGTGTGCTTTTAGTATGTACAGTGCACTGTGATCCCTACTGTTCACTCCATACCATTACATTCCCTTTTGGAGGAGAGACCAATCTGAATGTTTCTGGAGGCTCATTTTCCTTCGTCTTAGCTTAGTTGAGACCTTGGCTCTGTAGGTCTGAGTCACTCAGTGGAAGAACAGGGAGGAGCTCTGGAGTGTCCCTATCACTTTCTGAAGGAGGAAGGCCCTGCAGTTACAGTTTACCTCAGTATAGGTATGTGGGTCCCTCTCTATGGATTTGCTTGCTGTGTGCATCTGGTCTAGTCAGCCTAGTAGGATGAGAGCTTTGTGATCTTATGCACACTGCTCTTTCTCTACTTATCGGGAGCCTGTCTTATACATTGTAGTATGTCCAATGGTGTCCTTGGTCTCTATCCGCTAGATGCTACTAGCACCGCCCCATCTCCCTCCACCTCCCCCCCCCCTGCCCCATTGTGGCAATCAAGTCTCCAGACATTGCCAAATGTCCCCTAGGGGCAAAATGGTCCTCAGTTTAGAACTACTGCTTTAGTTGGACCCTAAACATCATTAATTCTTTCTTGTATACCTATCATGTTCTTTTTTTTGTAAAAAGGGCAAAACATTCCTACTTTGAACACATAATGCCAAACATTTAATACTGTTCGTACTTATTGAATACAGAGACATCCCATTTTCATATATATATGTTTGACATACTTTTACAGTTGCTTTTAAAAATGCTGTGGGCTGCTATTAAGCATAGTAGTGAATGAACATAACTATTTTCCCCCCTTTGTTTGATTGATAGGGTCACCAGGGAGAATACTGTTAGACTTACTAGGAAATGAAAAATGGAGGTTCTACTGTATATTGATTAAAGAGCAATGCTTCAACAGTAAGTCCCATGATTAACTCTACAACTCATTAATAAATAAATGTCAATAAAGTATAAGTGTTAGTTGTTTCCAAGGCAAATGTTAATAATAGAGTCCACAGTGAGACCTTTTTAGAAACGAAATACAGAAAAGTTCATGTGGTATCATTTAAGACACTGAATTTCGTTTCAGCTTGCCCCTGTTCTTGGCTAGGTTTCTCTTTCCTCCTCCCAAACAATATTAATGTGTGCTAGGAAATGCAAAATTCTTTAACCTAAGCAAAACATAAGGAAGGAAAGGGTAACAACTGGGAAAATAATAATAATCATGCCACATGTTCCAAAGCTTTTGGATTCTCTGGTCTTTTGAATATACCCTGCTATGGTGCTTCTTCCCTAGCAGAGCGATTGTGAACTGACTGGGCGGGGGCAGTTGCTCGCCTTCGGAGAAGCACAGAATCACTTGGAGAGAACCCAACGTTTTTTGTATCCAAGAAACAAACAGTAGTTAGCCTGTCAGCATTTAATAGCTGCGGCAAGGTGAAGGTCACCAGAGAAAGCTGAGAAAATATTGTAGGACTTGCCTGTGAAACCTCAATTATCAAGGCTGTTTGGCTTACAGAAAAAGGAACGAATTGCTTTTGAGTAGTGCTATTTTTCTTTCCTTCATTGTTCCTTCATCACATTGTTTATTTGTATTCATCTTTTGTTGCCCCTTTGCTCTATTAAACATGTACAAGCATGTGTGTATACACATACACAGACATACGCACACACAGTGACATTTCTGCTGGATCTGCATTTCCTTTCCTAAAAGCTGTGGAAATAGAAGAGGGACTTACATAGGTTCTCTCTGCTTAGGATGAGCTCTACCTTATCAGATATCTCTTTGTCTACATTTTACTTACTTTTGATATCTCTTACAAAAGAGAACAGGAATTTGAAAATATATTTTATTTTATTTATTTTTAAAAGATTTATTTATTTGAGAGAGAGCAAGCATGAGCGAATCAGATTGGGGAGGGGCAGAGGGAGAGAGAGCAAATCTCAAGCAGACTAGTGCTGAGCTCAGAGCCCAACATGGGGCTCAATCTCACAACCCTGAGCCGAAACCAAGAGTTGGTCGCTGAACTGCCTGCCACCCAGATGCTCCTGAAAATATGTTTAAAAAAAAGTTTTTAAAAATAATGCTTTTTATAGGGTTTACTTTTTTCCTCCATTATGAGAGTATTACATACTTAGAAAAATTTGAATTTAAACAAAAGAGATTGCAAAGGAGAAAGGGAAAAATGGGGAAGGGGTGGTAGAGACAGAGACAGACAGAGACAGGGAAAGAAAGACCTCTGTATATTCCTGTCACCCAAAGGTAGCCATCAGTAGGCTTTTGATCAACATTATATAGGACCCCGTATAATGTTTTGCAGCTGATAGCTTGTAAGCTCCATGAATAAGGAAGAAGGCTGGCCTGCTTTTATCTTTGTTCCCTTTATATTCCTAGCAGAGGCTAGCACAAAGTAAGACCTCTATAAATATTTGTTAAATGTTAACCGTTTTTCCTTTACTCTTACATTGCACATAATGAAGAGAACTGGCTAGCAAAAAGTGAAAACATGTGGGAATGCTACAAGCAATCATTTTGGCTAAACCCCTCATTTTATGGACTAGGGACATCAAGCTCAGAATGCTTTAGGAACTAGCCCAAAGTCTAACAGTAGCAGAGCCAGGAGATAACCCAGTCCTACATTTTCATAATCAGTCTTTTATAATCTAAAATCCTTGTGATTAAGGTTACTCAGAGAAGTCCAACAATATTTATTTTTTTTAAATTAAGTCTTTTTAGTTTAACCTTTCAGGTGAGTTTGAATATTTATCTTTGATTTTTCTCTTTATTGTTGAGTTTATTTATTGATTTTTTAAAATTTATTTTTTTTAAGTTTTTTTTTTTTTAAGATTATATTTATTTGACACAGAGAGAGAGAGAGAACATAAGCGGGGGGAGTGGCAGGCAGAGGGAGAAGCAGGCTCCCCAGTGAACAGGGAGCCTGACTGGGGCTTGATCTCAGGACACTGGGATGATGACCTGAGGTGAAGGCAGATGCTTACCTGACTGAGCCACCCAGGCGCCCCTTTGTCATTGATTTTAGCCCCAACATCCTATTCACTCTTGGGGACTTAAAATATTTCAGATGTCGAGGCCCCTATCCAGATTTAGAATGTGTAGGACTCAGGCATTGATATTTTAAAATAATTTTCACGGGTGATCGTGATATTCAGTGACATCGATCACTGGTGATCCTGTGACATACAGTGATGTGGGAATAATTGCTTTGGATAGTATACTTCTCATCCTTGAGTATTTCTGGAGTCCATTTCCAATGGAGCTGAATTTGAGGCTCTTATTCTCCTTGAAAGGGTCATACCATCCTATGATTTTCTACCGGGCTGATAAATTATTAGTATTAGGAGTTTCATTCTATAAATGGGAACTTATTTTGGCTTTTTTTGAAGTTAACAAGTGTTGACTTGCAGTATCTATTCATCTTCCCCTTCTTTTTAATCATAGTAACAGTTTCTGCTTCTACATATGGCTGCTCAGCAAAAGACCAAAATTCTCCGCCTTCTTTGCTGCTAGGTTTGGCCACGTGACTTGGTTTTGGCCACTGGGATGTGAGAGGAAGTAATATGTGTAAATTTGGATCATGCCTTTTAAAGGAAAGGACTTTGTCCTTCCCGACATTCTTCCCTTCCTGCTGGAAAGCCACCACACCAACTCTGATCCAGACTATTATGTGACAGAAATAAACTACTGTCTTGTTTAAGCCTCGGTATTTTTGTCCTTTGTTACAGAAGCTCAACCAGTGCAACAAAGCTGATAAAATAGAAATTATAACTTTGGCTTTCCTGGATCTTATTTCCTTTGTTTATAATCAGATAACTGGGATCAGGTCTCATATAACCTTTCCAGTTCTGAAAGTTTAACAATGCTAGTTTACACCTGTTTACTCAATAGCTATGTGTTGATCAGTGCAAGTCTGTCTGCACTCTAAAGTAGACAAAGAGATAGACAATTTCATTCTGAGACAAGTGGATTAGCAAAGTGATAGAATCATGGAAGAACATGGTGACGGAGACTGACACTTGCTCATGAAAATCCATATTCTCTTCTTCCAAAGAAAGCAGTAACTTCCCTGGAGTTAGGTATGGTCACATGACTGAGTTCTTGATTCATTCTGTTAGATCACTCTATCTTGAAATCTCCTTACCTGCTTCACATTGTCTGCCACTCTAACTTCTCTTCCTGCCTTCCACCTCCCCATTCAGACTAACTTATCTTGGAGTCTACCAGAATTTGTGTTCTCAAAATCTACTTCCTGCTTCCTCTGAATTGTGAAACAGTTTTTCCCCTGCCTCCTCTCACTCTATCACAATGTTTCAACCATGTCAAACATTCATCTTGGAGGTTGCATTTAGAGAGAAACTGTTCATTCAGAAAAGTAAGATTGCACTAACGTGCTTGCTTTCTACTTCACATTAATTTTTTTATTGTTCCTTCTTGCAGTATTGTTTTTATATACTTCTTATTTCCTGTCTTTCTTGGGCAATATGCCACATTTCTGGCTTTGGGAAAAGTATGCCTGAAAGAGCATAGAAATATCTTTTATAACATTTCGTTTACTCTGACAGCATAATGCCAGCTGCAATCTTTGTTTCTCTGTTTGTTCTTCGATTGTCCTTAAAGTAGGAGCATTTGTGTATTTCTAAGTTGGGTGTCCTCTTCCATTGTCAGGTGCTTATTATAGCGTGTTGGTGGAGCTGAAACTAAAACTTGTAACAGTATAGTGAGTGCTCATTAATGGAATGGCAAGTGGAAAAATTAAAACATGGGCATCATTTCAAGAGGCTTACTTCTTTGCAAAATAAAAGAGTGACAGTATAAGAAGGTACTCATGTTAATGCCCAAAGTATAGTTTTAAATGTCAAATGCTCATAAAGATAGTCTTTAGTAAAGACTATCTTGTTTATTAAAGACTAAATTTATTAAATGTAGTCTTTATTAAAGACTAAATTAAAATATTTACTTGCATACAGTTTAATTTCATCAGAGTGTGGGTTTATTTTGACTTGCTAACAGAAGAAATCTCAGTTCTTTTTTTTTTTAATATTTAGTTCTTTATTTTAGAGAGAGAGTGCACATGTGCTTGCGCCTGAGTGAGGGAAGGGGCAGAGGGAGGGAAAGGGAGAGAGAGAGAGAGAGTGTTAAGCAGACTCCCCGCTGAGCCCAGAGCCCAACACTACACACGACATAGGGTGCTCGATCCCAGGACCCTGAGATCATGATCTGAGCTGAAACCAAGAGTCAGATGCTTAACCAACTGAGCCACCCAGGCACCCCAGAAGAAACCTCAGTTCTTTAATATGATCCATCTTAATATAGCTACCAATTAGGTTTCCAGTTAACCCCCACTGTATGCACTGCATGCCTCTCTATTCACCTTTGCCTGAATATACCACCTGCAGTAGTTAGGGTAACACTACCTCCTGTAACAGGTAGACCCAAAATACATAAAGGGTTCAAACACAAAAGAAGTTTATGTATTTCTCACTCACTGAACAGTCCAAGGTAAGTGCTCCTGGTAGGCACGAGGGTTCTCATCCATGAGGCGATACATAGAATTGAACTGCTGAAGGGTGTGCCATCTTTATCGCACAGCTTCCAGAGTTGCCCTGGTCATCTTCGTTCCAGCCAGCCAGGTAGGTAAAAGGGATAGAGAAGCACACGAGAGGTTTCTATTGGCAAGGCCTCTCAGTCTTCACTTCTGTTCATATTCTAATAGTTAGGAATTTACTCATGTGGCCCCCCTGAAGTGCACAAGAGTTTTGGGAAATATAATCTGTCCAGGTCCAGGAGGAAAAAGAAATGGATGTTCAGGAATAGCTGATAGTCTCTGCCACATGCCCTGCTATGACTCTGTCCTTAGGCTCACACAACTTCTTTAGCCTATCAAAAATTTTACTTAGTTTTCAAGATTTAGCTCAAAAACAACTTCCTTGTCCTATACTGCTAGTTGCAAAGACTTGTTCCTTCCTCTGCCTTCCATTTTCAATATTTATTATATCCCTATTTAATTCTACCTTGTGTTCTGTTTTTTTTTTTAAGACTTCATTTTTTAAGAGCAGGTTTAGGTTTACAACAAAATGGAGAGGGATTCAGAGATTTCCCTGCTCCCACACATGCATAGCCTCCCCCTTTATCACATCACCCACCAGAATGTACCTTTTTTTTTTTTTTAACCAAGGATGAACTTACTTTTACACATCATAATCACCTAAAGTCCATAGTTTTACTTAGGGTTCACTCTTGGTGTTCTACATTCTATAGGTTTGGACAAATGTATAATGGTCCATGATTATAAGATACAGAGTATTTCACTGCCCAAAAGTCCTCTGTGCTTTGCCTATTCATCTCTACCCCACATCACCCCTGGCAACCACTAATTTTTTCATTATCACCAGAGTGTTGTCTTTTCCAGAATGGTTATATGGTTGGACTCATTCAATATGTGGCCTTTTCAGATTGACTTCTTTCACTTAATGATATGAAGTTAAGTTGCTTCATGTCTTTTCATGGCTTGATAACTAATTTCTTGTTAGTGTTGAATAATAGTTCGTTGTTTAGATATGCCACAGTATGTTTATCCATTCACCTATTGAAGGACATCTTGGTTGCTTCTGGGTTTTGGCAATTATGAATAGAACTGCCATGAATATCTGTGTGCAGGTTTTCATGTGGACATAAATTTTGAACTCCTTTGGGTAAATACCAACAAGCACAATTGCTGAATCATATGTTAGGAGTATGTTTGATTTTGTAAGAAACTGTGAAACTGTCTTCCAGAGTGGTTGTACCATTTTGCATTCCCACCAGCAATGGATGAGAGTTCCTGTTGCTCCACTTCTTTACCAGCTTGGGCATTGTCAGTGTTCTGGATTTTGGCCATTCTAATAGGTGTGTAGTGGTATCTCATTGTTTTCATTTACATTTCCCTAATGAGAAATGACGTGGAACATCTTTTCATATGCTTTTTTGCCATCTGTATATCTTTTTAGGTGAGGTGTCTGTTAAGGTCTTTGGCTTGTTTTTTAATTGGGATGTGTGTTTTCTTATTGTTGAGTTTTAAGAGTTCTCTGTATATTTTGGGTAATAGCCTTTATTAGATGTGTCTATTGTGAAGATTTTCTCTCCGTCTGTGGCTTGTCTTCTCAATCTCTCTCTTTCTCTCTTTTTTAAATCATTTCTGTCTGTAACTTAAGTTGAATATAAAGATGAATAAACTTAGGTGGAAAAAATACATAAATTCCATCCTCAACATGAGACGAAAGTTCTTCCTTTACATAATACACGTGGACACTATTGTTGTTCTCTAAGACGTGAATTAATCGTGATGGTTTCTCTGACTCATACTGCATTGCTCTCTCTCATTCACTGTACTCCTGCAGCTGCTCTTCTGATTGACCTTCAGGCACTCCATGCTCGTTCAGTTTTAGGGCCTCTATGCTTACTCTTCCCGCAGGGCTTTTCTTTGTCTGATTCCCTTGGTATTGTCTTTTGCAGAGCAGACCTTTTTAATTTTAATGAAGTCTAATTTGTCATTTATTTCTTTCATGGATTAGGCCTTTGATGTTGTACCTAAAAAGGCTTTTCGTTACCCAAGGTCATCTTTTTCCTATGTTATCTTCTAGGAGTTTTATAGTTTTGTGTTTTACATTTAGGTGATCAGTTTTGAATTTATTTTTGTGAAGGATGTAAGGTGTGTGTCTAGATTCAGTTTTTTGCCTGTGGATGTCTGGTTGTTCTAGCACCATTTGTTGAAGATACTATCTTCACTCCATTGCATTGTCTTTGCTCCCTTGTCAAAGACCAGTTGACTCTATTTATGGGGTTTTGTTTCTGGGCTCTGTTTTGTAACATTGATCTATTTGTTCTTTTGCCAATACCACTCTGTCTTGATTATTGTAGCTTTGTAGTAAGTTTGGAAGTTGGGTAGTGTCAAATCTCCAACTTTGTTCTTCACCTTCAATATTGTGTTGGTTATTCCGGATCTCTGCCTTTCCCTATAAACTTTACAATCAGTTTGTCGGTACCCATAAAATAACTTGCTGGGATTTTGATTGGTGGTTAGCTCTTTTTTTTTTTTTTTTAAGATTTTATTTATTGATTTGACAGAGACACAGCGAGAGAGGGAACACAAGCAGGGGGAGTGGGAGAGGGAGAAGCAGGCTTCCCGTGGAGCAGGGAGCCCGATGCGGGGCTCGATCCCAGGACCCTGAGATCATGACTGGAGCTGAAGGCAGATGCTTAACAACTGAGCCACCCAGGCGCCCCAGTGGTTAGCTCTTTATACATTGGTAAGCTCTTTTAGCAAATCACTATAGTATGTTGGGAGAGAGCAGAGGCCTGGAGTCAGATAGGCCTGGATTTACATTAGCTTTGCTACTTTTAGCTGGGAGATCTTGATAAAATCACTTTCCTCTCTTCTTATTTCCTTGTCTTAAAAACAGTGGTAGTACTACGTTACTGTTGTGGTAAGGGTAACTGAGATAAGGTATTTGAAATTTTCTGCATAATAGATGCTCAATAAATGTTAATGTTGTTGCCTTTTATCTTGTGCAGAGTGATTTGCCATTAGTCAGTTAAAAAAAAGTAACTGAATTGAACTGTAAGTTTTCCCAGCATTACAGTAGTAGAAGTTCAAATTAAGAGTGTGAACTCCTGGTATATACATCATGGGCAGCAGAGACCAGGACAGAAGGAAATCGTTTGGAATAGTATCAATATGTTGGTTGTGGAGGTGTTCCCTAAGCTCTAGAGGACTCATTGCCTGCCTACGAATTGCATTAACTCAAGCCAAGCTTGCTCTTGCCTCAGACAGCCTCTGAGAATTGTGTCATGCTGAGCAATGGCTGCTTTGTCCTACATATGGCCAGAGGCAGTAGGTAGGGTTGAGGCCAGAGCTGCCTCCACCTGACCCACTGAAGCCTCCCCCAGGGGCTGCTGGTGTGAGAGGAGAGGCTGAGGGGAAATCAGATATCAAGAGAATGGCCTGAAATATGTTATAGATGATTCTACTTGGTATAGATTTATTCTGATGTCAACAGCTTTTCAGCCACTTGGGAAATAAGATTTTAGCCTTGGCCATTTGCCTGAGTGAGATGGAGACAAGGAGACTAAGGGATGTAGACTTTTCACTTTACTGTTCTTACATCTTCAGTTCTCTCTCAGTGGAATATTATCACTGTCATACCAGAGTGGGGATCCAGCCTGGGCTGGGGGGCTCTGTGGCAGATGATTAAGAATAGGGCCTTAGAGCCAGAGCATCCTCAAAACTTACTTGTTGTATAACCTCAAGTCACCAAATCTGTGTCTTAATTTCCTTGTGTGTAAGGTGGGTCTAATTACCTTGTAAGGCTGCTTTTGGATTGCATGAGTTAATATATATATATATATATATATATATATATATATATATATATATATAAAAGCTTTAGAACAGTGCCAATGGTTAACTGTGACGTGTTTGTTAAATAAATACTCATATATGTGTAGAACTGAAAAATCATTTCCTTTTCTTCCTTGTGCTCCATAGTAGTATTTATTATACTCATTGAAGATGAGGAGCCTCCAAACCCTTCAGCATTTACTACAGTTGGATTCAGACCCATTTGGTAGGTTAAATGTGCTTATGTGTCTATAAACTAAAGCTACATTTCAAGAAGGGTATGGTGGAGATGTTGGGGAGAGAGTTTATTGCAAAGAAAGCCTGAGTCTTGCATGACTAGGAAGACAGATTTCTGAGGCTTGGAGGGGTAGATTCCAGGTACATGATGGTGGCTGGTAATGAAGCCTATCCTACCTGCTTATGTGGCGTGTCTTCCTGTCTTGGGGAGAAAACAAAACTATGTCTGTGAACTGAGGGGCATTCCTGGTGGAGCATAACACAGAGGAAGGGAGATCCTTTCTATATCAAAGGGACCATAGAGCACTCACAAGGCATTGAGAACTGAGGGACTGATTTTTGGGGTGACCAGCAGAAATATGTGTTGGAGTAGGGGGTTAGAATTTCACTGCCCCCTCTAGTCACCTGTTTGCTTTTGGGCTTTATCAAGATATGTCTGTAACTTTTACAGAGTCCAGTCTTATCTTGTTTTTATGCAGATTCAAGGACTTAGATCTGAATGTCTAAATACCATGTAGGAAAATGGTCCGGGTGGTAATGAAAGGGGTGTAACATGGGCAGTATGGGTGAGGAGATGTAGCATACATCACTGCTCAGCCCAGGCATTCAGTAAA
Organism: Zalophus californianus; assembly: GCF_009762305.2. Taxonomy (NCBI): domain Eukaryota; kingdom Metazoa; phylum Chordata; class Mammalia; order Carnivora; family Otariidae; genus Zalophus; species Zalophus californianus. Next base: position 45,331,655 of record NC_045596.1, read on the forward strand.
GAACCTGCCTGAGGAAATATTCTTACAGCTCTGACTAAGCTCCACCCCTCCTTTTAGAGAAATTAATCTTTATGATTAAATGGTGATTTTGATATCAAGAGCAATGTTCTTAATATCTTATAGCAGCCTGTTCTTCTGAGTCATCAGTACAATTTTCATTAGCTTGTTAGTTTTTCTGTGGTGGCCTCATAATAGGCAGCTGCATTTTGGGTTGATTATTTGCATTTTAAAAAATAGGCTACTCACATTGCATTAAATTTTTATAGCTACTGTGTTCATTGATCAGATCACTCTGTTAGCAGTTACTATTCTAGTTGTATTTTTGAATTACACTTGAAACAATCAGCCTTTCGTAGTCCTTGAGTAATTTGCTGAGTTTAATTTGTCCTTTTGTCTAATTCTGACTTAAATTATTTCATTAGTGTTGGCAGTCCTGTGTTACGCACCCTTTCTGGTCTTTTAAAATCAATTTCTTGGGGTTTTAATTATGTGGAGAAGTCAATAAAAGTTGATGCCAACAAAAGAACTACTGAGGCAAATGATCAAGAAAAATATATGCCCATGAGATATATTTTATTAATGAGCATCCTTATCATTTATGCCAAAACATACATTAATTCATACCATACCTCATAGGAATGATCAGCGATGGTATTTTTCATTTACTTAATGACAGACTATGGCACAGAGAAATTATACAAACTATTGAAAGATGCACAGCAAGCTAGAGGAAAATGATTAGATATTTCTGGATCATGGGAGCATTAAAATGAATGATTTATTTGAAGATAATCATAACATATTAGACTCTGATCAAAACATTGACTTCTGATAACTATTTTGTTTTCATGCCCCAAAAATTGTAGAAAAAAGGGACCTAAACATCTAGTTCTGAGGTGTTAAATTGCTTGACTGTGGGCTACATTTGAATCATAGCCCTGTCTTCTGGGGTCTACACAATTTTATTTTCTTTAAATTTGGGTTTGAATGCCTTTAAAAGGGATATGAGGTCTTCAGCCCCCCTGCCTCTGCTCCGTAGTCTTGTATTCAGCCTGCTTTACCCATATTTAAGTTACCTTCTTGATTGTTTGAGGCACTTGAGTTTGTTACACCTGATTCTAGTTTAAGTGTCCTTACTTTCAGCCAGAAAACTAGGATCTAGAGGGCTGAAGTTTGAAGGCACCCATACAAATGCTAGTGGAGCTCAGCCTAGAACCCTCGTTTCATGGATCTACTCCAATATTTTTTTCCATTACACTGAGCAACCTTTATAAATCTCTTTCAGAGAATTAAAGAAAGACAAGTATTTCATTACATCATTTTGGATTATGGAAATAAGGCCTTAAAGCTATAATACAGATCCATGCAGTACATCATAAGTTTCCTAATGCTTAAAAAGTATGTTAGTTTGGTGTGGCATAGAGAATGTTAGTTATGAGTCAAAAGACGCAGTTCCAGTCTCAGCTATGTCGCTAACTAGAGGCTATTTGACTCCACAGGCTTCAGTTTCCTTAGGGTATTGTACTAGATGAGCTCTAAGTTCCCTTTCAGCCCTGGGATCCTATGATTCTTTCATGAACTCCAAAAAAGAATACAGAGGAGGCAGAGAAAGATAAGCCATTTGATTAAAATGCTACTGTTTCAGGCAGTCACTTGTCTTCTGGAAGTATTTTGAATCTGAGCCTTAATGTCCTCACCCACCTTTTCAGATGGGGGGGGTGAAATTCAGAACTAGGTAGTCTAGGAAGGTGGTTGTTAGTGAATATTCATATTAACACTTACAAGATCTCTGGAAGAAACTAAATAGATAAATCAGAAACCTTGAGACTCTGATCCCTTTGAAGAAGGTATTGCTAAGCCACTGACTGTCATGTCAGCTGGACCATGAGCTCTTTGAAAATGAGGGCTCTCTTTCATTCATCTTTGTTTTCTATGTGCTCAGTACATGTCTTGTACATAGTAGGTGCTCAATGAATAACGACTAAATTTCAACATTCAGAGGAGGACCATGGAGTCCTGGTGCTGGGAGGGATCTTAGAAACTGAATCCAGCCCCTTGCCAAGGCAGAAATCTTCTCTACAGGATCCTAGGAGGCTGCTTACCAGGCTGCACTAGTTCATCCAGTCATTCATTCCATGAATATTTAGAGTGTCTCCTATGTACAGGAATGATTCTAGGCTACAGTAGTGAATCACAGGAGATACAGTCCCTGTACCAGGAAGCCTGTTTCAGCAATAGCACTCACAGTGACTTGCACTATGTGTGACAGCTTTCCATTCTACCAGTGGCCGGCTCTCAGCTCCAAAACCCTTCCTCTGGGACATGAAACCCCCTCTCTTAGGACACCAACATCAGTTCTCCCTGATGCTTGGTCCATGTGTCCTCTGCTCCAGTATTCCTGATTTGTCTGCATTTGTGCTGTCTGTCACTCACCCTTCACCTTGAGCTTCGCTTCAGCCACCATTTAACATGTTTTAAACCACCAGCACATGGGAATGTACCTGTGCCAATGACCACATTCCCCTTCAGAGCAACTGGGCTCGTACTTCGTCCTGAGAGTGAGGGCAGGAGATGATATTCTAGTCTGGTCATATTTTTCCTCTTTGGGCAGAAAAGGCAATAGTGACCAGTCATGTTAGCAAACACTGCCTTGTACTCGGCCTGGAGTTTTCTTGCCTGGTTGACAGAAGGAATTCAGTCCTTTCTCCAGAGCCTCAATGCAGACTTGGTTGAAAACTTATCTTTTTGGAGTCAGAATTAAGGAAAATCTGAGTGAGTTTGGGGAGGCAGCAATATTGCTGAGGGGCAGGCTGGGTCTGAACACAGAGTCATGAAACTTGTCCTATTTTAGGAACACGCTGTTCAAAATCTTTGATCTCCATTTGCATCCTTCACAATTGATTGTTGAATCACATCCAAGATCTTTTGCATGGAATTCCCAGCTCACCATGGTTTGCTCATAGCCTACCTTTCTAACTTCGTCTCCTATTAGTTGCCCTCATAGAGTCTTTTCTTTAAACAGAATCACTCGCTATTTACTGAATCATTCCTTCATTTTTTTTCCTCCTACTCTTTGCTTAGGCTTTTCTTTCAGTTCGGAATTCCCTCACCTCTGCCTAGAAAACCCTTCCCTCCCATTTCTGCATGCTCAAAGCCTATCCACCATTTAAGGCCCATCTATGATGCTGCCTCCCCAATGGAGCCTTCTGTAGTTCATGATGGTTCTCCCTCTCCCACGACTTCCTCCCCAGCTGGAAGTGTTCTCTCCCTATTTTGAGCTTCTATAGAGCTTATTATTTCTGCTGCTCCTTCAGAGAGTATGTGCTTTTAAATTGAATATAATTATCATAGCCATTAAATGGTAATTACACCAGGTTGAGCTCTTGGAAACAGAGTCCTTGTCTGATATCTTTGAGTTTTCTGCAGGCCAGGTTGAGTGTTTTTGCACTCAACAAATACTAAATAAATGGAATAAATTCCTCTCAGAAAATGCCAAACAGATATAAATATCTAAACATAACTGTATAAGATGAAGTGACTATATAGGCTAGTCTCAACATAGTCTTTCTTAGAAAAAGACTCCTGTCTGGAATTCCAAAAATATTTGAAAAGCAATTTAAATCTTTAAAAAAGCAATCTCTCAAAAATAGAGCAAACAAGCAACCTCAAAACAAACACAAAACCAAACAAAAAGGATTTACCTTCACAATGTATAGCATAACTTCTTTTTTTTTTTTAAAAATTTTATTTATTTATTTGAGAGAGAGAGAATGAGAGGTAGAGAGCACAAGAGGGAAGAGGGTCAGAGGGAGAAACAGACTCCCCGCCTAGCAGGGAGCCTGACATGGGACTCGATCCCGGGACTCCAGGATCATGACCCGAGCCGAAGGCAGTTGCTTAACCAACTGAGCCACCCAGGCGCCCAGTATAGCATAACTTCTTAAAACCAACTTTTTCCATCTTCCTCTTTAAAAATGTCTCAGAGGCTTTTACTGCCCCCACCTGAGCACCCCCTCACTCACCTTCAGCTTTAGCAGTGTCTCCAGGCTCCCTGATTTCTTCTCTCTGGTCTTACCAGCATAAATCCAACTGGTCTTTTTGGGTTTGCCAGTTCTCCTCTGTCTTTGCCCCTAACAAGGTCACAAAAGCAAGGGTTGATGGGGCTGGGTAAGCCACGAATCAACTTGCGGGGGTGGGGGGAGTTGTGTTTATGTAAGTTGTATGGTGCTTTTAACCTCACTGTCAAGACAGCCCCAATGGGTGTTGTACTAAGGATTTCTGAGACAGAGAATTGTCATCATTTCCTTGTTAAGAAAGAGCATGTGAGAGCATACTTTGGGGCAAGTGCCTGACAGGTCTTTCTGAGCTGGACCTTTGGATCAAACAACTGCAAATCCAGGTAGGTGCGAACATGGACAGGTAGGTGAAAACTGGTCTTGCCCCTGGTTGGCAGCCATCAGCTCCCGAGCTGCAAGTGGGAAAGTGAAGAGCCAGAGCCTCCTAAGCCATTTGTTATCGATGATGGCAGGCCTCCCTCTCCCCTTGTATGAGGTGACAGTAAGCATTTTTCAGCTTGTGCTTTCAGAATGTAACCAGTATAGTATTTTTTATTCCATTGCTGCTTGACTTGCTTCATTTGCTTTTATGACAGTGCTTGGGTACGATTAAATGACAATTTAATGTGTATAATAACTCATTTAAAGTTTTAGCGAGGGCTTGAATGAAGGTGATGGGGTTTGAGCACATTTTAGAGCAAACTGTACAGTTTAAACCTAAGCCAGGGGCAACTTAGAACAATTTCTTATCTTGGCAGAAAACAGCTCTGTTTTCTACATTCTTTTCCTTCTCCTCAGCTCCTTTTTCTTTATATGTGGTTCTGCTTTTCAATTGTATAGGAGACAGTGCTGGGGAATCTGGGCTTAATCCCCCACGCTATGTATTTTAATTCCCTTTGGGAATTCACAAGATACCTGAAAAATATCTTGAGTCAGTGAAATTCTTCTTAGCCCGTGGCTTTATTAACCAAGATAAGTATAGGGAAATTAGGAGGTTTGGGACACAAACAAAGGCTCTAGATTCTTTCAGTTACTGTAAGAACATGAGGAAAGTGTAACTTGTCATTTGTTTGCCTCATATGTGTCTTCAGAAGATACATCAGAAGATGTTTGGTGACTTATTTTGTCACTGTCCAACAAACAGCTGGCAGAGAGGGGAACGATGGGAACTGAGTTCTCTGTCCTCTGCAGGAGGTCCCAGGCTGAACCCAGGGGTTTGGCTGAGGGCAAACTATGACCCCAGATTGGATGGCTCATCCCCTGTGCTACTGTCCTAGGCTCACCATTATGGTTATGACCCAGGAGGAGTGGAGGGCAAGGGGAATCCTGACCCAATACCTTTTTTCTAGCTTTAAACGTTCCCTGCAAATGGAAGTGGGTGGAATGGGTTGAAGGATAGGGCCAGAGCCTTGAGTCTTGAGCCTGCTGATGACCATGTGTTGACACTAGGTTTGGCACCAATATCATTACCTCCCGGGAGCGGGCGACCCCCAAGTTGCTTAAGGAGTGTTGAAGTGGCCCAGATCAGAAATGGAGCAGGTCAAAACTTCTGTGTTACCATGACTGATTTCAGACTATCGAGCTGTGTGAAGAAATGTTTACAATCCACTCTTGAGAGATGAGCTGGTTTAACACTGTCACTGGAGAAGGTGTATAGGTTAAAAAGTTTGGTCCAGAGTTGAAAAGTTGTTCACCTCAGTGTTGGGTACAGGCAACTTCATTACATTATCCTATATGTTTGAAATTCTCCATAATAAAGCATTTTAAAATGAAAAAAAAAAAACCAAAAATCTAAAACAGAACTTCCATGCTGATCAGGTATTTGGGAATAAAAAGTTCTTTTTTCTTTGTTTCATTGTTTTACCTTTTCAAATTTTTGAAATGGCAATTCACAGAGTACACTAAATATTTATAGCAGTTTATACATAACTACTAGCAGGTCTCCTTAGGTCCAGAACTCAGCTTCCTAGAACCTGGGACACCTGCCACTTCAGGAGGCAGAACTGTTAGACTTTAGCACACGTTGAAGCAAAATGGCAGAAATTTCAGAGCCATTGCTCTTCAACCTCGATGTTCTTTTTTTTTTTTTAAAGATTTTATTTATTTATTCATGAGAGACAGAGAGAGAGAGAGAAGCAGAGGGAGAAGCAGGCTCCCAAGGAGCAGGGAGCCCGACGCGGGACTCGATCCCAGGACCCTGGGATCATGACCCGAGCTGAAGGCAGACGCTTAACAATCTGAGCCACCCAGGCGCCCCAACCTTGATGTTCTTAATCCTGATTCCAGGAATGCTGTGCTGTGTTATCTGCCCCTAGGAGACATTCTGGGATTCCTTATCTTCTCTTAGCTGCTTTGTACCGAAGAGAGTCAAAGCTGTGCCAGGATGGCATGGATAGAAATGACACAGTTTCTAGAAATGTGGCCCATCATGGTGGTTTTTTTTTTCTTTTGAAATTATTAGATTGTGGTGTGTGTGTGTGTGTGTGTGTGTGTGTGTGTATGTATGTGCTAAGACACTTAACATGAAATCTACCTTCTTACACATTCTTAAGTGTACCATGTAGTATTGTTAACTCTAGGCACTATGTTATACAGCAGATTTCTAGAACTTACTCATTTTGCATTCATCTTACTCACTATAAACTGAAACTTCATACCTATTGAACAGTAAGTCCCCATTTCCCTCTCCCCCTAGTCCCTGCCAATCACCACTCTAACTCTGTGTTTCTATGAGTTTATAGATATCTCATATAAGTGGAATCATGCAGTATTTGTCCTGTGACTGACTTATTTCACTTAGCATAATGCCCTCCAGGTTCATCCATGTTGTTATATATTGTGGATTTCCTTCTGTCTTTTTAAGGCTGAATAATACTCCATTGTATTTATATACCACATTTTCTTTATCCATTCATCTGTTGATGGACATTTAGGTTGTTTCCAAGTCTTGACTATTGTGAATATATGCTGCAATGAACATGGGGGTGCAGATATGTCCTTGAGATACTGATTTTGTTTCTTTTGAATGTATACTCAGAAGTGGGCTTGCTGGATCATATGGTAGTTCTACTTCTAATCTTTTGCAGATGTTTTTTTCATAATGGCTGTATAATTTACATTCCCACCAACATTGCACAAGTGTTCCCTTTTCTCTACGTTCTCCCCAACACTTGTTACCTCTGGTCTTTTTTTTTTTTAAAGATTTTATTTATTTTAGAGAGAGAGTGAGAGAGAGCAAGAGAGAACACACGGGGCGGGGGGCAGAGGGAGAGGGTGAAGCAGACTGATCTGCTGATCCCAGGATCCCCTCAATCATGACCTGAGCTGAAGGCAGATCCTTAACCGACCAAGCCACCCAGGTGTCCCTCTTATCTTTTTGATAAAAGCCATCCTAATAGTCATATGGGGTGATACCTCACTGTGGTTTTGATTTGCATTTCCCTGGTGGTTAGTGATGTTGAACACCTTTTCAAGGACCTGTTGCCAATTTGGATGTTTTCTTTGGAAGAAATGCTTATTCAGGTCCTTTGCCCATTTTATAATTGGGTTATTTCTTTGTTTGTTATTGAATTATGTAAATTTCTTATATATTTTAGATATTAATCCCTTTTTTTTGGCTCTGTACCAATTAATGTTTCCAGTTTAATGATCTAAGCTTTACTAATGTCTCTACTTCACTGCCAATCAGAAGATTCTTGCAGAAGGTGGAGGAAGTCAGGTTTTGGTGGCTCATTTCCTTCTTCTTCAGGAAGTGCCTGAACAGGAGGAGTGCCTTGGCACGGCTGACCTTGAAGGGTGCTGTTGGGATAGCTCCCAAGAGAAGCGTGAGTGAGCAAAGACAGTGAGGCTGATTCTCCTTTTGTGGATACCTTTCAGATCCAACTGGAAATGGGTATCTTAGTTACACATGCTTTTTTATTTGTTTGTTTTTTCCTACACAAAGAGACAGTTAATTTCCACAAAGCACAACCACCATATTTTGGAATGTCAAGTTTTAAAGTCATTTTGTTTGTATCTCAATGGCTATTTTCAAAATAGGAGCAAGGAGGGTGATTTGAATGCTCCGAGAATAACAGGGTAGCCAGAACATCAGTGGGGATGCCACTTCATAGGGCAATCAGAAGGAGAGCTGAAATCACAACCTCTCATTTACCCACTGGTAATAATGCCAAGTGAATTACAGGGTGTTTTTCTGGCAGGAGCATTTGTTTCTATAGAGCAGGACTAGGTTTGAAAATGCAGTTTGCGTTAGCAACCCCATTTCCCCCTGACTGAGGGATAAAAGACTTGGTTACCACTTTTGTGCTCACTGACTAATTATGTATGTGCACGCCTGCACGTATGTATGTGTGTGTGCATGGGTACACACACACATGCACCCACACATGATGGGGGAGCAGGGGAAGGTGGGAGAGAGCTATGCCAGAGGAATGTGAGAAACAGGTTGAAACATCCATATACTCCTAGTTACCTGGCTTTTGTTCCTATGTCTTTTCCCTGATGCCAAATCCAAGCAGTAGTTGCTAGGATAGAGAAATGGGCACATGGTGGGAAAATGATGGAGAAGATGGGAACGGGGGCATCTGCTCTCTGTCTTTATCACCAGTGCCTAATATTTGACTCTGAGGCTGAAATTCAGTTCTTTAAAAAAAATTCAACTTAATTTTAATTCTTATCGTAGAGGACTTAGCCGAATGGTGAACATTTAATCTAATCAAGATTACACTCAGCACTGCTTTTAGTACTTGCTGGGAGCTCTGTTGAGTCATTTGTTAACTCAATGACTTAAACAGAATTTACAGGACAGCCACAAATCTGAGAGAGGAGGCCAGACCTAGACAGGAAAGGAGAAGAGAGTTGACTTATTTCACACTGGGGCTAGAAGGCCTTGGACAATGTGACAGTGGCCTCTAGGCCCAGGGATGTTTACAGTGAGAGGATGGAGACCACTTTGTCGTAATGTAGAATGGACAAATAGTTCATGAGTTTTAGAAACTGTAAAGGCTGTTCCTGGTCAAGGAGAGCTTGCTACATGGAGGATATGTCCCTGTGTACCAGTAGAAGTCTCTGAAGAGAGAGTGTCCCCTTCACTACTTGCCCCTCTAGCAATACATGGTCTGCTCACTGATGGTTGCCCCAAATGTCTAACCTAGCCTTTGAGGCCCACTGAACAGGGATGCATGTCCCAGGAAACATGTGTCCCACTGAACCTGGATGTGGTTCAAGTTGTCTTAGACATGAAAGTGATATGAGGAGGTCTAGCTATTGATATGGGAGGAGAAGATCTTGGAATCATTTCAGGATGGTACTTTAGGTGATTTCTACAGTTCTTATTTTCCTAACAATTCTTTTCTGAGCCTGTTGCTTCTCCTAGCTGAGTGCAGGTGGACACATCTGTCCATTATACTCTCCTTTTTCCACTTTTGATATCTTCCTTTATTTTTGATGCCCTCCACTATGGTGGAGAAAAGGTCCCCCTTCTCTGTAATGAGTCTATGGCCCTTTCACTACCAATATTCTGTGGAGATGTAGCCACAGTGGCTTGTCTAGATCACAGGGTGAGATGTGATAAACTGGATATGGTAGCTCCTGAGTCCTCCAATCAAACACTCTGGCACATGTAAGTATTTGATTATGACAGTTAAAATTTCAACATCTCTTTGCCTCATGTGTCTCTAAGAATAAGAGCTGAGATACTGGATGTTTATATATTAGTCTGTGGTACCAAACATTTTCCAGAGGGGAAGGATGCCCAGGCTTAAATGACATCCTATCCATTAAGCTTTAGTCTGAGCTAATCAACCCCACTTCCAGCAAAGTAGGTTAGTTGTTTTTATTTTCAGAATGAAATGAGGCCTTTACCCCTGAAACAAATAATACATTATATGTTAATTAAAAACATTAAAGAAAAGAATGAAATGAGGAATTTATAAACCAGTCCCTAAGCTTGACCACTGCTTCCTAGATTTTCTCAACAAAGCTTTCACACTGGGTATAGGTATGAAGACACTTGTGAAGGATGACAGAGTGCTGTTGTCCTGTGTTTGAGAGCAGAGCTACTCTATAGTTTGGCAGGTATGGGTAGGGGCTGAAATCTCGCCTCTGTTCAAGACAGTGTCAGTCTTGAGGAAAGTGTACTTTATTTTTAATTTGCAAAAAGACACTGTCTGCCAAACTCTTGCACCACCAAAGGAGTGACTTTTTCTTTTTTGCACAAAGATCCCATATATGCCCTGACCCTTCTGTATCCAGCATGCCACAAGCCTATTGCACAGGGGCTGACAGAAAATTTAATGGCAGTCCATTTGGTGAAGTTATTCCATTAGCACCAAAGCATTTGACACACTCAGATTATGAAGGACTGTAACTATGTGATGGGAGGGCCTACTCGAAGCAGGACAAAGAGGTAGGACGGGGGAGGCCCTACTGCCCCCGCTTCTTTTGTATGTGGCTCTCACAGTTGTCCGATAAAGGGGGAGGGAAGCTGAATTACAAAGAGAAGGAGGGTAGATTTCAGGGCATTGATATACTCTTACAAAGAGAAATGCAATGTAAAATGTCCCCCAAATGTAAATGCAAGCCGTGGAGTTTGTCTTTGGGCTGTCTTCAAGAAACGGGCTTAAATCCAACTGCTATGGCTACATGAGACTCATCTGATCAGCAGGCCTTCCGTTCCACAGAGGCTAGAACTGTTTTGTTTTCCCAAGGGAAAAACGTATCTGTGTTTGCCCTCCTTTGCTTTGTAAAATTGAATTGCAGAGAACTCATGAATAATAGAAAGAATACTGGGGACTGTGAAATTAACACTGGCATGAAACAGAATTTCTAAAAGGGGAAACTCTACTGAAGGAAGGCACACTTCAACCTCCCCCAGACAGGGGTTTGGAAACTGGGACATCTTCGCATTGGAGGGTGAAATAAGTTCTTTAGAGGTCTTTTTGGTTCCTGCTTTCGGGACGGTGACTATTTTCAAAACCTTTAAGTCAGAGAGAGATTAATTTTTATTTTATGAAGATCTTCAAATGTGGGAACTACAGTGGTTTATGGCTCCAATGAAGACCATAGGTCTCATTGTAGCATTTGTCCATGGGAACTACCATCTTACTCTTTAATAAAAAGGATAGTTAACTTTTATTGAGCACTTATTATGTGTTGGTCACTGTGCTTTACACACATTTTCTCACATGATTTCATGACTACCTGGTAAAGTAGGTTCAATGAGCCCCATTTTACAGATGCAGAAACTAAGGTGCAGAATGGTTAAGTCACACAGCTATTAGGAGATGGGGCTGGCTAGCAGCCCAGGTCTGAGTGACTGTGGAGCCTACCCTTTTAACCACCACAGCAGCGCTTCATCTTTATGTGTCTCAGCATTTTGTCTGCAAAGTCCTCACCCAACTTACTGTGATAGCCTAGTGGCCCCCCTTCCTTCTCCTTTCTGTTCCCCACAAGGCAACACCCTGCCCTATGTATTCCTCGCGTTCCAGATTCTCTTCAGGTTCTCTTGGAGTCATATTGAATAAGCTGGGGGAAGAGGAAGTATCTTACAAGAGGTGCTTTATTGGGAGAAATACCACTTTGGGTGGTTTCTACCCGAGTTACCACAGCATATGGGAAAGTGCTTAAAAACTATAAACCGCTACATAAATGCACATAGGTAAGAGTCTGAGCTTTGGAATCAGATAGATCTGGGTTTCATTCATCCATTCATTTGTGGATTATTTAGCACCTACTATGTGCTAAGCACTGCATTAAGTGCTGGGTTTGAATTCTAGATTCACACTTATAGCTTTGGACCTTGGGAGATTTATTCAACTTCTTTAATGAGAATAATAATAGTAACCTCTGGGCTCTTCTAAGATTAGAAGCTGGCACAAAGTAAGAGCTCAATAAATGGTATTATTAATGGAAGGATAAAAAAGTGCTGTTGTTGGGCCAATGCCCACTTATATTACTTTCCCTCAGGGCCCTGCGTGCCAAGGTTTCAGTTAGCTAGTGTGCATCTTCAGGGGCTGAGAAGTTAATGTGCTAAACTATGCATTAGCCTTTGCAAAGGCCTTTTAGTGAGCTAATGACTTAGCCCAAAAGAATACCTTGTTCTGGGCACAATGGCAGGCTCAGATGGAGGTCATTTCAGCAAGGGACTTGCACGTCAAACCATCAAATATCTGTCTGCCTCTTTATTTTAAGTAACTGCCTTCTGACAGACGAAGCTTTTCTCTTGTATGATCAAAAGAATAGGTAGTTGCTTAGGAAATATGGATAAATTTATTTTAAATAATGAAAGAATTTCCATTTGTCCTTCTAGGTGTTAGTATCTCACCTCTATCTAATGCATAGTCCACTGACGTTAGCACTTGACATTTTTTCGGATGCCCTCAATAACACTACATGGCTAATCTAATGTGATTCAGCTAATAGGATTTCTATCAGTGTTTATGGACCATCTCATCCATCCACCTTCTGCCTAAGAGAAGGATGTATATGCAGTAGGTCCAAGCTAGCCTTTCTCCCAAAGCAGGTAATTCTGTTTGAAGATCAGTGTGTTGAATTTGGGCTTCCCTAGTGTGTTCTCTGCAACAGAATGGAAGCCAGTTTCTCTCCAATAGGTTCACAAAAGTATAAAGATTGAGTCTTGAAACAGTCCTGTTTTTAGAGTAAGGTTTTTTTTTTTTTAATCTGTAAAACCTGAGGGTTAGTAATAGTAACTGCTTGAAAATGATTTAAGTTATTAGGAAATAAAAGTGTTCCTTCTCTCCCCGACTCAGTAGCCTCCAGGGACTTTCCATCCCACTCACTCTGAGTTCCAGCCAGACAGAGCCAGGATGATTGCAAAGCCAGTCCTGTCTGGCCTCTTGTTCTCTCTGACTCTATTTTATACCAGCCTTTCCTTGCCCACTTGGGTACAGCCACATTAGCTTTTCCGCTACTCCTGGTCTCAATCATAGCAAGGATGCTTCTGGCACAGGCTAACCTGCTTTAGGGCTCTGCTTGCACATCGTTTGTCAGTGATGCTGCCCCTACCCTCTCTACCCTTTCCAGGCATTCCTCTTATATTTTTCTTCCTAGCACTTAATGCCCATCTCATATACTCCTTACTTTCTGTTTTAATCATTTATTATGTCTCCCTCTGGTACAATGTAAGCTCCTTGAGAGCCATCATTTTTTTTTCTGTCTTTGTTCACTGCTCAATCCCTAGGGTCCAGAAAGGTGCCTGGCATGTAGTAGACACTCAGTACATATATGTGGAATTCAAGGGTGATTATGGATGGATTATTTAGTTTTTAGTTTGTTAAGTCCACTCTTGGTGTTTAGATAGAACAACAATAATATTTTACTGTTGTATAGGAATTTCAAAGTTCTCAGACACTTTCAATCTAGGCTGTTGAAAAGCCAGTATTCAAAATACCTAGAGAGCAGCAACAGTCTAGCTGGCATTTCAGATAACTCAAAATATGGGGGTTGTTGTAAAACCAGGTGAGATTAGAAATCTACATGCTAAAAGAAGTCTTTGTGTAAATGAAAAATGCATTGAAGACCCAGATTGAAGGACTAAGCGGTGGTGGTGGAGGGTGGGGGCAGGAAGAGAAAGCAACTGGTTTTCAATCTTAGCTTCCTTCCTAAGTCACTTGCTGACCAATGGCAATTTTTCTAACATCTGGGACTCTTTAATTTTTTTATAGAGGGAGATGACTTTCCCCCTTTCTTTATTATATTTTATTGTTTCAGCCATTTGCTTTGATATCTTTAAGCCATGGCATGTTATTTGTAATGAGCTAAAGAAGGCACATTGGCTCCTTTGAAACTTTGATTATTGTTAAAACTACTGCAGTGAAGTTGAGCCGTTCTCCAGGGCTTCCCTATAGTCATTGCTTGCAATCAGTAAATATTCATAAATCTGCTATCATGGAAATGAAATAGAATGCCTCAAAATTACTTTGGAGGCATAAGGAAGACCCTGAAGAGTGAACTGGGAGGATGCATTTCACTTTCAGATTTGGAATGAGGAAAATTCTCTTTTTGTCAGCAGATGACACGCTCTGCCCTGAAATTCCAAGGACCTGAGCAGAACTTGTTCAAGGTAACACTTGAACAGTGGGAGCGGCAAGTTCTATCCATACCCGAATGGGGGACCTTTGAAGGGGCTGGGTGCAACTTCTTTGGAGTTGTCCTCAGTAAGTTGTCATCAGTAAAAAGGGGACTCTTGGCACCAATTTACATTATGGATTACACTTTCTTAAAACTCCTTGATGCCTTTTCTTGCTAATTAGAGGATTTTCTTTAGGCCAGTATGCATTTTCTAAATACCTCCAGTGAGCAAGGCATCCCAAGGGGTTGCCCTAGATCTAAAACTCCCCTGAGGAAGGTCCAGCCCCATCTATAAAGAGTTGATAACCTAAGCAATTTCTGATGATGGCCATACTATTTAGGACACCTTTAACTGTAGTGTTGAATTTCCCCTTCTACTGTCTCTCTTTCATTATCTTCCTGTGGGCAAATTTAGGTTCTGGGGCCAAGGGCAGGGTGATTCAGTGATTCTGGTGAACTGATGAAGATGGTGTATTTAATCAGAGTCTGTTTCCGGAGAGAGACTTCTGTTCTTTGGAATCACTTAAAGGAGAACTATAATCTAGTAAATTAAAAGCATCAGCAATATTTGCAGTTTGGGAACGTCAAGGTCAGGAGAAAAAAAAAAAAAAAAAGCCCGAGAGGGCACTCTTGTCACTGATTTCAAAGGAGCTAATTCTTAGGGTTATTAGCTACCTCAATTTATAACGCTATATACTCTTGAACACCAAATGCTCATTATCAAAAATTAAAGAAGCGTGGAGCTGAGGTTTAAAGTATATTTTAGATAATAGATTTTGGAACATGCCTCATATTGTTAGGATTGACCTGACCTTACAACTAATAAATGTTTCCAGTCGGCATGGAATCTCAGTAATAATACCTTGTTTCCATGAGTGTGAGAAAAGCAAAAAGGATGCAAGCAAAATTGTTAAAGTTATTAAAACCTGGCTTTGGAATCTATAGCCTCTATTCTCCTTGGGCTCTCTGTGTCTGCAAGATCTTACCCACCCACTCAGTCTTAACCTTTGCTTTCCTAAGGAAACAGAAACACCCTCAGTTTTATTATTTTTTAATTTTTTAAAAGATTTTATTTATTTGAGAGAGCATGAGCTGGGGGAGGAGCAGAGGGAGAGGGAGAAACAGACTCCTTGCTGAGCAGGGAGCCTGTCTCCGGCCTGGATCCCAGGACCCTGGGATCGTGACCTGAGCTGAAGGCAGATGGCTTAACCAACTGAACCACCCAGGCGTCCCTACTCAGTTTTAAAAGATGGATAGTAACAGTGCGTTTACAGGAAGTCAGAGAAAAATGTTCTAATCCTGAGTTTTCAAGCTTCTGCTGTCTGTATGGGGGATCTGTGAGGGGTGGTTACATATGGAATCCATGGTAAGGCTGGCTTATTGCATTGACTCTAGCTGGCCTCCCTACTCCTGCTCTTTACTTATTCCAAGCCAACTGACTTGTAAGTGCCAGGGAAAAAAATTCCTTACATATGATTTTTGTCACAATAATTCTCTAATTAGGAATGACTGCTCATTATATGCTGTCACCATCACAGACACATCTGTCTGGCTTCAGTAATCAGACTTCTGCTCTTGACATTTCACCTCCAAGGTTCTTTTTGTCTGTTGTTCCACCAGGCCATATATCTTACCTCAAAAAAAATTGCAAGCCCACTTCCCAGTCAAGCACATTCTGCCCACATCTTTGGAGAGACTCATGAACCATTCTGAATAATTTTTAAAGGTATTTCTAGGCAGAAAAAAATTACTTTTGGCTAAATTAAAGCCCTGACTTTATGGTTTAAATTCATGTGCTTTTTTTTCTTCTTTTGTTTTCCTAGAATATAATAAAAAATCTTGTCACCGTCTTTCACTTAAGGGTTCTCATAAACTTAAAGTGTGTTATAAAATTGCCTTTTAACCTTTTCTTCTAGCTAAGTACTCTCAGTTTTCTTTAGCCCTTTCTTACTGGACATATTTTCCAAACTTTTGATTTTTATCTGTTACTTTGTCTTTATATCAAATCCAGACAGAAATATCATATTTCATCGATCCTAGGAAGTACCTTTTTTCTCACATTTTAACATACCAAATTTCAACATTTAACAGCATTCATCATATAATTGATGGCAGTTTATAGTTATAAATGCAGTACTTTTTTCCTTAGCAATAATTAAAATGAAAGTATATCTTGATGATTAAAAAAGGCAGGGGAATTAGTTTAGATTAAAGGAGATTAAAGAGAAATGACAACCAAATGCAATGTATAATTTCTTGGTGAGGACTTGGGTTAAAAAAATCAAAGAGCGATACAAGTTTCATTAGTCTTAGAATTATTACAGAGGTAATAATTAAGAAATAAAATTATAATATATTTAAAGTGCACAGTGTGATGATTTGATGTATATATACATGTGAAAGGATTTCCACCATTGAGTTAATTAGCATATCCATCACCTCACATATTTACTTTCTTTTGTTGTTGTTGAGAACATTTCTTTACTCCATTAGCAAATTTCATGTTATCAACCATAGTTGCCATACATTAGATTCTCATACCTTATTTGTCTTATAACTAAAAATTTTTACCCTTTTACCAGTCTCCCTCTATTTCCCTCATCCCCTAAACCCTTGGTAACCAACATTCTCGTGATACCATGTAGTATTTGTCTTTCTTTGTGTGGCTCATTTCATTTAGCATAGTGGTTTCCAGCTTTATCTATGTCATCACAAATGGCAGAATTTCTTTCTTTTTATTTATTTTATTTATTTTATTTAAAATCAGCTAATTAACATATAGTGTATTACTAGTTTGAGAGGTAGAGTTCAGTGATTCATCAATTGCATATAACTTCCAGTGCTCATTACAGCAAGTGCCCTGCTTAATGCCCATCACCCAGTTACCCCATCCTCCCATCTCCCTTCCAGCAACCCTCAGTTTGTTTCCTATACTTAAGCATCTCTTATGGTTTGTCTCCTTCTCTGATTTTGTCTTATTTTATTTTCCCCTCCCTCCCCCTATGTTCATCTGTTTTGTTTCTTAAATTCCACATATGAGTGAAATCATATAATTGTCTTTTTCTGATTGACTTATTTCGCTTAGCATAATACCCTCTCATTCCATCCATGTCGTTGCAAATGGTAAGATTTCATTTTTTTTTTTAAAGATTTTATTTATTTGAGAGAGAGAGAGAGAGCATGAGCAGGGGTCATGGAGAGGTAGAAGCAGTCTCTCCACTGACCAGGGAGCCCCACGCAGGGCTTACTCTCAGGACCCCAGGATCATGACCCCAGCCAAAGACAGACGCCCAACCAACTGAGCCACCCAGGTGCCCCGAGATTGCATTTTTTTTTGATGGCTGAGTAATATTCCATTGTATCTATGTACCACATCTTTATCCATTCATCTGTTGATGGACATCTAGGCTCTTTCCATAGTTTGGCTATTGTGGATGTTGCTGCTATAAACATTGAGGTGCATGTGCCCTTTCAAATCAGTATTTTTGTATCTTTTTTTTTTTTAAGATTTTATTTATTTATTTGACGGAGAGAGACACAACGAGAGGAAACACAAGCAGGGGGAGTAGGAGAGGGAGAAGCAGGCTTCCTGCAGAGCAGGGAGCCCAATGCGGGGCTTGATCCCAGGACTCTGGGATCATAACCTGAGCCGAAGGCAGATGCTTAATGACTGAGCCACTTAGGCGCCCCTATTTTTGTATCTTTTGGATACATAGTGCAATTGCTAGGTTGTAGGGTAACTATTTTTAACTTTCTGAGGAACCTCCATACTGTTTTGCAGAGTGGCTGTACCAGTTTGCATTCCCACCAACAGTGTAAGAGGGTTCTCTTTTTTCCTTGCCAACATCTGTTTTTTCCTGATGTGTTAATTTTAGCCATTCTGACTGGTGTGAGGCAATATCTTATTGTGGTTTTGATTTGTATTTCCCTGATGCTGAGTGATGTTGAGCATTTTTTCATGTGTCTTTTGGCCATTTGTATGTCTTCTTTGGAGAAATGTCTGTTCATGTCTTCTGGCAGAATTTCTTTCTTTTTAAAGACTGGATAATATTCCATTGTATATACATACCACATTCTCTTTATCCATTCATCTATTGATGGACACTTAGGTTGTTTCCTTATCTTAGGTATTGTGAATAATGCTGCAGTGAACATAAGAGTGCAGATCTCTTTGAGATACTGGGTTTGTTTTGTTTGGACATGTATCCAGAAGTGGGATTGCTGGAACATATGGTCATTCTATTTTTAATTTCTAGAGGAGCTTCCATACTGTTTTCCATAGCAACTGCACCAATTTACATTCCTACCAGCAGTGTACAAGGCTTCCCTTTTCTCCACATGTTCTCCAACAGTTGTTACCTATTGTCTTTTTGGTGATAGCTATTCTAATAAATAGAAAGTAGGTGATAGTTGTGAGGTGATATCTTTCAAGAATTTTTGATTTCTGTTTTTTATTTCTTCTATGACTTGGTTGTTCTGGAGTGTGTTGTTTAATGCCTACATATTTGTGAGCTTCTCAGTTTTCTTTTTATAATTCATTACTAGTTTTATACCATTGTGGTTATAAAAGATGCTTGATATGATTTCAGTCTTCTTAAATTTGTTAAGACTTGTTTTGTGGCCTGACATATGATCTATCCCAGAGAATATTCCATGGGCGCTTGAGAAGAATGTATATCCTTCTGTAGGATGGAGTGTTCTGTATGTCTTTTAGGTTCATCTGGTCTAATGTGTAGCTTAAGTCCAATGTGTCCTTATTGATTTTCTGTCTGGATGTGTTCTCTTCAGTGTTGAAAGTGGGGTCCTGAAGTCCCCTACTATTACTGTATTGCTGTCTATTTCTCCTTTCTATTTATTTAGGTGTTCTGATGTTTGGTACATAAATATTTATAATTATATCCTCTTAATGAGGATTATAAATCTATAATGACTTTTTTGTCTCTTGTTACAGTTTTTGGCTTAAGGTCTGTTTTGTCTGATAAGAATATAGCTACCCCTTATTTTTTTGTTTCCATTTATATAGAATATATTTTTCCATCCTATCACTTTCATTCTATGTGTGTACTTAAAGCTAAAGTGAGTCTCTTATAGGCAGCATATAGTTGGGTCTTTCTTTTTCCTTTCCTTTCCTTTTCTTTTCTTTCTATCCATTCAACCACTCTATGTCTTTTCACTGGAGTATTCAGTCCACTTACATTTAACATAATTATTAATAGGTAAGGACTACTATTGCCATTTTGTTAATTGTTTTCTGACTTTTTTAGTTACTTTCTTGCTCTCTTTTGTGTTTTGATGATTTTATATAGAATACACTTTGATTCTTTTCTCTTTATCTTTAGTGTATTTATTACAGGTTATTGCTTAGTGGCTACCTTGAGGCTTACATAAAAATCGTACATTTATAACAGTCTATTTTAAGCTAATAGCAACTTAACTTCAAATGCATATTCAAGTTCTACATTTTTATACCCTTCCCACATATTTTGTTTTTGATGTCACAGTTTACATCTTTTTACATTGTGCATCCATTAACAAATTGTTGAAGTTATATTTATTTGGATACAACTTTTATACTAGAGTTATAAGGGATAGAACCACTGCCATTATGATATTAGAGTATTCTGTATTTAACTATTTATTTACTTTTAAGTAAATTTTTTTAAATTTTTTTTATTGTTATGTTAATCACCATATATTACATCATTAGTTTTTGGTGCAGTGTTCCATGATTCATTGCATGAGCACCCAGTGCTCCATGCAGAACGTGCCCTCCTCAATACCCATCACCAGGCTAACCCATCCCCCTACCCCCCTCCCCTACTTTTAAGTAAATTTTTATACTGTCATATGTTTTCTTGTTACCAATTAGTGTCCTTTTATTTCAGCTTGAAGAATTTAACATGTAACATTTCTTGTAAGGCCAGTCTAGTTGTGAAGAACTCTGTCAGCTTTTGTTTGTCTAGGAAACTCTTTATCTCTTCTTCAACTCTGAAGGACAACTTTGCCAGGTAGAATATTTTTGGTTGGCAGTTTTCCCCCCTAGCACTTTGAGAATATCATCCCACTTCCTTCTTACCTGTTAAGCTTTCTGCTGAAAAATCCACTGATAGCCTTATAGGGTTTCTTTTTGTAAGTAACAAGTTGCTTTTCTCTTGCTGCTTTTAAGATGCTCTCTTTGTCTTTAACTTTTGATCTCTTGATTATACTGTGTTTCAGTGTGGGTCTATTTGGATTCATCATATTTGGTTCTTTTTAGACTTCCTGGATCTGGGTATCTGTTTTTTCCCCAGGGTAAGGAAGATTTCAGCCATTATTTCTTTGAATAAGCTTTCTGCCTCCTTCTCTTTTCTCCTTCTGGGACCTCTATAATGCTTATATTGCTTTGTTTTATGGTATCCTATAATTCCCTTAAGCTATCTTCACTCTTTTTCATTCTTTTTTTCTTTTTGCTCCTCTGATTAGATGACTTCCACTGCCCTGTCTTTAAGTATACTGATCCTTTCTTCTGCTTGATCTGGTTTGCTATTGAACCCCTCTATTCAAGTTTTCAGTTCAGCAATGATATTCTTCAGCTGTATGATTTCTGTTTGGAACTTCTTAATATTTTCTTTATTGAAATTCTCATGTTGTTTTTGTGTTACTCTCCTCACTTTAGTGAACATCTTTGTGATCATTATTTTCAACTTTCTACTGGATAAATCACTTCTTTCCATTTCATAAGATCTGTTTCTGGAGATTTATTTTGTTATTTTGTTAGGAATATATTTACCTATTTCTTCATTTTCCTTGGCTCTCTGTGTTGGTTTCTATGTATTAGACAAAACAGCTGCCTCTTCTAGTGTTATAGACTGGTCTTGTGTAGGAGAGGAACCTTATCAGTCAGCCTGGCTCAAGTGTCTGGTTGCCTCTCAAACCTTTATAATTATTCAAGCCACTATATCTGTTCTGGGTGACTCCCAGGAGTTGAAGCTGTGCCAAGACCCATCATTATCTTAAAGGAGAGAACATCAGTAAGGATCTAGGTGTAGGCTGATTAGAAGGTAGGTGGTAGAAAGGTATGTAAGGAGTTCCTTCCAAGGAGAAATTAGGAGATGAGCATTTTTCGTGTTCCATCTGTGCTGCGCCTGGGTATATAGCTATTGGGTGGTCCTCCTGCACCCATTTAAAAACTGCTTCTTTGTTTGCTGTAGTCCTGTGGGACTTGTGAACACAAGACCCATTGTCTTTCAGAGTTATATGTTTTGGGGTTCTGTCCCTTGGGTGAGAGCTTTAAACTCCTGTGTGGCACACTAGTTGTATGTCAAACCGTAGGGAGAAGCTGGGAGTTGGGGGTTCCCTCCAGATTGTATGGTGCTGTGCTGAGGGTGGGGCTTAGTGGTGAACCTTTCCTACATGTTTTGATGTGGATATTTTCTTGTTCACCAAGTGTGTAGGAGACACTCATCTAGTTTCTGGATTTCTCTCTGAGGGAATTATTCTTTGTGTAGCTGTACATTCAGTGCATCAGTGGGAGGAGGCTCCTATGTCACCATCTTGGTCCAGAGTCAACTATAGGAATATGAATATGAACTGCATGCTCGGTAAAATTTCCGGGTATGATAATGTTATTGTGTCATGCAGGAGCTTATTCTTGTTCATGGGAGATGTCTGCTAAAGTGTTTAGGAGTGTGGTCTCCTTGCAACTTACTTTCAGGTTAGGAGAAAAAGTAGATTGGTGTGTTTATATAAGCACATATCATACATACATATAACATGTGGTAAAATGTTAACAACTGAATTTACTTAAAATGAATTTAGGTAAAAAGGTTGAGAGTTAATTGTACTATATTTCAACTTCTTTTATGTTTGAAATTTTTCAAAATAACATGGGGGAATATGAAAAAACATGAAAAAATAATGATGGTTTCTGATCATTGAGAACATCTTAGATGTGATGATATTTGTGAGCTTTGTAAAAATAGGAGTTTGTAAGATGTTGTCTTGGCTTGTTTCTTCTCAGTTTGTATACTGGATTCTTTTTTAAAAATTTATTTTATTTTTTAAAATTTAAATTCTAGTTAGTTGACATGCAGTTCAATATTTGTTTCAGGAGTAGAGTTCAGTGGTTCATCACTTACATATAACACCCACTGTTCATCATAACAAGTGCCCTTCTTAATACTCATCACCTATCTAGTCCATCCCCCACCCTCCTCCCTCCATCAATCCTCAGTTTGCTTTCTGTAGTTAAGAGTCTCTCATGATTTGTTTCCATCTCTCTCTTTCTCCCCCTCCTGTATATTCATCCATTTTGTTTCTTAAATTCCACATATGAGTGAAATCATATGATATTTGTCTTTCTCTGACTGTCTTATTTTGCTTAGCATAATACACTCTAGCTCCATCCACATCATAGCAAATGGCAAGATTTTATTCCTTTTGATGGCTGAATAGTATTCCGTTGTATATATATACACCACATCTTTATCTCTTCATCAGTCGTTGGGCATTTGGGCTCTTTCCATAATTTGTCTATTGTTGATAATGCTGCTGTAAACATCGAGGTGTGGGTACTCCTTCGAATGTGTATTTTTCATGCTTTGGGTGAATATCTAGTAGTGCAATTGCTGGATTGTAGGGTAGTTCTATTTTTACCTTTTTGAGGAACCACCATACTGTTCTTCAGGGTGTCTGTACCAGTTTGCATTCCCACCAGCAGTGTAAGAGGGTTCCCTTTCTCTGCATCCTTGCCAACACCTATTGTCTCCTATGTTGTCAATTTTAGTCATTCTGACAGGTGTGAGGTGATATCTTATTATGGTTTTGATTTGTATTTCCTGATGATGAGTGATGTTGAGCACCTTTTCACGTGTCTGTTTGCCATCTGGATGACTTCTTTGGAAAAGTGTCTATTCATGTCTTCTGCCCATTTTTTAACTGGATTATTTGTTTTTTGGGTGTTGAGTTTAATAAGTTTTTTATAGATTTTGGATACTAACCTTTTAACAGATATGTCATTTGCAAATATCTTCTCCCATTTCATTGGTTGCCTTTAGTTTTGTTGATTGTTTCCTTCATTGTGCAGAAGCTTTTTATCTTGACGAAGTCCCAATAGTTCATTTTTGCTATTGTTTCCCTTGCCCCGGCAATGTGTCTGGTAAGAAATTGCTATGGCTGAGGTCAAAGAGGTTGCTGCCTGTTTTCTCCTCTAGAATTTTGATGGTTTTCTGTCTCATATTTAGGTGTTTCATCCATTTTGAATTTATTTTTGTGTATAGTGTAAGAAAGTGGTCTGGTTTCATTCTTTTGCATGTTGCTGTCCTGTTTTCCCAACACTGTTGAAGAGACTGTCTTTTTCCCATTGGATATTCTTGCCTTGTTTGTCAAAGATTAATTGACCATTAAATTGTGAGTTTATTTCTGGGTTGTCTAGTCTGTTCTATTGATCTATGAGTCTATTTTTGTGCCAGTACCATCCTGTTTTGATTACTACAGCTTTGTAATATAAGTTGAAGTTGAGAATTGTGATGCTTCCAGCTTTGCTTTTCTTTTTCATGATTGTTTTGGCTATTCAGGGTCTTCTGCGGTTCTATACAAATTTTAGGATTGTTTATTCTAGTTCTGTGGAAAATACTGTTGGTATTTTGATAGGAATTGCATTGTGTAAATTGCTTTGGGTAGTATAGACATTTTATCAATGTTTGTCCTTGCAATCCATGAGCATGGAATGTTTTTCCATTTCTTTTGTGTCTTCTCCAATTTCTTTGATAAGTATTCTATAGTTTTCAGAGTACAGATCTTTTACCTCTTTGGTTAGGTTTGTTCCTAGCCATCTTTTGGTTTTAGGTGCAGTTATAAATGGGATCAATTCCTTGATTTCTGTTTCTGTTGCTTCATTATTGGTGTGTAGAAATGTAACAGATTTCTGTTCATTGATTTTATATCCTGCGACTTTGCTGAATTTATGAATGAGGTTTTGCAATTTTTTGGTAAAGTCTTTCAGGTTTTCTACATAGAGTATCATGTTGGCTGCAGATGGTGAAAGTTTGACTTCTTTCTTACTGATTTGGATACCTTTTCTTTCTTTTTTTTTTTTTTTTTGTCTGATTGCTGAGGCTAGGACCTCCAGTAGTATGTTGAGCAACAGTGGTGAGAGTGGACCTCCCTGTCATGTTCCTGGCCTTAGTGGAAAAGGTTTTTCCCCATTAAGGATAATATTAGCTGTGGGCCTTTCGTATATAGCCTTTATAATGTTGAGGTATGTTCCCTCAATCCCTACTTCCTTGAGGGTTTTTATCAAGAAAGGATGCTATATTTTCTCAAATGCTTTTTCTGCATCCATTGCGAGAATCATATGGTTCGTATCCTTTCTTTTACTAATGTGGTGTACACATTGATTGGTGGATATTGAACCACCCCTGCAGCCCAGGAATAAATCCCACTTGATCATGGTGGATAAATCTTTTAATGTACTTTTGGATTCAGTTTGCAGGTATCTTGTTTAGGATTTTTTGCATCCATATTCATCAGGGATATTGGTCTTTAATTCTCCTTTTTAGTGGGGTGTTTGGTTTTGGGATTAGGGTAATGCTTGCCTCATAGAAGGAGTTTGGGAGTTTTCCTTCCATTTCTATTTTTTGGAACAATTTGAGAAGAATAGTTATCAACTCTTCTTTAAATGTCTGGTAGAATTCCCTTGGGAAGGCACCTGGCCCTGAACTTTTGTTAGGAGATTTTTGATTACTAATTGAATATTTTTGTTAGCTATGGGTCTGTTCAAATTCTGTATTTCTTCCTGTTTCAGCTTTGGTAGTTTGTATGTTTCTATGAATTTGTCCATTTCTTCTAGATTGCCCATTGTTTGTATTTATGTGGTGTTGATTATGATCTCTCTTCTTTTATTCATGATTTTATTTATTTGGGTCCTTTCTCTTTTTGATAAATCTGGTTAGGGGTTTATCAATTTTATTAATTCTTTCAAAGAATCAGCTCTTAGTTTCATTGATCTGTTCTACAGTTTTTTTTTTTTTAATTTCAGTATTGTTTACTTGAGCTCTAATTTTTATTTTTTTCCTTCTTCTGACTTTAGGCTTTGTTTGCTGTTTTTTTCCTAGCTTCTTTTTTTTTTTTCAAAGATTTTATTTATTTATTTGAGAGAGAGAAAGAGAGAGAGAACATGAGAGGGGGGAGGGTCAGAGGGAGAAGCAGACTCCCTGATGAGCAGGGAGCCCAATGTGGGACTCGATCCCGGGACTCCAGAATCATGACCTGAGCCGAAGGCAGTTGCTTAACCAACTGAGCCACCCAGGTGCCCCTTTTTCTAGCTTCTTTAGGCGTAAAATTAGGTTGTGTATTTCAGATTTTTCTTGCTTCTTGCGGTAGGCCTGTATTGCCATATACTTCCCTCTTAGGACTGCCTTTGCTGTGTCCCAAAGGTCTTGGACTGCTGTGCTCTCATTTTCATTTGTTTCCATGTACTTTTTAATTTTTTTTAAATTTCCAGGTTTACCCATTCATCCTTTAGTAGGATGTTCTTTAATCTCAATGTGTTTGTGTCTACGGCCATACCACCCTGAACGCGCCTGATCTCAATGTGTTTGTGGTCTTTCCAGTTTTTGTCTTGTGGTTGACTTCAAGTTTCATAGCGTTGTTCTCTGAAAATATGCATCATATGATCTCAGTCTTTTTGCACTTGTTGAAGGGTGATTTCTGACCCAGTATGTGATCTGTTCTGGAGAATGTTCCACATGTGTATTCTTCTGCTTTCTTCTGCTTTAGGATGAAATGCTCGGAATATATCTGTTAAGTCCATCTGGTCCAGTGTGTCATTCAGTGCTGTTGTTTCCTTATTGATTTTCTGCTTAGATGATATATCCATTGCTGTAAGGGAGGTGTTAAAGTGCCCTACTATTATTGTATTATTATCAATGAGTTTCTTTATGCCTTTTATTTTATTTTATTTTTTCCAAAGATTTTGTTTATTTATTTGACAGAGAGAGACACAGGGAGAGAGGGAACACAAGCAGGGAGAGTGGGAGAGGGAGAAACAGGCTTCCCGTGGAGCAGAGAGCCCGATGCAGGGCTCGATCCCCGGACCCTGGGATCATGACCTGAGCTGAAGGCAGACGCTTAATGACTGAGCCACCCAGGCGCCCCTATGCCTTTTATTAATTGATTCATATATTTGGGTACTCCCAGGTTGGGGCATAAATATTAAAAAATTAATATTAATAAAATTAGTAATATTAAAAATTGTTAGATCATCTTGGTGGATAGACCCCTTAATTATGATATAATGCCCTTCTTTATCTCTTGTTACAGGCTTTGTTTTAAAATCTAGTTTGTCTGATATAAGTATGGCTATCTGGCTTTCTTTTGTTGTCCATTGGCATGATGAATAGTTCTCCATCCTTTACTTTCAATCTACAGGTGTCTTTAAAAATTTTTTTTATTTAAATTAAATTAGCCAACATACAGAATATCATTAGTTTCAGATATAGAGTTCAGTAAATCTTCAGTGCATATCACACCCAGTGCTCATCACGTCACATGCCCTCCTTAATGCCTGTCACCCAGTTATCCCATCCCTACACCCACTTCCCCTCCAGCAACCCTCAGTTTCTTTCCCATAGTTAAGAGTCTCTCATGGTTTGTCTCCTCTGATTTCTTCCCATTCTGTTTTCCCTCCCTTCCCCTATGATCCTCTGTCACTTATGTCTTCTTTGGAGAAATGTCTGTTTATGTTTTCTGCCCATTTCTTGACTGGATTGTTTTTTGGGTGTTGAATTTGATAAGTTCTTTACAGATCTTGGATACTAGCCCTTTATCTGATAAGTCATTTGCAAATATCTTCTCCAATTCTGTAGGTTGCCATTTAGTTTTTTTGACTCTTTCCCTTGCTATGCAAAAGCTTTTTATCTTGATGAAGTCCCACTAGTTCATTTTTCTTTTGTTTCCCTTGCCTTTTGAGACATGTCTAAGAAGAAGTTCTGCAGGTGTCTTTAGGTCTAAAATGAGTCCCTTGTAGGCAAATTACAGATGGGCCTTTTTTTTTTTTTTAATCCATTCTGATACCCTATGTCTTTTGATTGGAATATTTAGTCCATTTACATTCAGAGTGATTATTGAAATATATGAGTTTACTGCCATTGTTACCTGTAAAGTTGTTGCTTCTGGTGATGTTCTCTGTTTCTTTATAGTCTTTGTTGCTTTTGGTCTTTTTCCTTCCTCACTCAAAGAGTCCCCTTGGTATTTCTTGCAGAGCTAGTTTAGTGGTCATGAACTCTAATTGTTTTTGCTTGTGTTGGAAACTCTTTTATCTCTCCTATTCGGAATGACAGTCTTGTTGGATAAAATATTATTGGCTGCATATATTTCCCATTTAGCATGTTGAATATATTGTGTTGTTTCTTTCTGGCCTGCTAGATTTCTGTGGATAGGTCTGCTG
This sequence comes from Zalophus californianus, assembly GCF_009762305.2. Lineage (NCBI taxonomy): Eukaryota > Metazoa > Chordata > Mammalia > Carnivora > Otariidae > Zalophus > Zalophus californianus. The sequence goes on from NC_045596.1 coordinate 45,359,225, forward strand.
TTAACCTTATGTGTATGCTGGATTTTTCACCAAAATAGTCATATAGGCTCTACCAATTCAGAAATTGTACCTGGAATGAGTTATGGTTATTCTCAAGCATTTAAGTTCTACATGTTCTATAATAAAATGGGGGTAATAATATCAACTTCATAGATTTTGTGTGAGAATTAAATGAAAAAATATGTGTAGAGTGTTTTAGAGTTTGGAACATAGTAAGCACTCATTGCTATCATCATTTTAGTCATCATCTTAGGACTTTGAAAGGATATAAACTACCCTTTACAAACTTAAATAAAAAGAGAAGGGATTTATTACAAGAATGCATGAGAACTCAAGAGACTTAAGACCAGGAGCTGCAATCAGTTCTCAGGAAAAATGGAACCCAGGAAGTGGAGAGCTGGCAGGATTCAAGGCAATCATCCCCTGAATTTCACTCTTTTTCTCTGAAGCTAGAGAGTCCTCCTTTCATGCATTTACTTCATTTCTTTCTGACTACAGACTAAATTTTTCAGCTGCCACACGCACAGATTAGAGGACAGAGACACCACAACTCTGAGTCTTCATGTCCTCAGTCCACAAGACCAATTACAGTGGTATAATATTTTTAAGCGGTTACTTAGACACCCATTTTTCAAATTCTTAAAATTTGATTGGCACAGCTTGGGTCAGATGTCTGTTACTGGTGCGGTCTGTTGCCAAAGTGGGACTATCAGATGTATGCAAGGGCCCTGTGTGTCATTTTTCCATACGCTAACCAATTCTGACACCAAGTGGGTGTCCAACAATTAAATTTTCTAAGAGTTAGTGCAGATCCTACAAGTTAAGGGCTGGTCTCATAGGACTACTCCAAATTCAGATAGCATTCAATAATATGGTGCCCAGGCTACCTACTCTTCTGCCAGGCCTACTATCCTATGACCCCCTCAGTTTCAATAATATATTAGAATGACCCCCATAACTCAGGAAAGTGCTGTTCTTAGTATTACTCTTTATTATAAAAAATAGAAATGAACAGCCAGATTAAGAGGTACAAAGGGCAAGACCTCGAAGGGACCTGAGCACAGGAACCTCTGTCCCAGTGGAGTTGGGGTGTGTTATCCTTATGGTATATGAATGTGTTTACTGACTTGGTATCACTCCAAAGTTCAGGATTTTTTATCCACATTTCCTTGTGTGGTCATGATTGATTAAACCCATGGCCATTGGTGACTGAACTCAATTTCCAGCTTATCTTTGTTTCCAGAAATCAGAGGCTATAGCTGAGTGTTCTAACTTTCTAATCATCTGGTTGGCTTTTATGACAATTAGCCCCCATCCTGAAGCTATCTTGGACTTCATCCACCAAGTGTCACCATTACTGTACTAAAGACACTCATCACTCAGGAAATTCCAAGAGTTTTATGAGCTCTGTAATGGGAACTTGGGACAAAAGACTAAATACTTATTTTTTATTATACTGCGGGCCCATGATGTGAATGAACTCTAGGAGTTCCCAAAGAGTGGGGGGTGATATGGCTTAAATAAACGTTCCCAATAGTGATTTCCACATGACCTTGGAATGCCATGTTTCTCCTTGCCTTATCATCCCTTGTCTTAATCAACTCAGGCTGGCATACAAAATACCACAGACTGACTGGCCTAAGCAACAGGAATTAATTTTTCAAGGTTCTGGACGCAGGGTAGGTTCATTATGAGACCTCTTCTCATGGTTCGCAGGCAGTTGCCATCTTGCCATCTGCTCATATGATTTCTTTGTGCTTGTGAGGATAAAGAGAGATAAAAGAAAGAGGGAGAGAGCAAGAAAACACTCTTTGGTGTCTCTTCCTATAAGGACATTATTCCTGTTCCTAGGGTGCCACCCTTATGATTTTATTTAACTTCCTTATAGGCCCTATCTTTAAATACAGTCACATTAGGGGTTAGGGCTCCAACATATGAATTTTCTAGGGGGACACCATTCAGTCCATAGCATTTTCTGTTCTTATTACTAGTCCAAGAGCCCAGCACGCTGTTCCTAGAGAATTTGCTTTATAAAAGACCACCAAAGGGGGGACTAACCCAAGAGAATTGATTACTAATGGTGAAGTTTTAGTTATAAGCAGGAAAGAGATTTGTGGGATAAGGTTGGAAATAGAGAGTTGGGAGGGGAAATGAGCAGGTCTGTTAAATGTAAAATCATGCTTTCTGGGCAACTTGTATTTTAATTATTATCAAGACTAAGTCTTTATTCTTCCAATAAACTTTATAACTAATTTGTTGAACCTGGAATTAGTGTTCATTAAAATTCATTTTGAATTTCTGACTTTCTCCTTTTTATTTTTACTACCTCTTGGCCACTTTTTGGAACTATTTTTCTTTTTCCTTGAAGAATTCTCTCATTAGAACAGTTTCTGAGTTCAACCCTTTGAGACACATCATAGATAGGAACAGCTCACTCTGTATGTTTGGATATTTTTGTATTGGCCCCATTCCTCCTTTGCCTGCTCACTCCATGGAGCTGATTCAAGCCCAGAGCTCCCACTGACTTCAAAGAACTCTGAGGTAAAGTGAGAAATAGTCTCACAGAAATTTCCCAAAATTATTTTGGATTTATAAAAAAGCGTTGATATTTTTAAAAGATGTGAATATTAGTTCTGGAAAATGAATGCATATTATGATTACCAGTTAGACAAAGTCAAGAAATTCACTTTTGGAGAGGAGGTGAAGATGGCAGTGGAATAGTAGGACCCTAGGCTCACCTTGTCCCATGAATACAACTAGATAACTATCATATCATCCCAAATGCTCCAGAAATTGACCTGAAGAGTGGTAGAACAAACTCCACATCTAAAGGTAGAGAAGAGGCCATATGAAGAAGGTGGGAAGTGTGGGGACATGGTTTGGGAGAGAAACAGGTCATGGCCAATGTGGTAGGGAGGGAACTGTGGTTGCAGAGAAGGGAAGGAGATAGACTAACACATGGGGGAGTACATGGGGAAAACTTGGAAGGTAAGAAGGCCCAAATTTTGTGAGTTCTTGCAACCAGTGGGGCTTAAAGCCTGGTGTTCTAAAGATTAGTGGGTTTGGCTTGTGGAGAGCCTGGAGGCATTAGGACTACTCTTGGAGAGAAGGCAGGGAAAACTGCCTGTGGACAATGGAAACAGCAATTTGAAGAGTGCCTGGGACACATAGTGGGGAAGTTATTTGCTTATCTAAAAGCCTGTCCCAGAGAGGCAACAATGAGGGACAGACCCCTCTGGGAACAAAGGATCTGGCAGGCACCATTTCTATCCCCTGGCCCTCAGCTTAAGTGCAGAGCCCTAGGTAAACCAGTGCAGTGCCAACACTTGCTACTTAACTTGCTTACACCCCCTTCCCCCACCTCTCTGTGCTCCTATGGAACTGTCCTTTCCAGTTGTGCTTGCCTCAGTCCCAGTGTGGCAGCCCCTTCCCAGAAGACCCTTCCCAAACCCCTACCCACACTGCATCTCCTCAACCTGGGAATTTCGCAGGGCCTTGGTTCTGGTAGAGGTGGTGACAGGTCTCATTTCACAAGCAGACCAGGGCACACGTAGTTAAAACTTGCTACATTCAGGCCAGGGACCAAACACTGCCCACAACAGGCAAAGAGAGCTTCTGCAGATGACTGGCCTGATGGATAAAGTGGCCAGGACACAACAGCAGAGCACATGCAGTGCACATTGGAGACACTTACTGAAGTGCCAGGCCCTAGGGGACACTACGCTGGGGCACTATAGGACCTCTACCTATATCTGGGGGACACTACACTGCAGGGCACTATAGGACCTCTACTTCATAAGGCTGTTAGCCTTAGGAACAAGAGACATAGCTGATTTTCCTAACACACAGAACCAAGCACAAAGACTTAGACAAAATGAGAAGACAGAGAAATTTATCCCAAATGAAAGAACAGGACAAGGCCACAGCCATAGATCTAAGCAAAACAGATGCAAGTAACATGCCTGATAGAGAATTTAAAGTAATGATCATAAAGATACTCATTGGACTTGAGAAAAGAGTGGAAGACATGAGTGTTACCCTTAATAGAGATAAGGAATAACATAGCAAAGATAAAGCGCTCAATAAATGAAATGAGAAACATGCTTGATGGAATTAACAGTAGGATGGAAGCAGAGGAATGAATTATTAGAGTATTGGGAAGTAATCAAGCTGGGCAAAAGAGAGAAAAAAGAATTGTGCAAAACAAGAATAGACTTAGGGAATTCAGTGGCTCCATCAAACATAACATTTGCATTATAGGAGTCCCAGAAGAAGAGAGGGAAAAGGGAGCAGAAAATTTATTTGAAGAGATAATAGCTGAAAACTTCCCAAATTTGGGGAAGGAAACAGATATCCAAATCTAGGAGGCAGTGAGAACTTCCACCAAAATCAGCAGAAGCAGATCCACAGCCAGATATATTATAATTAAAATGGCAAATTATAGTGATAAAGAATTTTAAAGCAGCAAGACAAAAGAAGACAGTTACATACAAGGGAAACCATGTAAGGTTATGAGGGGTTTTTCAGCAGAAACATTCCAAGCCAGAAGAGAGTGGCATGATATATTCAAAGTGCTGAATGGGAAAAATCCGCAGCTAAGAATACTCAATCTAGCAAGGCTATCATTCAGAATAGAGGGAGAGATAGTTTCCCAGACAAACCAAATCTAAGGGAATTTATGACCACTAAACCAGCCCTGCAAGAAATATTAAAGGGGACTCTTTAAGTAGAGAGAAAAGACCAAAAGTGACAGTATGAAGGTAGGAAATACAAAGGCAGTAAAAATGAATATTTTTGTAAAATATTCAGGGAACTCACAAAATAAAAGGATGTAAAATATGATATTATATACCTAAAATGTGGGGAGGAGAGTAGTAAATAAGTTTGAACTTAAATGACCATCAACTTAAGATAGAGTGTTATGTGCAAAAGATGTTATATACAAACCTAATGGTAACCACAAATCAAAAACCACTAATAAATATGCAAAGAATAAGGAAGAAGCAATCCAAATACATCACTAAAGAAAACCAGCAAACCATGAAAAGGAGAAAGACAAGAAAGGATCAGAGAAAATCTCCAGAAACAATCACAAAACAGGTAATAAAATGGCAATAAATACATATCTATCAATAATTACTTTTTAAAAAAAATTTATTAGGTTATGTTAATCACCATACATTACATCATTAGTTTTTGATGTAGTGTTCCATGATTCATTGTTTGCATATAACACCCAGTGCTCCATTCAATACGTGCCCTCTTTAATACCCATCACCAGGCTAACCCATCTCCTCACCCCCCTCCCCTCTAGAACCCTCAGTTTGTTTCTCAGAGTCCATAGTCTCTCATGGTTCATATCCCCCTCCAATTTCCCCCCTTCATTTTTCCCTTCTACCATCTTTTTTTAAATTTATTTGAGAGAGAGAGAGAGCATGAGAGGCGGAAGGGTCAGAGGGAGAAGCAGACTCCCTGCCGAGCAGGGAGCTCGATGCGGGACTTGATCCTGAGACTCTAGGATCATGACCTAAGGTGAAGGCAGTCGCTCAACCAACTGAGCCACCCAGGCGCCCCTCAGTAATTCCTTTGAATGTAAATGCTCCAATCAAAAGACATAGGGTGACAGAATGGATTAAGAAAAAAAAAACAAGACCTGTTTATATGCTGCCTACAAGAGACTCATTTTAGACCTAAAGACACCTGCAGATTGAAAGTGAGGGAATGGAGAAACATTTATCATGCAAATATATGTCAAAAGAAAGGTGGAGTAGCAATATTTAGACAAAATCAATTTTAAAACAGGGGCGCCTGGGTGGCTTAGTCAGTTAAGCATCTGCCGTTGGCTCTGGTCATGATCCCAGGGTCCTGCCCCAAGCCCCACATTGGGCTCCCTGCTTAGCGGAGAGCCTGCTTCTCCCTCTCCCTCTGCTGCATCCCCTGCTTGTGTGCTCTCTCTGTCAAATAAATAAATAAATAAATAAATAAATAAACAAAACAAAAACAAACCAGAGACTGTAAAAAGAAGGACACTATATAATAATAAAGGGACAATCCAACAAGAAGTTATAATAATTGTAAATATTTTTTCACGCAATGTTGCAGCACCCAAATACATAGAACAGTTAATAACAAGCATAAAGGAACTAATCAATAATAGCACAATAATAGTAGGGAACTTTAACACCCCACTCACATCAATGGACAGATCATCTAAACAGAAAATCAACAAGGAAACAATGGTTTTGAATGATATACTCGACCAGTTGGATTTACAGACATATTCAGAACATTTCATCCTAAAACAGGGGAATACACATTTTTTTCAAGTGCACATGGAACATTCTCCATAACAGATTACATATTAGGTCACAAATCAGGCCTCACCAAATACAAAAAGGCTTGAAATTGTACCATGCATCTTTTCTGACCATAATGCTATCAAACTGGAAGTCAAGCACAAGAAAATGTCTGGAAAGAGCACAAATACATGGAGGTCAAATAACATGTTACTTAACAATGAATGGGTCAACCAAGAAATAAAAAAAGAAAAAAATACTAGGAAACAAATGAAGACACAGTGGTCCAAAACCTTTGGGATGCAGCAGAAGTGGTTCTAAGAGGGAAGTTTATAGCAGTAGAAGCCTACCTCAAGAAGCATGAAAAATCTCAAATAAACAACCTTACATCTAAAGAAGCTAGAAAAAGAACAACAAACAAAGCCTAAACCAGTAGAAGGAAGGAAATAATAAAGATTAGGGCAGAAATAAATATTATAGAAACTAAAAGAATAGAACAGGCCAATGAACCAGGAGCTGGTTCTTTGAAGAGATGAACAAAATTGATAAACCTCTAGTCAGATTTATCAAGAAAAAAGAGAAGGACTCAAATAAAATCACAAATGAGAGGAAAAATAATAAACACCACAGAAATACAATTTTAAGAAAATATGAAAAATGAAATGCCAACAAATTGGACAACCTAGAAGAAATGGATACATTCCTAGAAACATATAAAGTACCAAAACTGAAATAGGAAGAAATGGAAAATTTGAACAGACTGATAACCAGTAAAGAAATTGAATCAAAATTTAACTCCCAACAAACAAAAGTCCAGTGCCACATGGTTTCACACATGAATTGTCCCAAACATTTAAAGAAGAGTTAATACCTATTCTTCTCAAACTATTCCAAAAAATAGAAAAGGATGGAAAGCTTCCAAAATCATTGTATGAGGCCAACATTACCCTGATACCAAACCAGATAAAGACACAACAAAAAAAGAGAACTATAGGCCAATATCCCTGATGAACATAGACGCAAAAATCCTCAACAAAATAATAGCAAACTGAATTCAACAATATATTAAAAAAATCATTCACCACAATCAGGTGGGATTTATTCCTGGGAAGCAAGGGTGGTTCAATATTTGCAAATCAATCAACGTGATGCATTACCTCAAGAAGAGAAAGTATAAGAACTGTATGATTATTTCAGTAGATGGAGAAAAAGTATTTGACAAAATAAAATACCTATTTATGATTAAAAAAATCAGCAAAATAGGTTTAGAGGGAACATGCCTGAACATAATAAAGGCCTTATATGAAAAACACACAGCTCACATCATACTCAGTGGTGAAAAACAGAGCTTCCCCTCTAAGGTCAGGAATAAGACACGGATGACCACTCTTACCACTTTTATTCAATATAATACTGGAAGTCCTCGCCACAGCAATCACAACAAAGGAAATAAAAGGCATCCAAATTGGTAAGGAAGAAAACTTTCACTATTTGCAGATGACATGATAGTGTATATAGAAAACACTAAAGATTCCACTAAAAAACTACTAGAACTGATAAATGATTCAGTAAGGTTGCAGGATACAAAATCAATGTATAGAAATCTGTTGTTTTTTTATACACCAATAATGATGCAGCAGAAAAATTAAGAAAACAATCCCATTTACAGTTGTGATAATATATCTAGTAATAAACCTAACCAAAGAGGTGAAAGACCTATACTCTGAAAACTATACAGCACTGATGAAAGAAACTGAAGATCACACAAAGAAAAGAAAACACTGATGAAAGTAATTAAAGGTGACACAAATTCCATGCTCATGGATTGGAAGAACAAATATTGTTAAAAAATCTATACTGCCCAAAGAAGTCTATATATTCAATGCCATCCCTATCAAAATATCAACAGCATTTTTCACAGAACTAGAACAAACAATCCTAAAATTTGTATAGAACCACAGAAGACCCTGAATAGCCAAAGCAATCATGAAAAAGAAAAGCAAAGCTGGAAGCATCACGATTTTCAACTTCAATTTATATTACAAAGCTGTAGTAATCAAAACAGTATGGTACTGGCGCAAAAATAGACTCATAGATCAATAGAACAGACTAGACAACCCAGAAATAAACTCACAATTTAATGGTCAATTAATCTTTGACAAACAAGGCAAGAATATCCAATGGGAAAAAGACAGTCTCTTCAATAGTGTTGGGAAAACTGGACAGGAACATGAAAAAGAATGAAACCGAACCAACTTTCTTACACTATACACAAAAATAAATTCAAAATGGATTAAGGACCTCTAAGTATGAGACCTGAAATCATAAAAGTCCTAGGAGAGAGCACAAGCAGTAATTTCTCTGACATGGGCCATAGAAACTTTTTTCTAGCTAGGTCCCCAAGGCAAGGGAAACAAAAGCAAAAATAAACTACTGGGACTGCATCAAAATAAAAAGCTTCTGCACAATGAAGGCAGTAATCAACAAAACTAAAAGGCAACCTATGGAATGGTAGAAGATATTTGCAAGTGACATATCTGTTAAAAGGTTAGTATCCAAAATCTATAAAGAACTTATGAAGCCCAACACCCCCAAAACAAATAATCCAGTTAAAAAATGGGCAGAAGACATGAACAGACATTTCTCCAAAGAAGATATACAAATGGCTAACAGATACATGAAAAGATGCTCATCATCACTTATAATCAGGGAACTACAAATGAAAACCACAATGAGATATCACCTCACACCTTTCAGAATGGCTAAAATTAACAACACAAGAAACAACAGGTATTGGTGAGGATGTAGAAAAAAAGGAACCTTCTTGCACTGTTGGTGGGAATGCTAACTGGTGCTGTCACTGTGGAAAACAAGTTTGGAGGTTCCTCAAGATGTTAAAAATATAACTACTCTATGATCCAGCAATTCCACTACTGGGTATTTACCCAAAGAATACAAAAACACTAATTCAAAGGGATACACGTTACCCCTATGTTTATGTCAACATTATTTATAATAGTCAAGAAGATTTGGAAGCAACCTAAGTGTCCATCAATTGATGAACGGATAAAGAAGTGGTGTATATATATGGTGGAATATTATTCAGCCATAAAAAAGAATGAAATCTTGCCATTTGCAACAATATGGATAGAGCTAAAGAGTATAATGCTAAATGAAATAATTCAGTCAGAGAAAGACAAATACCATATGATTTCACTCATATGTGGAATTTAAGAAACAAAACAAGGGATCAAAGGGAAAAGAGAGAGTGAGACCAGGAGAAAGATTCTTAACTCTAGAGAACAAACTGATGGTTGCCACAGGGGATGTGTGGGGGGGATGGGTGAAATAGGTGATGGGGTGCTAGGAGTACACTTGTGAGGTGAGCACCGGGTGATGTATGAAAGTGTTGAATCACTATATTGTACACCTGAAACGAATATAACACTGTATGTTAATTAACTGGAATTAAAATAAAAACTTAAGAAATTCTCCATTGATAGGAGGAATAAAACTCTTGTAAATTTATAATACTTGGTTAATGCATTCATTCTTCTGGGGAGGAGTTTTAGGTTCTGTTATGGTTTCAAAACCATAAATATGAAATCCTTTAAATCAAATCTCTACAGATGTCAAATACCAACCACACCATCTTCATAACATGAATATAAAAATTATAAACTATTTTGGGAGAGATATACAGTACATTTAAAGTAGATGTTTTCTGAATTCCTCTAAACTTTTCAAATTTCTCAGGAACAGCTGTGTTACATTTCAAGTAGGATCTGGACAGGTACTAGTTGTATTTGTAATGTTGTTTACGGATTGGAGAATATCACTCATCTATATGAGACTCACTCAGACACCTCCAGAAGAAAGGAAATATTGTCAAGATAGAAGGGTACATGCAGACTGCAGCTGGAAATAGGGTCAGCAAGTATATGGGGAGTAACTTTTTGCAATCTCTTCCTTATTGAGTTCAGAAACCTCTTGTGATATTTTGTGTGTGTGTTTTCTCCAGTGTACATTCTGTGCTAACTGGTCAGTTGTAGACACCATACTTGATAAGTGCAGTTCAGTATTCTTTTATCCTGTTTTCCAGCATTCTTTATTTTTTTCCACTGGGGCAGCAACTCTGGCAGAGCAGTGCAGAAATGACGGGTGTCCTGGATGTTCCTCTCAATGCAGAGACAAACACAGTAGATGAGATTAAGAGTAGAAGAGAGAAGAAAAGGCCAAGATTCCAACCTATAGAAAGAATGCTGTGAACATAATAAAAAAAATCACATAACTCAAAAAAAGAAATGGGTTTCTTTGATTAGGAAGTGGATAGATATCTTTTCTTTGATCAGAAAGCCCTGTCATTTCTGTCCTGCTCCCAATTTGTCATTCTTTTCATTGTCCATATGCTCATTCATAGTGAATAACCACTGCCACCACCCCAACTCCATGAGGGAAAAGGACCAAGGTGGTTTTATGATAAACTAGTCATTAATGCCTTTAATTTTCATGAACCTGTGGCTAGAGTTTCATTGACAAAGTAAATATCTAACCTTGATCTCCTGAATTAGCATGTAAATATTCAGCGTTTTTGTCAGATATGTAGCTTTCTTGGCGTATTAAAAGACAAGATATCATCGGGAAGATACAGCATCTTTTTAGGGAAGGAATAACTTCTTCTCTAAGTTTAACAGAGAGCATGATATTTGTGCTTTGTGTCGCTCTATTCACCAACTCTTATCAGGTATAATATATTCCTGTTGACAGCTTGATTTAATTGGACTTCTAACCGATTGATTCAGTTGAGCACTTTAAATTAGGTAATTATTTTGTTATAAGAACCACTTTTCAGCTTGCTAGAGAGAGGAAATTTTCCATTTTTTCTGAGGCTAAAACTGAACCTGGATTCTTTTCTTTTATAACAAAGTGGAATAATAATGATCAGATACAGAATTAGGTTGAGATTGAGCTGTAGAATGAAGAAAAATATCCTTGACTTACGTATTGGTAAGAGACAAGTATGCATGTGAGAAATGATTACAGAATTAGATTTTCTTAGCCCATGAGTAGTACTGCCACCACATACTCATCACTTTTGAATGGAGTGATTATTTGTCCTCTGGCTCAGTTTCCTCTCAGAAGTATGGATTTCTTTTTTAGACCTCATGCAAGAAGACAACTGCTGGAAAAAGAAAATAGACCATAAAGAAGTACCCTTGACTGTTGATTCTATTTTTTTTTAAGATTTTATTTATTTATTCATGAGAGACACAGAGAGAGAGAGAGAGAGAGAGAGGCAGAGGAGAAGCAGGCTCCCAAGGAGCAGGGAGCCCGATGCGGGACTCGATCCCAGGACTCTGGGATCATGACCTGAGCTGAAGGCAGACGCTTAACCATCTGAGCCACCCAGGCGCCTGACTGTTGATTCTAAACAGATGTCCATGATCTAGGGAATTTTTTTTAAAGAAGTTAATTAAATATTGTCTTCTCTGAAAATTTTTTATGAAAGTTAGTTATTTATTAACTTTAGAAAGAGACTTTGTCTTGAAGAAAAGGCTCAGGCCCTGAAAATTTTTCCTGAGATTAAGCATATAGGATAAAAGCTGTTCTCCAATTCCCACATATTTGTGAGATTCAATCTTATTATCTTTTGTTGGTTGGCAAGAATGATAGTAAATAATCTAAGGATACCTCGGATCAGACAAATAATTAAGAGTTCATACTAGAAAAGCCAACAAGACCCTAATTATAATTGATTTGTTAATAGCTACTCTCCATTTACAGACATTAGCCCATATTGGGTTTTAAGTTGTGACAAGGGCCACAAGATAAACATTTTCTTTCTAAATTCCTGATTTCCTGCCAGCTTTCTAGTCTCACCATCATCTAGTCTTTGCAGGTTTTTGTTCACTAAAAGATTGAGGGTAATTCCAACCAGCTTCCATCTGAAACATATTATTCATATATTGGCTCTTTGTGAAATGGTGAGTCAATATAGAAATTATGTTTTGCTTTAGCGTTACCTTTTCAGTGTGAAAATAGAACAAAAGGGAACATTTCTCAATTAAATCCTCATTTAAACAAATGATGTTGCAAGTGAAGCCTTCCCTAGTGGATCATAAGAACAATAACAATTCTGTTCCAGAAACCCAGGGGCCAGAGAGGGGCTGTGTTCCAATCACCACTGTGCAACAAACCATCCCCAAATATACTGGTGAAAAATAACAAACATTTTATTATCTGTAACAACTTCGTAGGTTGACTAGTCTCAGTGGGCTAGTCGTTCTTCTGTTCCATATGATATCAACTGGACCGCAGTTCTAGGGGCTGGAATACCCAAGTTGGTGCATTTACATGACTGGCAGCAGGTGCTGGCCATCTGCAGGGAGCTCAGGAGTTGACAGGAGCACCTTAGTTTTCTCCATGTGAGCTTCTTAAATCCTCTCCTTTGCTGCCAGTTTCGTGTGATGTGGGTTGTTGTGGTTTTGAAAGGGGGCTGCAACTGGGAGGGGACCAGGAAGCAGTGAGTGGAAGCAGACCAGGAACACATGTGTTCAGACTCCTGTGATCTTTACTTGGCTTTTATGATATTAGAACCTCTTGCATTGTATGAGACTGTGGTTTTTGTATTTTAAATTATTCAACAGCTCCTGCAGAGGATTGTATATTAGCTATCAGATACTTATCAGAAACAAAGAATGGTGATTTGCATCAGTTATATCACCTGGAAAAGCACACTTAACATATTTCATTTTCTGCTCTCTCCTGCATTCATTTGCCATATACTGCGCTGTGACCTAGTGGTTGGAAAAGAGATACTTACCAAGGGTTTGCCTGTCATGGGAGGGGTTCTCTTTTTCTCTGGCCTCCTTGTTTCCATGTGCAGGGATTTAGAGTAACCCTTTGGCGTCTTCTCCTACCCATTATTTCTTGTGAGTTTCCTTAGTTACCTGAGTAACATCACTGGTCCATAATTCTCAAGGCCACAAACTCTGGGGATATGTTCTCTTACTTTCTGCACTACCCTAGATACAATGAAGAAATACTTGCTTTAAGCGTATGTGTCCTGCAGAGCCAATCCTTCCTTTAGATGGGCTTTCTCAGGGTTTATTATGGATGGGATGAGGAGCATGAATGAGTCATGAATTACTTGGGTTACAGATTGAAAGGCTCATTTTTCAGTGGACCTGTCAATACTGATACCAAAATTATCAGTATATCACCTTTATTTATCCATTGGTCCTAAATTAGAAGAAATGGGTGTTACCTATTGGCTCCCTAAATCCTCAACAGTGACGTTTTCTAACCCCCACTCAGCTGAGGTTGTCTGAATCAGTGAGACCAATCTGATTGAACTGAACTCATATATTAGTACAGAGCAGTAAAAAACTTTTCTTTTTAAAAGTGACATTTTCAGAACTCTTAAAAAGAAATCTTTCTTGTATACTCTTGCATATTCTTCCTTGTATAGTACCTCCTTTAATGAGACATTTGTGTTTCTCTTTACTTATCCAACAAATATTTGTTTAGCACCTTCTTCATGCCAAGCACTGTCAGGTATTGGAGCTATCACTGGGAAGCAAAAACAGATGGGGCCCCTATTCTTCTTGTTGGTCTTATATTGTACTGGGGGAGACAGGCATGGATCTAAAAATAAATCATAGAAATTGTTTGTGTAAGAATGAGCTGAGATCAGTGGTAAGAAGTCCATGATTCTGTGATATTGTTTAATAGACAGCCTCACTTAGATTTTTGTCCCCGAAGTTTATTTTTAATTTTAATTAAAAATATTTTATTTTTAATTTATTCACTCACTCATTCACTCTTCCCATCCATTCATCCATTTGCTCACCCATCCATCCACTTATCAATCCATTCCAAACACATATTTATCAAATGTCTGTATATGCCTAGTACCATGCTAGGAAATGGGTTGTAGAAGGGCATAAGAATGACATCATGGTAATTGACATTGGTTATATCTTTCCCCGGCTTCCTATGTTATTATGTTTCTCTCTCTGCCCTTTCAAGTGTGTATTTATTAACTTTCATGTTTGTCTTTTTCATGAGACTCAGCTCTGCAGTCAGATACTTTGTCTCATGCATGTTTGGATTTCTGGTGCCCAATATGGTGACTGGCACACAGTATTTAAGAAGTACTTGTTAAATGAATGAATTTAATGTATCACTGTTATTGAGTAATATCACATTAAATATCAGATGAATCATCACTGTTATGTGTAGGCTAAAATTGGAGTAACCAGTTTGATGTTCTGATATGCTAAAAGATGAACTCAGGTACATTAAAATTTTCAATTATGAATTGGGCGGTGCGAAGCCTAAAGTAGTTAGGAGTGCTCCCCCAGGGAAGAGATTTTTTTATAGAGAAGATGTGGCAGTAGAGCAAAGAAATTATTTGATTGGTTGTATTTTAAGCAGTTGTATTTTAAGCAGGAAAGTCTAGCTGGCTGTTTGTGATGGGTTGTTCTTAAGTTTCACTTTCTTGGATTCAAGTGCATTGACTCCAGCTAATGTTTTGGTTTCCTTACATAACCAAGGCATCTCAATCTAATAGCCTCTTTTTTTTGGCGGGGGGTAGAGAGAGTGAGAGAGTGCGCATGTGCACATGAGCACGGGGCACACATGCGAGCGGGGATGGGGGGATGGAGGGAGCGACAGAGGGAGAGGAAGAGAGAGAATCTTAAGCAGGCTCCATGCCAAGGCCAAGCCAGACATGGGGCTTGATCTCACAACCCTGAGATCATGACCAGAGCCAAAATCAAGAGTCCTTCACCCAACTGACTGAGACACCAAGACGCCTCTAATAGCCTCCTTGTTTAAATATGTTAACAGGTAGAAACCAATAATGCTACACTTTGAAGTGGATGGCTTCTGGTGAGACCTCAACAGATATGGTCAAGAGCCATCAGTACTGGTCCCTCTGCCATTTTCCTAATTGGATCCTTCAGCCAAGCACTTTGCCCCTTAGCACATCAAGTCTTGGAATCTTCGAGGGAGCAAGAGCAATAACACATTGCCCTGCTCCTTGAGAAGATGAACAAAATGAGATTAATAAAGGGACCCTCTTCCTTGGACACAAGTGCTGCATAACCAAGGTTTAATGATTATGGAAACTTATGAATTGGCGTATCTTTTTTTTTAATTAAAAAATTTTTTTGATGTCAATTTATTATTTATCTCTTTGCCAATATTCAAACAGGCAGGCGGTCATAAAACAATCAAAAAGATCTTCTAAAATAGTCAAGGCATCTGTTTTACCTCAGTTCCTTTTTAGAAACCTGGAAATCAGGAGCTGTGGCATTTATAAAAAGTCGTGTTAAAAATATCTGCCATATCAAAAATATTGTTTGAGAGTCACTCCTTAGAAAGATTTTAAATTGTATCTGTAGCTTAGGCAGGCAGACAGTGGTTCTTGAGGGAAGATTCGATGTAAATCGGCAAAGGACTGCTTCCAAATTTTTGACTCCTCAATTATTATTTTGTTGGAATAAGGCATTGACAAAGCCCACTGTTCAGTAATTAGCATCCTGTCCAGTCTCTCCAGTCAAGACCAGCATGTTTCACCTGGCCCTAGTTAAAAAAATGTGTGTGGGCAGTTCTTTTTTTTTTTTTTTTAAAGATTTTATTTATTTATTTGAGAGAGAGAGAATGAGAGATAGAGAGCACATGAGAGGGAAGAGGGTCAGAGGGAGAAGCAGACTCCCCGCCGAGCAGGGAGCCCGATGTGGGACTCGATCCCGGGACTCCAGGATCATGACCTGAGCCGAAGGCAGTCGCTCAACCAACTGAGCCACCCAGGCGCCCGTGTGGGCAGTTCTGATCTGACCCTCAGGGGCCCTGCCTTGTGTGGAACTGCCTTCAGTGCGCATGCCCGAGTCACCATTTACCGAATAAGAAGGCCTGTGCAGCGAGAGGTTCTGAGAGCTGTGGTCTAGTTCTAGTGGCCTGTGCCATTTCAACTTCTTTGGTAAGTGTCCATTCTTGAGATGTAGGCACTTGCCCCTCCTCCCAAAAGAAGGTATCTCTTCTTGGGACAGAAGACTCCTCTGAAATAACTCATTGCCTAAAAAAACAAAGGAAAAATGAAAAAGAAAAAAAAAAAAAGCCAAAGACCTTAACTGCCCTTTCCTCAAGAGGAGCTCTGGGGAGTGGCTGGCTCTCCCCACCTTTTCTTTCCTTCATTCGTCTGGGTGCTACTGCCTTTCCTGGAACTGTCCTTGGTGTAGAGGTTGTGGTCCTTGATGTAGGTGATGACAGCATCTGGGAGCAGTTACTTCACGCTGTGCCCCTGGCTCAAGGCCCGCCTGATGTACATGGATCTGAGCTCATTCTGCACGGGCTCCCTGGCCAGGTGAATGTTGCACCAGTACCTGTGCAGGATGGGTGAGCCCGAGATGTATTCCTTTGGATTGTGACCTGTCCAGCTCTCACACAGTATGCCAAACTTCTCCACTATCTCTTGGATGTGTGTGTCTTTCCAGAGGTTGGGATTCTGGAAGATCTTCAGGACATCTGCCACACAGAGGAGCTTCAGCTCAGGCACAGCTGTAGGGGCCGTGGAACGAGCCCTTCCGTTTGGGGCAGAGATCTAAGCAGTTTTGCTGTGATGATGCCTCAGCACCTTCACTGTCTCCATCCACTGTACCTGCTCACTCTCCCAGGGGCCCACCCAGACCCAGTCGGATGTCTGCAGGGCCAGCCAGGCCATGGCCACCCAGTGGTGGGCAGCCACGAGGTCTTTCTTCCTGTAGTTGTCTTTGACAGGAGAGATGATACCCCTGATCACCTGGTACATTCCTGTTTGATGTAGGTGGTCTCAGGCCACCTCAAACAAGCACAGGTGCATGTTGGGGATGGGACTGAAGGAGCCACAGGCCAGGAGCACCACTGGGTTGCAGATCTTCATCTTGTCAGGCACATCCACACCCATGCAGTGGCCGCCCTGCCTGTGTGTGGTGGGGCTCCGCAGAGGTTCTCTGTGAGCCTCGGGGGACTGCCAAGTACTGGGGTATCCGTTGCACCGAACCCGGGCTCCTGGCCTGTGTGCGGCCTTACACCAGACCACCGCGTGGGATGGCTCCTGCTCTGGTGACGCAAGGCCCCAGGATGAGCCCGCCCTGTCCCTGAATTGGCATATCTTAATCCCACACCACATTGTGTCTTTAGATTCTAGTAGAGTTTAGCGAAATAATCAAAAGCAAAGGAATTTGAACTTTTTTCTTAGCTTCAGAAAGAATTTCTATAAATTTCACAGTTGAGTTCTCTTAAAGTAAAGGCTGTTTTAAAAGAGTGAACAAGGTACTTCACACAGATCTCTCAGCTCTCAAAATAGACCTGTGAGATTCAGATGCAAAAAGGAGCCATAATTTCTTCTCTCACAGGTGCAGTACAAATCAAATGATTTCCATTTGTTTTTCTTGTCACTTTAGCCACTACCATAGCTTTATTATAGCTATGTGTTTCCCTCCTCTTTGCCCTACCAATTCCTCCTAAGATTTCCCACAGTTCTTGTCTGAGAAGTAAACTTATAAATTACCTGACAGGAAAGTCAGGGGATAAGTAAATCACCATCCAGTCTGATCACAGAATCCAGTCTGATCACAAAATCAAAATGTTTGTGATATGTCAAACCTTTAACAAGTCAATTGCTTCTTTTGAAAAATGTGTCTGTTCTCCTTCATGCTGAGAACAACCGAGTCACTTCGTGAATTTTGCTCTTGATATAAGACTAAAGGCACAATGTCTTCAGGCGATAAATTATGTCAAACATCTAATAAGATGGCTAAGCAGCATTAATGTCTTTTTATTTTTAAGAATCTTATTTCATAGTTTAATTCCCTGTAGAACAGAGTTGAGCTCTGTGTCTTTGGTAACTCAAGTAGATAATGTAAAATTTGTCCTGAAGTTTCAGGGAGTAAAAGTTTAGGCCCTACAGGCCCTGAGCCATTTATGCTGTCACCAGACATTTTCCTCCTAAGTAGTCTTCAGAATTATGCTGTATGTGCGTGTATATGTATATGTGTGTCCATCTGTTCTAAGAGTTGTTCATCAGACCCCAGTTTGTTAATGACTCTTGTTCCTGCTTGACTTCCACGAATCTTGCTCACGGATGACAAACTGGGTAGCATATTTGTCAAACCCAAGTTCTTTTACAAAGCCAAAAGTAGAGAGCTTGAAAAATGATTTCAAAGAAGTATTTGGACATTAGAGTTGAGTAAGAATGTTCAAATTTGCTGAGAGTGATAGTCACCGCAAACAATGGGCTCATTGAGCCTTGAGGAACTCAAGCAAGGCTACCAATTTCCAGATGAAGAATTTAATACTAGAGGAATGTGTTGGCCTATTAAATATAGAAATCCATTTCTGAGAATGGTTGATAATTGGATCCTTACAAAAAGGCAGTTTCTCACAGGAAGTTTCAAAATGATTAAAGAAAAGATTCCTGAGCCTTTCCAAATGGTATAACTAGTAATCAGATGTAATGTGAATACTCTTTGTTGAACTGAAAATAAAGAAGAAAAATATTCTTTTAACCCCACCTCCCCATTTCTCTCTCTCAATCTCTCTCATGTACACACACACATACACACATGCCCTACGTATGTACATGTAGAGTCCACACAATGCTTTTTCAAACTTAGGTATTTCTGTGGATGAGAGTTTCAGAACAAAATATCCTATCTGGCCATGTCTCATCCTGTTTCCTATCTCAATCAGCTCTTCCCCAGCTTACAAATAAGCTCCAAATAGAACTTCAGTATTTTTGGGTTGTCCAACTAATTAATAATCATTTCTTTTTCTTTTTCTTTTAAGATTTATTTACTTGTTTTACAGAGAGAGAGAGCACGCACGCACGTGCAGAGGGAGAGAATTTCAAGCAGACTCCCTGTTGAGCATGGAGCCCCACTCAGGGCCAGATCTCACCACCCGGAGATCATGACCTGAGCTGAAGCCAAGAGTTGGATGCTTAACTGACTGCGCCACCCAGGCTCCCCTAATCATTTATTTTTCTTGTGTATGAGTATTGCTAAAGAAAGTTGATTAATTCTCTCAAAGATTAGGTTCATCTTGACATCTTTATTTTAGCTCTAAACGCAAGGTGAAGGGCCAAAAAGACTTTGGTGAGTGTAGCTGGGAGATGAGCAGTCTTTTAACGCCCTCCGTTTAGAACCTCCATTATCATTTTTCTCATACAATGAATCAGATCATCCTCTTTTCATTAGCCAGCCCTCCCAATGGCTTGGTCTGCTTCAAATGGATTGCTAGCTGCAGATCATGCATGCTCAAATATCTCATCATTTCCACATAATTCCCCTAATTGAGAAACTTGTACTTTCATTGCATCCTCAAAAAGCAATTTCCTAATGATTTATTAAAATAATGCCATTTGCCAGCCTTTTAAAAAGTCCCACTTTTGCATGGTGTCATGCTATGATTAGTAATACAGCATCAGTGATTAAGCTGAATACCAATTTGAGGCATTTGCACAGCCTTAACGGAGTTTGGTCACTAATGGGGTATGGCACTTTGCTTGTTCCTTGATACCTGAATGCTGCAGCAATATCTAGATCCTTGGGTTACCTTGAAATGTTGATTTCAGACTCTTGAAACCATGGCAACAGTTGGTTCAAATGAATCCCAGAGTTTTAAAACCAAGATTTTGTTGTTGAATTTCTTTGCTTTTTTTTTTTTAACCCCTTAGTCATAAAACTCATGAGAAAATAGTTAACAGCCAGACTTTGTATAAATGTGTTATCCGTTCACCTTTCTATAGAAAAGGGCAGACCACAGGTATGATTACTTTCCCACCAGGGAGAGAAGGGAAAACTGATATGGGGGTCCCATGACTGGTGTTTAAAGGTTACATGATAATACAGTAGCAGAGTAGTAAAGAAAGCAGTGTAGTATTAGAATCCATCTAGTTGTTTAAGCTTAGAAACCTCCCCTCCCATATCCACCTCGATACCAAAAACCTCAAATTCTACTGACAAAATATTTTTTGTATTTCTTCCCTCCTCCTCATTCTCATTACCACTTCCCTAATCTAGGCAATAGCCCATTAGCCCAGCTTCCTGCCTCTCATCTGGCACCTTTTATTTTATTTTTTATTATTAATTTATTTTTAAAATTTAAATTCAAGTTAGTTAACATATAGTATAGTACTGGTTTCAGGAGTAGAATTTAAGTGGTTCATCACTTATAACCCCCAGTGCTTATCCCAACAGAGTGCCCTCTTTATTTATTTATTTTTTAAAGATTTTTATTTATTTATTTGAGAGAGAGAATGAGAGAGAGCACATGAGAGGGGGGAGGGGCAGAGGGAGAAGCCCAGACTCCCTGCTGAGCAGGGAGCCCGATGCGGAACTCGATCCAGGGACTCCAGGATCATGACCTGAGCTGAAGGTAGTTGCTTAACCAGCTGAGCCACCCAGACGCCCCAGAGTGCTCTCTTTAATACTCATGACCCACTTAGCCCATCCCCATCCACCTCCCCTCTAGCAGCCCTCTAGTTGGCTAACTAATGTAGTTTGTTCTCTATATTTAAGTCTTCTACGGTTTGCTTTCCTGTTTTTATCTTATTTTATTTTTCCTTCCTTTCCCCTATGTTCATCTGTTTTGTTTCTTAAATTCCACATGAGTGAAAGCAAATGGTATTTGTCTTTCTCTGACTGACTTATTTTGCTTAGCATAATACACTCTAGTTCTATCCACATTGTTGCAAATGGCAAGATTTCATTCTTTTTGACGGCTGAGTAATATTCCATTATATATGTAAATATGCACGCACGTGCACACACACACATCTTCTTTATCCATTTATCAGTTGATGGTGGGCATTTGGGCTCTTTTCATATTTTGGCATTGTGGATAGTGCTGCTATAAACATTGTGGTGCATATGTCCCTTTGAATCAGCACTTTTGTATCCTTTGGATAAAGACCTAGTAGTGTAATTTCTGGGTTGTAGGATAGTTCTATTTTTAACTTTTTGAGGAACCTCCATACTGTTTTTCAGAGTGGCTACACCAGTTTGCATTTCCACCAAGAGTGCAAAAGTGTTCCCCTTTCTCCACATTCTCACCAAATATCTGTTGTTTCCTGAGTTGTTAATTGTAGCCATTCTGACAGGTGTGAGGTAGTATCTCATTGTGGTTTTGATTTGTATTTCCCTGATGATGAGTGATGCTGAGCATCTTTTCATGTGTCTCTTAGCCATTTGTATATATATCTTCTTTGGAGAAATGTCTGTTCATGTCTTCTGCCCATTTTGCAACTGGATTATTTATCTTTGGGGTGTTGATTTTGATGAGTTCTTTATAGATTCTAGATACTAGCCCTTTATCTGATATGTTATTTGCAGATATCTTCTCTCATTCCATCAGTTGCTTTTTAGTTTTATTGTTTCTTTCACGGTGCAGAAGCCTTTATCTTGATGAAGTTCCAGTAGTTCATTTTTGCTTTTTTTTCACTTGCCCCTGGCGATGTGTCTAGTAAGAAGTTGCTGTGGCTGAGGTCAAAGAGGTTGTTGCCTGTTTTCTTCTCAAGGATTTTGATGGTTTCCTGTCTTATAGTTAGGTCTTTTCATCCATTTTGAATTTATTTTTGTGTATGGTATAAAAAAGTGGTCCATTGTCATTCTTTTGCCTGTTGCTGTCCGGTTTTCCCAACATCATTTGTTGAAGAGACTGTCCTTTCCCCATTGGATATTCTTTCCTGCTTTGTCAAAGATTAACTGACCATATAGTTATGGGTCCATCTCTGGATTCTCTGTTCTTTTCTATTGATCTATGTGTCTGTTTTTGTGCCAGTACCATACTGTCTCAATGATTACAGCTTTATAATACAGCTTAAAGTCTGGGATTGTGCTTTGCTTTTCTCTTTCAAAATTACTTTGGCTATTCGGAGTCTTTTAAGATCTGTTACAAATTTTAGGATTGTTTGTTTTAGCTCTGTGAAAAATGCTGGTGTTATTTTGATTGGGATTGCATTAAATGTGTAGATTGCTCAGATAGTGTAGATGTTTTAACAATATTTGTTCTTCCAATCCATGAGCATGGAATGTTTTTCCATTTCTTTGTGTCTTCTCCAATTTCATAAGTGTTCTATAGTTTTCAGAGTACAGATCTTTTACCTCTATGGTTAGGTTTAATCCTAGGTATCTTATGGTTTTAGATACAATTATAAAAGGGATTGATTCCTTGATTTCTCTTTCTGCTGCTTCATTATTGGTGTATAGAAATGCAACAGATTTCTGTTCATTGATTTTATATCCTGCAACTTTGCCTAGTTCATGGATGAGTCCTAGCAATTTTTTGATGGAGTCTTTGGGTTTTCTACTTAGAGTATCATCTAGACTACAATTGCTGAAAAATTGACTTCTTCCTTGCTGATTTGCATGTCTTTTATTTCTTTTTATTGTCTGATTGATGAGGCTAGGACTTCTAGTACAATATTGAATGACAATGGTGAGAGTGGACCTCCCTGTCGTGTTCCTGAGCTTGGGGGAAAAGTTCTCAGTTTTTTCCCCATTGAGGGTGATATTCGCTGTGGGTGTTTCATATATGGCCTTTATGATGTTGAGGTATGTTTCTTCAATCCCTATTTTCTTGAGGTTTTTTTATCAAGAAAAGATACTATGTTTTGCCAAATGCTTTTTCTGCATCTATTAGGAGGATCATATGGTTCTTATTCTTTCTTTTATTTATTTTTATTTATATTTAAAGATTTTATTTATTTTGAGAGAGACAGAGTGTACACATGCCAGCATGGAGAGAAGCAGAGGGGGAGGGAGATGAAGGAGGAAAGAATCCCAAGTAGACTCCGTGCTGAGCATAGAGTTCAATATGGGGCTTGATCTCAAGACCCTGAGATCATGACCTGAGCTGAAACCAAGAGTAGGATGCTTAATTGACTGAGTCACCCAGGCGACCCTGTCTTTCATTAATGTGGTGTATCACATTGATTGATTTGTAGATACTGAACCACCCCTGCAGCCCAGGAATAAGTCCCACTTGTTCATGGTGAATAATCCTTTTAATGTACTATTGGATTCAATTAGTGTCTTGTTGAGAATTTTTCTGTTCATGTTCATCAGGTATATTGGTCTGTATTTCTCCTTTTTAGTGGGGTCTTTGTCTGGTTTTGGAATTCTGGCCTCATAGAATGAGTTTGGAAGTTTTCCTTCCAATTCTATTTTGTGGAACAGGTTCAGCAGAATAGGTATTACTTCTTCATTAAATGTTTGATAGAATTCTCTTGGGAAGCTATCCAGCCCTGGACTCTTGTTTGTTGGGATATTTTTGATTACTGATTCAATTTCTTTGCTAGTTATGGGTCTGTTCAAGTATTCTACTTCTTCCTGCTTCAGTTTTGGTAGTTTATGTGTTTCTAGGAATTTATCCATTTCTTCCAGACTGCCCAATTTGTTGCCATATAATTGTTCATTATATTTTCTTATAATTGTTTATATTTCTGTGTTGTTGGTTGTGATCTCTCCTCTTTCATTCATGATTTTATTTATTTGAGTCCTTTGTCCTTTCTTTTTGATAAGTCTGGCTAAGGGTTTATCAATTTAATTCTTTCAGAAAACCAGCTCTTTGTTTCATTGATCTATTCTACTGTTTTTATTTTATTTCTGTATCGTTTATTTCAGCTCTAATCTTAATTATTTCCTTTCTTCTGTTGGTTTTAGGCTTTATGTGCTGTTCTTTTTCTAGCTCCTTTAGGTGTAAGGTTTAATCTGACACCTTTTAAATCCATCATCATGTTTAGTTGATGTCTGAGTGATTTTGCTACTTGAAAACCCATAATAGATCTCCATTACCTTTAGAATAAAATCTGAATTTTTGACATGATTCAAGGCTTTCTACAAACTGGCTCAAGCCTAACTTTTTAAGCTTTCTCTGTTCATTTCTCCTTATGCATCCCAAATTCTAGATGTATCAGATTATTAATATTTCCTGAATAGAGCTTGTTATTTCTTTTCTTTCTGACTTTGTTTTTACTATTCCATCTAGGATATCCTTTCCTCACCTGGTCTGTCTGATAGCCATCAAGAATTCTTCAAGTCTCAGTTCAAATGTCTTCTCTTTTCTAAGTTTTCTCTGACATCCCTGCCCCTTTCTGTACTTCCCAGCAAACCGTGGGCCATATTAATATTACATCCATATTAGATTTCATTTTAATGCACATTTCTACTTTTTTCTGCTGCATTATTAACTCTTTGAAGTCTAGGAACTTGCCACATTTGCTTCTTTGTGCCTAACATTTAGTACAATGCTTGTCACATGATAAAATTCTGGTGTTTATTGAGATGAGCTGAATTATCACTAAAACTGATTCTATAGCCATGCCTCATTGAAATAGCTCAAGACAAAATGGTGAAGAAGTAAAAACTTGTTTTCATTGTCTTCTTTCTTCTTTTCAGACCTAATCTTCTTATCGGTCTAGTTCCAACATTGTTCTTGTAGCTTTGATCAGCATGAAGAGACCACAGTTGGACTGCCTTCAGAATAATCTCCACAGTTTGTATGCAACCTGAGCAAATGCAAAAGGAGGGGAGTCCAATACAAAGGTTAGGAAAGTATAAAAAGGACAAGTCAGGGTTAGTGTTTTGTTGCTAAGATTGGATGAACCCTCCTCAAGGACCTCTGCCATGTTCTTCTTCTTACCCCTCTTCTCTCTTTGTCTTTAATGTCCTGGACAAATGCAAATTTCATCTCTTTACAGACTTACATTCAACAACTCTCTCAGACTCTATATAGAATCCTTTTCCTTCTCCCTTTTGGAGAATTTTTCTTCTTCTTTTTTTTTCCTTCTGGATTTCTGATGCCTCATGGCAAACAGGTAAATTAATATGATCACTTGAGAACAGGAGGTGGTCATGGTCCACTAGCAGTTATCTGATCTTCAGTAGCATCTGAAAATAGAAGAGATTAAATTCCAGGGCTACACTTTTCCCCCTTGAGAAGGTGCCTACATATACTTATTAAAGAACGTTAATCAAAAAAAAAAAAAATAAAGAACGTTAATCATTTTACCCTGGAATCCCCAGTGCTATATTGTCTCATCCCAGGGGTCAGAAAGTTGTCTAGCAGAAGCAAAATCTTCATCTCAGGATCTTCTCTGTTTATGAATTTTATTTTATTTTTATTTTTTATTTTTTAAAGATTTTTATTTATTTATTGAGAGAGAAAGAATGATAGAGAGCATGAGAGGGAGGAGGGTCAAAGGGAGAAGCAGACTCCCTGCTGAGCAGGGAGCCGGATGCGGGATTCGATCCTGGGACTCCAGGATCATGACCTGAGCCGAAGGCAGTTGCTTAACCAACTGAGCCACCCAGGCACCCCTATGAATTTTATTTTTATTAAAGATTTATTTATTTGTGAGACAGAGAGAGAGAGAGCATGCACATGCAAGTGTGGGGGGTGGGCAAAGGGAGAGGGAGAGAGTAACTCAATCAGACTCCATGCTCAGTGTGAAGCCTGCTGAGTCCCACACAGGGCTTGATCTCAAGACCCTGAGATCAGGACTTGAGCCAAAACCAAGAGTTGGTTGCTTAACTGACTGTGCCACCCAGGTGCCCCTGAATTTTTTTTAAAGCTATTTGGCAAAAGAAGGGTAGAGAGAGAACAATAACAGGAAAAGTTAATTCTTTTTCCAGCTGGGGGAGGTCCAGAAGTAGTAGGGATGCTTCACACAGTTTGCATTTTCCTATCCTTTGTCTTCTGTCTAGGCTTCTTTAACTCTTAAATCCATGTTGTTCTATTGTTAGTTTTACCTTTCCTGCTCATCGGTTCCATCATCTTTACTTAAATATTTCTTAGTTAATTTTTGAGTGATTCATTTATTCAGTCATTCATTTCAATAAAATTTAATTGAACATCTACCATATTAGTTAAGATGAATAATACTAACTATTGTAACAAGAATCTCGGTAGCCTAGCACCGTGGTTTGTTTCTTGGTCACCTGAAGTCCAGTCTGAATGTTGCTGCTGAGACTGCTCACCTTATAAGGGTGATTCAGGGATTTGATCTCTTCCATCTTATGGCACTGCCATATTCAGAGATATAACAGTTCTTTGCTTTAGCCACATGGATAGAGAACCTGTGAAAGGTTGCTTGGGATATGTTATGGGCAAATTTGGTAGTGCGGTATACTACATGCATTCACATTCTGTTGGATGGAACTCAGTCACATGCTTACATGTTCCAGGCTGGCAGTGGGCAGATTCATGAGGCGTGTGGGAAATCTCTTAATTGTATATCAAGAATGGAGAGGAGAACTGATGAATACAATGTCAGACACTTTGCTAAGTATTGGAGATTTAAAAAAATGAATAAGAAACAATTGTAGTATGAGGAGCTCATGTCCAGGCCACCAGACACATATAAACAGAAAATTAAATTTAATATGGCATTAATAGTTACTAAGTGTATACTTTCCTCCATGCACTATATTAAGGCCTTAATATGGTGGCCCTTAATTAATTTATTCCTTATAATAGTCCCATGGGGTAGGTACTTTTTTTTTTTTTAAGATTTTATTTATTTATTTGAGAGAGAGAATGAGAGATAGAGCATGAGAGGGGGGAGGGTCAGAGGGAGAAGCAGACTCCTTGCTGAGCAGGGAGCCTGATGCGGGACTCGACCCTGGGACTCCAGGATCATGACCTGAGCCGAAGGCAGTCGCTTAACCAACTGAGCCACCCAGGCACCCGAGGTAGGTACTTTTATTATCCCTATTTCATAGATAAGGAAACCGAAGCAAAAGGGTTTAAGAAATTTGCTTAGGGTCATACTACAAATAAGTGACTGAGCTAAGTTTCAAAACTAGGCAGTCTGTCTTTAAAGTTTGAATACTTAATAATTACATTATACTACAATAAAGAGATGCACAGGAGGTTAGAGGACTACAAGGGAGACCCAGCCGGTTGTGGGATTAAGAAAAGGCTTTATGTAGCAGACACTACCTAAACTGAGGTGTAATGGTGGAGTTGGAATTAATCCAGTTTCTGGGCAAGAAGAATTAAAGCAGAGGAAAAAGGGTGGATGAAGGTAATGCAGTGACAGATATCTTGGTGTATTTTAAGATCTGTAGGTGGTTTGATGCCATAGGTCAAGATCCAGGCTGGAAGGTGGGAGAGACTAGCTGTAGAGATAGATGAGGCCAGGTCATCGAAGGCATTTTACGCAGTGTTAAGGAGCTCACCACTTAACCTAAGTGATTGCAGGTCTTGAAAATTTCATTTAGAGAATTTAAGTTATCAAATTTACATTTTACTTACAAATCCACTGGTGGCTATGTGAAGGATTGGTTGGAGTGGACCAAAAGTGCTGGCTGAAAGATCAGTTAAGAGGGTTTTAAAGTAGTCCAGGAAAGCCAAATTTTAATACATTTTGTTTTCTTTCTTATTACACAGAGAATATAAAATAATAATAAATGGCTGAGTATCACTTAACCATACCACTCATTTGTCCTCATAACAACCATGTGAAAGAGGTATTGTTATCCCCGTCTTACAGTTGAGGAAATTGAGGCACAGGTTGTGTACATGAGTGGCTAGTAATTAATGGCACCAAAATTCAACTGTCTGTGGTCTGGCTCAAGGGCTGACCTCTAGTATATGGTCTATATACTAGTATATAGTATACAATTAACCCCTAGTATATAGTCTCCTCATATGAAGTAATGTTACAATTTATTGAAAGTTACAAAAAGCTGGATGTGTTACTTGGGTAAGGGGGGAGTGGTGGGATTGGGAAGCAGAATCAACAAGAAGTAAGCCAGTCCGAGGGTACAGGGATCTTCTCCTGAGGGGCCAGAAAGTCTGAGTCTTGGAGACAAGATCGAATGGTTGTGTGAGCTTCATTCTACAGAAGAGAAAACTTGGGCACAGAAGGATTAAGTGACTCACCCAAGGTCCCATAACTAGTAAGTCACAGAAAGAGGATTAAACTCAGGTAGTTATTTATGGAGTCCACATTCTGTATCACCATGCATTGTTGCCTCTCTTTGTTCCATACCCAATAAGTTATTGAGAGTGAAAAGCATTTCCTAGATTATGAGGAAGTCTTGGGTCAATACAAAATTTAGCAAGCCTACTTTCACAGTTATCAGTAAACACTTTTCTATCAATGGTAAAACAGGAGTAGCTGTAGAATATACATATTCTTGGTAAGAGTGGGAGCCATTTTTTCACAGTTTGCTAATGAATTACTCCTCCCAGATATCATAAGGTCTTTAAAAATAGATATTTATTTCTAATCTGGTGGTGTATTGCAGTGTCCTAACTCTCTCAGAGCTCTCTTGGGGCTTCCTTGTGTTCATTTTCTATTATCCTGGGGGTATGCAGCCCCTCGCTCTGAGCCACCATAAACAGGGCTGACTATAGAATATATGGGGCCCAGGGCAATATGAAAATGGGGGCTCCTTGTTCAAAAATTGGTAATGACTTCAAGAGGGCAAGAACAGAAAACTAAACCAAGCTTGGGGATCTCCTGAGTGTGGGGCCTTGTGTGGCCGCACACATCACACACCTATGAAGTAAGCCCTGGCAGTGCCCCTGTCCAACACTTAGCTTCATAGTTCCTGAAGGCATTGTCTTGGGTGCCTCGTTCTGTAGATCCCTAAATTCATGGTGTTTGTATCTCCAAAATGCTCATTCTGCTCACTGCGGGGCTTGTCATCTTTAAGGCTTTCTCAGTTTCCTTCATTGCCCAGGGATGTAGATGAGAATGACCCTGAGAGGACCCTGTTCTTTCTCCTGGAAGGCAGGCTGCCCATCTTAGTCAGATCCTGTCTATGCCTCATGGCGTCTTGGTGCACAGTTAAGATGATGGGTGGGAGGAAAGATTGGAACTCAGTGGCCTTTGGGTTTTAAGAATATGATAAAGAGTGAGAAGAAAATATATTTTCAGTACATGTAACTGTCACAGGGTAAGTGTCCAGAATATATACAGAACCCCTATAAAATCAATGAGAAAGGCAACTCAGTAGAAAAATATGTAAAAAACTTAAGCACTTCACTCAAGAGAAATTATGAATAGCCAACAATCTTATACACATTATAAACATTCTTTTGTATATATTTAATAAAAACAGCAGCAGCAAAGATTAAGGAAAGGCTTACCATCAAAGCAATTAGGAACATAGCTTCCAAAAAAACATTTTCTTTAAAAAGAAGTTAAAAAAAACCAGTAAATTTTTGTATAAAAAGCATCTACCCTCCCCCGACGTGAGTTGCATGATAAGATGAAAGCATGCAGGGGCACCTGGGTGCCTCGGTTGTTGAGCGTCTGCCTTCGGCTCGTGTCATAACCCCAGGGTCCTGGGATCGAGACCCGCATCGGGCTCCCTGCTCCGCAGGAAGCCTTCTTCTCCCTCTCCCACTCCCACTGCTTGTGTTCCCTCTCTCGCTGTGTCTCTATCAAATAAGTAAATAAAATCTTTAAAAAAAAGATGAAAGCATGCAAAATTGATTTAGAAACCACTCCCGTAGCATAAATATCCCTTTATTCACTGTGTTGGTCAAAATATTTAATTGTGGCACTTTATTCTTCCATTTCAATGTAAGAAAAGCATCATTTTGCTGGTGAAGTTATGCTCTCATATTACAATGGGAGCAGATGTCTGCACTTAATCCGATAAATTATTGGCATTTCAGTATCGCAAATACCCTTCATAGTACTTGATAATGGACTGTGTAAGTGGACCGTTCGACCTCTCTGACAAATTCAGCCGAGTTGGTAATATGTACCCATCTACAAACTGAGATGCTGTACGCTCCATGTAGCTTTCCCTTTGGGGCTGGACGCTAACTAGTCAAGCTTTATTAGGCCCTCATCGCTTACTGAGTCTACTATTTCTTTATTATTTATTTGTTACCAGCCCTGAAGACTAGGGCTCGACTGCAGCTCCCATTTTGCAGGGAAGGCAGTGAGAGGCAAGGTCGTTTCCTAAAGGTGGATGAGTGTGGCAGTGACAGGCCTGAGATTAGAGCTTACAGTCCTGGGGGGTAGTTTGGATTCCACCACCTCTGTGAGTGGATGCTGGCTCTGTGTTCATCACACGCTCTCATTGAGGTTGCTGAAGCATTTCATGAACAGAAATCTTTTTCCTCCTGGGTCTCTCTGGCCCTTACAGAATGTATTGTATCACTTAGCACCTATATTGCTCTGATATGTTTCTTGTTTCTTCTTTAAATGTTCCATTTGTGCAAAGGAGTTGAGTTCCTAATAAAATTGTGAGTGCCTTAACATCAAGAAACATGTTTTTTTTTTTTTTTATTTCTTTTGGTATCCTCTCTCTTTATCAGCACAGTGTTAGGCATGTTTGGTAAACCCTCAATAAATAGGGTTATTGTTCTCTGATCCATTTGTAAATTAGGTGACCAAAACACAGGATTCCAATTTGCTTTACAAAATTAAATTTTGCTTTTATCACAAGGGATCTGTGTTTGGGCTGCTTTTGAAATAGGACTATATTTAACACAACTCAGTTTGGACATAATTTCATGTGTATGCATTTAGCAGGGATGGTATATGGAGTAATCAACTTAGGGGATCATTTGATCCTGTAAAAAAATACAGAAAATGTGCTCTGTACTCCCCATGAATATTTGCTTGGGAAGCTGAAATGGTGTAAAGTACCATCATCCCTTGTCAATTCTAATGTTAGATTTCTTATTTAACTAAATGTGTCTGGCCTATATGACTTCCAGGTTTGAAAGGAAAATGAAGGAAAGGACAAGGGAATTGGGCTGCTTACCCGTGGAGAGTGGGAATAAATGTGAAAAATACTAATCTTGAGTTTGAATTATTTAAAAAATAATTAGTCATGTAAGATGATCTCTGTCCTTCCCTCCTTTGCTTTCTTCTTTTCTTCTTCAAGCCTTTCAAGTATTTCATTTTGTTGGGTTTGGAAACTTCTAAGTATCAAATCCATCAACACCAGCCTGGCAAGTTGCACAGCTTCCCCAGGCAGGGCTGATATGCACCAGTTCCCACTGATCGACATAGCAGTTGGCATCTGTACTGAGTTGTCAGTCCCTGTACCATACTGGTTGTTAAAGATTTTGACTATAACCCATCCCCTGTCATACATGATATAGGCTGACCACATATTTGGGTTCTCTTCTATCACGGTGTTCTCGCCGAACCTTTCTCTACTTTGGATTTCCAAAGTTGAAGATGAATAGGCTGTAGTGGAACTTTATTATTTTTGCTTGTCCACCCTCTATTGATTGTGCTTCTGGTGACAGGACTCAGATTTTGTTTGGGGCTCATTCCTCCTCATCTCAGCCCATGTGAGGTCCCAGTAGAACTGACTCCATTCCCAACATGTGTTCCAGATGTGGCCCCATTGGTTCAGTATGATGTGATCCCCTCATGCTTATTAGATGCTCTGAATTATTTCCTGGGACCCCTGGTCCAGAAGTAAATCTTCACTTTCACTGGTCTTGGAGTTTAAGGATGGAGGATCTGGGCCTGCTGCGGCCAACATGGTAGAAGTGGAGTCCAAGAGGATGGTGTCAGCACAAAGGCCCAGAACCAGATAATGGAGAGCGAGACAAACCTAGGCCTTAGATATTGGTTGAAGCTTTGTATCCAGGGACTCCTAAAGCCAGTTCTACTCTTGGAGGTTTGCTGTTGTTTTTGTTTGTTTGTTTTTAAAGTACAGAGAGTTCCCATATACCTCTTTCCCCTATGCCTTCCTTCAACCTCCTCCATTGTCATCTTTCATGTACCCAGAGTGGTACATTTGTTGTAGGGGATGAACCTACATTGACACATCATTATCACCCCAAATCCATAGTTTACTTTAGGGTTAACTCTTTGTGTTGTGCATTCTATAGGTTTTGATAAATGTATAATGACATGTATCCACATTATATTATTGTACAGAATAGTTTCACTGCCCTAAAAATCCTTTGTGCGCCCCTATTCATCACTCCCTTACCCCTAACCCTTGGTAACCAGTGATCTTTTGGCTCTCACCATAGTTTTGCCTTTTCCAGAATGCCATGTATTTGGAGTCATACAGTATGTAGCTTTTTTAGATTGGCTTCTTTCACTTAGTAATATATATTTAAGTCTTTTCTTCGATGTCTTTTTGTGGCTTTATACCTCACTTCTTTTTAGCACTGAATAATATTCCATTGTTTGAATGTACCACAGTTTATCCATTCATTTACTAAAGGATAGCTTGGTTGTTTTACAAGTTTTGGCAGTTATGAATAAAGCAGCTATAAACATTTGTGTGTAGGTTTTTGTGTGGACATAAGTCCCTTGGAATTTTTAGACATAAATTTCCCCCTTTGCTTCAACCATTTTGGATTAGGTTTTCCCTTATAAGCAAGTAGAAGATACTAATGATATACAGAGGCAGGATTATAAACAGTCCAGGATGTTCTTGATGTTCTTTTCTGCCTGACCTCATTTCAGGTACCCACTCTTAATCTTTTTTTTAAATTTTTTATTGTTATGTTAATCACCATATATTACATAATTTGTTTTGGTGTAGTGTTCCATGAGTCATTGTTTGTGCATAACACCCAGTGCTCCATGCAGAATGTGCCCTCTTTAATACCCATCACCAGGCTAACCCATCCCCCTACCCTCCTCCCCCCTAGAAACCTCAGTTTGTTTTTCAGAGTCCATCATCTCTCCTGGTTCGTCTCCCCCTCTGACTTACTCCCCTTCATTCTTCCTCTCCTGCTATCTTCTTCTTTTTCTTTTTTTTTTTCCTTAAAATATGTTGCGTTATTTGTTTCAGAAGTACAGATCTGTGATTCAACAGTCTTACACAATTCACAGCGCTCACCGTAGCACATATCTTCCCCAATGTCTATCACCCAGCCACCCCATCCCTCCCACCCCCGACCACTCCAGCAACCCTCAGTTTGTTCCTGAGATTAAGAATTCCTCATATCAGTGAGGTCATATGATACATGTCATTCTCTGATTGACTTATTTCACTCAGCATAACACCCTCCAGTTCCATCCACGTCGTTGCAAATGGCAAGATCTCATTCCTTTTGATGGCTGCATAATATTCCATTGTGTATATATACCACTTCTTCTTTATCCATTCATCTGTCGATGGACATCTTGGCTCTTTCCACAGTTTGGCTATTGTGGACATTGCTGCTATAAACATTGGGGTGCATGTACCCCTTCGGGTCCCTACATTTGTATCTTTGGGGTAAATACCCAGTAGTGCAATTGCTGGATCAAATGGTAGCTCTAATTTCAACTGTTTGAGGAACCTCCATACTGTTTTCCAGAGGGGTTGCACCAGCTTGCATTCCCACCAACAGTGTAGGAGGGTTCCCCTTTCTCCACATCCCCGCCAACATCTGTCGTTGGACTTGTTAATTTTAGCTATTCTGACGGGTGTGAGGTGGTATCTTATTGAGGTTTTGATTTGGATTTCCCTGATGCCGAGCGATGTTGAGCACTTTTTCATGTGCCTGTTGGCCATTTGGATGTCTTCTTTGGAAAAATGTCTGTTCATGTCTTCTGCCCATTTCTTGATTGGATTATTTGTTCTTTGGGTGTTGAGTTTGATAAGTTCTTTATAGATTTTGGATACTAGCCCTTTATCTGATATGTCATTTGCAAATATTTTCTCCCATTCTGTCGGTTGTCTTTTGGTTTTGTGGCCTGTTTCTTTTGCTGTGCAAAAACTTTTTATCTTGATGAAATCCCAATAGTTCATTTTTGCCCTGGCTTCCTGTGCCTTTGGTGATGTTTCTAGGAAGAAGTTGCTGCGGCTGAGGTCGAAGAGGTTGCTGCCTGTGTTCTCCTTTAGGATTTGGATGGACTCCTGTCTCACGTTTAGGTCTTTCAACCATTTGGAGTCTATTTTTGTGTGTGGTGTAAGGAAATGGTCCAGTTTCATTCTTCTGCATGTGGCTGTCCAATTTTCCCAACACCATTTGTTGAAGAGACTGTCTTTTTTCCACTGGACATTCTTTCCTGCTTTGTCAAAGATAAGTTGACCATAGAGTTGAGGGTCCATTTCTGGGCTCTCGATTCTGTTCCATTGATCTATGTGTCTGTTTTTGTGCCAGTACCATACTGTCTTGATGATGACAGCTTTGTAATAGAGCTGGAAGTCCGGAATTGTGATGCCGCCAGCTTTGCTTTTCTTTTTCAATATTCCTCTGGCTATTCGGGGTCTCTTCTGGTTCCATACAAATTTTAGGATTATTTGTTCCATTTCTTTGAAAAAAGTGGATGGTATTTTGATGGGGATTGCATTGAATGTGTAGATTGCTCTAGGCAGCGTTGACATCTTCACAATGTTGGTTCTTCCAATCCATGAGCATGGAACGTTTTTCCATTTCTTTGTGTCTTCTTCAATTTCTTTCCTGAGTATTTTATAGTTTTCTGAGTACAGATCCTTTGCCTCTTTGGTTAAATTTATTCCTAGGTATCTTATGGTTTTGGGTGCAATTGTGAATGGGATCGACTCCTTGATTTGTCTGTCTTCTGTCTTGTTGTTGGTGTATAGGAATGCCACTGATTTCTGTGCATTGATTTTATAGCCTGCTACTTGAGTGAATTCCTGTATGAGTTCTAGCAGTTTTGGGGTGGAGTCTTTTGGGTTTTCCACATAAAGTATCATATCATCTGCAAAGAGTGAGAGTTTGACTTCCTCTTTGCCGATTTGGATGCCTTTGATTCCTTTTTGTTGTCTGATTGCTGTGTCTAGGACTTCTAATACTATGTTGAATAGCAGTGGTGAGAGTGGACATCCCTGCCGCGTCTTAATCTTTTTTTTAAGATTTCATTTATTTATTTGACAGAGAGCAAGAGAGCACAAGTGGGGGGCAAGGGGCAGAAGAAGAGGGAGAAACAGGCCCCCCTGCTGAGCAGGGAGCCCTACATGGGGGTTAATCTTTTCATCCTTCCTTTTATTAAGTAAGTAAGGAAGTGTAATCTACATATTATTACTGTCATCTTTAGACTAATTATTCTGTCTCCAAAACTGGCCTCTCTGTCTTCAGTCTTGTTTTCCTTCCAATTTTTCTTCTACCATGCAGTCAGAGGAATTGTTCTGATTTGTGAAATAAATCACTCTTCTGCTTATCTTTGCCCTTCTAGCCCATGTTATACTACTGTTCTTGGGGTAAAAATCCAGTTACCCACCATGGCCCATAGGCCTTTGGATGATCTAGTCTCCCCCCTTTTTAAAAAAAAATTTAAATTCAATTAGCCAAGATATAGTACAGCATTAGTTTTGATATAATGTTCAGTGATTCATTAGTTGAATATGACACCCAATCCCCCTCTCCCCCTCCCTTTCTACAACCCTCAGTTTGTTTCCTGGAGTCAAGAGTCTCATATGGTTTGTCTCCCTCTCTGATTCCTTCCCATTTGGTTTTCCCTCCCTTCCCCTATTGTCCTCTGCACTATTTTTTGTGTTCCACATGTGAGTGAAACCATATAATTGTCTTTCTCTGATTGATTTATTTCACTTAGCATAATCCCCTCCAGTTCCATCCACGTCAGTTAAATGATAGATATTCATCCTTTCTGATGGCTGAGTAATATTTCATTGTATATATGAACCACATCTTTATCCATTCATCTGTTGAAGGACATTTCAGCTCCTTCCGTAGTTTGGCTGTTGTGGACATTGCTGCTATGAACATTGGGGTGTATGTGCCCCTTCTTTTTACTACATCTGTATCTTTGGGGTCAATACCCAGTAGTGTAATTGCTGGGTTGTAAGGTAGCTCTATTTTTAACATCCTGAGGAACCTCCATACTGTTTTCCAGAGTGGCTGTACCAGTTTGCATTCCTACCAACAGTGTAAGAGGGTTCCCCTTTCGCTGCATCCTCGCCAACATTTGTTCCCTGTCTTGTTAATTTTTGCCATTCTAACTGGTGTAAGGTGGTATTTCGTGGTTTTGATTTGTATTTCCCTGATGCTGAGTGATGTTGAGCATTTTTTCATGTATCTGTTGGCCGTTGGAATGTTTTCTTTGGAGAAGTGTCTGTTCATGTCTTCTGCCCATTTCTTGACTGGATTTTTGTTTTTTGGGTGTTGAGTTTGAGAAGCTCTTTATAGATCTTGGATACCAGCCCTTTATCTGTAATGTCATTTGTAAATGTCTTCTCCCATTTCGTAGGGGGCCTTTTAGTTTTGTTGATTGCTTCATTTGCTGTACAGAAGCTTTTTAGTCCCCTTCTCTCAGCACTTTGCTCTCTTGCTTCTCCTGTCAATTCCATGACAGTTGCGGTGTACCACTGAGTCTTTGTATATGCTGTTATTTTTGCCTTGAAGACATGTACCTGTGCCCCTCCTCCCCTCTTGGCCAACTCTCACTATCCTTCACTTCTCAATTCAGATATTACATCTTTCAGAAGGCCTTCCCTGATTCCTTACTCTGGGTTAGGTCTCTCTACTATAAGTATCTCATAATGTGTGTACTTAGCATTTGGTAGCACAATGAATTATTGAGGTATCCCAGCTGCTCTGGAGACAGCCTCTGATGTGAAACACTTCCTGAAACCAAATCTCAAACTCACAAATGCATGGGTAGGTGGGTGGGTGGGGAGCTGGGTTGGGAGTCCCAGATTTATTACAGGCAAGTGGGGGAGAAAGTAGGTGGTCCTTAGAGCTGAGGGGGTGGAGTAGGTAAGGGAGAGGAGAAGACTATAAAACAACATGGAGGAATGAAGGAGGGCAGACTTAATGTACTAGGTACTTTTATGCATCTCTCTGGGAAGTATGTTCATCACGTGAGATGGACATGATTCTCTTCATTTTCCAGAAGAGGTTGGGAGATGTATGACAATTACCCTAGTTTAACAAGCAATTAGCAAGAGGCAGAGTTGATAGGATTGCCAGATTTAGGAAGTAAAAACACAGGATGCCTAGTTAAATTTGAATTTCAGATAAAACAACAAATACTTTTTTAGTGTAAGTATGTCCTAATTATTAATTGTTTATCTGAAATTCAAATTTAACTGGGTGTCCAGTATTTCACTGAGCAACTCTAAAAGGTAGGGCAGTCTCTACTATAGTAATGGCAGATAACTTCACAGGCAGGATAAACCGGCCACGTTAGTCTAATCAGTAGTTGAGAATATTGAATATGAGAAAGCAGTGGCAGACCAATAGTATCAAAGTGATAATGGAACTGTGCAATTCTCATATCCTTAGTGTCAGTAAAGTGTCCTGTCAAAAAACCACTAGGTGATGAGTTTCCAGAAAGGTCATACGTTTTGACCTGCATCACAGTTACGGGAATTTTAGGAAACAGACTTAAATCCTTTTGGAACAAACTGAGATGTCAGTTAATCTGAAATTGATCTCCCAAGGAAGTATTCCAAAATATGGAAATTTTTTTGAAAAGATGTTCATAATTTATAAGTATATATCCTCACAAAAGTGGAAATAACACTAGAAAGATGATTATATCCACTCCTTGGAATATTTTGCAGTTGTGATGACAAAGGGTCATTAATAACATGAGAAACACAACAAGGTAGAATACATAACTGTATATACCGAATGATCACAGCTGTTTGGAAGGGAAAAAAATGAAGAAAGAATGAAAACTTAAGAGAAAAGATTGACAAGAATTACCCCGGATGTTGAA
The DNA here is from genome assembly GCF_009762305.2 of Zalophus californianus. NCBI lineage: Eukaryota > Metazoa > Chordata > Mammalia > Carnivora > Otariidae > Zalophus > Zalophus californianus. Next base: position 45,397,160 of record NC_045596.1, read on the forward strand.
AGTGCTTTTCTGTGGGCAGTGATAAGAGATCTGTTCCTTTTTTTCAACTTTTCTGTATTTTTCAAAATTTTAATCAATGGCATATATTACTTTTGTAGTGAAAACTGTCAGTCTCTATTTTAAAAGAGAGAAAGGGGATACTGTTATTAATTATTTGTTATATCTATTTTCCACAGTAGATATAAACTTTTCACATTGTATTTGGCATATAGTAGACATGCAGTAAGTAATTATTGAATGAATGAGGACAGGTAGTATGTCTGGGTTCTTTGTTACTCTGTTTGCTATATCCAATTAAAGAGAGTTGAATGGGAGATTTTGGCTCTTGATAGTTTTGGACAAGCCTTCTAGACTTTCTGGGACTCTGTTTCCTCACTCATAAATTCAGGACTTGGACTGTGAGCTCTCTGGTGGTCTCCAGAAGCTGAAAAATGTCATTATTTGATTATACAAGGTACAGACTGTCAGGCAGCAAGGGTAGCAGCCAGTTCTTGATCTCATAATTCCAGGCCACTTCTTATCTTGAGATGTCTCTACTTTAGGATCAGGCAAGCCTTTTATGATGGACTATTTTATGAGACTTCAGAACTGCCCAGTTGTACAGGCATCACTCACGATTAAATCCACTGCTTTCTGTATTTCAAAGATTTTATTTTACGTCGCTCCTATGCTTTCTGAATTATTGCTTTGTCCTGTAAGGGTAGCAGCGTCTGGCCTATTTTAAAATTGGTGGTAGTTGTCAGCTGCTTTCTAGAGTTGGCTAGACAGTTTGGATGTTGAGCTGACCAGGTTCTTCTATTGATACAATTGTTATTTTGCATTTGAACACTCAAAGAGGTATTTCATACAAAAACAAATTACCAAAAAAAAAAAGGGAAACTCATAAACCCTTTATATTCAGGATTTTGTTTACCCATTTGAGGCACATTCATAGATAAAATGGAAACATACTCAGCTGAGCTGGTTACATTAGGGAGGCCGTTTCTGGGTTAAGCAATTTTTATGGTGGGTAAGGCCTTCTTGTTTTTAAGATTGTTGATGTCACTCTCAAAAAATTGTCTTCCAAACTCTTTGCTTATAGTAAGAGACGGTTAGCAGCTATTTACTACCTTAGGTCAACAGCCCTTAAAATATTTTCTTAGTTTTTAATAATATATAATATTATTTTTACCTTTTCCTAAAAACTTCTTGGTTTCCTTGACAGAAATAATTTTCAATTTTTATGTGGATAGTTTATTTTTCAAGAAAACGAGAATGCTCCCAAACGTGGGTAAGATAATTCTACTTACAACAGTAATCAGCTGAAAATGACATTGGTCCAAGGTTAAGTCAGTTGTGGAAGTATAAGGAAGGTTGTGTTACCAAAGCAACATGTTGTAGCTTCTTCCATAGTCTCCCAGGATTTACTCTCTAGTTCCTCTAGGAGAGGTTCAAATAGAGATAAAGACATAGCAGAAAGTAATAAATTTGTGAAAAAAAATCCAAATATACAAAGTAAGGAAAATTTTTTTTCTTTAACCATAAATTTAAATCATCTTTGCTTGAGGCACTTGGGTGGCTCAGTCAGTTAAGCGTTTGCCTTCGGCTCAGGTCATGATCCCAGGGTCCTGGGATTGAGCCCCACTTTGGGCTGAGCAGGGAGCCTGCTTCTCCTTCTCCTCCCCCGCTAGTGCTCTTTTTCTCTATCTCTGTCACTATCTCTTTCTCTCTCTCTCAAATTAATACATAAAATCTTAAAAAAAATCTGTGTTTATAGCTTACAAACACAAATGCACATGAAAAACCAGCAATAGTTGGATCTTATAAAAGAACACCCTGTTTTTTGAAACCTTGCATCAGCATCAATTTGCTCCCTCCAATTAGTACCTAACTCTCTAATGTGTTTAGCCTTCCCCTCACAAAAGTTTATTGATTTTTTTCCCACAAACATTCCATTATTTCAGAGAAAGAGAATATCAGATATTGAACTAGCATAAACATTCATATAGCTGGATACTTGGCTATTCCAGTCCTTCCTCTCCAGCTATTGGGTTTTGACTGTAATTGTTAGAAACTGAATATAAGGAAGAGGAGGCATCAATATCTATTGCAGGAGCAATTTCTTCCAATCTCCTCACTCGCAAACTGAGAGGAAAAAATAAAAATGAAAGAACCCATTTCTGCTTTCTCTAATAAGGATGTGGATGTTGAATTTAAATTTATCCATTGGAGGAGGGATAGTTGGCTTGAGAGGATTTGGAGAATGAGGTGGGAAAACATTCCTCAGTTCAGTGAAGGCCCACAAAACCCATAGGCTTTTATGGGAAAAATATGGAATGAGATAGTGTGTTCCTCAATAGGCCAGGAGGTAGGTCAGTAATTTATGCACATATTCATAATTGTTTCTTTGTTTTGGGACTTTCGGACATAATTCCAGTTCATGTCTTAGCTCTGAATGTCCCAACTATAGATAAGGCAAGCCTTTTATTAGAGACTATTTTATGAGACTTCAGAAATTATACAGGAATTGTACAGGGATCACTTATATTAAATATGGTCACAACCTATTTTTTCATGCTCTCACCTCTCTCCCTGATCTCCCCTGAATTATAGACTCTAGCACTGTTCTACTTGAGAGTCTACAATACATCACGTTGTTCCACCCTTTTATGGTGTGCACACATGATTCGCCCTCCCACTGTCTTCATTCCCCCATCTCCAAATCATGCTTGAAGACCTGGTTGAAATGTCATTTCTCTCTGAGGCCTTTTCAGATTCCTTCAGGCAGGAATAACTGCATCCAATCTGTGACCCCACTGCAATTTAAAAATTCTTTTTAGAGAGCACTCATTATATTTTAGGTAGATATTTGTATCAATCTTGTCCACTAGACTGTGAGCTCCTTGAGAACATGCTAATATGTTAATTCATAAAACGCTGGATACAAAGTAGGCAGCTAACTTTTATCTTCCATTTCCTTTCTGCCTGTATGTGGCAGGATGGGATTTTTCTCCCCCTTCTTCTTTGTTAACCACAGTAAAGAAATAGTGACTTTGTATAACATATATCCAACTTGAACTATAAGAGGCTGTCAATATTAGCAAGATAAAGATTTGTCTTGTTCTACTCTGAAAGATGTAGAAGATCTAAGCTTTTTCTCCTTTGGTGAACTGTAGGGTTCTTTCCCTACCTGACAAGGACAGAGCCTTGATTGGCATTCATGGTTTCAGGGACATTGCAAAATATCCGTGAGATGAAAATGAGACAAAAGTGGACCTTGGGGAATTGAGGGAAATGGAAGGGATCCATAGAAAGCAGGAATTCTTGGATTTTTTTTTTTTATGAGATACCCATATGGAGAGAAATATGACTTAGAGAAAAGATTGAATAGATCCTTTCTAATTTCTTTAGGATTTTGTTTGTTTATGGTTATCTAAAAAGGGATTGTTTTAATGTACTATGCTTTACATGGGAGTCTGAGAGTCTCTCTTAATGGTGTCTTTTCCTCTTCTTTTCCTTGTCCGCACCACATGCAATTCTTGGCCTTGTCTTTTCCATTTCCTTTCCTACACCCGGAGTCTCAACTCCATCTTCATGACATGAATGGAGGAGGGAAACTTAGCGGAGGGAGATCACTTCTGTGCTATAAGAAATAAGCAAAGGTCCAATCTGTGTGAACTGGTGTCCCCTCACCTGCCCCCACCCCCATTCTCCTAGCACCAGGGGTTAAAATTTCTACCTGTCCAGTGAAAAGGGCCCTTGGAGTCAGACTGTAAGTTGAGTTATAGAAAATAAAGTATTATTTTTTTGCACATTTATGTTTGTGGATTATGAAGCATCCTTGCCAACTTTTTAACATTTATTTCTTTTTTGGATTACAAAGCAAACATATCTGTTATATACATGTTAAGAATATAGAAAAACATAAAAAAAGTCCATTAATAATTCTATTATTTTATCCATATTTTGAGGTATAAAAAGCAAATAAATGGAAGTTTCCCTCCTCCACTCATGTCCTCATCTATAACACTTATTTATTGCTATCCAGTCCATAATTTCTTTTAATATATTTAAATATATAAATTATTTAATACATTTATTTACTTCTATAATTGAACAGTTCCAAAATATTAATGGAATACCTTGAGTGTAGAACATTGTAGTGGGTTCTATGAAGCTGTGTGTATGTAATGGAAAGCTTGATTCTTACCCTTGAGGAATCAGTTAACCGCTTGTCAGAAAGATAGATGTGAAAAAGATGAAAATATTTTAAAAAGAAATACGTAACTACACGCAAACATTTTCAGTAAAACAGATTGAGTTATTTCTTAGGAATAGGTTAAGATTTTAGGGAAAAGAAATCTATCTTTTTTTCAGGTCCTCCAGTGACATTTAGTACTTATTATATCTTTTGAAGTTACTGCATTGAGTCACGCACTCAGAAATCTAATCAACTGAAATACTATGTGGCTTTATAAAGAAAATGAAAAATCTCTTTTTTTCTAGGCCAACTATAGGAATCACCCCTTATCTTTTTGCCTCAGTCGGCCTTCCCAACAGCACTGTTTGAGACTGGGCATGAAGAATGATTGGGAAGACAAGCCCCTCTGTGGTACTGACAGGAAGTGGGTAAATACAGTGGTCTTTCATCTTAGAAAAATAAATAACATTTCTTCATTCCCTCACCTTGATTTAGGCTTGATTGAGCATGAAAGGGGAATTTTCTTCCTCCTTTCAGAGCAGCATTTATGAACCTCTAAATGGAAGTCCCTCTGTCTGCTTCTTTGCTCAGATGAGGGGCCTCGCTTCCATATCCTCAGGGTATACTACATGGACCGTGGTCTGCCAGGCGGGAGATGCAGATCCTATTTCTGGCACTGCCCCCTGGCTTGCTGTGTGACCTGGTATAAATCACTTACATCTTTCCATTTCCCCGATGGCAAGACAGCTGCTGAAACATTCACTACTGTCTCCAGTGTCACAGCCGCTCTCTTGCTACAGGCTTGAGAACAGGACAGAGTTGTGTCACTTGTCAGAGGAATCAGGCAGTCAGTTACTCATCTTTTCTGATATGATTGAATCGCTCTGGATAAATCCACTAGAGGCTCAGAAGCAGATGGTGTGATTTTTCACTTTACCCAATTTAAAAAAAATTCTCAAAACCTACAAAACATCCACAAAACACTCAGGTAAAATTTTGGGAAGTTTTAAGAATTAGATCTTTGGTCCTCCCTGGAATATATATATTTGGCTTTGAAATGAGAATTTTGGAAATTCTTTGAATCATAAAATTTGAGGATTAGAAGAAATTTTGGAAATAATCACAATCTGACTGCTGATTAGAATCAACCGAGGAACTTTAACAAGAATATAGATGCCCATATTCTAAATGAAATGTATTTTTTTATTCAGGAGCCCCAGGCGTCTGCTTTCTGAGGAAACTCCTCAGAAAAGTCTGATGATCAGTTAGGTTAGGGAACCATGGATCAAGTCCACTAAATTGGACACGTATGTTCTCTTTCCGTCTGTTTGAATACTTCCAGATTTGGGGAAATCACTACTTACAGAGAGAGTAATTCTATTTTGGAATTGTTTGGGAAGTTATTTATTATTATCTCCTTTAATTAGGAACTAAAACAGTATTTCTACCCCAGTTGCTGCTACCACTGGTAAGTGTTAATATTTATTGAGTACTTTCTGTATATCTGATACTCGTTTAAAGAGTGACCAACCAGGCTGGTGAGTTTGGTCCTGTCACAGTTTGTCTTTATCCCTTTTAATTCTCGCAGTCAGGTTGTGAGGTGGATCCTCTCCTTGACCTCCCTTGACGTTGGAGGAAGCCAAGTACAAATAAAAGGAAAGTTTCCCTTAGGTGACTCACCATGTAAGCTGAGACCTGGGCTTAGAACCCAGACAGTTCAATTCAAGAGCCCATTTTCTTTTATCATTATGCATTCACCAAGAGTCATTCTTGCATCTTTATTTCTAGACAGGTTCACTGTCGCTTGTGCAGTGGGCCCTTTCAAGTAGTCCTGCGTAGTGCTCTGTGGTTGGATCTGCGTAATACTGGCCTTTCTGGATGACAAGGTCTAACTTGTTGTTGTGCTGTGGGAATTAATATGAGTCTTCCTCCCAGTTTTTTATAGAGGTCAAAATTGGTTATAAAATAAATACCATATGCAATGGCCTCAAAGGAGAAGATAAGCCACGGCAGAATAAACCTGAGTTGAGAGGTTTAGGGCATGTGTATCAGGAGACATGTGCCTGGCTGCTGACTAGGCTGTTGGCTTAGGAGCATTTATGATATAATTGTGTATGAGTCTCAAGGTTAGAGGTTTTATTTTACTATTACTATTCTTCTTCTTTAGCATCAGTTGGTAGTGCTCTCAGCTTTTGTTCTATTACCTGACCCTCACTGTTTTAAAAAATACCCCGAAGAAATTTGAATCCTGGCTGAATATTTTACAATTAAGGAATTATTGTTATTTTTTGAGTTATGACAGTGATATTGTGATTATGTTAAGAAATACAGGAGATCTTAGAGACGTGTACCAAAATATCTATGGATGAAATAATTTGCTCTGTGTATTTGCTTTAAAATAGTGGAGGAAAGGGGAAACTGGGGAGGTATGCAGGTAAAACAAAATTGGCCATATTATTGAAGCAGGATGATGGCTACATGTGGGCTCATTTTTTTATTCCCTCTATTTTGGGTTAAAATTTTCCATAATAAAAAGTAAAAGGTCCCCAAAGCAGGATCGGGGAGGAATCCCACTATGTTTCTGGGTGATTATATGGCATAATATCATTCTAAGTTCTTTTGGTTGATGTTCCACTTGAGATGCCTTCTTTATTTAATGTGACCTGGCTCCTACCGAACAGACTTCAGAAGGCAGTACATTAAATATGATTTTATTTTAAAATGCCTTTGTCACATGTACGTTTCCTCTGTGCGCAGAGAGGGCAAAGCCCTAGGGAAGGGAGCAGGGGTAGACTTGCAGTTAGGTCACTGGCTTCTGGGGTAGGACAGGGTTCCAGGAATGGTCATAACAGAAATGAATCAGATGGGGATGGAAGTAGGGATGGAGGAGAGACCTTGTTTAGGGGTGTGATTTGATTCTGCTTCCTGTCAGCTTCAGGACTCCCTTATTAGGTTTTGCATCCCTACCTCCTGCTCATCTCATTTTGCGTTGTAATTTCCTCCTTTTCCCCATTTCTTAAAAAATTCCTTTGCTTCCAAACACCTTATTAAAGCTACTCTCTTCTGAGTGTTTGAGTTAAGAATCTGTCAGCACTTTCTATTAAACACCTCCCTCAGCTGACACTCTATTCCTAATTGGCACTGTTGTAGCAGGGGGAAAAAAAGACAAAAAGCTTTACTTAATGCTGTGGACTAGGCTAGGTTTTCAATCTTAACTCTGCATTTTCTGGATTAGTGTGTGTTGACGTTAGTCCTTTTATTTACTTGAGTGTCTTTTATTCCCAGGTGACCTCTTTGTTATTTGCAGTGCGGTGTCGACTGACAACCAGAGGGAAGGTACTTTGCCAGAAAGAGTGGGTTCTTCACTTAAATTTAACCTTGATCTCAATAGGTTTTCAAATAGGCCAGTTCTTAAAGGAGAATGGTAACACTGCAGAGTATACCAATTGGAAGCACATGTAGAAAATATCTTGTGTACTCTCCTCATTTTGTGGATTTAAAAAATTGCCCAAAATATTTGCATGACTTTTCCAAGTCACTAATCCATTTAGTGCAATACAGTTTTCTGACTTCCATTTAAAAATGGAGTTAGCCATGGGTTCACTTTTGAAATGAGAATTTTCATCATGAGTTAGAGAATTAAAAAATATAAACATCCTAAATATGTATTTTACCTTAAACCATGTCACATATAGCTTCATTTGCCAGGTATTGGAATTTTCTGACACCCATCATGTAGCATCTTTGATTCTACTCTCTTTAAAGGACTTGTGGTAGAGTGAAACTTAAAGACATTTGTTCAGCAGTCTGGCTGCAGAATTCTTCTAAATTTTTAAGAAACCCCAGCACTTTAACAGTTTTGTAATTCATAGCTAATTTTTAGCAACTCACCTTTATGGAGTCTTTCCAGCGAATTCAAGCTGTTTCCATAGAAACAATACATCCCTCTCTTTTGACACTCATGTTACATCAGTCACCTTGATATTTAATTAAATTCTGGTGTTAAAGTTACAAGTACACAGTCAGTGACAGGTTTAGGAACCAATACTATTGACTCTTGGTAAACATAGCCACCAATGAAAGAGGAAGTATATGGTTATACCAGGGAATTACTTAGCCAAGACAGGGGCGTTAGTAGGTTTGCAAAGGTAATGAAGGGTTTTAGCTTACCTGGCCAGATGGCTAAGTGGTGGTCATTTAAAAGATGATTTTTTAATGTTTTTTTTTTTTTTTTTCCCCCTACTGATGTGCTTTGGGGCTTGTGGCCTAATGGAAGAGGCCTGGTTCCATCTTCCCAGCCTCCTGGTACCCTTGCCTTATCCTAGCCCTGGACCAGAGACCCATATCTCAGGAGCACAGCTCTGCTGGAAGGCTGTGTTAACTCACACATCTTGCTCTGTGAAATCTCCTTTTGTTTTTAAGCACCTCTATATTTCAGACTCAGTTATGCATAATTTTTTTGGCCATATTTTATCCAGAATGTCTGTCTGTTTTTGGAGGAGGTGACTCACCCACATCAGGTTGGTTCATTTTATCAGAAGTCCTCTAGAAGAACTTTCTATTCTAAATAATTGGTTCCAGAAGGAAGAGCTGTGATTCTGTCAGTGAAATGTTGCAGCTCTTTGTTTGTTTTCAAGGAGGCAGACACATGTCTCCTACTGGGGGAGTGTCCTTTGCTTATATCTACTCCATATTAGCGCCTCCTTTTGTTCTAGCATGCTCCTCACCCCCACACATTACTCCCAAGTTACCTTGGAAGCACTCCAAGTTGTCATTGCTTTTTGTCTCCCTGGAAGCCAAGTTTTAATTCTACTTCCTATTATCCCATCACTCTGTCTCTTGGACATTCTTCCTTTGATATAGATCTGTCAGGCCCCTTTGTGAAAATGTAAACCTATTACATTCCCTTTATTCACCCTGGCACTAATGTCCTGACTTCAAATAAATGTCCTGAAACTCTGTTGGCTGGCCTTTACAGAGCAGCACATTTTTAAGTTACCTTCCATCTACTGCCCTCTTTTACTTTGTTTAAGATGTAAAATGAGGGCAAAGAATCACAGGGCTTAACTAATGCTCTGCAATTTCCTGCTGTCTCTATACCTTTTTTATGACATTAATTCATTGCTGTTTCTCTGACCTGTGGAATCTCTTCTGGATAGAAATGACTAGGAGTTAAAATGAAATTTAAAAAAATGCCAATTTGATTCAGTGATCTTGTCAGAGTTCTTGTCACTGCATCTTTGGGACAGGATACACTATTGTAATCATTTTAACAATTGCTCTCTGTGTTAAAACACCTATCTTAATTACTTAGCCGAAGGTTAGGGTTTTGATTTAGCTTCCTTTGGTTAAAAAAGAAGTGTCATCCACTTAAAGTACTTTAAGTCATCTAATTTCACCACCCCCCCCACCGCTAGCTTCTCTATTCTGTCAGTTTCCTCCAAACAGATCATTATGGTACAAGTACTAACAAAAACATTCAGCTTTTTTATGTTCTCAGTATTATCACTTGATATTCCATTCTTTGAGTTTCTCAAAGTTGTTATAGTTAGTGTAGGTTGTTTGAATTGCAAGTAATAGAAACTGGATTTTAATTCATTTAAGCACAGTAGGAATTTATTGGAGATGCCTAGTGCCTCAGAAAAACCAAGGGGTTTCTCATGGGTCTGCAGGTTGTCTGTGGTTTGGTGGATCCTGGATAGGCTTGGCTGGTGTGGCAGGCTGAGTAATGGCCCCCTCAGAATATCCAGGTCTTACTCCCTGTAACTGTGAATGTTGCCTTATGTGGCAAAAGAGACTTTGCAGATGTGACTCACTTAAGGACCTTGAGGTGGAGAGGCTATCCTGGATTATCCTAGTGGGCCCTAAATGCAATCATAAGTGTCCTTATAAGAGGGAGGCTGAGGGGAATTTTATACAGAAGGCAGACAGTGATATGCAGTGGCAACAGAGAGGGATTCAAAGATGCTATGCTGCTGGCTTTGAAGACGAAGGAAGGGGCCCTAAGCCAAGGAATGCAGCTCTAGAATCTGGAAATAAGGAAATACATTCTCTCCTAGGGCTTCTGGATGGAGCGTGCTTCTGCTGACACCTTGATTTTGGCCCATTGAAATTCATTTGGGGCCTCCAAAACTGTAAGATTTTAAATTTTTTTTTTGTTTTAAGCCACATAGCCAAAGGAAACTAATACAACTGGGTATCTCTGCTTTGAGGTGCATGTTGGCTGGGCTAACCTCCAGGTTCTGATGTGCTGCATGTGTGTCCTTCCTCAGGCTCAGGGAAAGGGTAGAGGCTTCCTGAGGTATGCTCTTCTTGTTGCATATCTCTGGAGTCTAATGGTCAAGCTAAATGACCAAGTGTATGTAAGCCTCTGTGCATCATGTCAGCTAATGTTTTTTTGACCAAAGCATGTCATGTGGCCAAGCTCACCATCAGTGGGGCAGGGAGGTGTACTGGGCCTATAGTGGAAGACAGGAGGTGGGTGGAGTAAGTATTTGCTGAACCATAATCTAGTGCATCACAGGCGGGGTCAAATGATTCTGCGGTCCTGAAGCACAGCTAAGGTGGTCCACACATCACAGGAACAGCTGGTAGTAGTTACTAGATATTAGGTGGTGCTGCTGGCTGTTAGGTTAGTTGTTAGGCATCCAGACACAGGATGCTGCCATTTCCACTTAATGAATTCCAAACTGTCCCTTGCTTTTCAAAATATTTATTTTATCACTTGATCTGAGTCAGTGTCTGAGGGTCCCAGGTACAAACATTTGATTGACCAATTCTAGGTTAATAGTTCTATGAGAGCAATTGTCTAGCCTTTCCAACTCCATATGGGGGGGGGGGCGTTGCTAACTGCCAAGTCTCACATAATGGCAGAACTCCCTCAATGTAGGAAGGGGATTTATTTATTTTTTTATTTAAAAAAATTTTGGGGGTGCCTGGGTGGCTCAGTCATTAAGCGTCTGCCTTCGGCTCAGGTCATGATCCCAGGGTCCTGGGATGGAGTTCCACAAGGGGCTCCCTGCTCAGCGGGAAGCTTGCTTCTCCCTCTCCCACTCCCCCTGCTTGTGTTCCCTCTCTTGCTGTTTCTCTCTGTCTGTCAAATATATAAAGTCTTTAAAAATTTTTATTAAAGATTTAATTTTTTTTGAGAGAGCAAGCATGAGCGTGGAGGGGGGGGGGCGGCAGAGGGAGAAGCTGACTCCCCCCTGAGCAGGGAGCCCGTTTGCGGGACGTGATCCCAGGACCTGGGATCACGTCCCGCCTGCCTGTATCGAAGGCAGACACCCAAGGGACAGGCACCCAGGAAAGGGATTTAGATGCTGGGCAGGCAGCAAAACACAATGATAAAAATCTTCCAAGGGGAATTGTGATACAGTGGAAACAGAAAGGGTTTAGGGCAAATTCCTTAAATGTTCTGAAACTTCGTTTCCTCATCTCTAACAGAGAAAAAATAACCATAAACTTTTCATGAATAATAGAACTCAAGTACTTGACACATTTGATGCTTAATAAATGGCAGGCATTTTCTTTTTTCTTTTTTTTTTTAGGAGACAACTCATTTTTTCCAACTTCATTTTTATGAGGAAATTTCCATTTCATTGCTTGGGAAGGAACAGTATTTTATGTGTGTTTGTCAGCCATATAAGACAGATTCCCTTTTCAGTCTCCATTCTTTGTCTCTTATTTCTCCAGGAGTGGTTTACCTTTTCACTGAGGTGGCAAGAGTTGGATACCCACTGTCCACATTCTTCTGGGTGAGGTTCAGGTGATGAGTATTGCTCTTCTCCTGGGGTCTGCCCTTCTTCATTCCCTTGGCCCTGTGCTTTGTACATTCATGCTTTCCTTCTCTACCTGTAGGTGTTAACTTTGTTCCTGCAGTGAAACGCAATGCTGTAAAGGGTAGATGAGTTTGTTCTGTAGGGAAGGTGTTAGGAAAACCATATGGGAGTGGGTCCAGGTATAGTCTCAAATCTGGCACTACCAGCAGGTGTTTTTTTTTTAATTTTATTTATTGTGTTAATCTTAGTCACCATACATTACATCATTAGTTTTTGATGTATTGTACCATGATTCATTGTTTGCATATAACACCCAGTGCTCCATTCAATATGTGCCCTCCTTAATACCCATCACTGGGCTAACCCATGCCCCCACCCCTCTCCCCTCTAAAACCCTCAGTTTGTTTCTCAGAGTCCATAGTCTCTCATAGTTCATCTCCCCCTCTGATTCCCCCTCTTCATTCTTCCCCTCCTGCTATCTTCTTCTTCTTCCTCTTTTTTTTTTTTTTTTAACATATAATGTATTATTTGTTTCACAGGTACAGGTCTGTGATTCATCAGTCTTTTTTTTTTTTTAAAGATTTTATTTATTTATTTGAGAGAGAGAATGAGAGATAGAGAGCACGAGAGGGAAGAGGGTCAGAGGGTCAGAGGGAGAAGCAGACTCCCTGCCGAGCAGGGAGCCCGATGCGGGACTCGATCCCGGGACTCTAGGATCATGACCTGAGCCGAAGGCAGTTGCTTAACCAACTGAGCCACCCAGGCGCCCTGTGATTCATCAGTCTTAAAACAATTCACAGCACTCACCATAGCACATACCCTCCCCAATGTCTATCATCCAGCCACCCCATCCCTTCCATCCCCCACCACTCCAGCAACCCTCAGTTTGTTTCCTGAGATTAAGAATTCCTCATATCAGTGAGATCATATGATACTTGTCTTTCTCTGATTGACTTATTTCGCTTAGCATAATACCCTCTAGTTCCATCCACGTCGTTACCAGAAGTATTTTGATATCTAGTTGACCACTCTGTTTCTCAGCTGATTCCAAATCCATAATATGAAGGTATGTAATTGGCAACCTCAGACTCTCCAACATTCTTTTAAAGTGAGTCAAAGAATAAAGCCTAAAATGGAGAGCTGTTATCCAGAACTCTCATTTCTAGTCTCATTTTACTGGGCTAGTTTCATGTCCTATAAAACAGTTTATTTTTGTATACATAAATGGCTGAACTCCAAATGTCAAAAATAACTTGAGAAAGCAAATGCAAATAGTTGAGTGGTAATGACAGTGAAGAACAACCTTAAGTGTTTATAGTCATCAGGGTTGGCTTAGATAAGCAGACCATGGAGGTAGCGTATAATTGGGAGCCAGGACAGATCTGTTGCTGACTCTGCCACTGCTTATTTCATTGTCTTTACTTTTGGACCATATGGGCTTCATGTTCTCTGGCAAGTGCAGAGGATGCTGAATGGACCTCACCACAGCTCTCTCCACCTGGGTGTGGGGATGCTCACAGAAAGTAGTCCAGGCTGGGAAGTCATCATGGCCTTCTCAAAGTGATAATAGTCACTTCTTTCCAGAGGAGCAGATGGTGGATACAAGAGTCATCAATGCAAAATAATCCTTTTCTTCATTTTCCCAATCCTGACCCAGATCATCACTTTCAGATCTGAGTATCCTGGCTAGATCTAAGACGAAGCTCCACTTTCCTATCTGTTTGGAGAGCATGAAAGCCATAAAAGCTTATCCCTAAGTATACTTCCGTGTAATTCAGAGAAATTATACTTGAAAACAGTTGCTCAGCTGTATATATAGTCATGCAGACTTGTCTTTAATTGGAACTTTTCCAAAGTGAATCCTGTAGATCAAAGCAAAGATATAACTGAAGAATGAAGGTACCTAAGTTAATGAAACGTTGATAGAAATGTCAGACATATGGAGACGGGGCTATTTAAGAGTGCATGGATATCAGATTTTTTTGCCTGCCTAGCATCCATTTTCCATTCTAATGTCAGCATCCTGAACTTCCTTGGGTGGAACCATCCTTTCTCTACCCTCGTTCTATGTAGTATGGGTGGGGCTAACTCTACTTTCTAGATACTGAGAATTGCCCCATGACCCAAAATGATCCAATAAGATACAATCCCAGGAATTTTGATAGAGCGACTAGAAGTCCTTACTTGTGACTGTGAGGGGAGAAACTACTCGAGAATGACACCACAGAGATAAGCAAAATCAAGAGGTGAAGAGAGTAATACCCAAGCAGACAACATAAATCGAGTCCCTGGATTCAGCCATGCCTGAATCCCAGCTGCCCCTGGACTTTTTGGCTTACTAAAGTAAGCCAATAAATCTCTTTTTATCAAGTTTGCGTTGGACTTTTGTTACAAATGAAGAAGTTCATACTCATATAAGGCACTGACAGCAGATAAAAAATAGAGGCAGCCTGAAATAGCAAGTAGAAAGTACATGGGCCCAGGTTATTAGGCCTGGTTTAATCACTAAACATTTGTGGGCTTTCCGCACCTATGAAATTAAACTGCAATTTTATAAATGTTATTTATTTTATTGAGGATCTAAAGATTACATGGCCATAAAGCTAGTTACCAGCGCAGTCATGTGGTGGGTAGCTGACCTATGGTTTCATTCTAGGGCTCTGTTCACAAGATTTTTTCTCGAGACAAGTACCCTTTTATGCTATTGGATTGACATTCTCCCCAATCTTTGGAAATCCACATGGATAAAATGGTATTGATTGTGGACCATGAATGAATCTTTTTCCTATGGCAGAAAAACATTTAGTATATAAGAGGGGGATTGGAACACTGACCCACACTTTTTATGTATTAAACCAATGATTGATGAATTAGAGGTTTTTTTCTCTATTATATTTTTTGAGCTGTGTTTGAGGAGGATTTAAGTCAGTTGTTTATTGGATCCCCAGTGCCTTACTAATGTGTCTGGTACATAATGAGTACTCAAGAAATATTTAGCAAGTGCTTGAGGACTTGGGGTTATTTCCGCTTATATTACAAAGTCTTTCATTTCATTTTTTAAAAAGATTTTATTTATTTGAGAAACAGAGAGCAGGAGTGGGAGAAGCTGCAGAGGGAGAGGGAGAAGCAGACTCCCTGCTGAGCAGGGAGCCTGATGCAGGACTCAATCCCAGGACCCTGAGATCATGGCCTGAGCCGAAGGCAGCTGCTTAACAGACTGAGCCACCCAGGCGCCCCCAAAGTCTTTCATTTTAATCTAATAACACTTCCAAAAGAAGGAGATTTCTAGAAGTCTATTCCCTTTGTTATTACTAATGAATGTTTAAAAGTGGTATTTTCTTACACACATTAACAATGAAAAAAATGGACATTTATGTACAGTGACTTGCATTATTTTTAAAAATATAGCTTCCTTAAAGACTTTATATTTTTTTCTATAAAATTCTACATTTTGCCGCATACTAGCTTTCTTAAAATTGTTCGACTTACTTTTCATGTTGCTTTAAAAGATTAGCTTCCTCTTTCCTAAATAAATCAATATTATTCGAGTCGAAATCATATTTTCTTAAATGTTAACACATTCTACCCCTTACATCTTATTTGCCATGCTAGTTCCTTCACTGCACACAGAATATGAAATAGATTTAGATATAATTGGGTCACAGATTATTAAATAACCAGCCTCTCAACTTTGTCCTGTAAAATTTCCAGATGCACACACACGTTTCCGTTTCTGCCCGCCACTGTAGAGAATTTCTCCCCACTGAAATGAACTAAATGGAAATTTGTTCATGATCTGAATTTATTCAGTGGTAGATACCTCTTATTTGTAGCCCCTCTTTGAAGTCCTTTTTAAGCCCCCAAACTGGATTTATAATTGTTTTCCTGTTTTCAGCTGTTTATTTTTTCATTTACCCTTTCTTCCTCACACACACTGGCCTTAGATCTCTTTAACTATTCCATAATTATTAATAAGCTATTACCTTTCATCCTTCCTTCCTTTCTTTTTCTCCTCTTTCTCTTTCTCCCTTCCGCTCTCCTTCCCTCCTTCTCTCCTTGCTTCTTCCTTTAAAAAATTATTTAAATAAATGCTTTGAAACTGATTTACCAATAGACTCCTTCATTATGGAAATTCTTGATCAATTACTTAGGTCTATGCATAAGGGTTTCATTTCTACTTTTTTGCTTTTATTATTATTTTTAAATTATTTATTTATGAGAGAGAGAGAGAGAGAGCAAGAGAGAGCGTGTGCACAAATAGGGGAAGTTGGCAGGCAGAAAGAGAAGCAGACTCCCCACTGAGCAGGGAGCCTGATGCAGGACTCCATCCCAGGACCCTGGGATCATCACCTGAGCTGAAGGCAGACGCTTAACCTACTGAGCCACCCAGGCATCCCTGCTTTTATTATTTTCTTTGTTCTCCTTTAATTTATATAGCTTTGGGTCTCTGGATTTTTTTTTTTTTTTGTCTTTTCCACAAGAGATAGTAGTAACATAGCAACATGATCTAGCCTTTAAGGGGCAGAGCTATGAGATTACTGGCCTGTGTCCACAGCTAGCTCTGAGATGTGTATTTCCTAGCAGCTTAACTCTTCTGTATGTTGAGCAGAAAGAAAGAGAGGGAATTTAGTTCAGTTATATAAAGCAGAGTTTCTGGCTACAAACTACCTGGCTTGAATCCTGGCTTTGTCATTTACCAGTGTATGACCTTAGATAAGTTACTTTACTTCTCTGTGCTCAACTTGCTTTAAAATGAGAAGGTACTAATAGATCAAAATATTAGGAGGTTTAAAGTCACTAATAGATGAAAATTCTTGAAAATCTTTTATATATGCTAGCTTTTATTACTAAGTGGGAATTATATTCAAATAGCTGGAAGAGGAAGATTAACATTTTATCATTATCAAAATGCCTAACTTAGAAGCAAATGTTAAAACAATCCAATCAGTGAATCACTGAAGCAATGAATAAAGAACTATATAACTTCAAAGGTACTAGATGCAAGTGTAAAACTCCTGAAAAATTTCTTTCTGTATTAAGAAACATCTTATTGACGATTTATTAAAAGATCGTGTATATGTATAAATATTAGGAGAAAGTTGTTTCACTTATCTATTGCTGGGTAATAATCACCCACCCCCCAAATCTAGAGGCATAACACAACACTATTTTATTTGCTTGTGGATTCTGTGAGTTAGTAATGTGGACAGAGCACAGTGCATATCTTTTTCTGCTCTACAATGTCTGGGGTCTCACCTGGGAAGACTCTGATGCCTGAGGATTGGAATTGTCCAGAGGCTTCCTCACTTACATGTATGGCAATAGATGAATGGATTGACTGGGGTAAATGAAGGCGTGGGTCAGCTGGGATGGTTGACTGGTCTGTCTACCTATGTCCTTTCCATGTGGTTTAGACTTCTTTACAACATGGTGGTCTCACGGTAGTCAGACTCCTTACTTGGCAGCTCAGGGCTCCAAGAGTAAGTATTCCAGAGAAGGAAGAGAAAGCTGCTATATCTTTTATGACCTAGCTTTGCAAGTACATATTATCACTCCCATAAGCTCTATTTATTGAAATAGTCACAAGCCAGACCAGATTCAAGGGATGGGGGCATAGATCCCACATTAAAGAGAGAAGTTTCAAAGAATTTGTGACTGTATTTTAAAAACACCACAAGGGGCTATAGAGAAATTCATTGTACATCATTCTAATTGCAAGTGGTCTTATTTATTTACATAAAAACATAGGATTGAAAAATAGATGACTTAATGGAAGGACGGGCTTTTAAAAAGGAGCATCTATAGGAAAAATACTGCTATCTCCTTGATCCTTTCTGATTTATGCTAACCTTGATGCTTTTTCTTGTTTAAATACTTGTTTCTGTTTTTTTAGCTCTCTCCCATTCCCTGATTACACAGATACCATGTTTTGTAGTAAGTGCAAAATGCACATAAAAATATAGGAAGCAGAACTGTGCCTCTATACATCCTCCCACCAGTAGTCTTACTGCTTGGAAAGTACTGTTAATATTCTGACATATTATCTCTCCACTTTTTACTATGATACTTTTACACATTTTCCATAATACTATGCGCACAATATATATTGACTATTTTTTCAGTTTAAGATTTTGCTATAGGCATTTTTTAAATATCACTAAAAGTTATCTGTAACCTTTTCTCTTTTTCTCTCTAAATATTATTTTTAGGCTTTAAAATAAAAAATTTAAACTTAAGCTAAAACAACACGTGCTCATGATAAAACACTAATGTACACAGGTGTATAGAGGAAAGCCACTTCCCTAACTAAACCCAACTTATTGGTCTATAAATAGAGAACAGTTTTTTTTTAAATGTGATTTTTGATGTATTTATTATTTTACAACTTATTTTCTCTTAACATTAGTAAATTTTGAACTTTCTTTGTTAGGATTTGTAGATTTACCTTTATTTAGATAATCTTCAATCCAGGTTTTCTGATATTTGAAACTATAAAAATGCTGCAACAAACATCATTTTTTTTACATTGTTTGCACATTTGTAAAAGTTTTTCTGTAGGGTAGACACCTAGGGGTAAAAATATTGGCTCAAAGGATTGATCATTTAAAATTTTGATAGATAATGCAGAATTTGCAGTCATCTTTTTTTTAAGATTTTATTTATTTATTTGAGAGAGAGAGAGAGAATGAGAGAGCATAGGAGATGGGGGAGGGTCATTTGGAGAAGCAGACTCCCCGCTGAGCAGGGAGCCCGATGCGGGACTTGACCCTGGGACTCCAGGGTCATGACCTGAGCCGAAGGCAGTCGCTTAGCCAACTGAGCCACCGAGGAGCCCTGAAATCATCTGTTTTAATTGTTGCATAATATTCCCATATACGAATGTAATTTTATTTGCTTAATCATTTCTCCAGAATTGGACATTTAAGCTGTCTGAGTGATAAATAATGCTGCATGAATATTCTCATGATGAAATCTCTGTCATTATTGCCTTAAGATTGACTTTTATAAAGGAAATTTGTTGTCATAACATGTGAATATTTTAAAGACTCGTCATTCATATTGCTAAATTGATTTTTCAGAAATGTATCAGCTTACATAACTAGTTTCTGCAAACCTTTGAACTTGAGATCAGGCTGAAATGTTGCTATAAAATGTTATGGCTAGTTCTTAATTTCCTATGCTTAAGGTTAATAATGCTGTGTAAAATAGTAATGTGGACTGTGAAGAGTAGAGGAAACAGGGACCAAAATGTTGCTATAAAATGTTATGGCTAGTTCTTAATTTCCTATGCTTAAGGTTAATAATACTGTGTAAAATAGGGCCAGCATTTGTCCAGAAGATGATGAATACTTTTCAGATCATTCATATATTACTCAAAATTTCATGGAATTCTTATGAAGAATGACCTCTGTTGTCCCTTGGCAGTCACTTCCTATTGCTACAACAGTTGGGGAGTCTGGATATGTATTAATGGGGGTCAAGATAGTTGCCCTGGTATGGGACTGTTGTACAGGAATATGAAATAGAAAATGCTCAGCTACAGAAATATTGTTTCTCTACAGAGAAAAAATGTTAGAAATGATCCCTAAACATGGTCCTCATGTTTGCAACTAAATTCCAAACTCTGGAAGTTATATTTTATTACTTCACATTTTTTTCTTGTCCTTTGGATAAAACAAAGGCAAATGACTTTTGGATCTTTTGAGAGAAATATTTTTAGTTTGGGGTATAAATAAAAAGAGGACTGGATTTCTAACCATCCTAAATCTTGACTTCTTTTTCCTTTTATCTTGAGATCACTCACTTGTCATTTAGTCCCCATTGCTGTGGATGGTTAATTTTATTCAATTTGGGTGTGTAATAGTATTTAATTTCACAGTTAGGTTCTCAGCTCTATGAGCACCGGAATTATTCCTTGTATATCTTTGTATCCCCTGATAGTGCTAAAAAAGGACCTTGACTGTAGTGGGTTCTTCATTCATTCAATATATCCTTGTTAGGCACATATTCTGCACGATACACAGTGCTAGTTCTGGAGATTCTATGAGAAGACATAGTGTTAGTGCTCATCAGATATTCATATGTTTCCTTGTTTTTTCCATCTTCCATTGCATTTGCGTTGCGGCCCTGTGACTAGTTCTGACCAGTGGATTGTGAACATTTAACTGGGCTGAGACACTTAAGAGTTGGTGTGGCACTTCTGTCTCTCTCTTACCCTGATGTGGGAACCTAGGGAGCCAGATATTGAGATAATGACATGAGAAGGTAGAGTCTTAATCTCTGAGTCATTCAGGAAGCAGAAGTCCTCACCATGTACATCAGACGTAGTGTGAGTGAAAAATGAGCTTTTGTTGCTTTAAGCCACTGTGATTTTTTTTTAGTTTTATTTGTTTCTATAGCAAAACCAATTCTGTCTTGAGACACTTCCCTTAAGCAGCTTGTAGTCTATGTGAAATAATGATATGTATGGTTTAACTTTTGATTATGTGGTTGGGAAATAGAGTGACCTATGGACTTTGAGGTTCTCAGTTAAATAAGAATTCAACATGATTAGTTTCTCTGGGTTTTGGACCTACTTTAACTATCTGTGAGTTTGAGAAAAAACACAACCTCCCAGAGCTGTAATTTTCTCATTTGTAAGGGGGGCAGGCCATTTTTCTTGCTCTAACTGCATCTCTGTTTTGTAAGCAGCTGTGAGAGTAGAAGAAACAGGGACCAGAAGGACGTTCATAATCTTTATAAAAAGAGGTACTTTTCTGTGATTTACTGGGTAGGCCCTCACAACACTCACTTGAAGTAGCAGATGGAGGCAGGAAGGGCCATTATCTTCTAACTCAAACATAGCTCTTTCAGTCTGTCTTCAGGGCAGCCATGAAAATTTGTCACAATACATTCTTTACTATCAACAAGGATGCCTTTTCTTCAGAAAGAGAATACTCACAACACTGTCAGACTCCTACTCAACCTTCTGTGCCAGATATTGCATCTTAGGGTAATCTTTTCTTGAACATCTTTCCATTTCCTCACACAAAGAAAGTTATCTACCACCTCCTACATGTTATGTCTACATTCCAGACACACTTTCATTATTTTACTTATTACATGGTATTTTATTGTTGTTTTTTAAACAGCTATTTCTGCTCGACTGGACTGTACATTCCATAAGGAAAGGACTTTCCTGCATTATATCCCCAGGGCCTAAGCTAGTACCTAACATCCTGTTGCCACCCAATAAATACTTCTTAAAATAATTGAATGACAGGCAAGTGAATCCTTCACTATTAATCAAACATTTCCTGGTAAACTTGACTGGAAATGGATACAACAGTGGACTAACAGTAGTAGCACTACTACTCCAGTCGGTTTGCTATTACCATAATCCCCTCCCCACCACCTTTTTCCTTTTAAGAGATGGGCCATTTCTAGGTGACCTACCATGCAGCTGAATTATAGAATCATGTTTTAGCTCTGACTTCTTAGCTTGTTTTGCAAGGGAATTAGGAGATTCAATACATTTGTGTTGCTAAAGAGCTTGAGATCTGCTCAGGAAAGTAACTTTAGAATGCCTAAGTGCTTAGTATCATAATATTTATTGAGAACTGAAGAATAGAAGTCTTAAAATAGTCTTGCTCATTGAGGTATTACTGAAAGCATGTTATACTAAATCCCATTTGTCTTGGATATAGGATTTCTAGAAGATGAATGGAAAGAGGAAATTAGTGGATTTTGGAGTGGATTGTGTAAGAATGAACACTTTCTTTAAAGGGTCCCTTTTCTTTTTTCTTTTTTTTTTTTTAAAGATTTTTATTTATTTATTTGACAGAGAAAGAGACACAGAGAGAGGGAACACAAGCAGGGGGAGTGGGAGAGGGAGAAACAGGCTTCCCGCTGAGCAGGGAGCCCCTTTCGGGACTCGATCCCAGGACCCTGGGATCACGACCTGAGCCGAATATAGACGCTTAATGACTGAGCCACCCAGGCACCCCTAAAGAGTCCCTTTTCTTAAAGTAACAAATGTTAGAAAAAAAATGCCTTTAGCTGCACCTACTCAGGCCTGGTAGTTACAAGTCTAAGAAATGGGCAAATCCCATATGCTGGCAGATGGAGAGTGTGAAAACCTCTGCTTTGAATTCTGTCCTGGGATGGGGCAGAGGAACCACTGAAGGTCATTCCTTACACAGGGTCTCTAAAATTAGGTATGTCATTTATGGATATGTTCATTCTCTGGAAGAAGGAAGGATTCATTCTTATGCTGTGTGGAGTTTGATGGCCTTTGTATTTATGTCAGGTATAGGTTTAAAAAAATGAACAAACATATCTTCAAAGCCAAGGAAAGATTTGGTGGCCAGAGCACTTGCTGGCTGAGGTGGGATATTCACCTTCATTTGGGAGAATTTGGGGACAGCAGTACAGGGAGATGGCTAGAGGGGCAGGAGATTGACTTCACCTGATGGTGCTAAAAAATTCTCTGAAGTGTGTTTCAGACATGTAGTCTAAAATATGTCATTCTCTCCTCCATACAGCCAATGAAAAGGGTAGAGCTGCACTTTTGCTCTTCTTATACCCATTCTTTGCACTACCTTCTGGTTACTCAGTTTTCTCTACAGAAGTTCTCTTGATATTCATTTAAATTTCACTTTACTTCTATAAAAATATATAGTTTTTTTTTGTCCAGTGCCTCCCGAAGACATGCTTTCTCCAATATTAAGAAATGAATACTCAAAAACAGAGAAGCTAGCCCAGTTTTTGTTGTAGGAGAGCACTTGCCACCATCATCATTCACACACTCCCACTCCTATAGACTACCCATTCTGTATAATATTAGCTATAACAATAATAACAGTTATGAAAAGCTTACATAGAGTTTCTCACACTGGGACCATTCAAGGGACTTTCATTGTTACAGTATAGCAGAAGCAAAAATAGCATCTAAGTCTTACAGAGTCAGTTTAGAACTACATCAAAATGATTGTTCAGTAGCCCTCTATGCTTAGCAAGCACTTCTCTTAGAAAGACAGGTTTTGGTGACTGTTAACTCTTCTGATTGTAGGAAGGGAAACTTACCAACCAACAGGAGAGTAGTAGGTAGGACTGGGTGTGGATGCACATAGGTTTCATGGTTGCCGGTCAAGTGTTTCCTGGAGATTCAAGTAGAAAATAAATTAGCTGGGTGACACTGACATTATTCTCTCTAAAGTAGAAGGTGAAGTTTTCTACTGAGAGTGGGCAAAAATGGGGGCTTAAAGAGTGTGGTTAATTACTCAGACTCATCTGTAGGTTTTCACATGTGTCTTCAAATCACAACAAATGTCAACTTCAGGAAATTATAGACCTCAATTTTATTCTCCATCATTATTATGATGCTAAAATCTTCTGGATCTGTGACTTCATCAGACAGTACATATGCTTATGGAATGGTAGAGAACTGGCTGATATTGAGATATCATTTTGAAAGCAACATTAATGTAGCACTGGGATGCATGGGCCCTAATACCACCTGCATTTGGAAAAGTTGTGGATAAAGATCTCCTTGGGCCTCAGTGAATTCTCATTAACTCTGAGAAGGCAGAGAGAAGATAGAAGAGGTTGACACCTCCTGCTGCACCTCTTAGTGCTGCAAATCATTCTTCTTCAACTGCCCCATAAGAATTGGGCAGGGCACCCATTTCTGCATTCTTCATAGAACTTCAGGGATGATTGCATCAGAATAAAACAATTTTTTACCTTTTAATTTTGTTGCATTTTTTTCCCTTGGGAAGATTTACATTGAAAAGACTCTTTGTACATAGCTTATCAATAAGCTCACAATTTTAGCAATTTGTCTGCATTTCTATTCTGAATTTAAATTATTACCCTTTAGAAGCTTTTCATGTCGTGTTAAAAAAAAAAACCTTCTCTTTTTTACAGCCATAAAAAGAGCAGAAGTAGGTATTGCTATTCAGGAAGGAGTGGGTATCATTAGCTCAGCACATCAGAAATCCTCTGAATATAGAAAGATTTCTTCTGAAATGATATAAAAATTAGAGTATTTAGCAAAGAATACTTCATTGTCATAAGCATTTATTACAAAGAAGAATTTGAACCCTTAATTTATTACTTCTCTTTTCTGAAGTGCTAAGCAGGGAAAGTTTAGTGTCAATACTTAAAAAAGTACATTTTCCTTACTAAAGCAATAGCATGGCCTTCTGGGTAATGAGGCAAATTAAAATTTAGGAGGACTGGGTTCTTTCAAACTCAACTATTACTTGCCCTTGATAATGTTGTTTACCCTCTCCAAGCCTCAAGCTCCCCATCTATAAAGTTGGACTCATAATGATCTTGCATTCACACACTCCTTTGAGGATTATAAAGGGAAAGTACTACATAAACCAGGAGCTTTTTATTCTTTATAGTTTTCAACTGAGAATATTATTTAGCTAGGGTTCAGAACAGATCAATGAAGAGGCAGGAAGTAGGATTTTTAAAGAAAGGTTAAGCTAAAAGTTTTGCAGAGAGCAAATATATATATATTATTTAATGTAATCCCATTGACTTTCAATATATGTTTGGAAATGTTTCTGTAGGAAAAACCAAATGGCCCTAACTCATAAGAAGAAATTTCACTTAAGAATCCTGCTACTTAGGGGTGCCTGGGTGGCTCAGTTGGTTAAGTGACTGCCTTCAGCTCAGTTCATGATCTCAGGGTCCTGGGATCAGCCCCACATCGGGCTCCCTGCTCAGTGGGAAGCCTGCTTCTCTTTCTCACTCCCCCTGCTTGTGTTCCCTCTCTCGCTGTCTCTCTCTCTCTGTCAAATAAATAAATAAAATCTTTTTTTAAAAAAAAAAGAATCCTGCTACTTAGCTTTAGGGAATATTTAGCCTTTGTCAAAAATATAGTCTGATTATATTTACAGCTCCTACTCATACTGGTAAGAAGTTAGATGACCATCCTATATGACCAAATGTATATTTAAAAAATACATTGGACACTAATTATTATTTCCTGCATGTCCTCACTATCTCAACTAAAGTTCTGAGTTATGAGATATCTGTAGTTGATTAGTATACATCTTTAGTAAGAGGAAACAAAGGAAGGTGTATTTTCAGAGCAAATGTCTGTTTGTGTTTAGCATAATAATAGACCTCTTTAATATCCCTGGATGGTGGTTCCAGAACTAGACCAAAAGAAGGTTCTGACAATGGCAGTGTTGATCAAACCAGCAAGAGTCCTATTATCTTTGGAGGCAACTGTGACTGCATATCTAAAATAGATCATTGTTTAATAAAATTGACCTAAACCAGATGTGAGCAAGGTGAGAGAGGATTGTTATTTGGAGGAGAATAGATAAACCTAAATAAAAAGACTTTAATAAGACCTCTGGATATGTGATGGTAAATTGCAAACAGATGGTCCAACTGTCTATCTTCTCAACAGTTATGGTAAGGAACAGCACTAGATACTTGGTAGTAAGTAAAAAGCAAACCATCTGTACATACAAAGGAGTTTCTTAAGAAAAGGATAAGCAAAATAAGAACGATAGAATCATAATTTGGGAATTAAAGATCTTTGGGGTAGTAGAAGTACACAAGCCTTTAAATGGGTAAAATATGACAGGAGAAATAATGGCTTGAAGGATAAAGCAAATTATGGGAAAGGTGAAGGGAAAGAAAGAGAATGGGAAACATGTTAGAGTTTATCATTTATGAAAGACTGACAGCACCATGTTGAAGACTTCTGGGATATTTTCGTGTTACTTGGTAATGGAAAAATGATTTTATGTGTATTGTGCAATCATATTTTATAATGAAAACTTGTGGAATTTCCTTTCTAACATTTTGAGGGAGAGGATGTTGAGCTGTATTCTGTCCTCAATGGCTCCAAACATAAATGATTACTTGGCTTGAGGCATTAGGGAATGGTGGAGACCAGTGAAGTGTCAGATGCTGGTTATATTTAGAGGAAAGAGGATAGACTCTCTGACCCCTTCAATTCTAAGTTCTTGCCTATAAGTAAATTTATTTACACCATATTCAGGACAAAATTAAATTTGGTTTCCTTGACTAACAGATCACCTAAGAGAAGCTGGTCTCATGTGAACAAAGGTACTTCAAAACCTAAAAAAGTAACAACTCATTTCCACAATGGCACTTTTCTCTATGAGCATTTGCTGCCGTATTGCTGATTCCAGGCAGCATAAACTTTGTACAGCTGACATTTTCTGACTCAACTCCCGCTATAATTGAAATTACTTTATTAAACAAGCTTGAATCATTTCAATTACTTTGTGGCCTGGAGTGCTGGTGGCATACATGATGACTACATGCTGATTAAATTAGAGCTCATACACCCCAGAAAGATGTGCATACCAGAAAATGGCTTTCTCTTTCTTCAATATAAAAAAGCCCTCTCTAATTCATATTCACTGGCTAGATCCCTTTGGGTTGTATATTAATATTCATAAGATAAACCACATAGCTAAAGCAGAAGATTAAAGTCAAGTCTCTTAATAAAGAAGCAAGAGTAATGACTACAGTAAAATCTCCAAAAATGCCATTATCCCCCTGAAGAGTGAACACTACTACTGTACATGTGTTGAAGCTGAGCAAGAGAACAATAAAAAATGAATTACTGCAGTGATTTGGATTTTAAAATACGCTAGAGAGGAATGAGCAAACACAAACACTTAGACCAGTAGAAAAGAATATAAGGATCAGATGGTTGTATAAAGTACCAGCTTAAGAGTAGAGTGTACAGTTCACCTTATTTTGATATGAGAGTAGATGTGTGCTCTAGGAGATAGCACTAAAAATTATTTTTCCTTTAAGTAAACTATATGATTTTCTCTTGGATTCAGTACTGAATTCTGAGGGCTGAGGTAAACTAAATCACTAACCGTAGAGCTGCCCAGTTAATTCTTTCTAGTTTATCTACTACTATCCTTTTGCTCTCCTTTGACTGTTTGTGTTGATCTCTTCTTGGTAAGATGAAGAAATTATACTTGCATAGATACTGCCTTCCCTTGTTCCCTCCTTTTCTTCCTTCCTTAGATATTTACTGAGTGCCCATTTTGAGCTGGATACTTTCTTAGGAGCTGGGGATCCAGCAATTGGCAGACAAAGCTTCTGCCCTCAGGAAACGTATAAGCGGGGAAACAATAAACATTGAAACCAGTTATAAATAATAATTTCAGAGAGTGAGAAGTGCTGTGAGAAAAACAAAACTGGGTATTTGCATATTGGGGTGATATGGGTATTAGGGGTGACTTGTTTGTTTTTGATCAGAGTTGCTTTTTTAGTTGGGGATACTAGGGAAAACCTCTTTGGGGAGGGGGCATTTGAGAAGAGAATATTTGCATATAAATGCCATTATAATAATAAAATTTTATTTTTGTATCATTCATTAGAGTTTATAGGCCACTTTCAAATAAAAAATATTATTTAATGGTCATATCAATCTTGTGATATCAGAATTAGGACCTCAGTTTTCTAAAAGAAGCTAAGAAACTTAAGTGATTTGTCCCAAATTTATATAACCAATGTGTGGCAGGACTTAGGTCCATGGCTTACATTACAAAGATAATTTTACTATGACAGAGAAAATTATGGGATTTAAATAAAACCTAAAATCCTACTACCACAAAAATATTATTTTTGCATAACTCCTTTCCATCTGTATGTGTATGTAGGTAAGTGTGTGTGTGTCTGCATGCATGCAAGAACGTGTATAGTGATTCAAAAAGAACTGAACTCTTTCAAAAATTTACCATTCAGTAACTAGGTTATACATTTACATTTGGTCAAAATCAATTTATGTAGGAATCATGACAGTCATTTCTATAATTTGCAAGTATGAAGACGTGCCTCTCATGTTACAAGGCATATATTAATCTTATAGTCTAGGTCATCCCAAACACTTTTTAGCTTATCCTAGTTAGAGGGTAAAATGGCAGCCTCAGTGCAGTCCTTTATTTCCTCATGGCTACAAAACGAGGTTCTTGACATAATCTACATGCAAACCGCATGTTTCTATAATCTGGTTGATTGAGTAATATAATTTAAAAAAATGTCCAATTCTTTTTGAATTACAATCAGTTTCTCCCTTTGTGTATTTTTAATTAACTGTACATGCCATAATTTGCTAAGTGGTTCAATTGTTGAATGCAGGTTTTCTTGCCCTAAACTGTTAGTACAATTTCCATTTATTAAAACAATCCCCTCACTTCAAAAAGCTCATCCTGCTTCTGCCAGAGCTTGAAGGAGTTGCATCTTCATTTTTTTGTTTCTTTGAAGGAAGCTTTATTATAAGGACCTGTGCCAGGAAGAGGGAACAGCATACACCAAAGCCTGGAGACTGGTACTTAGAGAGGGGAGGAGGAGGGTGACAAAGATGAAGACTGAGTAGCATGCAGAGAGAGGCCCTATCTGGAGGGGCATTGACGCCATGCCAAGAGTGTGCACTTTCTCAGGATGATGGGGAGTCATGGAGAGGTTTTAAGCGGGGAATGGACAAATTTACTTAGTTCCTTTGATTATTTTTCAAGTGTCATTGTTTTTTTAAACTTTCTATAAATTTCATGAGAAACTGGCTGTATTTATTATGTGGGACGGTGTTTTTGTTCTCAGTCCTTGAAGCATATTAATAGACATAACCAAAATACTTTTTTCCTTCTGAGCATAGTTTCTGTTGCTACTGGAGGAATTTGATAAGCTCTGAAAAAATATATATTCATATTTTCAAATGGACTTCTCAACTAAAGACTTTGGTGCATCCATGTTCATGTGTTTGGGAATGTTCATTCCATCATCTAGACAGCTCCATTTCTCCTTTTTATTTTCTTATCTCCTTCTTGGAAAGAAGCAATTAAATTCAGTGCTGTATCAAAATTAGAAAGTAGCAAAAATATCCCTGGTATTATCATTTGGGTTCACACTGTTTTAAACCATAGTCTTGAAGAAGATTGAAAAATTGGATTTTGGGATTGAATACTGACTGACTCACCAGTAGTTACCTTCCTGTGGAGATGAGTATTTTCTTCTGTGTGAAGAAAAAAATGACTTACAAGCTATATTTGACTGAGGATGAGAGCTCCTAAAATGGCTTTACTACATAATAATAGCTATAATGTATTGTTTCTCTCTCTCTCTCTTTCTCTCTCCCACACACACACATAAAAACGTAATTTGCAAAACAACTCTATAGAGTAGGTATTATCTCCATTCCAAAGTGAGGAAACCAAGGAGTAGGGAAGTTAAGAATCTTGTTCCTGGTCACACACAAGAGGTAGAACCTGGCTTTGAACTAGGTTCTGACTTGTGAGATGCTGCTTCTAACCATGTCGTTCAGGCCCTCCCATTTCAGCAAGCCAACTTTAGGCAAAGTAACCTCTGT
Organism: Zalophus californianus; assembly: GCF_009762305.2. Taxonomy (NCBI): domain Eukaryota; kingdom Metazoa; phylum Chordata; class Mammalia; order Carnivora; family Otariidae; genus Zalophus; species Zalophus californianus. The sequence goes on from NC_045596.1 coordinate 45,426,486, forward strand.
GGATCTCAGTTTTCTATAAATTATAGAAGTTGGACTAGATAAAGAGGTTGGGCTAAATTATCTCTAAACTTTGTAGCTCAGACATTCCATAAGTGGCCTTCTTCTAGGACATTGCTAATTATGAGCAATAGTATTATTTAGGTAAAGTCATTACTTTATATTTGGTTTTCAGAAACCATTTTATTTATAGGAAGCAATAAGGAATCAAGGCTGCTGATAGTCCAACAGTGAATGATGAGGATAGGAGTTTTAACAAGTGCAGGCATGGGAGCTTGAGGTATCTGGATGTCAGTCCCGGCTCTGACCGACACTAGCCAAGTCACATAACATTTCTGAACTCCTTATCTGTATAACTGTGATGATGATACCTAACTTGTAGAGTTGTATGAAAATTAGAGGTAATGTTTGTTTTTAGGTTATCATTGATGTTCAGTAAATATTATCATCTACATCACTGTCCTTATCAGAAGCCACAACATTAATGATAGAAAAGGGAGAACTTGCTATGATTTCCTTTGATATCTACTAAAAAAAGGGTCTGAATTAAAGAATTGGTTCATACTCAAAACTCTGGGTTAGAGCTGAGTGGATAGAGGATACATTGAATATAATATTTATTCATTCAACAAATATTAATTGAACACCTACTTTATAGCTATGTGGCTATTTTATTATTTTATTTAGAGAGGGAGAGAGGGAGAAAGAGAGTGCAGGGGAGGAGTAAGGGGAGAGGAAGAGATAGAATCTTAAGCAGGCTCCACACCCTGTGCAGAGCCCAACATGGGACTTGATCTCACAGCCCGGGATCATGACCTGAGCTAAAATCAAGAATTGGATGCTTAACCAACTGAGCCACCCAGGCGCCCCTGCTGCATTGCTTTTTAAACCATGGATTTAACAATAAGCAAAACAGTTCCTATGCTCACAGAACAAGATTTAAGTGGGCATGACAGAAATAAATACAAGCTAAGTCTGTAGTGATTAAGGCAATGATGAAGAATAAAGCAGGGTAAGTGGAGAGAGTATAAGTTTCTGTGTAAGGAACTTTGTTTTATATATACAGTCATGAGGGGTGAACTCTCTCATTAGGTGACATTTGAGGAAAGACCTAAAGGGAGTGAAGGAGCAAATGATGGAGACATCTGAGGAACATTCCAGGCAAAGGGAACAGCATGTGCTAAGACTCTGCGGTGGAAATGTACTTCAGTGCTTAAAGAAGAGTAAGGAAGCCAGTGTGTCTAGAGCGGAGTGCAGAGAGCAGAATGAAGAGATGATAGAGTGATGGCAAGAGCCCGTCACCATTATTTCTATCATTACAATTTACAAAAATCCAAATTGTGGGGAGAGGAGTAAAATGTAAGGCAAGGAGTTTGTAGATGGACCAGAGCCCTAGATATGAGCTCCCTCTGCTTACTACCTGCTCTGAGATTTGGGGCAGGACCCTTAGGTTTCTGAGCCTCAGAGTCCTTTGCTATAAATGATCATAATACCTGTCCTATTGACTTTACAGATTACTGTGAAGAGCAGATGAAAATGCTTGGAAAAAGATGAAGTAGGTGCTTCTTTGCTGGGGTACCTGGCCAGGCTTCAGATGTGTTTAGGAACTTCCTGAAATTGAATGTGAAATTTGCCTTTATTATTTTCTCCCTAGATTCTGAAAGGTTTGTCATCAGATTCTCAAAGGGTTTTGTGACAATGTTGCTGGAAAACAATTAACATCAGAGACAGTAGAGTTGGAATTATTTGCTCTGACCGGGTGTGGTATGCCTAAATCACAATAATGTTTTCTGTGCTCAAATGAGGATTAGAAATAGCCCTGTGTATAGTAGCAGTTCTCAGAGTTGAGCATGCATCAGGATCACCTGGAGTATTTGTTGGTCCTCATCCCCAGGGATTTCTGATTCAGTAGGTCTGAGGTAGAAACTGTGAATCTGCATTTTTTTTCATTTTGGCATTTAATTTATTTACATGGCATCTTTTATCACCTGTGTCATTAAAGAAAGGTTATCACACACACAGAAGTATAGTTGACAACAATGTTACATTAGTTTCAGGTGTACAACATTGTGATTTGACAGGTTTATACGTTATGCTACACTCACAATCTGCATTTCTAATAAGTCCCCAGGTGATGCTGCTTCAGCTGGTCTGGGGTCCACGTTTTAAGAGTCACTAGCATACAGTACAGGTAAGCTCTAGATATTTAGTAGGCAGGTTATTGGAAAAGCTGCTGATGTCCCTGAGTAGATAACAGTAATGGCCTCTCCTTCAGACTTCTCTGTTGAAAAGGAAAATAAGTCTCTTTATATTTTGGTCAGTGTGTATGAATTCATTACTAGAGCTGTCTTCTTTCTTGAGCAGCATGCCACAGCTCAACAACTCTTAACATCTTTTTGGGGGGCCAAAATGGTGTAATATTCCATCTGACAATATGCCTGCTATTTCCCTGCTAATCTCACAGAGTGACAGAGTAAGAGCCTTGCTGTCTCAAGCCCAGGAACTGGCAATGGCTGCAGTGTGGGCTGAATGGGCCCTTTAATTGAGGAAGTCACGGGGTTCTCTATAAAGCCTTTCCAAGAATTTGAAAATACATTTTCTTTTGAAAGAGAAGGAAAGAGGCTTTTGGAAATAAGTACTTTTTGAAGATGTTTACATCAGTGGTGAATAGGGAGGAATTGAATTGTAAGTACCATTTGTAGCTTGGATTCTGTATTTTTTATTGTGGAACATGGTCCAAAGCCACCTGCCCTATTCCTTCTTTGGGAGAATGATGCACACACATTTTACATGGTGGTCCTGGACAGCAACAAATAACACTGGTGAATAGCATTGAAATACAAGTGCTATCTAGCAGCACCCAGGATGAGAAACACTTGGGCAAAATGTCACTGCAAAGCAGGAGAAGAACGTATTTTAAACATGCTGAAAATGTGCTCTATGATAGAGTTAAATTTGGCTAATTTCATTTGTCCTTACAAATGCCATTTTTTCAAAATCTTACTTCATTGCTATTTTAATTTTTTCTGTCCTGCCTTCATCTTCATTTTCTCTTTGCCCTTAATCCTTTAATACATTCTTCTGATCTTTCCTTGACTGTTCGAATACTTAATGTTTGGAGAAACTCTTTTTCAATCAGATCTGGTACCTGTCAAAGAACAGTAAATAAGCATAGTATTATAGATTCAATTTTAAAAAGGGTATTTAAGTCACATCAGTGTGAGCCATATTAATATCTGAGATACTAAGGGACCTTCACAGCCCTGGAACTTGGAGGAGACTGAAATGTCTTAATCCTTGAAATGTGGAAGAGGAAGAAAGAGAGAACACCTTCACTTTTACACAGGCGGAACTTGTTTGTCCAAGGACATGCAGACTCTTAGAAACACAAAGCAGAAAGAACTGATGGGCCGTTTGCTGGTTGGGGGGCAATTTCGTGTTTGCCTGTACAGATTTCTTCAGTACCCCCAACAACTGTCCCCTTCAAAATCAAATGGGACTTACTCTCAAGCACATGCAAACTATTTTTAAACAAGCCAGAGCTAGGGCATTAAAAATGGGGAATAGCTGCAAATCCCAGAAAAATAGCGTATGGGTAAAACTGCAGATATTTATGCAGTAGTTTTGGTTCCGAACATCCCCATTTGTCAAGGCATTTGAATATTTTTGGTTTACAAAATACTTCCACTTGTTTTTTTAATGTTAGAAGTGTCTACATTTTTATAACTCCTACTAAGGTATCTTATGTTCATTACTGTCTCCATAAAAGCTAGTGATTTGGTGGCAGTGGTGCACTTTATGAGCTGTCATGGGATATGCTACATATTATGTTAAGGTGAGGAGGGAGAAGATGACAAACAAATCATAAAGTTGTTCGTTTTCCTAGACAATTTTACATCTGTTTTCCTCATTTTTTTAACGTTTTAAATGATCTATATGTTTGGCAAAGTAAGATGTTTGTGTTGCTTCTTCATATTTGGTGCTATTAAGGATTGTGTTCTTGTCAAAACATACATTTCATAGTTTTTTTTTTTTTTAACCAAACAGTGAAGAGGAGATTTTGATGCTCATTTTGGTTATGCCGTTAACAAAGTCAGTCATTTCTGAGTCTCTTTCTCTGTTACAAAGGGATAACAATGGCAAGTTCTGCAGGTCCAGATATAATATGGACTCCCAAGATATAGGAGAATGGGACAAAGTTATTTGTATTTACCATATTGCCTATGTGGTATTTGAGTTACTACTGGAGTATAGTCCTCATTATAAATTAATACATTGATACTTTAGTTTGTCAATCCATTTATGGAAGTTTGTTTAATGCAGTGTAATCCTACTTAGACCTGACTGCTTTTGCAGTAATTTGGTACAAAGATAAAGGTACATTGTATGTAAAGCTGAATCTAAAGGCAGATTTAATTGTGTAAGTATTCTGAACTTTTGCACATTAATGATCACCATAATCAAAATTAAAAGAAAAATGATACATTGGGATAAAATGTTTATAATGAATATGATGGCTAAATGATTAATGGCCTCAGTATATAAAGAGGTTTTAAAAATTGGTAAGAAAAACTTAAATCACAATAGAAAAAAGAACAAAGGCCATGAACAGGCAATTCATAAAAGAAGAAAATTAATGGCCAATAAGAATAAAAAAGTCAAATTTCATTCGTAATCAAAGAAATATGAGCTAAAATCAAACACCATTCCTCTTGATCAAATTGGCAAAGATCTAAAAAGATAATATTTAATTCCTAATCATTTACTCAGTACAAATGGCTGCCCTTGCACCCTTAGGGTGGCCCTGAGTTTTTAGTATGCACCATTGTAGCACACTGTCATTTCCTTCCTGGGCACTGTAACAATGGGGATTGAATCCCAGCTTTGGATTCAGGCACTTCCAGGTTAGATTCCCAGTGCTCCTACTTACGTTTGACCTTGAAGAGGCTGCCAGTTTCTTAAACCTTCTGAGCTTCTGTAAAATGTGGATAATGCCTAATTTGCAAAGTTTTTGTGAAGAGGCAGTGAAACTAGTAATGTTTCTAGAAAAAAAGTAGCACTTAATCAGTGGTGGCTATTCTGTCATTTTAGACTATTTTCTATAGTTTTAAACACAAAATTTCAAAATTTGTGTTTTGTAATGTAAAAGACTTGACCCTTCAGAATACATGTTAGATGCAAATATTAGGCAGGAACTGCCTCATCAGTAAATCCCAGGATAATGAATGGTGTGACTCTGGGTATCACTTGCTTCTATATAACAGGGACGTTTTTTTAAGTATTTGAACCTAAACTTGGAACTTTTTTCTTTCCACCAAAATCCATACTGGATTTTGCAGCATGGAACATAAAGTTTATTCAGAACAGAGTGGGACACAAAAAGACATCATACAAAAAGAGAAAAACTATTCATTCCCTGGGTAACAGGCCTGTTCCCTAGAGGGAATTTTACTGAGTACCCACAGGAGAAGAATCCAATCTGTTACATAGATATCTGCAGTAGGAAGTCAGGAATGAGTCTCTCTAGGGGTAGGGAGCTGCAGCTGATGAAGCTACTGTATTTAAAATGTGAACACTGAACAATTGAGGACAGAGAGACAGAGAAAGGTTCTGATACTGATAAGCAGCCTATGCGTGTGGTCATGGAAGAGCGTGGAGCACAGAACAAGAAAACTCCGGCAAGACCAAGTCAGAAGAGCAACTGGCAACTTCTGCCAGGAAGAGGTTTCTTTAATTGTACAGTGGTTAGCAATTGGAACTAACAATTAATAAGACATGTATGGTTTATTCTGTATGTGTGTACCCCTCATATCTGCCAGTTTCATATCTATTCTGCCTGGGAAATAACAAGACTTTAGGTCTCCTTCATCCAAAATGCATCTTTTCCCTTATTTGGGGGCATTTTTACAGAATGTCAGTGAGGTGATTAAAGGCGCTAGCTAGCATTAACTTCTGTCCATCAGCTTCTTCTCCAGTGCTGGCTCTCACCAGTCTATACCTGCTGCCCTCTTTGGAGAGGCACTTCTTGTGGCACTGACGTCATGAGAATCCAGTGTCTACATGGAGGGTAACATCTCTGGGGCACCAGAATTAAGCCAGCTCCCAGCAGAAGCTGAGCAAAGGACCTCCTCATCTCAGCCATACTCATCCAGGACCCTGAGTTGATCTACCTGTGCCCAGGCGACAAGGCGACCTGTCCAGTGGACCACAATGGACAATGCCCAGTTCTGGTCAAAGCATCTTCCTTTATCTTCCTTTATGGTTTTCTCACTCCATCAAAATGTCCTCTCTCCTCTCCCAAGTATAACCATTTCCCTCTCCCCTTCTCATCCCAAAGTGGCCCTGCAGGAGTCCAGTGATCCTGTGAGTGGGAATGTGGTCTACAGCTCGGATGCTTACCTCGCTAGTTCTAAGCCTACTTAAGTTAACTCTTAAAAGGGTCTTCATTCACTCCACTGTGTAAAAAGCAGTCATCCTCAATGTCTGTTTATCCTTATAAAGATTTCAGGAAAAGAATCTGAATCCAGATGGAACAAACTGAATAAATTTGAAATTAAAAGGAACATTGTACTTTCTGGAGTTGGCTAACCAGTTTGGCAGGTCCCTACCCCTTCCAGCAGGGGCTGAGCAAAGCTTGTTTTGGCCTGGGTGTGCCTCACATTCTCTATGCTTCTGAATAGGTTATGCTTTTGATGTTCCGTTTTATCAGCTTACAATTTTCCTCAGAAAACAGCAAGCAATTTCTCATTTCCTTCCTCCTTTGATGTATGATCTTTCAAATATTCATAGATGTTTTCCCTGCCTTTTTTGTTGTGAACCTGGGGTATTTATCTTCAGTCCTTCAGTCACATCAGTTTTGCTATTCTGAGTTCTTACCCAAATGTATGGCAGCTGGAGGTTTCTAGAGTCTGGTTCCCAGAGTGGAATAAGAAAGCAAAAGATTTTGGGCAAATGGCCTTAGGCCTTGTAGCCATAAGCAATGATGATATACTCCTGCCTGGACTGGACCCTGTGTCCTTTCTCTGAGGTGGAACCTCAGTTCAGGTTTTCCTGTTCTTCCTACTCCAGAGGGAGCACAACTGTGGCACCCAAGGGAAGGGAACCAATATTTTGTTTTTTTTTCTTGGGTGGAGTGAAAATATTAAATTTAGGAAGCCCTGTGTTCTCTTCTGAGTAGAGTGGGGTTCAGGTGCAGGTGTCACAGGAGTGAGAGAACAGAGATGCCAGGAACTAGCTCCATAGCCTTGGGTAAGTGACTTAAGGTCTCTAAGCTCAGTTCTCCTAACTGTAGAAAGCTGACAATTTTGAGGATAATTGAGATGTTTGAACAAGGCTCTGACCATTTGGAGCATACAGTAGGCTTGAAATAACAAAGAGGGAATGCTGCTATTATTATGCATCTTGGAACTAGAGAAACTTAGTATTATATTCTACCTCTGTTACTCTCTAGCCGTGTCACCTTCTGTCAAGGGTCAGCAAGCTTTCCGTAAAAGGCCAGATAGTAAATATTTTATACTTTACATGCCACATAGTCTCTGTGGCAACTATTTGACTGCCATTATAGTGAAAGCAGCTGTAGTCTATATAGAAACAAATGGACATGATTGTGTCTAATAAAACTTTATTTGTACACTTGAAATTTGAATAGCATGGAATTTTACATGTCACAAACTGTTATTCTTCTTTTGACTTTTTTCAATCATTCAAAAATATGAAAAGCATTTTTAACTTGAAGGTCACACAAAAAGAGGTGGTGAGTGGATTTGGCCTATGGGCCAGAATTTGCTGTTCCTTACCTTAGGTCAGTACTACATTTCTATAACTTTTAGTTTCTTTTCCCATGAATTGTGTTGGTGTGTATTTCAAAGAGGCAAAGTGCTTGACATATAATAGGTGCTTAGTAAATTGTAGTTGTTATAATAATAATATTAGAAAGTGGGGACTTACATGCTGTTATGGTCTATAGTTCTAGTTTAATGTGGTTACAATTAAGGAAAAAGGCTTTTTTTTGGTTTTGATTTACCTTTCCCTGATGATGAGTGATGTTGAGCATCTTTTCATGTGTCTGTGGCCCACCTGTATGTCTTCTTTGGAGAAATGTCTGTTTGTGTCTTCTGCCTATTTTTAATTGCATTATTTGTTTCCTGGGTGTTGAGTCGTGTAAATTCTTTATATATTTTGGATACCTACTCTTTTTCAGATGGGTTGTTTGTAAATATCTTCTCCCAATAAGTAAGACGTCTTTTAGTTTTCTTGGTTGATTCCTTCGCTGTGCCGAAGCTTTCTATTTTGAGGCAGTCCCAAGAATTTATTTTTCCTTTTGTTTCCCTTGCCTCAGGAGACCTATCTAGAAACATGTTGTTATGGCTGATGTCAGAGAAATTATTGCCTGTGCTCTCTTCTAGGATTCTCACGGTTTCAGGTCTCTTAATGCATTTTGAGTTTGTTTTTGTGTATTCTGTAAGAAAGTGGTCCAGTGTGATTCTTTTGCATGTAGCTGCCCAGTGTTCCCAACACCATTTGTTAAAAAGACTGTCTTTTCCCCATTGCATGTTCTTTCCTCCTTTGTCAAAGATTAATTGACCATATAATTTATGGTCAATATGGGTTTATTTCTGGGCTTTCTGTTCTGTTCCATTGACCTATGTGTCTGTTTTTGTGCCAGTACCGTACTGCTTTGATTACTACAGCTTTGTAGTATAACTTGAAGTTATACTTGTGATGCCTCCAGTTTTGTTTTTCTTCTTCAAGATGGCTTTGGCTATTCGGAGTCTTTTGTGATTCCATATAAATTTTAGGATTGTTTGTTCTAGTTCTGTGAATAATGCTGTTGGCATTTTGACAGGGATGGCATTGGATGTGTAGACTGCTTTGGTAGTTTAGACATTTTAACAATATTTGTTCTTCCAAAAAGGCATGGAATGTCTTTCCATTTCTTTGTGTCTTCTCCCATTTCTTTCACCGGTGCTGTACAGTTTTCAGAGTACAGGGTTTTCACCTCTTTGGTAAGTTTATTCCTAGGTACTTTATTATTTTTGGCGCTATTGTCAGTGGGACGGTTTTCTTCATTTCTCTTTCTTTTGCTTCATTATTAGTGTATAGAAATGCAACAGATTTCTGGACATTGATTTTGTCTCTTGTGACCTTAATGAATTCATTTATCAGTTGTAGTAGTTTTTTAGTGGAGTCCTTAGGGTTTTCTATATAAAATATCCTGTCATCTGCTAATAGTGAAAGTTTTACTTCTTCCTTACCAATTTGGATGCTTATACTCCTTTCTCTTGTCTGATTGCTGTGGCTGGAACTTCCAATACTATATTGAATAAAGTGGTGAGAGTGGACATCCTTGTCTTGTTCCTGACCTTAGGGGAAAAGCTCTCAGTCTTTCACCATCGAGTATGATGTGAGCTGTGTGTTTTTCATATAAAGCCTTTATTATGTTGAGGTATGTTCCCTCTAAACCTAATTTGTTGATGGTTTTTATCATGAGTGGATATTATACTTTGTCAAATGCTTTTTCTACATCTTTTGAAATGATCATATGGTTTTTATCCTTTCTCTTATTGAGGTGATGTATCACGTTGATTGATTTGCTGATATTGAACCACCCTTCCATCCCAGGAATAAATCCCACCTGATCCTGGTGAATACTTTTTTTAATGTATTATTGGATTCAGTTTGCTAAAATTTTATTGAGGATTTTTTGCAACTATGTTCATTGGAGATATTGCCCTGTAGTTCCCCCTTTATTTTTGCTGTGTCTTTATGTGGTTTTAGAATCAGGGTAATGCTGGCCTCTCAAATGAATTAGGAAGTTTTCTTTCTTCTTCTGTTTTTTGGAAAAGTTTGAGAAGGATAGGTATTAACTCTTCTGGAAATGTTTGGTAGAATTCACCTGTGAAGCTGTGTGGTCTTAGACTTTTGTTTGTTGGGAGTTTTGGGATTACTGATTCGATTTCATTGCTGGTAATTGGTCTGTTCAAATTTTCTATTCTTCCTGCTTCAGTTTTGGTAAGTTATATGTTGCTAGAAATTTATTCCAGGTTGTCTGGTTTGTTGGCATATACTTTTTCATAATGTTCTCTTACAGTCCTTTGTATTTCTGAAGTATCATTTGTTATTTCTCCTTTCTTGTTTCTGATTTTGTTTATTTGAGTCCTCTCTCTCTTCTTTTGATAAGTCTGGCTAGAGGTTTATTAATTTTGATGATCTCTTCAGAGAACCAGCTTCTAGTTTCATTGATCTATTGTTTTTTTTTAGTTTTGTTATCATTTATTTCTACTCTTTAGGATTTCTTTCTTTCTGCTGGATTTGAGTTTTGTTTGTTCTACTTTTTCTAGCTCCTTCAGGCGTAAGGTTAGGTTGTTTATTTGAGATTTTTCCTGCTTCTTGGGGTAGTAGGCCTGTATTGCTATAAACTTCCCTCTTAGGACCGATTTTGCTGCATGTGCAAGATTTTTGGATCACTGTGTTTTCATTTTTATTTTTTCCATGTATTTTTTGATTTCCCCTTTGATTTCTTGATGGACTAATTCATCGTTTAGTAGCATGTTGTTTAACCTCCGTATACTTGTGCTCTTTCCAGATTTTTTCTTATGGTCGATTTCTAGTTTCATTGTGTTATGGCCAGAGAAGACGCATGGTATAACTTTGATCTTTTTGAAATTGTTGAGACTTGTTTTGTGACCTAATATGTGATCTGTTCTGGAGACTGTTCCACGGGCACTTGAAAAGAATGTGCATTCTGCTGTTTTAGGATGGAATGTTCTGAATGTCTGTTCAATCCAACTGATCCAGTGTGTCATTCAAAGCTTCTGTGTCCTTGCTGATTTTCAGTTTAGATGATCTGGCCACTGACATAAGTCAGGTGTAAAAAGTCCCCGATTGTATTACTATGGATTAGTCCCTTGATGTTTGTTATCAGCTGCTTTTTGTATTTGGGTGCTCCCATGTTGGGTGCATAAATATTTACAATTGTTATGTCTTCTTGGAATGTCCGCTTAGTGATTATGTAGCGTCCTTCTTTGTCTCTTGTTACAGTCTTCATTTCACCGTTTTAAAGTTGACTTTGTCTGACAGAAGTATTGCTACCCTGGCTTTCTTTTCACATCCATTTGCATGACAACTATTTCTCCATCCTGTCACTTTCAATCTGCATGTGTCTTTAGGTCTGAAGTGAGTCCCTTGGAGGCAGCATATAGATGGGTCTTGTTTTTTTTTTTAACCCATTCCATCACCTTCTGTCTTCTGATGGGAGCATTTCGTCCATTTACATTCAAGTAATTATGGATAGGTATGTATTTATTGCCATTTTGTTATTTGTCTTGTGTTTGTTTTTGTGGTTCTTCTTTGTTCCTTTCTTCCCTTCCTCTCTTCTCTCACCATAAGTTGGCTTTCTTTAGTGATATACTTGGATTCCTTTCTCTTTGTTTTTTGCAAATTTATTACTGGGTTTTGATTTGTGGTTACCATTAGGTTTGTATGTAACATCTTCTGCCTGTAGCAGTCTATCTGAAGTTGATGGTTGCTTAAGTTTGAACTCATTCTTGACTCCTCTCTTCCCCCTGTTTTAGGTATATGGTGTCATACTTTACTTCCTTTTGCTTAGTGAGTCCCTTGAGTCATATTTACTGAAATTATTACTGCTTTTGAGCAGTAATAACAAAATACTTTTGTTATTTTACTTATGGTTTTCCCTTTCTACTCACAAAGTCCCCTTTAACATTTCTTGTAGGGCTGGTTTAATGGTCATGAACTCCTTTAACTTTTGTTTGTCTGGGAAACTCTATCTCTCCTTCTATTCTGAATGATAGCCTTGCTGGCTCGAGTACTCTATCCAGTTTTTTCCCTTTTGACACTTCGTTTTGTTTTTAAAGATTTATTTATTTATTTTTAGGGAGAGAGTGAGAGAGCAGGCAAGTGGGTAGAGGGGCAGGGGGAGAGAGAGAGAGAATCTCCAGCAAACTCTCCACTGAGTGTGGAGCCTGATGCAGGGCTTGATCCCACTACCCTGAGATCATGACCTGAGCTGAAACCAAGAGTCAGGTGCTCAACCTACTGAGCCACACAGGCACCCCTCTGCTCTTTGAATATATCATGTCACTCTTTTCTGGCCTGCAAAGTTTCTTTGAAAAATGTGCTGGTAGGCTTATGGGTTTTCCCTTGTATGTAACTGTTTTCTTTTCTTCTAGTTCTTTTAGGATTCATTGTTTATCACTGCTTTTTGCCATTTTAATCACTTAATTACTTAAGTCTATACTTAATTACTATGTATTTTTTTTGAACATCCTGGATCTGAATTTATGTTTTCTTCCCCAAATTTGAGAAGTTTTTAGCCTTTATTTCTTCAAATAAATTTTCTGTCCCCTTTGCTCTCTCTTCTTTTGGGATTCCTATAATGCGAATGTTATTATACTTGTTGGAGTTACTGAGTCTCCTAAATCTATTCTCATTTTCTATAATGTTTTTCCTCTCATCTACTCAGCTTGTTTACTTTCTATTACTCTGTCCTAGAGGCCATTGATTTGTTCTTTTGCTTCTTCTAACCTACTCTTTATTCTATCTAGTATTTTAATTTCAATTATTTTATTCTTCATCTCTGATTGGTCCTTTTTTGTTTTTACCTCTTTGTTAAGGGTCTCACTGATGTCTTCCACTTTTTTCTCAAGTCCAATGAGTATCTTTATGGTCATTACTTTAAATTCTCTATCAGCCATATTGCCTATCTCTCTTTCATTAGGTCTCTTGTTATGCTTTTGTCCTGTTTCTCTAATTTTTGACATATGCCTTTTTTTTTCTCATTTTGTCTGTCTCTCTGCATCTGTTTTTGTGTGTTAGGAAAGTCAGCTACCTCAGTTGCTTTTAAAAATATGGAATGCTTTATGTACTTTTGTGTCATCCTTGGGCATGGGCCATACTAATCTTCTCTATATGGTTCCAGTTTTTTAGTATATATGATGCCAAAGTGAGTACTTTAGTTCCTTTTTTGAAGTTACCTTATCAAACAGGGTATTTGAATGAAACCCAGTTTCATAAGCTCCCCATTCACTGTATAATAAAGATTTTCTCTGCTCTTTTTCCTGGGTTCGTATGAGGGAGCTTCTAAATCCTTGGAATTTCCCAAGGGACAGGAGTATCTTTGTTATTCAATATGGGACCCCAGCATTATCTCTGAGCTTATGCTAATTCCTGGTGGGGCCCTAGATGTCAACATGGGGACTGGCCAAGTTGGAAAAACAACTGTATGATTAGAGGGTTGAGGCTTTGATTCAGGTGATATTAACCTGACCTCCTGACCTTTGGGGAAAGGAGAGGAGCTGGAGATTAAGGTCTGTCATGCGGTCAATGATTATATACACCAAGGTTTAGTTGAGCACTGGTTGGTAATCATACATTGATATGCTGGAAGGATGACAGGTCCTAAAGACATAGAAGCTTTGTGTTCGTGACCCTCTTAGATCTTGATCTCTTCATTTCTGTGTTCCTGTCTTGTGTTCTTTGTAATACAACTTTAACCATAAGTATAGCACTTTCCTAAGTTCTGTGGATTATTCTAGTGAATTTCTATTACTCTGTCCTAGAGGCCATTGATTTGTAGCTCCAAGTCATTTATAGAACAGCACTTATTTTCATATCTGACTTGATTCCTTGTGTATGCATTTCCCTTGGCCAGACTTTAGAGGGGCAGAGGGGCAGCATGGGATTTAGGCAGGAAAGTTTCCTCAGTCCCTTGATTCAGAGCTCTACAAATATGACTTCTGATTTTTATTGTAATGTTGCAGACTAAGGATTATTTTATTATCCCACTTTACAGATAAGGAGGGTGATGCTCAGAGATATTGGGGAAAAACATCGTAGTTAAAATTCAAGGCTCTTCCTGCATATCAGAGAGATGCCCTAAAACTTCCAATTGCATGAACTGTTACATTACTACTTATATATTGTCTTTCTTAACTCATAGTAATAATAATAATAATAAAATAACTAGCATATGTATTATTTACTATATGCTAAGAATTGTTCTAAGTTAGTGTGTGTGTATGTGTATGTATGCGTGTCTGGATCTAGTTGGGCTGCTATAACAAAATTCCACAGACTTTGTGGCTTATAGACAACAGAAATTTACTTTCCACCATTCTCGAGGTTGGGAAGTCCAAGATCAAGGCATAGGAAGATTCAGTGTCTGGTGAGGGCCCACTTTTGTCAAGGGAGCTCTCTGACACCTCTTTTATAAAGACACTAGTTCCATTCATAAGGGTTCCATCCTCATGACCTGATCACCTTCTAAGAGCCATGCCTCTTTATCATCACAAGTAGTGAAATCTGTATCTGAATCCAAGTAGGTTGACTGTGGAGTTCATATTCTTAGTCACTGATATATACTACTCCTTAGAAAAATTGTGACGGCAGCTAATATACTGGGAGCAGTCACTGTGTGCCAGGCATAACATATGCCTGTGTTAATGTATCTAATTTTCACAGCCATCCTGTACTAGAGCCTATTATTAACCCATTTTGTAGATGATGAAACCAAAGTACAGAGAGGTTAGATACTTGCTAAGGCCATCAAGTTGGTTTAGCAGAGCTCACACTGCTGTGTAAAAGAATCACCCCAGTTCTCTTACTTGCTTGAGGAAGAATGTTTAGGTGACAAGATTGGCTAAGGGGAGGGTAGTTTCCCCTGTGTGTTTCCTTGGGTACATTGCTAAACCTTGTAGAAAGAAAAGGAGAGAAGTGGGCAGGGGTACTGTTGAGAATTGCTCACATGTGCCCTGAAGTTAAGACACCAGAGATAATTCATAGATGGGGAGACAGTCCCTGAGTTACTTGTGGCCAACATTAGAGTAGTAAATCCTCCATCCTCATGGGAATATGTATCAAGGAGCTTCTTGACACAGTTTATAGCTCTGAGAGGATTCTCAAGTGCCTGGTGTTCCTCTTGTTTCTGCCTCTCCAGGCAGCCAAGAGACAGATTGGGCTGCAGTTTTGCTGAAGCTGGCCATTCTGCAGGTTGTTCAGACATGTGATGGTGTATTTTTCCTCGCGCCATTATGCTGTGGATAGGAATTACTGACTTACACCCTCTCTGTCACATCTTTGCTACTTTCGCAGCCTCTGTTTACAGATCCTAGGGGATCAAACCTTACTTTTACAAAACTGCAACTTATCTCAACAAGCTTTTACCATGAAAGGGAGGGATGAACCTTTAAAAAAACACATCTTTTAATTGTTTCATTTGGGAAGAGAAAGAATAAACTATAAGTAATTTTTACACGGGTGTGTACATAGATAATTATTTCTCTAAAAAGAGTAATAGAGACAACAAAGTATGCCTGGTGGGGTGCACAGCAGTGTGCTGGAAATATTGGTCTAGGGACTGGAAGCTTGTTATCAGATAAGAAATTAAAAAGAAGAACTGCACAGCTCACTCATACTCTGCATGAGCACGCGGCATCTGTGCTCTGGGTTCAATGCCGGCTTCCCATCTGCTTGGTGACACAATTTAAGGAGTCAAGGTGGAGACTGTGATCTATGGGCTCACGGTGATTGGATCCTCACTCCTGAACTGTGCCTCTTTCTCAGCAGGGGCTGGTGACAGCTGAAATACTGAAGTCCTCTTGGGAAGAATTCTGTATCGGGACTCTTCAGGCAGGGAGGTTCCCAGGAGAGGGCCGTCAGAGGTAGAATGAATGTCCTATTATCCTGGAGCAGCCTAAATCTGTTGACTTTCACTGGCCCCTGGCAGAGTTGTCAGGCACTAACATTTGGCTTAATTTAGTGATGACAGCTCCTGGGCGAGGGGAGGTAAGGTAAAGGCCAAATTGACAGGGTTGTGGGCTCAGCGTCCTTTCTTCTTTTCTTCTGTTTTTCACCCTGACACCTCCTCTTGGGTTTTCTTTCTCAGTTAAATTTGTTAGTTGGTCCCGGCACCATCTATGCTGTTGTCCCCATCTGTGAACCCCAGAATCATTTTCCACTTGTTCTTTCTTATCATGTCCAGTTAGCCATCTCAGTCTGGCATTTGACCCTTGAAACATGTTTTTCAGAAGAGACCATCCCTTCCATTGTTGAGATCTTTGCTATATCAGATTCTTCTCATGAGAGAGCTTCCTAAAAGTTTCTCTGCCATCAGTGTGGCCCTCTCCAATTTAAGAACAACACAGATTCCAGAATGATTTTTCTAAATTGGTAGCTCTCAAACATTTCTGCATATCTGAATCATCAGGGAGCTTTTAAAACTGATGTCCAGACCATACCCCATACCAATTAAATCAAGATCTCTTGGGGTTGGACCTTGACAATTTTCTGTATCTTCCTGAATGAATCCAGTGTATGGTCGTGTCTGAAATCATTGTCTGATCATATCTAATTCCGTTTCTCTCACTTAGAAATTTTTAATGGCTTTTCATTACCTGCAGAATTGAAAGCTTGTACTCCTTAACTTTGAATTTCTAGCCCTTTATGATCTGGCACTAACCACTATTTTTGTTTGTTTGTTTTTAATTCTTTATTTAAATTCATTTTAGTTAACATATACTATATTATTAGTTTCATGGGTAGAATTTAGTGAGTCATCAGTTGCATATAATACCCGGTGCTCATTATATCAAGCATCCTCCTTAATGCCTATCACCCAGTTACCCCTTTGCCCCACCCAGCTCCCCTCCAGCAACCCTTAGTTTGTTTCCTAGAGTTCAGTGTCTCTTATGGTTTGCCTGCATCTCAGTTTTCATCTTATTTTATTTTTCCTTCCCTTCCCTTATGTTCATCTGTTTTATTTCTTAAATTTCACATATAAATGAAATCATATGGTATTTGTCTTTCTCTGGCTGATTTATTTCACTTAGCATAATGCCCTCTAGTTCCATCCATCTCACTGCAAATGGCAAGATTTCATTCTTTTTTGATGGCTGAATAATATTCTAGTGTGTGTGTGTGTGTGTGTGTGTGTGTGTGTACACACCACATCTTCTTTATCCATTCATCTGTTGATGGACATCTGGGCTCTTTCCATATTTTGGCTATTTGGACATTGCTGCTATAAACATTGGGGTGCACGTGCCTCTTCGAATCATTATACTTGTGTCCTTTGGTTAAATACCTAGTAGTGCAGTTGCTGGGCCATAGGGTAGTTCTATTTTTAAAATTTTGAGGAACCTCTGTACTGTTTTCCAGAGTAGCTACACTAGTTTACATTCCCACCAATAGTGTAAGGGGGTTCCCCTTTCTCTGCATCCTTGCCAACATCTGTTGTTTTCTGAGTTCCTAACTACTATTTTTAATCCTTTCTCTGCATCTTTCTATTTCTGATTCTAATCTACTGTCTTGGGTTACTCACTCTTCCTTATATGTGCCATGCCCTTTCTTTCCTCAGTGATTTTGCTCATATTTTTTTCTTCTTCTAGGATTGCTATTCTATCATTCATTGATCCAGACACTATTTTTACTATTTGCTATGTTAAGACACCTTGTCAGGCAATGGTGAGCAAAAGAAGATGCAGTTTTCAGCCTCTTGGGTCTTACAGACCTACTATAAATGTACAGTTGTTACTGTGACAGATACTACACAACAGAGTCATACCATGCTATAAGGGCTTATAGTGGGGGGCTGATCTCCTTAGAATGGTGAAGGGTTTCTCCTGAGAAAGAGATGCTTGAGATTCCTTAGGGCGTCTAATGGCTAAAGAAATAAAATTAGGTTTCTTACCTTAAAAAGGAAAAGACCATGATTGTAGTAAACTCTTCTCGGATGAGTTGTCCTGGCAGAGGGAGTTGTGTGAGCAATGGCGGGGGGGGGGGGGGGTGCATGGCAAGGACACAGACTAAAAGAAGAGCTAGGTATCCTGACCAGATAGAGCAAGGGGGAGAGCATGGTGGTGTGAGATGAGGCTGGAGGGGCAATGGGGCAGGCTGTACAGGGCCCAGAATCCTGTTCATGTACTTTTGTTCTAGGAGCAATGGGAAACCACCGAAGGGTTTTTAGAAAGGGGATGTGCTGTTCTTGTTCTTTTTTTTTTAAAGATACCTCTGGATTCTTGTTGAAGAATAGACCATATAAAGCATATAAAGCACAGTAGATGTGGATAGATCAGGTGGTAGTTAATTAGTAGTCCAGGCCAGAGAGATGTGACTTGAAGGGCTTGCTCTCATGTCATCTCTGTGAAGTGAAGCTCATCCAGAGGGAGAGAAGGGCAAGGGTAAAAGTTGGACTGGACTTTCCATAGGTTTCACTACTACATCACAAACTACCCAGATGATGAGGCCGTTTTGATCTCTGGATCAGGATGAGTGACACATTCTTTTTTCTTTTTTCTTTGAATTTTTTATTGTTATGTTAATCACCATACATTACATCATTAGTTTTTGATGTAGTGTTCCATGATTCATGAGTGACACATTCTATAAGCATCACAACCACTCTTTTGTTTCCCGAAAGCAGAGACTTTTCCTTCTCATTCCTTCTCATTGTCCGTAATGAACACTCAGCGCTCACCGAAATGAGAAACAGCGTATGGACTTTTGGAGCCAGATAGCTTGGATGGGACTTGTAGCTTGCCACTTCCCAGTTCTGTGACTTTGGGCAAATTAACTTGTGTCTCTCTGCCTTGGTTTCCTTATTCCCCTTAAAAGGTTGTTGTATTGAAGGAGTTCATAAAATGTACTTAAATAGTGGCTGGTACATGGTAGGTACTACATTTGTGTTTGCCATTATTATTAATAAGAGCATTTATCTCATTTTGTCAGGATCTGGTTGCTTTAGGAAAGGGCTTGAAAGGAAGTAATAAGACTTAAATTTTCATCAGATTCCTCTCACATGATCTATAGGGTATTTATATATCTATAGGGAGACTTTATATTGTCTGTAATTTGCTCACCGTGTTAGAGATTATGATGGTTAATTTTATGTAGCAATTTCACTGGGCAATGGGTTACCCAGAAATTTGGTCAAACATTATTTGGGGTGTGTCTGTGAAGGTGTTTTTGGGTGAGTCACCATTAGAATTGGTAGACTGAGTAATGCAGATTGCCCTCCCTATGGTGAGTGGATCTCATCAAAATCAGATGAAGGCCTGAATAGAATAAAAGGCTGGGTAAGAAGAAAGTCAGTGGTCTGACTTCTTGAGCTGGACATCAGTCTTTTCCTTCCTTTGGACTTGAACTGAAATACCATCTCTTCTTGGGTCTTGAACCTGCCAGCTTTCAGATAAGAACTACAATTCCATTTTCCTGGGTCTGCAGCTTGCCCAGGAGATCTTAGGACTTGTCAGCCTCCATAATTATGTGTTACTTCCTTATAATAAATCTGTGTCTGTCTGTCTGTCTATATGTTATTTGTTTGTTTCTCTGGAGAACACTGAGTAAATACAGAGATGGTGAAGGAAGGGTTTCTAAATAAGGTTTTATTATCCTAGTGGAAACCCTTGGAGTAAGTAGTCATGATTCAAACTAATGGCTAAAGACATCTAGTTAGCACTTGCTCTGCATTTACCCTACTTTAAAAAAAAAAATGTCAACGTCATGACCGTAGTAAGAAAGATCTCTAGCAAGTTTGATGCTGTACTTAATTATAGGTGCCTCGTTCATCATGCCCATAGGCTGCTTTCTAGCTGGACCCCCTCTGAGGAGCTATTTTCCCTCTTGGTCTAGATGAGGTAAATGATGTAAGAGTTAGATGTGTCCCCTTTTTCTCTTTCCATTCTGGTTCTCTGGCTTCTTTCCTTACCCCACACCCATCTTCACAGTACAGAGTCCAAACAGAATATTTTATTTCTTTCTTAAGTTATCACAACTTTTAAGGGAGCAAATGAATCTTTTTCTTTTTTATCATAAAATTACTACAACTTGTGTCTATCAGTACAGTATGCTTCTTCTTTCCTATAGCATTGCCTTCCAGCAAAAAGCTGTGGCTCTCCTTTGTCCAAAGTCAAACTGTAAATCCAGTTACTTTATAACAATACTGAATGAAATGAAAATCTTTGAAGTTTCTCTTCTCTGACTTAACATTTGGTTGAGAAAAATGAAGTTGCCATTGTTTGAGCTGATGAAGATTAAATGGACTGCCTCTGAATTTAATTGAGTCTCTGTTTGAATAATATCCATGGTAGGTCCTACTGCAGTGTTTGGTGATTAATGGTGAGAATGAACAACAGTAACATCTGGACCCAAAGCTGTTCTTGGCTTAGAAGGTGTTCATTCCTTTGAGAAAAAGGATTCTCTGCATCATTGTCCAAATAATCATTAGCAGATAGATCAGCTGAGACATTTTAATTTAAGTTTCAAAATGTAGGGAGAAGAAAAGTTTCTTAACACTCTTATGTATTCAAGTTAAAATAAAAATTATGTTATTAAAAAAGGAGATAGGCTTCTACTTCCTCTGAGGAAGAGAAGGAAGGGTGAATTATGAAGTGGCATTTGTTTGCTCATAAACAGGTTCACAAAAAGCAGAACTTGGGCCTAGGATATGTTGCAGTCAGTTTTAAATATCATGGTAGGAAGGGGCGCCGGGTGGCTCAGTTGGTTAAGCGACTGCCTTCGGCTCAGGTCATGATTCTGGAGTCCCGGGATCAAGTTCTGCATTGGGCTCCCCGCTCAGCGGGGAGTCTGCTTCTCTCTCTGACCCTGCCCCCTCTCATTCTCTCTCTCTCCCATTCTCTCTTTCAGATAAATAAAATCTTAAAAAAAATTAAAAAGAATTAAATACCATGGTAGGAAATATTTTAGAGAACTTTGAGGAATCATACAGATTTGAGAAATAGTTTTGCCTGGTTTTACTATATAAATTTTTATGAACTAAATAAAATAGTAGTTATGGAAAATATTAGTGATGAATAATTAAGATGATATAAGAAATAAAAGCATAGGAATGTTTTGGAAGATTTTGTTTTTACATGTTGACTATACTGGAATTATTACAGAATGTTGGGTAAATAAAATGATTTCTGCATCTGTGCTTATTATCATAGGCATTCCCTAGAAGGAGGGGGAGACAGCTAATGAAATACATCAATAAATTACTTGGAAATGGTATCTTAACTGAAGATATTTTAGTCTAATGCTCAACTAAAAAAATAAGGAATACATTTAACAGAGCAAATGTTTATAAGATTTAACCCTGAGGAGTTGTGGGATCTAAATTTACATCATTTTACAAATCATAAATAAATTTATGATTTATTTACATCATTTATTTATGATAAAGATTTGTCTTTTTAGCTTTGTGCCTGTTGGAATTGAAAAACCCACATACTTTCTGCCCAAGATGAAAATACTTGCTTTGCACAGAATGACAAGTTTAGTGATTATCTTACATTGAGACAATAGTTTAATAAGAGCACACTATTTTTTTTTGTAGAATATGCAAACACATCTAATTACTTTGTAGGGTTGGAGTCTGTTTAATTATTCAGCAATTAGTATTGAGCTTCTGTTGTCTATAGGCACTATGCTTTATGAAGAATATACAAGTGAGTCAAATCTGGCTTTGGTCCTCAGAGAGTTTATAGTCTAATAGGGGAGATCAAAAAACTTGAATTAAAGGGAGACTGTGGTGAGCATCACTTTGGGTTGGCAGAGAGCCTCTGCTCATCAGAGTCAGAGTCATGCAGTGACCCAGGGTACTAGAGCTTCCACCATTTGCCACCTCACATGTTGCTGGTTACTTGTCAAGAGAAAAGGTACTGGAGCATCTCTCATCACACTGGCAATTAAATGTTCAACCTAGAAAGGACACTTGTAACTTCCTCTACAACTCGAAGTCCAGAGAGAATCACAGGGCTTTACCTGATCAGATAATGCAAGTCTGCCATGTGAAAAACTACCTGGAACTGGAAATAAGTGGCAAGCAGCATTAATGGCTATTCCAAGAGCTAATCCTCTTCTGTTGGAATATCCAGATGCCCTTGATTCTGTGGGATGAAATTAAATGGGAATATTTAAGAGGGATAATAATTGAGCTTTAGATTCACAATTGCAACATAGATTCAAATACCTGTGCTCGTGGTGTGAATCATGACATTTCATATTAAATAATAAAGATAGTTTTCTTGCAGAACAATTTTAAGAGATTTTTGTCTGGTCTCTTGCTTGCTTTCCCTCTGTGATTGCAAGGGACGGCAGTAACATTTAATTTAAAGCAAAGCACCTTCCTAAGCAAAGTGACTTGCTTGTCTAATGGTTCTTAACAAAATGTCTGTTGGGCTTTCATCTTCTCTGAGAACAGAAGAGGGTTAAGTGAGTTACAGGGCGATTTTCAAATTTCTCTGCCTTCTGGCTTTTTATAATATCTGGCAGTGTTTGCCCCTCTCATTCTTCTTTTTCCATTTTTTTCAAAGTGATTCTTGTCTATTTGTTTCAACATTGATGGCAATGTTGCTTAGACAATAGAAGTAAATAGCAACAACCACAATAAAGCAACACAAATAAGAGAGTTAAATATGAAACAAGGGTTAATTATGTCCAAAACAATTCTGAAAATCAAGTGAATGTAGTTGAATAGGTCGATTATGTTTGTCATTACTACTATTCTAGAAATTTCTATATTTATAGCACTCATTTTACAAAGAGATGATCCTGTTAGGAATTATAAATGAAATATCTTGGCCAAATTTATGAAAGTCAGATTCATGAATGGCTTCTGAGACAAACTAGAATATAGTTCATCTTTAAAGGTGACCTGTAGGAGGATAAGCAAGACCTTCTGAACCATCACTGTCTTCTGGAATTCTCCAAAGTCTCACCATGCCAGGAGAGAATATGCTTTCTTTATAAGCATCATCCAGAAGTTAGAGGTAGAGTGAGAGTTTTGTTATATGATCATTGGAGAGGTTTCAAATAGTCAAAACCCTACTTTTAATGAACACTGCTAATTGCCAGTGGGATACCATGCCTCAAATTCAGACACTGAAATGTACTGCAGTACAGGAAAAGGTTGGGTTGACATTGCTTAGAGAAAGAGGGTTAAAGGAGACAACATTTATTGTGGACTTCAAACCGGGTACTTTTATTTATATTATCTCATTCTATCCTAATAAAACTTTGAGGCAGGTTTATTACACTCCTGTATGTATAGATGAGGAAACTCAGGTTGAGAAGGGCTTGCCAATTAGCTTTGAAGTGGGATACACGGGCTTGGCACTCATGTGTGTTGAACTCTAAACCATGCTCTTTCCATGACACTGCCCACTTCCTTAGATCATTTGATTAAGGAAGCAGGGAAAGTGGGATAAGGAGAAATGGAACCAGGAAGATTTTAGAAAGGGATAGTATCTTAATCTACTTTTCTGTCATTTTCCATGGACCTTCAAAGCTTTTTACTTTTGACCTTGGGGCATTGAATCTATAGATACATAGTAATCTTGATCTGAAAAAATCATGGTTGGGCTGCTAGAATTATTCTGCTTTCCAGCAATCCCAAGGGCAACTTCAGATTTGCTTTGCCTTCTGTAAAGGATGGCCTATTACTTTATAGAACCACCCATAATGTATCACATTTTGAATCACATTTAGTTTTTGAATATCTATGACTTGTATATATCAAAAATATATATTTTTGAACCATGTGATGTTTAAAGGAGCCGTTTTTCTTCTTTCTTCCCAGGTTTATTTAGCCTCAATCACTAGAGGCTTATTTACTTTCTGTGATAGGTGGGCCCTTTCAAACCATCCTGACAATACAGAAGTATCCAAGGCCTAGTTTAGATACTCAAACTAAAGATTTCTTTGGAATATCAGAAATAAAAACTAGAGGTTCCTGGTCAAGGACTGAGTAAATAGCTTATACTTTAATCAAGCTATGATGTCTTTTTTAAAAAAGATTTTATTTATTTAACAGAGAGTGAGAACACAAGTAGGCAGAGCAGCAGGCAGAGAGAGAGGGAGAAGCAGGCTCCCTGCTCAGGGAGCCCGACATGGGGCTCGATCCCAGGACCCTGGGATCACGACCTGAGCCGAAGGCAGACGCTTAACCAACTGAGCCACCCAGGCCCCCCAAGCTATGATGTCTTTGAGTGTAACAGGGGCAACATGCAAAAATAACTAAAGCTCCTTTCTCTTAGGAAGTGGCAGTAATAAGTCTGATACTTGTATAGAAAGTATTACTCCAGAATAAGTACATTTCTTTTATTTATTTATTTGACAGAGAGAGAGAATGAGCAGGCAGGCAGAGGGAGAAGCAGGCTTTCTGCTGAGCAAGGAGCCCAATGCGGACTCGATCCCAGGAACCTGGGATCATGATCTGAGCCGAAGGCAGACACTTAACCAACTGAGCCACCCAGGAGTCCCCATTTCAATGCAATATAGTGATATAACATTTGCATAACACTCTTCAGTTTATAAAACATTTCCTTGCAGAGTCTCTCTTCCATTAGGCAGGTATGACAGTTGGTATCATAGCCCCATTACCTGGTGAAAAAGTAGAGAGTTAGAAAGTGTAAGTGACTTGTCCAAGATCACATAATCAGATATAGAATTCAGGTTCTCTGAATCCAAAATCAGATCTTCTGAGCACTAAAGGACTGTGCCTGCATATTTGTGACCACTTATGAGAAAATATTTCACAGGCAGGGTCACTGTTAATCCGACTTGTTCCAAAATAGTGCTTCAGGTACCCCCCCCCCCCCCCCCCCCCCGCCCAGTCTCCCTGCACAGTAATGGTAGCTCTTATTCTACCATTAACTTTTGGGTGATGCTTATAAAGCATATTCTGTCTGTCAGTGGAAGACTTTGGAGAATTTAATGAGATAGTTAATGGTCTAGAAGGTCTTTCTTGTTTTCCTAGTCCATTACCAATGTTCATATAGGTTCCATAAAAACTCTCAGATAGCATTTCCCTAAATCATTTAGATTGTACTTCTTTTTTTTTAAGATTTTATTTTTTTTTGAGAGAGAGAGAGAGTACAAGCAGGGGAACAGCAGAGGGAGAGGGCGAAGCAGGCTCCCTGCTCAGCAGGGAGCCTGATGTGGTGTTCGATCCCAGGACCTGGGATCATGACCTGAGCCAAAGGCAGATGCTTAACCGATTGAGCCACCCAGGAACCCCTGTAGATTGTATTTCTTAGCTGTGTGATCTTCTTCTTCTTCTTTTTAAAGAGATTTATTTATTTATTTGAGAGAGAGAATGAGAGATGAGAAGGAGGGGCAGAGGGAGAGGGAGAGAGAATCTCAAGTACACTCTGCACTGAGTGCTGAGCCTGACATGGGGCTCTATTCCACAACTTGAGCTGAAACCAAGAATTGGAGGCTTAACTGACTGCACCATCCAAGTGTCCCTTAACTGTGGTCTTGTACAAATTACTTAACCCCTCTGGGCCCAGTTCCATTTGTAAATGGGGATAATAATCCCTGCTATGAGCATGAAATGAGTTGATCTATTCGAATGAAACATTTAGAACAGTCCTGGCACATAGTAGTACTCAACAAATGTTGGACATTATTATTAATACATGCAAAGTGCTTGACACCCAGTAAGTGCTCAGTAAATGTGAGTTTAAAAAATTAAGGAAAGAGGAAGAAAGGAAGACAAACTATACTGAATTCATAGTTTTTGGAAGGTAGGCTTTGATGACTAGAAAGAGCAGCAGAATTAACATCCTCCCCCCTCCCCCAACTTATAAACGGTGACCCTATTGTAGCAGAACGGTGAACCTTTTCTGCTCCAGACTCTGCTAAAGTTTATCACCATCCATGAAGAAAATGCTAACACTGGGTTGTGATTCACTGTGCCCATCAAAGCTGGTGCTGGTAATGACGTCTGTGCTGCCTCCTTGAGTGGGGTTTGAACTGGGTAACCCAGCCATTTCCCTGCACATTTTTCAGGACTCTCAACTCCTGCTATAATGAATGGATTCACAGGTACTTTCCTCAGCAAAAATGACAGCAGTGCTTTTAGGAAGAATGTTCAAAAGCACATTCACAAGACTGTTAAGCCAGGCATATAAGTAAATGTGAATTAAGTCATCATAGTCTGGCTAATCTCTAAAGAGAATGTGCCTGTCTTTGAGCAGCTAAGAAAAATAAAAGAAAGGATTCAATTATTTGCATTCAGTCAAACTAAATGCTAAGTTTGTCTTTAGGGCAAAATGTTTATATTACTTCTTACCAGGTATGCAAACAAGCTATTGTGCTGCCAGCTAAGAAGATTAAGTGCCCAGCTACCTGGGTCTTGAGAACACTGAGTTCTAACTAGTCTTTGAAGAGAAAAAGGCTCTTACACAGTAAGGCTATAGGAAACCAGAAGGGACCGCAGTTCTAAAGCCTATGTCGGCATTGGCACTTTGGGCACAATGGCTCTGGGTGATTCGCTTTTCTCTACAGGAATGGGTTGTAGAAAACCAGGGAGTAATTACCTCTCTGGCAGTCTACTCCACAGAGGTGAAAGAAGTCAGAAGTAGGTAACCAGAGACAAAAAAGCCACGCTAGGTCTTCCTGTTTGAGGATACCAAGTCCCTATTCCCTGTTTGGGGTGTGATATAATTCTTTCTCTTGAGAAACACAACATGAATTAATTTGACTTATATTAGTGCATAAATGGAGATTATAAAGTACCTTACAAGGAAATTATGATGACAGCTTCACATGAGGGGCATTTCTTCCCTAATGAAATTGTTGATAATTGGGGTTGATTGAAATTGAAAATAGATTATTTTATTACTCATTGCTCTTCAACCCCAAACTTACTTTGACTTCCCTTTCTTTTACTCTAATTTCCTCTTGCATAATGTAGAGATATGTGATAATACTAATAACAACAATAAGAAAGACAGTACTTTAAAAAAAAAAAGAAAGACAGTACTTTAAATAGCTAAGATTTACAGAGTGCTTGTATTATGCCAGGAACTGCCTTTATGCATATTTATTTTCTGCAACAATCTTAAGAGGTAGATGTTTTCATTAATCCCATTTTAAAGATGTAGGGAATTTATATAACTTGCCCAGTCTCGTTCAGCTGGTGAACAGTGGACTTCAGATCCAAACTAGCTCTGAATTACTACTACTGCTACCTCTACTGCTAATACCACTATGACTGTGACAACGAGCACCACTGCTGCTACTTACTGCCATCGCTGTAACAACTGTAACAGCTTCTACCCGCAATTGCTACAACAGCAACAGCTACCACTACTATGACCATGACTGTGCTGCTGGTACTAGAAATGAACACATACCCACCACATCACTTAAAGCTCAGTGATAAAAATAATCATGAATCAGATCTGAGACTCTCTTTGTTAATGCTACATCAGTAACTTCTCACACTTTTCTGTTGAAGTAGCCCTAAAGATAAGTGAAAATGAGTAGAGGGGTCGGGCATGGCCAAAGACAACCCTATAGAAAACTAGAACTTTCTAGAAGTTTCGTATATTTTTTTAATTACCATATTATGTGTTATTTGTTTCAGAGGTACAGGTCTGTGATTCATCAGTCTTACACAATTCACAGCGCTCAACACAGCACATACCGTCCCCAGTGTCCATCACCCAGCCACCCCATCCCTCAAACCCCCCACCACTCCAGCAAACCTCAGTTTGTTTCCTGAGATTAAGAGTCTCTTATGGTTTGTCTCCCTCTCTGGTTTCATCCTGTTTCATTTTTCCCTCCCTTCACCTATGATCCTCTGTCTTATTTGTCAAATTCCTCATATCAGTGAGATCATATGATAATTGTCTTTCTCTGATCGACTTATTTCGTTTAGCATGATACCCTCTAGTTCCATCCACGTTATTGTAAATGGCAAGATTTCATTTTTTTGATGGCTGCATAATATTCCATTGTATATATATACCACATCTTCTTTACCCATTCATCTGTTGATGGACATCTAAACTCTTTCCATAGTTTGGCTATTGTGGGCATTGCTGTGCCCCTTTGGATCACTACATTTGTATCTTTGGGGTAAATACTCAGTAGTGCAATTGCTGGGTCATAGGGTAGCTCTATTTTCAACTTTTTGAGGAACCTCCATACTGTTTTGCAGAGTGGCTGCAGCTTGCATTCCCACCAGCGATTCGGGAGGGTTCCCCTTTCTCCGCATCCTTGCCAATGTCTGTTGTTTCCTGACTTGTTAATTTTAGCCATTCTGACTGGTGTGAAGTGGTATCTCATTGAAGTTTTGATTTGTATTTCCTTGATGCCAAGCGATGTTGAGCACTTTTTCATGTGTCTGTTGGCCATTTGGATGTCTTCTTTGGAAAAATGTCTGTTCATGTCTTTTGCCCATTTCTTGATTGGATTATTTGTTCTTTGTGTGTTGAGTTTGATAAGTTCTTTATAGATTTTGGATACTAGCCCTTTATCTGATATGTCATTTGCAAATATCTTCCCCCATTCTGTCAGTTGTTTTTTGGTTTTGTTGACTGTTTCCTTTGCTGTGCAAAAGCTTTTTATCTTGATGAAGTCCCAGTAGTTCATTTTGGCCCTTGCTTTCCTTGCCTTTGGCAATGTGTCTAGGAAGAAGTTGCTGCGGCTGAGGTTGAAGAGGTTGCTGCCTGTGTTCTTCTCAAGGATTTTGATGGATTCCTGTCTCACATTTAGGTATTTCATCCATTTTGAGTCTATTTTTGTGTGTGGTGTGAGGAAATGGTCCAGTTTCATTCTTCTGCATGTGGCTGTCCAATTTTCCCAACATAATTTGTTGAAAAGACTTTTTGCCATTGGACATTCTTTCCTGCTTTGTTGAAGATTAGTTGACCATAGAGTTGAGGGTCCATTTCTGGGCTCTCTATTCTGTTCCATTGATCTATGTGTCTGTTTTTGGGCCAGTACCATACTGTCTTGATGATGACAGCTTTGTAATAGAGCTTGAAGTCCGGAATTGTGATGCCACCAGCTTTGCTTTTCTTTTTCCACATTCCTCTGGCTATTCGGGGTCTTTTCTGGTTCCATACAAATTTTAGGATTATTTGTTCCATTTCTTGGAAAAAAAGTTGATGGTATTTTGATAGGGATTGCATTAAATGTATACATTACTCTAGGTAGCATAGACATTTTCATAATATTTGTTCTTCCAATCCATGAGCATGGAATGTTTTTCCACTTCTTTGTGTCTTCCTCAATTTCTTTCATGAGTATTCTATAGTTTTCTAAGTACAGATTCTTTGCCTCTTTGGTTAGATTTATTCCTAGGTATTTTATGGTTTTGCGTACATTTGTAAATGGGATTGACTCCTTAATTTCTCTTTCTTCTGTCTTGTTGTTGGTGTATAGAAATGCCACTGATTTCTGTGCATTGATTTTCTATCCTGCCACTTTACTGAATTCCTGTATGAGTTCTAGCAGTTTTGGGGTGGAGTCTTTTGGGTTTTCCACATAAAGTATCATATCATCTGCAAACAGTGGGAGTTTGACTTCTTCATTGCTGATTTGGATGCCTTTTATTTCTTTTTGTTATCTGCTGAGGCTAGGACTTCTAGTACTATGTTGAATAGTGGTGGTGATAGTGGACATCCCTGCCATGTTTCTGACCTTAGAGAAAAAGCCCTCAGTTTTTCCCCATTGAGAATGATATTTGCTGTGGGTTTTTCATAGATGGCTTTTATGATATTGAGGTATGCACCGTCTTTCCCTACACTGTGAAGAGTTTTAATCAAGAAAGGATGCTGTACTTTGTCAAATGCTTTTTCTGCATCAGTTGAAAGGATCATATGGTTCTTGTTCTTTATTAATGTATTGTATCACATTGATTGATTTGTGGATGTTGAATCAACCTTGCAGCCCAGGAATCAAGCTCACTTGGTCGTGGTGAATAATCCTTTTAACGTACTGTTGGATCCTATTGGCTAGTATTTTGGTGAGAATTTTTGCATCCATGTTGGTCAGGGATATTGTTCTACAATTCTCCTTTTTGATGGGGTCTTTGTTTGGTTTTGGGATCAAGGTAATGCTTGCCTCATAAAATGAGTTTGGAAGTTTTCCTTCCATTTCTAATTTTTGGAACAGTTTCTGAAGAATAGGTATTAATTCTTCTTTAAATGTTTGGTAGAATTTCCCTGGGAAGCCATCTGGCCCTGGGCTCTTGTTTGTTGGAAGATTTTAGATGACTGTTGAAATTCCCTTACTGGTTATGGGTCTGTTCAGGTTTTCTATTTCTTCCTGGTTCAGTTTTGGTAGTTTATATGTCTCTAGGAATGCATCCATTTCTTCCAGATTGTATAATTTGCTGGCATATAGTTGCTCATAATATGTTTTTATAATTGTATTTCTTTGCTGTTGGTTGTGATCTCTTCTCTTTCATTCATGATTTTGTTTGTTTGGGTTTTTTTCTCTTTTCTGTTTGATAAGTCTGGCCAGGGGTTTATTAATCTTATTAATTCTTTCAGAGAACCAGCTTGTAATTTCGTTGATCTGTTCTACTATTCTTTTGGTTTCTATTTCATTGATTTCTGCTCCGATATTTATTATTTCTCTGCTTTTGCTGGGTTTAGGCTTTTTTTTTGCTGTTCTTTCTCCAGCTCCTTTAGGTGTAGGGTTAGGTTGTGTATTTGAGACCTTTCTTGTTTTTTGAGAAAGGCTTGTATTGCTATATACTTTCCTCTTAGGACTGCCTTTGCTGCACCCCAAAGATTTTGAACAGTTGTGTTTTCATTTTCATTGGTTTCTGTGAATTTTTTAATTCTTTAATTTCCTGGTTGACCCTTTCATTCTTTAGTAGGAGGCTCTTTAATCTCCATTTATTTGAGTGCTTTCTGACTTTCCTCTTGTGATTGAGTTCTAGTTTCAAAGCATTGTGGTCTGAAAACATGCAGGGAATGATCCCAATCTTTTGGTACTAGTTGAGACTGATTTGTGACCTAGGATGTGATCTGTTCTGGAGAATGTTCCATGTGCACCAGAGAAGAATGTGTATTCCGTTGCTTTGGGATGGAATGTTTTGAATATATCTGTGAAGTCCGTCTGGTCCAGTGTGTCATTTAAAGCCTTTATATCCTTGTTGATCTTTTGCTTGGATGATCTGTCCATTGCAGTGAGGAGGGTGTTAAAGTTCCCTACTATTATTGTATTATTGTTGATGTGTTTCTTTGATTTTGTTATTATTTGGCTTATATAATTGGCTGCTCCCATGTTAGGGACATAGATATTTACAATTGTTAGATCTTCTTCTTGGATAGACCCTTTAAATAGGATATAGTGTCCTTCCTCATCTCTTATTACAGTCTTTGGTTTAAAATCTGATTTGTCTGATATAAGGATTGCCACCCCAGCTTTATTTTGAAGTCCATTACCATGGTAAATGGTTTCCCACCCCCTCACTTTCAATTTGGGGGTGTCTTTGGGTCTAAAGTGAGTCTCTTGCAGGCAGCATATTGATGGGTCTTGTTTTTTTATTCTATCTGATATGCTGTGTCTTTTGATTGGGGCATTTAGCCCATTTACATTCAGAGTAACTACTGAAAGATATGAATGTAGTGCCATTGTATCGCCTGTAAGGTGACTGTTACTGTATATTGTCTGTGTTCCTTTCTGGTCTATGTTACTTTTAGGCTCTCTCTTTGCTTAGAGGACCCCTTTCAGTATTTCTTGTAGGGCTGGTTTGGTGTTTGCAAATTCTTTTAGTTTTTGTTTGTCCTGGAAGCTTTTTATCTCTCCTATTTTCAATGACAGCCTAGCTGGATATAGTATTTTTGGCTGCATATTTTTCTCATTTAGTGCTCTGAATATATCATGCCAGTCCTTTCTGGCCTACCAGGTCTCTGTGAATAGGTCTGCTGCCAATCTAATGTTTCTACCATTGTAGGTTACAGACCTCTTGTCCCGAGTTGCTTTTAGGATTTCCTCTTTGTCTCTGAGACTTGTAAGTTTTACTATTATATGTCAGGGTGTTGACCTATTGTTATTGATTTTGAGGGGGATTCTCTGTGCCTCTTGGATTTTGATGCCTGTTTCATTCCCCAGATTAGGGTAGTTCTCCACTATAATGTGCTCCAATATACCTTCTGCCCCCCTCTGTCTTTCTTCTTCTTCTGGGATCCCAATTATTCTAATGTTTCTTCTTATGATATCACTTAGTTTTTGAATTGTGCCCTCATTATCCAGTAGTTGTTTATCTCTCTTTTTCTCAGCTTCTTTATTCTCCACCATTTGGTTTTCTATATCGCTGATTCTCTCTTCTGCCTCATTTATTCTAGCAGTTAGAGCCTCCATTTTTGATTGCACCTCGTTAATATCCTTCTTGATTTCAACTTGGTTAGATTTTAATTTTTGTATTTCTCCAGAAAGGGATTCTCTAGTATATTCTATGCTTTTTTCAAGCCCAGCTAGTATCTTTATAATCATCATTCTGAATTCTAGTTCCCACATCTATTACTAATGTCCGTATTGATTATGTCCCTGGCAGTCGGCATTGCCTCTTGTTCTTTTTTTTTTTTTTTTGAGGTGAGTTTTTCCATCTTGTCATTTTGTCCAGAGGAGAATAGATGAATGAGAGAATAAAATGCTAAAAGGGTAACAATGACTGCAGAAAAATATACACTAAACAAATCAGAAGAGAGCCGAAACCAGGGGGGAAAGAAAGGAAAAAAAAAAAAAAGAATATGATCAGGCTGGTGAATAGATCAGAGCCACACACTAGATTTTGGGTGTATTTTGGTCCATTAGAAGAAACTGCCTCCCAAAATTTTAAAGAAAGAAAATCTTATATATATACAAAAATAAGGGTAAATACGATGAAGGGATGGAATATGACTGTAAAGGTTAAAATTAAAAACGATTTAAAAAAATTGATAAGGTAGTTGTTGGTTGAAAAAAGAAAGAAGAAAAGTAAAAAAAAAAAAAAAAGGGAGAGAATGTGATCAGGCAGGAGACTAGAACAAAGCTATACACTGGATTTAGGGTATAATTTGGTCTGTTAGGAGAAACTTATCCCAAAATTTTAAAGATAGAAAAGCTTATATATATATATATATAAAGGTTAAATACAATGAAGGGATAGAATATGACTGTAAAAATGAAAATTTTTAATTTTAAAAAAGGAATTGATAAGACTAAATGGTTGAAAAAGGAAAGGAGAAAAATTTAAAAAATATTAAAATTTAAAAAATTAACTTTGAAAGACTAAAGAATCATGGGAAAAAAGCCATGAATTCTATGAGCTGTATTCCCCTGGCAATGGAATTTTGCAGTTCTCATTGATTGGTAAACTTGGCTGGATGTTCCTGCTATCTTCTGGGAGAGGGGCCTGTTGCAGTGGATCTCAAATGTTTTTGCTGGAAGTGGAATTGCCCCGCCCTTGCCAGCTGGGGCTAAGTAATCTTCTTGGGTTTGCTCTTGGTAGCTTTTGTTCCCTGAAAGCTTTCCCTATAGCTTTGGAGGATGAGAATGAAATTTATAGCCTCCCAATCTCTGCCCTGGAGGAGCCAAGAACTCAGGGCCCCTCTCCTCATTCAGCCCCTGGAGAAAAGTGGTCAATCACTCCTGTCTCCCTGGTCTCTGGCCGCACTCCGTGCTCACCTGGCCTGTGACCGATCATTTCTATCTCTGGCACACGACCCCATGTGGAGTCTCCAAACCCAGCAGATCCCTGCGATGCGTTCCCATGCCGCTCCTCCCCGGGGAGGAAGGGGAGTCTCCCCAGATCTGCCGCTTGTTGGGTCCCTGCTGGAAGAGAAGTGGCCTGTGGGAACCCCGAGCTGAGAGCCCACTCCTTGGCTCCGCCTTTGCAGCTGGCTTCCCTGCTCCGATACCTGGGAGCTCTGCTGCACTCAGGCACCCCTGGTCTTTCTGTGACCCCGAGGGTCCTGAGACCACACTGTGCCAGTGAGGTTTCCACGCCCCACCCCCCCACCCTCGCTTAGCCACTGGAGTGACGTCCCTCAGCAGAGCAGACTTCTAAAAGTTCCGATTTTGTGCTCCACTGCTTTTATCACTTGCCGGTAGCTGGCTGAGGAGGCTCCCTCCTTCCATGGTCTGTTTTCCCAAATATCGCCTGGAATTCACTTCTCTGCACGTCCTACCTTCCAGAAAGTGGTCGCTTTTCTGTTCAGACAGTTGCTGCTATTGTTTTCTTCAATCTCCTGTTGAGTTTGTAGGGTTCAGAATGATAACTATCTAGCTGATAACTATGTAGCTGAATTCCTGGGACCAGATGAAATTTAGGTCTCCTACTCCTCCCATATCTTTTCTTAAAAAAAAAAAAACCCCTTAAAATTAGTTTTTATGTCATAATAAATTTGTATTGATTTTAATATAATTAAAAATTTTCCCTAATAGAGTTTGAGTAAAGTTGACAGAATAGAAGCTCTGCCAAATAATCTAGTGAGTTTGTATTTTCCTGGTTTGTGTTTTTCTGTTGTACTTAGGTGTGTGAGTTTGTGCACACTAGATTGAAAAACATGGATGCATGATGGCAAATAATTGATTGACTACCATAAATAAGGCTAGACGTTAATGCCAGCTCAACTTTGAGTTCTTTATTCAAATGCTGTCTCTTTGAGAAAGGTTTCCCTGCTTCCCCTTGTCTCTACAACTAGGCCAGTTCCCCCCTGACTCTTCCCCAACTCCAACCTCCATTTTTTCTTGAATATTACTAACCCTTAGTAGTTAGTAACAGTTTTCTGTTATAATTTTCATATGTAAATTACCTGAAGGCAAAGATCATGTCTAGCCTTCCCCCCCATTGTTAAATTCCTGGTTTTAACACAGTGCCGGACACATAGTAGGGGCATGAAACTATTTGTGAAATGAACGGGTGAAGGAATGCATGAGCTTCCTGAAGAGTCAGCTGTCCTCTGCCTCAGCTGGGTGCTGTTGGGAGCAACCTCTCTGGGTTTGGCAGTCTTCTTTTATCCAGAGCCAGTACAATTGACACCTCATTTATTGGTCATCTTTGGGGTGTGATGTGGTTCTCTAATGTGATGTATCCATATAAAAGGAAGTATGTATTGAAGTTTTAAAACATTCTAACAACAGTCATTTGGACAGGTGCCCATCTGGGCACCCTGTACTCTCTCCTGTTAACATTTTGGTGGAAGGCTCTGCGAGATAGCACAGCTCTGGCTTTCAGCAGTATGTCTGTACCTTGCTCAGAGTGATATTAAATGTGCTGGGGTGCGTTTAGGTAGAGGACAGTGGTGTCTATCTATCTTCTTTAGGAGCTGACTGCTACACCCTTGCAACACTTACTTTCCTAATGGGGTGCTCTTTGGGAATGACAGATTTACCCCTTTGGCTGGTGTTTTTTATAGAAACTGCAGGGAAAGTTGAATCCCCTACAGGTTTCTTTTTGTTTTTTTTTTTGGCCTTGTACTATTTTGGTCAGCCCATGCTGGGCTGTTTAAATAACACTGTGAAATTATCACTTATCTGGCACTAGGTGGGTAGCAGTGTTCCACATAAGTGGATTTTCCAGATAACTGAAACTTACCCTGCTACATTGCATACTTGAGAAAGAATTACCATTTATATAAAGCCTTCTAAAATATGTGATACCCATCCCTGCCTGCTTTTTAAATCTAAGTATGGTGAATATATTTTACCTTTACCTTGATGGCTCAAGGTCAGAACTTTCTGTATAGAATCATATTTAGACCTGGGTGGGCCTTGATTCAACCATCTGGTTAAACTGCCTCAAAATAGACAGGAAGAGGATGGGGCCCAGAGAGCTCGTGTGACTTTCTGAAGACTGCACAGCTAGGCAAATAGAGACCTACGTGAAAATGTAGCCCTCGGCTCTTAGCTGAGTGCCCTTCTCATTGTCCTAGATCAGAGGTTCTTTAGGTATGTAGGGTTTTTATCTTTTCAATAAGTAGCTGTAAGCTACTGTTTTTATTAAGTTGATTTTCCTGATTCTCAGTTTTTTTTCCTGAATCCTCTGTAATTGAAAAGTCAGTTTTCATTTCTTGCTTTCATGATGTGTTTGCCTCTGTCCTGTCCTCTTATTTGGAGTACCTCTTTAAAGTGGGTGGTGGTGATGGCGGGGTCAGGACTTAAAAAATTCTTTTAAATGAAGAAACTTTACTTTTTAGAGAAGTGTTAGGTTCACAGCAGAATTGAGTGGAAGGTGTGGGGAGTTCCTGTGTACCCCCTGGAGTGGAGCCTTCTTAATACTTTCTTGTATATCCCACAGTTTAGCACAGTATCTTGTATGCAGTAAGTGCTTAACAGAATAGTTGTTGATTGGTGTGTTCCATCATCTGTGCGTTGACGAACCAAGTAGTGAAGGATGTTTGAAATGTGTTTTAAATGAGAATATACTGTACTATAACAAGGTTCTGAGAGAGGGCCTACAGGGCCAGATTGTAAATAAAGTATATCAACTCTGTGACACCAGTGTAGCTCCTCAAAGACCTTCCTTGCTTACTTCGGAGTTTTCAGGCCATTCTGATTAATTGAAGCCATTGGATAAAAGAAGTGTAACTATAGTAGGAATGACGATTAAAATAACAACAAATAATATTCTATATGAACAATGCTTGAAGCTAGATTTGGGTCTGGGAGTTAGATTTTAGAACTAGTTGTGCCACCAGTACATGGCTATGTCATGTTTACAATTGTAATCTAGCATGTGGCCCAGGGCCTACTTGTAATCTGGTGTCCATCACAGTCCCTAGGACCTCGTGACTAGCACAGTGCCCTGTACATAGAAGGGGCTCTACCCCTTAGAGGAGGCATTGTCTGAAGAACACATTGGAGTTACCCAGGCAAAGGGAGGGATTGCCTTAGAAAAGCACTTTACTTAGAAAATCAGTTACCAACCCCATTAGGGGAGAAAAGCCTCTTGAGAATGAAGGGATTGTAGTCCAAGGTGAAACCAGAGAAATAAGCAGAGACAGTTCATGGAGGGTCTGAGAAATTTGCTAAGGAGCAGGAGTTTCACCTGGAAATACAATAAGGAGTCACTGGAGCATTTTAAGTTGGGAAATTACATGGTCAGATTTGTTTTAGAAAGATCACTTGGTCTTCATGATGGAAAATTTATTCATTCTACAAATACATGCTGAGGGTTTGCCTTGTGCTAGGCATTCTTCCAGGAGCTGTAGAGAAAGCTCTGATTAGTTAAAGTCCCTAATCTCAAGGAGCTCACATTATAGTGCATGTGTATGTGTATGGTGGCAGCAGCAGAGGTGGGGACAAGTAGACAAATGTACTTATAATTACAGGTAGTGACAAGGGATCTGAAAAAAAACATAGAACAGGGCAGTAGAAGGTGGCTGGGGTAAGGGGGGTATTTGAATTGGATGATCAAAAAATGACTCCCTGAGATGTGACACCTCCTGAGAGACTGAGAGTGGAGAGACCAGATGAGAGGTGATGGGAGGCTAAAGTAAGGTAGTGGTAGCAGTAACAGAGGAAAGGGGCCCAATGACAGCAAAATTTAAGGAGGTAGGGCCTATACGACTTGAAGAATAATTAGATATGAGAGATGAAGGACAAGGGTTAGGATTGGATATGTTTCTGGCTTGAATAACTGGGTGGATATTGGTATTGTTCATTCAGGTAGGAGAGCAGGGTTGAGTAATGGAGTGGGTTTAGCTGTGTTGATGAGGTCAGTCTTGGGCATATTTTATTGTAAAGCAATAAAAACTCTGTTTATTACAATCCTATATCTTCTCTGAATGCCTGAACTCTTGTGCCCCATTTTCTCTATTTCAGGCCAGGCAGGTATGGTCAGGGTGCTCAGGGTCCTCACCCCCTGTCCTAGCCCAGTCCACAGGGACCCTGGAGACTCCTATGCTGGGTGATGACAATCTGTATCTTGGGGTCAGCCCTCTGGTGATGACCAGCTCACCTGCATGCTGCAGGATCTCATTGTCTTCCAATGAAACCATGGTGATGGTGGCCTGGTATTTATGCCTGTGCAGGCATGACTATGGTGCCCTCACCAATTGCCGAGGCCAGGTTCATGTCCATGGGCTCTGTAAAGCTGTCAGGGTGGTGATGGTGATGGTGTCAGTAGCTACTGCCTGTGGGCTCAGTCCTGCACAATAATCTGGTGTCTGGCTCTAGTCTGTCATCTTGGACATTTTGGAAAGCATAATGGTGCTCCTTGATGGTTCTGCTCTCTCTTTTTTTAAGTTTTTATTTAAATTCCAGTTAGTTAACATACAGTGTAATATTAATTTCAGGTGTACAATACAGTGATTCAACACTTCATACAACACCCAGTGCTCATCACAACAAGGGCACTCCTTAATCCCCATCACCTATTTCACTCATCCTCCGCACCCACCTCCCGTCTGGCAACCATCAGATTGTTCTCTATAGTTAAGAGTCTGTTTCTTGTCTTATCTTGTTCTCTCTTTTTATTTTCGTTTGCTCATTTGTTTCTTAAATTCCACATATGAGTGTAATCATATGGTACTTGTCTTTCTCTGACTGACTTATTTCACTTAGCATAATACTCTCTAGCTCCATCAATGTTGTTGCACATGGCAGATTCTCCTCTCTTTTAAGGTACTTGGAAGGCTGAATGTCCTAGCCTTCTTGAGGTTGCGTGGAGCCATATAACTAGTTCTGGGCAATGGGTTATGAGTAGAAGTGACACATGTTTTTGGCTAAGGCACTTAGATATTAGTGCAATATCTTGCACTTAGTCTGTTACCTTTGTGGACCATGGAGAAGGCTTTGTGTTGGGATGGCTGGGCTACCTGGGTCTCTGGGTACAGAAGTAGTTACTCTGGAGAGCTTTGTATGAGCGAGAAATAAACTTCTGCATGTTAAGCTACTCTTCGGGGTGGCTTATTATTGCAATGTCAACTAGCCTATTCTGGTTAATATAAGCATGTTGAGCTTAATGTACCAGTGGAATCACCAGGTGGAACTGTTCAGTAGGTAGTCAGATATACAGGGCTCAAGTATAGGAAAGGTCTGGAATTCAGATACAGATTTGTGAGCCATTCATAAATGTATGGTGGTTGATGGGAATGAATGAAATCAATCAAGATGAGTGAGCAGTGAAGGCTGAAGACAAAGTCCCAGAAGAAACAAAATTTAAGGAGAGGAAAAGAGAAAGAGAAACCCACAAAAAAATCAATAAAAAAAGGAGCAGCCAGAGCGATAACAGTAATATTGGGGAGTGTGGTATGCGTTTGGAGAGGTAGAGGGGGAAGGGGCAGTACAAAGAGTGGTTACTCTGAAGGTTCTCAACAGGCAGGGTTTAGGTGCTGCAGAGTTGAAAGAGAGTCTGGAAGTCTTACCTGTTGCATATGCAGAGAAAACACAGTGCTTTTATTGGCCTTGTATGTTTATTGGGTCAGAGTTGAGGCAATTAATGAAAATCATGGGGAAGTGAAGCTCTTCTCTCGGTGCTGCTGTTGGGTTCAGGAGACATTATGAAGGAAGAATGGAAGAAATATCATTCATTTAATACAGTACTTATGATGTGCCAGACATCCTTCTAGACATGGGACATATAGCAGGGAATGAAATAAAGTTCTTGTTCTCAAGGTACTCATCATCATTTCAAAGAAACAGATAAATATGTAATATTTCAGGTGATGGTAAATACTAAAATTGGAAGGGAAGCCTAGTAAAGTGACAGTGTGATAACTTATAAGATATTTGGGGGAATCTGAGACAGTGACATTTGAGCAGAGACCTGAATTAAGGGAGGGAGTAAACCTTCTAGAAATCTGGTGAAAAGTGTTCTAGGCCAATGAAACAGTGGGGGCAAAGGCCCTGGGGCAAGACTGTGGTTGGCAGGTTGGGGGGATAGTAGGGAGGATGGTGTGTCTGGGGCAGTTGGGCTGGGGGGAGAGTGGCATGAGGTGATCTCAGAGGCTGTGAGAACTGGTTCATGTGGACTTTGAGGGCCTTGGAAAAACTGTGGCTTTTATTCTGAATGAGGTATGGTTCTCCTGGAATATTTTGAGTAGAGAAATGGCATGAAATGATTAATATTTAAAAACATTACTCTGGGGGCTGTGAGAGGAGAGAAATGTAGGTGCCAAGGGTGAACACAAGAGTTTCATTAGAAAGTGATTTGCGCAAGTCCTTTATCTGGACTGGGTAATGGTGGAGTTGGTAGGAAGTAGCTACATTTGGTTACATTTTGGCTACACATGTAAGGAAGTACCAATAAGATATGCTTTTGGGCTGGATGCAGGATGGTTGAAAATAATTTCAAAGTTTTGGCATGAGCAACTGGACAGATGGAATTGATTTTTTTTTTTTTTTTTGGAGAGGGAGTTGACTGTAAAAGAAACAGTTTAGAGAGGAAAAATGTAGTATAACTTCTGTATATGTTAAGTCTGAGACACCTGTGAGATATCCAAATGACAGTGTCTAGTTGGCAGTTGGAGACACAAAGCTAGAACTTTGGAAGAGGTCATTCATATCAACTTTGAAGTTGTCAGTTTATAGTTGGATCCTTAGCCTGGAGGCCAAGTGAAGAAGGTATTTCAAGGATAAGGACTAATAAGCCCTGTCATAGGCTGCCACTGTAAGAGGTTAGATGAGAGTTATGACCATTGTTATGATAGATATTAAGAGCAGGTATAGTGGAATGGATGGGGACAAAATCTAGGTCAAGAGAGAATTGGCAGAGAGCATTTTGACACTGCAAGTATAAATACATTTTTTTAATTGAGATTTTCAATAAAGGGGAAATGGTAGTTAGAGGGGAATATTAGATCTGGGAGGGATTTTCTAAAAGATAGGTGATACTGTAATATGTTTGTATACTGATGGGAATGATCTGGGGGGAAATTCAACGATGTATGGGTAGGGGTACCAAATCCTTCAGTAGGCAAGAACAGAAGGGATCCAAAGTATAAGTTGAGGGATTGCCCTCTTACAGGGGTGTGAACAGTTCATCTATTTTAATAGGAGGGAAGGAAGAATATGGGTACAGATGCAGGCAGGTTTATGATTATGGGAGGGTGTGAAATCTCTTCTCACTGCCTCCATTTTCTCAGTGAATAAGAAGCTACATCATAGCTGAAAGAAAGGATAGCAGAAGAGATGTTGGAAGTTTGGGAGGGAAAAGGATAGAGAGTATTCCTCTGGACAGTGGGAGACTGAGAAATGATTAGGGAAGTAAAATATGCATGTCAGGAAGCAGTAGAGTTCCACTTGAAGTTTGTAGTCATGAATTTCAGGTGTGACCAATAAACTTAATTATATTATATGTTTGCCTAGCCGGTGGCTTCAGTGCCTATGATTCAGGGGCAGGTTCAGAGTGGGTTTGCAGTTAATCAAGGTTGGGGGTAAGGAATGTTAGAGCATGCGCAATGTCGTAAGTAATAATGATGGGTTGCGGAGATTGTTGGAGTTGGGGGACTAGAGGGAGTGAGCCCGAGGGTTAGCAGATGGAGGTCAGAGAAGGGGATGCTTGAGCTAATGAAAGCAGTGTAGTCATTTGTAATGACAGTGACAGTGTGTATAGCAAAGAGGGAAGCTAAGGTAGGGTGGGAGATCAGTTCACTGTAGGTGAGAAGGCAATGAAACTGAAAAGCCAACATTTTGGAAGGAGTTACAAGTAGACATTGAAGTTACCAAGAATGGTGGTGGAGGGTGACAGTGAATCAGGTGCTGCATCTTCAAGGGATGAAGAGAAGTAACCTGTGGCTCTTTAGCTAAGTGCAGCAGGGGAGATGAAGAGGATGATAGAACATTGATAGCATGACTTTGAAGGAGTTGGGATTCACGGAGGTGTCCCTTGTATATATCTTCATGATGCTATCTTATTCTACCTTTTTATTTAATCTGTGCCCTTATTCTGTCTCTTTTACAAGCCCCATTTTACTAAATTGTGAGTTCACTAGGTACAGGGACTGTGTTCTCATTTTTAACTGCCACAGTGCCTAACACAGTGCCTGATCTATGCAGGCAATTACCATTTGTTGAATTAGATTGCACCAAATGTGGAAATTTAAAGATCAAGTGGCTAACAACCTCAGAAGATAAAATACTGAAATGGAATTTACACCTAGATTTATTGTGTGTACTAAAAACATAGCACTGTCAGCTAATCATGTAGTTCCAATTGTTTCTAGAGTTCTAAAGACATTAAAAATGTAATTTGATCATAAATATTGCAAAGAAAAGCCTGGGGCCATTCTATTTGCATGGAAGGGTGCTGTTTCCTTGTTTTTATATGGCAGGGATAAAAATCTCTGGGAAGGAGCACCATTTTCTAGCTTTGACCACTTCCTGAACCCCCCAAATATTTGTTCATCCACAATTGCTCTTTGAAAGCTAAAGAATAGTTTTTATTTTGCAGAAGGAGCTGTACCCTGCCTTAATCATACCTAGGGCAAACTGGGCAATGCAAAAACACTGTTCTTGAAAATCTCCTCACTGTGTAATGGCATTGTATATGATGAATAATAAAAATAACAAGAAAAGAGAAATTTTGATTGAAACTATAAATTCAACTTAGATTTGCTTCCATAACTTATTTCTGCAGCATCTAAATGTAAATTGTAAGGGTGAAGAACTATTTTATGTGATGTCCAAAATTGCCTTTTGAAAACCATGATGCAATGTCAGCACTTCATTTCTACCACTGACATAGGTAATGGAGAGAGGGATCCACCACACAGTGTCACTTTCTGTGGGTAATTCACATTCTCCTTGTGTCTTTCAATTACTGCTGGCAAAAATGCATAACTAATGAACTTAGATCAGAGATACTTGATTTGTACTCCTTCTTTCCTCATATCTGTCACCTCTTGCTCTCCTATTTTCCCTCTCCCTCCTCTTTTCCTAGACACTCATAAACCAGAATCACTTAAAGATAATAGCTCCTTCAAAAATGTAACTCCACAGGATTTAATTAAACCTTAAGTCTCAGACTGTCCTGGGGAGGCTGAAGTAGTATGAGATGAATCTTTGTTCAGAATGAACATGGGATTCTAGTGGCTTCAAGGTGTCTGAGACTAGTACATTAAAAGAGAGATTTGGCTTGTTGCTGGTTGTATGAATTCAGTGAATTAAACTGTGGGCTAGAGAATTAGCAGTCCTCCTTTTTGTGTGACCTTGGCTATGAAAGTGTTCTTTCTTTCCTCTTCCTTATCTGTAAAATGGAATTTGAATACCAACCTTAAACTCTGTTGTTGCTTAGAAAACAGCTTCTTAAACTTTGACCTCCGATATATTTTTCTTT
The DNA here is from genome assembly GCF_009762305.2 of Zalophus californianus. Lineage (NCBI taxonomy): Eukaryota > Metazoa > Chordata > Mammalia > Carnivora > Otariidae > Zalophus > Zalophus californianus. The sequence goes on from NC_045596.1 coordinate 45,469,516, forward strand.
GGTTTACAAAGGCTAAATAACTACACTGGGGATATTTCAGTTGTTGCAGATATTTAGGTAAAGATGAAAGGGATTATTTTGTTAATGGGTATCCCATATTCCATTAAATCTTCTGGGGTCCTGGAGTAAGATAAAGTACATTAACAAAGAAGTTGTTATACCCTTCCATACATAACTGTACTTGGGCAAACTGTTCATACACAATTACTATTCTTGAAAATCTCCTGGCTGACAGAATTATTATAATAGCTAACATTGACATAATGCTTACTATACGCTAGAGATTCCTTAAATAATTGATATATAGTAACTTATTTATGCCTCACCACAATTGTCTATCATAGATGCTGTTCATTATTCCCATTTATAGATAGGGACAGAAAAGTTAAGTAATTTGAACAAGGACCTACCAGTGTGTGTGTGTGTGTGTGTGTGTGTGTGTGTGTGTGTGTGTGTGTGTGTGTCTATGTGTGTGTGTGTCTCTGTTGTGTCTGTGTGTGTATGCTCCTGTTCAAACTTTCACAAAGATTTTATAATTTTAAAGATTACAAATACCTAACCTCTTTCCACAAACAACCTGCCATGCTAAGGAGATCTTACTAAGAGAGTTTGCTGCTAGAATATTTGAGCTTCCTACTAGGAGAACTTACTTAGTCCTTTAATATTTCATATTGGTCAAAACTAGATCCTTGGTTGCCTCATACTAAACCTCACATATTCTGAATTGGATATTTTGTAACCACAGAAGGAAAAATGACATTTTTTACTTTTCCTTTCTAGCTCTAGAGAGCTGTCACGGGGCTACGGATTTGAGGGCTGGGATGTCCTGCCTGATTCTGCTCTTCTGGGAATGCAACACATGTGAAAAAGGCAAAGACCCTGCTTGCTTACTTAACAGTGAGGGATACGGTCAATACATAAGTAAGTAAATATAAAAATATGTAATGGAATATCAGAGATACAAGTTCTATGACAGCAGTTGAGCTGGGAAAAGGAAGAGAGCTGGAAGGTGTGGGCAAGGTGGCTGTTAACATAGGGGAGTCAGGGAAGGCTTCTCTTGATCAGATGACATCTGAGCAGAGATTTAAATGATGTAAGGGGGTGAGCCATGAGACAAAATGTGGAATGTTCTAGGTGGGATCCAAATGAATCAAGGCCCCGAGTCAGATGATGTTCTGTGTGCTTAAAGAACAGTGTGGCTGGAGTGAAGCGAGCAAAGTGCGGGGTGGAAGGTAATAAAATGAGAGGGCTGACTTGGGGCCAGATGACATGGAGTCTTTTGGTTAATGGGAGGGACTTTGGAAGGGAAGGGAAAGACTTTGTGAAGGGAAGACACTGGAGGGTTTTGAGTAGGAGAGAACATAATCTGACTCACATTTTAAAGTATCCCCTTGGCTGCTCTTGAATAGTTACTTGGGAGCAAGTAAGGAAGCAGGGAGACTAATTTTGAAGTTGTTGTAGCTTTTTAGGTGAGAAGTGATGGCTTGGGCAGGGTGGGTAGCAGTGGAGATGGTGAGAATTATTTGGATTTGCATTATATTTTGAAGACAGCCTGAGGTGCTTTGTTGATAGAGTCACTGTGTGGTAAATATTAGATCATTGTACAAAGATCTTACAACTTAGCAGATTTGTGTGCTAAAGAATTGGTATCTAAGGTCTGTTTCTCCAACACAGGGATCTTAATCACACTTACTACATGTTCCCTGAGATATAACAACACTCAACTATTTTATCAGCTGTAGTCAAACTTTATTCTTTCTGTATTTAAAGCTCAGCATATCTTCTTTTGATTCAGGGGGATTTTTAATAGCAACATTATTAGTCCACCAAAACAGAAGCTGGTGAAAGAAAATGAATGACTTTTCAATGTATTCATGAAAATGGCAGGAAAATGCACAAAAAATTACAAGAAAACATTTGAGAATGTGTAGCTGTTAAATAAATATGGGAGAAGGGAGCCAATGTGGAAGAAAAACAACACTAACATACAATAATATGTAAATGGCCCTTAGGGAATTACCTAAGAAAGGATTATTTCATTTAGCTGCATCAGCGAAAAATTGCCTGGCTTTATATCAGAAAAAAAAAAAAAATCCCTCTAATCCGTTTTTAAAAGTGCTTACTCCATATATTATGCATGACATTTCCAGGCTGCCAAATTTGTGACTGAGCTGGTGATTAGAAGACAATGCAGCACCTCCTTTTCTCTTTCTTCCTTTCTTGGGAGCAGGGACGCTTCAGCTCTCCTTTCTCTGAATGCCTCATGAAAATCAGAAACAGAGCAATGAGGGAGAGAAATGCATCAAACAGCTGATTTGGTTAAAGAGAAATACCTAGCAGGAACGTGCAGCAACCAAGACTGGAAGAGTTGGCAGAAGGGAGAAAGAGAATGAGAGGGGTCAAGAAAGAGAGGTTTTACCTGCGGTGTTGAAGGTCAGAAAGGTGTCAGGTATCAACATACCTGGATTAATTGCCCCTGGCACCAAATGAAATGAAGCCTTGTTTGATTTTCTGGCAGCTCTGAAGAGAGATGGCTCATTGTCAACCTGCATGTTTATATATCATGGTTACTTAATTGGCCCTGTTGAGGCAAAGGGGCTGCTGTGAGGCAGCCGTGGGAAAGGGGAAGAAGTGTGTGTGTGTGTGTGTGTGTGTGTGTGTGTGTGTGTGTGTGTGTGTGATAGAATTAAAGTGGTAATTGATTATGATTATTTCCAGTGCTCACCATAATGGACCACTTTTGAGCAATCAGGTTATGCTCCAGTAGGACTTGGGGTAGCACAGGTAGGCATTATTTAATTAATCTGTGAGAAAGTGAGCAACAGAGGGAGATAAAGTGGATATTAATCAGAACTGTACGAGCTTTGGGATAGCTGAATCTAAATCAATCCAAGGAATCATCTGGGAAATCAACCCCTGTTTTCAGCTGGCTTACATGCTTTATTCTAGTGGGGGGATATTAGAAGCTTTTTTCAATCACTTCTTCCCAGTTTGGTTCATCCTAATGAACTCCAGAAAATTCATAAGTCAGGAGGAGTTTGCTCTGACTGGAATTTCATTCCACAGTCTCTGAATACTGATGACCAGCAAGCATTACTGGGACATTATCCAATAGCCTGAGGCTCTTCTGAGTTTGATCCAGGCACTAGCAATGATTTCTCAAGTATCTCCCAAGTCACAGGATGGTCTGCCAGTCTGGAAGCTATGGTCTAGTCAGGACAGGTGACAGAGCACACCTGAAATGAGGGATAAAATTAAGAACCAGGAATGAAATACCGAGGGGTCTTGCTGTGGGCTTAATATGCAGGATGGAGGCACATTAATTCATGGACATTTCTCTTTGACTTTTGATTATGGAATACAAGAGATATTCTCATTGGCCTTGAGAAGATGTTCTTTTTTGTATGTGTGTTTTTATTTTACTTTTTAAAATTTAAACTTTAGTTAGTTAACATACAGTGCAATATTGCTTTGTGAAGTAGAATTCAGTGCTTTATCACTTACATACAACACCTAGTGCTCATTACAACAAGTGCCCTCTTTAATGCCCATCACCCACTTAACTCATTCCTCATCCACCTCTCTCCATCAAACCTCAGTTTGTTCCCTTTCATTAAGAGTCTCTTATGGTTTGTTTCCCTCTCTTCTTTTTTCTTTTCCCCATTCCCATATTTATATGTTTTCTTTCTTATGTTCCACATATGAGTGAGATCATATGGTATTTGTCTTTTTCTGACTGACTTATTTCACTTAGCATAATATACTCTAGTTCCATCCACATCATTGCAAAAAGTACACCTGTTAGTTTGGAATGTACCAAGATTGAAGGGTGAGAAGAAAAATGCTGTCCTTTGATCTTTAGCTTTTGACCACAACAGTGGCTCCCACACCAAGCCTGCAAATCTCCATATACACGTGGACCTTGGATTTGAGAAGCCTTGCATTAAAAGTTATTCTGGTACTACTTTAGGTTATCCCTACTTGTCAGTACTCAGTTGTAAGGGGGCACTCAGACAATCCAGAATGTGCTTATATTGTTTTTGAAAGATCACTGAAATGAAGATATGCACTACATAATCACAACAACTGAAGATTCCCCAAAACATATCCATGGATTCTGGGAGTCCATGAGAAAAGGCACTGGGCTGTAGGATTTTTCTTAAACCCCAAGTCATGTAAACTCCTTGGAGTCATTAGGTAGGATCTCTGGTAGGGACATGTATTCTTTCAGGTCTCCTGGGTGCTATGAGCTGATGCTCCAGCACACTCAATGCATGCCCTGCTAGTGTCCCCATCATCTTCTACCCTCTTCTGTTCCAAGGGACCTAGAATAATAAGCCATCTTATATGGCCTAATATATATTAAAAAAACCAATTTTCTCAAGGTTAATGAAAGGGCTGATAATTTCTAAGATAAATTTATAGGATTCAAAGCTTTTGAAACATGGTTTCAAATTAATAAAAATAAAAAGATTCATATGAGACAAAGCACTTGTTTATGTGACTATGAAAAAAATTAAATCAAGGGAATGTATAAAAGCCTAAATTATGATCTTTGGTAAGTTCCATATCCCTTCCAGGGTTGCAAAGGACCTCTTCTCAACTGGTTGTTCTTTTTGATTGAATGTCTCTTTTGGCATCTGTGTTGTTTATAGACATCAGGAAAGATGGTTAAGGTGTATCAGGTAGTATATATTTTTATAAATATGTTTATTCTGAAAACACACATTGTTTTCCCAATGCAACATCTTGGGTCATTCATAAATCAAAGTTGCTTTGTATGTTGTTGCAGCAGCCCATGGGCTGCTGGAGATGATAATGGATCTCTAAGCCCAGTTCATCTCTCTGTGTTTAAAAAGAGAAAATAAAGAAAGAGAGATAAATAAAGAAAAATATTTGATCTCCATCTTATTTGGGAAGAGGAGAGTGGAAGGGAACCATAGGCAGAGGGCTAAATTTACATTTAGGAAATATGAGCAATACAAACATGGCTCCAAGTATTACAGGTTAAGTGGCCTCTATTGTGGAGAGGCTTAGAAAAGAGAAGGATGTGGTTTTCTTGGGACTGTTTTCATAGGTCTGTTCTCCTTGGCTTGCTTTCTTGGGATTTTGGTACTTTGTCCCATATGGAGGTGCCACTGCAATTCTTGGGTGCATGTGGCATTAGTCACATTCCCTGTCCAGTGGCTCTGGTCTCAACTAGGCAGACCAAATTCAGAGCCAGGGGAAGAATGCAGAACACACTCAGGGATAAAGGTGGGAGGTAGCAGGAAAGAGAGATCTGTTAATGTTCAGTAGCATGAACTTGAAAATCTGTTTGACAAAAATAAAACATGAAAGCTGGCACTGATTTTCTTTCTTCAGGTATTAATGCTGCCCACCAAATTCTGAGTGCATTTCCATTTCCTCCCATATAGCAAGTCCATTTCCAAGGCAGGCCTTTGATTACTCTTGATGTGTTCTTGGTTAGTGAATAATATTTAAAAACACCCATAAGGAAACTTCTGGGGAAGATGGTGGAGTAAGAGGACCCTAAGCTCAACTCATCTCATGGATACAACTAGGTAACACTCATATCAGTGTAAATAACCCAGAAAATGACCCAGAGACTGGCAGAACAAACTCCACAACTAAAGGTAGAGAAGAGGCTATATTGAAGTATGTAGGAAAGTCAGAGACACTGTGGGGAGCTAAATGGACCTGTGAGACTGTCCATGGAAGGGAAGAAGCTGTGGGCATAGAGAGGGGAGAGAAACAGAAGCCTGTGGGGGGAAAATGAATCCCCATAAAAATTGGCTTTGAAAACCAGAGGGGCTGAATTTTGTGAGTTCTTACAACCAGAGGGTCTTAAGCCTGCAACTTTAAAAATCAGGAGGGTGGGCTCTGGGAGAGTGGGGGAGGGTGGCAATAGAAAACCCAAGTCCCTGCCCTTAAAGAGACAGCATGACAAACAGCCCACAGAGATATAGCATAGAAGCAGCAGTTTGAAAAACTCTTGAGGCATATGGGTGGGGGAGTTATTTGCTAATCTCAGAGTTGCTGAGGGACTTCTCCAGGAACAAAGGAGCTGGCCATTTTCCTCCCCTGTCCCCCAGCATAAACACATGGCCACCTGCAGAAACCAGTGCAGTTGCATTTACTACCTTACTTGCTTATACTGTACCCCAGCCTCTCCAGCTGGGCCTGCCTTAGTCCTGGTTCTGCAAGTTCCCTTCCCCTGAAGACCAGCGCAAACTTTGCCAATACCACATCTCCCAACTGTGTGCATTGTGGAACCTAAGTCCCAGCAGTGGCAGTGGCTGGTCACCTTATGCAGAGGATTCAAGCACCTTGTTAAAACTGTGTACCCTACATACATGAACATTTTGGGGTGGCCCTGGTTGGCCTGGTCTTCATGGTGGCTGTGCATCTCTTGTGGAAGATGAGTGGCTTCACCTTGTTAAAAATGCATGCCCTGCCCACTACTTTCAAGAGCAAAATGGGAGCTGACTTTCCTAACACACAGAAACAAACAGAGACTTAGACAAAATAAGCAAACAGAGGAATATGTCACAGATGAAAGAATAGCCTAAGCCTACCTATCTCTTACTGGAGATAAGTAATATGCCTGATAGAGAATTTAAAGTAATGATCATAAAGATACTCATTGGACTTGTGAAAAGAGTGGAGGACATCAGTGAGACGCTTAACAAAGAAATAAAAAGGACCAATCAGAGAGGAAGAATACAATAATGGAAATTAAAAATATTCTAGATGGAATAAAGAGCAGTCCAGAAGAAGCAGAAGAACAAATCGGCAGCCTGGAGGACAGAATATTGGAAAGTAACCAAGCTGAGTAGATTGAGGAGAAAAACAATTATGCAAAATGAGAATAGACTTAGGGGACTCAATGACTCCATCAGGTGTAATAACGTTCACATTATAAGAATCCCAGAAGGAGAAGAGAGAGCAAAGGGGGAAGAACATTTATTTGAAAAAATAAAGGCTAAAAATTTATTGAATTTGGAGAAGGAAACATAAATTCAGATCTAGGAGGCGCAGAGATCCCCCAACAAAATCAACCCCAGGAGGTCCACAACAAGTTAGTCAGTAATTAAAATGGCAAAAAGCAATGATAAAGAATGAATTCTAAAAGAAACAGGATAAAAGAAAACAGTTACATACAAGGGAAATCCCATAAGCCTATCAGCAGATATTTCAAAAGAAACTTTACAGTTTCTTCTGAAAGGAGTGGCATGCTATATTCACAGTGCCAAAAGGGAAAAATCTGTGGCCAGAGTACTCGAGCCAGCAAGGCTATCATTCAGAATAGAAGGAGAGATAGAGTTTCCCAGACAAACAAAAGTTAAAGGGGTTCATGACCATTAAACCAGCCCTACAAGAAATGTTAAAGGGGACTTTGTGAGTAGAAAGGGAAAACCATAAGTAAAATAACAAAAGTATTTTGTTATTACTGCTCAAAAGCAGTAATAATTTCAGTAAATATGACTCAAGGGACTCACTAAGCAAAAGGAAGTAAAGTATGACACCATATACCTAAAACAGGGGGAAGAGAGGAGTCAAGAATGAGTTCAAACTTAAGCAACCATCAACTTCAGATAGACTGCTACAGGCAGAAGATGTTACATACAAACCTAATGGTAACCACAAATCAAAACCCAGTAATAAATTTGCAAAAAACAAAGAGAAAGGAATCCAAGTATATCACTAAAGAAAGCCAACTTATGGTGAGAGAAGAGAGGAAGGGAAGAAAGGAACAAAGAAGAACCACAAAAACAAACACAAGACAAATAACAAAATGGCAATAAATACATACCTATCCATAATTACTTGAATGTAAATGGACGAAATGCTCCCATCAGAAGACAGAAGGTGATGGAATGGGTTAAAAAAAAAAACAAGACCCATCTATATGCTGCCTCCAAGGGACTCACTTCAGACCTAAAGACACATGCAGATTGAAAGTGACAGGATGGAGAAATAGTTGTCATGCAAATGGATGTGAAAAGAAAGCCAGGGTAGCAATACTTCTGTCAGACAAAGTCAACTTTAAAACGGTGAAATGAAGACTGTAACAAGAGACAAAGAAGGACGCTACATAATCACTAAGCGGACATTCCAAGAAGACATAACAATTGTAAATATTTATGCACCCAACATGGGAGCACCCAAATACAAAAAGCAGCTGATAACAAACATCAAGGGACTAATCCATAGTAATACAATCGGGGACTTTTTACACCTGACTTATGTCAGTGGCCAGATCATCTAAACTGAAAATCAGCAAGGACACAGAAGCTTTGAATGACACACTGGATCAGTTGGATTGAACAGACATTCAGAACATTCCATCCTAAAACAGCAGAATGCACATTCTTTTCAAGTGCCCGTGGAACAGTCTCCAGAACAGATCACATATTAGGTCACAAAACAAGTCTCAACAATTTCAAAAAGATCAAAGTTATACCATGCGTCTTCTCTGGCCATAACACAATGAAACTAGAAATCGACCATAAGAAAAAATCTGGAAAGAGCACAAGTATACGGAGGTTAAACAACATGCTACTAAACGATGAATTAGTCCATCAAGAAATCAAAGGGGAAATCAAAAAATACATGGAAAAAATAAAAATGAAAACACAGTGATCCAAAAATCTTGCACATGCAGCAAAATCGGTCCTAAGAGGGAAGTTTATAGCAATACAGGCCTACTACCCCAAGAAGCAGGAAAAATCTCAAATAAACAACCTAACCTTACGCCTGAAGGAGCTAGAAAAAGTAGAACAAACAAAACTCAAATCCAGCAGAAAGAAAGAAATCCTAAAGAGTAGAAATAAATGATAACAAAACTAAAAAAAAAAAAAAAGAATAGATCAATGAAACTAGAAGCTGGTTCTCTGAAGAGATCATCAAAATTAATAAACCTCTAGCCAGACTTATCAAAAGAAGAGAGAGAGGACTCAAATAAACAAAATCAGAAACAAGAGAGGAGAAATAACAAATGATACTTCAGAAATACAAAGGACTATAAGAGAACATTATGAAAAAGTATATGCCAACAAACCAGACAACCTGGAATAAATTTCTAGCAACATATAACTTACCAAAACTGAAGCAGGAAGAATAGAAAATTTGAACAGACCAATTACCAGCAATGAAATCGAATCAGTAATCCCAAAACTCCCAACAAACAAAAGTCCAAGACCACACAGCTTCACAGGTGAATTCTACCAAACATTTCCAGAAGAGTTAATACCTATCCTTCTCAAACTTTTCCAAAAAACAGAAGAAGAAAGAAAACTTCCTAATTCATTTGAGAGGCCAGCATTACCCTGATTCTAAAACCACATAAAGACACAGCAAAAATAAAGGGGGAACTACAGGGCAATATCTCCAATGAACATAGTTGCAAAAAATCCTCAATAAAATTTTAGCAAACTGAATCCAATAATACATTAAAAAAAGTATTCACCAGGATCAGGTGGGATTTATTCCTGGGATGGAAGGGTGGTTCAATATCAGCAAATCAATCAACGTGATACATCACCTCAATAAGAGAAAGGATAAAAACCATATGATCATTTCAAAAGATGTAGAAAAAGCATTTGACAAAGTATAATATCCACTCATGATAAAAACCATCAACAAATTAGGTTTAGAGGGAACATACCTCAACATAATAAAGGCTTTATATGAAAAACACACAGCTCACATCATACTCGATGGTGAAAGACTGAGAGCTTTTCCCCTAAGGTCAGGAACAAGACAAGGATGTCCACTCTCACCACTTTATTCAATATAGTATTGGAAGTTCCAGCCACAGCAATCAGACAAGAGAAAGGAGTATAAGCATCCAAATTGGTAAGGAAGAAGTAAAACTTTCACTATTAGCAGATGACAGGATATTTTATATAGAAAACCCTAAGGACTCCACTAAAAAACTACTACAACTGATAAATGAATTCATTAAGGTCACAAGAGACAAAATCAATGTCCAGAAATCTGTTGCATTTCTATACACTAATAATGAAGCAAAAGAAAGAGAAATGAAGAAAACCGTCCCACTGACAATAGCGCCAAAAATAATAAAGTACCTAGGAATAAACTTACCAAAGAGGTGAAAACCCTGTACTCTGAAAACTGTACAGCACCGGTGAAAGAAATGGGAGAAGACACAAAGAAATGGAAAGACATTCCATGCCTTTTTGGAAGAACAAATATTGTTAAAATGTCTAAACTACCAAAGCAGTCTACACATCCAATGCCATCCCTGTCAAAATGCCAACAGCATTATTCACAGAACTAGAACAAACAATCCTAAAATTTATATGGAATCACAAAAGACTCCGAATAGCCAAAGCCATCTTGAAGAAGAAAAACAAAACTGGAGGCATCACAAGTATAACTTCAAGTTATACTACAAAGCTGTAGTAATCAAAGCAGTACGGTACTGGCACAAAAACAGACACATAGGTCAATGGAACAGAACAGAAAGCCCAGAAATAAACCCATATTGACCATAAATTATATGGTCAATTAATCTTTGACAAAGGAGGAAAGAACATGCAATGGGGAAAAGACAGTCTTTTTAACAAATGGTGTTGGGAACACTGGGCAGCTACATGCAAAAGAATCACACTGGACCACTTTCTTACAGAATACACAAAAACAAACTCAAAATGCATTAAGAGACCTGAAACCATGAGAATCCTAGAAGAGAGCACAGGCAATAATTTCTCTGACATCAGCCATAACAACATGTTTCTAGATAGGTCTCCTGAGGCAAGGGAAACAAAAGGAAAAATAAATTCTTGGGACTGCCTCAAAATAGAAAGCTTCGGCACAGCGAAGGAATCAACCAAGAAAACTAAAAGACGTCTTACTTATTGGGAGAAGATATTTACAAACAACCCATCTGAAAAAGAGTAGGTATCCAAAATATATAAAGAATTTACACGACTCAACACCCAGGAAACAAATAATGCAATTAAAAATAGGCAGAAGACACAAACAGACATTTCTCCAAAGAAGACATACAGGTGGGCCACAGACACATGAAAAGATGCTCAACATCACTCATCATCAGGGAAATGCAAATCAAAACCACAAGGAGATATCACCGTATACCTGTCAGAATGCCTAAAGTCAAAAACAGAGAAACAAATATTGGTGAAGATGTGGAGAAAAAGGAACCCTCATGCACTGTTGGGGGGAATGCAAACTGGTCCATCCACTGTGGAAGACAGTATGGATGTTCCTCAAAAAATTGAAAATAGAACTACTCTATGATCCAGTAATCTTACTAATAGGTATTTACCCCCAGAATACAAAAATACTAACTTGAAGGAATACATAAACTCCTGTGTTTATTGCAGCATTTACAATAACCACATAATGGAAGCAGCCCAAGTCCATTGATAGATGAATGGATAAAGAATTTGTAGAGGAGTGGAGCAAGATGGTGGAGGAGTAGGAGACCTGGATTTTGTCTGGTCTCAGGAATTCAGCTGGATAGGGATCAAACCATTCTGTACACCTATGAACTCAACAGGAGATAGAAGAAAAGAATAGCAACAACTCTCTGAACAGAAAAGTGACCACTTTCCGGAAGGTAGGATCTGCGGAGAAGTGAATCCGAGGACATATTCGGGAGGATAGACGGCGTGGGAGGGGGCCTCTGTCTGCCGCTTCTGGCAAGTGATAGAGCCTGGGAGCAAAAATTAGAACTTTTAGAAGTCCGCTCGCTGAGGGACGTCGCTCCAGTGGCTAAGTGGGTGGTGGAACCCTCGTGGGACATTGTGGTCTTAGGACCCTTGGGGTCACAGAAAGACCGGGGTTGCGTGAGTGTGGCAGAGCTCCCAGGTATTGGAGCGGGGAAGCCGGCTGCAGAGACGGAACAGAGGCACAGGCTCTCAGCTCGGAGTTGCCATAAATCAATGTGATTGTATCAATGTGATACAGTACATTAACAAAAGAAAGAACAAAAATCATATGATTCTCTCAATAGATGCAGAAAAAGCATTTGAGAAAGTACAGTATCCTTTCTTGATCAAAACTCTTCAGAGTATAGGGATGGAGGGTACATACCTCAATATCATAAAAGCCATCTATGAAAAACCTACAGCGAATATCATTCTCAACGGGGAAAAACTGAGAGCTTTCCCCCTAAGGTCAGGAATGCGGCGAGGATGTCCACTATCACCACTGCTATTCAGCATGGCAGCCAAGACCAAGTTTACCAATCAATGAGAAGCAGAAGTCCAGCCCTAGGGGAATATAGCACAGAGAATTCATGGCTTTTTCCCCCCATGATTCTTAAGTTTTTCAGAGTTAATTTTTTTAAATTTTCTTTATTTTTTTCTTTTTCTGTTTTTTAAATTTCTCTTTCTCCCTTTTTTAACCAATATCTTATCAATTCCTTTTTTTTAAATCTTTTTTTTTTTTTTAATTTAACAGAGAGAGACGCAGCGAGAGAGGGAACACAAGCAGGGGGAGTGGGAGAGGAAGAAGCAGGCTTCCCACCGGGCAGGGAACACGATGCAGGGCTCAATCCCAGGACCCTGGGATCATGACCTGAGCTGAAGGCAGACACTTAATGACAGAGCCACCCAGGGCCCCTTTTTAAATCTTTTTTAATTTTCATTTTTAGAGTCATATTCTATCCCTTCATTGTAGTTAACTTTATTTTTTGTATATATATAAGTTTTTCTCTCTAAAATTTTGGGATACAGTTTCTTTTAACAGACCAAAATATACCCTAAATCTAGTGTATGGCTTTGTTCTAGTCTCCTGCCTGATCACATTCTCTCACTTTTTTTTAAAAATTTTCTTCTTTCTTTTTTTCGACCAACTTCTTATCTAATGAATTCCTTTTATAAAATGTTTTATAGTTTTCATCTTTACACTCATATTCCGTAACTTCATCATATTTACCCTTATATTTGTATATATATAAGTTTGTCTTTCTTTAAAATTTTGGGAGGCAGTTTCTTCTAACAGACCAAAATACGCTCAAAATCTAGTGTGTGCCTCTGATCTATTCACCATCCTGGTCATGTTCTTTTTTTTTTTTTCCTTCCCTTTCTTTTCCCCCCAGTTTCGGCTCTCTTCTGATTTGTTTAGTGTATATTTTTCTGGGGTCGTTGTTACCCTCTTAGCATTTTGTTCTCCCATTCATCTATTCTCCTTTGGAGATGGAAAGATGGAAAAACTCACCTCATAAAAAAGAACAAGAGGCTGTACTGACTGTCAGGGACCTAATAAATACGGACATTAGTAAGATGTTGGAACTAGAGTTCAGAAAGACGATTATAAAGATACTAGCTGGACTTGAAAAAAGCGTGGAAGATACTAGAGAATCCCTTTCTGGAGAAATAAAAGAACTAAATCTAACAAAGTCAAAATCAAAAAGGCTATTAATGGGGTGCAATCAATAAAGGAGGCTCTAACTGCTAGGATAAATGAGGCAGAAGAGAGAATTAGTGATATGGAAGACCAAATGATGGAGAATAAAGAAGCTGAGAAAAAGAGATAAACAACTACTGGATCCCAAGGGCAGAATTCGAGAGATAAGTGACACCATAAGACGAAACAACATTAGAATAATTGGGATCCCAGAAGAAGAAGAAAGAGGGGGGGCAGAAGGTATATTGGAGCACATTATAGTGGAGAACTTCCCCAGTTTGGGGAAGGAAACAGGCATCAAAATCCAAGAGGCACAGAGAACCCCCCTTAATATCAATAAAAATAGGTCAACACCCTGACATCTAATAGTAAAACTTACAAGTCTCAGAGACAAAGAGAAAATCCTGAAAGCAACTTGGGACAAGAGGTCTGTAACCTACAACAGTAGAAATATTAGATTGGCAGCAGACCTATTCACAGAGACCTGGTAGGCCAGAAAGGACTGGCATGATATATTCAGAGCACTAAATGAGAAAAACATGCAGCCAAGAATACTATATCCAGCTAGGCTGTCACTGAAAATAGAAGGAGAGATAAAAAGCTTCCAGGACAAACAAAAACTAAAAGAATTTGCAAACACCAAACTAGCCCTACAAGAAATACTGAAAGGGGTCCTCTAAGCAAAGAGAGAACCTAAAAATAACATAGACCAGAAAGGAACACAGACAATATACAATAACGGTCACCTTACAGGCAATACAATGGCACTACGTTCATATCTTTCAATAGTTACCCTGAATGTAAATGGGCTAAATGTCCCAATCAAAAGACACAGGGTATCAGACTGGATAAAAAACAAGACCCATCGATATGCTGCCTGCAAGAGACTCAGACCCAAAGACACCTCCAGATTGAAGGTGAGGGGGTGGAAAACCATTTATCATGCTAATGGACACCAAAAGAAAGCTGGGGTGGCAATCCTTATATCAGACAAATTAGATTTTAAACCAAAGACTATAATGAGAGATGAGGGAGGACACCCTGTCCTACTTAAAGGGTCTATCCAAGAAGAAGATCTAACAACTGTAAACATGTATGCCCCTAACGTGGGAGCACCCAAAATATAAGCCAATGAATAACAAAATCAAGGAAACACTTCGACAACAATACAATAGTAGGGGACTTGAACACCCCCATCACTGAAATGGACATATCATCCAAACAAAAGACCAACAAGGAAATAAAGGCTTTAAATGACACACTGGACTAGATGGACTTTACAGATATACTCAGAACATTCCATCGCAAAGCAGAATAAACATTCTTCTCCAGTGCACATGGAACATTCTCCAGATTAGATCACATCTTAGGTCCCAAATCAGGTCTCAACTGGTAGCAAAAGATTGGGATCATTCCCTGCATATTCTCAGACCACAGTGCTTTGAAACTAGAACTCAATCACAAGAGGAAAGTTGGAAAGAACTCAAATACAGGGAGGCTAAAGAGTATCCTAGTAAAGAATGAATGAGTCAACCATGAAATTAAAGAAGAATTTAAAAAATTCATGGAAAAAAATGAAAATGAAAACACAACTGTTCAAAATCTTGGGGATGTAGCAAAGGCGGTCCAAAGAGGAAAGTTTATAGCAATACAAGCCTTTCTCAAGAAACAAGAAAGGTCTCAAATACACAACCTAACCCTACACCTAAAGGAGCTGGAGAAAGAACAGCACATAAAGCCTAAACCCAGCAGGAGAAGAGAAATAATAAAGATCAGAGCAGAAATCAATGAAATAGAAACCAAAAGAATGGTAGAACAGATCAACGAAATTAGGAGTTGGTTCTTTGAAAGAATAAGATTGATAAACCCTTGGCCAGATGTATCAAAAAGGAAATGACCCAAATAAAGTCATCAGTTAATGAGGAGGGATCACAACCAGCACGAAAGAAATATAAACAATTAAAAAAAAATACTATGAGGAAGTATATGCCAGCAAATTAGATAATCTCGAAGAAATGGATGCATTCCTAGAGATGTATAAACTACCAAAACTGAACCAGGAAGAAATAGAAAACCTGAACAGACCCATAACCAGCATTACTTTGATCCAAAAACCAGACAAAGACCCCGTCAAAAAGGAGAATTACAGACCAAAATCCCTGATGAACATGGATGCAAAAATTCTCACCAAAATACTAGCCGATGGGATCCCACAGTACATTAAAAGGATTATTCCCTATGACCAAGTGGGATTTATTCCTGGGCTGTAAGGTTGGTTCAACATCCACAAATCATTCAATGTGGTACAATACAGTAATAAAAGAAAACAAGAACCATATGATCCTCTTAATAGATGCAGAAAAAGCATTTGAGAAATTATAGTATCCTTTCTTGATTAAAACTTTTCACAGCGTAATGATAGAGGTTACATACCTCAATATCATAAAAGCCATCTATGAAAAGCCCACAGCAAATATCATTCTCAATGGGGAAAAACTGAGAGCTTTACCCCTAAGGTCAGGGACATGGCAGGGATGTCCACTATCACCACTGCTATTCAACATAGTACTAGAAGTCCTAGGCACAGCAATCAGACAACAAAAAGCAATAAAAGGCATCCAAATCTTCAAAGAAGGTCAAACTCTCACTGTTTGCAGATGATATGATACTTAATGTGGAAAACCGAAAAGACTCCACCCCAAAACTGATAGAACTCATACAGGAATTCAGTAAAGTAGCAGGATATAAAATCAATGCACAGAAATCAGTGGCATTTCTATACAACAACAACAAGACAGAAGAAAGAGAGATTAAGGAGTTAATCCCATTTACAATTGCACCCAAAACCATAAGATACATCGGAATAAATCTCACCAAAGAGGCAAAGAATCCGTACTCAGAGAACTATAGAATACTCATGAAAGAAATTGAGGAAGACACAAAGAAATGGAAAAACGTTCCATGCTCATGGATTGGAAGAACAAATATTGTGAAGATGTCAATGCTACGTAGAGCAATCTACACATTCAATGCAATCCCCATCAAAATACCATCCACTTTTTTTCAAAGAAATGGAACAAATAATCCTAAAATTAGTATGGAACCAGAAAAGACCCCGAATAGCCAGAGGAATGTTGAAAAAGAAAATCATAGCTGGTGGCATCACAATTTTGGACTTCCAGCTCTATTACAAAGCTGTCATCATCAAGACAGTATGGTACTGGCGCAAAAAGAGACACATAGATGAATGGAACAGAATTGAGAGCCCAGAAATGGACCCTCAACCCCTTGGTCAACTAATCTTTGACAAAGCAGGAAAGAATGTCCAATGGAAAAAAGACAGGCTCTTCAACCAGTGGTGTTGGAAAAATTGGACAGCCACATGCAGAAGAATAAAACTGGAACATTTCCTTACACCACAGACAAAAATAGACTCAAAATGGATGAAAGACCTAAATGTGAGACAGGAGTCCATCAAAATCCTAAAGGAGAACACAGGCAGCAACCTCTTCGACCTCAGCTGCAGCAACTTCTTCCTAGACACATCGCCAAAGGCAGGGAAGCAAGGGCAACAGTGAACTACTGGGACTTCATCAAGATAAAAAGCTTTCGCACAGCAATGAAAACAGTCAACAAAACCAAAAGACAACCGACAGAATGGGAGAGAATATTTGCAAATGACATATCAGATAAAGGGCTAGTATCCAAAATCTTTCAAGAACTGACCATACTCAACACCCAAAGAACAAATAATCCAATCAAGAAATGGGCAGAAGACATGAACAGACATTTTTCCAAAGAAGACGTCCAAATGGCCAACAGACATATGAAAAAGTGCTCAGCATCGCTTGGCATCAGGGAAATACAAATCAAAACCTCAATGGAGATACCACCTGACACCAGTCAGAATGGCCAAAATTAACAAGTCAGGAAACGACAGATGTTGGCAAGCATGTGGAGAAAGGGGAACCCTCCTATAGTCTTGGTGGCAATGCAAGCTGGTGCAACCACTTTGTAAAACAGTATGGAGGTTCCTCAAAAAGTTGAAAATAGAGCTAGCATACGATCCAGCAGTTGCACTACTGGGTATTTACCCCAAAGATACAAATGTAGGGATCCAAAGTGGTACACGCACCCCGATGTTTATAGCAGCAATGTCCACAATAGCCAAACTGTGGAAAGAGCCAAGATGTCCATCGACAGATGAATGGATAAAGAAGTTGTGGTATATATACAATGGAATTTATGCAGCCATGAAAAGGAATGAGATCTTGCCTTTTGGAACGACGTGGATGGAACTAGAGGGTGTTATGCTGAGCGAAATAAGTCAATCAGAGAATGACATGTATCATACGACCTCACTGATATGAGGAATTCTTAATCTCAGGAAACAAACTGAGGGTTGCTGGAGTGGTGGGGGGGGTGGGAGGGATGGTGTGGCTGGGTGATAGACATTGGGGAGGGTATGTGCTATGGTGAGCACTGTGAATTGTGTAGGAGTGTTGAATCACAGATCTGTACCTCTGAAACAAATAAGGCAATACATGTGAAGAAAAAAAAAGAAGAAGAGAACAGGAGGGGAAGAATGAAGGGGGGAAATCAGAGGGGGAGACGAACCATGAGAGACGATGGACTCTGAAAAACAAACTGAGGGTTCTAGAGGGGAGGGGGGTGGGGGGATGGGTTAGCTTGGTGATGGGTATGAAAGAGGGCACACTGCATGGAGCACTGGGTGTTATGCACAAACAATGACTCATGGAACAGTACATCAAAAACTAATGATGTAATGTATGGTGATTAACATAATAAAAAATTAAAAAAAAAGAAAGAAATAAGCACATGGAAGGATGCTCAACACCATTAGCAAAAAAAAAAAAAAAAAAAAATTAGACTCTTCTGCTCTACCCCACTTGGCAATCAAGTAGAAGAGAGTAAGTCCGCAGTTGGGTTATTTCAGCATTCATATTTCAAGAGACATCTTTGCAAAGTCTCGTTGTTCTACATTATTTGAAATTTTGCAATAGTCATGGGTCTTTTTGTAAGGAGGATAAAACAGCAATTATCACTTTGAAAATTAAAAAGGAAATTAAGTAAAATAAAAGAATTTGTAGTACATATATATACAATGGAATATTATTAAGCCATAAACAAGAAGGAAATCCTGCCATTAGTAACAACATGGATGATCTTATTGTGTAATACCATGTGAAATAAGCCAGTCAGAGAATGACAAATACCATATGATTTCACTTATATGTGGAATTTAAGAATCAAAACAAATGCATAAAGGAAAAAAAGAGAGACAAACCGAAAAACAGACTCTGAAGTATAGAGAAGAAGCAGATGGTTATCAGAGGGTAGGTGGGTGGGAGGATGTGTGAAATAGGCAGAGGGGAATAAAAGTACAGTTATCTTAACGAACACTGAGTAATATATGGAACTGTTGAATCATTCTATCATACACCGTAAAAGAATATAACAAAATATAACACTATGTTAACTGCACTGGAATAAACAAACACCTGTAAGAAAAACAATAATAGTGCTTTTAGGTACATCATGAAATCAGGACATTAACGATAGGTGGGCCTCCCTGGTGAGTTACTGTTCTTATAATATTCATGAATATGCTGAAAGTGAAATTCCTTTTCATGATACTCAGAGCTCTGATGTGGCGATGTAAAGTACCTTCTATGGTCACCTGCTGCACATTAAACTGAAAAAAAAATTCTGTTGGGTCTCTTGAATCTGTATCTTTTGCGGAGGAATCTAAGCCCTTCTTTTCCTTCATATTCTGGAATATGGAGATAGAACACAGTCCTCTTAGTCCGTCACATATGATCATTTCCCATTTTATCCACCTGTGAAATTCACTTTGTGGAATTACTGGAGCAAATAGGAATAGTAGGATTGCCCCTCATTTGCCATAGGGGTGCTGCCAGTCTACTTGCTCCCTCCCATTATGATACATAGTCAAGGAAAATGCAAGGTGACCTTAATATTGATTAAAAACAATTAGAAGCAGAAAGTAAATTCTATGCAAATAATGAAAATTCTTCCTAAAGGTATGTATATAAATTGTATATTTTTCTGTGTTGCAGTTACCTGAACCATGATCGGTCTTCAGTGGAGGAAAAAACATTTGAGGACATGAAATACGTGTATTTTAAAACTGGATGTTTTATACATTTTCATCTATGACCTAAAGCAAGTCAGTAATGATAAGTTAGAAGTACACATTTTAATGATAGTTAATAAAGTCTGTTGCACCTAGAGACACCTTGCATATAGGATTATTGACCCTATTTACTTCTAGTATGTTACTTCAGTTCAATTAATTATGTTAAGAAAATGATTCAAAGTGAAGAGCTATTAAGAAATCTCTTCAGGGACGCCTGGATGGCTCAGCCAGTTAAGCGGCTGCCTTCGGCTCAGGTCATGATCTCAGGGTCCTGGAATCGAGTCCCGCATCGGGCTCCCTGCTCAGTGGGGAGTCTGCTTCTCCCTCTCCCTCTGCTTGTGCTCTCTCTGTCAAATAAATAAAATCTTTAAAAAAAAAAGAAAGGAATCTCTTCACAAGCTGAATTAGTGAGACAGTGAGATAAGACAAGATGTGTTTTTATTAAATGAAAGATTATTTAGACAAAACTCCCCATGATTTCATAGGATCAGAATTCTAGTTGTTATTTAATTTTGTGACTTTCCAGAAGGTCACTTGGCCTTATAACCTTGTCATTTCTCTCATTAAATACTTCCAGTGTTTCCACATTACCTGGAATAGGTCGAATATCCCATTGGTAATCTGACTCCTTTCTGTATATACCTATCATTATACCCCACTTGCATTTGGCATCTTAACCTCAAGGAAAATTCAGTATTTGTTAAGCTTAACATTCATGTTACTCTCTGGGAGGTTTTTTGTTTGTTGTTTTTAATCTTCATGTTTTCCCCTCTGCCTTAGAACCCCTTTTGCTCTGTTTTCTCAGCTGAAATCCTACTTTAAGACCCAATTTAGGTCTATCACAAAAAATAAGATCCACTTATCTACTTGCAGTGAATTCTTTCCTTTCCTTCTGTCTTAGCATACTGGTTTTCTCTTCTGGCTACACATTAGAATCACTGAAGAGTTTAAGAAAATACTGATGCTTGAGTTTCACTTCCATACCTCTATTTTATGTTCCATATTCTTACTTTAAATCTGCACAGTGGCCAGCAATAACCTTTTGCTCTTTACCCAGCTCTTTTTATACATATATAGCCAATATCTCCTTTCAAGGGCAACATGAGGGCATCTGCTGATATATCAAAATGAGCTTAGATGTGAATGAATGGGAGCAGCTCACTCCCTTGGATATGGTGGTAGAAAGAGAAGTCTTTGATGCAATTGCCCTTCCCTTTCATTGCTGTGCCAACCAGGTGGCTTGAGTCACGGTTCTAGTCAGTGAGATTGGTGGAAAACATGAGAATTTATGGTAGATATACATGATGTGTGTGGAAAATCGAGCCTGAGCAGTCCTGCTATAAAGCCTATGCAGATTAGTCGGAAAGCTCTTACTACAGTGGTTTTGTGGTTCACTGTCTGTATTCACTGAGTCTATAATTATTTTGTGTTTGGTAACACTTTTACATTGTAACAAACCCTTTCATGTTTTCTTGTTCATGTAAAAACAGTGAACCCCACAATTCTACCACATTTCCTTAGTTGATTCATTATCCATGGTTCCTGATGACTAATTCATGACGTATACTTTCTCCTTAAACTTTTATTACTCACTCCCTACTCCTCATTCTTGGCTGATCAGACCTTGGTTTTGACTTCCCTGAGAAAGTATAAGGAATCGAGATATCCTCATTCTCTCACCAATTTATCAATCTCTATTATAGACTCTGTTTCCCTTCCTGTGGTACAGTCCCAGCTAAGGCCACACCGTCCACACATATTGTTGCTTCTGCCATTGCCCTTCTTTCGTCTGATTCATTATGATCCTCTCAATTGGGTCATCTGCCATCCTAAAAAAAAAATTCTTTCTTGACCCTTCATTTTCTCTCTTAACCTTTTGTGGCAGCCTTAAGAATGTGCCTGCAGATGTCCTACTAAAGGGAGTGTTCTTGATTGAGGGCCCCAGCCTCTGAGCTTTGGGATCTATTCCTGCCTTTGTACTGAGGTGAGGCTTTTTGAAGCCTGCTCCCCACCAGTGATGAAGTTTGGCAGGAATACTAATAGAGATCCCTTCTTGGTAGACATAAGTCTCCTTTGTTAGCTAACTCTGTCTCAAGAACCTCATGGCTTTGTTGAACTTTCCGTGGATTGCAGGTCAGTCTCAGTCTAGGAAGCTTCCACTTGACACTCTCTTCCTCTCTCCTTCACCAGACACCAGACTTGTATTGTCTGACTGCTCTCCCTGTCTCCTTCAGCTCCTTCTCTATCTCTTTTCATGTAGGCATCCCCCTTAGTAGAATCTGTACATGTTTAATCCAGGCTTGGAGTGTGCTTCATGAAGGACTAGACAAACACACCTCCCCAGTTTCTCTGCTTCCTTTCATAGTGAAGTTCCTCTTAGGAGTTATCTGTCTATTCTCTCCAGCTGGTTGTCTCTTGAACCCTCTCCAGTCAAGCTTTTATCCTCACCACTCCAATAAAACTACTCTTGTCCAGTCACCCATGACCTTCATGTTGCCAAACCCTGTAGTTGATTTTGACTCTTCATTTTTTTATGTATGAGCAACTGCTGATACTCCTTTTTGAAGCACTTTTTCTGGTTGTTAATCAGAATAACACCTTTCCTTTTTACCCCTTCTACCTCATTTACTTCTACTTCATTCCAAGACTCCTTTGCTGATTTCTCATTTCTGCCCCTAAGCGCTTCACAAATGCTTTTCCTGCTGCTTGGAATTCTCCTCCCAGATTTCCCCATGGCTTATATCCTCACTTCATTTCCTTCTTTGTCTCTTCCACATTACCTCATCAGTAAGGCTTTTCCTGACTATGCTATTGAAAATTGGAGTCATTTTTTATTCTTTCTCTGTACCCTGCTTTTGTTTTTTTAGGCATGTTTATACCCAACATTATATATCTGTTTTTACAACTGTCTGTCTGCCGCTAGGGTGTTGGCTCCATGGGAACTGGGACTTTGTCTTTTTCATTGCTGTTTCTGCAGTAACGAGAATAATGCCCAGTACACAGTAAGCATTCAGTATTTATTGAGTGAATTAATTCTGGAATATGAAGCATACATGCCAGGGGGATAGAGAAGGGAGAGAAGGGAAATGGTATGTATCATTTATTAGGATATGTCTCCAGATAGCTGTCTTTTTCTGTTTTGTATTACAAAGAGACCTACTTACCACAAACAGAAGAAAATTCTACTGTGCAAACACCAATCATACAGAGGTTACAACATGCTTAAAGGCTCATTTTCCCCCAATTCTTCATTAAACAGCCTTTTGTATCACTTGCCTCCTGGTTGCAAAAGTAGGTCAGGGAATTTACCTTGAATAACATGTAGTAGGGGCTGGGTACTGAGTGTACTTGGCAATTCTTATTCTTGGGTCTTGGGCTGCCACTGGTCTGACTTTTTGTGTTGTGTCAGTGACACAAACCAGAGCTCTTTGGGTACCCATAGGTCCTATAGGAAGAGACAGAGGCAGCAGGCACAGCCCAGGCTTTCTTAGGCAGCCCCTCTGTATGTGGCTGGAGTGTGAGGAACACAGCTCTCTGCTGGGTAATGAGAAGAAAACATTCTAATAAGGACTCAGCATTTGCAACATCTGTTTCATTTGGGTAATTTTAGATGGCTAAAACGCACATTTCAGAATGACGAAGGCTCCTATCTTACAAATGATTGCTGCGATGTCTCTAAGCACCCGCCACAGTAATTAATAGACTGTAAGGGCTATGAAGAAATAGGGCCCTATTAAGCTCAGGAAACAGCATCCCTTTAGGGCAAACTGACACAGAAGAAAACAGTATAATGGTTTTTCTCTCTTAGAAAAGCCTAACAAAATGTCTTCTCTTCTCCTTTTTTTAGAGCTATAGTAGTGAGTGAAGAATTTTAATATTTCTATTAACCTTTTCTTATCCAGATATCTATGCTTAATTAATCCCTACCACTTCTCAAAGGAAAAACAACCTCATTCAAAGAAATTTACATGGATAAAAATTGAATTTTAAAGATACCAAACAAACTCATTGTTACGAGACCTTTTTGCAAAGATAGCACTTAATAGAAATGATAGCACTTTTATTTCTGGGTGGAAACCCGAGGGAGATTAGAAGCTGTTAATTGTGTTGCACAGATGATGAAATTGGAGGCCCATAAAGAATACTTTCTTTACTTTTCTACTTCTCACAGCACTTCCTATTGTGCTTGCAGCAAGTGCTTAATAGACATATCTTGAAAAAAGATATAAATGTAGACAAGAGTGGCAAAATAGAAAATGTAACCCTGATTATATAACATGTGGATCCTCTTTCATCCAATGATTTTTACTCTATTTTAAATGTCAAAATAAAAAACCATCCAACAGACGGCAGATGATGGAGTGCTTACTTTAAAATCTGTGTTATCGTAAGTATAATCTAAAAGGGCTAACTTTGTCAGATTTTGTACTGTACAAAACTATTTGTATAGTTTTGTGCAGTAAACACAAAACTTTGGCATACATTATCTCATTTGATCCTCAAAATAATCTCTTCTGAATTGGATCCCAAAAGCCTTCTCAGACCCAAAAAAGGTTTCAAAATATTTCATTGCCTCCAGGAGACTGATACTGTTCCAGAACAGGAAGATGAAATGTTCTTTGACAAGGAGCTGTGTGGTCATCATGGCTTTTCTACCACGTATCAGTCCAGAGTGTTCTGTTTGTTAAGGTTAACATGTGGGTATATTGGCTTTAATATTCCAGACTGTGTTATGCTAATCAGGATAGGATAAGTTATGCTATGGTAACAAACAACCCTCATATCTCAGTGGCTTAATAGAAGAAAGGTTTGTTTCTTGCTTACAAAGATGCCTACAAATTCAGGTCACTTTCTGGGGTGACTCAGTGACCTAGGATGATGAATGCTCACCATCCTGTGACTGCAGCATTGGAAACATGCACCCCCATAGTCACTGGAGCAGGGATGAACTGTGCTGGGAAGTTTATACTGGCAATTTTTTGTCTTTTGCTCTAGAAGTGACACATATCATTTCTGCTTACCTGGGCATGGAGGTATAATCTTCCTATGTGGCAAGAGAGAGGAAAACCAGATGTGGGTGACACCTAAGGGTTTTTACCTCATATGATTTTTCTTTTATCAATCAAAGATGTATTAAGTTTGCTGTTTTAACCTGGAATAGACTTACCCAAACCTGTCAAGCCCTGTGGCCTTCTTCCACTAAATGTATTACAACTGTTACTCTAAAATGAAAGAGATGGGGCTCCTGGGTGGCTCATTTGGTTGAGTGTCTGACTCTTGATTTTGGCTTAGGTCATGATCTCAGGATCTCGGGATTGAACCCCTCATCGGACTCTGTACTCTGTGCAGAGTCTGTTTGTTCCTTTCCCTTCCCGCCCCCGGCTTGCTCTCTCTCTTTTTCTCAAATAAATAAATAGAATCTTTAAAAAAATTAAAAAAATTAAAATGACAGAAGCATCTCCTTTTTAGAACAATTATGTTGGGCCCCCAATTTTCGCTGATATCAGGCTGTGGTAGTCTCAACATGATGCCAGAACTACCCAAGAAGTTCAGTGAGTTCAGTGGGGGAAGGAAATTGGCCTAATAGTTTTGATAGTGTGGAGAATAAATAACTGGTAGATTGTCTGTGATACTCATTTTACAGTGCATCAGTGAACACTGTGAGAAATGCTTGTTAGTCCTGGCCTTTTCTTCTGCAATTTTGGAGAGCCTAGAAAATAGTAGAAGCAAGAAGAACTGAGGGTCTTAGATTGGACTCTCTCAGGTTATGACTTGGTATTTAGTTTCAAACTGCAGCTTCTTACAAATATGATTTTCACCCCCTCCCATGTTGATCTTATACCAGCTGGTAAACTTGACTTAACAAGTTGTTGGTCACTAAACAAGAATGTGTTAGCCCTACCTAAAAGTGAACTCCCTCTTGATTGCCTTTGTCCAAAACACAGTGATGGGGTTTTAAATCTGATGCTTATCTTCGTAAGATATATATATGTATTATATATATATATATATTATGAAGATAAGCATCAGATTTATATATATCACCTGAGTAACTTGTAAAATTCAAATTCTAAGTCTCCACCCTCAAAAATTTTGAGTCAGTGTTGTAGAGTCTAAGAAATCATATTGTAAACAAGAATCTCTTGATTTTGACGCTTGCTAACCTACAGGCCACATTTTGAGAAACACTGAACTGAGTAAAAGAACATGGATTGGCTGGGAAATGGTCAGAATCTTGTTGTGAATTCTGAGCAGCCCTTAGAAATACCTGTATTGTCATGTAATTTGTTCAATATCTTATACAAAGGGCTTGGAAAACAGTCTGCATAGTAAGAACGCAATAGGCTTTCCAAGATTTGACTGCTAGAGACTGCTGTAAATTTTCTAAATAATCTGTACAACAGTTTTAGGCATTTCTTCTAGTTAATATTGAGGGCTTTCCACCCATTTCATTTACTGGTGCCCTTTAGGATCGTAGAAAAGAATGGTTGGCCCTTGATGAGGACAATGGAAAGCAAGTTGAATGAACCCCAAAATGGCATATTTTACTTGAAAAACATGCATTATGCTTTTTTCCAAGTAAACTGCACAGAGAAATGTAAATGAAGCATAAAGCTCTTATGAATTAGGCCCTAAGCGTTTTTCTTTTTAGCATATAAACTGCCACTAAGAATGTGATAGGAATGCATTTTCTACTATTTTTCAAACTGTAATTACGTTTCCCTAGTAAAACTCAAACACTTGATATGGTCCTGTTGCAACTGTACCAGACAGGTAATAATTGGAAAATTTAGTGCAGAGTTTTATCTCTTAAATGCTAAAAGTCAGGGCTACTCACAGCATACAGAAGAGCTGGCATTAAATATAAAAATTGTGAACCTGGTGTTTCTCTATGATGTTAATTTTGCATCTGGAAATGTGTTCCAAAGCTTTAGCTCCCTTTTAAATATAGAAGAATAAAAGAAAATTCCTCTCCCAACCTTCACCTAAAAGAACCTATAATCGCCATCTACCATTCAATAGTTCCATTTTTTCGCATTTACTGTATTTCAGGTTGGAATGTGATGCATTTAAGTCTCAGAGCAGTAAATTAACTTATTTAAGTAGCAGTGGAATAAAAAGCATCAAAAAGGAGGGAAATTCTCTGGAGAGTACTATTCAATTGTGTATCTAAAGACCATCAGAAAAGGGCACACAATAAAACTCATATAGAGAATTGAAAAGATTTGAGCAATGCTCTTCCCATCCATCACCACATTTTTTTTTATTACTGTCTTTTTTTTATTCAGCGATTCTAAGACCTACACTACATTAAAGTTGTGTGAGCCTATACAGATAATGAAAGCCTCCTTACGCCTTGTATGTGAATTGATAATACTTTTTTTGCAGACAGTGCAAGTTAAATAGTTCAGCATGGGCACATCATATGCAATTTCTATGCGAAAACCATAGAGTCGTAACTTTAGGACAAAGCCCATCATTGTCTGGAATATGATCTTACATTATCTGGAATATTATGCTTGTAAGATCTAAGCATCTTACAAAAGCAAAATCTCTGAAATAATTTCTGTTAAGATTTCTCATGAAGTCTTTATCCTGACTTTACATTTTCAGCTGGGAAAACTTTGATGTTGTGTAGTGCATATGAAACCAAATTCCTTGGCCCTCTGACAGTTGCTCATCTGTACTTGAATTTTTTATGGGTTTCATCCAAACCTGATTCATTTTGCTTTTGTGTCTGTCAAAAGAAATATTAATTTATTTCCACATTCTACCTTTCACGTCTCATTACTGTACACATTCAATAACTTGCTGCAGAACAACTTTGTACCCCTGAATTAAAGTTATGATTTCTGAAAGCACTTATCAGTTTTGGATGCATAAAAAAATAGTATAACTAAAAACAGTATGATTTTAATCCTTAAACTAGAGGTTGTATTTAGCATTCTCCAGATTGGAAATCATCTTACACAGTAGAAATATGGAGCTTTTGACAACTGAGGAGAGCAACAGAGCATAGGATCAATAGCTCAGACTTTAGAATCAGACAGATTTCAAATCTCTGCTTTAATATTTACCAGCAGTTTTGACCATGGGCTTGTGCTCTTTGAACTCCCATTTTCCCCATTTTTTCTCATACCCATAAAATGGGTAAGAGAGTAGTTAAAATATTTAGGATGAGCTAACTGCTGCATCAGACTTCTGAATGTATAATTGTTCACACACAGTAGAAATTTGATTTTCATTCACTGATGATACTTGGTAGTAAAGAGGCACCCCTCCTTCAGTTAGTCATTCGGAAACCCAGGCTGGTAGAAGTTCCACCATCTTTGATATGTAGCTTCCAAGCTTGCTGTAGATCAGTATTTCTCAAATGTTTTTCCATTTTTCCCCCGAAGGAGAAAAATTAAATTAATTAAACCTAATTAATTACAATTTAATTTAGTTTAATTTAAATTCTCCCTAACAAGATCTATTGAATACTAAGAAATAAGATTTTATCAGGCAGGGTTGAGCTTTGAAGAGCCCCTGCTCCCCTAAGCATCTATTTTCACTTCTTGGGAGCACTATTGCCCGCATTGAGAATGCATGAATTAGAAGTTACCTCCATTCCAGCATGCTAGAAGGTCATAGGAGAATGCAGGAGTAAACCTGGGAGTTACTTATGGGCCAGGCCTCGAAGTACCACAACTCACTTCCATTTATATCCTGTTGGCTATATTGCAGTCATATGGCCACTCCTTACCACAGGGGAGACTGGGAAATGTAACTCTGTGTCCAGGAAAAAGAGAAGACACATTTTGGTGACTAGATGATGATCTCTTCTACTCTTTTACTTGCTTTGTATGAATTGTTGCACATGTTTAATTAACACTTAATAGGGATAAAGTGTTTAATGTCATGCCTAGTACATTGTAAGCATTTAAGGTTTTTGTTTTTTTTTTTATGATTTCTGTTTTTATTTAATTCCAGTATAGTTGACATATTCTGTTACATAATTTTCAGGTGTACAATACAGTGATTCAGCAATTCTGTATATGACTCCGTGCTCATCAAGATAAGCGTGCTCTTCATCCTCATCATCCATTTCAACCCCCCTCCCCTCTGGTAACTAGCCATCAGTCTGTTCTCTATAGTTAAGAATCTGTTTTTTCATTTGTCTTTTTTTCCTTTGTTTTGTTTCTGAAATTCTACAAATGAGTGAAATCGTGTGCTCTTTGTCTTTCTCTGACTTAGTTCACTTAGCGTTATACTCTCTTGATCCATCCATGTTGCAAATGGCAAGATTTTGGAATTGGTTTAAAAAAAAGGAAAAGTTAAGAAATAAATGATCTCTCCATCATTTAATCTATCAGAATGAAAGAAATCTTAGGGTTGGAAGTTATCTTAGAAACCACATAGACTAACCTACCATTGACGGATTTTTGCTGAACACTTGAAGTAAAAAGGATTACTTATTATTAACTCAAGATTAATTACATCTTGAGTTACCTGAAAATTTTTACTCCAGGCAAAAATCCGTATATTCAGACCTCCAACAGTCCCAACCAACTCATTAGAATTTGCTTTGTCCTCTGAAATTTTTACTCATTAATTCATTCAGCAGATGTTTATTGCGTGCCTAATATACATCTGATAGCATGCTAGGCTCTGGAGATCCAAAATCAAATATATGCTCCTTGCTTTTAAAAGACTTGAAGCATTCTACCCTTCAAAAAGCAGGGACTTCTGTCTTAGCCTTTATTGTGTCTCCAGCCCCAGCATAGTACAAGCACTTAGCAATTGCTCAGTCAGTAGTTACTGAATATGTGGGTGTGAGGATGGAGACAGAGAAGGAAAACAGACAATGTCAGTATAATGGAACGAATGATATTAAGGAGGCAATGACTGGGCTCTGAGGGAGCAAGCCAGGAAGGGCACCTAATCCAGCTGGAGAGGAAGTTAAGAGGAGGTGACATCAGAGTTGAGTATTAAATGAAGGATATGTGAATTTACCATGTTAAAGAATGGAGGAGGGGAATTTTTAGAAGAGGAAATACCACATTTGAGGCCTAGTTAGCAGTGAGAGGACTTGTTATAGTGTGGTGTAACAGGTTGAATAGTGTCCATCAAAAACCCATGTCCACCAGGAACCTAGGAATGTACACTTATTTGGAAATAGGGACTGGGGTGCCTGGGTGGCTCATTTGGTTAAGCCTCTGGCTCTTGGTTTCGGCTCAGGTCATGAGCTCATGGGTCATGAGCTCATGGGTCATGAGATTGAGTCCAGTGTCAGGCTCCATGCTTAGTGGGGCGTCTGCTTGAAGATTCTCTCCCTCCGCCCGCCCCCCACTCACGCTTGTGTGTGCACTGTCTTTCTAAAAAAGAGAAAGAGGAAATAGGGTCTTTGCAGAT
Source organism: Zalophus californianus (assembly GCF_009762305.2). Taxonomy (NCBI): domain Eukaryota; kingdom Metazoa; phylum Chordata; class Mammalia; order Carnivora; family Otariidae; genus Zalophus; species Zalophus californianus. The sequence continues at coordinate 45,499,496 of NC_045596.1, forward strand.
GAAATTAATGAAGTCAAAATGGAGTCATATGGTATTAGGGTGCCCTAAATCCACTGACAGGTGTGTCTTATAAGAAGGCCATGTGAAGATACACAAACACAGATGGAAGATGGCCATGTGAAGATGGAGGCAGAGACTAGAGTTATGGTATCATGAGCTGAGGAACTCTAAGGATTGGTGGGAACACAAAAATTAAAGAGGCAAGGAGGAATCTTTCCTAGAGCCTTTGGAGGAAGCATGGCCCTATTGGCACCTCGATTTTGGCCTCCTGTGAGAGGATGAATTTCTGGTTAAGCAGCCCAGCTTGTGACAATTTGTTATAGCAGCCCTAGAAAACTAATGCAGGTGGTCTTATAAAAGTACAGTCAATGGAGACTTAGGGAGAGGGGCTGAGCAGTCAGTAAGACTGTGAGACTCCTAAAGGCTTCATTGATATAAGTACAATAGGAACTTCTGAAAACTGATTTACTAGATGACCTGCTACTGCTACCCTCTGTGCCCACTGTACAGAGGCATGGCTAGATGCCTCTGGTTAGCAGGCTACTGTGTTTGCCCACATCCTTCTGCTGTCAGGAGTTGAGCTGTATGCGTACCAAGAACCAGTCGTTCATTCCAAACCCATCCTAAATTTTTGTCCATTGTACTTGAAATCGTGCAATATTATTATAATCTATTGTATATATGTTATAGATCAATTATGAGTATGAAAGAAGAGTTTCTTTGAAAAATAATATCTTTTTGAAAGACTGGAATATAATTAAAATATAAAAATCAACAAGGCTTATATAGTTAGATTGCTTTTCACACGTCAGTGTTTTGCATGCTAAAGAAACCCAAACTACCAATTATAAAGGAGGCATTTTGGGAGTGGCTTAAATTAAAATAACTTGGAGGGAATTCAGGCAGTGGCTGCTAGATGGATGTGTGAATGCACACTTGCATGTTTGAAGTTTAAGTAAAATATTTAAGGTATGTATTTTTAAAAATATTTTTCAACTTGAACCAACTTTTATACTTAATTTTCTTGATTGTATTGGACCAGACAGTTTCTATTGTACATTGGTAGAGTGGCTTGGGTAGGAATGTTGGTGGGTGCTGGCTTCAGGGTTAATGGGAGTTTTGTTTCAGTTGCAATGAGTGTGGAGCAAATTTCCTTCTCACCTGGCAAGTGGCTGTTTTAGGTACTGAGATTTGGGTTCCCAGTGCCTTGCATTCTGATGTGGGACTGATGTTCCCTTTATGAACAATATCATAAATGGTGTCTTATTTCTCAGGCTTGGGAATCTATTTAACTGAAGTTATAGATGCCATTACTGGTGGACTCAGAAATGGAAACAAGTTCTTCTTTTACTCTGTATCATGTTCTTTATAACGTGCCTCACCAACCCAAAGGGAACATTATGTCAGTCACTTTTTAGTGGAAACAGTATTTTATTTTTATTTCTTGTTTCATCTCTTTTTCTCCCTCCTTTTCCTTCCTGAGAATATATGTTTCAGGTTCTAATCCCTAGTTTACGTATCCATTTGCAAATTGGAATAGTCTTGTATGTATATATACTTTTAAGCATGTTTAAGTTTCAAATTATATTTTGTTGGAATAAACATTAGTATTTAAGTTCCCTGAACATAAATCAATTGATTATTGGGCATGCAGCCTAGAAATAGGTCAAATGGTAGGGGACTTTAGCCTGCATCTGAACTTTTGTCCTGAATTTATCAATGCATAATTATAAAGTTATTACTCAGTGAGGAAACATTGTTTAAATGTTTGTTATTTGCCAGCCAGTCGGCTAAAGTGCAGGCATATGATAAGCACAGAGAAGACTTCCATCAGGTTCTGGAGATTCTATATTGCCATGATCTCTGTCTTCTGAGATCGAAACTAAGATTGCCAGGGACAGTAGCTGTAAAGCCTTAAAACCCTGTCAAAATATTTAGTAACTCATAAATGCTAACAGGAGGAGAGAGAGTGCTAAAATTTAGGTCTCAAGATTTAAGAAGGTACTTTTCATGTTAAAAATCATGTTAACTATTCAGGAGCATACACAGCACTTGGCATATTCCCTTTGAGTTAGTGTGGTGTGTTGTAAAGAAAAATGATAATAAAGAGGACACAGTTTTCAGTGTTAGTTTTGCCAGTAAGAGGCTCTGTGACCTTGGGCAATTCACTTTGATTCTTGGTCCCCATTTACTCCTTGGTACTGATTGGATGAGGTGATGTCTACAGTCTCTTCCTGTTGTAAAATTCTCATTTATTGTAGAGTTTCAAGGCTATTTGAAGGACCCAGGGCATCCTTTATAGAATTTTTGAACTACTTCATTACCCTTACCACATAGCATGATATTTGAAAGTATAGTTTTTGTCACAGAGGCATTATATGATTTAGTCCACCTTCTTTCTGTCAATTAGTAGTACTCCTTTTGCCAGAAGGAGGCAGGAAGAGGCCAGTATCTGCTTGCTGACTTGAAGAATAGTTGAAGGAATCAGAAATGTTTAGCTTGGACTAACATGACCACGGGAGAAATAGAAACCATTGTGGAGTATTAGAACGGGTGTCATCAAATGTTGGCACTCACTACACAAACAGGAATGAGACATGCTTTTTATCCTCAAGAAACTCACTTGGTGGAAGATATAGATACATGAAAAACATGTGGTGAGTCCTGATGTCTGTGTGGGAAGGGTTGAGTATTAGAGGACTCTTTAGAGGACTCTGGTAGAGATAAAATGGAAGTACGAAGGGAAGAGTATGTTTCATGTTTCCCCAGAGAGCAGAACAATAATATGTGGGTAAAAGTTACAGAGGGCAGATTTGACTCAATATTAGAAAGGGCTTTTTAATAATTAGAGCAAGCCACCTTTGGATAGTGCACCATGAGAAGGAGAAAGACTAATTGTTTGACACTAATCGAAAAGATTCTGGATACATCTACTGGACATCTGCAGCAGGTTGGGGATTGGATTAGGTAATCTCTAATTTGCCTTTAGCCACTCAGACTTTGTGAGATATCTCTCAGTTTTACCAAACAGCTTTCTTTCATTGGAGTCATCTTGTAGAGAGCCACAGGGCAGATTTCATGTTACCAAATGAAAGCAACAATAGAGAAAAGAGATTTTTGTAATGAAAAGGAGAACATAGTTGTATCATTATTACTAGCTCTGTGAAAGAGCTCTAATTATCTATAGATAGAATTAATGGCCCCAAACCAGGATAATGGATGCAGAGAAAAACCCAAGAAAGCCTCATTCCTTAGCAAGTAGTGGACTCCATGACTTTTGAAATGAAGGATGTTGGAATGCAGCTTGCATAGAAGGTGGCTGTGATAGGATTTACTCCAAAGTGCTAAGCTAAGATTTCCTTTGAGCCTGTCGCCTTTAAACTGCATGACTCATGGGCAAATTCACAGAACAAAAATGTGATCACTGTGGATTATGCTGCCATTGCTGGTAACATGCTGGCAGTGATTGTAAGAAGACTTGCCAAGCACACATTGACCCTCTGAGTCACATTGGTTCCTATGGAGATTAACACCATCAACAGTGAGAACAACAGCCCAGAAGTGCGATTGGTGTTAGACAGGGAGGAGAAAAATGGCAGTATGATCCTCTAGAAATGCAGCAATTTGGAATGAAAAAGGAGCATGGGGTGGTGCAGCTCAGGAGAGAAAATGACCTATAATGGCATAGCAACCTACTTCTCTAGCTCTTCCTGCAAATAGCTGGGGAAAAAGTGTGGTTTCTGGCAGATAGGCTCCAATCCACTTTTATTTATCTGGCATTTCCAGCAAATTCTCTTCTCATCCCAGATAGCTTATCTCTTCAAGGGAGTCTGTTCAAGTGGTCCTGATGCTGGAACTGCAATTCTGATGCACATGTTGGGGTTCAGGGGTGGGAAGGACACAGATTACTTAAATATGACTTGGAAGGTTTTGATTTTCTTTCTGAATAAAAAGATTTTCACTTCTATTAAAGAAAACCATGACTTGAATTTCATCATTTAAGGTGTCTCATGTGTTTTCATAGAGCAATTGGGTGTCTGAGTCCGAGCCTGTTCTTTCCTGGAAGTTGGGGGAAGGGTCTGTGCTGTGCCGACCTCCCACCTCCCTTGTCCCTTGCAACCAGTCTGCCTGGGCACTACCTCAAGCAGTTTTGTGCACAGGCTTATCATTCTGATCCCTGAGTCTCCAGCCCCTCTCCCATAAAGACAGGGGGGAAAATCTGGAGACATAAGCATTTTCCAAATTCAAGATACATGAATCATGCCCAGCTTGGATGAATCGGGGTATGTAAGGTGAGCTGTACTTTTTCTTGTCTTTCCTATATCAGCAGTTGTGGAAAATGCCTATTAGTTGCTGAATGATCAAACAGATGTAAGAAGAATAGCTGGTTCCTAGCAAAATCAGATTACATTGCATCAAAAGTAACCAAGCTGAAATGACAACATGTCATTCCTGGAAAAGAAAGAAGATAATGGCTTTCAGAGGAATGACAAAGCATTTTTGGAGAAAATTAGTGTTAATGAGATAGTTGGATGGAAAACATGCCATCATTCTTCCAAAAGTGGAAGACTGTTGATGACTGTTCCATCTAGTGGGAAATGTGACTTGGTTTAGAGGGAAATCCCTGGGCTGTGCATGGCCATAGATTCAGGCTGCACCATTGACTATTCGTGGAGTCTTGACAAGTCTCCCAAGTTCACTGGGCCTCAGTTTCTTCATCTGTAAAATAAGGGTTTGTACACACGTAATCTCAAGGCACGGAACACAGTGAAAGACACAGGGTAAGCACTTGATAAATGCTAGTGAGGATGATGAGGAGGATGATGGTTTTGACAATGGCAGCACTGATGATAGGGATGATGGTGATGATATAATGATCATGAGTATCAGGGATCTTGCCCCTTAGTTTCAAATTCCATGCTTCTGAGAAGGGAACTTTGTTATAAATGTGATTTTCAAAATGTTGTTTTTGTTAAGGTTCTGCCTCATAGGAAGCTCAAGAAGTTCTGTTTTTCTACTTGGGGAAGAAATTCAACAGTCTTATGCTTTAGGAACATGCTTTTCAGAGTCTTATGTCCCCTGACCTTGCTTAGTGACATGCAGTCTCACTGTGCTACATTGTGTGTATCAGAGAAGCTGCCTAACCTAGTGTTTAAGAGCTCACGATCATAGTTATCTTCCTGCTCTGCCACCTACCAGCTGTGTGAGTCTGGGCAAGTTGTGAACATCTCTGTGTTTCAGTTTCCTCACCTGTAAAATGGCATGATGATAGGCATACCTCATAGGGTGGTTGCGGGGAAGACATATATTAATACACATAAAGTACCTAGACCAGTACCTATCTTGCACAGAGTACACATTCATTAACTATCAGATATTATTATTATATTTCTTTCTGAAAAATTAAGGGTTTAGAGAGGTGTTACATTCTAATCCTTTGCATTTATAAATTAATTTTTTGTGACATTTACTAGAGTATATCTTTAATTGATGGTACTTTTATAGTTGTCAGCTGAGCTTTAGGGTTTGTTCTCAAGTCTTACTTGAAAAAGCAAATGTGTGTTTGTGTTATCTGTATGTCTGTGTCAAGAAAATAAGTCTCTGCAAATGAACGCTGATGCCACGTATCTTCCCACAAGATGGCGCAGCACTCCCCTCATTCCAGTGTTCAGCTACCCTGAGGGAGGCAGGGAATTTTGATCAGCATCCAAAAAATCACCTCATCTCTCCCTGCAGAGAGCGCAGAGCACTAGACTTCATGTTCCATCAGGTACCTGCCGCTAGTTCTTGCTTGTGGTTTCAAAGGAACTACATAAAACTTAAAGCTACTTTAGTTTTTAATTTTTTCCCAGTATTTTATTCCAGGATAGATTTGGCCTTTCAAGGACATATTTTGTCCGTTGCTCCTTATATCTGAAGGAGGAAGGCAGTAGAGTGAGAAATGAGATAGAGTCTGTCTCCTCTCTCCCTAGATTGACTATCTTACGGAAAACAGACAATAAACAAATGGACACCACAGAAAACAAGGGCTTGTTTATCTACTGGAGGTAGACTGCTTCCAAACAAAATATTACAGAGGTGAATTTTGTCTTCGGCATTCCCGTCCCTTCCTTCTCTGTCTCAGCCTCTTCTCTGTGACTTTTAGACCTCCCTGCTCATGCCTCATTCTCACCCACCTTCCTCTGCTCCTTACTGTTCCCTTATCAACGCTTCACTCTTCTGAGAGTCAGCCCCTTAGGGCCCTTCTCAGTTACTGAAACCAATCTGCTGAAGGAATCCAGTCTCTTAACAAATTATTGTTTAGAAATATTGTTCTGGCAGAAAAACACATGTAATTTTTATTCAAAGTACTGATAATCCCAGAAATTGAGAGATTAAGCTCTCTCATCTGTTAACTTTCTCTTGTGGGATATGAGATTGTTTTTGTAAAAAAATTTGTATTTTAGAAAAATCACTTATAGAACAAATGAGCTTATCTGAAAGTTGCTGAGAGAGTAGATCTTAAAGGGTCTCATCACAAGAAAAAGAAATGTAGGTATGTGAGGTGGTGGATGATAACCACTTATTGTGATCATTTCACAATAATGCATATATTGAATCACTTGTAATAATGGGGGGAATAACACTGATGAGCTGAGTTAAGTTGATCATATGTATCATATATATATGTATGTATATATATGTATGTATGTACATATATATATATGTTACATTTGTGTGTGGATGGACACACATTCACCGATCTAACATAGTTTTCTCTGCCACATCTCTCTCACAGAAGTCCAATTCATAGACAGCAGGGGCCTTCTCAGAGTGTGTCAAATTGTCCCTGAGATGGAGAGACTTCGATGGCACTAATGGAAATCAAATGGCCATGCTCAGCTTTCTGGTAAGAGCTGGTCTTGGTTCTTCCTTACAGAACGACCTGGCTGGCATTGCTCATTCTCCTCTCCTCCTGGCGCCATCTGAAATCTGGGCCCTGAGCCTGCTGGCAGCTTTCTAAATCTCTTGATCCCAAATTTGGCACAACCTTCTTTCATCTGTGACTTTGGAGACTTCTGTCATATTGTCCCATGGTTCAGGCTGGAGATGGGAACTTGTTCATTAACCAGTACTCATAACAAAGAACCTTTTTGCACCCTAAGAATCTGAATGGTACACCTCTTACAAATAGAAATTATTAATTTATCATTTTGAAGTCAATCATATGTTGTCCTCTTGTAGCAGAGTATAGTGACTTTTATGTGCTAATTTTCACATTTGCATTCTCCTTTTTAAGAGATTTTATTTATTTATTTGAGAGAGAGAGAGCGCAAGCAGGGGCAGAGAGAGAGGGAGAAGCAGACTCCCCTGCTGAGCAGGGAGTCCTCCGTGGGGCTGGATCCCATCACCCTGAGACCATGACCTGAGCCGAAGGCAGATGCTTAACCGACCAAGCCACCCAGACACCCCTCACATTTGCATTCTTCCAATCTAGTTGCCCCAAACTGTCACAATGATCTGTTAGAACTATCAATTAGGTCATTTCACCCCTGGATTTAAAGCTCTTTGCAGACTTCCCGTTCTCTCTCTTAACAATTTGATATATTTACTTTAGTGTACTAGTAACAGTTTGTAATACGGTCACTTACTCATTAATTTACTTGTTTATTTTATATCGTCTCACCTAGAATGAAGGCTCTGTGAACAGGAACCTTGTCGATCTCATTTTCCATTGTATCCTCATGAACTGCCACAGGGTTACAGATAGGAGATATTTAACAAATAATTGTGGAGCAAATATTGTTATATAGCTCCCTCCCACTTCTCATGACCTAGGGCTCTCAAAGCTCGTATCTGGAGAAAATTTACACAGTGATGGTAATGGAAAGAAAAATGACCATTTATTGAGCAACTACTATATGTCAGGCATTTCATGCGTAGTAACTCTATATCTCAGATTGTACAAGGTTAATATTATTAATTCAAGTTTTATAGATATTGAAAGTGAGGTGAAGTGATGTGCCCAAAGGCATATAGAGCTAGAATAAAACCTGCGTATATTTGTTTTCAGAGTCAGTATTTACTCTGTTATTCCCAGCTTTGTCTTTATCACACAATCTTTGTATTACCCCAACCTTGAGGATGTTATTATTCTTTACAACATGGGGTACAGTAACACTTGGGTAAATGTAGTATTTATTTGCATATTTTCTTTCATGACTGTAGACACGGATATATTAGGGAGAAATCTTTTTTTTAATTAATAAAGCAACTGTGGTGCCCTCAAATATTTTTCAAACTCTAAAATACCTTGTAGCAGCTAGACCAGTGGTAGAAACCCAGGATCCAGAGGGAAGGGCAATTCTTTGTGTAGCCTACTATTCTGGGTATGTCCCTGGCCTAGCCCCCACTTATCTGGGTTGTGGAAACAGACAAGGCTGAATGTAAGAAATCTCAAAGCTGTTTTCTTATGAACTGGGAGTCATCAAGGCACAAGCATTCCTGTTTTGCTATTTTTCTGAGAGAGTGCAGTAACCCCAAATGGAGAGAGACATTCCTCCAACATTCCCCTACTAGAATTCAACAATGCAACAATGCAAGGGGGACAGCATCGCCAGTTGGTGGGTAGCTGGTGCCCAGAGGGAAATGCCAAGGGAGCCTGCCAGTGGTGGTGGTGCCTGATGTGTATATTGGCACATAGTAGGTAGCAAGGACACAGCCCAGCAAAGGGGCAGTGCTGGGTAGATGTAGAAGCAGTCAGCAGAACGGGCAGTCATTCCTTAGTGATCTATGCCAAGCAGAAGGGGCAGTGCTATCTGGCAGATGCCAAGAGGTATCTGACCAATGGGTTTTGTTGTCCAGCCCTGTGTGACAACCTGGGAGATGCAGAGATATATGGAGGGATTTTGTAGGTCCTTGTTCTGCATTGTTTGGTGGTGGGCTGATGATTACTGAGGATGTGATACAGTTTACACTCAGAGACTGTTCTAGGGCATGAAGAAATCTCCTGTTATAGGACATTTGTGAGGAATGAATGAGACTGGATGTATGACACACCTGCTCCGAGCCTGGCATCTAGTAGGTGATCAACATGGTTAATCTCCTTCCCTACTCTTATTGTATCCTTTTAGAAATACAGACTGCCATTAGCATTGTGTCACTGCAGTATTCCTATCTAAAAGGTGCTTTTTAGGAAGAATGTAACAATATGAGTATCCCATTAAGAACATTAAAATAGAAGTCTACTTGGATATTTTCTGCATTGGGATAATCTCTGATAATGCTAATGCTGAATGTTTGTACCAGAGACTGTTTTAAGTTGTTTATAGATGTATTCCATCCTATTAGGTGTATAATTTTACTATCACCATATTATCGATGTGGAATAGAGATGCCAAGAGGTTAGGTAACTTGCCCAAGTGAGCAAGTAGAAGAGGCAGAATTTACATCTGGGCAGTGACCATGAGCCTAACCAGTACATTTACTGCCTTTCTGTATCTACTATGTTCAGATAATAAAGAAAACATTGACTGAGTGCTTTCTTTAGGCAAGGTACTATGCTGGGTGCTGTAAGCTGCATCATACAGCCCCAAGGGGGCACCACTCACCATAGTCTAGGTAAATGCAGTGCACAGCCTGGACAGCAGTACATCCTAGCCCTAGAGTACTCAAGACATGATCCTTTCTCTGAAACCAGGCAGTCTGTAAAAGTGCCATTATAGAGAGCAAAAAATGCTACAGGAGCAGAGAGGACTGAAAGATTAATTTTGAGTCTTTTATCCATTTAAAGGGTATAGAGATATGGGATAAATTTGTAGGTGAATAGTTTCAAACTCATAGATTTCCCTTTGTGTAGACCATGGGAGATATGTCTCTAAGACTTTAGTACCTAAAAACATTACTTTTCTGGACAACCAGTATTGCTTTATTTTATGCAGAGTGTATCTCTTTAACAGATTAAATAATCTTTTTGTTTAGAATATTTAGAAGCTTAGAATTGGATTGGGGTTCCAATTTTGCTAATTGTATGGTCTCATGATGTACATTTCAGTGAGCTAATTATCCATCTGATCTCATGTACCTTCTTTTATCTTTGCTGCGATTTCTCTCGAATATTTACATTTTTACATCTAATTGCATGCATTCCTGCTGGTTGATTCAAATATTTGGTTGTGAGTTAGAGTCAATGAGCATGGCATTATTCCCCCTTAAAGGGCCATTAAGCAGGCCCCCATGGGCAGTCCCTGTTCGCTGTGCAGAATGACCAAGTATACAACTTGAACCCTAGTCAATGTTTGATGTAAATGCTTCCTGGCTATTTCCGAAGAACATTTTTCTGCTCTTGGCAGAGGAAGTGTTGCTGTTCTTGTGGCTGATTGATTGATTGTATGATGACAGTCCAGCTGTAAAGACCATCATCTGTAAAGACCATCATCTTGACACATTTAATATTATATTTGGTCTACTGAGGGCTGGCTTGATTTTGATAAACACGTAGCTGAAAGAGAAAGTCTATCTCTCTATAGGGCAGCTGTGAAAATTTGTAGAAACAAGAAAGCGGGTGGTCTTAGAATAAAGATGAAGAGAACTGTGCACAGTTTCCACAGGTCTAGTCTGTTTCCTTTACCTGCCATGAGGTGCCCCATTTTAACATTTGCTTGGGTTGGGACTTGGTGTCTGTTTCTACTGGAAAAGAAGGGAAAATAAGGCAAGATGTTCCGGGAGATTTCTGTCTTGTTTAGTCTTTACAGAAACCCTAAAATATAATCACTTCTAATATTTTTATTTGTCAGATGGAGATAATAAACATCAGAGAGGTTAGGGAACTTGCTCAATGTCACACAGCTGGACTGTAGAAAAGCTGGGATTAGGAAGTGGGTGGGTTTGACCCTAAGCATGATCACTAAGCTTCTATTAGCATGCAGTATGGTGTTCGCTTTACTAATCGCAGGAAAATGTTAACTGTGATACCTTAGCTTATTGCAGCCACTAATAAAGAAGAAAATTATCATACTTCCAGGGAGGAGAAGTCTGTTTGCCGTCTTGTCTGTTGGTGTAGTTTGTGGGCAAGAAGGCAATAAATCTCTTTGAATCCCAAACTGTTTGTCAGCCTCCCAGGGTCTTTGAGATTGCTTGTATATTGATTGACTGGAATTGCATGTGTGCTATTTTGAGATCAAAAGACAAGGTATCAACAGACCACACAGTGGCCATTTGTGCCCCTAGAGGATAGCCTATTCAGAAAAAAAATCCTTATCTATTGCTTGCAGAGGGAACTGCCTGGCTCTGTGCTGCCTTCTTCTGGTTGGGTTAGGAACTCATCAAGCCAGAGAAATAGGGTGTGACTTCTTTTCTGATTTGGTATTAATAATTCAGGAATTGTGGGCATTATATGTTTTAAAAATCTAAAGTGTGCAAAAAGTTTTATTTTCTAAAGATGTAGCACATACTGTTAGCCCTCTGAAAAAGCAGAGGACTTAACTACTATCATTGACCTTGGCCTCTCAGAATCCTTTGTAGCCACTGTTGGAGAAGGAGGAGCCAGCACCATCCATTCTGGATCAGAATCATCTCTGTTAGTCTTAGAGGGGACCTTGATGTTTCAGTGACCCTAGTTCACTGCATGGGGTGAGAAAACTTCTCTATGTCATGGGGACCAGGACTAGATAAACAATGCAAGCAGTGTGTTTACAGATATGCAAATAAGCATGCAAATTAGACTCCTGTTGATTTCATTTAGAATGTAATTTAAAATTAATTAAAAATTAAGAGGTAAATTACAAGCTAACATTCAACACCATATGGGAAAATATACATATGTATCAGACTGGCATATATGTATACTTGCATGGATGGGAGCTAATTGTAATGTACAAAACTCCTCCATTTTGATATTGCATAAAATCAATGTGGGGAAACCCAATATGTTGCAATGATTATTTTTTACCATTCTATGAATTAAAATTCACTTTCAGGATTAAATGAATACATTTCAAATGCATTAAATTCTTTATAAACTTATACTAAAGGACACTGAGTTTTATAATTGGAAAGTAAAATGATAAATCAGGTGCAGTTTACCTCCGTATGCTGTAAAATATTTGTGAAACTCATTTTTCTCAAATGGGGTCATTGAGCACATTCACCCTGGTGGGCCTTTTGCATATTGTTAATATGCGATCTATACTTGGAAAGTAATGATTTCCCTCTCTCAGCCACTCAGGAGTTCTGGGTGATTAATGAGTTAATGGCTGCATCCACACAAGGCCAAAACAACTCATTGAAAAGTGAAAAATTCAATCATTCCACTGACTGTTTTGTCTACAAAACAACCAAACAACCTCTGTGATTGATCTTGTTTTCACTGAATTGATTGCTATTTTTTGGCAACTTCATTGAATTAGCCAATTGTTTGAGTGTGGACTGGCTCCTTATGTGAATGTTGTAAAACATTTCCATATCAACCTTTCTGCCATCCCTAAAAATACATATAAGCAAGGAATCACTTACAGGATCTGTGTAAGAAAATTAAAATTATTCTATACTTTAACAATCTTGGACAAAATATTTAGTTGTATCACAATGTAGGTAGTTCTTTTAAGATAATGACAAGGAAGGCAAAGGGCATCCTCTTCTTTTTTTGAAAAATTCACAGAGACAAACTTGAGGCCAGCGCAGAGTCCCCTCTTCTGGGTTAGTAGAGTTAATGTCAAGAGCAGTTGCAAAATCTAAATTGGCCTTCCCCATGCCAGGAGGGTAAATGGTCCTGCAGGAGGTCTTTGGCTGATTTGAGAAGACACACAGATAGAGAGGGGAAGGTTGAGATGAACTTCTTAGTCTGGACTTTGTATTGAGGTTGAGCCCAGTCTCAAAGTAGTGTAAGAGAATCATCTCTTTTGGAACAAAAAGAATTGTAAGAGAGGAATTTTTAAAAGCGAGTGCTCTGAGTGCTGTAAGTGCTACAGTGCAGAGGGTAGAGGTGAAGGAGACAAGGATCGTGATCAGATGAAGCCAGGTAATGGTGAGAAAGCCCAGAGTGGGGAGAGTTCTGGTGGAACTCATGGTAGACAGAAGAGGAAAGGTCAGATGTGCATTTGACTCAAATGCATTTTAACAAAGTGTCCCTATAGCTTTGATGCTTCTGTTAGGACAGTTGACAGCTTGTCACTAGACATTGCGGTTCTGTTGTGGCATGGTTCATTTATATTCAGTAGACGTGGCTGAGGTATTTGCTCACCATCAGCCTGCACCAACAGCAAACTAAAACAAGGCAGGCATAATTTCTTCAAGGAAGAGCTGCTGCTTATCAGAGATTTGAATTGTGGGCTGCAGGCTCCCAGGGGTCACGAAATAACCAGTTTTCGCAGGTTCACAAAATGGCTTATATATTGATAGGATGTGGAATCAAAATTAATAAAGGCATGGTAGGCTGGGAAGGGAGTTAAAGGTGGGGGTTGGTTTAGCATTTCATTGTGCTTTTTGGTCCAAGAGAGAGTGGGAAGCAGTAGGACATAAAAGAAAGAAGTAGAGGTGGTCAGCTGTGTATTCCCTCTTTTGTTTTGTTTTTGTTTTTGTTTTGTTTTGGCCTGGGAATAGGAAGGCATATAGGACACCCAGTAAGGATAATGGGTTTTTGTTTTGTGACTCTGGGAGGGGCCAACACCAACATGGGATAGCCATAGTAAAGAGGAGAGAGGATCTAGTTGGCATTCTTGAGGGTCTCTCGTTTCCTGTTAATGAGGATGCTGAGTCAATAGCTAATAGGCCTGACGTGGCCGCTGCAGGACACATATGCCACCTGGCCTCCGCCTTGTTGTCCACTCATCACCACCACAGGGAGAGAAGTTGCAGGAGAGGAAGGCTGTTTGAAAGACGGCGCAATTTTATTCAGGAGAGACTGGGTATTCCCTAAAGTGGCTGTTTAAATAATTGGATCAAACTAAATTTAAACCAGGTTAGACATTTAGTTAATTTATTTTTCTCTAACCAGCAGGTAGAAGTTCAGAGGAAGACAAGATTATAGACAAAGGCACTACATTTTCTCTGATTAAAAAAAGTCTTTTCACATTTTCATATCCTGTTGGTTTTCCAGGAAACATAGAAATGCTCTGTAAGAAATAATCTCAAAAATGAGATGATGGATTAAAGCTGGGAAGATGTGTCCTGGAATGCCTAATGGCAACATTAGTCTGTGTCTACATACACACATCAAGTTGGCTGCTGAATATACTTTTTTTTTTTAAAGCAGTTGAATTCAGCAAGGCAATTAATTATTTTATTGCTCAATAAGAATATTTGGATTGAGTGAATTTCTTTTGCTCTTTGATGTCTATGTTAATGGTCTTACTGTGGGAGTAAAAATTTTCTCACAGAAACTTTCCATAGTTTTTAACAAGCCAGATTTAAGACATCATTTTATCTGGAAATATTCAAGGGAATGTGATGGGGTGAGTCCAGTCCAAGTCCACAAAGGTTGACTGTGCCCTTATTCTGTCTGGAACACTCGAGAGTCATCAAGGGTGAGAAGGGGGGCAGCAGGGGAGGAGGAAGACCACGAGGAAACAGAGAACGAAGAATAGTTTTGGTTGAGGGCATTGGGAGGGCTTCTTAGAGAGATGGCCTCTGTGCTGGGCCTTCAAGAAAAACTTGATTTCCATAGTTGGAGATTTTTCATGGGAAGGGCATTTGAGCTGAAGAAGTGTGGATAAAGGAGCAAAAACTGAGAAATGCCCAGTGGGTTTCTTGCCAGGGCAGTAGTCTTTTGTGCCGAGACCACTAGAGGGTTTCTAGTGGAGACAGAGGAATGGAGAGGGAGGGCTGAGGGTGACATGAGATGGGGAGGGCAGTCGGGAGATGATTTCAGAAAGGAAGCTGGAGCTGAGGAGCAGGGGGGCTCAAATGCCTTTTGATTTAAAAGTACCTCTGTCCTGGGAGATTTAAAAACAAGCCAACACAGCCTACCTGCTCTGACACTGTCTAGATTTGGTAGATGTCAGTGTCTTTGTGACTGCAGCAGAATTAAAAGCTTCAGAGCTTGTGATATTCTCTGGGACCTGCCATGTGGAATTGGAATCTTTGGGTCTGTGCTGCTTTCATGACTGTTTGGTGGGCTCCATTGGGTTAGGTAGACTGGATCTTTTGGAGGCTGTCAGTTCTGCTGAGGAGACACATGAGTCACTACTCAGGAACCCTGGCCAGTAGCTGTTGGCCAGAAGATCAAAAGAAACACAGGAAGACTTAGTAAAAAGGAAATGAGGCTGATAATAGGAACTCCAGTTCCCATACTGGATAATGAAAAGAGGTGACAGAATCTCAAAATAACCCCAAGCCCTACTTTATCGATGAGGCTCAAGAAAAGCAACCAACTCTTGTGGGTATACAATAAAATCTCTCTGTAGACTAGTATTTTTAATTTGTTATTTGAGTGTAATACCTGTGTTGGTTCAGTCTTACACAAATTCCTGAGGTAATTAGTTTCATAGAATATTGCTAGGTTGGCATATTTCCCCTGCTCCCATCACTCCTGGGAATATTGAGAGCAGACGACAGGTACTCTTATTACAGAATTATATTAATAAATTTAATTAACATAAAACCACATTAATCCAATGGCTGGCACCTGAGGCTGGAGAGCTTCAAATTGCCAATCTTGTGAGTATCTGGCCAGTTAGTGCTATTCTTTTTTTTTTTTTAATTCAGGTTTATTGAGGCATAATTTACATAGAATAAAATACACTTATTTTACACTCACATAGAATAATATACACTTATTAGGTGTATAGTTCTATGAGTTTTGACACATGTATACAGTTGTGTAATTAACTACAATCAAGATGGAGAGTATTTCCATCACCCCGAAATTCCCTTGTGCCCCTTTATAGTCAGTCCTCTCATCTCACATCACCCCCTGGCAAGCATTGATTCCTGTTACCATAGTTTTGTTTTTTCATAGTTTTGCCTTTTCCTTGATGCCTTTTGAGTGTGGCCTCTTCCACTGAGCATAATCTGCTTTCCAGGTTCATTCATGTTATTGAATGGATCATTTTGTTTCTTTATTGCTGAGTAGTTTTCCATGAATGGTGGATGTGCTTGAATTTGTTTATCCTGTTACCAGTTAGTGAACATTTGGGTTGTTTCTAATATCTCGTGGTTATGAAGAAAATTGCTCTAAAAATTCCCCCACAGATTTTTGTGTCGACACATGCATCCATTTCTATTGATGTTCTCATTGTGGCATTGCTGGGTCATCTGGGTAAGTGTGTGTTTATCTTTATAAGAAACTTCCAAACTCTTTTTGAATGTGGTGGCACCCTTTTGACCTCCCACCCAACAACGTATGAGAGTTCCAGTTTCTCCACAGTCTGTTCAACACTTTGTATTTTCATTGTTTTTTTTTTTTTAATTTTGGTCGTTTTAATAGGTGCACAGTAGTATCACATTGTAGATTTAATTTGTGTCCCCCTAATGAGTGATGATGTTGAGCATATTTTCATATGCTTATTTTCCACCCATACTTTTTCTTTGGAGAAATGACACTGGCATTAGTGAAATAATAGGCATATATGCATATAGATCAATAGAACAGCAGAGAGTCCAGAAATAGCTCACACTTATATGATCCATTGGTTTCTTACAAAGGTGCCAAGGTAATTCGATAGAGAAAGGATAGTTTTTTTCAGCCAGCGGTGCAGAGATAATTGGACATCAGTATACAAAAAAATGAACTCATACCTAATACCACAAACAAAATTTAACTTAAAATTGTTTGCAGACCTAAATAAAACCATTCAAATGCAAGAAGAAAACATAGGAAAACTTTGTGATGGTGTTTAATCAAGTATTTGTAGGACATTAAAAGCATGAATATAAAAAAAAATTCCTAAATTGGACTCCACAAACTTAAAAGCTTCTGCTCTTCAAAAGAGCAGAAGTATTAAAAAATTAAAAGACAAGCCACAGACTGGGAGAAAATATTTGCAGATTGCAGTCCACTAAAGAACTTATACCTGGAATATATAAGGAACTCTCACAACTCAGTAAGAAAAAAACCACCTGATTGAAAAATGAGCAAGAGATTTGAACAGAACCTTCATCAACTGCTTTTGAAGTTCGACTACCTGACACATTTCCTTTCATTCTACCTCAGTGTTGCTGCCAATAATCTTGAGCATAATGCATCCATTCTGACCTACCTTTTGCTCTTCTGGGATCTGAAAGGTACATGTGTTATCTCTTCCCACCTCTGTTGTGTGCTGGTCTGCCCTCCTTAGTCTACAACACTTCTATGCCTCCAAACATGAACTTGCCTGGACCACCTTTCCTTACATTCACCAACTTCTCTTTCTCTCCCTCCCTCCCTTCCCCCAGTTCCTTCTCTGTCCTTCCCCCTCTCCCCCTAACCCCCCTCCCTCCCCTTCTGTTTTCTTTATTCTCTATTTTTTCTTATAGAAAGAGTGTTGATTTTAGGCTTTAATAGCTTTCTGTCATATCACAAAAGGAACTTTTTCTTATATTGTGAAATTTTTAGTGCAACCAGGGAGATTTTGGATTGAAGTTCAGTTTTGGGGGCTGAGTATAATGTACTCAGTCAGAAGATACGGCTCTTCTAATGTACTCAGTTATTTGATTAGACACAGAACTGATGTAGCTAGAGCAGGGACTCTAACTCCCAAAGTTTCAGATTAGTATACTTTTAGACTTTATTTTCTTTCACTGAAAACATCTCTTCCTGTCTCCATGGAAGGGGGATAAAGGGACAAATTGGGAAAGACATATGACCGACAGTTGTGAGGGGCTTCACTTGGCAACTCTGAGTGGCACAGCGTCCAGGAATGCCATTGACTATGTGTGTGTATGTGTGTTTTAAGGATTTTGCTTATTTATTTATTTTAGAGAGAGAGGGTGCACATGGCAGGGGGTGGAGGAGGGAGAAGGATCAGAGGGAGAGAGACAAGCAGACTCCACACTGAGCTCAGAGCCCAAAGACCTACTGGCTGGATCCCACGACCCTGAGATCATGACCTGAGCCAAAGTCAAAAGTTGGACCCTTAACTGACTGAGCCACCCAGGCGCCCCCACATTGTGTTCTTTGTGAATGTAGCCTCTGGAGTTGTGGAGTTATGCTGGACTGTCTGCCTGTCCTTCCTGCAGAAGTATGAGCAGGGAAGCAAAGGAGACTGAAACAGGGCTGGGCCGCAGGATCCTGCTGCTTGAGAAGCTTTCCTGCTTGCAGGAGAGTGGTGGTTTTATGTTTCTGGCAGAACTCACTCCTAACAATCATTTGTCCCCATTTTAGTTTCTCAGAATGAGGGCTGCTGCCCCAAGTCTGGAGCTATGGTTCTTCACTACAACCATTCTCAGCAAAAGCCAAGAGTTGACTGAACCATATTATGGCTCATTAAAGTAAGAGAACTTTGCCTTTTTTTTTTTTTTTAAATACACACTTCACACACATTAGAGGACTGTGTGAGGGAGAGAAAGGTATTGTGTGGTTTTCAGGCAAGGAAATAGACTCTAAATGACAGCTTCTAAATCACACTTCAGTATCTCAGGAGCTTATCCACTGAGAGTGGCTTATTGTGGTTATGGATTTTCCTCCTCAGCAGTTAGAAATGTCCCAAAGATTCAGCTGGCTTGTCATTGCAGCCCATTGTAGAGGTTCTTTGCTCTACATTTAATTGCTGATTGCTTTCATACTGAATTTCATTCAGGTTGAAGAGAGAGAGAGTGTGTGTGTGTGTGTGTGTGTGTGTGTGTGTGTGTGTGTATGTGTGCGCGCGAGAGAGAAAGAGACAGAGACAGAAATGCTTCCATTTAAGACCTTTATTAGTAGGGAATTTTTGGGATTAATCCTTGAACTGTAGAACACAGTTTCCAAATTCTGGGTGAGGATTTTTTTTTTTTTTTAAATCTAAACTTTCCTTCAATCTTCACCTGCTAACAATTGCATTTCTGGTGTTTGTAGATGAAGAAAAGAAAAAAGGATACCATGACTTCAGTGTGTTGGCAAATAAAAAAAAATTATACCAGCAATTAAAAATAGTGCACAGATTTGTGAGGCAGGACCCGAACTCCAAGGACCCACCAATGGGGTGAACCCAGGGGCTATAGAAAATGGATGGGCTGGCATGACATTCTTATTTTATTTTATTTTTTCCTTTGCTCCATTTATTTATTTATTTTTTTTGGAGCACTTATGCTCCTGGCTCAGAGTACAAAATAAAGGTCATGGATCATAACATGTTTCAGTTGGAAGGAATCTCAGGCATCCTTTAGCTCAGGCACCTCATTTTATGGATGAAAAAACTGAGTCCAAGAGTGGGAAAGTGCTCTGCCCAATTTCAGACAGCTAATCTTGTGTGGAGCTGGGAGGGTCTTCATGCCTCTTGACTTTATATTTTTCTTCTCTAGCACCATGGAGAACAGCTGCTTGTCTCTCTAGTCTGGTAATGCATTGGAAACAGCCACAGTTCGTGTATCAATCTAATGCACTTATTTTAAAATTAGTGTTAAAAAGCTTGTCTCTCAAGTTCAATTTGTTTTAAATCGTATTTTTAAAAAGCCTTTGTTTATGTGAGAAGGTAGCTGAGTTGCCCACCATAAACAAGGATGTTTTCTCCTGATTGGTTGCTCATCTCCTGGTGTACTGGTACCTGGAAGATAACTGGGCAAGGCCACACAAACTGATGTGACTTTCCTTTTTTTTTTTACTTTCCAAAGCTCATCCTTCAACCTGAGCCTGTGTGCCTTGCGGCTTCTGAAGCAGCAGTTGTCGTTCCCACAGTTCCCTGCAGAGGGCAGCCTTTACTTTCCTGTGTTTCCACTGGCTTTTACCTGGAATGGAATGGGCTTGTCACCTAAGTGCAAATGTCATTTTAGCACTTGACTGGTCACAACACCCTTTCTGGCCTTTATAGGAAATGACATATTCCTGTGTTCTTTGTCTCCAACACATGCTGCAGAAAGGCAAGGGCAGTTATTATGCTTTAAATGGTTGGAGAGAAAGTGCAGAGACCTGTAGGCCAAGTACCAGGGAGCACAGAGAACACAAATCAGGTTTCCGTGTCACCTGGGTCTTGTGGGAAGTAGAGAAAGGAAAGGATTGGCTTTGTGTCCTGTTGCTATTAACAAGCTTTCCACTGCCATTTCTCTTCCCTGGGTCGGAGTAATATTAAAATAAGACTGGTACTCTCCTGGCCCGATGGGCTTTCCTTTCTTCCATCTCTCTCAACTTCCTTTGCCCCCCTCCTGCCACCTCATCTTCCCCTGCGCTCCTTTCAGCCCTGGTTGTGTGTTCCTGGCACTTTGTTTTTTTATCAGTCCCTTGAGCTGTTCTTGGAACCGATACAGCAGCTGAGGTGCAGCTGAAAGCTCCCAAATGGCCATCACGGGCCGGTACCAGGGAGGCATTGATCCAGTGGCACGTGACAGCTTAGGCAAGGAAGGTTAGAGCAATTTTATGGCCTATTACAGCCCTGCTTTCTCTCAAGGCAGAAGCTGACAAGCGGGCCATTCTCCCTGGGTCTCTGAGACACTGAAAGTTGCTTTTGATTATAATCAGTACTGCTTTGGGCCAGGTCTTGCCTGCCATGGCCAGGGATGCGGGGAACTTCCTTCATCAGTGGGAATGGTATTCACAGCTGGCTTTTCTTCCCATCCAACTGACACCTGGATACTACTGTTACCAAACACTCACCTGGCCCATCCCAAGTGCCAAGAGTGCCTTACCTACTGTACACATGGTACCGCATTGACTCCTCGTCTCCCAGCACTCCTGTGAAGGAGGTCCTATTACAAACCTCATTTTCACGTCAGCAAATGGAGACACAGAGAGGTTGAATGCCTTGGTCAAGGTCATATATCTAGTGATAGGCAGAACCTGACTGAGCTTCCGACTCTGGTTCTCCTCCCTGTCTCTTAGCACCGTGTTCTGTTATTTCCAGAGACAGCAGTGAGCTGTCTTTGAGCAGAGAGGAAAGTTTACCTTTAAGAAAGTATGAGAATCTTGTGCTGCCTCAGTTTCTCTAAGATGGTCTGTCTCAGGAGGCACCATGGCTTAACTGCTGCACCAGTGTTATCAGTTGCCTCTTGCAACAGGACCATCTCAATTTGTCAGGACAGTCTCAGCATGTGCCACCTGTCAGTCAAAGTGTACATTGTGTTACTGGCTCATCATCAGAAACAAAAATACCCCTCCTCTGCTGTCCCTGTGGGCTGCTAAAGTGCTTCAAAGAGCAAAGTTCTTACCTTACAAAGCTCAGTTCTGGGGATGTGGAGATTCATCAGAACTGGTCTTGCCATCTAATACCTCATGGTCTGGAGGGGGGACAAATCAGTCAGCAGTGCCAGAGAGCCCATCTTCACACCCCAGGGCCACGGAGGTGGGTACAGAGCCCCTCCGCAGGGTTCTCATAAAGGGAGTGTGACCCAGAATGTAGTATAAATAGGACTGTAAGTCCTGGTCTAGAGGAATTACCAGCTCTGTCAAGGAAGCTATCTTGGGACATAGCAAACTACACCTTGCCGTAACTATTGGTAGCAAGGACAGTTACTTATGACCCAGCCATGGACTGGATAGGCAGAGCTTTCATTTCCAAAGTGTTATCCTTTGCTCATTGGTCAGTCAACACCACGGAACTTTTCTGCTACACTGAAGTTTCATTAGGTCATTCTTATAAGTAGAAGTCTGTCCCTTGGTTGGAATCTTGACATTTTGAGGAATGTGCACCTAATTTTGTCCTATCATAGCTCACATATGCCACCAAGAAGGGAGAGAGGAAGAGATGACACAACTGGATTTGAACATGGAGTTGAAACTGAGGCGAGGAAGCCAGGAGGAGCCACAAGAGGACAAAATGCCAAAAGGAAGAACAGACAGGGCCAGCTGGGATGTGATGGGAGATACTCATGTGCTACTGACTCTGGCCTTGTCGCTGCTCTGATGGCCTCATGTTCTGCCATTCATAGCAAGCCTGTCAGGGAGGTACTATTATTATCCCCGTTTCTAGAGGAGCACACTGAGGCACAGAGGGGCTAAGTAGTTTTTCCCGGTGCACGTAATAAGCAAGGGGAAGGACTAGGACTTGAGCCTGGCAGCCTGGCTACAGAGGCCGGCCCCTAACCACACACCACCCTGCTTCTGGAAGTAAAGTACTACTTTGTTCAGTAGCATGAAATGTTCTGCTCAGTAGGTCCTGTTTCTTTTTTCTGTGTAGGCGGCAGATAATGATGTAGTCTACTGTTTCAGTGTTCAGCTTCAAATTCAACCTGGTGCTTCGGACAGCCAGCTGTTTGGGAAGCAGGCAGGTATTCTTGGATCCTGGGTGAGTGGACCTTGGCTGTGACCAGGCCTGCTGGCATCAGGTACATCAGCTGGGGACAACACCCTAGTTTCAGGCCAGAGGAGTCTGACAAAAAGGGCTCACGCACAAATCCTGCGAGGAGCTTCCAGGCAGGAAATGGGATTGAGAAAAGGACAGCTCATAGCTTATAGAGCCACACAGTGCTGAGCTGCAGACCCAGGCTCTAAGAAACCACAAGCTGAGGAGCACAGAAGAGGAGGGAGGGGACTTTTTTCTCCCAGTGATCCAGTGAAGCTCATCCCGACTTCGTTATACTCCCTAACCTCCTCCCCAAAGTAAGGATCAGACTTCTTTGGTACAGTAAGACACCCTAGTTATTTACATGTCTGTCTCTGCAGCTAGCCTGTGAATTCTAAAGCAGATGACTGTATTTTATTCACCTGAACATTGCTGAAGCATGGGTTGGTATCTTTCTAGTACTAGGGACTTTAAAATATTTATTATGTGAATTGATGATTAGGTAATAGGTTCGTCAGTCTGTCCAAGAAATGATTATGTACAACAAAGCACTGTGTGGGTTACAAAGATAATCTTCATATTTTTTGGTAAATATTCTGCCCTGCCATTCTTAGAGAGAAGTGGGGGCAGGAGGAGGTGTAGACTCTATGGCAGTATGCATCCCCCCGCCCCCAGATGTATTTATGTGTCATTCCTGGGCCATTTTGGAATCTGGAAGGGAGGCTGCAAGACAATGTCACCTCAGGCAACTGTGTTTTTGAGTGTTCTCCATTCAAGAAGCCTGCCATGCTTACAAACGGTTTGTATAATACCTTGTTCATTAAGACCCATAAATTAGCGCTGTTTTAATTGATTCCCTACAGGCAGTGAATAGAATGACACAAAATGACATGGAGTGGGGGGAATGACACTAGGTAGGTGTTTTCCTTCTTTCCCAGTTCTGGATTCCCTGAGGTCTGACAACCCTTCCCCCTCACATACTCCCTGTGGCAAGCCTTTGTTCCAGCTCCTACAAGAAAAGACCAATACCCCAAATAGGCTCCAGGGCTCCAAGAGAGCCTCACTTTCTGGGTTTGGTGTCGTAAATTGCCAGGACAGCTTGTACCTGCAAAAGTAGTAGGTTTGGTCAGATTGCAAACTAGGGGTAATGATTTTGCTAATTATGGAAGCAACTCTAGCTGTGAAATCAAAGTCTTGATCTCATATTTAAAGCAATTTCAGCCATTATGTGCCAATGCCATTAGAGTTCTCCTAGCTCACTGGTCCCTGGCTGTAAACCAGGCTGCTTTGGGAATGTCAGGGAAGCTAATGTTCATGAGGCCCATTCTGGGCCACATCTTGCTCTGGGGTTACATATGTGTTCTCGCACCATAATCATGATAAATTGAGATCAGTTTCTCTATTTCTCCAGATAAAATCACAGAGATTCAGAGAGACTAATTATCTGGTTGAAGAAACACAGCTTACAGGTAATGGAGCCAAATTTAAATACATGTCTATGTAACCTCAAATTATGTGGTCTTTCTACAAAATTATGTTTTCATGATAGCCGTTACGATTTGATCAAAGGAGGGCCAAAAGGGGACCACAGTTCCTTAAATTGTTCCCCCCCTCGGCCTACGAATGCATGATTTTCACAGAGAAATTTGATGACATGCATGAATAATTCAGTGTTAATATTAAGTCTATGTGTTACTTTACAGCAATATTTGCATTTAAAGGGAGTCAGTTGTGGAATGAAAATAAGTGTCTCATATTTCTAAGTTTTGTCCATTGCTCTATCCCCAGTGCCTCATACTTTGCCTGTCACATGGTAGGTAATCAATATGTCTTTACTGTATAAGTTAAAGCAATGTTAGTCATTGAAGATAGCTTAGGAGAAGTTTCGGGGGGCAGAGGAATGAGGAGCTGGTGTGTGTTGTTTCCCAGGACCTTTGAAGTCACACACCTTAGGCAGTGCCTCACTTTACTTAAAAAGCTGACTTTGTGCCTTCTTGCTGATGGAAACCTCAGGGGTAGGCCCAAGACTTAGATGGGGTATGCTAAAATGGAAGTAATTAAAGAAGTAATTGAAGAAGGAGGAAGAGGGAGGAAAACATGTAGGAAAAGGTAAGAGAAAAGGATGCAGAACTAGGAGGAGCAGGAGCATGTCCCAGTGTTTTGTGGTCTGTCCCCACTCTGCAACATTGATCATATTGACTTTCCAACTTCTTTTGGGGTAGCACAGGACCCTAAAGGGTTAATGTGACACAAGTATGGGGACTATAAGGGCTACTGGGATGGTATGCTCTTCAGGCCGGTGCTGTGTATGACCACCAGAGGGCAACAGAGGTCCAGCCTCACCTGTGCCTTCCTCCTCAGTTCCCTGGAGCAGTGATTTAGGAGAGAAGCCAGGGATGGAGGTGTCGAAAGGGAGGGCATGGGTCATAGTGGGAGGGGTGTGCTAATGTTGAAGGTGGGGAGAGAGGAGATCTGTGGGTGAAAGGGGATGCCTGTAGTGATTTTGCAAGGCAATAGGGTTTGATGGGGGATTTGTGGTTAAACTCCTAGTAGTTCTTAAAGAGATCAAGTGACTTGGACAGAGTGCAGAAAAAAATAACTCATTATCCAGGTGCTTGGCTGGCTCAGTCGGTAGGGCATGTGATTCTTGATCTCAGGATTGTGAGTTCAAGCCCAACATTGGGCATAGAGCTTACTTAAATAAAAATAATAATATATAATATTATATATATATGTATCATTGTCTAGATCCAGTAGACTGTGAGCTCCATAAGTGCAAGGATTGATGGCCTGATTCACTGTTGTAACCCTGGCGCATAGCAACTAGTCAGCCACATATAGTAAGTGATTGATAAAGATATTTTAATCACTTTCAATCCAGTTGTGTGTGTGTGTGTGTGTGTTCATGTGAATTTTTCAGAGAAGAGATTTCAGCCTTTGTCAGATTTTCCAAAGAGAGTAAGTGATCCCTAAACAATTAAGAGCCACTGTTTTGGCTAAAACTTTTTCAGTTGCTCTGATCAAAACTCCATAAAAGTATCCAGCTTCCTTATCAAACAATTATCTCCTATATTAGTTAAGATAGACCAGTTGCTGTAACAGTTAGACCTTCAAAAGGTATACTGGGTCAAATAAATGTCATGTGTAATAGAAGTTTATCTCTTGTTCACATAATAGTCCAGGCAGCATCTCTGGTCAATGGTAATGATTGAGAGGCCAGGACTTCTGTGTCTCTGCCATCTTCAGTGTCATGGTAGGGACCAACATCACAGTCATCTAGAAAGGGAAGAGTGCCAGTGCATGAAGGAGGCTTTTCAGAATTGGGCCTGAAAATGGTATCTGTGACCTCTTCCCACATTCATTTGAGCTCAGTCACTCAGAAGTAATGTTTCCAAAGGAAGCTAGAAAATATAGTACAGTTGTACTCCAGGTAGAAGAGACAAAATACTTTGGTGAGCAGCTGAATCACTACCACATCTCCCTTGTTTATAACAAGTACATTTTCAGGAATACTCTTGGAGTCATAGTGCTAGTGCAAAATTGTCATGATTGATGATCTGATTCTCTCTTTCCTGAGACTCAAGATGGTTTTTAAAACCTTGATAATTATGGATAGTGGTGCTTCTCACTTCAAGTAACTCTCTGCGTCTCAGATTATTTTTTCAGGATTCCTGTCTACCTTGACAAAGTGGACTTTTTCTGGGGACAACAGAATGTCTCACACATTTCCTCATGCAAAGTAGTCCCAGAAGTCAGGGGATTGGAGGCTATTTTAGGAAAGTCTCCTAAATACATAGGCTCTGGCATTCCTGGTTCTCTTACTGGGAGGCAGTAAGCATAGCAGGTAAGAACATACCTGATTCAGATTGGCCACGCAGTAAATGTTCAATTTAGGTTCGCCAGTATCCTTACTGTCTTTCATTGATCTGAGAAGATAATGGCTTTTTGTCCCTCTTGCTGATGGCAAGGATGAGATTAGACTGAGAAGAAGCCAAATAGAAGCAATAGATTTTTATGCAGAAGGGGAGGGATTTTGAGACAGAAGGAAATGATGGGTAGATGAGAGGGAGAAAAGTCAGAAAATGGAGAGAGAGATAAGACAAAGGCTGATGAAAGAGGAGGAGAAAGGAGCAAGAAGATGTACTGTACAGGACGTTTCAATGCTCTGGAATGCCATCCTAATAATGCAGGATCCTATGGTCTGCATTTCTGTGCACTGTTCCTCCTTGCCTTTATTGACACTTGTTTGTACTCAGTCCTGATTTATTTATCTTTTCAGCAGTCTTGAAGTATTATTTTTTATTTTTATAATCAACCTGAAGTCTGAAGCAAGGATATTGATGTATAAATAGGGTTGCCTTTGGAACCTAGTTAATTGCTACTTGCCATTTTTCAGCATTAGCTACTCTTAGCAAATAATACTAATATGTACAGATCACTTATTTATCTAATTAATCCCCCCTCCTTCTTGGACAATAAGATAAAATATACATTGTTATTTCCAGCAGGGAATGCTTGTTTAAAGAATAACAATGTAATGATGAAACTTACCATTTGATTGACAGGTGGATCTGTTCATTAATGCATGCCTGCCTCTATCTATTGATTGATCTATCTGTCTATCATCTATCAATCAACTAGCCATTCATTCTTTTAATAAATATTTATTGAGGCCCTGTTGTATGGGAGATACCAGAAACAATACAGGGAATAAAAGGCAACTCTTTCCTTTAAGATGGACCTGACAGTTGAATTTCTACCATGTTTCAAGTGTTATGCTAAATGTGTCCCATGCATTTAATTCTCATGCCCAGCCTGCCAGGCAAAATACTTAGTAATTTCTCAGATAAGGAAGCTTGGAAAATTTGCATGATGTGCTTAAGGTTCCATAGGAAGTTAAATAGCAGAGTTGAAATTTGAACTCTGGTTTCAGGGGGCCCAAGTCAATCTTATTTCTACATCATGTTGCTTTTTGGTTGCAAGGAGCTAATCTTGTATCTTTTAATTAAAACAGAATTAACAAACTAAGTCCACTGCTCATCTCCTTAGGCCCACACGTTAGTCAACTGAGGTACCATTCCCTGAGCATTGCACACTCTTCTTGTCACTCTACCTCTACTCATGCCTTTATTTTAGCTTTAAACATCCGCCAGTCATCTGCATTTATTACTGTCCATTTGTTAAGGCCCAGCTTAAATGCTTTCTCTTTTGTCATGCTGAAATCATCTCTTATTTTTCTAACGAGTGATTTCTTCATCCTTAAAACCTATAATTCTCACTTAAAATAAATTCTCACGGGTGCCTGGGTGGCTCAGATGGTTGAGCGTCTGCCTTCGGCTCAGGTCATGATCCCAGGATCCTGGGATTGAGTCCCGCATCAGGCTCCCTGCTCTGTGTGAGCCTGCTTCTCCCTCTGCCTCTCTCTCTCTCTGCCTCTCATGAATAAATAAATAAAACATTTAAAAAAAAAAAAGATAAATTCTCACTAGTTGTTTTTGTGCTTGTTTTTGTGTCTTTATGGTAGGCAGTTTCTGAAATGGCCCTCAGTTATCCCTACCTCCTAGTATTCATACCTTTATGTTATCCCCTCCCCTTGAACAATGGGCTGTATTTACTGATTCTCCTCTAATGAATAGAATGTAGCAGAAATAATGGAATGTCTCTCGTGACACCAACTAATAAAAAGATTTTGGCTTCTGTTTTAAACACTCTCTTTCACTCTTTTCTGGGTCTCTTGCTCTGGAGGAAGCAAGCTGCCATGTAGAAAAGTCCATGTGGCAAGGGGTCAGGGTTCATGTGAATGAGCATGGAACTGGATTTCCTTCAGCTGAACTTTCAGATGAGACTGCAGCCCCAGCTGACAGCTTGACTATAACCTCATGAGAAATCCTGAGGTAGAGGCACTCAGCTAAGCTATATACAGATACTGACCAAAGAAATGGTGATACAATAAATATTTATTGTTTTGTACCACTACATTGCTTAGAGACACATCCCTTTCTTTTTTGTCTTTCATCTGCATTATCAAGCAGGACATTTTATATCAGGGGCAGGAAGAGAAGCCGTCTCTTATGTCTGTGGTACTGGTGAGGAGGATTTGGAGTTAAAAAAAGGTAGAATTAATACCATTCCTCCTGGATTGCAAAGAAAGAGCTCCTCCCCATTACTTTGGTGGCTCCTATAGGGGAAGCTTGGCTCAGAAAACAGCTAAAAAAACGTGTGGTCCTGAAATACCAGGATTCTTGTTTCACAAAGGGCAGCATCCCAAGTCATGTTGGTCTGGAGGAATGCCTTTCTTTGTGAATGATTAGATTTGATTGTCCTCAGGGAAAAATTAGCGCTTACCTTGGCATGTTCTTGTTTTTCAGATAAACTAGTGGGAAAAACAGTTATAATTCTTCCTGCTAGGGTGAAGAAACATTAATTTGAGCAATAATCTTGGCTCTTACTCATGACACTAGATCTCACTTTTCCTCTTATCCTTCCCTTCGTCAGTTTGCACTGAGCAGCTCATTAAACTCCTTGCTAAAGCCTGAGGACCCTAATGTTTAAGCCACACAGGAATTCTCCTTCCATAGGGGTAATAAGAGTTTCCTGAAGGAGGGAGCAGTATCATCAGGCTGATTTGATGAAGGGAGGGTCAGCTTGAGAGGAAGAAGAGGTTGAGATGGTGAACATTCATGTACTATAATGTTTTTTAGAAGTTAGAGACTATAATAAGCCCTCTTCCTAGGGGCACAAAGGAAAGATGGAGGAAAGATGATCTGTTCCTCCCAGACCACTGCTCTTTTGCGAGTTATTTGACTATTAAGTAAGGATTCTGTGTATCTCCACTGAGTGAGGTGAACCTCAGCAGGTTAGGTGGAAGGTACTCAGGAAAGTGTAGCCACTGTAATGCTTTCCAATCATTTTGAAGAAAGTCATGAGGCATAGGGCTGAAGGACAGACTGCAGCTACCCTTTTTCTCCCTCCTTTCTTTCTGCTCTCTGCATGCCACCCCCCGCCCCCGGGGCCCCAACAACACTCCACCTCTGAGGGTTACTAGGAGAAGTTCTTTTAGATAAGTGCTCAAGTTCTTATTTCATTATAGATTCAAATCGGTTTCTGGACTGAGTCCTTGCTGTTAGCAAAGAAGGGACCTATGAGCTGACAGTGGCCTCAAGTATTCTGAAGCACAAGGAACAGTGTGATCAATTTCCCCAATTTCTCTTGTTAGGTCAGTGTTCCCAAAGTTGAGGTGTTACCACTTTCGAAATGTGCCTCTCTGGAATAGGTGTGCAGCATGAATGATTTAAAAAATTAAATTCTGTATAGGTTTTTTTGGCTTTGAGTCTGGGTGGACAGGGGATTGTCAAGCAGAGGAAGTTAATTTATGTTCAAAAGTTAACTCTAAAAACGCACTGATGAAAAACCCTTATTTTATTTTGCTTTGTGTGTTTGTTATCACAGTTGTAGCTAAAGTTATCATGTAGGAGAAAGAGATGTTCTATTTTTTCAATATGTTCTCATTTGTTTGCTGCCAATTTTTTGCAATATTGTGAACACATTTGTTTTGTGTATGTGCGTGTGTTTTAATTAAATCTGCCTTTGTCAGGCTAACAAGTCTCTCATTATTGGCAAATACAGAAGTACTAAAGTAATGTGCTGCTTATTGACCATGAAAAGTTAAAGGAGAAGGCATTTTGTGGGGGGAAAAACTCAATTTATAATCTTTTGCCCTTTATCTTGTTGAATATTATCTTGTAACTGGTCATAGAAAGGAGAGGTTTTCTAGAGAAATTAAAAAAGGAAAAGAGAAAAAATAGCTAGACAACAAACTTCCTTAACCTAAATAAACACAGTTTGAAGAAACGATCCACAAGAATTATCTTCATTATTCCACAGCCAACAGCAAAGGCTTATATCCCATTATGGTAATGAGCAAACCTTTGAACTTTGCATTGTACACTGCCAGGCAGTAGCACTTAGGGCTTAGGCAAACAATGTTTACAATTGCTTTAGGGAGTTGCCAAGATAATACCTCAGCTTGTATTTCTGAGCGGGCTTGATCCTGCATTTCTCCAAAGCAAAGCAGGCAAGGCCTAAAGCTGGATGAAAAAGTGGACTGTTAGAAGGAACACATCAAGCAAGGTTTCCCTCTGTGCCTTTAGTCCTTCCCCTTGTTGCTAAGTAAGTGGGTGGGCATAGAGGGAGGTCATGTGCCCTGTCAAGTCATGACTATGCTCTTTAAGTCTGGGAAAACCAGACTTGAGTTCATTTTCAGAATACCCCAATACGCAGGCTGAAACTACATACAGCTTAACTAAACACTGAAAGGACTAACTGGGAAGCAGTATACCACAGTGGAAACCATGGGGCTTTGCAGTAAGGTGGACCTGGATGTGTTCTCAACCCTCAATCTTGAACAACTTATTATTCTTTCAGCTTCTGTTTTCCCATCTGAAAATTGGGAGACATAATAGAGAAGGAAGTATCATGGCCCACAGGTCAGTGTCTGATGAAGAGCAGGTGTTCAATAAATGGAAGCTTCTAAGGAAATGGTCAAACCAACCACCTAGGGTTATTTTCATGACTAATTGAATGTTTAGTTTTAAAGCTGAACTAATTAGAAAAATTACATTAAAAATGTGATTAGGGTGCCTGGGTGGCTCAGTTGGTTGAGTGACTGCCTTCGGCTCAAGTCATGATCCTGGAGTCCCTGGATCAAGTCCCGTGTTGGGCTCCCTGCTCAGCAGGGAGCTCTCTCCTCTGACCCTCCCCGTCTCACGTGCTCTCTCTCTCTCATTCTCTCTCTCTCAAATAAATAAATAAAATCTTTAAAAAAATGTGATTAGATATGTGGAGATACGTAGTTTTAGTGGGAAAAGCATCAGTCAAACCAGTGATTTGTCATGATGGGCTATAAAAGTTCACCACATATACTTGGTCTATTGGCTGGATTTTTTTCTTTTGAGAGAGAGAGAGAGAGAGAGTATGAGTGGAGGAGGAGGGGCAGAGGGAGAGGGAGGGAGAGAATCCTAAGCAGGCTCTGTGCCCAGCATGGAGCCCAGTGGGGGCCTTGATCTCATGACCCTGAGATCACGACTCTGAGATCAGGACCCTGAAATCACAACCTGAGCAGAATCAAGAGTCAGGTGCTTAACCAACTGAACCACCCATGTGCCCCTGGCTGAATTTCTTATTAATTATGGAATTAGCTACAACTTTAATCTTAGAAGTCCTTAGTTGGCTTGAAAGAAGCAATGTGCCTGTCTGATTTTCTAACCTTATAGCGATGGAAGAATTTGAGCATAGATAAGTTAACTCAAAGCTGTTATTTATTTGTTTAGTCTTGGGATATTGTTCACATAGTTGAGAGACATCATAGGAGACAAAATAGATTCTATATCACACAAGTGGCATGATTTCTTTTTTCTGGAAACTCAGCTGGGCTTCATTTCCCAGCTTGCCTTCCAGTTAGGTTAGACCCTGAGATTGAATTTTAGCCAGTGGATTGTGAATGAAAGTCAGAGGCTCCCCTTCCATTCTTTATTCATTGTCTGGTTCTATTAAGTAAGAAATAAACTATTATACTTCTATTAGAGCCATTATACACTTTGGGGGCTATTTGTTATAAAAACTAGCCTACCCTAATTATTACATATATTCTGTTACCATGGACTGGAATTTCTTAAGGACTGACTCTGATTTTTATCTATCCAAATACTATGCCTCTGTCAGTAATAAGATGCTTACTGGGTTTCATGAAAAAATCAAGATTGAGAAAAGGCAGAAAGAGGCACAAAAGATATTTCATAACCATGTTTTCTCAGCTGACACTATTCATAATGTTAAAATTTCTTTTCAAGATCATTGAAATTGTTTCCCTTTGTGCCTGGTATGGAACTGACCAAATTATTCATATGAGTGAAAATTACCATTGTGGTTGTTTCTGCCTGTTTTTCAGAATACAAAAAATAGTTACCCAGATCAAAGTAGTATTTCTAGCTGAGGGGAAAAAAAAACAATGCATAGAAAGGGAGAGAGAGATTAAGTGGGAGTTCACTGGGTATTGACTGCATGCTAAGGTAGTGAAAACTGAGTAAAAGTCAGAATGTTAAAAAAGTGCTTTTGTGAGGCTGAGGGCTGGGTGCATTGTCAGGGGAGAATGATGAGGCCTTGACACAAAGCAGATTGTGATTTTGGCAAATCACTAACATTCTCTGGGCTCCGGTTTTCTAATTATTAAAGGGGATTTGACCAGCTGATTTCTAAGATATCTTAACTCTGAATATTTTACTCCAAGTCATGGAAGTGAGAACTTAATGTGCTGATAGCTTTACATTGGTGCTGTAGTATAGTAAATGTCAGAATCCCTCTTCTTACTCCTCCTCCTCTCCAAATACCCCATGGCTCATTAATATGCATGCATAGCACCATTTTCCAGGGCTTGGTGGTGATGTTCAGTGACATCTTCTACCGCTCACATGGGTAGGGCATCTGGGGCAGCTACATTCAATTTTAACTGAAACAAAGCAAAATAGCAGCTGTTTGGCATTAAAGGGAATTTTAAGCCTATATTCCAATTCCACCAAGGGAAGGAGCAAACAAAAGTCAAAACGATTTTAAACCAGCCAGTCTAAAATATTTAAGGCCATCTGCATTCTCTCTGTAAGTGGCTATCACCTGGATTGTGCTCTCATTTTCCTTTAAAAGCAGAATTGACAGTGATTTATGATAGGCTAAAAGAGGCACTGGCATGTAAAATACTGAATTCTTAGCTCATCACTAATGCCCTTGCCATAATTATGAATTATTTGTCTAAGCCTGATTTTCCATTATAGCTAAAAATATCATAACAAGAGATTCATGTTTTACATGGTAGGAGCAAAAGTGGATCTTGTTTTTCCATAGCAACATGCTTGGGCTTGATTGTGAAGTCTGAAACTAAAGGCATTCTGACTCAAATGCCCAAGCACTGCAGCCCTAATCCTGTGGGAGAGCGAGCAAGCTGGGTGATATTGTTTGGCATTTGATCCTGCCTGACTTCTATGTCTTGGACTGTCAAAGGAGATAAGTATAGTTGCCTTATGTCAATGTACTCTTTAAAGTTAGATAATAACAATTCAGAAGCTCATGTTTATCCTGAAATTTGAGGCCGAGTACCATTTGTGCTCTGTGAACTGCTGTCCACTATTCCTTTTGCTATTTCCTAACTCATTCATTCGTTCATTAAACAAATATTTCTTGAGAAACAGCTGTGTGCTAGGCATTTTAATAGGTGCTAGAGATACAGAGGCGAATAGGATGGATTTATTCCCTGTCTTTACCATCTAGTGGAGAAAACAGACACTGAGCAAGTAGTTACAAGTACAGTAAATGAAGGGTCTGGAAAGCAAGAGGGGGTGAGCCTGAGCCTTAATGAATGAGTAGAAGTTAGCCAGGCAAAGTGGAAATTAGTCAGGTGAAGAGGGTAAAGGAGGAATGTGAAAGGGTAGAGGCAGCTTCAGCAAGTGAATTTATGCTGAATTCATTCAGCAAACATATGTGTGATCCCTTTGAGGACTTTGGTGTTTGTATATTGCTGGAGTGTGAGAATAAGTCAGGGAGGTGCGAGTCATGCAGCTGGGACTTTGTAGGGATCTGATCCCAGAAGCTCTTGGGCCATTTTTGGGAGTTCACACTATATCCTGTAGGTAAAAGTCATTGAGGGTTTAAACAGGTAAATCAGATGGTCTTATCTTTTAGAAGGATCAGCATTGTGAGAAATGGATGTGGGGGAGTGAAAAAGAGAGCAGAACTTTCATGAGAAGCACTATCTTTTCTGTGGTGGCAGTCACAGGAAGGAAGAGATCCATACAAGAATCTCCATGATGGAAGGCCTGCCTGTGGTTCTTCTCTTATTTGTGCCAGTTGACATATAACCATATTTCAATGCCCAGCCCAAATTTCATTTCCTTTGTGGACCCTCTCTTTATTATTCCCAGAAATTCTGTACTTCTTGCCTATTCTTTCTTTGGGCGTGACTATATCCAGCTTCTAATGCTATACTCTTGCTCTATGAATCTCTTTTACCCTATAAAACTCTTGAAAGATAGGGAAATATTTCTTTATATCTGTAGCATCTAAGAACTTGAGGCTCAGAGAAATGAGTGCCTTCTTAGATTTCTTAGCTGCCAGTTTGTTATCCTTTCAGTTATCCAACAAGATGAGTATTTTTGTGGTTGATGATGATGAATTAAGTAGATATCCATGACTTTATGAGAGAAACCTCCTCTTATAGTTTAATGGATGACATTGTTCTTTGAGGATTAAAGGATGGTAATGTTTATTAATACCCTTTTTTATTGATAACAAGAGGCCAGATTAATGTACTTTGTTTTATCCCCTATATGAAAACTCAGCAAATTCTATTAAATATTTGAGCCCCAAGATAAGGTCATGCATCTAATGTGATAGGAGCTGCTTACTAGATTAGGCTTTCTCTCTCTCTCACTCTCTCTCTCTCTCTCTGAGAACCTAGCATAGGTGAACTAGTTCTCAGTTGGAGGGTAAAATAAGAAACAATTTCTTTTCAGGTCACACCAGCTGTCTTTAGAGGTTATCCTTCCTCTTCCGATTTTCCCATAAATAATGGTAAAGTCCCATCCTATTGCCTTCAAATTCAGGGTAAAGGGTGGAGGCTCTGCAGAGTGCAAATTATCTCTCCAACCAGGGGCACATGGGAATTTGGGGATGACATCTTTTATTTAGATCTTAATGCTTAAAACAGGTTGCAAGCTCCATGTATATAGAGGCCACATAGGTAATGCAAATGTGTAAAGTTGGCTGGGTAGAGACTGGTGACTTAGACAATAAATGAATAAGATTTGCTGCCATGAAAGAATTTGTATAAATTGTACCAGGTTGTCTGATTTTACAAGGCAGTGCAGAAATATGGATTTTTATATGAAATATATGAAATCGCAACTAATGGACATGGCTTTAGAAATTAAAAACTTTATGCAGCAAATATGAAAATAAGCAAAACCCTCTTGTAGACTGGTCTGAAGTCACATTAGTTTGTGACTCTGGGTTCAAAAATTCCAGAAACTTTGTCTGGTTACTAGATATACACACTAGCCAATAATTTTAAGGTACATTGAGTGTGTCTCTGTGTGTGAAATATTATTCAGGATACTTTAATGGAACATATAGAAATTAATGGCATGTTTTGGCCCACAATAAACTTTCAGTCTAGTTGGAAAATATGAAACCATATATGAAATCATAACTAGTAGCTTAAGTTACTATGTAAACACGAAGTGAGGCAGTCTATAAATTAGAGTCCCTAGACCCAAACCCTTTGGGCCAAATTAGTGCCTTACCTGTGAATTACATAGTATGCTATGGAAACCATGTATCTTTCTGTAAGTTAATTCAGCTCATTGCAATATAGTTAAAAATTAAGAATTTACTTGATCCTCTTAAAATTTAAAACCTTGAGGTTATGACATACAGTTTATATTTGTACCTCCTACATTTGCTGCAGTGACTACCCATGATAGTTGTGAATTAAATGTTTGTTGAATGGAATCAATAATAAATTGGAGCCTATAGGAGTAACTGATCATTCCAAAACACAGTAGAAACTCAAGTTAACTTGTTTAGTAAATGAATGCATTCATTAAATGGAAAAGAAATGTTTCCAGAAGGTAAAGAAAGGCTTAGGATTTCTATACAGGGAGAGCCCTAAGAAGAGCATTTTAGGTGGGGAAGAGTTTGAATGAGATTATGAAAAAATTAGTTAGACTGATTTGGACTATGGAATTCCATTTTTATGCCATAGTTTTATTTGAATATGGTTTTGATGTGGTTCAAATATTGGATCTCAATGTTCTGTGTCCATACTGTTTAAGTAGTTTCTATACTAATACTTAGCACATTTAGGAATAAGCCTGTAATCGTCCAAGGAGATGAGACTGAAGAGGTGGGTCATGCCCCATTGTAATAATGCCTTTCCTTCATCCACTGGTTTGATTAGGAGATGAATACTGAGCAAGGGGAACACTTGAGAATTAATTATATCACTTGCTATGATATTGATAGGCAATAATTCTTCGAGCTGTTTAAAGTGGGAAATCAATAGCTTTTGGGGATTAGGTTTTATTCTTTTTTTTTTTTTTTAAGATTTTATTTATTTATTTGACAGAGAGAGACACAGCGAGAGAGGGAACACAAGCAGGGGGAGTGAAAGAGGGAGAAGCAGGCTTCCTGCGGAGCAGGGAGCCTGATGAGGGGCTTCATCCCAGGACCCTGGAATCATGACTTGAGCCGAAGGCAGATGCTTAAAGACTGAGCCACCCAGGCGCCCCAGGTTTTATTCTTTTAAGCATTTCCCCATTTTCTCTGTACTCTGGTTAATTGGACATGCTCAAGAGGCCTCAGGGAGAATACTTCCTTGGAGATGGTGCCTCTTCTACATAACCTGTCCAGCAAGGAATTGGATTGAGAGAGCCAGTGACTGAGCTTCCAGGTATTTTCTGGGTGCCTCAGTGACATGTGGACCTCATCCATGAAATCCTCTGTCCCTGAAATTTTCTCTGCTCCTTCTCTGATACCACAGCCTTATTCTTGAAGTTCTTTGTAGAACAAAAGGATATTTATATGTCAAAACCAGATAATTGTTTTACTATAGGGATTTTCT
The DNA here is from genome assembly GCF_009762305.2 of Zalophus californianus. Classification (NCBI taxonomy): domain Eukaryota; kingdom Metazoa; phylum Chordata; class Mammalia; order Carnivora; family Otariidae; genus Zalophus; species Zalophus californianus. Next base: position 45,536,462 of record NC_045596.1, read on the forward strand.
TAGAGACTACCACAGGAATTTTTTTTTTTTTAAGATTTTGTTTATTTATTTGAGAGAAAGAGAGAGAGAACAGGGAGGCAAAGGGCAGAGGGAGAGGGAGAAGCAGACTCCCTGCTGAGCAGGGAGCCAAATTCAGGGCTCGATCCCAGGACCCTCAGATCATGGCCTGAGCCAAAAGCAGATGCTTAACTTACTGGGCTACCCAGGTGCCCCATAACAAGAATATTTTAAGAACCCCCACAAAAGGAATTTATCAGTCAGTCAAAAGGCTTATTTTTTTACTATAATTTTATATATTCATGTGATTTGCAAGTGATCAATCATTCTGCCAAACATCTTGTACTAAATGTGCTAATAAGCTAGCGAATCAAATATTTTGAAAGTATGGACATATGTAACATTGATTTTCAATATTTGGATCACATCAATAATCTACTCAAGGGAAACAATTTTATTAGGATGGATTTCCATATACCTTATTAATAGTTGACAGGCAAAACAACACTTGTTACATTCATTGCTGATTTATTTCCTTTAACTCTCTGTACCCTCAGTCCCCTGAGTCCTTAATGACAATATTAGTAATAACAGAATTATAATATTCATTATCTATCAGGCATAAGTGAAGCCTTGCTTTTGGCTTTACATGGATTTTTCCTTCAAGTAATGCACATGTTTTTTAGTTTATTTTAGGAAATAGATTATTGGTACCCGTTGAATGCATGTAGGAAACAAACAACAACAGCCACCAACAGAAGAGGGAAGAGTGAAGTGAGGAAGGGGCCAAGGCAGTGTGCTGTGGCATAGAGGTACTGAAGGAACGCACAGGGAAGGGGATGGGTTCTCATGGGTTCTGAACAGGGTCGGTCACCTAACCTGTCTGGGTCTCGTTTTTTTTTCATCTCTAAACCAGGGATAATGAGACTGTTCTCTCATGGGAATGTGAACAACTAGGTGGACACAAATATGTCCTGACGTACCAGGCACAGTGCATATATCATTTAATCTCATGATAACCCCATAATCCAGATGAGGAAGTGAGGTAAAGAGAGGCTGCTAACTTGTCTGATATCACACAGTGAGTGGCATCAGTTGTTATTCAGACCATGTTGGCTATTACTACTAAGCCACCCTGTCTACCTCTGTGGTTTTTAACTAGGGAGAGGACTATAGCTGGATCATCTGGGGGAGCATATGGGTGGTTTGGAAAATTTCCTTCAAAATAATTCTGATAGGTCCTTCTCTAGGTGATAATCTTGACCTGAGATCCCTGAGTGTCTTGGAGGTAGAGACAGTGGCGTTCTGCTAAGGCTGCTTCCCAGCCTGGAGAGGGGCACGCACCAATTCTCTTCAGTGATCATCAGAGCAATTTGTAAATCTGAAACAACACTATTTCCTTCTTAATGGATTTCAAGTTTTTTTATGGATGTTTTCTACACAATGTTTATCGAAACTTGAATGTAGTCTCTTTAGGATCTTTTTTAGAACAACAAGAAATTAAAACAGGGAAACTATGTTTACATATTTTTTAAGGCCAAAGAAGCCCCTTTCTTATAGGTTGGCAGGAGAGATGAGGAAGTAATGATGGGCATTGGTGCTGTTGTTTACTAGCTGAGGTGCCAAAGATGTCTGTCTGTCAAGAAAATGTGTAGGATGTTGATCAAGGCTGGAGCCTCTGACACTGAACACCCCGCTGGGGCCTGAAGATGCCACTCCAATGAGAGTGCATCTGCCTGATGGTACACTGCCTCTGTGGGAAAGGATTTCCATTGAAAACAAAGCTTTCATTACAGCTGAGAAAAGGGCATGGGAAAGTCGCCATGATTTTCACAAGGGATGCAACCTGAGTGTTACATACATTAGAAACTTTGAAAGATCATTTAATTTTGGATTTTGACAAACCAAAGGAACAATGAAAATAACCAACCCTTACCTTAAACACTGTTGAGGGTAGGTCTGAAAATATTTGAATGGACCAGAGACATGGCTTCAACCCTCCATGGCCTTTTTTTTTTTCTTCTCCATTTTCCTCCCTCGTCAGTGCTGTAAGTTCTTTCTAATATCCTCTATTTTCTCATCTATGAAGAGAGCCACTTGGTGATAAGTATATAAAGTTAGATAATTTACATTCTTTTGTTGATTGATATTGGGCATTGGGGAGAATACTTGGAATCTAAGGATACCAACTTCTTAGGAGCTCCGGAATCCATCTGAGACTTTTTCGGATCTCCTGAATAGGTGCCATGAGTCATACCATGTCCAGAGCCTATAAGACAGTGACAGGGATCTGAGCATCACCTCTGGAGATAAGAATCCTTCATGTGGGGTGAAGGCAACTTTTTTTAGCTCAATGACCCCTATTTCCTGTGTAAAAAGCAAAAATACTTTCCCTGTTTGTTTTGGATATGTATTGTCATGGTGACAGAGGAAGTGCTGAATGGGCAAAGGGTTGAGAAAATATGGGAAAGGGTCTTTTTTTTAAAAAAAATGTTTCCACAACTCTGTCAAAACACATACTCTTTGTTGCTGAGCCTAGGACATTGCATTATCACAGCCACGTTGCTAGTAGGCATCTTGTGCAAAGTAAGGTATGCTAATCATTGGGCAGCATTACAGGTAGCCTATGATTCCAGAGAGGCTTAAGCCACCAAAGACAAGCTCGGGCTGGGGCAGCCTCTTGAGAGTGGGAACTCAGATAACGCAGTTACTTAGTATCTTTTGGTTAAACAAGAGGTAATAAATTAAACTCTCCTTTTCAACTCATTTCTTTGATCTTATGATGGAGTTCTATCATTATTCTTTCCCACACATTCTTGTTGTTTTTTCCTGACTTTTTTTTTGGAGGCATTCTGATGATTATTTAAAACATGTGCTTGTAGAGTACATCAAGGCTTTTGTATAAACTCTTCCCTTTGTTAGCTCATCCATTCCGTCTCTCCCTTCACCTGTCATGTCTTACTTGTGCTTTGGATCTCATTTCAGATGTCATTTCTTCAAGGAAGCTTCCTTTGACACCTCCTCCACTCTATCTTGTATTTTCCTGTTAGAGTACTTATAATTAGTAATTACAGTTTATTGGAGAAATACAGTCTCCCCACAAGAATGTAGATTCTGTGAGGGCAGAGACTGCTCCTGTTTTGTGGCTACTGACAACTTAGCATCTGTAGTAGTGTCTGCCACATTGTAGGTTTCAGAAATTTTTATGGAAGGAGTCAAAGAAATGTTGCATTACACTTATTATAAACAATATTCACTGAATGCTCAATAGCTAGCCATGTATTTAGTTCTGGACCATAAGAGAATTTAAAAAGAAGCAGAAGCACAGAGGGAAAACTAGTTCATCAGGAGAGCTATCTTGTGACTTTTAAAAGTACACTGATTTTCTAATCACACTGCTTCAATAAGTAGTAGGGGAATATTAATGCCAAGTAATAGAAGTATGGTAATTAGGAGCAGAATTTATATCAGGTATGTAGATAAGTTTCTACAGCCTATACATTTCTATTTTTTTATTTGAGAGAGAGAGAGTGAGAGAGAGCATGAGAGGGGAGAGGGTCAGAGAGAGAAACAGACTCCCCGCTGAGCAAGGAGGCCGACACAGGACTCGATCCTGGGACTCCAGGATCATGACCTGAGCTGAAGGCAGTCGCCTAACCAACTGAGCCACCCAGGTGCCCAGCCTATAAATTTCTACAGGTTTACACTCATTTTGTTGTATTCTGTTCCCTTCTTTAGACCTATTATGAGTACAACTGCATGATCTTCCTTTCTTGTTTTTCTTATCACCATCATGTCCTTGCATTTATTCTGGTCCTATCTGTGCACTGTTGTCAGAGGTGATTTGAAAGAAAACTAACAGTTTTGGGAAAAAATATCCATATGATGCTTAATGTTATAGACCAAGATAAATCCAGAGAGTTTAAAGACAAGTATTTAAAGGTAGAGAGAAGTAGAATTGGATAGCTGTTAAAACTCTGAAAAAGAGATTGATTTTGAGAGAAGAAATGATAAGGAATAGACCTATAGATTTTATTTGATAAAATCCTTAGTTGTCTTATCAGAAAAATGTTAAGTATAGCCAGTATAGAGTAAATGTCCTCAAATGTTAATTATTACTGTTTTAGTCCTGCATTGTAACAGTGAAAAAGTGTGACAAAGCATGAATAGTTTTATTTTTCAATTTTTAAATTTTTTTGATAAGATGGAAAATACACTTTTTTATTATTTTCTTCAATAAGAACATTTTTTTACTTAACACATACCTCAGAATACATGGTTCTAAAAGATATATAAAAAATATTCCATCTAAGAAAAATAGAATAAACATTTTCTTCAAGTATACAAAGAATAATTCCTTGGTTAAATCACATAAAAAGAGACATAACAAATATTATAAATTTAAGAAGACTGAAATTATACATACCAAGTATCTTCTCAATGACGATGGTACAAAACTAAAGATCAACAATAAAACAAAGCTTTAAGATCTACAATGTAAATATTAAATATTTAATATGTCAGTATTAAACAACACACTACTGCACAAGCAATGGACCAAATAAGAAATCAAATGGCAAATCAAAGTATGTCTGAAAACAAAAGAAAAAGAAAACACAATATTTCAAAACCTACGGGATGCAGCAAAAGCAGATGTTAGAGTAAGATTTGCCATAAATGCTTGAATTAAGAAAAAAGTTCAAATAAACAACATTACACCATAAGGAACTAGAAAAGGAAGAAACTTAGCTGAAATTTAGTAGAGGAAGGAAATAAAGAAAAATCAGAAAAAAATAAAGTAGAGGTCAGAATAAACAATATAATAACATTGAAAGTAATGACCATTTTTTCCAAAAAAAAGCAAAATTGGCAATACTTTAACTATATTAGGAAAAAAAGAGAAGACTCAAAAACCAAAATGAGAAATGGAAGAGAAAACAATGCAACAGATAGCCACAGAAATACATAGTGTGATAACCAATTACTATAAACAATTATATACTAACAAATCAGATAACTTAGAAACCCCAGATCATTCCTAGAAATGTACAAATTACCAAGATTAATCATGAATCTTGAATCCAAGAAATAGGAAATCTTCTTAGACCAGTAACAAGCATGAAAGTTGAATTAGGAATCAAAAATATCCCAGCACAGAAAAGCCCAGGACCACAAGGCTTCATTGGCAAATCCCACCAAACATTAAAAAAAAAAAAAAAATTAGGGGCACCTGGGTGGCACAGTGGGGTGAGGGTCTGACTCTTGGTTTTGGTTCAGGTAGTAATCTCAGGGTCATGAGATTGAGCTCCATGTTGGGTTCCATGCTCAGTGGGGAATCTGCTTGGTATTCTCTCTCTTTTTGCCCCTCCTGCTTGTGCCATGTGCTTTTTCTCTCTAAAATAAATAAATAAGTAAATCTTTATTAATGACAATCTTTTATCAAAATCTTACAAATAATGGAATAGAGGGAACACATTCAGAATCATTCTGTGAAGCCAGCATTACCCTGATACCAAAGCAGGATAAAAACAATACAAGAACAAAAAGGTCTAGTTTATTCAATATAAGTATTGCTACTCCAACTTTGTTTTGATGTCCATTTGTGTGATAAATGTTTGTCCTCCCCTTCACTTTAACCTGCAGGTGTCTTTATTTTTTTTTAACTTTTTATTGTTATGTTAATCACCATACATTACATCCTTAGTTTTTGATGTGCAGGTGTCTTTAGATCTAAAATTAGTCTCTTATAGGCAGCACATAGATGGGTCTTGTTTTTTTAATCCATTCTGACACCCTATGTCTTTTGATTGGAGCACTCAGTCATTTACATTCAAAGTAATTATTGATAGATATATATTTAAAGATTTTGTTTATTTATTTGTCAGAGAGAGAGAGAGCACATAAGCAGGGGGGAGTGACAAAGGGAGAAGCAGGCTCCCCACTGAGCAAGGAGTCTGATGCGGGACTCGATCACGACCTGAGCTGAAGGCAGACTCTTAACTGACTGAGCCACCCAGGTGTCCCTTGCTTTATATATATTTATTGACATTTTATTACTTGATTTGTCTTTGTTTCTGGGGATTTTCTCTGATCCATTCTTGTCTTTGTCACTTTTAGTCTGTCTTTTGCACTCAAAGGGTCCCCTTTAATATGTCTTTCAGGTCTGGTTTAGTGATCACAAATTCCTTTAGCTTTTGTTTGTCTGGGAAACAGTAGTTTTACCGAAGAGTTCATATTCTTAATAAGTGGGCGAAAGACCCCATAGATGTAATATACAAAAGAAGAAATTCTAGAAAACATACATAAAGAAAAGATATTCAACCCCCCTAGATTTGCCTATTTAATTTAATGAATAGGAGAATTTAAATATAACTGATAATATTGCAGTAAAATTGGAAAGCAATCCAGAAGTATGCACGAATGATAAACCATGCCAAGAAATCATCAACCAAAACATTGAAAATCAATATTCCAAGAGAATTCCAACATAGTACTTTTTCATATTGGTGGAAACCTAGAAGCCACTAAAAATCTACAACAGAAATGGCTAAAAAGAGTATTTTTTTTTTTAATCTATGTGCCCATTGTTACATGATTATGAAAAAGGCAGGATACATAATGTAATTTTAACATTTTATATATATGTATAAAAGATGTTAGCTTTGGAAGGTAATGTGGTAATATTTATTGTAATTTAAAATATCTCCTGGTCCACTACTTTTACTTCCAAGTATATATTCTATAGATATGTACACAAACATGTATGTACCAAAAATACACTGCTTGTAGGAGTATAGATTTTAAAACAAAAAAGAGAAATAACCTAAATATCTAACAATAGGGGTGTGGTTAGATTAATTTTTTATTTTAGTGTGTTGGAATATTATGTAGCCAATCAAAAGAATGATTTACTGGCATGGAAGAATTTCCAAAATATATTGTTAAGTTAAAAAAAAACCAGTTGCAAAAAAAAATCAATTGCTAGGGCGCCTGGGTGGCTCAGATGGTTGGGCGTCTGCCTTCGGCTCGGGTCATGATCCCGGAGTCCTGGGATTGAGCCCCACATCGGGCTCCCTGTTTCTCGGGAGCCTGCTTCTCCCTCTGCCTCTCTCTCTCTGTCTCTCATGAATAAATAAATAAAATCTTTAAAAAAAAAATCAATTGCTAAATGTGTATAATATGAACTAATTTTCCTTAAAAAAAAAAAACAAAACCCAAGCTGTATATACATATAGTTCAAACACATGTATATGTAAATACATAGAATAAATTTGAGAATAACATACCAAGAGGTTAACAGGTTTGACATCTGGGAAGGGTGGTGATGGGAGTGAGAAGGGGAAATGGTGGGGACTTTCATTTATTATTCTCTAGAGCCCAACGTGGTGCTTGAACTCATAACTCTGAGATCAAGACCTGAGCTGACATCAAGAGTCGGATGCCTAACTGAGTGAGCCATCCAGGCGCCCCCTGTATTTTTATTTTTTAAAAAACAATATGCTTAAAATAATGTTTTTCTTGTATAATGTTAAAAATAATATAAGAACAAAAGCTAAAACATAGAGAAGTAAAAGAACAATATACTCAAAATAATACTCATTATTTTAGGTCATGAGATTGTGGGCAATTTCTTCCTTTTTTTCCCCTACAATTACTATATGGTTAGACTCCTTTTATATTTAAAATTCAGAAGGAAAGAATTTGTTAGATATGACTTTTTCTTTGAGATAGTGCCTTGCCACCAAGGTTTTATAACACGTAGTGAGAAGAAAATGGGGACAAATCCATGGTTATCACATCTGGAATTGTAAAATTCCTCTAAAACAGAATAGTTTTAATTTATGTAAAATAAAATTCACATAATTTCAAGCTCCCCAGTCCTCCTCCCTATTTTTGTTAGTAGGGGGAGGTGTTGGGGTAGGGCAGTTGTCATGTAACAAACAGTAGAGATTTTCAATTCTTAAAAGGTTGGGGATCACTGCTTTAAGAACTAACCATCTAAGAGAGATGACATGTGACAGAGACAGTTTTATATATATATATATATATAAAGACAGGCAGACAACTGTATAAGTATTGAAAAAATGAAGTATTTGCATTATGCATGAATAATATATCTTTGTGCACATCTCCTGGGTGAACTTGTCAAGTTTTCTTTCTCCTGGCTGCTGTGGTGTTTATTTTCAAACCATTCCTACCCTGGAAAGTCTTTGTGTATTGCTTTGGACCCTCTGGAAACAGCTGACTATGACATACACCTGTCTCCTATTCAGTATATCTAGGGCTTCCTTGCTCCATAATTTTTGCTTCCTGATTTGTTAGTTTAATTTAAGCTGGATGCTGACCGGATAAAGATGATTCCGTCTACCTTAATGTTCTGTCTGTTGTCTCCACCACATTCTGGCATCTAATAATGGCTAAATAATTTACAACCACTACAGGGAATATTTTCTGAGACTTCACACATACACTGGTTTGAAAACACTCCTCAGTAGAATCCAAATGGTTGAATTCACTCCTAACCATACTGTTTTCAAAATAACAAGAACAAAATTAAAACATAAAGACGTGAAAAAGCAAAATACTCAAATATAGTAATGGTTGGTTTAGGTTATAAGATTAAGGGTGATTCTTCTCTCCCTTTTTTCCCACAACTCCTATAACATGGTTAGATTCCTTTTATATTTAAAATTCAGAAAGAAAGATCCAGAAATGAAACAATCAGCAGTTGTTTGCTTTAAAAATAATAGTTGCAGACTGAATCAACCCCTAGAGCTTTCCCCACATGCCTCTGTTTTGTGTTTTAGAAACTGCCTTATATTTGTGTACTGCATTTTTTTCCATGTTAATATTTCTCAAACTGCATGGAAATTCCAACAAGGGTTTTAATAATTCAACATAAAGGAAGAATAATATTATAGTTGAAAATTAGCCTAAGAAAGGAGAATACAACCTTTTTATATAAGAAAAATAGGAAGGGTGAGAAGAAGCCAAATTAGCTGAACAAAGAGCTGCATAATGACCTGATGCACAGATAGGAATGTCATGTAAATTGGAAACTAGAGTGCTCGCTGAAGAGGATTGTGGAGACAATTGCTTTTAAGTGTAAAATCAGAAGAGTTAGGGCAAGAGACAGGATGCTACCAGCAAGACATTAAAACGGGATGTTTCAGAGTTTTATTCTCTCTACATCTCTTTTAAGCTCAGGTACATAGGAGACCTCCAGAATGTGTGGGCACAATGAGAGTATGAGAGACCACTTGTCTATAATGCTACCATGGCCTCCAGTGGAGGTGGATGGCTCACTTCTGGGACCCAAGTGCTTGAGTCCCAGCCTGTGTTCTGATCCTGGGCTGCTGCAGCTGCTAATTTAGCATTCACAGCATTACCAGGAGCTAAAGCCAGGCCCCTGGAAGCTCTCTGTGAAACCCAGACTCAATCCTGCGCAGCACTGATTCTTCGCAACCCTATGCCTGGCTCCTGGTTGAATAAAAGAAAGAAAATGGCGAGTGACCTTAACATAGAGCTCACCTCTCCCTTTCTCCTTGCTCTACCCAGGGCTGGAGTGGGATGATATTACAAGCCAGTTTCATATTTGGAATTTCAGGCTCTGCTGTATTTTTTGTACTTTCCTCCATGGTAGGCATTTCCTATGCTACCCTTAGGAGCCCTGGTTTCATTCTTTCTCTCCCTGTTCTCTTTTTGAAAAATACCATGTCCACAAAAATGATCTGAAAAACTCACTCCAAGGTAAATTTCCAATAAGGTTTGAATTGTGCCCCCCTTCCTGGTATGTTTGCAGTTGGCCTGAAAGCAAGGCAGGTAGTGTAGGGGGTATCTAACTTAGGGATTTTTGCAACTGTTCAGTGATTCTAAGACTATTCACCCCAAATCACTATTTTTATTAATACTCCCCCTCTTAAAATCATACATTTTTAGAGACTTTTCTTACCAAAATGAACTTATTGTTTCCCCACTACTGATCTTATGAGTTGAAGTAATTTTAATCAAAACACAAATTTATGTTAAGGTAAGTAGTTTTATGTTGATCTGGTTTACTTATAAGGGCCGATGTGGTTGGATGAAGGGAAATGCTACTAAGGAATCAATAAATATCTCAATAGAAGATATTTCCCTTGTGTAACCTACATCTATCTAATCAATCATCAAATACTTTAAGCCCTACTTCCAAAATATATCCCACATTTCCCCACTCCTTACCAAAGCCATAGTGCAAACTTAAGCTGAAGACAATGTAATTTCTTACCTGGAATACCATGGAAGCCTCCTAATTATTCCCCCTGCTTCCACATTTGTACCCCAGTCCCTTCCACACCATTCTTCAGGCAGCCGCCAGAGTACTGGGTTCAAAGGACAATTCAGGTCACATCACTCCTTGCTTAAAACTTTCCAGTGGCTTCCCAATCCAATTAAGATGAAATCCAAAGTCCTTTCCAAAGACCCATGAGGTCCTAAGTGATCTGTCCCAGATTTCCTCTCTGATTTCATCTTTTGCTGTCCCCTCCTCTCATCTCCTTGATTCCAGCCACAATGGTTTTTTTTCCTTATATCTAAATCGGAAAAATTTATTCTTAGCCCATGGCCTTTGTCCCAGCTGTTACCCTGCCTTGGATTATTGTTCGTTCTGATCTTTATGTGACTGTCTCTTTCTTAGGACTTCTGTTTCAGTTCAGTGCCCCCTTCTTAGGTTTGCTCTGACCCAGCCATTCCCCATCTCCTATTCACTTTATCTCACCATCCACTCTATTTTTCAGAGCATTACTCTTGGCTGGAATCATCTCATTCACCTGCGTATGTGTTTATTATTTGTCTCCCCTCACTGACTATATGTTTCATGAGAGCAGGAATCTTGGCTTTCTCAGTTATTGCTGCAATCGCAGGGCCTAGAAGATCGCCTGCCACTTAGTCAATGCTCAATAAATACTTGTTGGATTTGAAGAAAAGTACCAGAAAATATACAGCTTAATTTGTACAGCCACAAAGTATTGGAACAAGTCATCAGATATCCTTTATAAGCTACTCACAAAACATAGAGCAGTATCGGAAAGCAAGATGTTTTGATGAAGTAATTAGTCCAAATGAAATGAGGGAGATTTATTTTGAGCCATCCAGGAGTGAATGGGCCTAAATCATGGTTGGTTGTTGGGTTGGTCATCAAGTAGCAAAATAAACATCAGTCAAATTGGAGGTTTTAGTATGTTGTGTTCTCTTTTGTTAAGACAACAGTATTTTTAAATGACTTGAAGCTTGCAGTTCTGTTACAGTGACTCATCAACCTGAAAAATGTGTTTCTTCAGGGTGGAAGGAGAGTTTTAAATTCATAATTTATTTGTTGCAATGTTCATTTATTAAAGCACAGCATAGCTATATTACATTCTTTCCTTTTTGTGACATTATGCCTGTTTCCTCTTTTTATCATATTTTATGCACGTATATGCATACATCAGAAAGAAATTATGAAATGTTTATATTAGTAGAAAGAGCATTTCTAATATTTTTATGTAGAGTGGAGCATGTTTTCTTATATTGTATTATAATTTGGCTTGCGGTTTTAAAATGTGGAAAGAATATGAACACAAAGAGCATATACTTTTTTCCCTCCCCATTTATGGCTCAAACAAGAATTTCATCGAGTTCATGTGTAGACATATGACTAAAACAAATCGGGGAATACAGCTCAGAGAGATCTCTGCATTAATTGAATTATTCAGTTTCATACTAACCAAAGGAAACAACGGATCCCCTGTGGGGTAGAGAGTATAATCTATGCATTCATCTCTGTGTACTACCCTTCTCACTAAGGTTCTTTTGAGCCGCTGCAATCATTAAGCTAGTGTGCAAACCACCAAATTAAAGAGGTTGTTTTTAGAGAAGGGGATGGGAGGCAAGGCAAAACATTTTTTAAAATAAAAAATGACTTTTCCTCAAAGCCCAGAACAGTAGCAGAAGGCTTTAAGAACATAAACATAACCAATCTGTCTGTTCCAGGGGATAAAGGCTATGTTTCTTAAACATAAAAGAACAAAATTTCTGAGTAGCAAGCAAGTTGGAAGCATTTGCATAATGGATTCTATTTACATAAATTACATTGCTTATAGCACTCATCTGATAAGACTTGGCAAAGGTGGAAGGCAGAAGTGGAAGTGGAATGAAAAGAAGGGTGAATGTATAATTCTAGAACTCCTTTCAGCACTTACTTTTCCACATTCTTTGAAGCCCGTGCTTCTTTAGGGGTTAATACGTAAATTTGCCACAAGCTTTATAATGATGAATGTCAAGAGGAATTAGATATGGTCATTCCTGAACTCTCTGTACCCCATGCCCTGTTTTTTTTTTTTTTTTTTTTTTAATAAAGGTAAAAATGAGTGCATCTGTCAACTACTGGAGCATGTTAACTTCTGTATTTGGGAGATGACAGCCACTGGCTGTGAATTCTCTTGCCATAACAACCAAATGAAAATGTCAGCAATGAATCTTTCTGCAAAGTGCCAGATTTTCTTTCTCAGATGCACCATTTCCCTTCGACCAAATAGAAAATTTCAGTTGTTTTAACAAAGATCCAAAGCAAAGAGCTTATTTCCAATGGAAAACACGATAGCTCACAATGTACATTCCTTTCAAGAATGGGTAAAGATTGGGGGTATTTAGTGGAAACTTAGGTACATCTACATCAGGATCTGAAGTTCAAGAAAGACATTCTGGCCTCATAGATATCTGGATGTAGAAAATTTAGTCTAAGAAGGGTTAGCCTGGCGATGGGTATTAAAGAGGGCACTTATTGAATGGAGCACTGGGTGTTACACAAACAATGAATCATGGAACACTACATCAAAAACTAATGATGTAATGTATGGTGATTAACATAACATAATAAAATAAAATAAAAAAAAAGAAAATAAAGAAGGTTATTTCCTAAGAATTTTTTGGCTTTCTGTTTCTACAGAACCAGTGATGCTTCAGGTGAGGGAAGGATGTGAATGATGGAGGGCGTTAGCAGCTTACATTCTGCCCTACCATCCCAATTCAGGGTCTTTGATCTGATAAGAACTGGGAAGAACAGAACTTACTTATTCTTCAAGTTCCAGACTGCAGAATTTCATAGGCATTGACATGTACTAATTCATTTATAGTAAGCTTGGTCTTTGCAAATGTGTAAACCTTTGGCCATGCTGATGGGATTAATTAGGAATGTGTTTGGCTGCAGTTAATAGCTTACCCAACTAAGGATGGCTTAAGCAAATTATTTACTTTTTATATCATAACAAAAACTCTAGAACTGTAGAGTTTTTGGCATTGATTCAGCTGCTCATGAGAAACCCAGCCTCTTTTTCCATTTTTCCAGTCTAGCATCCCTAGTGTGCTAGCTTTAATCTTCATGCTTGTTGCTTCACGTTTGCAAGATGATTTCCATAGCTTTCGTATGTGGAAACCTCATTTGATACAAGAAGGGGAAGTGGGGAAATGGACCAAGCCAGTAGCATCTGCCCTCTTTTATCAGAAAAGAAGAACTTAACCCCCAAAGGTCATCCCCTGTACCCCCCACCCCCACTACCTTCCTCTCAAGGTCTTTTTTTTCCCTTCCATTTGCTTATGTTGTATTGGCCAGAACTGTGTCAAATAATTCCTCTTATCTGTTAGTGAGACTGGAGAAATAAATATTTAGCTTGTGTAGGCATCTAATGAAGAGACAGCAAGGGAAGATGTACTGAGTAAGCCCAAGCTATAAGGTTGGCCATAGTTACCAAAGAATTATAATACGCTGGATAGGTAGACATAGTTCTATATTCAAGGTCAGGGGTTGATGTTCTTTTGAGTAGTCTAGGGCCAGTTCTAACTTTTCACTATCCACTAATTCTTACTTGCCTCTTAAATAATGTACATAACTCCATTCTTTTTCTGTTGCCTTCTCAGAAGGATGGTGCTTCTTGATGGGTTACTTTCTCCAGAAAACTGAAATGTGACTCTAAATACACTTGAACTGAAGGGATAGTGGACACAATTTTAAGTAGAAAAGAAGAGATACTCCTTTCAGTACTTACACAAATTTTGTTGTCACAACTTTAGAGTCAGTGAAAATCTGGGAGGAGGAATGTTTGCCAGTCTGTAGGTTGCTTTAAGTTATTGACTTACCGACACAGTTTTCCATCGTTTCTTCTCTCTTGCCCAGAAAACATTCAAAACACTTGGGTAGAAACTCTTGAAAACATTTATTCTCTTCTATGAAGAATGCATACGAGGAAGCCCTTAATGTGAAGTTTCACTCAAGTCACGGGGCAAACCCTGTGGGATATTGCACCATTCCCAGCAAAGCCTTTCCAACCAGGGCTGCAAAGAGAAACTAATGCATCTTATAAGGAAAAGACAAATACTTCTCGCTCCTCCTTGGCATGAAGTGGGCAGTTGCCAAGTAAAGGGAGCTGGCAGGATCCCCAGAGACAGGGCTTGGGCCACAGGTTGGCCAGAGGGGCAGTTGGCATCTCATTATTTCATTGTCGTGCTGTTGTTGGGCACACTGGCTGACATGCAGAATCGAAGTAAAAATTACTGCTGTCAGAGAAACGATACTAATGGCAGTGACTCTGTTCAGTCCTTCGGTGTTTTCCAGGGACAATCACCTCAATTTAGTAGACCTGCTTCCAGCTACATTAACCCCCCAAGAAGGTGGCTGGAATATGTTTCCTGAACTGGTGATGCTGGGTGATTTGTTTTAATAATGGTTTGAGGGCCGGATGAATTAGTCACTGTCATTCCAGGGAGGAGGAGGAAAGTGTATTCAACAGTCACCATATTATGCCAGCAGGGAGAAAACAAAACAAAGCTTAAAGCCAAAGAAATAAAATACTCTTTTAACCCTTTTAAAAGAGAAAGCACAGGAAACATACACCATGGGGGACCCTAATGCAAAAACATCAAAGAGGTGAAACATTCACTCATCATAATGTTTAGCAATAGCAGTCAATATTTGGGCAATTAGTACTTGTGTTTATTAGTCTCAGCAACCTCCCTCCCACCCTCTACCCCCATTTTTCTCTATTTTTCAATATTTTTATTGGGAGTACTAATTGTTTGGGGACATCTGAAATCTTTCAGGGTTATAGTGACCAAATGAGCAGAGATAACCTAACAGTATGCAGTGATTTACATCCCTGCAGGTTGGGTCTAGTGCTGTAGACAGGTTTGTGGTACCTCAGATATTATCTCTCATAATGATACCATCAGCAGATTTGAATATGCAGTCTGGTCTTGGTTTGTGAATTTGTCTGTACTTGAGTGCCTCTGTATGAGTTTCATTACTGTGAACGATTTTTCCCATTATGTATATGCATGTATATATGCCTGTGATTCTATGTGCAAAACTTAATCTCATTTTAAAACTCAAATTTAAAATGTATGAGTATATGGGACCACAAGGTAAAGAGTGAATAAAAATGAAATTGGAATGGAGAGTAAATAAAAGTAGAAAAACAAGGTAAGGTCCCGGAAAAAGAGTATATATAATAAATGGCCTGGAATGTAAATTATTCACTTGAGGTGGGCTGCAAATTTGGCTCTGAGCCTTCTAGCAGCCAAAGAAAAGAGAGAAATTTGATACGATTCTCAGTTCTATGTAATGAAACAAAGCATTACTGAAAAGAAGCAAAAAGCTTTGTCCTCCTATGAAATCTGAAATCATTTTTTCCTATTCCTGTAGATTTCATTGAAGATTTAGGTGTTCTGTGTTAAAAATTGTGTTACTCATGTCTAAAGCGCTGAGGGGTAGTGGTAGATAGTGCTACAAACAAACAAATGAAAAAAAAACTAGTTTTATCCCTTTCTTTGAAATGTTGAATTGTCATCAACTGGGTACTTGGGTTCTGAACAAGGAAGTAAACACCATTAGGAGGAAAGCTTCCTACTAATGTGTTAAAGAGATTAAATGGCATAAAAATAGTCTGGAAATTTTTATTTTCAGAGAATCGGGATGATTCAGGGAACTGAACGGAGTCATTGAAAAACTCTAAAATAGACAAAATATTTACGAGAGCCAGAGAAAATCAAGTAAGCTGAATGTCTGCTGCTTTCTAAAAGACGTTCAGATGACCACCAGAGAGTTACTACTGGATGTACTGTGGTCATTCAGTTACAGCTAGTGCCCAGGGCTACAGGGCTGGTGCTCCAGGGTGTTTGGCCATGGTCTGTGGACAGGAGATTGGCTGATAATGGTGCTGCAGTAGGCCCTTCTGCACTTAAGAGTCCAACCATGTCGAGAGCATTCCACCCAGAAAGGGTCACACATAATTCTGTCACCGGGAATGCCTCCCAGGATGCAAGTACACTGCCAATGATTGTCACTCTTTGGTGATTATACCTACTTTCTTTGCTGGAGGAATGGAACAATCTTCTAATGTTTTAAAATGTGAAACATTTGAGCTGAGTGGATTTCCTCACGTGTTTACCATCATCATATCCTAACAGATAAGCAGAACCTACTGCTAAATAACTCAGACTTGAGTGGACTAAGGCCTTTAAAAAAATCTTGACCTTAATTATTTGAAATAATGTGACATGGAGGGACCCAAAATGGGCAGAATTAAGAGACAACAAGTCAAATGGGTGAATCAGGTATCTCTCTCTCTCTCTTACTGTATCTGTATATCTGATATCTATCTATCTATCTATCATCTATCTATCTATCTATCTATCTATCTATCTATCTATCTATCTATCTATTTGACAGTTTTTAAAAATTACCAAAATGTCACTTCCAAGGCAGGCCAACCTGTATAGACTTTTAGATTTAGCAAAGTCAAAAATAAAAAAAAAGTATGGGAAGCACTTCAAGGCCAGGACTACTAGACAGTAGGCAGTCAATCAGCAAGTAAAATAATGAAATAAAAAAGCTATTTTAGAAGATGAATACTTTAATTCTACACCCAAGCAATGGTAATGACAAATATTTCAAGCATGAACTCAGAAAAAAAAGTATTAGGAGACCAATGGCCTATTCATGTTCTATATTATCTTTTTTGTCGCTGACAGAATAAACACAAATCTATGTGAGTCTTTGGAGACTACTTGGCTATCCTTACAGGTAGAATATTTTCTTTCTGGATGTGAAGGTAACCATGCATGCCTTGTAAAAATTGTGAGAGAATGTGTAAAGCCTGGTATTGAGGAAAAGAGATAAGATGGCAGAATGATGAAATGGAACCAGTCATTACAAAATGTCCATTTCTGGCTTAGAGGCATTTTTCTCCCCATTTCATTTCCACAGTTGTCCCCTTATATCCTACTTTCTCTTGATTTCATGCAGCAGAGTTAGAGATCAATAGATACTGCTTTTTTTAGAACATTCCTTTGTTGTGTGAGTATACAGCAAGGGGAATAAGGGAATTGGACCAATTGGGAGGTCAAAGTTGGTCAGTGTTGGATAGAGCAGTGTGATTTGGCTCTTTAAAATGTGTTGTTCTGGGGGAGTTTACAAGGTTAATTACTGGGACATTATATAAAGCAGATAATTTTGGGGGAAGATTTTATTCGATTATGCATATATGATGATATTCTAAAATGAATCAGCACTAGCTGCTTGTTACTTGGTTATCTGTTGAAGTTAATTTTAGAATCAAATATTTTCAGCTCAGAACGTTGATCAGAAGATGTTTACAATTTCTAAAGGAAGCAGAACACTGGTAACAGATATAAAATACCATTTTATTTTTTAGAATGTCTAAATTAAAAAAAAATAAAGCTTTTCCTACATATGTTGGTTAGGAACTTTGGTTTTTAAGGAAAAGAGTGACTCAGGTAACTTCCAAGATTGGGAGGGAAGGAGTGGTTATTATAGGACTCAGTGGAAATAAGTCTGGCAGGAGTGTCAGCCATGCAGGAAGGGCTCGCTCACAGTGGCCCAGGTAATCCTCACAAGTAGTCCTCACAGGAAAAACAAGAACACAGAGAGCAAGTTTTCCGGCAAAGAGCTCTCTTGGAAGTTGAACTACTGTCTGGGAATATTAAAATTAATTAAAAAAAAAACAACAACCCTGAAACCATCCTATCAACTTCTGATAGATTGTATCTACATATGAGTTCTTTCCTATCATGGTATATAATCAAGGCAAGGTTAAGGGCTTTTAATATTTTAAGGGCTACAATTGTGCGTGTGCATGTGTGTGTGTGTGTGTGTTTAAGGGCTACAGTTTGTACATTAACTAAGCTACAGATGACCAGTACAAATTTAGCTACGTAAGAGCAGACACAGTTGTTCAACAACAAATTTTTATATGCTTGTCAGCTATGTGTTAGACATTGTTTCTCATCCTGGGGATGCAACCAATGAACCTTGGGTGGAGGACCTTGGGCAGAGAAAAACAAATCACAATATTCCAGTTAGTACATGATTTTTGTTATCTCTTGTTATGACCATTTTCAGGCGCTTAATTCCTTACTTGCCTGTTTGGAGAGTGAAGTTCCTCAAAGGCAAGTTTTTTTAGTTTACATACTTTGTTTTATTTCCACTGTCACTTTATTATTGTTTGTCAAGTATTGCCATTGAAAGTCCTTAACGCAGGCACTGTGGATGACTTCTCAGCTTCCAGGCATCATATTGTGTCTTTTGTTCTTCACTGGTATTACTTTAAATGGTGGGCATCCCCGTAATGAGTTTTCTTTTTTTTTCCTGACCCTTAAAGAAAACCCTGATATAATTTGCTGAACTCTGATCCCATTAACTTAAAATTTTAGTTATGAAAGGTCAAGGTGTTATAGTTGTCGCTTTTCTCAATCTTAGAAATAGATGAGGTCAGCTTCATTCTCTGCCCCCAACGGTATGTGTTAGTCAAAACAGTATAAACTTTGATTTTTTTTAAGCCACTTACAATAGACAACTGGTTTCACTTGAGTATTCATTAAATTGATGGTCATATACTTGGTCATAAGCATTTCTGAATAGTTCAAAGTTCAGTGCTGGATGAGATGGAGTCCTAGAGCTTTCTGTGTATCTCAGACACCATGCTAGGTACTAGAAGAGTAAAGATGAATTTAATACAACTCTAAAAAAGGAAGTCCTCAAATAGGATATGTTTTGGATATATTTTTGATACCAGATAGTTTGAAGGACTGATAAGTGGCAAAGGTGTAGTAGGTTATTAAAATCTCTTCCTAGTGAGATATAAGAATGTGTGGGATATAGACTGGAATAAATATAAGGGCTTGATGAAGAAAGAGAGATCTAAAGGAGGGGGGGTGTCAAACAATAAAGGCTGTATATTTTTCTTGTGAGAATCATTCCCTTCCACCAGAGTCTGGTATTAAAAAACAAAACAAAACAAAAAACCTAAACGGAAAGCAACTATTGAAACATTCGGAGGGAGCTCCTGTAATTTGTGGAAACCCCACATTTACATAATGCTCAATTGGAAGCTAACAAGGAAAAAAAATGTTAGGCAAGTGAATTATCTTTACGGTTTAATAAGACTGCCAGAAAGCAACTGAGAAAGTACTTTCAAGAGGCGAATTATTTAACATACTGACATTTCTTTTCATGCAAACCAAATTAATTTCTGGAATTACGTTAGAATGCACTCACCCCTCCCCCCCTTTACAAGTTTTCAAGCTAAATTGTGTTAGATCTAGAAAACCACTAAATAACCCCCCCTGCCTATCTTCATGAGTCTTTAAAATGAAAATGTGTGTGAATGAGAGTGGAAAGAGCGATGACACAAACCAAGAGAGCTAGAAAGTCGATCCATATCAAGGAGCAAGCATAAGCTCTGCACTGTCAGTAATTAGCATTCATACTGGGAAAGAAATTACATATTAATATACTGTGTGTTCTTTTATTAGGTGGCTCATTTTTTAACAGTGACATGCCTGTGGACAGAAATGTAATTCTTCAGAGAGATTTAAAAGGTTGGAACTATATGCAATTCACCACATTAATCATGGGTTAGATCCAATAAATACACATTGTGGGTTTTTTTGTGTTCATCAAGAGTTCCGAAGCAGTAACATGTTCTGTCCCCAAATTGCAAAAAAATAAAATCGGAACTAAAAGGGGAGAAATGAAGGACCTGGAGAATCAAGGAATGTTTCTTATTTATTTCCAAAATCTGTCTTCTATTTCTAATTGAGGTTAAACTTCAGACTAATCTTAGAGTCATCCATCTGGCTGATATGAGAGGTTTGTTGCTATTAATTAGTGTAGGAGGTAGGATAAACCAAAAACGTGTAACAATATTGGGAAATCATTTTAAAGACTTGCTGCTATTTAATCAATGTTTGAAAGACATTTTTATGTCAGTTCAGCTCTTGCTCCTGTGTATTGTATAATGCCTGGCAGTAGGAGAGAGGGAGAAAGTCTTTGTTTCTGATTATATAACACATTCCCTTGGAAGCTTATGGTGCACTGAGTGTATAAGGCTAATCATCTTTAAATGCTGCGATGCATTTTCAGAGAACTGCAGTGTATAAGGGCATAGGACTCCTTATATGGTTTATCCTTTAAAAGATACTAACAGTGGAAATAGATTTTAAAGCACTGTTAATGAATCTACATTGTAGTATTGTTTAAAATAACATAATATGAAGCATGAATTGCATTCATACATGAAAATGAAATCTGAATGCATTCTGCTAATGGAAAGCAAGAGTCAATTGTCATTTAGGTCACTGTGTGACGGTAGGAAATCATTTTAATGAAGCTAGCCCTGTTCAAAACAGTTTGGATCTCAGCATATAAAAGAATATGAGTTCCCAAACAGGATTTCACTGGAGGCAAATACTATCAAGCAAGCAACTCAAGTGTACAGTAAAAGCTCCCACTAGCAAAAGGTTGAATGAGCTTGAATCAACAAAATAGATGGTTTTAAGTATTTTATTCTTCACATTTTTGATGACTTTCAAAGTAGTACCCAGCTGCCTGCACTGTGTGAACTTTGAGGGAGAATTATGCTCATCTCCACCCTTAAAATAGTTAAAGACTGTGCTCCATTTAACTAAAATTATGCCCAAAGATAAACAATGGAGAACATAGAATTTTCACTGGAGAAATCAAAGGCTGAAGTGTATTAATCATGTCATTACTTAACAAGGTTTCCCTCCTCCTCCTCTCCCAATCAGAATTTCTTTATCAATTCCCAATTCTACTTTTCCTCTCTCCTCCTCCAAAATTGGCAACCAGACTATTAAGAAATGAAATCTTCAGCAAGCCTTCCAGTTTAAGGTGCTCTTTGTCGGAGATTTAATGGTAATAGGGACTGCAGGTTCTTACATTTACAATATTTTTCAAAAGACAGCAAGTTTTGGCAAGGAACTAAGAAAGTTCAGTCCTTAGTTCAATCTGCATTTATTCAAGGCCGTGCTGTATGCCCTTGGGCAATCAAAGAGTTTCGGAATGTGTGCCAAGTGTCATATTATTGAGTTTGCCGCTGCCATCGGCATCTCTTACCCAGGAAGGCTGTTGGGGAAGATGATGACCCCAGGGAAATCAAGTCAAGTTTATTCAGCATTCAGTCTCAGGCTATTGGTTAAGGAGACAATGGGAGTCCTGGATACAGTCTTTTCATTCCTTACCTCTTTCTTTTCTCCACTTAGTAGAGAGAGGCAGTTGAATCAGTGTGGTCAAATTTATTAATATGTGAATATAAAGAGGAAGAAAATATGTCCACAATAAGCCTGTGTATCAAAACTTTGCAATTCTTTCTTATTATGTAAATTTTGTAGGTACGTTTTTGTTTAGGAATGGAGAAGAAAAAAATGTATTCAAAGTATACAGTAATATCATATGCAAAATATATGGGCATCGCTGGGAATTCTGCCTCCCCTGTGCTTCTGTGGCATGTTGGAGTTAAAAATATCTACATTAGAGAGGGGCACCTGGGTGGCTCAGTTGGTTAAGCGACTGCCTTTGGCTCAGGTCATGATCCCCGGGTCCTGGGATTGAGCCCCTCATTGGGCTCCCTGCTTGGCGGGAAGCCTGCTTCTCCCTCTCCCACTCCCTCTGCTTGTGTTCCTGCTCACTCTGTCTCTCTCTCTGTCAAATAAATAAATAAAATCTAAAAAAAACCCAAAACTACATTAGTAAGCAAGTTAAACAATTAATAGAAAAAGAGACCACCAACAGGCACTATAATGGAGTTTAGTCCCTGTGTGGTGATTTGCTGTTAGGGAGAGCCGTCTGACCTTGTTTGGCAAATTACTTTAATTCCTCTCAGTCTCAGTTTCCTCATCTGTAAAATAGAGGTGATAAAATTAATGACATTTAATTGGATGGGGTGAAATGACATAGCTTAGACTATTAGAACAAATGAGACATTGGTTATTAATAGTGCTAAAATATTATAATAAAAAAATCAAATGATTACATTTAACTTTTATCTAGGTTGCTTTGTTTTGCAGTAAAACCTTTATGGTTCTTTCTTCTGCCTGTCTCTCTGTCTTTCTCTGTAGAAGGATATTTCCTGTTGCCCAGGAATTTACACTGGGACCCATAGATGAAAAAAAACAGGGATTAAGTATTCCACATTAAAACAAAAACAAAAACAAACTACCACTTTGGGGCCAGACTTATGTCTACAGGGCTTAATAAGGAGTTTAGAATTACCATGAGCCACCGTTCCAATCACCCTATCTCAGCCCATACAAGAAGTTTGGAGAGGGTAGAAGGAGCCTTTTTAGCGTCAGCCTTGGAGAGTGGTTGCAGTGTGGGAGCAGGATGGTGTACTTACCTCTGACCAAAGCCTGGTGAAGGGAGTCTTCAAGTGAATCACTTGGGGAGTTTAAGGATGCCTACATTAAAGGACTTGGCAGAGTTTTGATAGGCCCTTTGAGGAGGACTGCATTCCCCATTCCCCAAATTTGGTAGTATAATGATACTTCAGTTTTCTGTGTATCAAGTAAATAGCATGGGGGATAGCTGAGCTTGAACCACTTGAACCATATTTACAGGAGCTTGGCAGCAAGTGAGAATGGGCTGTATTACAAATGGAGGATAGTGAGGTCTAATGTAAGAGATTGAGCTGGACCCTCGTCTCTGCAACTATGCAGTGAGGGAGGCCCATGTGACTCGCTAAGAACGTATGCATGTGAGCCAGCACACAAATGAACCAGCACCTGGGTGCCTACCACTTGGAGGTTTTGACCAAGGGAAGTTGTGACACCCAGGAAGGAACTCTAGCTCTGGGGTATTAAGGAAGGGAGTATTTGCTTTTTGTACTCATCTTTTCTACCTGCCCCCAGCCATGTGAGAGAGTAGACCTAGGAGAGGGAGGAGGAGTTTTAGAAGTTGTCGTTTGCATCTGTCTGCCACAGCATGCTAGAGTTACAGAGGTAAAAGAGCAGGCACCATTTTTCTCCCCACTTTAGGTGTCTTACATCAAGTGTCTGGTCTGTGTGGGGAATGGAAGGAGTTGGAAATTTTTAATTACACTGTTTTCTCTGTCTCAATACACAGTTAGTGCCCAGAAGTTTGCTTCACCTCATAAGAATAACTATATGCCCTTGTCACTTTTGCTTTAGAGTTATATCAACTCTCTAGCTCTGTACCACAATTTAGCTTTCAGGGACTTTCATTATCCCACGATCCTGCAGGAAATCATGTTGGCGTACTATATTAATGGCATGATGCTGGTAGGATCTGTAGAGCAGATGCCTTGAGATGATACATAACTGCTACAGGATAGAGATAAATCTCTCAAAATGCAGGGGTCTACAACTTCAGTGAAATTTTTGAAGTTCAAGTGGTCTGAGAGAAGTCTGGAAATGCTTTCAAATTGGAAAGATGAGTTGCTAGACTTTTCTCTCCTCATCAATAAAACAGAAGTAATGCTTGAAGGGCTTCTTTGTATTTTGGGGATCAATATATACCACATATGACTCATTTACAAACACTGCTAGTTTTTTTGTGGTGTCTGGAGCAAAAGAAACGTCTTCGGTCTAAACTGCAGCATAAGCAACTCTTTCAACTCTTACTGGTTGGTGGATCCAGTCAGTAGTAGTCAAAATGTCTGATACAAGTTGAAATGTTCATTGGAGCCTGTGGCAGATAGAAGAATCAGAATGGAAATACCTAGGGTTTTGGAGCAAAGCCATGTTTTTTTTTTTTTTTTTAAGTAATTATTGTGTCTTTGAAAGATTTTGCCTTGCTAATGGACCCTGACAGAAACTAAAGTCTGACCAAAGACACAGGGTGACCAAGCCATGCAAGCTGCCCTGTTTGAACTGTGTGTTACCAGAATCACAAGACTTAAGTTGGAATGCGTAGCGATACCCTTTCATGAGTTGAAATGTGCTATCTAGGACTAGGCCTGGGTGGCTAGTGAAGGCAAACTAAGACGTGGGTTAAGATGGTTATACCTTTAGGGTGTTTGTTAGGTCTCTCAGCCTCCTTTCTTTCAATCTATATTTATAGCATCATTGTGGGTTCCCTATGATCAATTCGTTGAGAAAGAAAACATCCAGCCTCTTTCATAGATGACTTTAATCCATGTGCTGGCACCATTTATTTACTGCTCTGATATTGTCATGGGGTAGTGGCTTTGAAAAACAATGAAAAAAGAAAATTTCTCAGAGAACAAAGTTTAATAATCTACACCATTATCTAACTTATCAGAAAGGGAGTATGTCCTGAGATAAGTATATATATCTATTCATAGACAGTAGCAAATGATTTGGCCAGATAATCAGAGGCTTGGAAGGAATGAGATTGGAGAACTGGTGACAAGATTTGAAGAATGAACCTCGTAAAGTTGGTTTATGGTATCTATATCTCTATCTGTACCTCTATTTATATCAATACCTATATCATCTGTCCATCTTTATGTCTGTATCTGTCTGTATCTCTGTCATCTCCCATGTGACTGTTCATAAGAAGAACTTCATTGAAAAGAAGGCTGTTAATAATAAGGACAAGATGGTTTACTAGTGCCTGTCTGCGGCCTTCTTCCCTAGCCATTTTGATATACTTTTTTAGTGGGCTCTTGAGAAAAGTTGCCATAAGTGAAGAGGGATGGTGGCTATGCATGAAATCAACAGTATTTATTGCCCTTTATCAAATCTCACTTGGCTATTCTTACTGCTAGTATCAGAGTTCAATTCTGAGTTTCTGATCAGATATGTCCCCAGTGGTCCTGCTATAATTGGGGAAGTAATATGTCTCTCAGGAATAGACATATATTGTGGATTTTAAATTTTCTTCCTATTCTGGCATGTTCTTCCAACATTCGTAGCCTTCTGTAATACTTTATATAGCATTATTACAATCAAAACTGCTTCTTACTGGGGAACTCCATCACAGTGAAAGAACAAAGGCATAGTCTTTATAGTATGTAATTGTTTACGGTGAAAGAAGCAAGACAATGGGCTAATGCCTATGATATTCACTGGGTTTAGTATGTTCTCCCATCATCCAGAACCATGAAATAGCCTGTTGGAGACTCAGTTACAGCATTAGCTAGCAGATAACATCTTAACAAGTTTAAGGCATTGTTCTACAGGTTGTGTTTTGTGTACTCAATCAGTGACCAACATATGGAGTTGTTTCTTCATTTGCTAGTATACCCAGATCTAGACCCAAAGAGTAAAAGAGGGAGGGAGTATATCTTTGTATTGTGCCTATTGATCCAATTATAAAAAATTTCTTAACTGTCCCTGTGACTCTGAATTTTATTGGTTTAGAGATCTTCTACTCACACAGGCAATATTTCCACTTGGGGTTACTACGGTGGTTCCAATAATTTGGAAGCTAAGATATTTTGAGTTCCTTGTACCACTGGTGAACAGATAGAAACGGGGCCTGGTGTTGGCCATGATGATTGATCTTGATTATCAAGGTTGAAATATGGTTGCTGCTACACAGTAGAGAGAAGGGAAGAATGGAGGGAACCCAAATTTTCCCCTGTGGTTCCTCTCCTTGTCATCATGTAAAGCCTGTCTGTTAAAGAATCCCAACAGTCTAAAATGCTGGTTGTGTGCAAAGCAATGATGGAATGAGGAGTGGGAAGAAGAAGTAATAAATACAAACTGTGACCTTATGACCATATGTAGAAATATCCGTCTTATCTTTCTTGATGTGACCAGGATTTAAAACTGTGGGCCTGGTAGATTGTATTATTATTATTCCCATGTATTTGCTACTTCTCCCTGGGGAGAGAAAATAAATTTTTCCACCCCACTAACTTCAGACTTAACTGTCTTAATGTTTTTGGTCAGTGAAAAGTAAGAAGTGATATGAATTACTACTAGCAGAAATTTAAGTTAGTGGATGGTTCTTTGTATTTTCTGTCCCATTTGCCATGTGATCAGTAATATTTCAGAGAGAGGGTGCTTCAACAACATGGGTTTCAAAGACTACTTGGAGAGAGTTGCAGCTAACCTACAATAGGTAGGTAGTCTGAGTGAAAAATAAGTCTTCATTGGTGGAACCCCTGAGCTTTTGGTGTTGTTTGTTATTGTAGTGCAACCGAGTCTATCCTGGCTTATATGGTGTATTTTTACTAATCTAACAATCTAAACTTTTTATATCATTCTCTTTTTCTCCCAGTTTTCTATAAAGAGTGTGTTGGTAGTGGTTGACTATATAGGCAAGCCCGTGGGTTATAGAATAATAAAACTGGATCAAATAAACCTAGATGAAGAGCCATTATCACCTAGTGATTCTGGACTCGACTCTAGATACTACAACTGATAATGGTGTGGATAGCTGATGAGTATATTTTTTGCTATATAATAGTTGTAGTATGTTAGGGGGAAAATGTTAGGAGGTACATGTTTAAATGTGGAAAGAAGGGTATATTTTGGTGTTGGGCAACCCGAAATGTAGATTGTGGTAGACATTTGCCATTTTTTTCAGCGTCCACATCTGAACCCACTTTCTATGTTTGTGATTTCCATGAGCACAGATCAGAGACCAAACCAGTCTCCCACCAAGAAACCTGAAAATTCGAGACTAGCCCTCCCAGCATCCCAGCATCATGGGCATAATCAAATGACCTAGGCTCCATCAATTAGAGGCACAGTACCAGACTTGTTTTTCCACGGTGGGGATTTTAAAAGCCAAGATATAAATTCAGATTTTTGTGATTCCAAAATCATGGTAAACCTTTAACTAAAGTGTGTTACTAATGAGTGGGAGTTAAGTTGCTCTACCACCTACTGGTTTTGTAATCCTGGGCTAATCATTTAACCTGTCTGAACCTCAGCTCCTTGTTTGGAAGTTGAGGATAATGAGAGTATGCCTCCCTAGAGCCCTTGTGAAGAAAAAAATGTAATAATGTATACACAGTACATTAAATGAGACGATGTGTGAAGCAAGGGCTAAATAATTGGGAGTTAGGCATGTGGACAAGCAGGGTTTGTGGGGAATGCTTATGGAAGTAATGGTGACAGTGGTGAGCCTGAGTTCCCAGGGTATCTGTGGCAGTGCTGTTTGCCCCAACCTCTCCTGTCCATGCCAGCTCTGGTGGGGGCTGTTTCCTTCCTGGATGAGTTCTGTGATATGATGAGGCACTGCCTCTGTTTGCAAAGCTTCAGCATGGTTCTCCAGCCCTCCTAATGATGCTGTGAACTGCCCAGTTATCTTTTAGTAAAGCCCTGCTCTGCCATAACTGCCGAGTCTGCTTTTGTTGCTCAGAACTAAGAACTTCTGCTCTTTTGATAGGCCTGCCTGCCTTTCCTTCTTATGGTCAAAAACACATGAATTTTAGAAATCAGACAAATCTGGTTTGAATCCTTCTGTGTCTTTTACCAGCCTGAGTGACCTGTTCAAATTTCTAGAACTCTTTGAGCTTCTAAATTCCTATCCTTAAATGTAGATAAAATACATACTTTATAGGGTAATCATTAACTCAGTTAATATGTATTAAAAATGCCTATCAGTGACTCTCACCTTTGTTTTATAGATTTTATTTATTTGTCAGAGAGAGCGAGTGAGAGGGAGAGAGAGAACACAAGCAGGGGGAGAGGCAGGCAGAGGGAGAAGCAGGCTCCCTGCTGAGCAAGGAGCCCAATGTGGGGCTCATTCCCAGGATTCTGGGATCATGACCTGAGCCGAAGGCAGACACTTAACTGACTGAGCCAGCCAGGCATCCCTCTCACTTAAAAAAAAAAAAAATTATATATCTATTATTTTAGAGAGAGAGGGAGTGCAAGCAGGGGAGGGGAGGGGGAGAGAATCTCAAGCAGACTCCCTGCTGAGTGTGGAGCCTGACACAGGGTTCGATCTCACAACCCTGAGATCATGACCTGAGCCAAAACCAAGAGTTCGATGCTTAACTGACTGAGCCACCCAGGTGCCCCTGAATCTCACTTCTAATAAGCATGTAGGCAGGTGAATTATGCCCCCCACCCCAAACCAGTATGGCTGCCTTTGTCTCCTTCATGTTAGAGGTTGGGCTATGTAACTATAGGCCCTTATATTGGGATGAGTCATAGAACCCAGGGGAGTGATATACCTTTCAGAGGACATGGAAAATAATTGGAAAAGGGAATTTTTCTAGCTCTAGGCTTATCTTAACTGAGTAGAAAGAATGGGGATAACATAGAATGAAGCATGTTACATCTTCAATTGCCTCTTGCTTGCATTCAGTGGTAATTGAGTCTGCATTATTTGTAATTTTCTGCATTATTTGTGTCAAGCCCATTAGGCAACTGCATTATTAGTATCTTACTCACAAGTGTTATGCAGTTATAGCCAACAATCACTTAAGGGAAAAATCCACTTTGAATCATGCGGGTATTTTCTTTCTTTCCTCCCTATTTCCTTCTTTCATCTTGATGATACATATGCCTGTGCTCACATGCTCACACACTCACACACATGCATGTATGCACACATCATACAGCATATCATATATGCCGTGCTTTCCTATTTATGGTAAAGAATTTAGCTACTAAATGTGCCCAGGATAATGATGCAGTAAAGGCAGATTAACTAACTTACTTTGGGTATTAGAAATATTTTATTTGCTATTTTATTACTATTATTAAAAGCCTTACTTTAGGGCAGGGGTTTTAAAACCTTGTTGTGCATAGAAATCAAGGAGATCACCAAATATGCAGATTCCATAGTCCACTCAAATGAGGTAGGTATTATTATAACTCTGCTTCTACTGTGGAAGCTGAGGAACAGAGAGGCTAAATTAATGACTTGGCTACAGTCATTGATGCAGTCAGAATTTGATCCCAGGTATTTCTTATCCTGACTTCATATTACATAGAGCATAAAGACAGAGTACTGTTCCCTCTGGTAGGTAACTAAGAACACGGTCAGTTTTAGTAACTTTTTCTTTATCTAGTGACCCAGGTAGAATTTGTTGTTGGCTTTTTGATATCAATTAGATCTTTGCTACTTTTCAATAGGGAATGACAAGTCATATTCTCTCACTTCTGTTTCTTCTGTCGTTATACCTTTTCCTGACTGAATGAGATAGATATCAATAATTGTACACCAAAGCAGACACTTGAAAGAATAATTGCTGAAAAGCACTTGCTTATTTTCTCAGATCTGTCAAACCTTTCCATGCATTTAGGATTTAGGACTGAGAAATAGATCCTTTGGGACTGTTAAGGGATTACGATCTTGGGAAATTAATCCATAGTAAAAATGTGTTTACAGTGCTTGGACTTTCTTAAACCTTCATCTGGAGAAAATTCATGACTCTCTTCCCCTCCGCTGCCTCGTTTCCAATTTTTTCATTACCATTGAATGCTTTCTATATACAATGACTCTCTATGTGCTATCCCACTTAATCCTTATAGCAACCTGCAAAGTAGATACGATTCTTCCCATCTTATAGATGAGCAAAAAGGAGCTTAGAGAGGCTAACTTCTCAAATATCACACAGCTAATCATTAGCAGAGCTAAATTATAATTATTGACTCCAGTTCCATTTCACTCTAAAATCTGTGCCCTTAACTACCAACACTGCCTATTTAACAGAATCATAGGTTTTTATGTTCTTGGGACAAGCCAGTAATATATTCAACAATAGCAATCATAACCAAACCTGAAACAAACAGACTTTATATCCTCCAGAACGCTATGGAGTTGCTCTGCAGAGTAGAAAGTTAAACTTCAGTGGAATGGGAAGGTTGAGATCTCTTTATGACCCAGTAACTGTTCTCATGGCAATGACAAAATGGCAGAAGAGCTGCACACAGGTGACAGGAGCCCTGGCGTAGTACTCTGTTTGTGCAACCTTTATTAAATGGAGCCGTTGGCTACCACCTGCAGGTTTGTAGTTGTGCCTCCCACTGAGCACACATTTGATCTTCCGATTAATTAGGTGAACCTTGGCTAGAAGCCCATGATCAAGCATACATATTTCAAAGCTTAAACTGGGTTCCTCCTAAGATGAAAGCAGAATGTTTCAAAGTGCAGCATAAATCCTCATGTCATCTTCTTGGAAAATGAATGACATTAACAATATTAATTTATTGATAAAATAAAAAAACATTAGAAGGAAACGATGCACTTCAACTTTTACTTCTAATTTGTATTTTTATGACAAGATTTTTATTGGAGGAAATTGGCGGGGATCTTTTTGAGGAGATCTTTAATTAGAACAGATTAATTCTATCCCTTTGGCATTACTAGGTAAAAAAAATTGAACTTCCAAAGATGTTGTCTCTAAAATGCTTAAAAGTCTACCCACATTCTTTCTGAGATGGGAGACATTGCATTGCTTTTAGTTTTTCTTAAAATGATTCAGTATTTTATAGGACAAGTAGCATCTCCCTATTTAATTGCTATTCTATCCCAAAGCTGTGTCACCGAGCTTCTTATTTTTTAAGAGGTTCCAACTGTCTGAGTTGCCTGTTTATTCTCCCTTTTTTCGACTTTTTTCCAAGCATGTGTCTTTCATCTCTGCAGTGAGCAACAAATAACCAGCCAGGACTGTCTCCTCCACCTTAACCCTTTTCTCTGTGCTAAGGTAAACACAGTGTGCTGTTTCCTTTCTCCACAGTGGCTAGAGTACTGCCAGCATGGAAGACCCTAACGACTCATTTCCAATCTTCAGCCACGTAATTAGCAGCAAAGATGAAGACGTAGAACAAGGATTCATTTGCACAGCCTCGGTGGCCCTTTTTGTGTGTTATCTAGGATGGATGATCTCTATTTTTATTTTCCTGCTCATTTGCTTACCTTAATAGGGTGCCCTGATAAATCTGTAGTAGCAACCAGACATTTGCTCATCAACTCTGTGGGATAGATCGTTCTTTGTTTAAACTAGTCTTTGTGGAACTGACAGATCCAGTGGGGGCAAAAAAGATCCATGAAGAATATAATTTGAATTGTCCTGCCTGTATCACCTCTTATCAATTGTCTTTAATAAACCTTCTAGACTTTTTCCTTTTATAGTTTTTGTTATTATATTAGAAGAAACTTACTAATGTAAATGCATTCTTGTTATAACAAGTGTAAAAAAAAGCCTTTGTAAATGGAAAGCTAATAATTCTCTCTGCTTCCCATTTCTTTAAATAGAACACCAGTGCTAACAGCCAAGGATGTGTATTTATATTCCCATTTCCATGGATACATACATACATGCATATATAAAAATATATATATGTATATATATCTCCATGTTTAAAAATTTTACAAAACTGAAATACTGTATGTTATTCTTCACAGTTATATTTTGTTTAAAAATATAGCCATTCAAAAGTTGTCATTGCATATCCAGGCAATGTTCTAGGCATGGGTAATATGATGGTCAGCAAGATGGATAACTTACTGCCCTCATAAAGCTTACATGTTAGTGAATCATGGCTATTCCTCAGGTCAATACACACAAAACCAAATGATTTAACAAATGACTTCAATAATCTTATAAATTTCCTTTCCTACTAACAGATATTTACATATTTTCCACTTTTATTGTTGTTGCCAACAATGTTAAATATTAAGTATCCTCATATAGATATTCTTATGTACCAGTGCTTTTTTGCTTAATAGGGTAGATTTTTCAAAACTGGAATATCTGGAGAAAACAAACACATACTTATCATTTTAATAAGCATTATAAATAACTTTCCAAAAGATTGTAGCATCCTTAGGTTCAGTGCTTCTGCCATTCACGTATCCACCAAAAATAGGGAAGAGTGTTTGTTCTCTTTTATCCTGGATAGTAGCCCTCTTTTACCATTCACAAGTTGCCATTTGTGAAAAAAGGGGTGCTATTTTGAATATAATTTATGTCTTCCTAATTAGTAGTGAGATGGAGTAGCTTTTCATGTTTACTAGCTGTTTGCATTCCTCTAGACTCTTGTTGGATTGTTTTGGTCTCAGTTTCCTCCTTTTTTCTGTTTCTTTATATATAACATTCTAACCCTGTGTGTCTTAAATGTATTGCAAATATTTCCCCAAGTTCATTTGTCTTTTTATTGTGCTTTCTGGCATATTTTCTTCACATAAAATTCTAAATTCTTCATGTAGTCAAATAGGTTTAATTTTCCCTCTTTCATTTCTAGGTTTCCTCTTTCACTTAAGAAATTGTTCCCCGGGCGCCTGGGTGGCTCAGATGGTTAAGCATCTGCCTTTGGCTCAGGTCATGATCCCAGGGTCCTGGGATCGAGTGCCGCGTCAGGCTCCCTGCTCCTTGGGAGCCTGCTTCTCCCTCTGCCTCTCTCTCTCTCTCTGTCTTTCATGAATAAGTAAATAAATAAAATCTTTAAAAAAAAAAAGAAATTGTTCCCCACCCTAGGATTATTCAGGTAGTAGCTTAAAATTTCTTCTGAATGTTTTATTGTTTTATTTTAGACTTAGATACTTACTGTATTAATATTTTGTTTCTGTACATGGTGTGGCTTGGGTTTTAGCATCATTGTATTCCAGATTGGTAGTGAATTATGCCAGGATCAGTAATGACCTAGTTCTCCACTCCCTCCAAACAGAATTGCCACCTTGCCACACAGATTCCCAGGCACTTGTGAGTAATGGTCTGTACCTCTTGTTAAGTTTCATGGAGCTTCTAGATTTTTCCAAGTTCTATAATATAATCAGAGGGGGTTAGGGAGCAACTGAGAGTGTGGAAATGTATTGGTGACTTCATTGTCATCAGTTTCTCATTAATGGGTTGGGGAGTCAAATGCTATTCCCTCAGGGATAATAATTGATGATACCAGTGCTGTTACCTCACTTTCTTTGATGAAATTTCTGTATTAATAAACATAGTTCATGTAAAAATCTAAATTCCCTTTAGTTTGTTCCAAACATAATAAAGTAGCTTACATTTTCTCATATTATAAGGCTATATTGCTTTTAATCAAGTTAACATTATCCAGGGGCATTGCAAAGGCTGCAATTTATTTGTTTCTAACATGCTTTGTAGTTGATTACATTGACATTCACACTTTCAAGCTCACCACACCATAAAAAAATCACATGGAAGCTAGATACTGGAAAGAACAGAAAGCCAGTATATTCTCCCTTGAAAACATCAACGAGCTTTATATATCAAAACCCTTAAAGTTCAGTAGTTCTCAAAGTATGTGTTGTGGAATACTAGATCCACAGGATGTAAGTTTAAGTTAGTTTTATATACAAAAGAGATTCTGTGGCAAAAGGTTTGGCAAATGTTAGAGCAAATCTATCTATCTATCTATTTATTTATTTAAGATTTTATTTATTTGAGAGGGTGAGTGAGAGAGTACACGAGAAGGGGCAGAGGGAGAGGGAGAAGCAGACTACCCTGCTGAGCAGGGAGCCTGACGTGGGGCTGCATCCCAGGGCTCTGGGATCATGACCTGAGCCAAAGGCAGACACTTAACCGACTGAGCCACCCAGGCACCCTTACAGCAAATATATTTAAATAGGGTTTTTACTGTAGGACTTCTCAGAGGCTTTTGCAGTGTTTCCCAAACTTATTTGACTATAATTACTTTTCTTCCCTCCCATGGTGTACAGAGCTGGTGTTTCTTAGCACATA
The DNA here is from genome assembly GCF_009762305.2 of Zalophus californianus. Lineage (NCBI taxonomy): Eukaryota > Metazoa > Chordata > Mammalia > Carnivora > Otariidae > Zalophus > Zalophus californianus. The sequence goes on from NC_045596.1 coordinate 45,570,382, forward strand.
CTTTGGAAATGCTGCTCACGCATGTTCTTGTTGGTTATCATAAGCTTCTATCTTCCCCAGTAAGAAGAAAATACAAGTATATAAAAAAAGAATAAGAATAACCTAATTATCTGAGTTGGATTAGTTTGGTCTTTTACATGGAAAGACGTGCTGATAAAAATTACTAGTCTATTACTGGCTTTTTTCATGACATCTCAGTACAAAGTCTTCATGCTTTCCTGGGCTGACAATCATACCCATTCTACTTTTATAGTTGGCACTAAGTGGTCTTCTTGATGATGGGCCTTACATTGTTGCTAACCTTCCCAAACTCAAAACAAATCCCTTCCCTTCCAAAGTTGTACTCCCTTCTGTTGTTTTTTCTTTTCCCTCCCGAGGGGATCTTTCTAGATACATTATGAGCATTGAGTGGTTGTGGGAGCAGTTGCTTATGAAGGTTTATATTCTATTATTTGAAACCTATTTGTGCTGTGGTAGGGAAAACTCCTGTAGGAATCTTTACTTGAAGGGTTGGTTTTACTTCTTCATTCTCTTAAATCAATATTATAATCAATTCTGTTATCTTTTGAACTTTCTCTAACCCAGTTCTATCCTCCTCGCAGTCAGTTGGTTAAAAGTCAGTGCTTTTCTGGTGGGGGTATTCACTGATTCTGCAATTCAGCATTTTTATTTTCTCTCTAGAGAGGCGTTGACAAGAATGCTCTAATAATTAACTTGCCCATCCTGGTACTTATATGATGGCAGTTTTAAGTTCACAAGGAGAAGGTGGGCTGACTATTGATACTCCCATCAAAAACATATTAAGTTTATTTTAGTATTTCTATGAAGATTAGTATTGATGTCTAGAAAACCAGTAAACTATTTTTTTTCTCTTCTCTCTCTTTCTTTTCCTCCTTCCTTTTTTCCACCTCGTCCTCCCTCCCTTCTGCTTGTCTTCCTTTCTTCCTTGAACTGTGCTGTTCATTAACGTAAGACTGGTATGGCAGCTTCAGTAGAGAAGCTGGGGAGGGGGCAAGTGTACCATTAGGGAACAGTAGGTTATACATAGGAAATTTAAGACACAGGTGCTGGTTTCTCATTTCATTTTACAATAGCATAGAAATTTTCACAATATTTATTCTTCCAATCCATGAACATAAAACGTTTTTCCATTTCCTTCTGTCTTCCTCAATTTCTTTCATGAGTGTTCTATAGTTTTATGAGTACAGATTCTTTGCCTCTTTGGTTAGATATTCCTAGGTATCTTATGGTTTTGGGTGCAATTGTAAATGGGATCGACTCCTTAATCTCTCTTTCTTCTGTCTTGTTTTTGGTGTATAGAAATGCCACTGATTTCTGTGCATTGATTTTCTATCTTGCCACTTTACTGAATTCCTGTATGAGTTCTAGCAGTTTTGGGGTGGAGTCTTTTGGGTTTTCCATATAAAGTATCATATCATCTGCAAAGAGAGTTTGACTTCTTTGCCGATTCGGATGCCTTTTATTTCTTTTTGTTGTCTGATTGCTGTGCCTAGGACTTCTAGTACTATGTTAAATAGCAGTGGTGATAGTGGACATCCCTGCCATGTTCCTGACCTTAGGGGAAAAGCTCTCAGTTTTTCTCCATTGAGAATGATATTTGCTGTGGGCTTTTCATAGATGGCTTTTATGATATTGAGGTATGTAACCTCTATCCCTACGCTGTGAAGAGTTTTAATCAAGAAAGGATGCTGTACTTTGTCAAATGCTTTTTCGGCATCTATTGAGAGGATCATATGGTTCTTGTTCTTTCTTTTATTAATGTATTGTATCACAATGATTGATTTGTGGATGTTGAACCAACCTTGCAGCCCAGGAATAAATCCCACTTGGTCGTGGTGACTAATCCTTTTAATGTACTGTTGGATCCCATTGGCTAGTATTTTGGTGAGAATTTTTGCATCCATGTTCATCAGGGATTTTGGTCCGTAATTCTCCTTTTTGATGGGGTCTTTGTCTGATTTGGGGATCAAGGTAATGGTGGCCTCATAAAACGAGTTTGGAAATTTTCCTTCCATTTCTATTTTTTGGAACAGTTTCAGAAGAATAGGTATTAATTCTTCTTTGAATGTTTGGTAAAATTCCCCTGGGAAGCCATCTGGCCCTGGGCTCTGTTTGTTGGGAGACTGTTGATGACTGCTTCAATTTACTTACTGGTTATGGGTCTGTTCAGGTTTTCTATTTCTTCCTGGTTCAGTTTTGGTAGTTTATACTTCTCTAGGAATGCATCCATTTCTTCCAGATTATCTAATTTGCTGGCATAGAGTTGCTCATAATATGTTCTTATAATTGTTTGTATTTCTTTGGTGTTGGTTGTGATCTCCTCTTTCATTCATGACTTTATTTATTTGGGTCATTTCTCTTTTTGATATGTCTGGCCAAGGGTTTATCACTCTTATTAAATCTTTCAAAGAACCAACTCCTAATTTCGTTGATCTGTTCTACCATTCTTTTGGTTTCTATTTCATTGATTTCTGCTCTGATCTTTATTATTTCTCTTCTGCTGCTGGATTTAGGCTTTATTTGCTGTTCTTTCTCCAGCTCCTTTAGGTGTAGGGTTAGGCTGTGTATTTGAGACCTTTCTTGTTTCTTGAGAAAGGCTTGTATTGCTATATACTTTCCTCTTAGGACTGCCTTTGCTGCATCCCAAAGATTTTGAACCATTGTGTTTTCATTTTCTTTTTTTTCCATGAATTTTTTAAATTCTTCTTTAATTTCATGGTTGACTCATTCATTCTTTAGTAGGTTACTCTTTAGCCTCCCTGTATTTGAGTTCTTTCCAACTTTCCTCTTGTGACTGAGTTCTAGTTTCAAAGCACTGTGGTCTGAGAATATGCAGGGAATAATCCCAATCTTTTGCTACCAGTTGAGACCTGATTTGGGACCTAAGATGTGATCTAATCTGGAGAATGTTCCATGTGCACTGGAGAAGAATGTGTATTCTGTTGCTTTGGGATGGAATGTTCTGAGTATATCTGTGAAGTCCATCTGGTCCAGTGTGTCATTTGAAGCCTTTATTTCCTTGTTGGGTTTTTTGTTTAGATGATATGTCCATTTTAGTGATAGGGGTGTTCAAGTCCCCTACTATTATTGTATTGTTGTTGATGTGTTTCTTTGATTTTGTTATTCATTGGCTTATATTTTGGCTGCTCCCATGTTAGGGACATACATATTTACAGTTGTTAGATCTTCTTGTTGGATAGACCCTTTAAGTAGGATATGGTGTCCTTCCTCATCTCTTATTATAGTCTTTGGTTTAAAATCTAATTTGTCTGATATAAGGATTGACACCCCAGCTTTCTTTTGATGCCCATTAGCATGATAAATGGTTTTCCACCCCCTCACCTTCAATCTGGAGGTGTCTTTGGGTCTAAAATGAGTCTCTTGCAGGCAGCATATTGATGGGTCTTGTTTTTTATCCAGTCTGATACCCTGTGTCTTTTGATTGGGACATTTAGCCCATTTACATTCAGGGTAACTATTGAAAGATATGAATTTAGTGCCATTGTATTGCCTGTAAGGTGACTGTTATTGTATATTGTCTGTGTTCCTTTCTGGTCTATGTTACTTTTAGGCTCTCTCTTTGGTTAGAGGAACCCTTTCAGTATTTCTTGTAGGGCTAGTTTGGTGTTTGCAAATTCTTTTAGTTTTTGTTTGTCCTGGAAGCTTTTTATCTCTCCTTCTATTTTCAATGACAGCCTAGCTGGATATAGTATTCTTGGCTGCATATTTTTCTCATTTAGTGCTCTGAATATATCATGCCAGTCCTTTCTGGCCTGCCAGGTCTCTGTGGATAGGTCTGCTGCCAATCTAATGTTTCTACTGTTGTAGGTTACAAGATCTCTTGTCCCGAGTTGCTTTCAGGATTTCCTCTTTGTCTCTGAGACTTGTAAGTTTTATTATTAGATGTCGGGGTGTTGACCTATTTTTATTGATATTAAGGGGGGGTTCTCTGTGCCTCTTGGATTTTGATGCCTGTTTCCTTCCCCAGATTAGGGAAATTCTCCACTATAATGTGCTCCAATATACCTTCTGCCCCCCTTTCTCTTTCTTCTTCTTCTGGGATCCCAATTATTCTAATATTGTTTTGTCTTATGGTGTCGCTTATCTCTTGAGTTCTCTCCTTGTGATCCAGTAGTGTTTATCTCTCTTTTTCTCAGCTTCTTTATTCTCCATCATTTGGTCTTCCATATCACTAATTCTCTCTTCTGCCTCATTTATCCTAGCAGTTAGAGCCTCCATTTTTGATTGCACCTCATTAATAGCCTTTTTGATTTTGACTTTGTTAGATTTTAGTTCTTTTATTTCTCCAGACATGGATTCTCTAGTATCTTCCATGCTTTTTTCAAGTCCAACTAGTATCTTTATAATCGTCTTTCTGAACCCTAGTTCTGACATCTTACTAATGTCTGTATTTATTAGGTCCCTGACAGTCAGTACTGCCTCTCGTTCTTTTTTTTGAGGTGAGTTTTTCCATCTTGTCATTTTATCTAGAGGAGAATAGATGAATGGGAGAACAAAATGCTAAGAGGGTAACAACGACCCCAGAAAAATATACACTAAACAAATCAGAAGAGACCCAAAACCAGGAGGAAAAGAAAGGGAAGGAAAAAAAAAAGAACATGACCAGGATGGTGAATAGATCAGAGCCACACACTAGATTTTGAGAGTATTTTGGTCTGTTAGAAGAAACTGCCTCCCCAAATTTTAAAGAAAGACAAACTTATATATATATACAAATATAAGGGTAAATATGATGAAGCTATGGAATATGAGTGTAAAGATGAAAATTTTAAAAGATTTTATAGAAGAATTGATAAGATAAGAAGTTGGTCAAAAAAAGAAAGAAGAAAATTAAAAAAAAAAAAAGGGAGAAAATGTGATCAGGCAGGAGACTAGAACAAAGTCATACACTAGATTTAGGGTATATTTTGGTCTGTTAGAAGAAACTGTATCCCAAAATTTTAGAGAGAAAAACTTATATATATATATATATATATATATATATATATATATATATATATATATATATATATATATACAAAAAATAAGGTTAACTACAATGAAGGGATAGAATATGACTCTAAAAATGAAAATTAAAAAAGATTTAAAAAGGGGTTCCTGGGAGGCTCCGTTGTTAAGTGTCTGCCTTCATCTCAGGTCATGATCCCAGGGTCCTGCGTTTGAGCCCTGCATCATGCTCCCTGCTCGGTGGGAAGACTGCTTCTTCCTCTCCCACTCCCCCTGCTTGTGTTCCCTCTCTTGCTGTGTCTCTCTCTGTCAAATAAACAAAACAAAACAAAATTTAAAAAGAGGAATTGATAAGATGTTGGTTAAAAAAGGGAGAAAGAGAAATTAAAAAAATAGAAAAAGAGAAAAGCAAAATTAAAAAAAATTAACTTTGAAAGACTTAAGAATCATGGGGAAAAAAAGCCATGAATTCTCTGTGCTATATTCCCCTAGTGCTGGAGTTCTGCTTCTCATTGATTGGTAAACTTGGTCTTGGCTGGCTGTTCTTGCTGATCTTCTGGGGGAGGGGCCTGTTGCCGTGGTTTTCAAATGTCTTTGCCGGAGCTGGAATTGGACCACCCTTGCCAGGGGCCAGGCTAAGTAATCGGCTTGGGTTTGCTCTTGGTTGCTTTTGTTTCCTGCAAGCTTTCCATACAGCTTTGGAGGATGAGAGTTAAAATGGCAGCCTCCCAGTCTCTGCCCCGGAGTGACCAAGAACTCGGGGCCACAGTCCTCAGTGAGCCCCCAGAGAAAAGCAGTCAATCACTCCCTTCTCCCTGGTCTCTGGCCGCACTCCATGCTCACCCGGTCTGTGACTGAGCGTTTCTATCTCTGGCACATGACCCTGTTTGGAGTCTCCAAACCCAGCAGATTCTTGCGCCGCTCCTCCTGGGGGAGGAAGGGGAGTATCCCTGGATCTGCTGCTTGTTGGGTCCCTGCTGGAAGAGCAGTGGCCCAACTGTGCCGCGGGTCACAGTTTATGGCAATCCCAAGCCGAGAGCCTGCTCCTTGGCTCCGTCTCTGCAGCTGACTTACGCGCTCCGATACCTGGGAGCTCTGCCACACTCAGGCACCCCCAGTCTTTCTGTGACCCTGAGGGTCCTGAGACTACACTGTGCCAGTGAGGGTTCCACCCCCCACTTATCCACCGGAGCGACATCCCTCAGTGGAGCAGACTTCTAAAAGTTCCGATTTTGTGCTCTGCCGCTCTGTCACTTGCTGGTAGCCGGCTGACGGAGGCTCCCTTCCCCCCGCAGTCTATTCTCCTGAATATCACCTCAGATTCACTTCTCTGCACGTCCTACCTTCCAGAAAGTGGTTGCTTTTCTGTTCAGAGAGTTGCTGCTATTCTTTTCTTCAATCTCCTGTTGTATTTGTGGGTGTTCTGAATAGTTTGATACCTACCTAGCTGAATTCCTGGGACCCAATGAAATTTAGGTTTCCTACTCCTCTGCCATCTTGCTCCTTCCCTACTAAGTATATTTTAAATATATTAGAGATAATTTGTCTTCCTTTAAAACCAGAAAAGTAAAATTATAATAAATTTCGATTTTGACAAACTAAAAAAAAAAACATGGGATACTGAATGTAGAAGTTGTAATAAGGTTCTAATAAAAATCTTACATGTATTTTGCTTTCTTTAAATATATTATTTATTCATCTATTTATCAAGTGAATTCAGCATCTAGAGTGTGCCAGGTACATATGGATGCAATGATAAATAATATAAATTCTTGTCTTGAGCTAACATATACATTATTAGGAATTGCTGAACCATCAACTAATAATTGTTTTAAGAATTTTCCTGATCTAATTTTGTGAATTCACCTAAATTTTAATAGTTTACTGGTTGTTCAAGTTCATTTGCTTTTTTTTTTGGCTGGGGGGAGAATAGAGGTTGCATAATTTAAATATTGGGCTCAATATCCAGATAATGTCTGGATTTCTAAGACTTGTTCATACTCTACCTCATTGTTAATAATGATACCAACTTTGTTATATATCGAACACTACTTGTTTTTCCCTTTAATATCTTAGATTGTCTCTTTTGTGTTTTGAACTCTTTAATTTTCTTTGACAGACTCTGATACCTTTGGCTCAAACTGTCTTCTTATTGATTTTGTTTTCTTCCTATCACAAATTACGTATTTCATCTATTTTTAGCTTTTGTTTTCAGTGGAGAATTTTATTTTTCACTCAATATCTAATGTTTCCCTCAGGAAATAATTTTATATATATATATATATATATATATATATATATATTGGTGAAGGTATATGATAAAAACATATAATAAAACATTATAGAACATTCATGTGATAAAACATTTTATATGACAAAACATTAGTTAAATGTTTATGGAACTGACTGACAGTCCATGTAATCTGCCTTCATTTCTCTGTGTGTGTGTATGATTGTGTGCAGCTACAACCTCCGTTTGCCAATATAATCTTGGGATAGATATTTCCTAGAGGTCATGCAGCACATATAAATTAAATACATTTATCATGGTCTTACTTTATTTGAAGATGCTCCTTGAAGATACTTAGGGGAATGTCCATGAATAGTTTGAAAATTGTTGCTTTAGGAAATGTACTCATTTAAGATCTTCCTGAATTATTTCCTCCTCTGTTCTTGAGAGATCATTGGCTTTGACAGAGTCTTCCATTAGAATTAGCACAGCTGTTCTCAGTTTGCTAAATGTATTTGTGAGGAAATTGCCACATTGATTGATATAATAAAAACCTAAATTTGTAAGACTAACAGTGAAGACTGACAACATCTTTTCATGGGATGAACAACTGGACATTAGTATTATTTCTTGTATTATTCAGAATCTTTTGGTTGCAAATGATGGAAACCCAACTGGGACTAAATTAAGAAAAAGATGACTTATTAAAAGATATAATTTTGAGAATTATTGGAATTGAAGAACAATCGAGGCTTGGAAGGCAGGAATTTGGGGAAGCTCCTCAGGGATTTTATTTGTTGAGGTTATCAGTTGAGCTATTTTGATAATGTGACTTAAGACACAAGATTTATTTATCTCTTATGTAAAAGCTTGAGTGAGTAGACAGTTTGGAGGGAGAAGGTAACCTGATCGATGTCATTCAGAGTCTAAAGTCCCTTCTCTCTGTTTATTCCACCATACCTAAGTGTGTTATATTTTTTGCATGATTTGTTCTGGGTTACTTCCTATCAGGTCTAAGCTTCAGCCCCTGGGATTGGGAAAAAATGGGGGAGCAAGCTATTTCCTTATAAGAACATGACACAAAAGTTGCTCATATCGGTTCTCACACTTTTTTTTTCTGAATTTAGCCATGTTGCTACCACAGAGACTGGGAATTATAGTCTCTAGCTGATAAGCCATGTGTTTCCACTAAAACTTGAGAATTCTGTTGCACCGAAAAGAAGGATGAGAGAAAGGATAGCAGGGCACATTGCGGTCTCTACCACAGGACTAAAAATGTTTGAACATAATCAAGATTCTATCTTTGCCACTTTGTTTCTCCTTCTCTCGATCAATGGGCTTTTTCTATTCTACTGCAGGACACAGGGCAGGGTATATGGTTATCAGTGGTGCTATGTTTATACTGTCTCAGCATCAAGATCAGTACACTCTTTAACAAGTAGGCCCAACCCTTTCTGGTCCATTACATTGCCCAGGGAGGCCACAACTAGAGAGGAGGTGTAAGGGTAACATTTGTGGTTTTAACACATATTTTTTAAGTACCTATATGTCAAGCAGTGTTCCAAACCAGGGCCAAATTTTATCTGCTACTGTTTTTTTAAATAAACTTTATTAGAACATAGTCACACCCATTTGTTTACATATTGTCTGTGGCTGCTTTTGTGTTACAACAGCAGAATTGAGTCGTTGTGGCAAAATTAGTATGTTCTCAAAGTCTAGAATATTTATTATGTGGCACTTTAAAGGAAGAAAGTTTGCCTACTACTGCTATAGATGTTGGGGATACAATGGTGATCAAGACATGCAAAGTCTCTATCTTTATGCAGAAAATATACATAGGATTTGCCCTCTGAGATCCAGTTTTCTGGGTGATTGCTACCTCTTAGTAGGGTGTCTGATGGAGCAAATGATCTGATTGTTTATTATCTGCAAGGGCTTTCAGGTCTCTTTGGGGTAGCTCTACATAATGTAGTATGTCCATACAAGGAGGGTTACGGCATTACAACCCCAGGTCAGTGTCCTTATAAACTTACAGAAGAGATTTCATAGTCATCAAAATAACCGTTGTATCTTTGGTTATGTCTTATACTTGGCTTTTGGTCCTTTTTGGTCCATGAATAATTCAAGCCATTGTTTTGTTGTATTATCTGTTGACACTGCCATTTTCTTCCTTCTGACCATTTTCCATATGGCTTGTTCCATTTTTCTTGATCTGTATTCTCATGGCATTTGGATTATTTTGAAAATGGCCATGTCACCTGTGGCTGAAACAGTAACATCCTTTTTCTTTCTCATTTAAATATTTACACCCTTTCCATTTTGTTCTTCATTTTTTCTTAAAATTTTATAGAAGTGAATTCAGAATGTAGAAATTCTTTCAGTTTGATTGAGGTTACTCATTACAGGTCTCACTCAATCTGCAAAGTAATGCAGTACATTAGTTTAACACTCATATGCCCTCCACTGCAGGATGACATCCCGCCAACATCTGATTATAAGTATCAAGATGAGAGCCTTCCTGTAACACAGCCATTGGGAGTTCAGGACTTGTCTGCTTAGAAATATGCTGCCATCAGGAGGTAGATAATTAATATGAGCGGAAGTAATGAAGTAGGGGGTAAAGGTCCAAGAGCCTTATGGCAGGGGAAATTTATGATGGGGGAAACTTTATAATGAGAACAAAGTGTACATTAGTAAATTTATCAAAGGGTTGAAATTGAAAATCTGTTGAGTATGGTGTGTGCTCATTGACTTAATCTTTAGTCCAATCAGGACTGAGAGGCTTACTGTGGCCTCATTTAGTTTATTAGCTATCAGCTTATTCTTCTTGACTTTGTACTTGACTCCCTCCCTCCCTTCTACTCCCCTCCTACCCCCCCGCACTACCTCCCTTCCTTCCTTTCTTCCCTCCATCCAGTCTGTCTCCTTCCCTCCCTCCCTCACTCCTCTCTTTTCCTCTGTCACTCCTTCCCTTTTCTCTCCCGTCCTTTCTTCCACAAATAACTATGGAGTACTTACTATGTGATAAGTTCTGAGCAAGATACTACTCGGAATGTAACTGAACAATCAAGACATAGTCCTTATCCTCATGGAGCTTTTGGTTTCACAAGGGAGACAAACTATTAAAAAGGCAATTATTGGAGGGGACTGTGGAAGCACATGTCAGGAAGGGATAGATTTTTTTTTCCTAGTTAAAATGATTTAATAATTATACAATCACTTTTTTATTAATATGAATTTCATTAGTTCAATATTTTTCTATAAATGCCGATGAACTTTCTAAACAACAAGGCAAGAACTCTGTCCAAGAACTGTAAAATGATCACCAGGCAGTATAATCATGGCTTAGCATCATTAAGTTGGTGCTTTGACACTACTATCAATTAAAACAATATCTTCTTTTAAGGAAACTCTGGTTAGCTTTACATTATTATGTATAGTAAACTTGCATTTCTTTAAAAAAATTCTCAAAATTTAACTCAAAATTTTTATTAGGTTCCCCCAAGTTTCTATTTCTTTGGCAGTTACATTTGAGGAACAGTCCTTGTACTTTCCAGTATGATCACTAGAGAGGTGGGAGGCTGGTGAATGTATCGGTGAGTGTGAACATGTCTCTAGAAATTGTTGTTGCCCCTGATTACTTATACCTAAGCAGGGGTGATGATGGTTAATAATAATAATAGTAGTACTGATAGTAATAAATAGATAACACTCCCATAGTGCTAAGTTGTAAGTGCTTTACATATACTAACTCACTAACCCTCACAACTCGATATATCATCAGCTCCATTTTATAGATGAAGTTACTGAAGCCAATAGCTGGGTAAGTGACTGACCTGGGGAATTCCAAACCTAGGCTCTGGGGTGCACACTTGTAAACCTGATGCTGTCCTTACTCTAACAGCTGCATAATGTTGAACAGTTTTCTAATGGTAAGAGAAGAGGACAGTTTTTGGAATTAAATGACCTGAGTTCTAATACCAACTCTCCATCACTATGCCTTTTGCCTTGGTTTATATAACTAAATGGAGAGATTGAGTTATATTGATATTCCACAAAGTATGTCTCTAGACAGTTTCTATAAAAAAGGGCTTAGTAGTTAAAGAAGCTTAAGAATTGCTGCAAAGTATATTCCTCTCTTGGCAAGTTGCAGTGCTCCAAAATGTCCTGCAGTTAAGACACCTATCTAACTTTGACCCAATTCTTTCTAAACTTTTGACCAAAGGATGCCCTTTTGGAGAAGAATGGAGGGGATAACACATTTTCACACACTAGCAAACTAGTGGCTTATGAAACTGTTTTCAGAAACTCTGAACCATATAATCTTTAATGTCTCCTTCAACTTCAAAATTCCCATGACTGTAAATACCAGTTGTATATCTATAGTATTTTCCAGTCTATTTGTATTGACCTCCAATGTTGACTCTAAACTGAGAGTTTGATGGACCCACATAAAGTGCAATACTGTGGGTGGAAAGTACACTTTATATTCTTTGCAAATAAACACAGCCCGGTAGTATCAAATTTACAGTTTGAGGCCCTTCCAACTGGTTTTCTGGCATATATAACTTTTGTTCTCCATCAAGCTCAAGTAGAACCCGCCATAACCATAGCTTATTAGAAGGTTTAATGACAACAATTTTCTACTGAAGTTAACTGAATTATAGTTTTGTTTGCAAATGGGTGTACATTGTAACATCCCTGAAGTCTTGGTGTTAATAACAGAGTGTAGTGTTCACAATGTTTGTTTCACCATTCATGGAATTTTCTGCAAAGATCTGTCTCTTTAGCACAACAGTTTTCTTACTTTTTTCCTAGCTGTTTCAGGATGGTTATTTTAGAGCTTTAGCTTTAACACGTGGAACTTACTGTTCTGTGTGTATTTGTGAAAGCACATACAGGGAAGACTTTCCTGATTTCACTGATTGAACTGTAGCCAAAGTTCAAGGCTGTAAACAGTACACAGAATTGCTTTAGACCAAGTACATTGAAGCTTCTTATAATACAGATATTGAGGGACTTGAGAACCTTTTCCAGTTTCCACCTACCATCAAGAAATAAGAAATTGGAGTTGTTAGAGGAATTCATCAGCACTTAAGGTGATGAAATTTAACTTATTCAACTTATTATCCACAAGTTTTACCCACAATCATGAAGTAAGAAATTAGCCTTGCTAAGTAAAAAAAAAAAAAAAAAAAGTCTTCCTGCAGAATTGAAAAAAATGGGCAATTTGACAAAATGCCATTGCAATATGGAAGGTTAATGAAGACATTTAGAAATGAGACACTCTATAGTATGAGTGAACTCTACTGGAAAAAAAAACAGAAGAAATATCTTGTGCAGAAACAAACTGGGTCCTTTTCTCATATAAGAATTTTTAATGGCTCTTATAAGCATTGAAAAGAGACTAGATGGGGATCAGTTGGTCTCTTTATGGAATTTTCAGCTGGCACACTTTTCCAGCTTTCAGTCAAAAATGTAACCACTAGTGGTTTAAATTGATGTTCTTGACAGATTTCAACAAGTGTCTTCTCCTTCTTTGTTAAATACAAAGTACAGATCTTTAGCTGACTAGAGAGGCCCCTTCCATTTAGGAAGTTCTTTTCACTCATTGCAGGGCTGCCTTATGGTGATTATTCACTTGGCCCTGTCGAGGGTTGGTATATTAAAATGATCTGAGAAAGATTAGTCACTTATTATCGTAATCTAAATGTGGGAGGGAGCAGAACTATCCTACAAAGACTTACTGTCAAGGGGATTCTTTGGCATGGTGGTGCAAGTAATCAGAATTCCATTTTCCTGCTCCATTACTTTCTAGTTGCATTATCTCAAGCCAGCTACTCCACTTCTCTTCAGTTTTTTCATCTATAAAAGAGGAATTATGAAAATGTCCCTACCCCTCAGGAGGGATCAAAAAAGACAGCATATTTGAAGCACTGGGCGTATTGTCACTCAGAAATGTTAGGTGCGGTTATCAGTGGCTGCAGAGATCCAAATGGTTTTCCAAGTTTGGTATTTCAGGAAAGTATATCCAGTTGGTTGGTTCATCAGGAGAACTCTTGTAGATCCTTAGGAAAAAAAATACTACATTTTTCCTTCAAAGATAAAGCCAATATAATTGTTGAAATTGTGGCAGCAGCAATTCTCTTCATGGTTATAATGTTTCATTGTACCTAGGTTCTTAAAATATGTCTTTTAGTTTCAGCTTATCATGGCTTAAGAACATCCAGAAGAGGAAGAAGAATCAGCATGAGGTTGATGGTTGAGTGGCAACTGTAATTTTCCATATAACAGAATCTCTGCTAATATAAAAGCTACCTTCTGGTTATGCAAAAGTTTAATAAGATATAGGCACAAAGTGGTCTTTTCTATTCAACAAATAACAAGTGCGGTCACAGAATTTAGCATGTTGAGGTATTCTTTCCAAAATCAACCACCTAAGGACCTAGGAATATGATTTAAAACAGAATTTCTATGCATTCTTCTTTGATTGAACAAAACAGCTTGTATAGCTAAACTGGGTAGCTGCAGTGCAATTTGGTAATGTTTCTATTTGTTGAAGAAATGCTGAATGTTTGCAGGAATGGCAAGAAGCAAAACATAGCCCTCATCTGTATGCGACATAGTCATAACATAAAATTATGAACTCAGAGATATGATTTCTGAAAAGATTGAATTAACATTGTGAAATTAGAGCCCCCTCATTTGCATAAATCTGGGGAATGCCATCGCATGACGAAGCTAACAATTGATTTGGCGATGTTGAAGAGTGAAGTCACACAGCATTCCATTCCACCATCTCCTTGGTGGAAATCAGTAGTAGCAGTTCGCTCTTTGTAGAAGGGCCTGGGAATCACTATAGTTCAGATACCACTCACAACTCAAAGCTCACCTGAAGTGAAAAAGAAGCACCTTAGAAATGCTGTCTGAAAAATGATGAGTTTGTTGTGCCATGTAGCTACTTGTAATGAAAATTCCTTTGGGAGAGGAGTGTAATCATCTGTTCAACATAAACCCTATAGCCTTTTAAACTAATTATAGTTACCCCCAGGTGACCTCTGCTTCCTTGAACTTTCAAGAGAAAGAATCTGACCTGAAGGGAATCAAAGCTTTCATTTGGAAACCAGTAATCTGCTGACATGTTCCTGGGTCATGTGATCACTTTATATCCAGAAAGTCTTAGCTAGAAAAAAAAAATGTCACTTGTATTTACAGAGCCAGCAAGCTGGTGTCTCTTCTCAGTTGACTGATATGTTACATACACTCAGGATCAAGTCCTTCCTTTTGTTAAGCTCTCTTGTTTCTTAACTAATGCATATTAATTATTGAGTGTACAAGGGTGGAGGAGCAAATCATAAGCATGGAATGTAGAAGATAAAATGAAGTCACACTGTTACATTGTCAAGATGGAAGAAAAAGGAAGTGGGTATGACATGAATAAAGGTTCATATGGGTGTCCTCCTCTGGGTTTGAGAGATCAGCTTTGTACGGTTGGGGTGCATTGTATATAAGAGATAGGATATATCTCAATGCATGGCAAGAAGAGTTTGATTAGGGTGGTGATGTCTGAAAAGCTAGAAGATGTTGATCCAAGTGGGAAAATATGTCATTGGAATGAAAAACATTGAGGTTGAAAGTGAGTCTGTTTCCTCCTTGCTGAGATGTTCGCTTCTGCTTTCACCTCAGGCAATTGTTGTTGGTACTATAGGGTCCTATTCTTAATTGAACCTTAGCCTATAACATGAACTGTGTTTTCCCCATGGATTCTTTTCTGGGCCAATATGTGCAACATTCATAAAAACAGAAGTTAATATTAACAATTGAAGTGAACCAAAATTTCTCTTCTCACCAAAACAATTTCTTGTCATGAAATTAATAATTTAGCAAACAAACACCAAAAAACAACATACAATTTACAGGGATTTAGAAAACCATAGACTGGAGTGGAATGGCTGATTTGCTCACTATATACCAGCTAAGCCTGATTCTAACATCCTGAATAATATGTAGTCTCACATTTTATAGGGTGTGCAATTTATAAGTAAGACACTAAATGCTGACAAAAACCCCAAGTGATATAGGAGAAACGAGGATGGGGCAGTTAATTTTTAGCTGGAGGAAGGGACAACAGGGAAAACTCTACTGAGAAGGGGTCATTAGAGTTGGACAATTAAGAATGAATATTACTCTGTTTGTTAGAGAGAAAAGAAGTGATAAGACATTTTAGGAGAGGGACCAGAATAGGTAGGGACAATGTATGAGTAATATAGGAGCATTCATGATGTGTTCAGGGAAAATTAAGCAGGTTGATGTGGCTAGAATAGAGTACTGGAGTAGGGGAAGGGGCTAATGGAAGGTTGGAAGGTAAGTTGGGGTTATATTGTAAAAGGTGCTTGCAAGTAAATCAGGCTTTGGATTTTGGATTTCATTAAACACTCAAAGATTTTTCAGCAGGGCAGTGCTCTCATCAGTCTCTGCAGAGTATAGGATACGTCTGAAATGCTGCAATGTGGAGAAAGGTAAATGGATTAAGAAACCTTTGTTATAGTTTAGATAAAAGAATATAAAGGCACAGTGAAATGGGGGAAGGGAATAGATTTGAACAGTATTTCAGTAGGACAATCAGTCAGGCTTGGTGATTGACTGGATGTGGAAACTGAGTTAAAGAAGTGAATCCAAAGAGACCTTGAGGTTTCTGTCTTGGGGGACTGGGTGAGTGGGCATGCCATTAGCAAAGACAGGGGATATAAGTGGAGGGAAATAGGGATTTAGGGGAATGTTGAATTTAGTTTTAGACATGATGAGTTTTTGATGCTTATGGGGTGGTTAGGTGAAAATGTCCAATAGGCAATTGGAAGGTGGATTTGGAACCCAGGGGAAATCAGAGGTGGAGAAATAGATTTGGATGCCACTTATATAATAGTTGAGACAATGTGAGATAATGAAACCTCCCAGACAGAAGGTATAGACAGGTGTAAGGAGGAAACAGAAGTGCATCAGGGGAGCAACCTGATGAGCCTCTGACGTTTGCTAGGCAGTCTAAGGAAGAAGAGCCAAGGAAGGAAATTTAAGAGGCCAGAATAAAGTAGTGTTTTGGAGAGTAATATAGGAAAGAGTTTCAAGAATAGGGAGTGGTCAATAATGACAGATACTTGCAAGGAAGTCATATTGGATAAAAACATGTTTCTCTTTTTTTCACACTGTGCTCAGCTACCCAGTGGGCCATGGCTAGCTTGTACTATTCATGTCTGTGAAATAGAAAAAGGGCTTGGAGAACACAAGTGACCTTTGTGTGCATTAGACAAACGAGCCCCTCCCTCTGATTGAAGGCAACACCTAGGGCTTGGTAAGCAGTGCTTCTCACTCCTCCTTGCCTAAACAATCTTGTGTAAGACATCACTGTGCAGGGTACCTGCTGCAAAACTATATGTGGCTCTGGCTAACTGGGGCAGGGGCAGTAAATGAATGACTGTAGATCAGCACAAGGATCCAGGAAAAGGAGATGGAGGAATTAAGATGATACTGAACATTTATTTAAAATGGTTGCCCTTGGGTCCAGGAAAGATTGGGAATAATGTAAGGACAACAAGAGACTGGCTGACTTGAGAAAATGAGGTAGGCAGTCAATAGAGAGCTTGATGAGATCAAAGAGCAGAGTTTCTAAGGATTGGTAGGGGTGAAAGAATTGATTACAAGATCGATGGGAATGGATTCTGGAGCAGAAGTTAAGGGTTTGAAGTGGAGGATGTCATGAAATGATGGGGTCAGGGTGTTGGGTGGTTCATCAAAATATACATTGAAATGACTCAGGATGACAGGAGGCAATTGAATATAAAAGACAACTCTGATCCTTAAGAAATATGAAGGAGTGATTGGGAAGGGATGTCAGTAAGTGACAATGAGGTTGGAATGAGGGCAGTATATATAACCTTTTTCATAAACTTTAGCTGGTGGCTGAAGCTGAAAAAGCAGAAAAAAAAGTTTTTTTTTTTTTCCTCCTGAATGGTTCAATTTATAATTTAACATCTCTTTGGGTAACTTAAAAAATTCTTACTCTGGCTGTTTTTTTTTTTTTTTGGCTATAATGAGTGAAACACAATAGACCAGAGAAAGGAAAAGGTAGGGGAAACCATGGAATTAAAAATGACAGCCAGGGAAGTGGGTGACTTTAGGAGAAATTAAAATTTTTATCGTTATAATAAAAGAATAACCAGTTTTAAGGTGTGCATTTTTTTAAAGATTTTATTTATTTATTTGAGAGAGAGAATGAGAGAGAGAGAGCACATGAGAGGGTGGGAGGGTCAGAGGGAGAAGCAGACTACCCACTGAGCTGGGAGCCTGATGCGTGACTTGATCCTGGGACTCCAGGATCATGACCTGAGCTGAAGGCAGTCACCTAACCAACTGAGCCACCCAGGCACCCAAGGTGTGCATTTTTTAATAGCATTGCCTTAGGTGGCAAAACTGAGAGTGAGAATCCTGTGCTTTTCTCTTTGGAGGGTATTTCAGCTCAACTAGACTTCTTGACCAAAATATCCCAACTATAAGAAAATCTGGGACAATCCTAAAGCTTATTGCTGGGAAGATTTGGTATTCCATCAACATTATGCTCTAAACCATTGACTCAATCTTGAGGACTTCAAATATCAGTTTGCAGTTCCTCTTGGAGCAAGATCTTTAATCTGAATCTTTAGTTTATTTGGGAGAGCTGAAAGCCTTGAATTTACCTTGTCTTTCAAGAAGGCACACACCTGAACAAAGTATTGATCTGAGAGGAAAAGAAAGAATGTAAACATATTTTCACAATCAAAATATTATTTGAAATTTTTTGTCCCTCTCTGCTTCTAAGATCTTAAAAGTGTCATGACAATATGAACAAAAGACATGTCAGAGACCTAAATTATTCCCTTATTTCTGTTCTCTAATACTCAGTGGCATACTGGTAAAAATGTTTCTGATACCAAATTTAATGTGGTTCTCCATTGTTGTATACCTCTATATATGACAAAAAGAGCTCCTCTCTTCTGTCCTTGGACTGGAGGAAATGGATAGATTTGGCTAAGTAAGGTGTGGATCATGATTGGGTGGTGGGGAGCCAGCACTTTGGGGAGGAAAGGCACCAACTGGGGTTGGGAATGAGAACTGGAGGAAAGCCCTTCCAGGAACACAACCTCTTTCAAAGTTGGGCTGATTAGAAAGGGTCCTAAGATCTACTGTGAACTGCATTGCCTTTACTCCACTGGCTTTGATTTACTAAGTAAAAATGGACTAGAGTTAGCCTCTTCAAATTATATTTAATGTAGAACTATTTAACATAAGATTTTATGATAGCAACTATCAACTCTGGTTAAACCCAATCTCCCTATTTATGCACACACTGCATACCTGCATACACTTCATATATTTCTTTGAGATTAAGACAGTTTAAGGTTAAGGTACCATGCATGTAAGTGGGTGTTTGCTCTGGTTCATTAGTTGCCTCATAAATATTGTTGCTCTGACCATCACAATGGAAGAGATTTCATAGGAGACTCATCAGAGTGAGGTCCAGAGCCTCTGTCCACAGACTTGACTTTCAAGCATTTGGAGAGTGAAGAGATAGTCGTGAAAGCTCAGGGTTCTTCTTCTTCTTTTTTTTTTTTTAAGGACTTTATTTATTTATTTATTTGACACAGAGAGAGACAGTGAGAGAGGGAGCACAAGCAGGGGGAGTTGGAGAGGAAGAAGCAGGCTTCCCGCAGAGCAAGGAGCCCGATGTGGGGCTCGATCCCATATGAGCCGAAGACAGATGCTTAACGACTGAGCCACCCAGGCGCCCCTCAGGGTTCTTATTTTTGGTGAATCTTAATATGTTGTTTCTAGATGTGACTAGTGCATGGGCTGGCTCTGCTACCACCATTCATCTGGCTGCATATTTTCCACGTATACAAATTAGACAATCCTAATCTCCTGGAGTTTAGAGTTAGAAAACCCCTCCCCTCCAGTTTCACATACCACAGCCCCTGAGGGGCAGGGAGGGGTGGTCTTTTTCTATGGCCAGACTGGGATGGGAGGAAGTTGCCTTCAGGTCTGACTCTTTCAGCCTCTAGGGGGAGACCCCAAGGTTCCAAAAACATGCAACTCATTTTCTAGGAGTTTTTCATTCCATTTTCTGCTGCCTGTTCTGCACAACCTGGGGATCTGGATGCATGTGTTATTGTTTTTGATACTAACATATGCAGTGCAATTCTTTATTTACAAGGCTAAGAGTACCTGAGAAGAGGAGATTCATTTTTGTCTTTTCACCACCTGTTGCAGTGCTTGTTACCAATAGATGTTTAGGGGCACCTGGGTGGCTCAGTCGTTAAGCATCTGCCTTTGGCTCAGGTCATGGTCCTGAGATCGAGCCTCACATTGGGCTCCATCTTTGGCGGGGAGCCTGCTTCTCCCTCTCCTACTCCCCCTGCTTGTGTTCCTTCTCTCGCCGTGTCTCTCTCTGTCAAATAAATAAATAAAATCTTAAAAAAAAAACTCTTTAAAGGAAAACAATAGATGTTTAGTAATTTTGCTGAATTAAATTAAAACCATATCTCATTCTTTGAGAAGGTGGAGCTGAGGTAGAGATGATAATGATGATTATGATAAATTGTTGAAAATTTGCTATGCTCCAGGTGCTGTTCCAGGTGTATATGTATTGACTTATTTGAGCAACAATCCTGTAAAGTAGGTTACTGTTTCTTCCATTTTACAGATGAGGAACCTGAGGCTCATTAACATGGCTAAGGTCATTGATCTAATAAGTGATAGAGCTGGTCTGATTAGATGGTCTGGCTCCAACGTCCAAGGTTTAAACTCTATGCTACATTGTGTCTCAAGAGGTGGAAAGGCTGGTTTGAGAAAGTAGATAAACAACTTCAGTTCCACCCCCCACATAGATTATTTGTCCCGTCTCCCTTTTTTTTTTTCCTATATCCAACTTTTTTCTTTATGTGTGACCTTAATCAAGTCCATCCTACCTTAAACAAATAAACATACAAACTTCTCTTAACCATTTACCTCTTTGTAGCTTTATGGTGCCCATGAGAAAAATAAAACCTGTTACTTCTGGGCAACTGATTTTCCTGAGCTGAGACCTAGAGAAATGTGTTTGATCAAGCTTCATAAAAGGATACTGTGTGAGAAAGCAGACAGCTACTTCGAGGATATGTCCACAGTGACTATATTGTGGTGCTGTTCCTATAGGATCTTTTAATGTGGTCTTAAGTTATAAAGACAAAGTGTTCATTAAAAGCAATTTTAGGGAGAAATAAAAACAATGTGTTCTGAATTTGTAACTCCCTGATGGTTGCTTGAACTGAATGTCTAATTCTATGTTACCTATTTGGAGCTGTGTTGCTCTGAATGGCTGGAACATTTATTATTTTACCACTTGTTTGGCATTCCCATATAAATGCCAACACAGGCCCTTAAATTCCTGGTTTCAATGAAGAGCAAGATCAACTTGGGAGATTCTCCTGGCTACATGGCATCCTCCATGCAATGGAATCTAGAAGTCTGTTAGGCAAATGTAACTCAGAAATAGGACTTTTTATTTTTTTGTATCCTCCAAGATTAAAATAACAACTGAAATGTCCTCCCACCAGTTTTCTCTCCATCCAAACACAGTATCAAAGACACATGTCTGTATGTCCAAAGAAGATGGGAAGAGGAGGGGGGAGACTCAGCAGAAGACATTATTTGCTGCTGTGACCTTCAGAGGCTTAAATAAGTGAAGAGATTTATTTTTCTTAATAATAAGAAGGGTAGATGTAGCTGATGTGGCAGCTAATAAGGAATATTTAAAGGGAAGAAATTCATGAAATTGCTGGGGAAAGAGGCTCTGGTGATTCTAATTTTAATTTATTTTTTCCTTTTTAACAAAATGTAAAAGAGCAGGCTTGATTTAAATTTCCATCTGACCTCTGCTAGACTCCTGATTCTATAAGTCTGGGATTTTATGATTTATCCTTATTGTTCTCAAATAGGATAGGTAAGTGTTTGGGAGGAAACTTTTATGAATCCTGTTCAGAAAGGTTCACTAAACTCCTTTTTGTTTACTGGTACAAAGAGAGGAAAAATATATCTTCTCCCTGGTAATGATTTCCCCAATTGAGAGATGAATTAAATAGGAAGGAAAGAATGAAGGGGGGGGAATCGGAGGGGGGGGAATCGGAGGGGGAGACAAACCATGAGAGACTGTGGACTCTAAGAAACAAACTGAGGGTTCTAGAGGGGAGGGGTTGGGGGGATGGGTTAGCCTGGTGATGGGTATTAAAGAGGGCACTTACTAAATGGAGCACTGGGTGTTATACACAAACAATGAGTCATGGAACACTACATCAAAAACTAATGATGTAATGTATGGTGATTAACATAACATAATAATAAAAAAAGAAACATTCCAAATTGTCATCCCAGATGAAACAAACATGGTAGAGTGGAGCGAGTCTAATGGATGCTTTCCTTGAACCTATGAAGGAACTTGTATTAGGAACTTATTTGGAAGAATGTTGTATGAAAACGGAAAACTTTATGTTATTTGTTTAGTTAAAAGGCATAGAGGAAGCAGGTTAATGTCAACCAAAACTGTTACATGTCAACTCAGTGTTAATCTAGTGATAACAATTATCAATTAAGAGATCATGTTGATACAGAGGGGTAAACCCTAGATTCAGAATACCTGGGTTTTAGCCTTAATTCTACTACTGACTTTGTGAGGTTGGGAAAATCACTTAATTTTGGGACTGAGTTTCTTCGTTTATAAAATAGTGTTGAATTAGATTGTTTCAACAGGTCCTTCCCAGTCTGAACTCTCATGTTTTTCACTGAGATGAAGATTATAATAATTTATACTTGTTCAACGGCTTATACTTCAATAATTTAATCTGCAGAAGTGGAAAAATATAATAAATTAGCTTAAAAAGGCAAAATTAGGTAGATTATATGCAGTATAAATAAGCTTTAATAAGTTGGAAACCAATCTTGTATTACCCAGCTAGAGACACTGCCACCCATATGTTCGTAAAAACACTTTGGTTGTTTTATTGTTCTCTCTGGCAGTGCCAATCATAGTTAGCACTAATTAATGAAATTCCAGGGCGCTGTTTGCCAGGAGGTTCATGCAATGGGTGAAGCAAACTACAGTGGTGAAGTTTCCATCATATGTATTGCCGTGACAATATTGGCTCAAGTTTCAGAAACAGTAATTCCAGCTCCTAGTCCCTGTGAGAACAAATGTAGATTGATTTATGTTCCCAGCCTCTCTAGCATATTGTCAACACTCAGATGGCTGCCAGAGCTCATCATACAAGGTGCTGACATTTTCTGGGAATCTGCTTGCTTTTACACATATTCTCTCTAGTACCTTACATTTGTACACATTGCTGGGTTTTTTCATTTTTTGTTTTAAGACCTAAGGCATGGATGATTGATACTAAAAGTGACCTAACATTATTAATCTAGTTTATGCCAATACAAAATACTTTAGGGTCAAGTCATTCTCAGAAAAGACCATAAACTTTTTTTTTTTTAACCCATGTTGGTATACCAGCAACATCAATTTAAACTTAGTGGCTTTCTTTAGAATCATGCTTCCTTTTTAGAAATTCTCTGCCCCCCTTTTCCTGGCTTTATTTTCCACCTGTGTTTATCAATTACCGAACCTCTCTATTTAGGTCCATTTCTCTTACCCCAACTTTCATTTTTATTACTGCAAAGCCTAGGTCTTTGGGGCTCTATTGTTGCTTTCTGGTTTTAACCATAAACATAGACCATCATATATATTGATTTAAAAAAAGATTTCTGGAAAAGAAAAAAAGCCAAATAATTGATTGTTATAGTGAAAGATAAACACATCAGCCTAATTATGTGGTATCATCTGTGTATGGGTTTGATCAAATAAATTGAACAGTTTCCTTAGTTGTGTTGTGAGAAATCAAAGGTTATCAGGTTGCAGATTTCCAGAACTTTTTTTTCCTTGGAAATGTAAGACATTTCAGTGCTTCTTCAGATAAACCATTGAGGTAAACTATGGACTCAACATGATCAGTTTTATGTATTGTGTTTCCAAATGGAAAAATAATTTTTTTCCATTTTAGAAAAATTAAGATATAACTTAGGTAAAGTGTAATCTTAGATGTATAGCTTGATGAATTTTTACAACCTCACTCCCACTGTGATCAAAATACAAAGTACTTCTCACTCCTTGGAAGGATCCCTCATCCTCTCTTCCAGTCTGTAGGCCTATCCTTATCTCTGCGAAGAGTAACAAATTATTTTTTAAATGAAAACAATTGAACATTTAAAATTTTTATTATCTATTTTTTTTCTATTTTTTTTGTCATTGCAGATTTGCTTTATCAGTACTCTTTCAGATATTTCCCCTGGAGGATAGGATGGAAATGGTTTTGGAGCATTGTGAGTTTCGCTTATTATTTCTCACAGAATGCGTTTCTGGGGCTGAGCTTTTCTTGTTGTCCCTTACTAGGTTTTTAACAGAGAAGTAGACTTTTTCTTTCTTTCTTTTTCTTTTCTTTTCTTCTTTCTTTCTTTCTTTCTTTCTTTCTTTCTTTCTTTCTTTCTTTCTTTCTTTCTTTCTTTCTTTCTTGTTTCTTTCTTTCTTTGTTTCTTTCTTTGTTTCTTTCTTTTCTTCTTTTTTAGGATTCCTAAAATATTGCTTATATGTATGAAAGGATAGCATAGTTTTCCATTTGCCCATCAGTGGGAGATTTTTCTCATTCATGCAGTTTATTTGATTATTCAGTCTCTGGAGAGGGATCCAACTCTACCAAGTTTTCCTTTGGATCTTCATTTTGTTTGCAGTCAGCAACGTTAAACTTAAGGTTCACTCAGACACAGGGGAAACAGTGAAGTGAGAGAGCAGTATTGTATTATTGGCACTTTGTAGAAGTGATTCAAGCATCTCCCTAGGGATCTACCAAAGAATGATATACATTGATGTAGCAGCAGCTGTGGGCTTATAGAGGCCAGAGTCAAAGCTTATTTGCTGCTGAATTCTGACTTTCCTCAGTCCTCAGTGTAGATCTGCTGATTCCCCATATTAAATCTCTGGCAGATTTAAACCCTGATTGCCCCTATATACCACCAAATAACCTTGACAATATTAATACCGAACATTTGTATCATACTTTTAGAGTTTTTAAAAAACATCTCCCTCTTTTATCTCATTATTTATTATGACATCTTTGTAAGGTAAGTACTATAAGCCTGTAATCCCTTTTTTACTATTATGAAACTGGGATTTAAGGAAATTAAGGGTGTCTCCCATAGAATAGGTCTTCCTTAAGTAGTTTGGTTCTTCACATTCTAGATCCACAGAGCCCTAGGGAATTTCTAATTTTATTAATGACTCTGAAGTACATAGTACTTATATTCATATATTCAGAGAATAAGGGAAGGCATGCAAAACATGCACATGATCCTTCTATGGCTTGAGTTCTAATACAGTACTCATAAAATGGGAGTTAAGAGGGTAGTTCAATCTTGAACAGGTTCTCCTCCATCCATTTTTCATACCATTCGTTTTGAATTACTTCAGTCCGTGGTTTCAGAAATAACTTTTTCATGTAGATATTACTTGAGCTTAGCTCTTACAGCACCCCAGGCCAAGAGAATCTTTAGAACCATGAGCTTGTCAAATTGGATGCTATTAGGATTTAAGAGTGGCCAGAGCCTGGAATAAGATAGTATTGGCTATGGTTGGTGACTGATAAATATTTATTGAACAGTTGCATGGTTCTAGGTATAGTTCATTATTATTTGTTATTACACTCTAGCAAGAGTAAGAGCTTTGTTATTTTTATAATGCCATTAACACAATAGTGGGATTTACAGGTTCGAGGTTTCACTCCAGTATTTGGGATATGATCAGTACCTACAGCCCTTCTGAATTGTCCTGAAATCTTGGAATAAACAGAGGTCTCTGTTAATGGCAAAAACTGCAGGTGTGATATTTCCTTTATTGGTAGATTAGCCATAACAATAAATTATTAAAAATAATAGCAAAGAAAGAATGAAGATTATTACTCAAATCCTTTTTGCTTTCTTCATTTTGTGGAAATGTCATAGTTGATCTTTTCACTCAGCCACTGGGTCTTAAGAACTGTAGATGGCAATCCAACCACAAAAATGATTGGGTTTGCTAAATTTAGCCATGGATTTTGCTTTTCTTAGTGGCACAAAATTATGTTGCTCTAGGAGAGCAGCATATCAGGAAAAAGAATTATAAAAACAAAAGCAAATTTCAAAGAAATAGAAAACAAGATAATTTTTTTGCAGCTTTTCTTTATAAGTTCCACTACATGTAAGTTTACAAAATGCAATTTTGGGCTCATGAGTTAATCAAGAAATACCGTGAAGGCATTTCAAAGTATGGGTAGTAAAAAATCTCAGTTACCATGGAAACAAGACACCATACATGAGAACAGACCGCATCATATAGATTTAATTACAATGAAATGATAAATGGATAAAGGCAATTTTTTAGCCTATTTGTGGCTAACGTCCATTGAAAGTCCTGTTTCCAAGGAAACTTATGTCTAAAAACAGTAATAAGAAAAATTATGGAATAAGATAAACTACATTTGAAAAAGATTTTGAAAAGATTACAGCAGCCTCATCAATTAAGAAGAACATTTCCAATTTTATAAGACTCACATTAAGATGAACTTAGATTTCTTGTGAGAATCATGAGCTACTCATAGTGACAATAGCACATGCACTTTCTACACAGAATAATAAAATACTTGTTTGATTGAAAAGTGTTCATGCATCTAATTTTTAGTATACAATTGGAATGGCATATTTAGACATGTTTTTATTTTGAAGTGAGTTTCACTATGATTTGAGAGGTCAAAGCATGGCTAGGAAACACAGCATGATCATGTCAGTGGATCATTTTGATTCCAAATGTTGTGTCCTATTACCAAATTTGCTGCTGATTTATGCATGTGTGTTTGGGCTGAGCCAACAAGAAGTAGACCATCTGGAGGGCCCTTTTGATGTAAAAATGAGAGTACAAAATATTCACTCTTCAATGTAGTCTCTTTGAGAAGTGGATTTAAGTCTAGGTGGCCCATAGAGTCCTTAAAAGCACAGTATACTCCAAATTTTAGGCCGCAAGCAGTAAGTGTGTTAGCAGGGGGCATTAGAGTGGTAGTGAATATTTATTATAGGAACTGTAATTTATTAAAGGAGCACAAAGCTGCCTCCACCTCTCCCATTATGGGATATGAATACACACAAAGCTAGAGCTGGATGAGGGATAAGAAAAATGAGTCTATGATACAATGAGCACTGGGTATTATATAAGACTGATGAATCACAGGCCTGTACCTCTGAAACCAATAATACATTATATGTTAATAAATTGCATTTAAATTTTAAAAATGTTAAAAAAAAGAACAAAACAAAAATGAGTGTGGTGGGCTAGTCCGCAGGCTAGCATGTTAGAGCACCATCATTTGACCAGAGTGGGCAGCTCCCGTGTGTCCCGTGCATCCTGTGCTGCCGCAGCTGTTCCACACATTCATAGTAGCAGTCGCTGCTGATCTGGACTCTTGCGAAAAATACAGTTTGAAGGCCATGGGTTTTGGAGTAAGAACAATATGGATTTGGATCTCAGCTCCACTCTATTAGCTGCATGGCCTTGGGCAAGTGACTTAAGCCATTTTTTCTGTTTCTTCATCAGGAATAATATCTACTGTTGGATTGTGAGTATTACTGTCAATATACATAAAGGGGGTCTTATCAGCCTCAGCACTGTTGACATTTTGGACCAGATAATTCTTCATTGTGAAGGCTGACCTGTGTGTGGTAGGATTTTTAGCAGTATTGGTGCCATCTGTCCATTAGATGCTGATGGTAAACCTTTCTCCCCACCACCCTCACCTCCCAGTTGTGATAACCAAAAACTGTCTCCAGACATTGCCAATATCTTCTGGGGGTCAAAATTGTTCCTGGTTGAGAAGCACTGATATAAACTGACTTACTAACAGTAGACAATAAATAATGGTAGTTATATATTACAAGTTTTTATGAGGATGTGGTGTATAGCATAGTGGTTAAGAGTTAGATTTAGCCACTTTCTCTGATGACTCATGTCTTTTCATACATTTTTTTCAGGTCTGAAAATTTCTCAGCCAACATATTTTTTAAATATTTACTTCTATTCTCTCATTTTTCCCTCTCTAGTGTGCCTACTAAATAAATGAATATAGGAATTCCTTTTTTGATCTTCCATGTCTTTTAACCTCTCGTATTTTTCTCTCTGTATCCCCTTATACTATGTTCTGGATGATTCCTACAGAGCTCTCTTCTATTCAGGGATTCTTTTAGGGGAATCCTCTGTTTATCTTAGCTATTGATTTTTTTTTTTTTGAATTTCAGTGACTATAATTTAGATTTAAAGAATTTGTTTTCCACATCCCCCTCTTTTTTAAAAGATTTATTTATTTATTTGAGAGAGGTGGGGGGAGGGGCAGAGGGAGAGGGAGAGAGAGAATCTCAAGCAGACTTCCTGGTGAGCATGGAGCCGACCACAAGGCTTGATCCACAACCCATGAGATCATGACCTGAGCCAAAATCTTGAGTCAGCCACTTAACTGAGCCACCCAGGTGCCCCCCCGCCCACATCCACCTTTAATAATATTCTTTCTTTAGGGCTTTGTTTCTTTTTCTCCCTCATTGGATATTATAAAATGACAATTATATTATTTTGAAGTCTTTCTTGATTGCTTTGTTACTGATGATTCTTCAGCCTCTGCTGACTACTCAAGGCAATATGTTTTCTTAAATGCTTTATAGTTCTGGTCAGCTCATTTTTTTTTTTTTTGAAGATGAAAAAGAATGAATGTAATAAAACACAAGAGAATGAGTGACATTCAGAAACTGAGAAGGGTATCTAAACATATTGGAGAGCTAGGCACGTTGGTCCTGGAGCAAAATGAACTGTGGCAGTATAGTCCCGGGTAGACTAGCAATACTACCCAAATGAAGAAACCAATAAGGACTGATCCCCAAACTGAATTCTCTACGTACCTGAAATTGCTTAATTTGAAATGTTTCTGACTATACATAAACTAGAAAATACTACTTTAAAAATAGACACCTGAAAGTGTGTATAACTGTCCCGATGACTTATAAAGAGAAATACAGAAGGGTCAGGAATTGTTTCGAAAACTAAAACCATAAAAGAGGGCACCTTATACTTTGGTGGCAGCAAAAGCAGGGAACTGGCATCTGGGGAGCTACTGTGATGCTACAGGCACTAGCTTGAAAAAGTAATTCTAAAAACCTCATGGTATCTCTTTGAAAGAAATAAAATGAGGGATTAGCTATTTAAAATTAAAGTAATGGAGGATAAACAAAATGTAGTATATACATACAACAGAACATTATTTTAGCCTTAAAAAGGAAGGAAATTCGGACACATGCCACAACTTGGACAGAGATTGAAGACATTATGCTAAGCGAAATAAGCCAGATGTGAAAGAACAGATATTGTATTATTATACTTATATAAGGTACCTAGACTAGTCAAATTCATAGAGATGGAAAGTAGACTAGTGGTTACCTGGGACAGGGGAAGAAGGGACACTGGGGAATTATTGTTTAATAGGTACAGAAGTTCAATGTGGGATGATGAAAAAGTTCTGGGGTTAGATTGTGGTGATGGTTGCACAACAGTGTGAATGTACTTGACGTCACTGAGCTGTACACTTAAAAATGGTAAAAATGGTAAATTTTATGTGTATTTTACCACAATAAAAATACATTTTTTTAAAAAGGAAAGTAATTGAAATCTAAGTTCTATGAGGACCAGTACTGTGCCTTACTCAGCCTAGCATGTTGCATATAGTAGATGCTCTAGAATGCTTATTGAGTAAATAGACAATTATTGATTGATTGCTATAAATATACTAGTTGTATAGAGGTTAATATATGTGTCACTTGGAGAGTTAAAGAAGAAAATTCAGTATTTCAAATTGCCACTCTTAAAATTTAATTTAACACTGATGTTTCTTTTCTTGATGGAACTATTTATTGTTCAGGTTTCACTTTTTTTGATTCATAGAAATGACCCTATTGATAATTTTATAGCTGCTTCTGATGTAGTCCTATATGTTCACTCATTTTGGAAATGCTTTTATGTTAGCTTTTTAGCTCTGTGTCCCCCTGCAAATCATGAATGAATTGGAATATTATACTTCTGCTAGATGTAGGCTGGGAAATCTTATCTCTTGAGGTAGACTTTTTCCAGCCAAGGCTCAGGGTAGATGGCTTATAATCATGCCACATTGTTAGTAGGTGGAACTTTGCCAAGGGGATTTTCCTGACTTCTGAATTTATTCGGAGACTGTAATATCAGTTTTCTGTCAGAGTATTAGTATCTCAGACCCCAGTGATTTCATTATACCCATCTGATTTCAATATTCTATTACAGCTGTGTATTCCCTCTCATTTCTGGTACCTGCAGAATAACATTTCTTGCTTTGAATCTTTACTATTAATTTTAAATTAAAAACTATGTATTTTTCTAAATCTAGCATTTCTATGTTTTTGTAGTAATAGAAGGTGTTGGTTTCCTATGTCAGTTTAGCTGACCATTTTGATTAGAAGTTCCAATTTAACCTTTCTAAACCTCAGTTTCCTTATCTGTAATACTGGAATAAAGATAGCATCTATATTGTAAGGTTGTTGTGAAAATTAAATGAGATAATGAATGTAATAATTTATTTACTGGACACATAGTAATTGCTCAGTGCACACTACTTTCATGTAAATTAGCTGCTGCATTGCCTGCCAACTTTCAGATACTCAATAATTTATTGCTTTAATCTATAATTACGGTTATTTGTATGTATCCTCATCTCAGATCCATTCACAATTGGGAACCATATCAAGAATTGAAAAGTCCCAGCAAATAGTGCCAGAACTCTTCAAATATCTCTGTAATCTGCAAGACAGTTGTTTTGAGAGTCAGCTTTCAAATGGTCAGCTAAACTGACGTATGTGCTTTGACTAGGACAGTGGTTCTCAATTGTGTGTGATTTTGCCTCCAAAGAGATATTTGGCAATGTATGGAGACATTTTTGATAGTCATGACTTAATAGTAAGGTCTTACTGGCATCCAGTAGAAACCACAGATGCTGCTAAACATTCTATAATGCACAGGGAAGTCTCCTGCAACAAAGGATTACCTGGCCCAAAATTTCAGTAGTGAGATTAGATTAGATTGAGAAACCCTGAACGAGGTTATTACACCTCTCCATGTTTCAAAATCAGTTTTTAAAAACTTTTTATTTAAATTGAATTTAGTTAACATGTAGTGTATTATTAATTTCAGGGGTATAATTTTATGATTTATCAGTTTTGTATAACACTCATTGCTTATTCCATTGAGTGCCCTCCTTAATGCCCATCACCCAATTACCCCATCCTCCCACCCACTTCCCCTCCAGCAACCCTCAGTTTGCTTCCTAGAGTTTAGAGTCTATTATGGTTTGCCTCCCTCTCTGTTTTTATCTTATTTTGTATTTCCTTCCCTTCCCCCATGTTCATCTGTTTTGTTTCTTAAATATGAGTGAAATTGTATGTTATTTGTCTTTCTCTGACTTACTTATTTCACTTAGCATAATACCCTCTAGTTCCATCCACATCATTGCAAATGGCAAGATTTCAGTCTTTTTGATGGTTGAGTAATATTCTATTGTCTATATATTCCATATCTTCTTTATCTATTCATCTGTCAATGGACTTCTGGGCTCTTTCCATATTTTAGCTATTGTGGACACTGCTGCTATAAACATCTTGGTGCATGTGCCCCTTCAAATCACTATGTTTGTATCCTTTGGATAAATACCTAGTAGTGCAATTGCTGGGTCGTAGGGTAGCTCTATTTTCAACTTTTTGAGGAACCTCTGTACTGTTTTGCAGAGTGGCTGCACCAGCTTGCATTTCCACCAACACTGTAAGAGGGTTCCCCTTTCTCTGCATCCTTGCCAACATCTGTTGTTTCCTGTGTTGTTAATTTTAGCCATTCTGACTAGTGTCAGTTTATTTTTAAACTATTTATCTCAAACAAGTATTGTGAATTGTATTCTTCACTGAGTTAGTAGTAGGATGCTGACTGTCAGTTGGTGACCTAGGTCTGATTTTTAAGGGGACCTTTTCACATAACCCAGGACTTCTTTGGCAGTACAGGGTAAAGAGCAGTTACCATATTCACATATCTGTGTAGCAAAGAACAAAAAGGAAAATATTAACAAAAACAACACACAACAGTATTAGTAATGCAACAGCAACAACTCAGACACCCGCATGTACATATAAACGCTAGCCATATACAAAAGGCAGTGGGGTTTGGGTGAGTCTTTTAGGGAAAATATGAAATTAGCTAGAGATGTTTTTATTTATGTGTTTATTTATGTATTTATTTAAAGATTTATTTTTATTTATTTGAGAGAGAGAGAGAGTGGGAGCAGGGGGAAGGGCCAGAGAGAGTCTTAAGCAGATTCTGTGCTGAGTGCAGAGCCTGACGCAGGGCTCCATCTCACAACCCTGAGATCACAACCTGAGCTGAAACCAAGAGTCAGATGCATAACCAGCTGTGCCACCCAGGCACTCCAGGATTTCTTTGGATCCTACAGTAGATAGCATCTAATATTCATACTGCTAAAGTTTCTGGAGTTATAAATATAAAATTGAACTCCTCCAGGATCTATCTGTTCTTTTTACCTCTCTGAAGTCTCTTTGTTTTAAAATCATTTTCAGTGTATTTTAATTTTCTGTTTCTGTGTCCTTTTCCTTTTCTAGATGTCTTTGAGGGCAAGTATATTGCCTTATTTATTTATGTATATACAGCATCAAGTATGGAGCTCAGTATTTAGAAGATAATAAATGTATGAATTTAAGAATGAATGGATGAATGACAAAAACCAGTGCCTAGGTTTACTATCACATCTAGTGATATTTACATATATACACACTGACTAGTTGAAGCATTGGAGAATTCAGCGAGTAGCTACAAAGAAGTGAAAAATGTAAGGACAAATGGAAACCTAGCCTCAACTGACATGAGAGAACTGTGCAGGGCTGGAAAACAATGTCAGCAAACCAAAAAAACTTGATATACAGCAATCCAAGATGAAATTTGAACAAAGACTGAAGTAATTCGTGTTGTCTTGGAATCAGGCAAACATCACTAGTCTCTGCAAATAGCAATGGCAGTCCCAAAGCCAAGAACATACTTTGCTTGTGTGTGTGTGTTGGTGGTGTCTCGAGTTTGTAACTGTGTGAGCCAACCAGTTAGGCTTTTCTTAGGTGAGATTAGCACAGCATCCAACATATTATACTTTCCATAAATTATTTTTTTTAAAGATTTATTTATTTATTTGAGAAAGCGAGGATGAGAGAGAGAGAGAGAGAGTACATGAGAGGGGGGAGGGTCAGAGGGAGAAGCAGGCTCCTTTGCTGAGCAGGGAGCCCAAAGTGGGACTCCGGGATCATGACCCGAGCCAAAGGCTCCATTAATTAGACATATTCAAATAACAGCGTAAAATCTCTAATGAACAAATCCTTTATTGCCTCTAGTTGTGTTCTCAATTTAGGAAAAGCTGTAACATCCACCCAGATCTAGAGGAATATACATCTTAGGTGAAAAATTTATCTGTTTGAATAATTTTCAATCTTTTTCAATCAATGATTTCTAAAATCCTGTTATTTTGTGCTCTCATTATGACAACCATTTAATCTATTCTCACTTAAGATGCTGCCATATTTTCATCTGGGAATCTTTTCCTCATTTTATAGATTGAGGAAACTGAGTCTTTGAAAGATGAAGCAATTTGCTCAAATAGTAAATGGTAGAGCAGGAGTCCAAGGCCAGGGCTTTTTGGCTCAGTGTCTTGACCTTATCTCCTCATGACCAATATATAGCACATTTTCAGTCCTTTGACAAAGTATGGGAACTTTGCATTTTCTATTTTTAGTTATTCACCATAAAATATATTTGAATGTAAAAAAAAATCTGTTTTAAATTATTTAGAAATTTCTTCATGCCATACAAAACTGTACTAGGTATTGCATAATGTGAAAGAAAATTTTATCTTTCTTATGAAACAATTTTATTCCTTTCATGAATGTATTGGACAAATATAAATATACTTAATTTGATAATCAACTTAAAGCTTCCCTTAAAGATTTTTCATTTTAAAATTTCAAGTAAAATATAGATATATTCTTGTAGAAAGATTCAAATGACAGAGAAAAAGCAAAACCATTCCGCATCTTTAGTTTCATCTCCAGATGTAGCCAGCTGAACTAGTTATTATCTGGAGTCCTCAGCAACAAGTTTGCCTTCCTTTTACTCTGTGATGCTGCGGCTGGGGCAGCTGGGGCTGTGCCTCTGCCAGTGACATTTCCCAGACTTCTTTACCAGATGGCTTCCTGGAAGGTTTTTATCAATAGGGGGTGGGAAGAGGGAAAAGGCACTTCTCAGTTTTTTTCCCATTCCATTCAGTATTAGTCCCAGCACTGGTAATTTGCCCCAATCTCCATGTTCTTTTGGCAGTTCCAGAACCAGCCTCAGGGACTCCTCAGAAGTACAGATGAAACAGGTGGGATTCCCTACAAAGGTCTGAACTCACTCCTCCAGGCCCCTCCTTTATGTATCTGGATTCTTGTAACCCCATCTCCCTTTTGTTGCCCAGACCAAGGATATGGTAGCTCTTTCTTGCAGTTATTACTTTTGGTTTCCTTTAGTATTTCCTCTGCATTCTCTTAGCCTTCTAACTCCTGTGTTAAATAGCTTCTGTGTTTGCAATGTAATAAATTAGTTTTCTGTTTTGCTGATGGACTCTGAAAAATATACCACTGTGATAAGATTGATCTATATCCCTACAGATGTTTTCCTTTTCTCTTTTATTCTCAGTTTAATATTTTATTATTTTTATCAGTGATTATTTTCACGTAAAAAGAATGTGAAGGGTGATAGTATAAAGAGACAGTAGTGAGTACAAACCTAGCTATGACAGAGAGGATAGTACTACCATTGATAGATGCAAGGTTTCAGAAGAAAACCTATAAATAGAATTTCCAGGTCATAATCTGGCTTCTGCGTCTCTGAGAATTTAGGCATTCCCTGGAAAGGTAAGGGGGCAAGATCATGAATTAGTCTTGGAAGATGTAGGTCTCATCACAATGGGTTATGGGTATAGTTGTCCTGAGCCAACTGCTGGTTTTTAATAGGAATATAGTCCTGCTCTATATTTTGGATTTCAAATTCACATTAGCCAGCCTCCAGTTCTCAGAAGTTTGTAAAAGCAGAACTTCTTTGAGGCTGTAATGAGTGTCCTCAGCATGTGGTCCATTCAACCATCTTGGTAATGATATCATAACTTACTCAGCAAGTTTAACTGTGGAGCATACTACTCAGACCTGGACTAGCGCCCTCTATACAGCTGCTATACTGCTGTCTTCCTGGGGTCTTCATCATTATCCTGGGATTCCCTTTGGCTCTCTCATGTGTTGAGTGTTCTATTTCTTATATTCCATAACTTCCTTTTCCTTGGATTACTCTGTGTATTTGGTAGGGCGTCCTCTAGTAGCTTCCTGAGAAATTGTGCCTGGGAAGTAAATATTGTTCAGACTTTGAATATCTAAAAATAATCTTATTCTACTCACATTTTAAAAAAGATTTATTTATTTGAGAGAGAGAGAGAGAGGGAAAATCTCAAGCAGACCCCATGCTGAGCATGGAGCCTGAGTCGGGTCTCAATCCCATGACCCTGAGATCACGGTCTGAGCAGAAACCAAGAGTTGGACGCTCAATAGACTGTGCCACCTCAGCGCCCCATATTCCCATTTGATCAATAGTTTGCCTGAATATTGTACTATAGATTGGAAATATTTTTTTTTTCATAATCTTGCAGACATTTTCCCACTTGTCTCATTTCCAATGTTGCTGTGGGAGGTCTGAAGGCATTCTGATTTCTGTTCTTTCATATAGACTGTTTTTTCCTTCTCAGAAAGCTTGTAGAATCTTCTCTTTCCTCCCATATTCTGAAAATGTATGATGATATGCCTCAATACGAGTCTATTTGTGTATATGGTGGGCCCTTTTAGTCTGCAGACTTATGTCCTTGAGTTCTGAGAAATGTTCTTATTTATTCAGTGATTTCCTCCTCTCCAGTTTTTTCTAATTTCCTTCTTTGGAACTCCTATTACAGTATACTTGTTCTCTAATTTCCCAATATTTTCTCCCCCTTGTTTTTTTTTAAATTTTTTTACTCTATTTCTATAAGATTTTCTCCACCTTCTGAGTCATTCTTCCTTTCCCATCTCTGTCCTTGGCTATTTCTAAAGAGAGAGCATTGGAATACGCCATTTTTGGTGCCTGAGCAGCTTTCAAAGCTTGTTTCCTGCCTTTAGCAAGTTAAGAGCCCTGGGGTGTTTTACCTCTTCAGCAGTCCCATTTCTTTTTGGTCTAGGGTGTGGCTTTCTTGCCAATTCAGCTCTCACACTTGATTGGATTTGTATGTATTAGATTCCATTTTAGTCCATATGACAAAAGCAACACCCACAATTATTTTCTTTTTTTTAAAGATTTTATTTATTTATTTATTTATTTGACAGAGAGAGAGAGCATGAGCAGGGGGAGCAGGCAGAGGGAGAGGCAGGCTCCCCATGGAGCAGGGAGGCCCATGTGGGACTCGATCCCAGGACCCCAGGATCATGACCTGAGCTGAAGGCAGCCGCTTAACTGACTGAGCCACCCAGGCGTTCCCCCACAATTATTAAGACCTGCCTTTCCCTCTAGACTTAATTACAGGTACTGCATTATGAGACTTGTGTGGGACCACAACCTTCAGGTTCATTGTCTTTGGAATTTCATTCTTGTTTTTAAGAGGTCTAAAGCTATTATGATTTCTGATTATTCACATAGGTTTTCTTTATTCTCTAGAAGCTTAAGGAATCTCTTTGTCTCTCATGTTATATAAATTTGTATTTCTGCCTCTCCACTAAGAATGAGGCTCAAATACAACTTTTTGCTTGATATACATGGATATTCTTTGGCAGGTTAAGCATCACATGTCAAAGACGTGTCTTCTTCCTCTCCTGTTTGTGCCCCATCCTGTTCCTCTTCCTATATTCCTGATATCCTTTATTTTTCCTGCCATCTACCCATTTCTCTAGGTGTAATACTCAAGTATGAATCTTGATTCTTCACTAGCCCATTCACTGCACACACAATAATTACCACAATCTGGTTATTTTTATCTCTTCCTACAAATTTGTTGAATTTTTATCTCTTTTTGTTTATACCACTACAAGCTGTAAACCCCTCTGTCCTTTACTAACTACAATAGTCACTTCATGGGAGACTCTGCTATATGATTTGTGATCATGCTCGGCAAAGTTGCCAGTTACTCATCTAAATATAACTCTGACTTTGGCTTCTGCTTACAACCCTTCAGTGACTTCCCATTCCTTACAAAGTAAAGTGGAAGCTACTCCATAAGGTATTTGGAGCCTTTCATGAACTTATTCTTACCTACCTGTCTTAGTTGGCTTGGGCTACTGTAGCAGAATACCATGGATTGGGTGGCTTAAACAATTGACATTTATTTCTCACAGTTCTGGGGGCTGGGAGTTCCAAGATCAGGGTGCCAGCAGATTTGGGTTTCCTGTGAGGGTCCTCTTCCTATCCTGCAGATGGCCACCTTCTTGCTGTGTCCTCACATGGTGGATAGAGGAAGCTCTGGTGTCTTTTCCTCTTCTTATGGAGGCACTAATCCCATCAGCAAGGTTCTACCTTCATGACCTCATCTAAACCTAATTACCACTGAAAGGCCTCTAATATCACATTTGAGGTTAGAGCTTCAACATATGAATCTGGGGGGACCCAAACATTTAGTCCATAACACTGCTTCTTCAGCTTCATCTCCTCCAACTTCATGCCTTATAATTTACACTTAGATTGGAACTATGTGTTTGTCTTAGCATACCTCATGCTGTTCCACATTTCTACACATTTGTTCACTTTTTTTCCTTTTGCCTTGAATCTTCCTCTTACTTTCCTTCACATGGATATTCTTACCCTTTTTTTAGAACCTAACTCAGGCATTATAATTTCTAGGAAGCCTATACCTAATCTCCAAACTGGGTCAGTTTTCCCCTTTCTCTGTACTCTCTTAATACCCTCAGTCTTCCTTAGTACCCTAAGTATTCGTCTTGCTCAGCAAATACCCTATTAAATTGCCACTGTGTGTTTGCATTGTTCTCCCCTAAATATTAAGTGCCTCAAGTACAGAGATATTATTTATATTTTTATGCCCAGTTTCAAGCACAGTGTCTGGTTCATGGCAGGCACTCAAAAAATATTTGCTCCTAAACTAACTAAATATATCTTTTATTTCCCCCCATACCAGTCAGAGGTGTTTTATTTAAAAAAAAAAACAACTGTGAAACAAACACACAAAAAACCTTTTAATCAGAAAGTCTGATTAAATTCAATATTAACTCAAGTTCTCAAAAGCCCATGGGGAAAGTCAACAGGTACATCAGAGAAAAGCAGATGGCTACTGACAAGTCTTTGGTGGAAAAGTAAGTTACATACTTATACAAGCTGCCCTAATGATTATCCAGCCCAAGTTTTGTTTATCAAAAATAGGTTTCAGGATATACTGAGGAGACTATACAGTCATCCCTGTCAGTACAAAGATGTAATGATTAAGTTTAAGGGTGTAGGAAAAGCCAGATATGATAATACACACAAATAATCTATAAAATAAGCCTTTCAGTCCTAGAAGAAAATTTGGGAAACCTCGTGAATGTAACTGAAATGAGGCTAACAGTATGTGGAACAACCCTGAACATTTTCCCAATGACTAAGCCATGGCATAACAGCTCAGGACACCATTAACATGTAGTTTTTACATACAATATGTAAAAATTAGAGTAATTTTTTTCTACTCAATTTCCATCTCTTCCTTTTTACCTTTTCCCTAATTTTCTCTAGCTACATTTTTCCTTTGGTTTGACCAGTTGAACTTGAAAGGTTTGGAACCTAAATTGAGTATCAACTTTTATTGGAATAGCACTTGGGAAATGCGATCCTAGAAAAGGCAGATTTTAACTGAAGTGGCTTGACAAAGGTAAGTATCTATTTTCAACAAGACAGTGTCCTCCATGTTAATCAGTAGGGTAATGGCTTTTCTCTTGGCTGGATCATACCACCCAGCATGATACTGGCATGCTCCGTGGTGAGGTACTGCAGAGCTATGTGCACAAACACCCACCCATTTAAGCTTTCAGTAAATACAAAGCATCATTCTAAACCATTTCAGTAAAATACATAAAAAAACATTGCATTTCTGTTGGCCTCTTTTGCCTCTTGAACTGGCTTGGAGTGTTCTTCATCACAGAAGGCACGACAGTTAATTTGTTGCTACTCCACGCTCCTTAGGCTTCAATACTTCCCACTCTTCAAGCCTCAGTGCTTTTTTTGCAGCAATAATTATTCTTCGTGAGCATCGCCACTGCCATGGGACCAACACCCCCGAGGGACTGGAGTGATGTAACCAGCTTTCTTTCTGACTCTTTCAAAACCCACATCTCCAACCAACTTGGGTTTAGCAGTTATGGGATCTTGAACCCTATTTATTCCCAAATGGATGACTGCTGCTCCCTCCTTGATCATATCTGCTGTTATCAGATTTGGACTGTCTGCAGCAGAGACCACAATGCCTGCAAGAACTGTAGGTTTCTTCAGTTGCTCTTTGGGAGTATTATAACAGTGGCATCACCTCCAGGACATTCATGTGCCCCATCTGTGTGTAGTAGCTTTGCAATGGGCATTCCAGCATTTTTTGACCTTCCAGCCACATTTCACATTCCTTCCCTAGGGTTGGAATGCTAATTCTTCTGATTATTTCCTATACACCCCATGAGTAGCTGATAACATGGAATACTGATCTAAACATGTTTGTCCTACATTAATTACACAAAAGCCATCAACATCCTTGTCTGGAGAAACAACATTGCAGATCTTTCTCTCCTCAATGAGCCCTGGAAGAGGCAGCTGAACAAGGAGGCCATCTGTGTTATCATCATTATTTAGATTATTGATTAAATTCAACAGTTCTTCCTTGGAAATTAAAGCTGGTTTCACAATTGTCTCACTGTTGATTCCCACTTCTGCAGCTGCCTTGATTTTGTTGAGGATGTAGGAGTGACTTGCAGGATTCTCACCAACCAGAACCATGCTCAGGTGTGGCCGCTTGTCACCCAGTGCCACCCATTCTTCCACCTCCTGCTGCACTTCCTGCTTGATCTGCTGGGCGTTTCCTTCCAGAAGTGACAACAGCTTAAGTTCCAGCTACCAAGAAGTGGAAGAGCTGATGGCAGAGGTGGCAGCTCTGTGTGGGCCAGAGTACCCGGGTGGCCAGTGTGGACACCAGGGAAGCAGCAGCCATCGCCCACACTGATGTCCTCATCAGGCTACTGTGTCCTTTTACTCATGTTGTTAATCTGTGTTAACTACCCAAAACATGCTGAACATTTTGCTGGTATCTATGCCTGTAGTTTATTTTAATTTTCCATGTTGAGATGCTTCATGTAAACATTATAGATTTAAAATAATTTTGACATCAGCACTCTTTTTATAGTCTTAGCCTTAAATTTATGGTGTGCACGAGTTTATATGCTGAGACTAATGGGTCCTATTTCAAACATTAAAAATGTTTACTTTAGCTTTATCAGTAGGGCATTGCCCAGTAGATTCTTAAATGTTGACTACTGGCCCAGTGTGAGTAGCTTCAGATGTGGGAGGTTCCAGAGTATTGTGTTAAAGGGCAGTTGCTGAGATCAAGGCTAAATGGTATAGCTTCTGGAGTGTTTATATCATCCATATCCTATAAAGCTCGTTTTGGAGAAGTGAAACATTAGACATTTTGATCAATATTTCTTAGAGTAAGTCTCTGAAGAGATGACAGCAAACGAGAACCCATCTTCTGGCAAAAGTGAGAGGGAAGTGAATCATTTTTTTTCAAAGGAAGTAATGTGTGGAAAATGCTTTTCAACTGTAAAGTGGTGCACAATTGCTTACTCTTGAAATCACTATGATTGTTATTAAGGCTAGTTTGAAAGTCATTTGCCTGTCTCAGCTCAGCAAAACTACTAGGTCTACCATATTGTCCCATGACTCAGGACAAGCAAATTCCATATGCCATTGGTAATGGACTTTATTACTAGCTATTGTTTCTAGCTAACATATCACCTTTTCTCTTATCCCTCTGCTCCCCTCCCATTGTATAAAAAAACCCCACATCTGGATGTCCATTGTCACTGAGGCCTGGCCAGCTTAAGTCTCCATTTTTTTGGGGTCAGAATAATTTGGGGGATACACAGAGTTGATCATAATCCTTCCCTGGGAAGTACATATGGATATTGGAGAGAGACATTCTCTTTTCTATGGATTTTTGATATGGGCTTTTTGATGGGTCAACTTCCTTGGATGCATTGAGGAAATCCATGGGTGAATTTGTAATATGATAGAATTAGAATAATACACAGAGAAAATCAAACTTGAGAGATGGGGCAGGTGAGAGAGAGACAGAGCTAATGACATAATTTGCATTACTTGATCCAATTGTGTCTGAATCTAGTAACCTCTGAATTAATCAGTTTCATGGATTAATTCATCCTTTTTGTACTTAAAATATTTTTAGTTGGTGTCCCTTCCCTTGCACTGAAAGTCTCTGACAAATATACCAATCTTGTCCTGGATATTTCAGCCACCAATCCCTGTGACCTCATTTTTTTTTTCTTACTCCTTATTCCACTTTTTAATTGCATGATGGTTTGGTGAACTAGATTACCTGAGCTTGAATCTTGGCTCTTTTACTTATTAGATATATAATCTTGGGCAACTTATTTGACTTCTTTAAGCTTATTTCTATATCAGTAAAATGAAATAATTAATTATATCCACTTTTGTTAAGGATTAACTGAGTTGATGCTTGTGAAGTGTTTAGAAAAGAGCCTGATGCCTGGTACTGGTTCAGTAGGTATTAGCTATTTTAATATTGGATTCTAAAACAGAGAAAAGATAAAAATATTTATGTTTGTCTTTACTGTCTCATTTAAAATTGTTAGATTTAAGGGATAAACATCTTGCCTTTTTGGCTTACATAGGTTTTGGCACCTAGCATTATCATATGTTCATGATAAGCATTGCCCTAGTACTTGTTCCCCACTACGTAGTCAATATAGGAACCTGTCATTCATAGCCTCCTTCTTGATTTGCTCCCCTTGATCCATTTCTTGGTGTACTTAACTTCTCTTTTGACCTCATTATTTTCTACTTGACTCAAGGCTCTTGCTTAACTGTTCTTTTTGTCTTCTTGACTATGATTTTTATTCTACTTCTTATGATGCTATTTCAACCCACCATCCTTCTCATTAAAACCCTTAATGAGAAGGGCTCTTATTAGGCCTACCCAACCCCCGTGAACACAGTCAGGGCAGCATTCAATAAATATTCATGGTTAAGAAATTGTAGAACACAGCGCAAGCTTACAGTGAAGGGGAATTAACTACAAACTGATTATATGACCTAATACAGGCTCTTCAAACTTGTGTTTCTCAAACTTTGTTATTTGCTGCCTAGTGTCTTCTGCAACCATTAATTTTCCTTAGTTGTGAGTAATTTGAAAGTATTTTATGACATCACTGATATGAGGAATTCTTAATCTCAGGAAACAAACTGAGGGCTGCTGGAGTGGTGGGGAGGTGGGAGGGAGGGGGTGGCTGGGTGATAGACATTGGGGAAGGTATGTGCTATGGTGAGCGCTGTGAATTTTGCAAGACTGTTGAATCACAGATCTGTACCTCTGAAACAAATAATGCAATATATGTTAAGAAAAAAAAAAAAGATAGCAGGAGGGGAAGAATGAAGGGGGGGGAAATCGGAGGGGGAGACGAACCATGAGAGACTATGGACTCTGAAAAACAAACTGAGGGTTCTAGAGGGGAGGGGGGTGGGGGGATGGGTTAGTCTGGTGATGGGTATTAAAGAGGGCACGTTCTGTGTGGAGCACTGGGTATTATGCACAAACAATGAACCATGGAACACTACATCAAAAACTAAGATGTAATGTATCGTGATTAACATAGCAATAAAAAATTTAAAGAGAAAAACCAAAAAAAAATAGACAAGGATATATTATTGAATATAAAACCAAGTTTACATGATTTTAGAAGATGAAAACACACTAAAGAAATGTCATTTTTCTGTGTTGGGCCTAAGG
This sequence comes from Zalophus californianus, assembly GCF_009762305.2. Taxonomy (NCBI): domain Eukaryota; kingdom Metazoa; phylum Chordata; class Mammalia; order Carnivora; family Otariidae; genus Zalophus; species Zalophus californianus. The sequence goes on from NC_045596.1 coordinate 45,612,949, forward strand.
ACTCAAATGCCTTGGGAATGTAAGTGGTGGGACATAAGTTACTGTTCTTTGTTGTTAAAGATACCTCTGTGAAAACATTTGAGAACAGTACAATACTGTAGATTTCCTTTGTCAATGTTAGATGGGCTCATGTTCACAACCGTCAGAACTTGATAATAGCTACCATTTCTTATATGCCCAAAACTCTGCTGCACACTTTACAATAACATATAATTTGATATTCACAGCAAGTGAATACAGAAGAGGAAACTGAATCTTAAAAAGTTAAATAACTTGAATGAGGTCTCATAACTATTTTGTTTTGTGACTTGGAGTCAAATCTAAGTCTGTAAACTATAGTGCACAGCCTATGAGAAATAATGCAGAATAACCTTATTCAAGATAAGAAATTTATGGACAATTGAAAACATTAGCTTCCATCAGCAAGGGCCAGCTTGAGGTCTTATAGGAACTTCCGGGTAAAAGGAAGAAGGGAGAGAAAGAAAGCAGGATGTGTGTGTATGTTTATATGTATATAAGCCTATATATAAACACACACATGTATATGTATGTATATAAAACAACTTGCTTGAATTGTAAAATATCCCCATATCTGAAAATTGAAGTGATTACCATTGTACCTTCTGCCAATTCAGTTTTAAAACCAGCTAGCTTTTGTTCCAGGAGAGGATGCTGTGGGATTTGCTTTGTGTAAGTCATGTTCTATTCAGGCCTCAAGCACACATTGGTGAATATAATGAATACCAACATCTTGATGGACAATTTTTCCATGAACATTGTTCCCTAGGATTACATTTCTTCAACTAAAATCATTGGAGAAGGTCAAATAGACTGTTTTATTGTACATTATTTACAATAGAAAATTTATTAAATTCCCTTCCTAAAACACTTTGATAGAGCTATTTACCATCATCACATTTTCCTTCTCTTTTTCTCCTTTGCAAAAGTTGACTTGGTAAGAATTTTATTTCACTTTGCTACACTGTGGACCTTTGGTACACGTTCTCATTTATTTTGGCAAGTGAACCATTTTGTCTGTTTGACTTAAAATGGTCCACTATACTGTGTGATAGACGGCAAGAATATGGGCTAGCATATTTTCTGTTTATGCACTTGATCCTCATTGATCTACATATGCAAAGCTTAATGAAAACTTCTAAGCATAAAAGCTCATCTGAGCTTCTAATGTTAATATTGATTCTGTTTTTGAGTGCTAGTGCAGAAAGTCAGACTGTTTCTCAGAATATTCCTTGAAACATATATTAGTATCCCAAGGTGTGTGTGCAAAGGGCTTCAGCAGTCAAATGAGTTGTGGAAATGCTGTATAAAAATATCTTGACTTCAAGATTCATACCATAATTAATATACAAATGTCTCATCTTGCAATTATAAGAATAACTAACTTTGTTTAACCCAGGGTCTTCTGAACTTATTTGTTTGGGTTTGAAAGTATTGGTTCTCAACTTTCTGTGGCACTATTGTTTCTTGAAACATGCTTTGGGAAATACTTACCAGTACTCACTGTCTTTTAAGCACAGTTGAAACTGGGTTAGAATATAGCTCTTATTATTTGTGTAGCACATTTGTCCTACATGAGTCAAAGATTCCTCTTTTGGGGAATATATTTATTTCATAGTATTGTTGCTAAATTAAGTAAATACATCTAAAGTAAATAATATGATACTGGCATATATTTTAGTTCACCTATTTCTTAATCTTTGTTTGCCTTCATTTTCTTCAAGCAGCTCTTGAAATTTTGTTTTATGGATTCTTCCTCTAATAATTGATCTAGAAAGGTGCTCTAGACCTAAATTCATCTGAAGTAAATGTGCCCTTCTCTTGACTATATTTTCAAATATCAAACACAAAATGCATTCCCCTTCCAGTGATTACTCTGCTTAAAAACAAAGATAATAAATGGTCCCCTTTTAATGCAGTTGTGAAAATCACATGGTTCCAGGGAAGGGAGTGCAGGGTACAATCTCTGGGTTTTGCACCTGACATTAAGTTCCTCAGGCGGCCAAATGCTAGGATTATCAGAGGAAACTAAAAAAAGTCCTGTAAAAGCTGTGTGAATACACATAGAAATAGCAGATAATCCTGGTATATATGTCTGAATAGGGTACTATCATTAGAAAAAATTAAAAAAAACTATAGCAATAGGCTGATAGGTTCTGAGGTACAGAACCAGTTTTGCTTTTGGATAATGATTGTGATTGCTGTTTACCCTGATTATCTCAACCTGCTGAATTTGTTGGCCTTAGAAACAACCAGGCTATAAAAATAAAACTAGAAGAACTATACTACCATTTGTAAAAATGCTTGTGGTTCTGGTTGTTTGCCTTCAAGAAAAACCTAAGGGAAAAATTTTCAGATAAAGAAATATACCTTGTTTATGATGCTGTTTAAGAAAGAATTCTAGGTGGCCTGTGCAGCCAAGTGTTGGCTCATTATGCCTCTGTGATGCTGAAAGGGAGTGCAGGTACCAGAAGGAAAACAATGAATACCAGTGGGTCAGGAACACAAATAGAATTCTGAGGATGCTGCATTGAGGTTTCCATCAGTTCATACAGAAGCAGACTCCAATGCACTATGTATTCACCTCACATTGGTTGCCTCCACTGTTTTTTGCCTCTCTCTGTTCATCTCTAGGTCTTGACTCCCTCTTGGAAGAAGGTCTCACTTTAAGATAATCCTGAAGGGCAGGGGTAAATCTCACCTAGCAGATTTTAAGTTTTTCAAAGTTAATCAGAATGGTCATGTATGAGACAAATCAACTTTTCTCTTACTAAATTGTACTCTTTTTCATAGCACAACCTTGGAGTGTTCCTATGCCAGAAGTCCCACTATTTTCCGCTGAGGAGAGAAAGTGGTAAAAAGTGTGAGAAGGGAAGAAATCTTACCTTTCTATTCCCTATGAATCCCCTTAACGTTTATCCTCTTGCCTGAACATTTGCTTTTGATCAACTCATTTAAACACATATCCTCTTTAATAGAGAGAAAATATCAGGGATTATGAGGAATTTATGGTGATGTGTGGTCACTGAGATGTAGTTTAACTGACATTGTTGGCTTTAGATTCAGGTAGATCTTGCTTTGAGTATAGGCTCTACCACTTACTGGCTGTGACACTTGATCTTTAAGATATAGTTTTCTCTAATTAGGTACAGACACAGTGCTGTAATGGACATACTTGCTTTTCCAGCATCTATTCTGCTCCCTGGGAGTAGACTTGACATCATCCCCAGCTCTGTGCATAGCCTGTATTTGACATAAGGCAATAGTATCCCTTGCCACAAAGATTGGTTCAGGGATGAGCAATGACATGAGCCTAAGTTGATCAGTGCATGGCATTGCAGTAGCCTCTGTGATTGGTTAGGTTTGGTCTTATCAGAGTGATGTACAACTCATTTGCATACGATACTGTTTTTACTCTGATTAGTATGGTATGTAGGTGAAAAGTCTGAGATTCTGTAGCAACTTGTTTACTGCCATGGAAGATAAAACTAGTATATTGAAGTAGAAAGTGAATGGCAGGAAATAGAGACTGAACTTGATCATATACTTCCAAAGTTTGGCCTACCTCTGGAATTTCTAGTTACCTGGATAAACAGATTCCCATTTGTTTAATCCAATTTGAGTCGTGCTTTCATTATTTGAAAAATAAGGAATCCTATCTCATAAGTGTAAGCATATTGTATCTGACATATCTGTCAGATAGTGACAATTAATATGGAGTAAAATAGAGAAAGGGGGAGAGAAAGTAGTGGAGTGAGGGTGCTGAATAACTACAACTGAAGTCAGGATGGGCTGACTGAGAAAGCAGCCTTTAAACAAAGACCTGAAGGAGGCAAGTGAGCAAGATGTAAGGTCATCTGGGAGACAAGTGTTCTTGGCAGATGTAAGAGCAGATACAAAGACCCTTAGGCAGGGCTCTGCCCGGCATGTTCTGTGAACAGGAATGAGGCCAGCCCGAGTGGACTATGGGGAACAAATGGAGAGTAGGTGCTAAAGTCAGAAAAGTAATGTGAGGTAGGTATATTGTGAAAGGTCGGGGAGCCATTGTAGGGATTTTGGCTTTATTCTAAGAAGGGTTATGAGCAGAGGAGTGAAATGACATGACATATTTTTAAAGGATCATATGGGTATTGTTTTGAGGATAGACTGGGTGGGGTGCATACTAGTGGCAGGTGGAGGAATGGCAGAAGCCAGAAAGCCAGTTAGGAAGTGATTACAGAATCCAGGGAAGATAAGATAGTGTCTTAGGCCAGGATGGTAGAGTGGAGGTCCTAAGAAGTAGACAAAGTCTGACTGTATTATGATGGTAGATTTTTAGATGGTTCACTGTTGGATTGACTGTGGGGTGTGAGATTAATAGGAGTCAAGGATGACACCAAAGATGCTTTTTATACAGTAGGGCTATGATGGTTAATGAAATAATTCATAAAGACCTGGCACATAATAGGCTGTTGACTGGTAGTTATACAATAATAATACTAGCATTGTCAAAGACTTTGGCACACTATAGGCATAAAGGCAGCAACAGAGATCTTTAATAATAAATAGCATTAGTAAAATATAAAGTCTTTTCATATATTCTGTCACTGAAGCCTTAGAAAACCCTGAGATAGGTATTTTTATTACCGCTCTATAGAGGGAAGAACCAGGGATGTGATGGGTAAATTGATTTTGGTCATGGTTCAATAGAAATGGTTATCTTGTTTCAAATCTGGATCTTGTGACTCCAAATACAATTCTGCTTTCACTGTAGAATTCTGCTGACCTTCCTGTTCAAAGGTGACATTTTTCTGAGTTCATTTTTAGGGAGAATGGTAGAATTGAGAGCAATCCATATTTTTTCCTATTTTTTCTTACTGTGACATACCTTTATAGGCAAACCAAATAAGGGCTTTCACATGTGGCTTTGTAGAGATATCATCATAATGAATAACAACTGGATTAATTAACACTTAGTAAGTGCCAGGCATTGGTGGTATTTGCATTATTACATAAAGTGCATCAATTTAATTTCCCAGAAACTCTCTGAGGCAGTAAATCAATCATGGTCCAATCAGGAGATAGAAATCACACCAGTATTTAATCTAAAGAATTATTAAACTAGCAAAAGGTGGTTAACTACTAAAAGAGGTAAAAGAGGCCTTTAAAAAATAGAGGGAAGGTGGGGGACTTGGCAAGATGGAAGAGTCGGAGGACCCTGAGCTCACCCTGTCCCATGTTTACAACTAGATATCATCCACATCCAAGTCAAAAACTGGAGAGCAATCCAAAGACTGGCAGAACAAACTCCACAACTAAATATAGAGAAGAAGCTGCATCTGAAAGGTCAGATGAAGGTCAGAAAGGTAGAGGGAGCCTTCCCACAGGAGGGAGGGAGTTGCATGCATAGAAGGCAGGGAAATGGGCTCTCACACCAGGAAGCTCACACAGGGAAGACTAATCCCCATAACTGGTGGATTTAAAAACAGGAAGGGTTGAATTTTGTGAGTTTATAAAACCAGTGGGACTTGGAGCCTGGAGTTTTTTTTTTTTTTTTTAATTTTAGTTTATTATGTTATGTTAGTCACCATATGTTACATCATTAGTTTTTGATGTAGTGTTCCATGATTCATTGTTTGCATGTAACACCCAGTGCTCCATTTAATACGTGCCTTCCTTAATACCTATCACCAGGCTAACCCATCCCCCCACCCTCTCCCCTCTTAAACCCTCAGTTTGTTTCTCAGAGTCCATAGTCTCTCATGGTTCGTCTCCCCCTCTGATTCCCCCCTTCATTTTTCCCTTCCTACTGTCGTCTTTTTTTTTTTTTAAACATATAATGTATTATTTATTTCAGAGGTACAGGTCTGTGATTCATTAGTCTTACACAATTCACAGCGCTCACCATAGCACATACCCTCCCAATGTCTATCACCCCGCCACCCTATCCCTCCCACCCCCCACCACTCCAGCAACCCTCAGTTTGTTTCCTGAGATTAAGAATTCCTTATATCAGTGAGATCATATGGTACATGTCTTTCTCTGATTGACTTATTTCGCTTAGCGTGATACCCTCTAGTTCCATCCACGTCGTTGCAAATGGCAAGATTTCGTTTTTTTTGATGGCTGCATACTGTTCCATTGTATATATATACCACTTCTTCTTTATCCATTCATCTGTTGATGGACATCTTGGCTCTTTCCATAGTTTGACTATTGTGGACATTGCTGCTATAAACATCAGGGTGCACGTACCCCTTCGGATCACTACATTTGTATCTTTGGGGTAAATACCCAGTAGTGCAATTGCTGGGTCCTAGGGTAGCCGTATTTTTAACTTTTTGAGGAAACTCCATACCGTTTTCCAGAGTGGCTCCACCAGCTTGCATTCCCACCAACAGTGTAGGAGGGTTTCCCTTTTTCTTCATCCCCGCCAGCATCTGTCGTTTCCTGACTTGTTAATTTTAGCCATTCTGACAGGTGTGAGGTGGTATCTCATTGAGGTTTTGATTTGGATTTCTCTGATGCCAAGCAATGTTGAGCACTTTTTCATGTGTCTGTTGGCCATTTGGGTGTCTTCTTTGGAAAGATGTCTGTTCATGTCTTCTGCCCATTTCTTGATTGGATTATTTGTTCTTTGGGTGTTGAGTTTGATAAGTTCTTTATAGATTTTAGATACTAGCCCTTTATCTGATATGTCATTTGCAAGTATCTTCTCCCATTCTGTCGGTTGTCTTTTTGGTTTTGTTGACTGTTTCCTTTGCTGTGCAGAAGCTTTTTATCTTGATGAAGTCCCAGTAATTCATTTTTGCCCTTGCTTCCCTTACCTTTGGCGATGTTTCTAGGAAGAAGTTGCTGTGGCTGAGGTCAAAGAGGTTGCTGCCTGTGTTCTTCTCAAGGATTTTGATGGATTCCTGTCTCACATTTAGATCTTTCATCCATTTTGAGTCTATTTTTGTGTGTGGTGTAAGGAAATGGTCCAATTTCATTCTTCTGCATGTGGCTGTTCAATTTCCCAACACCATTTGTTGAAGAGACTGTCTTTTTTCCATTGGAAATTCTTTCCTGCTTTGTCGGAGATTAATTGGCCATAGAGTTGAGCGTCCATTTCTGGGCTCTCTATTCTGTTCCATTGATCTATGTGTCTGTTTTTGTGCCAGTACCATACTGTTTTGATGATTATGCTTTGTAATAGAGCTTGAAGTGGAACCTGGAGCTTTAAAAGTCATCTGACTTAGCACTGAGCTAGCCTGGAGGGTGAGTGATAGCTCTGTTGCTGCTCTTGAAGAGACAGCAGCCTGTGTGGAGAGGCAACATAAAAATAGCAGTTTATACAATACGGGGGGCAAACAGGAGACAGATCTGTTCATAGTGATTTCTGAATGTGTTGGGAGACCTCTCTGAAAATGAGGGACAGATGCCATTTCTCTCCCCCATGCCCCCAGCATAAACACAGGGCCACCTCTGGGAGTTGGGGCTGCACAGACACTTGCTACCTAATCTGCTAGCAGACCTAACCTGCTAGTGGTGTGCCATGTGAAGTTCTCCTAAGGATTCACCCACTTCAAGCCTGCTAGCCTAGGGCCTGGGCTCAGAGCAAATTTTGTTAAACCTGCATGTGGCCCTGCCCACATCCCACCCAGCCAGTGGGTGCACAGTTGTTGCCCTGCACTGTGTGCAGTGCCCAGCTACCATGCCATGCCCAGCCTTAGGCCCCCAGCCATCCTTGCACAATGGGCCTGGCCACGCCCAGTGATCACTACATGCCATGTTCAACTTTGCCCCCTGGGTACCCTGGTGCATAGCCCCCAGCCTCTGTAGTGCCTTTGGGGATCTGGCATAGGACTAGTGGCCCAGTGCAAATTTTGCTTATACTGCCACCCCACTCCCAGTTCCCCAGTGGGCATGCCCTTCCAGAGCTGGTCTGTCTGGATCCCACTAACACTACAGGGAACAAGCACAGCACAGCCCATAATAGGCAGAGTGTCAGTGTAGATGACTGTACTGAAAGGAAAAGTGATTCAGACCAACAGCAGGGCATAAGGAACACACATAGAATACCAGGTTCTGGTGAACAGGGACACTGCACTCCAGGGCACTCCAGGACCTTTTCTTTATAAAGTAACTACTTTTAAGAGCAGAAGATATAGCTGACTTTCTTAACATATAGAAACAGATACAGAGAGGCAGACAAAATGAGGAAACAAATTTATTCCAAATGAAAGAACAGGATGAGGCCATGGCCAGAGATCTAAGCAAAACAGATAATAAGTAAACTGCCTGATAGAGAATTTAAAGCAATAATCCTAGGGATATTCACTGGACTTGAGGGAAGAGTGGAAGACATGAGTATGACCCTAAACACAGAGATAAGGAATAGCATAGCAGAGATAAAGCGCTCAATAAATGAAATGAGAAACATACTTGATGGAATGAACAGCAGGATAGAAGAAACAGAGGAATGAATTAGTGACTTGGAAGACCGAGTAATGAAAAGTAATCAAGCTGAACAAAAGAGAGAAAAAAGAATTATGCAAAATGAGAATAGTCTTAGGGAATTCAGTGACTCCATCAAATGTAAAACATTTGTATTATAGGAGTCTCAGAAGAAGAAGAGGGAAAAGGGGGCAGAAAATTTCTTTAAAGAGATAATAGCTGAAAGCTTCCCAAATCTGGGGAAGGAAACAGATGTTCAGATCCAGGAGGAACAGAGAACTCCCAACAAAATCAACAAAAGCAGACCCACTCTAAGACATATTGTAATTAAATTGGCAAAATATAATGATAAAGGAAAAATTTTGAGAGCCACAAGACAAAAGAAGGAAGTAACTTAACAAGGGAAAACCTATAAGGCTAGCAGGAGATTTTTCAACAGAAACTTTTCCAGCCAGAAGGGAGTGTCATGTTATAGTCAAAGTGCTAAATGGGAAAAATCTGCAGCTGAGAATACTCTACCCAGCAAGGCTATCATTCAGAATAGAAGGAAAGATAGTTTCTGAAGCAAATGAAAATGAAACAAGTTCATGATCACTAAACCAGCCCTGCAAGATATATTAAAAAGGGGACTCTGAGTGGAAAGGAGAGACCAAAAGTGACAGCATAAAGATAGGAAACACAAAAGCAGTAAAAATGATTATTTCTGTAAAAAAATCAGTCAAGGAACTCAAAAAGTAAAAATACATATAATAGCATTTATCCAAAATGTGAGGAGTAGAGGAGAAAAGAATGGTTTCAAATTTAAATGACCATCAACTTAATATAGACTGCTATATGTAGAAGAGGTTATATGCAAACCTAATGGTAACCAACATATCAAAAACCACTAATAAATATGCAAAGTATAAAGAAAAAGAAATCTAAATATATCACTAAAGAAAATCAGCAACTGTGAAAGAGAGAAAGACAAAAAAGGATCAGAGAAAATCTTCAGAAACAATAACTAACCAGGTAAATGCCAATAAAATGGCAATAAATACATATCTATCCATAATTATTTTGAATGAAAATGGACTAAATGCTCTAATCAAAAGACAAGGTGACAGAATGGATACAAAAACAAAACCTATGTATATGCTGCCTACAAGAGACTCATTTTAGGCCTATAGACAACTGCTGATTGAAAGTGACAGTCAAAAGAAAGCCAGAGTAACAATATTTAGACAAAATAGGCTTTAAAACAAAGACTAACAAGAGTCAAAGAAGTACACTATATAATAATAAAGAGAACAATTCAACAAGAAGATAAGATGTAAATATTTATGTACCCAACATAAGAGCACCCACATTTGGAACAGTTAATAACAAACATAAAAGAACTAATTGATGATAATACAATAATAGTAGGGGACTTTAACACTCCACTCATGTCAATGGGCAAATCATCTAAACAGAAAAGCCGTAGGAAACAGTGGTTTTGAATGACACACTGGACCAGATGGATTTAACAGACATATTCAGAACCTTTCATCCTAAAACACAAAAATACACATGGAACACTCTTCAGAATAGATCACATATTATGTCACAAAACAAGCATCAAAAAATTAAAAAAGATTGAAGTCATATTATGCATCTTTTTTTTAAGATTTATTTATTTATTTGAGAGCTAGAGAATGTGAGCTGGGGGGAGGGAGAGAGAATCCTCAAGCAGATGCCCCACTGAGTGGGGAGCCTGACACAGGGCTCGATCCCAGGAAGCTGAGATCATGACCTGAGCTGAAATCAAGAGTTGCATGCTCATCCAACTGAGCCACACTGGCTCCCCTACCATGCATCTTTTCTGACCACAATGCTATAGAACTAGAAATTAACCAAAATAAAAAAATCTGGAAATACCAGAAATACATGGAGGTTAAAAAACATGCTACTAAACACTGAACAGTCAACCAGGAAATAGAAGAAATAAAAAAATACATTGACACAGATCTGTACCTCTGAAACAAATAATGCAATATATGTTAAGAAAACAAAAAAAGAAGATAGCAGGAGGGGAAGAATGAAGGGGGGGAAATCGGAGGGGGAGACGAACCATGAGAGATGATGGACTCTGAAAAACAAACTGAGGGTTGTAGAGGGGAGGGTGGTGGGAGAATAGGTTAGCCTGGTGATGGGTATTAAAGAGGGCACGTTCTGCATGGAGCACTGGCTGTTATGCACAAACAACGAATCATGGAACACTACATCAAAAACTGATGATGTAATGTATGGTGATTAACATAACAATAAAAAATTTTTAAAAAAGTACATTGAAACAAATTAAAATGAAAATACATAATGGACTAAAACCTTTGGGATGCAGTAAAAATCGTTCTAAGAGGGAAGTTTATAGCAATACGGGCATACCTCAAGAAGCAAGAAGAATCTCAAATAACCTTACACCTAAAGGAGCTAGAAAAGGAACAACAAACAAAGCCTAAAGCCAGCAGAAGGAAGGAAATAATAAAGATTAGAGCAGAAATACAGGATATAGAAACTAAAAGAATAATAGAACAGATCAATGAAACCAGGATCTGGTTCTTTGAAAAAAAATCAACAAAATTGATAAACCTCTAGCCAGACTCATAAAAAAAAAAAAGACTCAAATAAATAAAGTCCCAAATGAGAGAGAAGAAATGAAAAACCACCACAGTAATAGAAATAATTATAAGAGAATATTATGAAAAACTGTATACATACAAGTTGGACAACTTAGAAGAAATGGATAAATTCCTAGAAACATAAAGTACCAAACTGAAACAGGAAGAAACAGAAAATTTGAACAGACCAATAACCAGCAGAGAAATTGAATCAGTAATCAAAAAACTCCCAAAAAGTAAAAGTCCAGGACCAGCTGTCTTCAGAGGTGAATTCTCCCAAACATTTAAAGTTAATACCTATTCTTCTCTCAACAAATAGTGTTGGGAAAACTGGACAGCAACATGCAAAAGAATGAAACTGGACCACTTTCTTACATCATACACAAAAATAAATTGAAAATGGATTAAAGATCTAAATGTGAGACAGGAAACCATAAAAATCCTAGAAGAGAACAAAGGCAGTAACCTATTTAACATGGACTGTGGCAACTTTTTTCTAGATATGTCTCCAGAGGCAAGGGAAACAAAAGCAAAAATAAACTACATTGAAAGAAAAAGCTTCTGCACAGTAAACAATCAACAAAACTAAAATGCATCCTATGGAATGGGAGAAGATATTTGCAAATGACATATTTAATGAGGGGTTAGTTTCCCTAATATATAAAGAAATTATAAAACGCAACACCCAGCAACCCTCAGTTTGTTTCCTGAGATTAAGAATTCCTCGTATCAGTGAGATCATATGATACATGTCTTTCTCTGACTGACTTATTTCGCAGAGTGGTGGGGGGTGGGAGGGATGGGGGGCTGGATGATAGACATTGGGGAGGGTATGTGCTATGGTGAGTGCTGTGAATTGTGTAAGACTGTTGAATACAGACCTGTACCTCTGAAACAAATAATACGTTGTATGTTAAAAAAAAAAAAAGATAATAGGAAGGGAAAAATGAAGGCGGGGGGAAATCAGAGGGGGAGATGAAACATGAGAGACTATGGACTCTGGGAAAGAAACAGGGTTCTAGAGGGGAGGGGGGTGGGGGGATGGGTTAGCCTGGTGATGGGTATTAAAGAGGGCACGTACTGAAGGGAGCACTGGGTGTTATATGCAAACAATGAATCATGGAACACTACATCAAAAGCTAATGATGTAATGTATGGTGATTAATATAACATAATAAAATAAAAAAAACACGACAAAACAAACAAAAAAACAACTCAACACCAAAAAAGAAATAATCTAATTAAAACATGGGTAGGAGACACGAACAGACATTTTTCCAAAGAAGACATACAGATGGTCAACAGACACATGAAAATATGCTCATCATCTCTTATTATCAGGGAAATGCAAACCAAAACTACAATGAGATAGCACCTCACACTTGTCAGAATGGCTAAAATCAACAACATAAGAAACAATAGGTGTTGGAGGAGGTGCGGAGAAAAAGGAACCCTCATGCTCTGTTGATGGGAATGCAAACTGGTGCAGCCACTGTGGAAGACAGTGTGGAGGTTCCTCAAAAAATTGAAAATAGAACTACACTATGATCTAGTAGTTGACTACTGGGTATTTACCCCCAAAATACAAAAACACTAATTCAAAAGAATACATGCACCCCTATGTTTACTGCAGCATTGTTTACAGTAACCAAATTATGGAAGCAACCTAAGTGTCCATCAATAGAATGAATGGATACAGAAGTTGTGTGTGTGTGTGTGTGTGTGTGTGTGTATGTTTATAATGGAATATTATTCAGCTATAAAAAAAAGAATGAAATCTTGCTGTTAGCAATGACATGGATGGAGCCAGAGAGTATAATGCTAAGTGAAATAAGTCAGAGAAAGACAAACACCATATGATTTCACTTATATGTGGACTTTAAGAGACAAAACAAATGAGCAAAGGGAAAAAAAAAAGAGGGAGAGAGACAAACCAAGAGACTCTTCATTATAGAGAACAAAGTGATGATTACCAGAGGGGCGGGGGTGGAGAGATGTATTAAGTAGGTGATGAGGATTAAGGAGTGCACTTGTCATGATGAGCACTGGATGATGTATGGAATTTTTGAATCACAATATTGTACACCTGAAATTAACATATCACTGTATGTTAACTAGAATTAAAATAAAAACTTAAAAAATTAGAGGGAAAATAAATTCAGAAGCAGCCTCTACCTCTGAGGGAGAGTGAGCAGGAAGGAACCAAGAATGTGGAGGAGCCCCACCCCCACCCCCCGGTTGAGATTCAGAATTCAGAGAAGGACCAGTTACACAATGTGCCAGGCCCAGTGCAAAATGAAAATGAAATTTGTTAAATTATTGAAAATTTCAAGATGGCAGCATCAGAGCCACTGTGCAAGTTCCATGTTCATGAAGATGCCCCTCACTTGGGTCATGGCTGCTACAGGCAGGCTGCTAAAGGCAAACAAACTTCTTTCTCCTGTGGTCCCTCTAGCCCCCTCCATTGAGAAGCCTTACATGGTGGCAGCAAAGGAGAAGTGTTATGTGGTCTGATTCCAGTGTCACAGAGCATGGCAAAGAAGGGTGGATGGATTTGGAGCAATGACATGATAACTGGCACAGGCAAGTACTGTTATTACTCCCTGTTACAGATGAAAAAACTGTATTTCAGAAAGTTGGAGTCTCCAGGTTGAAAGTTATTTGTACTTCCAGATTTCAAAGCTGTATTGCACTGCTGAAATGGCACATTCATGAATTTGATTACCTTAATGCGTGCTCACTACAAACAACCTGGGGTAGAGGGGACTCGGGGAAGAAGAAGCAGATCGAGTATTAGGAGGCAAGTGCATTGTTAAAACAGACTCAGAGGGAACATCTTATAAGAAACAAGCCACAAGAAATGAACAGCAGGAGACTAAAAGATAGCCTTTTATTGTACCTAAGGACAACCAGATAGTTGGTGAGGCGAAGGTTCTTTTTGCAGAAATGTAGAACTATATCCAGCTAATATATGAAAGGGGATAGCATAGAATGTAAAATGTCATCAGTTTACAAGCCCTAATGATATATGGATATCTGCTAATACGAAGAAGTAAAAAACCAAACATTATGTGCTTCTTGATGGGAGCATATGACATCATTTTAATCTGTAGTCTTTCTTTATGTATTTGAGTTCTTTAATTTAATTATGAAATCAAAGAAGAAAAACTCTCTTCGTCAAGATGGGAGGGTGTGACAAGAATTTTTTCCATAGAAGTGAAATAAGAGTTCCCTCTCCTTTCACTTCAAACTGTCTCTGATTCTGAGGCCTGCCTTAGCCAAGCTGATAGAACAGAGTGTTTAACAAGATTTCATCCCAGTGTCCAGCAGTGCTTTTTTACTGTAGGTGACTTGAAATGGAGGAGAAAAATGTAAATTTTTCTATTAATTAAAATGTTTCAAGCAAGAAATCTTTTAGGGTATTCTTAGTCAGCCAAAGTCCTCTTTCTATTTTGCTCCTCAGTAGATATTTCTGAAAACAGGTTAGCAAGAAATAATAGGAACATCAGGAGACTTCCCTCCATTCAGCCCCAGTGCTATTTAAAACTGTAGATAACATTTTTTTTTTTTTTTTTTACTCCTCTTAGGGTACTTGCTTGGCCTAGCATAGTTTCTTACACTCATGTGGTGTTGGTTGAATTGAATTATGTTATGAATTATGCAGCAAGGTGTCATGAGAAGACCTGGCTTCTAGTCTGTGACCCACCATTAAGTTGTTGCGGGACCAGGCATGAGTTATATCACCTCTCTGGGTCTCAGTGTCTTCATCTGCAGAATTATGGTAATGCAGTAGAAGATCATGACAAGCCTTTCCAACTCTGACACTGGATGGATAAAAAGGGTCAAACTTACAACTTTTGCTTCATGTGGTAAGATAATATTTGAGATCATAAATTATGTTTTCTCTATATTGTTCCCCTGGCCCCCATTTCCTTTTCAAGCCTGGGTCCAGGAGAAGTTTGCATCAGGGCTGAGATCCTGAGAGGATGAGAAGCTTCTGTGGATAAAGGCTGACCAAAAATCAGATGCCCCCTCCCAGACTCCTCAATGCCTTGATCCTACCTAAATTTGACAAAATGTTCAAGCTGCTCCATGGAAGTGGAGGGGAGGGAAAAATCCCAGAAGTGACTATAATTTTCTTTCTGCCACCAGACAGAAATGGAAACAAATAGTAATAGCAGAAAATAAGGTTACAGCTTGTATAGTGTGTCCATTGCGTATATTATTCAAAACATCCAGTGTAATTCTTCTTGCATCAGCTGGTTGTTTTGGCGTCCTATAAAGACAGTCTAAATGACAATAATAAAAGAGATTTGACGGTTCCATAATATAAAGTGCTAAGGACTGAACTGTATCCCTCCAAAATCCATATGTTGACTGGACTCATGTGATCCCCAATATTTGGAGATAGAGTCTGTGAAGAGGTGATAAAAGTGACATGAGATCATGAGACCCTACCTGGGTCCTAATCTGAGAGGGCTGGTGTTTCTATAAGAGGAGGAAGAGGCACCAGAGCTCGCTCTTTCTCTCTGCCATGTTATAAACACAGCAAGAGGTGGCCTTCTGCAAACCAGGAAGAGAGACCTCACCAGAAACTGATTATGTTGGTACCCTGATCTCTAGATCAGCTTCCAGAACTGTAAGAAAATAAATTTCTGTTTTTTAAGCCACCCAGTCTGTGGTATTTTGTTGTGGCTGCCTGAGTGGACCAATACATAAAGTCTCAGGAAAATAAATGCAGGCTGATCTATAGTGAACTTTGTTGACATCAGAATGTCTTCAGAGGCAAACTACAGCAGGATGAGAAGTTTTACTACCAATTATTTGAAATAATTCAGGATAAAACTCCAGCTAAGATTAACATTCCCCAAATGAATGAAATCAGAGTAGCAAGCTGTTGGAAGTTGTGATAATTACATCTAAGGGACTGTAAGTAAAATTGTGTGTTCAGTGCCTTTGATTTTTTTACACACCTCCTTCCTCTTATTTAGAACCTGGGAATTTTAGATGAGGGATAAGGTCAGTTGTATCAGATGTGCAGACAAGGGGGTGAAACTGAAGAACAGTGGGACTAAATAGGGCTTGTGTAGCTATTTTGTGGGAAGTTCTTCCTCCCTGGGTACAAACACAAGAACACCTTTTTGAAATTCCTCTAGAACATAGAAATTTCTTCATTTAAATTTCTCCAACAGCCCACAAACTATCTTATCATAAGCTGAAATCAAGAAAAATGTGCTATGACTTTAAAGCACGAGGCTCTCCTCTATTTATGATCACCTACATTACTTGCCAAATGGAAAAGAATTGGTTTTGGACAGATTAACCACATAATTTTGAGAAATCACCTATGTTTTGCTTAAATTACTAGAATAATTGTTTGCTCTTGTTATTTTTGGTAGTATATATATCTCTTTAATCCAGTGTATTTAGATTATATTAAAATTCTGTTGTCCCATGAACATACCTGGGTCAGGGGAAAGAAATCAGCTTCAGAAACTATTGGCCAATAACAGAAGTTGGTTGGTCTGTTGTTATTAAAATTCAGCTGAGGAGAATCCCCAGTAAGTTTAATCTGTATGTAGAAAACCGGTTGTACGTAAAGCCTGTGGCTGCTTGAGATCTGGTTTTTCTGTTTTATCCTTATTATACCCAAGAAACAATAATTAAGCCTCATCTTGGTTATATGTTCCTTTTGGCTTGTCTGTGAGATGGTCATCACGTCCCCTCTGCTTCTGGTCATCAGGAAATCACAGTGTCATAGGGTCTTCTCAGGTTTCGTTCATTGGACCTTTGTCCCTGTCCCTTCTATGTGATACCACAGCTCAGTGTGTGTCAATATTTAAATTGAAACCCCTGAAAAGACCTCCAATTCCTTACATCACTCTCAGGGATGATTTTCATAGTCCCAGCTCCTTGTGTGACCTCTGTGCCCTGGTATTTTAAAGAAAGATTGGATGGAATGGTATTGATTATGATGATGAGGTTACTAAAAATGACAAATAAGTGACCCTTTAATAAGATTTAAGACAGGTTTATTGGGCTGTGAGGTTGTCAGTGGTAATGAGATTTTATTCTCATTTTCTCACATCTCTTTTAATTTATAGCAGATTGGAAAAAAATTGTTTTTAAGGGCTACCAAAAATATGATTCATGGCTTCTGTTCATGGATATCTTAAGCTCATTAGAAAATCATGAAGATGCATAATGCCCAGGGTAAACTAAAGACTCATAAAACATTTTGCTTAAGGTAAAATTGATTTCAGATGTGCTGGGGAGCAAATATTAGTTAGCCCTAGATTAATTCCCTTTAGCTTGGAGACTACATTGTATGGGGCAAGGTAGTTCTTTAAATTAAAGATGGCATAATTAAAAGTGCAATAAATTGAAAGAATTACTTTATTTGATATAATTTCTATGCAGTCTGGTCTCACTGTCTGATTCTGTTATGGCACTGCCAATGAGTGGTGACGATTAGGTGCTGATTTTCAACTGTATTATTCTTCACTGTAATCACCCTTTATTATAACACTTATCTGTAAGGGTACATCGATCAGAAAATGCCCATTAATTACACTGCTAATGGTCAGCAAGTGAGAGGATTATGCTAGAATGAATAGGGAACGAGCTGTAAGTACCTTTGGGATAGTCACTGTAACTACAGCAGTGGTACCATGGGCAATGCTGACTTGGTAGACAAAACTGTCTGCCTGGAGCCTGTGAGTAATGGGCATTATTGACCTTTCATTTACTTGGAAAACTGCAGGAGCCTGAAGCCTAGTATTAACCAATGATGCTCAGAGCTTCTCTGGCATGGCAAGCATGAGGAGTATAGTCCGCTGATAATCCACAGATGAAAATGTTTCTAAATGACATGGTTTGATTCTGCTTCAGGTTTTTGAATGTTACCTTTCCGTTCTGAAGAAGGGTGAAATTTTAAACATGAGCCATAGCTCTTTATACTGGAATACAAAATATGGCAAGGAATAATGATTTTTAGATAAGTTGTTTCCAAATACCCAGGAGGTTAATGGGTGCATTTATATAATATACTTATATTGATTTTTCTTTTAATAACTGTCATATCCTTTAGAATTATTGTAATGCTTACTGATATGTGGGTATGTCATAGAGTTTAATCTAGCAGTATCTAACTTTGACCCTGTTGGTATTGAAATTACACTTCTATTTTTTTTAAAGATATATTTAGTGCTTAGAAAAATCACACTTGTCAAATTTTATCTTATTCTTGTGTAATGGGGTATATAGTTGGCATAGTTTTTAAATGCCATTAAACTTGAAAGATAGAAGAGAAGTAAGATTTTGAATTGACTTTAACAGAGAAATGGGAAGTACAGAATCGTGTAATTAGATACAGAAGAAAATGCATAACTATGGGCTATTCACTGGAGAAATCAATCAATAAATTCATTTTAATATTTGAAGTTAGTGGGAAAAAGCAGGCAGGAGAGCTAGAAACACTCTTGAAAAGAAGCAGAGTGACTTTTCTTCTTTATCCAACTTCACTGCTGACACATAAGAGTTAGAACATTTTGGGCTATGGAGGTGAGTCAGAAATAGCACCCATCAGAAAGAAGCAGCATCACAAAATAAATGAAGAAACAAGTAACTAAAATGCTAATCTTAAATATCACTGCTCTTCACTAGTCTCTTGACTGAAATGCAAGAAAAACTAAAAATAATCATCTGCCAGTTAGTTGTTTTTTTAAATGAAGCACTCAGTTTTTCAAGTCATCCCTTGTACCCTTTGCCAAACAACTTTGATTTTATTTTCTTTTTCAGATGGTGTGAATGTACTACTTGCTTTTGGCATTGAGGAGGCCATGCTTTTGTCTCCTGTGGATGCCAGATATAGGGCAAATTAATATTCAGCATACCTATTACTCAGAAATTAAAATACTACTACATTTCTTCAGAATGATTTCTTTTATTACAAAGATACATTTAATTAGGCATTTAAAAATGAAGTGTTCCTTGAAATTTGGATGTAATTTTATTATTTCCATAATTCTCTTGCCAAATTAATTAGATATTGTGAGCCAAATGTATAATTTAAAATCATCAGATTAATGCAAATGACATTTTATATATAAAATTAAATGGGAGAGTTTTAGAGATTTCTTAATTTAATCTGAAAGGCAATTATGAAATAGTTCTCTATCAAAATTAAAGATGTTATTTAAAATTAATTCTAAAGCTAAAGGACAAACATTACTCCAGATTAAATCCTAAAGGACAAAGATTAATGGTGAAAAATCTTTAATTAGTAGGAAGGAATTGAGTGGAAAATTATTAACTTGTCCCTTCATAAATCTTTAATACTAACTGATTAGTGCTTTATATTTAAAGATATAATCACCAGAGTGTAAATAAGCAGTGTAACCTTTCTTAATAGTGGGCTATAATACTCTACCAGACACTTGAAAGGCACTTTCTTCTGGAATAGTCTCTTCAAAGAATATTGGAACTGTTTTATTAAAAAAGCCAAATTCTTGTGAACTTTAGAATCACTTCCTAAACTTTGAATCTCTCTTTCTCTGCCACAAACATCATACTGTTTCAGAAATACTAAATTTACCTCTAACATGGGGGTGCCTGGCTGGCGCAGTTTGTTAAGCATCCAGCTATTGGTTTCAGCTGAGGTCATGATCTCAGGGTCAGGAGATCCAGTCCCCCATTGCACTCTGTACTCAGCCACTCAGTGATGAGTGATGAGACTGCATAAGATTCTCTCTGTCCCTCTGCCTCCTCCCCCCCATGGGCTTGTGTTCTTGTTCTCTCTCTCAAATAAATAAATAAATCTTTTTAAAAATGTGATTTTTTTTAGACTCTTACTAGGTAGTCATTTAAAAACATCCTTAAGAATTTATTTTTAATTTCTTAGCAACTATATTTTGTTATAGAACTGTCAATACCTATCCATGTTCATGGTGGTCAAAGTTTTTGAATTTTTGAAACTTACTGCTTTATTAATAAGCATAACTAGGGATAATTTTCTCATGATCAATGTTACAGAGAAGTCCAAATAGTAAGGATAAAATGAAAACTTGAATGTATTTTCATTAACATATAAGGATTTGAAGAAAATTTGTCAGAATTTCTCTTGGGCCAAGCATTGTCTGAAAGAAGTATTTTGATAAAGCAGTTGTGGTGTATGGTGACATCTCAAGGGCATGTATAAGTTGGCTTGGTCTGCTATAACAATACCACAGACTGGTGGCTTAAATGACAGACATTTATTTATCATAGTTATGGAGGCTGGGAAATCCAAGATCAAGGTGCCAGTTGATTCAGTTCCTAATGAGAGCTCTTTTGCAGAGGGCTCTCTTCAAGCTGTATCCCCACATGGTAGAGAAACATATCATTTCTCTTATGCCTTTTCTTATAAGAACACTAATCCTATTAATGAGAGTGGAGCCCTCATGATCTAATTACTTCCCAAAGGCTCCACCTCCAAATACCATCGCATTGGGAGTTAGAGCTTTAACATATGAATTTTGAAGGGACAAAAACATTCCAGAGCAGAAGCACTGTTGACAGGACGTGGAAAAAAGTTGATTCCATTGTAATGTATAAAAGAGCTAAATTTGACAACAATGCAATGTTTCTGATGATCTCTTTCTAGGAAAAAAAAACCTTTTAAGAGATCATTTCCAATAAGAATGTATCACCTCTTTGACTCAAATATGATTGTCATTTCTTTCTTTTTTCGGGACTGCTAAGCAAAATGGCACCCATTAGTAATAATTTCTGGGAAGGAGTTCAAACATGGTTGAAATTGTGAAATTCATTCAAGCACTCAATAACGTTGAATGATGTGGGTTCAGGCTGAGGACAATTTCCTAAGAATAAGGCAAACTATTACTATTGCTCTCGTTTCTTCTATTGGCTGATAGACAATCTTTAGGAATTGTCATTTGGTTAAGAATAACTTCAGTTCTTCCTTACTAGTGAACATTTCCTCTCAGTCAAAAGACCATTTAAAGATGTTACAATGGTCGTATAATCGTCTAATCCAGTGATTTCCAAAGTGGGCTGTGGTTTCTCCAGTGATTACACAAGATGAAGAGATAGAAGAAGAAAACAGAAGTTCCATTTACATGGATATGGCAGCCATAGGTTAGCAGGTCATCAAAATCATTAATTTTTTTTTTCTGCCACATAGCTAGATTACATTTCACAAACTCCCTTGCAGTTAGGTGCATCCACATGACTGAATTCCATTTAATAGTATGTGAACTGAGTGATGTATTCAACTACTAGGCCTGACCCTTAAAAACCCACATTGTTCTCATAAATGCTCTTTCCCTTCTGCTGGTTTGATGGATGACATAAGCATGGTGACTTCAAAAGTCATGTCGGGGGTGGGAGGGATGGGGTGGCTGGGTGATGGACATTGGGGAAGATATGTGCTACGGTGAGCGCTGTGAATTGTGTAAGACTGTTGAATCACAGATCTGTACTTCTGAAACAAATAACGCAACATATTTTAAGAAAAAAGAAAAAGAAGAAGATAGCAGGAGAGGAAGAATGAAGGGGAGTAAGTCAGAGGGGGAGACGAACCAGGAGAGATGATGGACTCTGAAAAACAAACTGAGGTTTCTGGAGGGGAGGAGGGTGGGGGGATGGGTTAGCCTGGTGATGGGTATTGAGGAGGGCACATTCTGCATGGAGCACTGGGTGTTATGAACAAACAATGAATCATGGAACAGTACACCAAAACAAATTATGTAATATATGGTGATTAACATAACAATAAAAAATTAAAAAAAAAAGTCATGTGTTAGAGATTGTGGAACAATTTGTAAGAGAGTTGCCACAGATAAGGAATATATCTTTTGATATATATGAGGAAGAAATAAACTTTTCTTTCTCCCCTTCCTTCTTTCCTTCCTTCCTTCCTTCCTTCATGGCTAATGTTACTTTGATGATATTTTTATGGGTGTTTTATACCATAATATATTTATACTATAGTGTATGTGTTATTTAGAAAGAAGCATATACATATACTAGGGGGACCATACTCAATTTTTTTTTTTACCTTGAAGTGTATATAGTAATAAAAAATTGCAGACTAGTGTTTTAATCAACTCTTACGTTATGTGACCGGATAGATGTATCTGTTTGATTCTTTTCATTTTTTCCTTTTAAGAAATATTTATTGATAACAGCTACTGTATATTAGACACAGGACTAGACAAGGAGGATAAAATGATGATCAAATATACATGGGTACTTGTCTTTACAGAGTCTACATTCTAGCAGGAAAAACAGACAAAAATAAGTAAAGAGATAAGTATAATAATTTTTAGTGGATAATTTTTATGGGAGAAACAAGTAAAGCCTTGAGAATAGAAAATAATGATAGTCAGGTGGGGTACTTATTTTACACAGGGTGATCAGGTATCAGGAAAATCCTCTTTGAGAAGTGCCATGTGAGATGGAACTAATAGTTAAGTGAAGGATAAGGGTCAGAAGAGAATTCTGGGCAGTAAGAATATAGTATATGCATAGACGTTTTCTTGGAATTGAAGACCATTGTGGCCAAGACAACATGATTGGTGGGGAGAATGGTACAAATGTTACAGGAGTGCACAGGGATAAGATTCACGTAGGACCATATAGACAGCAGTTGTCAAATTACTGCCCATGGGCCGAATTTGGCTAAGTTTGGCAAAATTTTGCTAGTTTCTCAAAAATAAAGTTTTATTGAAACATAGTTCTGCCCATGCCTTTATATATTGTTTATGGTTGCTTTCATGCTACAGTGGCAGAGTTAAATAGTTTGAATGAGACCATCTAGCCCAAAAAGCCTATAATCTTCAGCAATTGACTTTTTAAAGAAAAAGTTTATTTCTGATACAGAATGTGGAGATATTTTGAATTTCAATCTAAGAACAATGAGAAGCTTTCAATGAGTTTTAAGCAAGAAAATAAGATTATTCTGATTTATATCTTAAAAAGGTCCCTCTGATAAAGAAGTGACAAGTGGATTGGAGAAGGACAAGAATGGAAGTAGGGCTATTTTTGGAGACAGTTATTGTGGCCCAGATGAGAGTTAATTGTGGCCTGTCCCACAATAGAGTACGTAAGACTTACTTTTTAAAAATTTTTATTTATTTTTAATTTTTAAAAAAGATTTTATTTATTTGAGGTAGAGTGAGAGCGAGTAGGCATAAGCTGGTGGGTGGGAGTGGAGGGAGAGGGAGAAGCAGACTCCCTGCTGAGCAGGGAGCCTGATGCGGGACTCCATCCCAGGACCCCAGGACCCCAGGATCATGACCTGAGCCAAAGGCAGATGCTTAACTTACTGAGCCACCCAGGCACCTCCATAAGACTTACTTCTGAATTGGATATGAAGGACTGATGGAAAGAGTAGAGCTAAGGGTGACGTCCTAAGATTTGGTTTGAGTAGTTGAGAGTTGGTTAGGCCTTTTACTGAGATAGGTGTGTGTGTGTGTGAAAACAAGTTTTAGAAGGAAAAAAAGAGTTCTCGTTTTGCGTCTATGAATTTGAGATGCAAAGAGGAAACCAAATATAGGAGTCAGAGGAGAGGTCTGGGCAGGTGGCATAAATTTGAGAATCATAACAATTTTATTTAAACCCATGACATTTAATGAGATCACTTAGAATACAGAGAGAAGAAAATGAGCACAAGGCACACTCCTAAGGATCTCAAAATGTAGATAAAAGAAAGTGTAAGCCAGCCCAGGAAACTGAGAGGGAGCAATAGAGATGGGTGGACAACCAGTGATGTCACCAAGGTTAAGAAAAGAGTATTTTCAGAAAAGAGTAGTAAAACTTGTTGAAAAGTGCTGAGAAATTAAGTGAGATAAGGAAAGAACATTCCCATTGAACTTGACAACATGGATTTGACCTCCACAGAGGTCCTTGGAGACTTGACTGGAACAGTTCCTGTGGAAAGAGGAAGAAACCAGTATTTAGAGGAATTCATGATAAATAAGAAGTAGGAAGTAGGGAATGCTGTGTGAACAACCCATTTGGGGAGTTTGACAGTGGAGGGGAGCAAGGATATGTTATTTATTTTTAAAATCATGGCAGCTACCATAGCAGATTTGGAAATAATGGAAATGGTACAGTAGAAAGAAAAAGATTAATGGTGCAGGAAACTGGAATTTAAATGTGAATACAGGTTTTGAGAAGAAAAGAGGGAATTGATACCAAGGCACCAGTGAACTGGTCCAATGGATTGACCGTTTATGGGGAGGGACACTGTAATGGGAGAGAAGAGAAGTGTCATTCAGGTTCGGGCAGTTTTTAGGATGAGTTGTGAGAATAGGAGGGATTTGTATGTAATGACTCCAATTTTCTAGTTGTAGTAAGGGGCAGGTTTAGTATGGAAGATGGAGGAGGAATTGTATATGAAGAGAAAAAAATGTGGGCAGTATCAAGTGGCAACTGATAAAGTGAAATCAGTCCGCTCAGGTGTGATTTTTTTTTTTTTTCTTCTTTCCAGGAACCATCAGATCAGAATGCTAAGAATACTGTTAGGAATTTGTGGCAGTAGCTGATGTAGTTTAGACAATAGACAATAGATTTTAGAGTGAGGACAAACCTAGGTTCCAATTCTGCCTTTATTCCTAGCAGTGTGACCTCAGGCAAGTTGTTTTGCTTCTCTGACCATCAGTTTTCTCTCTGTAACATGACTATGACAATGCTTATCTTTTTATAATAAAAATTAAATGAGTTAGTATATATAAGGTCTACAGCAGAAATAAAATAAAGCCCTTAAAAATGATAGCTATTATTATACATGGATAGTTCCCTTATACAAGCCATCATAAGTAAGAGTGCTTCGTTTGTTTGGACCTTTGATCATTTTCTTTATTTGCAAGATATTTTTCTTGTTATGAACTTAGACCAAACTATTTGTGCATTTGACACGCAAACAACATGCATTGCTCTGAATCTCTTTATGTCCCCAAGTCCCCCTCCTCAACAGCTGTAGGGGATTGCTCTGTTTTGAGGGGATAAAGGACAAAAGGAATCCTGTATTTGGTTGCAGTTAAATAAGGAGGAATTTGAAGAGAGGACTGATGAGCAGAATCTTGAAGGGAAACAAGATATTGATGGAGAGAGTAGAAATGAATTCGTGGGCCAGTGGGCCGGGGGAGGTTGCATGAGGAAAGATAGATGAAAATGAGCATATCACTTGTGTGAGATAGCAGGCAGCTATTGCTGGGGAAAGCGGAGAGGCTGCAGTGAGAGGTAATGAGAAATGAAGGTGGGAGGGGATCCTGGGGGTGTAATATTAGTGGAAAGCACCGAAAGCCAGGAAGGCTTGGGGTGTGCATAATAAGTGACACTGGAGCACCAGAGACTGCTGAGCAGGCAAAGGACCTGAAGAAAATGAAGTTAGAGGAAAATCATTAGAGCATCTACGAGTAGGTGGGATCTGATGAAAAGAGACTGGAAGCAAAAAGCTGGCTCAGAAGCCATCACCGCGACTCAGATGTGGGCTGATGAGGACCCTGGGCTGAGTGGCTCTGCGAGTGGAGAGGAAATGGTAGATAAAAATGACATAATTTCAGTGTTTGTGGGAGGTTGTGTGAAGAAGAGTGAAGAGAGCAACTGAAAATAACTCAAAACTTGAGAACTACAAGGGAATTTGGAGGTTACAACGATATAGTTTTTTGAAGGGAGGGTAAGGTGGGGACAATGGGAGAAGAAAAGGGGAATGTTTTTTTTTTTTTTTTTTTAAAGATTTTATTTATTTATTCATGAGAGACAGAGAGAGAGAGAGAGAGAGAGAGAGGCAGAGGGAGAAGCAGGCTCCCAAGGAGCAGGGAGCCTGATGCGGGACTCGATCCCAGGACCCTGGGATCATGACCTGAGCCGAAGGCAGACGCTTAACCATCTGAGCCACCCAGGCGCCCCAAGGGGAATGTTTTTAATAGGGTGAAGTTAATAAGACCAATGCATATTTGTATAAAATTTATATCTGAATTACAATTACAAAAAACCAGGACCAGACAATACATTCTGTTTCAAAGAAGGAAAAATAACAGGAAGAAAGACTATCTGGAACACTCTCCAGAAATTGTACTCTGGGGCAGTCCCAGGCTATATAATGTTTCTGTTCCATTTTGCCTATAGATGTAAAACAATGTGCAAAAGAGAGATTGTGAGTTAGTGATGCATTCCTTGGGTCTGTGTTTCTCTCAGTCTTCCCTCAGTAGTGTTAACTTTGAGCCTAGGTGTTTCAGGACTGGGAGCAGGAGGAGGAAGTTTGCCATGAGACTTGGTGCTTAGTGAGACACCTCAGAGGTTCCAACAACCTCTCTGCAGCTGGCGAGTACAAATGAAGCAAGATTTTTCAGAGAGCTGGAATTTGTACAGGAGTTGTCTTAGATGCCACTGGATCATGAGGTGCCATGGCCCAGGCTCTCTAATGACAGGCCACTTAGCGTGGCCTGCGCTGTATTGGGTCCTTTGCAGACGGTGGTATTTCATTGTTGTTACTTAAACATGGTTGTCTTTGCAGTCGATGTAAATAGTGCAGTCAGTGTTAGAAGTAAAATCTTTTGCTTATAAAAAGCTCCTGTGAATATCTCAGTTTGGAATGCCTTTCTCAACTTGCTCTGTGAATAAGGAGAGGAAAGGCAGTGCCCTTTCAAGTTTAATCAGATCACAGAATGACTGTTATCTTTAACACTTTTAAGGTACCTTTAACTGTGAAGTAAAGTGTAAATTAGCAGGAAAACATGTTTGGTTTCCTGACTAAGAGGGTAAGTTTCAACAGTTGACATCCAGCTGATTTTTGTTGTTGGCTTATAAGTGTTCTGTGTTTTTAATAGTGCTGACAAAATTTTTTAAAAGTGAGGAATGTATAGTGCATAAAAAACTCAAGTCCCCATCTTAAAGAATCTTGTCTGATTAGTCTCATATAGAGTATATATATTTTGTTTATATATATAATTTATTACATATTATGCATCTTATATACCTTTTTTGTATTATAGAGATACATATATATGTAGCTGTATAATGTTTTCATCTTTTCCAAGTTCAGTCTCCCAATTTAGTGAACTTAAATATTTTCTAGTATGTTAACTTCTTTTTTACTCAGAATATGATAAATTGTGATTATTTTACTCCATTAAAAAATACTTTCAGATGGTCTGAAGATTTAAATTAAGTGCATGTGTTATGTTGGTATTTAATTACATGCTTGAGATTTCTATCACTAGTCAAACTATTTTACCCTCTTTAGAAATAAATTTATACTTCATATTTACAGCTTAATAAAAATACTATATATTTAGACCTAATGTGCGAAACAAAGGAATTGGTCTATTTTGAATCTGAATTTGTAAAGAATGCTCTTTCTAAAGAATTAACCCAAAATATAAGATACTAATACATGTAGCTGAGGAGAAACTGGTTTAAAAGGGAATGAATCAAAGTATTTTAAAAAATGAAGTGTTTCCTGTGTTTGACCAGCTGTTTGTAGGATTAGGCTGGGACTGGAGCCCACAGCTAAGGTGTGGGCAAGAGAAGTCTTCGTCTTCAGCCATACTAAATCACCAGAAAGTACATTCCATCTGCTCTGTTCATACAATGGCTACATGGACCAGAAAGTGTTTTTCACATTGCATTCCACAGTTTTCAGAAGCATCTTTCAATGTAGTAACTCTTTGAAATTAAGTGCGATTTTGACAGATAGGCTTCTCTATAAAGCAGGGTGAGAACTTCTTAGGTGTGAATTGGAAATAGACTTCCCCTCTTCAAATCACTTTATAAGGGTTTTCATGTTTGTGTTGAAAGGACAGTGGGGACGGCTCCTTATGTAAGTGGTCTCAGAACTTCAGGGGAGCCTTTGTCAAGTGCAGTGGCAGCTGTCTGTCCCTCCACTCCAGCTGGTTGCAGGGACTTCTCCAGGGTGGGCTGCTCTGCTCCCCTGTGGGAACTTCACTTGAGACTCCCTCAATGGAGAGACGTAGCCACCAGCCTTCTGCTCAGCTCACGAAGGTTGCTTTCAGCACACACATTTCCAAACCCCTATTCTAAAAACCTTTCTGGTGAGCTTTTTAGAAAAGGTGGGTTTTTTTCCTCCCCCAATGCATGGGAATATACAAAATTAAGATTCTGGGCTTGAAAATCTCATATTTAGGAGAGCCACACAGTAAGGAAGATGACCTTTTATTAGAGTTGAGTCTTTGAAAGTTGGAGGAAGGGTGGCTGGTGGGGAAGTTGAATACAGAATAAACCTAAGGAGATTAGGAAAACTATGGAGCTGGGGTTTGACACTGTTGACCAGTGGACCTCCTTTCTGAATGGTGATCTCCAAATCTGTTCTTAGATATTCATTATTTTAAAGCAGGCATGAAGACATCAGGCCTTGTTCATCAAAGGGAATTTCAACTTCTGAGTTATTTGCTTAAGACTAGTTTCTTATATTTTTAACATTTTTCAAAGTTTGCTCACCAATCCCAGACCAGTCCAGTATTTCTTTGTTAATACTTCCATTTACTGTAGTAAGTGGACCAATTCCACCACTGGTTACCTTTTGAATGGAAATTCACAATCTCCTTTAAAATCAAGCCCCAAAGGTATAGCTCTCCCAGACTGACACTAAAGGCTGGCTATCCACATGTGAGGGATGACTGAACATTAATTTCCAACTACCATTCATAAAGATTCCTCTTCATTTTAATCTCTTCACATAAATTTCTACTCTTCCCTCACGGTGGCTGATCCTGGAGAATTTGTCTATAAGTTCTTGGAGGGAACCAGCAATATTCCTTGTCAGAGGTCTTAGGAATGGAGATCTCTGTTTAACCTGTGTTCTTGGAAGTTTCCTACACTATGGAAATGGGGAGTTGAGATTTTTGAATGGAGATTTAAGAAAGCACCAGAGTTTTTACCCTGTATGCCTGTGAGGGGAAAGCAAGAGCCACCAATTTTTATATCAGGATTTTTTTTTTTTAACAGCAAGTGACAGAATGCCCAACTCAAACTGATTTAAAGTGTATTTATTAGCACATAAAAATAAAAAGTCTGGGAACAAAGTTGGGAAAGACAGGGGTCAAATGATTTTCACCAGGACAACATTTGCTCTCCTCATTTCTTCATATAGCCTTTTAGGCATTGGCTCCGTTCATTCACAGACTGTGCCTTTATGGTGCAGCATCAGCCTCTCCCACCTTATCAGATTCAAATATGAACTCTGGTATGTCATTAGTCATTCAGTCTAAGGTTTGAGGCTAGCCCTGCTGGGCCTGACTGACTCAGCTTGAACCATGTGCTCATAAATAAATCAATCCCTGTCACCAGGGGAAGGAGATGATCTGCCTGACCAGACTGGGATCACGTCACCCCAGAAAATGGAAGTGAACCCAGCTCCACAGAAAACATGTGGTCCATGAACAAAGGGTTAGATTGGAGTGCTACTAGCAGAGTAGGATGAGTGGATTCTGGAGATTTAGAAATCATAGTTCTTTACTCTGACCCTGTAGTACTTTCTTCTGAAAGTATGTTTAGGAAGAGAGTTAATATTTTACAAGACTTCATTATAAGCTGTGTAATGAAGTTATATAATGAAAACAGCTTCTACCAACTTCCTCCTCATTTGAAACTTAAAAAAATTTTTTTTAATATACTACACTGTGCAGCTCAACTGTATATTAGATTTACTGATGACAATGCAGCTACCAAACATCATATATATGACGGACTTGAAACAACTGTCAGATATGTGTATTTATAACTCTCTTTACAACTAATATGAAAAGACCAACAGAGATCATTTGAAACTTTTCAAATACCTTGAGTGACAACACATGGTCTTAACACATTAAAATTGCTATCAAAATTTTGAGAAATACAGAAAAGACAAGAGAACGCAATGAAAGAAACAAAGGGAAATTACAATAGATGCTGAAGTTATATGATCCATTATGTAACAGTTTTGTCTTATTCCAAGAATCCTGTTATTAAAATGTTTCTCGTCTAAAGAATATTGTGCCAATATTCCATAATATAAACCTATGGCCAAAAAAAGAAGTCCTAGATTGTGCTGACATCCTATTTATTCGTTAGATTTCATACTTCAAATGAAAATTTGCAACTGTCAGTGTTTCATCTATTTTTTTCTTTCTTTCTTGGCTTCTCTGAGTACTGAATCAGGCTTCTATCTCCCCTGTGAATGAAATCTGTTTTGTAAACATGTGACATAGCATTGTTGACAGCTCAGACAGATCTTAAGATTCTGAGGGAAGAAAATTGGCAAAATCTACAAGGGCCCCAAAATGTGCAGTATATTTCATGGTGATGGTTTATATTAAGTTTTACTCTTTATTTGGTCACCTTAAGTAGAACACACACACACAGTCACACACATTATATTTGATAGAGGGGAATTTGGGCATTTGAATTATCAGGATATATACTTTCTACACAGTGCTACTAGGTAGATTATTTGGATAGAATTAAGTTAATTTAGTCAAATGATTAGTTTTCTTTTTTATCCCATAGAATCACTGTGCTATTGAACAGAAGCAACCTAACTGGCCAGTTATTTTGGGCCATCTAGGAACATCATGCCCTTTTCCTTGACACAATTTGGGTTTGATAATTTCACCATATGAAGAGCTGTGTTCCAGATTTACTTTTTTTTTTTTTTTTTTGGTTAGGGGTAGTTGGGCCAAAATAGAATTTCAGTGAAAGAGATGGCACTATAAGCCAAGATGCACAATGGCATTGTGGTACCTCTAAGTGTACTTTAAGGTTGAGGGAGATGGGCAAGCACTTCTGGGGAAAAACTCAAATTTAAGTATTAGCATATGGCAACTATTTTTTTTAATGAGAGAACAAACAACATCTTCTACAATTAGGACTGTATTAATATAGCCTGCTGTTTGTTTCCCCATTTGGTCCAGGAAAGTCTATCTGCTTATCTATACCTATTTGTAGAACTAGCATCAGAGTCACTACCAAGTATCTATTGAGTATCAGCTATGTAGAAAAAAAACCTATGATAGGCCAGAGTGTTAGAAAGTACCAGAAGTATTTCTATTCTAGAGGGCCTTTAAGAGAAGTTGGGAAATAGGAAATACAAATAAATTATAAATATTAATACTAAGCAGTACAAGTTCCTAATTCATTGTATAGATCAATGGTCAACAAATATTTTTTTAAAGGACCAGATAGTAAATATTTTAGACTTGTGGGCCATGTAGTCTCTGTTGCAACTATTCAACTCTGTTGTAGCATAAAAGCAGCTATGTAAATGAATGAGCATGACTGTTCCAATAAAGTTAAATACCCAAAGCTATACACCTGATGTTAAGATAAGTAGTTCAGTCTCCGGTGTTTTACAATTAACTAACTGGTTATTTAATTATTTCCAATGTAGGTTTGCCTGGTGAAGGCTGGAGCTCAGATACATTTGTGTATGTTACTGGGTAATGGTTTAGTCTGGCTAAGCATAAGGGTTGTATATAAGACAGCAGTGAGAGAAAATTGAAAAGGTGAATGTAAGCCAGACACCTTTGAATGCTGGCTGAGTGGGCCATGCTTCAGGAAACAGGTGCTGTGGAGATTTTAAATGGGGGAATAATCTGATCAGAATTGTGCCTTAGATGGTTTAGAGTTTAGACCAGAGAGAGGAAAGGAAAGAAGGATAAGAGAACTAACATTAGTGAAAATCTGTTATATGTCAGAAACTTTCTACAGGTTTGTTAAATAATTTCCTCATTTAGTGGAATGAAGGGGAAAGCCAGTTTGTACCGTATTGCAGAAATGAGAAGAGAAGGGAAGGGTGCTAGAAAATTCTCTGCTCTTTTGTTTCAGTGTGAATGTGCAAAATAAGGGAAATAATCAAAAGAGAATTCTAAGTTTTCCTTTTTTTTAAGATTTTATTTATTAGAGAGCATGAGTGGAGGGGGAGAGGTAGAGGGAGAAGAATAGGGAGAGAGAGAGAGAGAAGCAGCCTCCCTGCTGAGCAGGGAGCCCAATGTGGGGCTCGAACCCAGGACCTTGAGATCATGGCCTGACCCGAAATCAGATGCTTAACCAACTGTGCCATCCAGGTGCCCCAGAACTCTATGTTTTCAAGCCCAGGTGACTGAAAGAATGGTAATAAGAAGTTAAGAGGAGGTAGTTTTGGGAAAGAAGTTTGGGTTGAGAAACATGTACATAGCCAAGTAAATTAGCCCAGGCCACCAGACTCAAGTTCCAAGAGATTCAGCTGAAAATTCATTGCTTTCTTAGTAAACACTGTCTAAAGATGATTTTAAAAACTGTTACTATATGGCTTAAATTACTAACAGTTGTTGTCACTTCATTGACAATAATGAATATGGGAAAGATTGGTTACATTTTGTGGGTCAGTGAAAATGTTTGAATAGCTAAAAAATCTTTAAGAAGACTTTCCATGTATTCATGGAAAATGAATACATACACATACATGAAGAAATTGTCATACTGAATTTAGTAGTTTCAGAAATTGGATGTATTACAAGCAGTGTATATTTTAGTTCAGATTTAAATATGTCAAAATCCGTATGTTTAACACCTTCCTTTGTTTAACATATGCCTCAAACATATTCTGCTTTTTATTCCCTTAACATTTGGCTTATGAATAGTAAAACAAAGAAGTTAGGGATTTGATTCACAGATGCCTTCATTGCTTTAGTTTGCTCACTTGTAGCACCTATTCTTTCTCAGAGTAGAAAATCTTCAAAAGAACAATTTCTTTTTGTTTTCGACTGATATGGATCATTCCTTGGGAGTTCCTTGTGTGATTACACAGATGTTCTCACTGCTCTACCAGTCTTTCTTCTGATTGGCTTATTCTGTTAGCTCTGATTATTAATATGACAACATATTCAGATTTTCTAATATAGGGAATTAGTAACAATTTCTTATGATGCTCTTCTTCAGTAATTTACATTATTGGCCTCTGTGGATGCTGAGGAATACTGGCGTGAGTAACATTTCCTGATATTTTAATATTTCCAAAATATGAGAGAACTCACACTCTTCTCCTGAGGAGGCAGAGTGCCCACAGGATTAAGAATGAAGCTTACTCCTCACTCTGTTTAGCTGTGTAAAAACCAAGGATGCAATTTTATACATCTGTTTCTTTCTTTTTTTCCCCCTCCTTTCTCGTTTTCTTTATTTTCTGTCTTCTTTTCTTTTCTCCACTGAAGTGCTCATTCCAGCCACAACTCATGGTGTCTACACCAAAGTAGAAGATTCTCCAGGAGGTTTTTCTTCCGCAGTTGCCAGAATAATGGCTTCTTCTTTTTAGTTTGCCAGGACATGCAGTTTCCTTTCCCTGCAGACAATAGCCTAGAATAATAAGGGGAAGGGAATTCTGGGAAATGTACTCTCTCCACAGTGCCTTCCCACCTACCCCATGCAAGCAGAGGATAATATAGATGGGGATGACAGTGACATCAGGTTCACAACACTCTAACATATTTGCTGAGCCTCTCTCAGGCCAAATAGTGATGAATGTGATGATTTTTATTCTCAAGATGCTCACAGTCTGGTTAAGTTGACCACACACAAGTTAGTTTTCTAAGGTGGTAAATTTTGCTGAGCTATTACTCTAGGCCAAATCATTGCAGTAGAGCCATGTTACAAAATGAATTATTAATGAGTAGGGTTGGTTCAATCATAGCTTATATCAACTCTCCAGATCTTTTTTTTTTAAGATTTTATTTATTTATTTGACAGAGAGAGACACAGCGAGAGAGGGAACACAAGCAGGGGGAGTGGGAGAGGGAGAAGCAGGCTTCCCGCTGAGCAGGGAGCCCGATGTGGGACTTGATCCCAGGACTCTGGGATCATGACCTGAGCCGAAGGCAGACGCTTAATGACTGAGCCACCCGGGCACCCCAACTCTCCAGATCTTAATAGCTACTTACAGTAGAAGCTTGACACACAAACAATGACCAGAAATATAAACACCGTATTGTAATATAAGTAGTATAATGATACTAAATTTTCAAGGTGTTTTTAAAAATATTAATGATTATTAAATCCCTTTCAGATAATGATTTGAAAATAAATTAACTTTGATTGCAATATCCCCTTTGATTGGGTCAAAACTCCCATTGATAAGTAGGGTGAAATATTCAATGAACATAACTTCATAAAACTTCAGAGCAGCTTTGTTCATATTAGCACCACATATCGTTACATTACAAAAAAGCTTCCAAGTAGGATTTAGTGCCTAGAGATTACTTAGAACTCAGTGAAATTGGTAAGTGTTCAGTGTTAGTCCTGTCAAGTATAGACTACCTTGCCATAGAAGCATAGGATATGATGAAAAATGGGCATCCCTTACAGTGGGAAATTAGCTGTGTAAATTTAAGTTAGTCATTTCAAAAAATTATATATTGTCTCTTTCAGACTCAGTTTTCTCGAAAAGACCCTACTGAATCATAGTGGGGAGAGAATTCAGTGGTGGAAAGTTATATTT
The DNA here is from genome assembly GCF_009762305.2 of Zalophus californianus. NCBI lineage: Eukaryota > Metazoa > Chordata > Mammalia > Carnivora > Otariidae > Zalophus > Zalophus californianus. Next base: position 45,647,494 of record NC_045596.1, read on the forward strand.
AAATGTGCTTGTGATGGTAGTAAATGAACACACTTATGCCCAACAGCCCTCAATGGTCCCCATTGCTCATGTGCAGGATAACATCTTAGCCCCCATCATGGCCCCAAACCCGGCCTCTCCGACCTCAGATCGTATCAGCCTTCTTTTCCCAGTCCTTCTTTAAATTTGTCATCTCATGGCTTCTTTAAATTTGTCATCTCATGGCTTCTTTAAATTTGTCATCTCATGTTTTTGTAAATGATGTTTGCTCACATTGAAACTCTGTCATCCTCCCTTTTTCTTCTCCTTCATCTACCTCGGCACCCTAAATTTCTGTTCATTTTTAGCACTCTGAGCCCTGCCAAGTGTTGTCTCCTCTGTGTTCCCATGGGACTCAGTGCTCATCTCTGTTTTTCCACTTAAATTTTTATTTTGCTGATTTGATTGCTTGGAAGTTTTCTGTACCAGACTAAAAGCTCCTCAAAGGCAGGGACTGTTCTTATGCAACTTGGCACCCTTAGAGCTGGCCAGAACTCCCAACACACAGGAAATGCTCATTAACTGATAAATGAATGAATGAACTAAGCTTGGGAGCGGGCAACTTCTAACCACAATGATAAAATGAATAAAAGAACTAGCCTTATCTTTATCCCCCATTTAATTACTCTATGATTATAATAGTATTAGAACCTTTTAAAGTCATAATTCTACAGAAAGGATAGGAGTTACAGATCTTTCATAATGTTTTGCCAGTGCCTCATATTCTACCGGGGTCCTTGGTGCATTCAGCAATGCTTATAATCATGAAGTAAGCCGGCCAATGTACGTATTTTTTCCTTCCAATTAATTTACTCTCCTTAGTGTACCTTGCAAATCTAGCTGCTGGGAGAAGCTCTGATGGTTATGGGGTTAAAAAGGAAGCGGTCATAATTTTTATTTAGTGATTTTCATATAAATGCACCTCATTATCTGCTGTACCTCATTATATATGATCTTTTTTTATGACTATTTCATTCTTCTTAGCAGTCCTGTTTTTATTCTGTTATGCTTGCTGTCTAAACTCTCAACTTTATGACTCCATTACCCTGGCTCACTGCTGCCTGCTGGCCCACTCCCACTGTGGTGGTGGGTAATGGAGCTTTGCTGTTGCCAGGCCAGCGTTTCTAATAAATGCCTCATATACAGCTAGGCAGCAGCGTAGGGCACAGCGGCTCTGTGTAATGCTTTCCTAGCACATCACTAGACTCTCATTTGGTACTTGTGAGAGAAATTACCACTGAGGCTTCTTCAGGCACAATAGCATTAATGAAGTTAGGAAATGACTCCCACAGATGTTTGACACTCAATCAATCCTACTTAATTTAATTACACTCCTGAATGAAAGACAAAAGAGATGCTCTTGTAGTCCAACCCTTGCTTTTTATTTTCTCTTACGCCCTTTTTTTCCCATCTGACTTACTTAATCCTTGCTGAGAAATGTCAATGTAATTAACTTAAGTTATAATTATTTAAAAGTGGACTTTATTATAATACTTTGTACGTTTAGCACTTCTCTCCCCCTACCAAACTGCAAGTACACGAGAGCTCTACTATGTAAATAGAGTGGTGGAGTGGGAAGAAATTGGCTCTTGTAACCTTGACAGTTCATCCACTTCTTATAACTCCCTAATTAAGGATACTGATGACACTGGTGCTTACAACTTTGTCTTCAAATTTTGTGCAATAGGATATTTTTAAGGGCTTATTCTTTGGAGTTGAGTAGATTCGGAGAAAATTTCTTTTCAGCAGTCTTAAACTGGTCAAATAAACTTACAAAGTTCCAAAGTTGACATAACTGCTGCTCTACGGCGCTTTATTTTTTACAAAGTGCCTTCACATAGATGACCTCCTCACAGGGACTTGGTACGATGGGTATAGTGTCACTTTAGAGATGAAGGCCTTAAGACAAAGATGCTTAAGTGATTACCTTGTCCAAGATTTTATAGGCAGGAACCAGTGTTCCTAAGACTTGGGCTTTGATTCATTCATTTCTTCATTCAACTAATAAATAATGATTGTCACTAACTGTGTGTCGGGCACTATTCCTGGCACTGAAGAAATTGCCAGATAAGTAGCTGCTACAGAACCGTGTGCTACTGCTTGGGTAGAGCTGTGCAGTGGAGACCGTGGGGACGATTGGAGGGAACGCACTAGGGCATGGTGATGGGGGGGTGGTAGTGGAAGGAGAGCCAGAGGATTCTAAGGAGTCTGGAATATATGCTGAAGTAAGTGGGGATCATTGAAGGATTTTTTTTTTTCTCATGAGTATGTGATCAATTTGAATTTTAGAAAGAGTCAGTCTCATTTAAATAGGAGCCACATCAAGAGTGCCTCACGGGGTGGCTGCTGCCGCCTTAACACAGGGTGGTAGTAAACGCAGGAGGAGAAGCAGGAGTGGGAGGGACCGCTGTCGTTTTCACTTTGCATGTAGTGTTCTTGCCCATGGGACATGCAGGTGGATATATCTGTGTAGTTTAGTAGGACCCCCTGAGCTGGAGGTCCTGGTTTGGGAGCTCTCCTTTGGAAGCAGGGATTAATGAGCTCTCTCACCGGGAATGCATGGAGTGCGAAACAAAGAGGCCTGAAGTTGCGATTAGGCACTGGGGGTTACAGCAGGGAGTGGCCCTGATCCCTTGGGAGGAGCTGTGTCATGCAGGTCACCTCTCCACACACTGACCCCATGCCCTTGGGGGAAGTAGCAGGATAAGGTGGAAAGGGCCCTGGCTTGGCTTCAAGACACTGACATCTTGTTCTCGCTCAACTAATAATTTCCCCGTGGAACTTAGAGGAAGGGACCCCATTCCTGTCTCTGGAGGTGAAGGGCTATAGCAGGTTCCTTCCTGAATCTTCCCACCTCCAATATTCTATGCGACAAAGTCCCAGTGATTGAAGCATTAAGATGAAAGGCAAAGACTGAAAGAGATGAGCACAGTGAATCCTCTTCATTTAGATCAGAACCTACTCTTCTCTGGATGAGAAAGGTTTATATGGACCAATTTACTAATAACCTAGAGCTTCAGGCATTTTCTAAGCATAATATGTGTGAGACCTGCTTATTACCTTCCCCCTCTATCTCATCTAATACTCCTTCCTCGGTTGGTTCTCTTTTTCAGTTGGTCGGTGAAGTGGCAAAAACAACCAACTAACCCTTATGAAATGATCAAGTATATGTAAATATTATACATACACATCTATCTATCTATCAATCTATCATCTATCATTACATTTATATCCGTATCTAGGTCTAGATTCAGATAGGTAGAGAGCCATCACTTACTGAGCACTTTCTATATATGCCACTGTACCTACCATATACCTACAGTAGCTAATTTAGTCCTCAGAATATCCACCTGAGTTAGGAATTATTTAATCCAAGTTTAAAACCAAATTTGAAAAAGTTCAATAGCTTTCTAAATATGGCAATGTGGAATAAGCAAGATAAAAATCAAGTCTGACTCCAAAATCGTTGCTCTTAACCATGATATTATATTGCCTTTAAATATTGGTTATATTAATAGTAACTTGTGCTTTAGGATAATAAATTCAAGAAGCCCTATTACTATCTGACTTTTATGGAAAATGGCAGTAATAGAAGCAACATCCATATAGCTTATCTGAAGATTTTTGACTTTTTGCTAAAAAGTTTATATAGTTTTTTTAGATGATGCCATATTTCTTCTTTTTATCTTTTACATTGCTAAGGAGGCTGTGATTTTGATCTGAAACTTTTCTCAGGGTTTGTCATATATTTTTATTATTTGCTTGTAGTCCTTTAAAAATAGTGTAGAATGGCTGATCTAACCATTTCCCTCCCTAAGCTGAAGATACTGTCTGTTTCTTGTCATGTATTTTGTCTCCACGTGTGAAGGGACAAAAGACTCAGTGGAGGATTATTTTTGCTTCAAAGGTTCCATTACAGAGCTGTGACTTGCTTTGTTTGAGGCATAGGTTCCTCTAAAAAAATTTACATGGAGACTAGGGTTGCCAGATAAAATATGGGATGCCTAAATTTGAATTTCACTTGCCCATGGGGCATGTAGCATTTAGGATTCCTTCTACACCATGTAGAAGGCAAGACAGGTTCAGAACATGAACTTGGGCTGTCCTTCAGCCTAACCAGAACTGTTAGCCATTTCTGTTCTATCAATGACAGTCTCACTTCAGAGTTTTAGACAGGGAGGAGAGCAAACCTCTGTTTTCAGCCTTCGTATCAAATTTTCTGATTCTCTCCTTGCTCCTCCTCCCAACCTGGGTTTTGCTTTGGAGTGGGTAAGCGATTTCTCTTGCCACCTTTTTCTCTCCTCTCCCACTTATATTCATTTCCTGTTCTGTCCTGGAGAGAATTCACATTTTTCCTTCCAGGATGCTTTTCTTCCTTTCCCCCTCCCTATTATCTAATGGACAAATGGCTGTAGGAGGAGAGTAAAAGGTACATGGGCTCAATATTTTATATATAATTTCTATTACAAAGCTAAGATGATTCAATTCATGTGACAAGGCCTATGCTGAAAGCTTTAGAGCATCATCTAATTTGAGAGGTAAATTAAAAATGGAGAAGTAATTAAAGAATGCAGGCTTTGGAGCCAGACTACTTGGCCATCCCACCTGCTAGTTATATGACTTTGGGCAGATCATTTAATTCACTGTACCTCAGTTTTCTCATCTACAAAATGGGGCTAGTAGTATTTCTCATATTGGGATTTTACAAAATTTAAGTGAGGTAATATATCAAAAACTGTCCGGCACATTGCAAAACCTCTATAAAAGTTTATTATTATTATAGTTTAAGTCTCAAAAATATTCTATGAGTTATTTATCATTATTTTTTCCAATTATTAAGAGATGAGAAAGCTGAGGCTTGAAAGTGCTCCTTATTCAAAGTTGTGTATCTAGTAAGGAATAGAACAGAGCCTGTGTGCTGAATTACCAGGTTATCTTGTGAGGTTGTAATGGAAGTCATGAGTTAATCACCTTTCTTCAAAACCTCAGAACTTATCCAAGATTGGATGTGTGGGTTATATGTTTGTTCATTATATTACTTAACTGCCTCGTGGTATTTTATCATAGTCATTTGTTTGCATGCCTGTTTTCTCTACAACAGTGTGAGCCCTGGAGGGTCCAGACCACTGTCTTCTTCAGCTTGGTATTCCCAGCTTCTAGCAAACGCTTGTTGAATTGAATTATCTTCAGATTTGTTTCTTTGAAGTTACTTTTTAAATTCCCCAGTATTCCCTAACTTCAAATACTATTAGCTCCATGATGTCTGGATACAACCTTCTTGTTAATTCTACCTTCCAGCTTCCTCTGGGACAGTGTAAAGGAGAATAGAGCTGGAGGATATTTGTACGGACTCACTGAACCTTGCAGATGCTGCCTGAGGTCTGCAGACAGGCAACGTGCAAGATACAAACCTGGTTCAGCGACTTGCAAACTCTCTAGTCTTTGGCAAGTCTCTTAACTGACCTTAATTTCCTTTTCCATAATGTAAAGATGGTAATATCTTTGTTATAGTGGTTTTAATTAATTAAGCAAGTATTTATTAGATACCCAATTATGTGTCCAGCACTGTAGTGGCATGTGAACTTGATTATCCGTCTCTTACAATTTTCTGGGGAACTCCAAATGCCTTTTCTGCCAATCAGTATCAATTGGGAACATAGCATAAAAAGTAGCCTTTTCCTCTAAGGAGAGGTGGACATCTTGGGACAGTGAGCTTTTGATTGATGGGGACCAGTGAGGCCATATATGTCACCGTAAATTTCCTTAGTAAACTGCTTTCTTTCACTATCACCACAGTTACATTGTGAGAAAAACCAAAAGTTTAGATGGAAGATTTTGAATGGTGTCCTATGAGTAATGGAAAGGCTTTGTAGAGTATTAAGCCCACATTTATCTTTGACCCTTCAGCCTGCAGAATGGTGAGTGGAAAAGATTTAGTGCAAGGTACTGTAGTTCCCCTGGGAAAGTTTATAGTGATTTGGACTCAGGTAATGGCAGTGGGATGGGGAGAAAAGGGTGATCATTAAATATTTAGGAAATGTAACCAAATATATTTGGGAATAGCTTGGTTATAGGTGGAGGTTAAGGGAAAAGGAGTCTTTGACAATGTTACTCTCGAGCAATAGGAAGGTAGGTAGACCTATTTATTGAAATAGACAACACAGAAGGAAGAGTAAGTTGACTGGGAAGATCATGAGTTTTGTTTTAACACAAATTTTATGTGTCTGGGATGAATGGAAGTGGAGAAGTTAAAGAAGCAGGATTTAAGTGGATTAACTCTATAATGTTCCAGGTTGCCATAGAGCTAGGAGTATTTTATGGACAGCTTTATGAACTGGATAAAGCTTAAGAAAAACCAGGTAAATGCAGGAGGGCTGAAGCCCCGTAGGTTGCTGATTGCAGTCCTTCCATTGCTCTTGCTTGGGCAGATGCACAGCTGTGTTCCCAGGTACATGCCTGATTGTTCACAGGGACCACTACACTGGGAGTAGGCCTACCAGCTAGTTTTTTCCAACTTCAAAATTCAGGACAACAGATGAGAATTTCAACCTCGATAATCCAGAGTCCCAGTAACAAAAGAGCCTAAGTCTAGAAAGAAATAAGCCATCTTAATCACATTGTGTCACAACCATGACTATATGGCATAATTGTGTCTTACCAGTCTTTCAAAAGGGATTTCATTTTCTGCTCCCTTTCATGGCTATGTATATTGTCAACCTCCTATGTTTAATAAAGGAACATTTTACATGAAACACTCTACTCTGGTCCTTATGTGTTTGATTAGTATTATATATTCTGGCCATTCCTAATCTTCCCATTTGTAGGAAGTGACTAATTTGAGAAGGCAAAATGTGCAATCAAAGTTTAAAAAAATGGTGATAATTATATCTCTTGTGTAGGAGTAAAGCACTATCTATTCTGAAAATTGAGTGAAATTACACAGCAGTATCGGGGAACAAATCTGTCCTATTTATAAATTAAAAGTTGATTGGTAGATCTTTAGCACCTGCATCGAATATTAATAAGTAAGGCCTAGTGTCTGAACGCTGGGTCATTATTTTATTACCACACTTACTGGCACAAGTAGGCCTACTCTTAAAAGTACACTTATGAGACTCAGGGGATTCATAAAAAGATTGGAAATATTGACAATTACAATGGCCCCAGTTCTACCTCCTTCTTTGTAACCACACACTTTGCTATGTGAATTTACAGTTTCTTCTCTTCCTTATGTGACTTTGCCCGTAAATTTGCTTTGGTCAATGGCATGTTAGCAGGTATGACATAACTGAAGACTTGAAAAGTGTTTATTCAGTTGGGTTTGCTCTACTGTACCTTCGCCATGACAAGAACATGTCTTGGTTAATCTTGTGCTCCTGGGAAGATGAGATATGGAACAGAACCAAATGACTCCTGACAAACACAGCTTAGAGCAGCCAACCTTCTGTTGACCCTCAGTTCTATGAAAACAAATGATTGCTGTTTTCAGCCACTGAGTTTTTGTGTGGTTTATGATGCAGTGATTATGTGGCATTAGTTAACTAATACAGGGCATTTCAGACTCAACAAAAGGACCCTTGCTAATGTTAGTGACTAGCAACCGAGGGATAAAGGAGAGATTGAGAGAGAGATTGAGAGAGGGAGAGAGAAAAAGAGAGAGAGAGAGAAGGGCAGGAGTGGGGAGACCTTGACATTGGATCAATATATAACTCAGTGCCTCAGTGCAAGAGAACACAGTTGTTTTGAGGTTCAAGTGAAAATGCCAAGGAAAGTCCAAGGCTTGGCACATGAAGAATAGAAACATGATGCATCTAGAATAAAAGATTCAAGAGAATTTGAGGTCAAAGAAAACAACCCGTCACCAGTTTGTGCATGGCCTGGGTAGCAGGAGTTGCTGAAGGAAGAGGATTCTGTCCCTCCTAAGGCAAATCTTCGCTTTCTCTGTCCTCTCTCTAACTTCATCCCCCAAGGTAATTGTTCTCTTGGGGTAATTTGGCTCTCCACCTTCACCCACAGGAGACGTCTGGCAATGCCTGGAGACATTTTTGATTCTCATGACTTGGGGGATCAGTGCTACTGGCATTATAGTGTGTAGAGGCCAGGGATGCTGCTAAACATCCTACAATGCACAAAGACAGCTTCCCACAACAGAGAATTTATCCAGTTAAAAATGTCAGTAGTGCCAAGTATCTTGCCATTAGATATAACGGGTATGGCCTAACCCTGTGAAATCCCAAAAGTCTAACCAAGAAAGAACACCGAGCAGAAGTCAGATAGAATTTATTCTTGAGGACTTTCCATGCACCAGACTCACCACTAAGCACTAGGGATATGGAGATGAGAAAGTTACTATGGGAAAGGCAGTGGGAGAAAGAGACATAAAAAGCTCTATAAAGAAACATACAATTACAAAATGTTATAAAGGAAAATATTTGGGGACTTATAAGAGGAATTTGACTTAGTCAAGTGGGCTAGAGAAGATTTTAACAATAAGTAGTATTTTAACTGGTGCCTAAATGCTTCTCTATTCCCTGTCCTCCATTTCTTTTTTTTTTCTTCAAGATTTTATTTGTTTACTTGACAGAGAGAGACACAGTGAGAGAGGGAACACAAGCAGGGGGAGTGGGAGAGGGAGAAGCAGGCTTCCCGCTGAGCAGGGAGCCTGATGAGGGGCTTGATCCCAGGACTCTAGGATCATGACCCGAGGGCAGACGTTTAACAACTGATTCACCCAGGCGCCCCATCCTCCATTTCTTTCGATAAGACATTTTCCATATAGTTCTCAAGTCAATTTATTTAAAGAAACAGATAACTAAGTACCTACTATGTACCTAAAGTAACAATCTATGTTTAGGGTCTATTTTACTAGCAGCAGGACTTTGGTATATTATTTACTGATTCTCAGCTTCAGTTTCCTCATCTGTGATATGGGGATACTACTACTACTACTTCATAGGTTGTTGTGAGAATTAAATAAATTTATGCGTGTAATAAAAACAGTGCCTGGTAAATATCCTTTTAATTGCTTGCTGAGCACTAGAGATAGAAAGATGAATACAAATGACCTACACTGTCAGTGAATGTACAGCCTGCTAGAGGAAAGGAGAGTAAACATATAATTGCAATAATATGATTAATACCATAGAAATAGATTCAGCTTGCTATAGAAATGCAGAAGAAATGAGTCTTCTACAGGGGTCTTTATCTCTAGCCCAGGTCATTCTGCTGAGCACTCGACCTGGATATGTCTGCTTAGTGGATATCACTCCTGGGTGTTCCAAAGGAAACTCAGTCACCATTATTTATCCTGTTGCCTGAGGGAGAAACTTGCATGTCATTTTAATGCCTCAACCTCATTGTTGCCCAATCAATCACCAAGTCTGGCAGCTTCGACCTCCCTAATATCTCTCACAGCCAGCTGCTTCTCTCCATCTTCACTGTCATAAACTTTGTTCATAACAACTTCATCTTCCCTTAGATTACTGCAGTTGCCTCCCAATTGGTTTTCCTTCCTCCAATTTGCTCTGTCTACCTTGTTGTCTGCACAGCAGCCTGAGGGATCTTTCTAGAGCACAGAGCTGATAGTATTATTCCCCTAATGAAAACTCTTAAATGGCTTCCAATTGCTTTAGTATAAAGTCCAAGCTCCAGAGGCAGCCAAGGATGCTCTTTACACACATGGCTTCTCAGTCTTGCCTCATATTGTGTCAACCCTGTTGGCAACCGACACTTCCCACTCTGAACCGTCTGGCAGTCCATGAATATGGCTGAGCTCTGCCACTGTCATTTCTGGGCCTTCGCAAATGTGCCTTCGATCTTTTTCTTCCTGCTTTGATAGGGACTTTTACTTAAGACCTGGAAACCTGGGGAAAAGGCAAAATGCAGTAACTTACTGTAGCATTTTCATTTCCAAAGAACATCCATGAGAGACCATTTTCCTCCATGCTTTCCTCACCCTGTACTCTTTTCCTTTTGGTGTGGGTGTGGGGGTTCAGGTTACCTGAGTAGTCACATTGGAAGTTTATAAATGATAATACTTTTAAAGTAAATATGGAAGAACTACAAAAATACAGAATTTTAGTTTATTAATTAAAAAAATTTATTTATTTATTTATTTATTTATTTATTTGACAGCAAGAAAGAGAGAGAGAGAGGCAGAGGGAGAAAGAGAAGCAGGCTCTGTTCTCAGCAGGGAGCCCGAGGTGGGACCCTGGATCATGACCCGAGCCAAAGGCAGTTGCTTAATCAACTAAGGCACCCAGGCGTCCCTAAATTTTTTTAAGTTATAGGAAAAATATAAGACATGCTTTAGGTCCATATTTTTTATTTTGAAAATGTTGTATTAATCCTAAAGCCACTCTCTTAAGGGTTTCAGCAAAACTGCAATCACTACATTCTTTCTGCTGTATGTAAAGGCCAGTTATTCCTTATTAACTCACTCGCTTGTCTCATATATAGTACCCTTGGTTCCATTATCTAGGATAATTGATACATACTCTATCATAGTTCTCCTTCACATCAGATTATTAACCATCTTTATGACATGCATATATGGCTTCAACTAATTTTTTTTCCTTATCTCTCAGAGACTAGGATGATTATTGCTTAGTTTTGTTTTCTAAATTTCAAAGTACCTACTTAGGGAGTATCTCAGCTTATATTCTTTATACCTGCATATTTTTGGAGAACAGTTATGTCAAGGAGCTTGACCTTTATTTTTTGGACTTAAGTCAACGGTCTGATTAGATTTATTAAGTAAGAACCTTTGACAAAACAATATTAAATCACACTACTACTTAAAATTTCGATGCAGTGCTTAATTGAAAAAAAAATTAAAGGACCTGAAAATAAATGCTAAAAACTCCTCTATGGGTCAGAAATCTAGTTAATGAGAATCAGAGTCCTTTCCTTAAAGGACAGTTATCCTTAAGTAGCTTAGCTAAGTAATGATCATGGGAATAATACACTAGCCTATAAAAAAGAGTTAATTGCATTTTCTCATATTCAACTGAGCAGATACACATATAAAATCCACCACTGTGTTTTTTCCAGTGTTCAAATTTCAAGTATCTCAGTTAAAAATTCTATGTGACTTAGTTTCAATGTCATCATCAATGATTAGTGTGATATTCATATTGCCATGCAGTTATTTGGAATAATTTCCGTAAGTATTCTTTGTGCCATAATTACACTTTGGGCATGTTAAGAGAATAAAAGTGTACACAATTTTAGTAGATCATAGAAGTTAATGTTTTGTGTGTGAGTGTGTGTGTGTGTGTGTGTGTAATTTAAATTCAATTAGCCAACATAGTGTACATCGTTAGTTTCTGATGTAGTGTTCAATGATGAGAAGTTATGTTTTAAAAAGTAATATAACCCAGGTGACTGAGGGAAGATATACTCACAGTGGCATGATCTAATGGCTCTGGGAGATGGAGTATCTGGGCCACAAGAGAAGGGAGCTGTCTGATCTATAGATGAAAGTAGGTATGTGGAGGGAAGGAAAATGGTGGGCTTTGATAGTGGGTTTTATTTAGTTTCTTTCTGAAATAGGACACACATTATTTGTGGGGATATCCATTTTTTCCCCAAAGACCGGTCTCTCTCATCTGCATGAGTAATTTTTCTGAACTAGACTGTTTTTTTTTTTTTTTTTTTTATGAAACAATATTCCTGGCCTTAAGTTAATAGTGAATTTGCCCTGGGGGCACCTGGGTGGCTCAGTTGTTAAGCGTCTGCCTTAGGCTCAGGTCATGATCCCAGAGTCCTGGGATGGAGCCCCACATTGGGCTCCCTGCTCCGTGGGAAGCCTGCTTCTCCCTCTCCCACTCCCCCTGCTTGTGTTCCCTCTCTCACTGTGTCTCTCTCTGTCAAATAAATAAAATCTTTAAAAAAAATAGTGAATTTGCCCTTTCTTGCTCTGTATTACATTACCTAGCTCACAGACATTAGCTGACAACATATGCTATAATGCCCAAATAATTTTTCTTTGCTTCATATTTCTCTCAACCTTTATAGAGGTATAGGGAAAATTTTCGTTTTCTCTGAAATGCTAAAAGAAATGAAGAAGAAAGGGGAGGTATTTTTGAAAGTTTCTTCTTTCCTGTAAAGCTTGTCTTCACCCTCTACTATGCCCTTAGCCTTGTTAACCACTCTTTTGTTTGTGTTTACCATTATGACTTCACTCTGTTTCAGTTATAATTATGATCACACTGATTACTGTATTTTACCAATGTTTGAAAGTCCAGTGCTTGGCAAGAGCACTTGGGATATATTAGGTACTCAATAAAATTTTTTATTGAACAATCAAGATATATCTGGCACTAGAAATATTGTTGGCATACTATGAATAACAATGACTAATATTTTTTCAACACTTAACTTTCTGACAGACACTGTACTAAACACATTATATGGATTTTCTCATTTAAATCTCATTAATAGACCTCTGAGTTGGATACCAATATTATTCCCCTATTGCAGGTAAGGAAACTGCAGCATGGAGAGGTAAAGAAATTTCCTTTAGGTAATATACAGGTTGTCAGGGGTTGAGATTAGAGCTCTAGTGCCCATACTCTTAATTTCTATACCAGATAAATGGAGATGGATATAAATAATTATAATACTATGATTAATTACAATGATAGATGTATGCACTTGGCCCAGTTGTAGCACAGAGGATAAACGATCAGATTTACTTGAACAGTCAGGAAAGGTTTCCCAGAAAAGATGAAAAATATTGGCAGGCTTCCACCATGGTGAGAACACTTGACCTAGTTCTCTTTTTGGTGTTGCCATGAAGTTTTAGTAAATTCAGCTGACCTCCTGCAAAACATCGCCAAACTCGTTTCTGTTTTTTTTTTTTTTAATCCGTAAAAGAAAGTTTAGATTAGATGACATCTCATCTTAAATATTGTGATTTAAAATGAATTCTTTCACTAGTGCCTGTGCTTTGCACACAATGTAGACTCAATAAACATCTACTGAATTGAGTTACTTTGAAATGGGGGAATGCATCCAGTGGATCATACTGCTGCAGCTGAAACCATCATCTGTCTAGACAGTTATTCTTACATTATCTTACATAGTTGTTGTACATTAGTAGAATTTACCTGTGTTGAAATAACTTTCTAGGGCCAGATGGAGTCACTCCTGGCTGGGGTGCCACATCAGCACACACAAAAACTTAGATAACTTTTGTGTCCCTGTAAATGCTCTGCTTGACCAGAAATGTAGCATATCCAGCCCACTAATCCCCAAACACCCAGCCAACTCTGGGCTTTATACTTCCTTATTTGTTCCTTCTCAGCCCAAACAGAGTTGACTATGTGGCTCCAGACTGTCCATTATTTTCCATTTTCCTCTTCCTTGTTCTTTACTGTTTATCTTACAAAAGTTGTCTTGCCTCCACGCTATTTTGTAGTTCTCTGAGAGACTGTCTACTTTACGAAGTATTAAATAAAGTTTGTTTTATCACCTAAGTTGTTTTCTTTAATCAATTTTTAACAGTTTTTGGTGAAGAAGAATGGAATCCCAAGGTGACTGCTATTGGCCCATGGGACAAACAGGTGCACAGGCCAGCTGCATGCATCTGCAGAAGCTGGTGAAGTGTGAGAATTCCAACCAGGGTCAGCTCTCCCAGATCTCTGCAGTGCCTGGTTGAGAAAAAAAGTTAAAATTAATGTTGTTGCTTCGTTTCCAAATCTCTCATGAATTTGGTTTTGGGGTGCCCAGTGGTTATCAGTCCTTTCTCTCCCAGAAACTGCTAGCTATTGCCTTCTTGTGCATCTCGAATTTGCCCTGAGCATTTGGCTTGGCTTTCTGTCTAACTGGGGCCCACAGATTGTTGGTTCTTATGTGTGTAGGCAGCTCCACTGTCAGGTTGGGGGCTCAAAGATATGGCTGGACAGAAATGTGGGTCGCACTTCATTTGTGGCTGGGGTCTCACTGACTCTTGCCAGCTCTCAGGGAATTGTCCAGGTCTTTCTTTTGGTTATCTTTGGGAGTGGCTCTGGATATTGGGAGAATAGTATCTTTTGCACCCTCCTCTGGGGATGCCTCCTCTGTCCGTGGGGGTCATTCAGTACTGCTGAATATTTACTATTTATACAAGTTGAAACCTGACAATCTTGTCAGGTTTCAACTTGTATAACCTGTCAGTTGAAAGGTTTTTTTTTTTTAAAGTAACTTTATGGTCAGAAGTTGGCCAGATTGGAAGCTGATATTCAGAGCCTGAGAGAAATTACTCTTCAGGCCCTCTTCCCTAAGCTAAATGATACTGTGTACCCAGAGGGAAAGAAAAACTTTTTGAGACAAATAGCTCTAAATCTAGAACATAGGAATATTTTGACTTCTGTCTTAATTGAAGATAATGTAGTAAGATGGATGGGTCAGTAACCTTGATATCATTCAGGTTACAACCCAATTCTTTGAGAAGTTAAAAACAACTGTTTTACCCATTTAGGACAACTTCTACAACTTGTCTTACAAACTGAGTTTTCAAAAGAACAGAAAAAGCCCACCTTTTGTCTTTACCAATCACCAAACATTCCCTATTCATCCCAAAAGGCTTGTAATATTATAAAAATTATGGAGTTAGGCAACAAAAGTCCTTCTTGGAGGAAATTGCATATTTTTTCTATGCCTTTGGGATGTAAATATTCTACTCTGTTTTCTCTAGAAACTGAAGGCCACCTCTTTGTTTGTTTTTGTTTTTTTAAGATTTCATTTATTTATTTTAGAAAGAGACAGTGAGAGAGAGAGAACACAAGCAGGGGGAGTTGGAGAGGGACAAGCAGGCTTCCCTCTGAGGTGGGAGCCTGATGCGGGGCTCAATCCCAGGACCCTGAGATCATGACCTGAGCCGAAGACATGCTTAACGACTGAGCTACCCGGTGCCCTGAGGGCCATTTCTTTGAAACACAAACTTTAAGGAGGTAATTCTTATCAAAAGGTGAAAAGAGGGTTGCCTGGGTGACTCAGTCAGTTGAGCATCCAGCTCTTGATTTCAACTCAGGTCATGATCTCAGGGTCATGGGCTCAAGCCCTGAGTCAGGCTCCACACTCAGTGTGGAGTCTGCTTGAGGATTCTCTCTCTCTCTCTGCCCCTTCCTCTGCTCATGCACTCTCTTTCTCTCTCTCTAAAATAAATAAATAAATCTTTTTTAAAAAAGATTTTTTTAAAAGAAAAGGGAAAGTCTATTTAAACACTAGGCAAATGAGAATTCTTAAAAGTCTTTTTAATAAATATTGGTAAAACCTTTAATTCATAAGAGCAGGTAACCTTTTTCTTGGTGGACTGGGGAGACCTCTGTGATCTAAGGCCTTCGCCTAGCCCCTCCTGGGATGTTGCCAGAGGGTGTTAGTCTCCTTGCAAGTAAAAAATTCAAGGATGGAGCAGATAGTGGTTGAATGGTCCAAGTGAAGAGTTTATTGGAGAGAGTACACTCTCTTCAGGTGAGAGCCTTTGAGCTCAAAGCAGAGCTGTGCCCTGGGGTTTGGGTTTCTGTCTTTTACTGATAGTTGTTAACAAGGGGGTGGAATATTTATTATTTAGAGAAGGGATTTCTTTGAGAGCAGGGTTTTGTGCCTTTTCTCCCTTAATTGGTCAGGGTCTCTGGTGTTCTTTGTCTTGGGTGTGTCTGGTTTGATCTGGCTTCTTGTGGCCTTGTTTGTGGGATGCTGCCAGAACAGGCTGCTAACTTTCCTGATAATGGGCCTTAACTCCCCCTTAGCTGGCCTCTAAGCATCCTGTTAAAACCTAACTAGCTGCTTACTCTAACAGCCTTAACTTATTATATCTGCCAGAGACATGATTTGGATCCAACTTTTTTTAAATGAGTGAGTTTTGCATTATCGTACCTGTCTCACAGCTAAAATTTTAAAGCAAAAGCTCTAAGATCTCTATTAGCATCTGTATGTTTATGTATGTCTATATACATGTTATAGTTGTGGGATTTTTTTCTATCTCTGGATGGCACTAACAGGATTGATTTGTAAAGAGCTCTATTTAATTGGCTTAAAGAAAATTGAACATTTATGTAGATCAAGTGTACTCTCAGGAATAGAGAAACTAACAGATGTTTTTCAAATTCACATTATCTAGGATAACCTTTGGTAAATGAAAGCTAGTTTATTGGTTTAGTTAAAGCAGACATGTTTTTACAGTTATCATTATTATATATAATACTTTTTATTATAATTAGGTTTACTAAAAGTCAAATAAGGTTATGTTATCTCTGTTACAGAATTTAAGAGCAAGAAAAATAAAGATGATGGTTAGTTATTAATGTCCCATGAAATTTTCATGAGCAATCTAAACATGATTGTTAAGAACAAGTAAATTTAATAGATACAAGTAAAAATAGAAGTTTATAAATGAACTTTTCAATAATAATTATGCCGTATGGTATTTCTACTTAAAAATAGTTTCCAAAATCTTTTTGGTGACTTGGAACTTTACAGTTATACTGAGGTAAGTTAAATGCTAGATATTTATTGAATATCTAGATCATTTCTGAATAAGATAAAATACTGAAACATTAATTACTGAACATAGGTTTACCATTTTGATTTCCTTTTCTGGAGGAACTAAGAATACTTGGGTCTACTAGTAAACATGTTTAGTGCCACATTGAAAAATTTACTGTGAGAAAGAATATACTTTTAGAAATTATGAAATGCATTTATAAATTTGCCAGTCTACAGACTGCTAGTGTAAAAGTCCACAATCGCTTACATCTTAGTTTTTACTAGGAATCAAGGATTCTAAGGGTTAAGAATCTAATTAATATAACTAAAACTACTAGAAATCAAAAGGGAAACATCTCTATACAAGGAAAGTAGAATGTGTTTTTGGTAAGAAAAGGTATGAGGTGTGTGGAGATGTGTTTTTGTGAAGAGAAAATGAGAGTAATTTTGTCTTAAAACAACTGATTGTTCCAGAAGGAGAAGTAGGAAAAAACATAGGACAAAATTTGAATGGATATAAAATAGTTGTAGCAGTTTGTGAAAAAGGAATCTTGGGAAAGGAATTTTATGTGTTCAAGCTGGCTGAGATTGGAATGGATTTATTTAAGTTTTTTTTTTTTTGAATTTTAATGTCAAAAGTACACTGGTACAAAATTAGAACTTGGTTTGTCTCTTTGTTAAAAGGACAAAGTTTTTTTTGACTATTGGTTTCTTCTTGATAAGGGATTGTGTAAAGCTTTTTTACTTTTTGGGTAATCTACCTGGAAAGCAATGATTTTGTGTCTTATCAAAATAATATACTATGCTTTGGGTTGTCATTATCAGATCATTGATTACTTAAGAAAACTCAGTCTTGTCGGTGTTAAAAGAGCTAAGTTTTGTTCACAACTATGTAACCGTCTGTATTTGCCTTTTAAGCTTTGGTCACTTTCGTTAAATAGATAAGTATTATTTCATAATGATCTGTGATCCTATTTAACATCCTATATATGTTCAAAGCTTTTGATGTCTTCCCCAAGTCAAATTCTAAAGGGGGTTTGTTGTTGTTGTTATTGTTGTTTTTAACCTCAGACTAACTTTAAGATTTCCCAGATAGTCCCTCGAAAATCTCAAAGGGATTTATCTTTCACTCAGTAAGGTGTTAAACTAATTATTTTTATTTAGTATGTTATATTACATGGGAAGCATTATCAAATAAGAAGTGATGCTAAATCTTCTTAGGTTATATTTGTATGGATGGGTGTAATTAATTTCAGTGTTCTAGAAATTGTATGAAATTCCTGAAAATCTGATATGTCTTGGTATAATGCTATCAGTCATATTTCCAGTTATTATCTTAAAATACTGAATGCCACAGAAATAACAAAATTTCCTTCTCCGTTCCATTATATTGAACTCTTATCAGATCTTTAACCATGGGCATTTTTAAGTCTTTTGTCATTTATAGACAGTGTTTTTCTCTGATGCTTTTATAAAAAATCTTTTGTCATTTAAAGACAGTGTTTTCTTCTGGTGCTTTTGAAAAAGTGAGATTAAGTACTCTTGGCCAGTGACACTGTCAGATGACAAGGTGTCAAACCTTACGGGCATATTTCACAACTGAAGAAGGCTCCACCAGACATCTGGTCTGTGGTCATGTGTTAATGCTGGAGACCTCAAAATCAAATTGACCAGGAAGAGAAGTAGCCAACATCAGGGTAGACTGCTTCATCCTAAGATGTTGGATCAAGAATGTTTCTTTCTATTTTTCCTTCCTTCTGTGACCATGTTTTTCCTAATTCTTATACAGTGAAGGTCTTCATGATTCTTTTGCTTGCCTTTTTCCTTGCCCTGATCTGAAAAGATAATGCCATTGTTCACATATCTCCGGCAATTGCAAAGCCTAATCTAGCTTCCAACTGATTTTTGAATTGGCTCTGATGCTGGTGATCCCGTAGTTCTTTCTATTACAAACTTCTTCGTGATTTCCAATACCTCAATTTTTCTGAAACAAGCTCTCTGGATAAACGCTTCTGGGGAAGTGGAGACACAGTTACATGAAATAATAAATAGTCCAACTGGCTTAAAGAAGTATTCTGGTGTTCAGGATCATTTCTTGACTTATTTGATTCTAGCTGGTTTGGGTCATGGGGTCCCTGGCTCTAGGGAGCTCTCCATGGGCATTGTTTTGCTGCTAATAATTATTGTTGTTTTCCTAATATGCTATGTTCTCTCAAAAGTTTTAAATGCATGTGAACAGCCATTGGCTAGCTGACAGTCTCTCTCCAATTGGAACAACAAAAGAGAGCAGAAGAATGTAATCAGATCTAAGAACAGGAGCCAGACATTGTCTCCTGTGAATATTATGCTGAGACCTGGAGAGGCAATAGTAGCTGAGAGTCACACAAAGACTGATATTTGTGATCAAACCTCTTGAATGGTCAGGAGGGTGATCAAAAGGTGGAGGGGACTATTGAAATAACTTTCTAGGCCTAAGATGGAGCCACTCCTTCAGCCACATCAGCAAACCAAAACTTAGGTAACTTTTTTGTCCCTGTTAATGCTCTTCTTGGCTGGAAATTCAGCCAGCCAACCCCAAATACTAAGCCAGCTCTGAGCTCTATACTTCCTTGTTCTTTCTCACTCAGCCTCATTCCTTCTTAACCAACAAGGTTGACGGTGTAACCCCAGCCATCAAATATTTTCTATTTTCTCTTCCTTGATCTTTATTCTTTATCCTGTAAACGCTTCTTACCTTCTGCCACATTTTCCAGGTCTCTGAAAGGAGACTGCATTCTATGAAGTGTTAAATAAAGTTTATATCACCTAAATTGTCTTCTTTAATAATCCTTTTCAACATCTGTAGTATTTCCCTTTTGAAATGACCAAATACAGGGACATCATGGTTTATTATTGCTGAATTCCAAATTTGACTGTTGAGATTTATTATTTTTCTGCCATTTCCAAGGTGTGCTTCTTACACGGGGGATTTGATTTGATCATAATCTGTCACTTCATCACTAGAAGAGTTTCTGAGAAGGCTGACTAAAGTGCATATCATTGACATGTATTAAATCATAGGAGAGAATAAACTATGAACCGCTGATTCAATGTCAGGAAGCGAATTTGCAAAGGGGCATAATCCATCCTTTTACCTATAGGAAATGAGGCCATTCTTTCATCTATATTACCTTGGAGGGAGGAAACATTATCATTTTTTTAAACTACTTTTAGGGAAAAGCCATGGCCTCCTTTGGTTACCAGTAGTAATCATATCTGAGATATACTTGTTGATGATACACAGGGAAGTAGTCTTCGGGTGAGGGGTGTAGAGGTATGGTAGATATTTGATGTTTTTTTGTTTTCTCTCTTTACTATTTTCAATTTTAGTGACTTTTGTTATTTTTTATTTTCTTTCTTTTCCATGCTTGGGTTTAATTTACTTTTTCTACCTTCTTGAAGTAGAAGCTCAGCTTATTGATTTAAAAAGACTCATTTTCTAATATAAGCATTTAATGCTATAAATTTCACTCCAAGCCCCCTTTAGCTCTACATTTGGATATGTTGTGTTTTCCTTTTTATCTACTTTATGATATTTTCTGATTATTCTGTGATCCATGAGTTATTTAGCAGTATATTAATTTATAGATATTTGGATATTTTCCAATTATTTTTCTACTACTCATTACTAGTTTCATTCTGTTATTGTCAGAGAATATACTTTGTATTATTTCAATTTTTAAAATTGTTTGTGGATTGTTTTATGGCCCAGAATATGATCTGTGTAGTGAATGTTTCAAAGTGAAATTGAATATAGATTTTGTGAACTGGGAAGGAATATTATGAACCAAAAGGACTCCTTTTATGTTTATAACCTAAAACAGACTGAAATTAGGCCTCTATCTTCCCCTTTCTCTGCACAATTCAACATGGTAGCCATTAGCCAAAGGTGGCTATTTAATTTTTAAAAATTAAATAAAATTTATTTTTTAAATAAAATTTAATTTTTTAGTTAAATAAATTTAAAATTCAGTTCCTTAACCACATTAGCCCACATTTAAAATGCTTAATAGCCACATATGTCTGGTGGCTACTGTACTGAGCATTTATATCATCACAGAATGTTCTATTGTGCAGTACTATTCTAGATTCATATCTTGATCTTGGCCTTTAAGATCTCATCACTCTACTACCAAATGAAGCATGGAGAGACCCCAGTCTAAGGAAAAGAGAGTCAGGGAAGTGAGCTTCCTCTATGTGAGGCTGAAGTCCAAAGATTTCTTCTGGAAAGGGTTTTTATCATAAAAGAAGAGGCAGCCTAGGCCTGTCTTGATGGGAAACATTGTAAAGAAACACTCTATGGCCAAATAAATCATTACACTTGAAAGAAAAAAATATTTTTACTTTCTTAGCTTGTATCACCAATCATATAGTGGCTAAAATACTGTCTTAATTAGCTTCTGGAATTGTGGGTGGATGATGTTTGAGGTTGTGCTGGTGTGGTCTGAGCTTCTTAGGATGCAACTTGGGAGAAGCTATAGAAGCTGAGAGTTTAGATGGGAAAGGTTTAATAATTTTATTCTTGAGATATATCACATTCTTATTTAATGTCTATCTCTCCCACTAGACTGAAAACTCCATCATGGTTCACAATGTGTCCATTATGCTCACCATTTATCTTCAGGACCTAGAAAAAAAGCCATTCAGTAGGCACTTAAAATATTTGTGAATGAATGAATAAATCCTACTTTGGAAGAGGTTTATCATTATCATTTGTCACTTTGATACAGTGTTAATCCACATGAAATTAAGAAAATTTGGTCCATTAAATAACATTAGCTCCTATAACTTTCATTGTATTTTGCTCTCTAATTTTTCACTTCCCAAAAGTATGGATTCCAGAATTGTATGTTTTTAAAGTGGCCTGGAGATTCTTAACTAGGGCTACACTGAGCTCTAATAAGCACATACTTGGGCTTTAGGGACCTATGTGTATGTGCTTAAGTATATTTTTCTGGGGAATAGATTCTTAGATTTTATGAAATGTTCAAAGTCACTAACCACCCCTCCTCCAAGTGTTAAGAACAATTAGATTATCCAGTGCTGGCCATATTTGAAATGTTATTTTTCAGTACTGAAGCATGGTACAGAAAAAAAAAATGCTGAATTGGGAACTAGGAAACTTGAGTTCTCCTGTCTTTTTAAAGTCTCTAGTCTGATTGGATCCCAATATTATTATAATTAAAATGAAAAAAATTAAAGATGATAAAAGATGACCTCTGTGGGCCCTTGTAACCTGAATGTTCTTATGTTCTACAATCTGAGTCACTGGCCTCCCAGTAAGCTTGTAGAACCTTGTGTTTGTTAATTAGAATCAAGGCTCCACTGTTAAGTGAAGTTCAACTTCAGGTCCTTTATGAGCTGTAGATCATTACCTACCACACTTTAAAAAGTTATGTCATATGTCAACTTGTATTCCTGCAGATAATTTTTAAATTTCTCCCATTTTCCTTCAACTGAGGAGATAGTTTGCTTCTGACTTCCTGGTTCTACCACAGGCAATTTGAATTCGCAATCTTATTTCCATAGTATGAGACTTTCTGAAGAGTAGTGGTTCTTGTAATGTGGTCCAGTGACTCTTGAGAGTCCCAAAGATCTCTGTGGGGGTTTGTGAGGTCAAAACTATCTTTGTAATACTAAGATCTTATTTGTCTTCTTTCACTCTCAATTTCTTATGAGTATCTGATAGAGTCTGATATTAGAGCTGATAGAATGCAGATATAAGGATCCCGCTGTCTTTTAGCAAGCTAGATGTTTGAAGTTATTTGCAGAAATGTAAACTAATGCTACTCATTTGACTAAATTTTTTAAGGTAAATATAGTTATTTTTTGTAAAAGTGTGTAATTTAATTGATATGCAATGAATTTATTGTTTTAATACATTAACAAATATTTAAAAATAACATCAGTTTTAATTATGAGCATAGTAAATATCCAAAGGTATAACCCACATAACCAAAAGTTCTTTGGGTTCTCAATAGTTTGAGTATAATGAGGTCCTGAACAAAAAGATGTTGTGAAGGAATGACGGTCAAGTAAGAGCAACATTTCTACTCTAAACTTTCATTTTATTCATGATGTCATTTAGAGGAAATAACATAGCTCTTATTACCCTATTTGAGTCTTAAAGAGATAGTGCAGGTCACCAAAGTAACATGGAAGAATTAGAAGAGGAGGGCAACAGGTAGAGAACTTGCTGGAAACTAACCTTGCAAGTTTTGAGCGTGCAATTTCCTCTGCCCCCAAACTCTCTCTTGTCACAGAGATTACGGATGGCTTTAGTTGAAAACACTGTATGGAGGTCAGATTATCAAGTAACTGACCCATAGCATAGAGAATGCTACCATAAGTCTAAGATGCCACCTTTGAGGGGGAGGAACAAGATGGCGGAGGAGTAGGAGACCTAAATTTCGTCTGATCTCAGGAATTTAGCTAGATAGGGATCAAACCATTCTGAACACCTATGAACTCAACAGGACATCAAAGAAAAGAATAGCAGCAACTCTCTGAACAGAAAAGCAACCACTTTCTGGAAGGTAGGACGTGTGGAGAAGTGAATCTGAGGTGCTATTCGGGAAGATAGATGGCAGGGGAGGGGGGCCTCCATCTGCTGCTACTGGCAAGTATAGAGTGGCAGAGCACAGAATCAGAAATTTTACAAGTCAGCTCCACTGAGGGACATCGTTCCAGTGGCTGTTGGGGTCACAGTCTTTCTGTGCGGCAGAAAGACTGTGTGTGGCAGAGTGTGGCAGAGCTCCCAGGTATCAGAGTGGGGAAGCCGGCTTCAGAGACAGAGCCAAGGAGTGGGCTCTCAGCTCGGGGTTGCCATAAACTGTGGTCTGCGGCACAGTCCCGCCACTGCTCTTCCAGCAGGGACCCAACAAGCGGCAGAACCGGGGAGACTCCCCTTCCTCCCCCTGGGAGGAGCAGTGTGGGAGTGCACCACAGGAAATCTGCTGGGTTTTGAGACTCCAAAGGGGGTCGTTTGCCAGAGATAGAAACGCTTGGTCACAGGCCGGGGGAGCACGGAGTGCAGCCAGAGACTGGGGAGATGGGAGTGACTGACTGCTTTTCGCTGGGAGCTCACTGAGTGGGGCCCCGAGTTCTCGGCTCCTCTGGGGCCGAGATTTGGAGGCTGCCATTTTCACTCTTGTCCGCCAAAGCTGTATGGAAAGCTTGCAGGGAACAAAAGCTCCCGAGAGCAAACCCGAGCAGATTACGTAGCCCCGGCCCAGCAAGGGCGGGGCAATTCCACCTCCAGCAAAGACATTTGGGAACCATTGTGACAGGTCCCTCCCCCAGAAGATCAGCAAGAACAGCCAGCCAAGACCAAGTTTACCAATTAATGAGAATGGCAGAACTCCAGTACTAGTGGAATATAGCACATAGAATTCATGGCTTTTTCCCCATGATTCCTTAGTCTTTCAAAGTTAATTTTTTTAATTTTCTTTTTTAATTTTCTTTTTTTAATTTTTCCTTTTCCATTTTTCAACCAACATGTTATCAATCCCTTTTTTAAAAAAATCTTATTTTTCATTTTTAGAGTCATATTCTATCCCATCATAGTAGTGTTAACCTTATTTTTGGTATATATATATATATATATAAGCTGTTCTCTCTTTAAAATTTGGGATACAGTTTCTTCTAACAGACCAAAATATACTGTAAATCTCTTGTGTATGGCTTTGTTCTAGTCTCCTGCCTGATCACATTCTCTCCCTTTTTTTTTTAAATCCTCTTTTTTCTTTTTTCAACCAACTTCTTATCTCATCAATCCCTTTTATAAAATCTTTTATAATTTTCATCTTTACAGTCATATTCCATCCCTACATCGTATTTATCCTTATTTTTGTACATATATAAGTTTTTCTTTCTTTAAAATTTTGGGAGGCAGTTTCTTCTAACAGAATACACCTAAAATCTAGTGTGTGGCACTGATCTATGCACAAGCCTGATCATATATGATCATATTCTGTTTTTTTTTATCTTTTTCTTTTTCTTTCTTTTTTCTTTCTTTCCTTTTCTTTTCCCCCAGTTTCAGGTCTCTTCTGATTTTTTTAGTGTATATTTTTCTGGGGTCGTTGTTACCCTGTTAGCATGTTGTTCTCTCATTCATCTCTTCTCTTCTGGACAAAATGACAAGATGGAAAAAAGTCACCTCAAAAAAAAAAAAGAAAAAGAGGCAGTACTGACTGCCAGGGACCTAATCAATACGGACATTAGTGAGATGTTGAAACTAGAGTTCAGAATGACGATTTTAAAGATACTAGCTGGGTTTGAAGAAAGCATGGAAGATATTAGAGAAACCCTTTCTGGAGAAATAAAAGAACTAAAATCTAACCAAGTCAAAATCAAAAAGGCTATTAATGAGGTGCAATCAAAAATGGAGGCTCTAACTGCTAGGATAAATGAGGCAGAAGAGAGAATTAGTGATATAGAAGACCAAATGATGGAAAATAAAGAAGCTGAGAAAAAGAGAGATAAACAACTACTGGATCACTAGGGCAGAATTCGAGATAAGTGATAGCATAAGATGAAACAATATTAGAATAATTGGGATCCCAGAAAAAGAAAAGAGAGAGAGGGGCAGAAGGTATATTGGAGCAAATTATAGTGGAGAACTTCCCTAATTTGGGGAAGGAAACAGGTATCAAAATTCAGGAGGCACAGAGAACCCCCCCTCAAAATCAACAATAGGTCAACACCCCGACATCTAATAGTAAAACTTACGAGTCTCACAGACAAAGAGAAAATCCTGAAAGCAGCTCGGAACAAGAGGTCTGTAACCTACAATGGTAGAAATATTAGATTGGCAACAGACCTATCCACAGAGACCTGGCAAACCAGAAAGGACTGGCATGATATATTCAGAGCACTAAATGAGAAAAATATGCAGCCAAGAATACTATATCCAGCCAGGCTGTCACTGAAAATACAAGGAGAGATAAAAAGCTTCCAGGCCAACCAAAATAAAGGAATTTGCAAACATGAATCCAGCCCTACAAGAAATATTGAAAGGGGTCCTCTAAGCAAGGAGAGAGCCTAAAAGTAACATAAACCAGAAAAGAACACAGACAATATATAGTAACAGTCACCTTACAGGCAATACAATGGCACTAAATTGATACCTTTCAATAATTACCCTGAATGTAAATGGGCTAAATGTCCCAATCAAAAGACACAGGCTATCAGATTGGATAAAAAAAAAAAAAATAAGACCCATCAATATGCTGTCTGCAAGAGACTCATTTTAGACCCAAAGACACCCCCAGATTAAAAGTGAGGGGGTGGAAAACCATGTACCATGCTAATGGACACCAAAAGAAAGCTGGGGTGGCAATCCTTATATCAGACAAATTAGATTTTCAACCAAAGACTATAATAAGAGATGAGGAAGGACACTATATCATTCTTAAAGGCTCTATCCAAGAAGATCTAACAATTGTAAATAGCTATGCCCCTAACATGGGAGCAGCCAATTAAGCCAATGAATAACAAAAGCAAAGAAACACATCGACAACAATACAATAATAGTGGGGGACTTTAACATCCCCCTCACTGAAATGGACAGATCATCTAAGCAAAAGATCAACAAGGAAATAAAGACTTTAAATGACACACTGGACCAAATGGACTTCACAGATATATTCAGAACATTCCATCCCAAAGCAACAGAATACACATTCTTCTGTAGTGCCCATGGAACATTCTCCAGAATAGATCACATCCTAGGTCACAAATCAGGTCTCAACCAGTACCAAAAGATTGGGATCATTCCCTGCATATTTTCAAACCGCAATGCTTTGAAACTAGAACTCAATCACAAGAGGAAAGTCGGAAAGAACTCAACTATATGGAGGCTAAAGAGTATCCTACTAAAGAATGAATGAGTCAACCATGAAATTAAAGAAGAATTTAAAAAATTCATGGAAACCAATGAAAATGAAAACACAACTGTTCAAAATCTTTGGGATGCTGCAAAGGCAGCCCTAAGAGGAAAGTATATATGAGAAAGGTCTCAAATACACAACCTAACCCTACACCTGGATTAGGAGCTGGAGAAAGAACAGCAAATAAAGCCTAAACCCAGCAGGAGAAGAGAAATAATAAAGATCAGAGCAGAAATTAATGAAATAGAAACCAAAAGAATGGTAGAACAGAACAACGAAACTAGGAGCTGGTTCTTTGAAAGAATTAACATGATTGATAAACCCCTGGCCAGACATATCAAAAAGAAAAGAGAAATGACCCAAATAAATAAAGTCATGAATGAAAGAGGAGAGGTCACAACCAACACCAAAGAAATACAAACAATTATAAGAACATATGAGCAACTGTATGGCAGCAAATTAGATAATCTGGAAGAAATGGATGCATTCCTAGAGATGTATCAACTACCAAAACTGAACCAGGAAGAAATAGAAAACCTGAACAGACCTATAACCACTAAGGAAATTGAAGCAGTCATCAAAAATCTCCCAACAAACAAAAGCCCAGGGCCAGATGGCTTCCCAGGGGAATTCTACCAAACATTTAAAGAAGATTTAATATGTATTCTTCTGAAACTGTTCCAAAAAATAGAGATGGAAGGAAAACTTCCAAACTTGTTTTATGAGGCCACCATTACCTTGATCCCAAAAGCAAAGACCCCATCAAAAAGAATTATAGACCAATATCCTTGATGAACATGGATGCAGAAATTCTCACCAAAATACTAGCCAATAGGATCCAACAGTACATTAAAAGGATTATTCACCATGACCAAGTGAGATTTATCCCTGGGCAGCAAGGTTGGTTCAACATCCACAAATCAATCAATGTGATACAATACATTAATAAAAGAAAGAACAAGAACCATATGATCCTCTCAATAGATGCAGAAAAAGCATTTGACAAAGTAGAGCATCCTTTCTTGATCAAAACTCTACAGAGTATAGGGATAGAGGGTCTATACCTCAATATCATAAAAGCCATCTATGAAAATCCCACAGTGAATATCATTCTCAATGGGGAAAAACTGAGAGCTTTCCCCCTAAGGTCAGGAACATGGCAGGGGTGTCCACTATCACCACTGCTATTCAACATAGTACTAGAAGTCATAGCCACAGCAATCAGACAACAAAAAGAAATCAAAGGCATCCAAATCGGCAAAGAAGACATCAAACTCTCACTCTTTGCAGATGATATGATATTTTATATGGAAAACCCAAAAGACTCCACCCCAAAACTGATAGAACTCATACAGGAATTCAGTAAAGTGGCAGGATAGAAAATCAATGCACAGAAATCAGTGGCATTCCTATACACCAACAAGACAGAAGAAAGAGAAATTAAGGAGTTGATCCCATTTACAACTGCACCCAAAACCATAAGATACCTAGGAATAAATCTAACCAAAGAGGCAAAGAATCTGTACTCAGAAAACTATAAAATACTCATGAAAGAAATTGAGGAAGACACAAAGAAATGGAAAAACGTTCCATGCTCATGGATTGGAAGAACAAATATTGTGAAGATGTCAATGCTACCTAGGGCAATCTACACATTCAGTGCAATCCCCATCAAAATACTATCCACTTTTTTCAAAGAAATGGAACAAATAATCCTAAAACTTGTATGGAATCAGAAAAGACCCCGGATAGCCAGAGGAGTGTTGAAAAAGAAAAGCAAAGCTGGCAGCATCACAATTCCGGACTTCCAGCTCTATTACAAAGCTGACATCATGAAGACA
The DNA here is from genome assembly GCF_009762305.2 of Zalophus californianus. Classification (NCBI taxonomy): domain Eukaryota; kingdom Metazoa; phylum Chordata; class Mammalia; order Carnivora; family Otariidae; genus Zalophus; species Zalophus californianus. The sequence goes on from NC_045596.1 coordinate 45,675,752, forward strand.
GTATGGTACTGGCACAAAAACAGACACATAAATCAATGCAACAGAATAGAGAGCCTCCAGTCTATGGTCAAGTAATCTTCGACAAAGCAGGAAAGAATGTCCAATGGAAAAAAGACAGTCTCTTCAAAAAATGTGTTGGGAAAATTGGACAGCCACATGCACAAGAATAAAACTGGACCATTTCCTTACACCACACATAAAAATAGACTCAAAGTGGTTGAAAGACCTAAATGTGAGACAGGGGTCCATCAAAATGCTAGAGGAGAACACAGGCAGCAACCTCTTCGACCTCAGCCGCAGCAACTTCTTCCTAGAAACATCACCAAAGGTAAGGGAAGCCAGGGCAAAAATGAATTACTGGGACTTCGTCAAGATAAAAAGCTTTTGCACAGCAAAAGAAATAGTCCACAAAACCAAAAAGACAACCGACAGAATGGGAGACGATATTTGCAAATGACATATCAGATAAAGGGCTAGTATCCAAAATCTATATGAAACTCAACACCCAAAGAACAAATGATCCAATCAAGAAATGGTCAGAAGACACGAACAGACATTTTTCCAAAGGAGACATCCAAATGGCCAGCAGACACACGAAAAAGTGCTCAACATCGTTCGGCATCAGGGAAATCCAAATCCAAACCTCAATGAGATACCACCTCACACCCGTCAGAATGGCTAAAATTACCAAGTCAGGAAATGACAGATGTTGGCGGGGATGTGGAGAAAGGGGAACCCTCCTACACTGTTGGTGGGAATGCAAGCTGGTGCAGCCACTCTGGAAAACAGTATGGAGGTTCCTCAAAAAGTTGAAAATAGAGTTACCATATGACCAAGCAATTGCACTATTGGGTATTTACCCCAAAGTTACAAATGTAGGGATCCAAAGGGGTACATGCACCCTGATGTTTATAGCAGCAATGTCCACAATAGCCAAACAATGCAAAGAGCCAAGATGTCCATCAACAGATGAATGGATAAAGAAGAAGTGGTATACACACACACACACACACACACACACACACACACACACACACACACACACAATGGAATATTATGCAGCCATCAAAAGGAACGAGATCTTGCCATTTGCAACAATGTGGATGGAACTGGAGGGTATTATGCTGAGCGAAATAAGTCAATTAGAGAAAGACATGTATCATATGACCTCACTGATATGAGGAATTCTTAATCTCAGGAAACGAACTGAGCGTTGCTGGAATGGTGGCAGGTGGGAGGAATGGGGTGGCTGGGTGATAGACATTGGGGAGGGTATGTGCTATGGTGAGCTCTGTGAATTGTGTAAGACTGTTGAATCACAGACCTGTACCTCTGAAATAAATAACACATTATATGTTAAGAAAAAATTAGCAGGAAGGCAAAAATGAAGTGGGGGACATCAGAGGGGGAGACGAACCATGAGAGACTATGGACTCTGAGAAACAAACTGAGGATTGTAGAGGGGAGGGCGGTGGGGGGATGGGTTAGCCCGGTGATGGGTATTAAAAAGGGCACGTTCTGCGTGGAGCACTGTGTGTTATACGCAAACAATGACTCATGGAACACTACATCAAGAACTAATGATGTAATGTATGGTGATTAACATAACATAATAAAATAAGATAAAAAAATAAAAAAATAAGACGCCACCTTTTTAGGATAGTTACCTAGCCCACATGGGTTTATACCATGAACAATCTATAGCAGATTACTTTATTTATTTTTTTAATTTTTTTCCTGAAACAGCAGCTTCTCTCCTGAGGTAGTTTCTTTGAACATGTAGTATACCTGCTCTTTTCACAAATGTTTCATTGAGGAATATTTGAGCCATTTTTATGTAATCATCATTTAAGAAGAAAAAAAAAAGTCCTAGAGATTTTCCTGCCAGGTATGCCCCATCTATGAGCCATTACTTTCAGGTTCTGAGTACCAATTCCCCAGGGCTTGTTGGAAACATTTCTATTATTGTTAATGATGAAAATGCTTGGCTAGGGAGTATATCCATTTTCCTCTTTGTCATTTATAATCGAGTACTCACAGTATCTGTAAGTGGAGAGTATATTTTTATGACAGTTGTGCTTCAGAAAGGGAACAGAAATCCTGAGTTATTGGTTATTAAGTTTTGCCTATCTATAATTCGCCCATTTTCAAGGGAACTGTGAAAGTAGAAGGTATTTTTAAAAATCGTTTAGTTTCTCTGTCAAATTATTTTTACTGTATTTTAAAATAAATGGAAGGAAAATCTGGCAAAAATGTGTTACTACTAGGTATTGGAAACCCAAAGCCATAATATGCTAGAAATAAGTACATATACAAATATATGTATACCTATGGAATATAAAACTGTGATTTTGAAGATAAGCATCTTTTAGGTGACATTGTTTTCTTTTGGATATCTGCTTGAGGAAAGTACAGGAACTTACAACTACCTTTTTCAGTATTTTTGAGAAAATAAAAAAGGGAGGATTTGAAAAATTAATGTATCTCAGTTGCTTTATTGGCATGACATCTCAAGCTCTTGAACTCAAAGGATCAATTAGAAAATTTTTTATTTGTGTATAAAGGATGAGTACGAACACATGTGAATCTCCCAGAGCATAGGAAAGAATTAAAATCTAAAAAGAACAAGAGAAAAAAACAAACAAACAAATGTTAAGAGGTAACTTGGCAACAAAATACCTAGGGATGAAAATGTTTTAAGTAGTTTATTTGAATAAAAGATAAAGGAAATTTAGGTATGTAATGTAATTTTGGAGCATGTGATCATTGACATTGGTCACAGAATTTCATGGAGTTCTTGGGAATGAAAGCTGATAATAAGAGACCTTAAAAACTGAGGGTTGAATCTGGTGAAGGTTGACTTTAGTTTAAATGAGATTGAAATGCGAGGGCAGACACCCTTTGTTAATACCCTGCTAGGAGTAGAACATCATTTCAAAATGGCTTATCTTAAAAAACAAAACAAAAACTTTGTTATGTAGAAAGAAAACCTGGGAGAAGAAATATTACAGCTATTTGAATGCTATCCTGATTAGTAACGTTGCTAGTTTTGGAAAATCAGTTTGATTTCTCTAAAGTCTTTGCATCTTTGCTTTTAACCATGTGTGTATGTGTGTGTGTGTGTGTGTGTATTATTATTGTGTCACTATAAGTAGCAAACTTGGAATCTGACAGTTGTTGACCACTTATCACTAAAATCCAATTATAGGCTTTTAGAGCAAATGTAATCCTGTTAGAAACCATAACAAAATGAAATAGCAAGTAACAGAAATATTTGTATGCATAATAAAGGTGCTCTTGTTATCTTCTTAACAAAAATATGATTTAGAGAAAAATTAACGATGTGTTACTTAATTCAACATTGGATTAACAAGACTAAAAAATGATCTGCAACTTTAAGAAAGCAGTTTCTGAAACCTTGGAGAAAATATTGAAGGTGTCTATGGGCAGATATAATAAATAGAAATGAAGGGTTCTAAGACAAGATTTTTTGACTGTACAATCCTAGTTGATCTCAGGAAGGAAGTTGAGGAAACACCGAAAGAGATCAATACGTCTGTATAGAGAGTTCTTTGAGCTTAGACATAAAATGATCATGTACAAAAGAGGCACATGCCAAGGACAAACACAAAAGAGTGGCCCATATCTAAAGAACAGGGTCAGGAAGGCTGAAGTCCAGCAAGACTTTGCGAGAAATGCTAATAACTACAAAAGTCCTGAAAGGGATGTTTGGACTAAGCTGAACAAAAAGAGAGAGATAGATTCAAACTCAGAGAAAATAATATGTTGAGAGAGGGCAGAGAGAAAGCAAAACTTTCTAATTTCTTTTCTGGCTCTGTGGTCTCTATCAAAGACTAAAATTTATTTATTTGGCATGAACTTAATGAGTATAGTCAGAATTATTTCAGGGGACCAAGTGAAAGGATCTATGGAATGGTGCTCTAACCTCTAAAATTACTATGAAAATATTAATTGCTATGAATATTATTATTAACTAAACTGGTTTGCCTAAGGATTTTCACATGTGCCAAAGTTTAGACTCATTTCACCCACTGAAGAGCAATACCTGTTGCTCATCCCACGTGGAATTCTTTCTTGAGTGTTCCTCATCCCACCATTCATCCGACCAATAGGCGTGTCCTTTAGCTTTCTCTTCAGTGTATATCCATATTCTGACTACTTCAGTGCATTTTCATTATCATCACTTCTCACTATGCCCATTGCTACCACCCTTGTCCCAACTACCATTATCTTTCCCCTGAACCATTCCCATGGTTCTTCATTTTTTTCACCTTTGCTCACCTCTGTATCTCCCCCTACCCCCTCCACCACCACTTCTCTCCACACAGCAGCCAGGATGACAATTCTAAAACATTAATTACATCATGTCACTCCTCCATTCAAAACCTCTGGTGGGTCTTAGAGACATACATGAGGGAAAAACGGCTGCCAGTCATCATGTTCTTTCCTCTGCTAGTGCTCCCTTGACTGGTCCCTCATTGTCTGCCTTTCAGAGGTCTCCTTTAACTTCTATATCCTTTATTTCACCACTTCTTTACAACATTAGTACCACTGACTTGCCACAGGGTCGGGGGCCCTGCTGAACTTTGATCTCCTGATTTCATCTTGCTACAAAGGTAGATGAATATCAGTGTGGCCTTCTTCGTTCCCAAACTGCGTGTGCTAAACGAGTACCAACATGATATCATAACCACTCCACAGTTTTGTAAGTTCAGGTAAGCTTATGGTTAATATTACCCTAGTAATGATGTATGTAACCAATTTGATGAAAAAGTCTTACTGCAATATGACCAGAGCATGACTTTATTTTTATCTCTCACTTTGCTATAAATTTTATTTCTGGATGAAAACTTGGTGATGTTCCCTGGCTTTTCTTGTTTTTCTAGGATAATTGACAGTTTTACCATTTCTTTAAGCTGCACTTACTTCAGAAGTTAGGAAGTCCTGTTCTTGATAATAATCAAAATCCTGAACTTGTTTAAAGTCAAACCTTTTATACTCCCCCAGCCAGACTCACGGACAGCCCTTTTCTCTTTCTCTTTCCCCACTCCTATCCCAGCTGAGTAAATAAAGTTTCAGGCCCTGCGGGGATGGGTGCATGGAGAGAGAGGAGGGAAGGGTGGGGTATGGTAGTTTCAAAACATAGCCACAGAGTCTTTGCTGCTCTTCCCATTCAGAGGTAGGGTATAGATGCAGTACCTCAGATCTTGGAAGCTTTGTGACTGTCTTGTTCAAGTGTAGCAGAAGTGATGTTTGAAATACCCCCTGTCATCTGAGTCTTCCCAGCTGAGGGTCCAGATAACATGGAGTAGAAATAAGCAATCCCCACTGTGCCCTTTCTGACTTCATGACCTGCAGCAGAATCTGTGAGTGTAATAAAGTTGCTGTTGTGTTAGGTCAGAGTGACTTATAGAACAGAGGGCAAGAATTTTCTTGTACTGAACTTGAACTTGTTACTTAATATATTATTTTTGTGGTCTCTGGGTATGGTCACTGTTTAGATTTAACTCTTTCCCTCAAGTCATTTTTAAAGGCTCCTTTTAGGTCCTTGGTCATGGCAACTTGTGTGATGTGGGAAGAGGGTGGGACAACATGGTCATGTCTGGAGAATTCTCCCTCACAGAAGCCCCGCTCCCCCACTTCCCTCTCTTGCACTGTATCTTGGAATGGGTGAACGGTTCATGAGGGAAGGATGCAAGAGTCAGGAAATAGGCTCTGAACATTTCCTTGTAAATTCTACTTGGCAGAATCTGCTCACACTCACTTTGCTGTCTAAGTACAGGCATTTCTGATCTGTTGAAATCGAGAGTCCCATGGTAATAGCCTATTAAGCAGAATATAACTTGTTAATTTTATTTTACTTACAGAATTCATTGGTAACCTTGTATTTATAGGACCATTGATCTGCAGGAGTCATTGATACTTGTTCAATTATACATGATGCAGTTTAATTTTTGTCATAGTTATATTTGACAATTGAGGATCTGTGAAGGACTTGGGTGGCATTTCTTGCAAGTCTCAAGGGCTTACTGTATGTGTTGGGCCACGTACAGAAGCAATAGTGAAAGCACTGCTCTCTGTTTTCTTTATGGCCTGGTCTGCCTAGCAGTGCTATTCAAGATGAGGAGTATCAAGATGGGCAATTTATTAACATGCCAAGTATTTAGAGTCAGGAGCATTCCTATTGTTGTCACGTCTATAATTTGCCTGAGTGGCTTAAAAGGAATAGTGCCTGGCCCAGTGCCTGGAACATAATAGGTGCTCAATACATATTTGTTTAATGATTATGAGTGAGAGTGTTAGAGCAGAGGTGGGCAAACTTTTTCTGTCAAGGGTCAGATGGTAAATATTTTAGGCTTTGTGGGTCGTATGGTTTTTGTTGCAACTATTCAACTCTGCTGAGGTAGTGTGAAAGCAGACATAGACAACATGTAAATGAAAGAGCATGGCTGTGCGCCTATAAAATTTTATTTACAAAAATAGGCGGTAGGCCAGACTTGGTCCATGGAGAGCCCCTGTGTTAGAGTCAGACAGATCTAGGCTTTCAAGTCCAGCTGTGCTGTATGCTAGCCATGAGATTTTACAGGTCGTTTATTTATCTGTGCATAGGTTTTCTTATCAGTAGAATGGGGGGGATCATTCCTTCTTTGCTGTTATTAAAAGGATTACATGAGATATGTACATGAGGCAGTTAACATAGTATCCAGGACATCATAAGCATTCAGGGGAGTCGTTGTTACTATTATAATTTTTCCTGTGCTTCCTCAAAACCATGGAGTGCTAGCCATTTCTGTAGAGTAGATTCCCATCTTTCCTGCTTTGAGTGCAACATTAATCCTGCTCCATGGGGAACTGGGGATGCTCAGTTTACAGAGACTTCTGGTCTACCTGAATAACCTCTAAACCTGATTTTGAAGGATGCATCAACCTTTAAACACCACCAGACACCCTCACTCCTTGAGGAATGTCTCTTAAATTCTCTACTCTTCTGTCCTTACTGTATTGATCTAGTTTAGTTCCTCATCACAAGAACTTCCTTGTGCTTTCATACACTGAACTGTTAATTCCTCCATTTACCCTATATTTATCCACTTAAATTATCTTCTTAAAGCATACCATGACATTGCTCTGTAATTAAAAATATTTGATTGTTCCTAGATGACTATGGAATAAAGTGGAAATCTTTTACCCTGACATTCAAGATCCTATATCTGGTTCTGATCTGCTTTCCCAGGTTCATCTCACATTTTTACTCCTCATGTAATCTATATTCTAGCTTTACCAGATTACTCACATTTGTCTTTTTGTCCTGAAAAAGTGTCATGTTTCTCCCTCGTGTTTTTGTATTTCTTTGCATTCATAAATATATTATGAATAGTTGTGTAGGAATCTCAGGCTAAACTGAGGATCTTGAAGGTAGGGGCATTTTCTTTATCTTCAAATTAATGGAAAAAACTATTTGGGGCTGTCAAAAAGGTAAAATAGAAAGGTCAATTGCCATAATCTCCTTGGGAGGGTTCTTTGTGAGTGCTACAACTCCTTATACTCTTCTCTTAGAATCTCATTTTCTGAAGTCAGAGTTGAATCTTAAGTGAGAGGATGAGAAACATATTTTTATATTCTAGGAAAAAACACTACACATATAGGTTGAGTTACTACATTTAAAAACCTCTTAACCATTCCTCCTAAAACTGGTGAAATTTTCAATCCTATTTCCTATGCTATGTACAAATCTAATATGCCACTTAACAGACTTCATTGTAATTACTGTTCATTTTTTTTCTGCTAGATTTGGAAAACCTTAAGGTAGGAATCATTGTTTTATTGTCTTAGTATAATGCCATAGTAAGTGCTCAAAAAATTTTGTTGGATGGATGAATGGATGAGTGAATGGTTAAGTTCCCAAGCAATATCCTTTTTAATTAAATCTATTAAAACCACACAGTTTAGTTAATATGTTCAAATTTCTTTCTGTTTTTAAGTATTAAGTGAAAAAAGGAGCATTTAAGATGACAAACATCTTCAAACATTGCTTTATACTATGAATAGCTTTAAAAAATCATGAAAACTAAACAAAAAAGCAATTAAGGAAAGCAAATTGACATGAAAGGTTGAGTCACTAAAGAAATAATGAGAGAATTATTTTATGTGTGTAGATGTTTAATGCATAAATGTCAGTCATTGCCAATAGCTTTCCATTCTGTTCAACTTGAAGCACTTGTGATGTTAAGTATAAGATGTTGGGGAAACAGGAGATAGACGGATGAAGTACTGATTTGTTATTTCAGAATGATGTTCTCAGATTAGCTAAATGTGTAACTTTAATTATGATTAGCCCTGTTCACTTCATATTTGACAGAAGTAACAAATGCTCAAGAAGTGTCAATTCAAAATCTGCTTGCCTTTTTTCCCCTGTGAAATGCTGAATGTTAATATTCTCATGCAATTCTAGGTATTATTTTTGGCTGTACATGTTATTAAAGAATAGAGCTTATTTTGTTTTGGGTATATGCTGGCCTTTAGTTCATGTTTTTACTCTAAGAAGTCTGGAAATTTTTTAAGTGAATCATAGACACACTGAATAAAATGTCACCATCAATTAAAGAATTTTAAATGTTCATTGTATTTCTTTCTAGCATAGAAATATCAATAAATAAGATTTTTTAAGATTTGTGCTAAAGATTTTAAACAATTTGAAAAAAAAAAGTATTTTGCTACCCTTCCTTTGTTCATTGCTGGATATTGTTCTTCAAGTTTAGAAAGTTAGACTTTCTAAATCAGATATTTTTAGCAGTTCTCGAATCTTTAGGAGTTCAATACCATTTATTCTAGGCAATATAAAGTTTTTTTCAAAAGAATTAAAAAACACGTGGCATTTGGATATCAAATGGTGCTCATTAGCAACAAAAACAGAATGACCCTCCCCTCCAAAAAAAAAAAACAAACCCACATCCAAGCCAAAATTGTTTGATGAGCATGCTAGAGAGGTTTCAATAAAAAAATTCTTTATAAGGACCAACTGACACGATTATTAACATAGATGAACAAAGCAGAAACCCACAAACTGAATTTAAATGGAAACTCATGCCTGACTTCATTAAGTGCTCTGCTGAACTGCATGCCACTGCGTTGTGACGGAAGCTACATCAGAAGCTTGAAAGCACTATCGATTCTCTTGAAAAACTGAGAGACCTTGTGGTGGTCTTTCAGGTGGATTCTCAGAGATGGCTGTCATCATGAACAAGGAATTGAAATTCCATGTACAGGGTTTGAGGTTGGCATAGTTAGACTGAGAGAGAGGAAAACGCTGTCGGAGCTCTGGGCAGAGTGTTAATACAGGGCCTTTCTTTGTCAAAGCACCTGATACAAGCACTTACTCCTTGATCCTTTCCCTCTCTTCACAAGTGATTATAACTTCTCTTCTTAAGAATTGTAAGGAACGAAAATATGGACACTAAGCTATTTTTCGAAGCTTAAGGAGCCGTTGTAAACAACAAAACTATAGGCCAGGCACCCCAAACTTTGAGTATTAGCTTCAAGCACTTGTTCTTAAAAAAATCCCCATGAAAACAGCAAAAACAACATATTTTCTCAATTAAATGACAGTTTTTCTCATATTGTCTCAAATTCATTTTTTTAAAGATTTTATTTATTTGAGAGAGACAGCGAGCGAGCACAATCGGGAAGGAGAGGCAGAGGGAGAGGGAGAAGCAGACTCCCCCGCTGAGCAGGGGGCCTGAAGCAGGACTGGATCCCAGCACCCTGGGATCAGGATCTGAGCTGAAGGCAGAGCTTAACCTACTGAGCCACCCAGGCGCCCCTCAATTTTTTTTTTTTTTAAAGAGAGGTTGCTGTAAAAATGTTTGGTATGAATGTATTGAAGAAATAATGATGTTTAGTTGTTCATAAGGAACTGTATATGAATGATAGCTAAACTTGAAAAGCCATCATAAACTTGAAGGCTGGCTAAGGACAGAGTTGTGAGAAGTGTAATTTTCTCGGTGCCTTCCCCTTGTCTCCCTCCATGTCCCTTCCATGCCCCCTTCTTTAGCAGTCCTCTCCCTATGCTGGGTCCATACCTCTACCCTGGTGAATCCTGACCTTGTGTTGCCCTTAGGTAATTCCTGAGCTAAGCAGTGTTCAGCAGTGTTTAGGAGTTTGGATCATGGGGCAGACAGATCAAAGTCTTAAAACTGTCTGCCCCTTACAAGCTGGGTGATCTTCAATTACTGTCTTGGCCTCACTAAGCCTCAGTGTCCTCATCTGTCAGCTGGGGATAATAGTTTTTACCTCAGATCATGCACAGGAAAGACTTAGCCCATATACTTGGAAAACTTCAGGTACAAAATAAATTCTAGTTATTTTGTTGTGTCCTCTCTTTTCCTCTTTCTTCTCTTTTTCTTTCTCCCCGGTGCTATCTTCTCAGATTCTCACAACTTTCTCTGATAATTCTTACCTAGCTGTTAATGAAGATTTAATGGCAGATATCTAAAACTATCTTCAATTAAAAAGAAAACTTCATAATTGCGGATGACTTAGCCCACTAGATCGTGAGCCTCAAGTGCAGAGGTTTGATTTAATTATGAAGGTCTTTTTCTGTTACTTATTTGTTTAGTCTTTTAACATTTCCATTTCCCATACTCCAGTAGTACCCACTCTAGTGTATTAAATGTGTGTCCTTCCGTTTGTACTTTTGTAGATTATGTATTTTTTATTTGCATGTATTTTAATTTACGTAAATGGTACACTATGTACGAGATTTCATTCACTTTCATGCCTTTTTCACTCACAGGATTTTTTTTAAGATCCAGCTAAGTTCTTATCTGTGTTCTAGTTCCTTACCTTCAACTGCTTATATAGTACTCAGAGGTGGACATCAATCCAAACCTTTTTGAGGTTTTTACCAAAAAACTCCTGAAGGTTGAGGGAGTGAATTTACACTCTCACGGTGTCAATTCTTATGGTCAAGCCCCACATTTCTTTAAAAGAATTTTATTTATCATTTAAAAAGAAATCATATGGCCTTTGCATTCTATTTCCTAATATATCCTTGTTTGTTTACTATAAAAATAACATTTTGGATTGCAGTTGAATTATTTTATTTTACTTTCACTAAATCAATGCAATTGACATGCCAGGAAGAGGCACCCTTTTTTTTTTTTTCCGTGTGACTTTACATACTTTCTATATACTGCTGTGTATTCCAAATTTAAAGTAAGCAATTTCTAAAAGTGGGATTTCAGGCAAAAAATTGCTTAAATGACAGAGAGCAATACTTAAATCCCTTCTTATTAGGAGAGGCAGCTCTGATAAATATACTAAGCACTGAAAACTTGAAGTATGTCATTTCCCACAGTAAACGACTGAAGCTCCTGGCTTCTACTGTAACTCAGCCATAATAACATAGGATAACTAATCGTGTCCCTAAAGGAATACTCTTTGAAAGAAGCCAAACCTTTAGGAGATTTGCTGTGAGGCGCCTGCAGAGTAGCACCAAGAGATGTCTTACTGGGGGTTTGGCAAACCTCCTCTCCATTTCCATTAGCAATTCCCCAAGCCTCCCCAAATAAACATATATAATCTAAGTAATGACTTCAGATACCACCCCTTCCAGTTGCAGGCTTCCTGCAACTATTTCCTTGCCAGACACTCAAGAGCCACCGCTGCATTTCTGCTTCTGTACCTTTGCTAGTGTTGTCTTGAGCTTTCCCTTTCTCTTTTTTACTCTTCATTCTTTGTGGTTCAGGTCATTCTTTGTGGTTATCTCTTCTCTCGTGCTTTCCTGGATTTTATTCATCATTCTGTTTCTCTGAGCTTCCTTGTCCCTTAAAATCTCCTTAATTTAGCCCTCTTTATTTATTATTGTTTCAGGTGTATTTATCTTAATTGTGAGCTGTCTTACATTTTTCTGAAACTCCTTTGGCATCTAGCACAGAAGTGAGGATATAGTTGATCTTCAGTAAGTCCTTATTGTTTGATTGAATTGCCTTACCTTAGAGTGTTTGGTTGAATTTTAAGTGTAGATACCGTAAGTCTTGGCACTCAAAGTATGATCAGGGACTAAAAGCATGGGCATCATTGGGGAACTTCTAAGGAATGCACAATCTGGGTCCTACCCCAGACTCACTGAGTCAGAATCTGCATTTTCAAGGAGATCTCCTGGGTGATTCATCTGCACATTAAAGTTGAGACAGACCTGGTATTCTTCTAGGCCCTAAGTGTCAGTAGGTTAAAAAATTCTACAGATGCTCAAATGTCAGTATCATTAAATGTTATCAAAAGCTTAGAGAATTTGAAAGAAAATGAAGGTTCAGAATATCTTTTAAAACTTGGTATCTGGGCTATACCCTTGGACCAAATCTGGCCAACCCCCTGGTTTTGTACAGAGTTAAGAGTGGTTTTCATAATATCAAAATATTAAAAACAAAAGAATATTACATGACACATGAATATCATATAAAATTAAGTTTTAGTGTCCATAAATAAATTTTTATTGGAAGAAAGCCAAACCTATTTGTTTATATAATGTATATGGCTGCTTTCGTGCTCTAAGAGCAGAGCTGAGTAGTTGGACAGAGACATTATGGCCTGCAGAGTTAAAGCTATCTACTCTCTGGTTCTTTACAGAAAAAGTTTGCTGGCTCCTGATCTAGATTCATGATGCCTGTTTATATAGAATGAGCTCCAGATAGATTCTAGTTAAACTTGTGGAAAAGCAACCATATACTTTATATGTATTTACAACATAGAGGAAGGGACACAACTGTATTATAAAATTATGTGCTATGAAAAAATTATTTTGAAATGTTGCAGGATTATTATTTTGTGGGTTAATGGGCTTTCTTTTCTAGATAGTCATAGGAAGTAAGAAAAATAAAAGTGCTTGAAAATACCCAGTATGTCATTGTCATTTGGAACTCAATAAGCAATTACAGTTTTGTCAGGTCCAGTCTCCAAGGAGGTGAATGAAAATATATATGTTGGGCTATCTGACCCCTATCAACATTATGCATTGTAGTAACTCTGACATCTGAAGAAGAGCAATTCTGCTCTGTCAACTTGGTGACTCAGAGTTGCTGGTAAAGGTCACTCACTCCTTTACCTTTAGCTACTGGATATCAGATTAAAATTAAAGTGAGGAGGTATGAGAAGGTGTCCTACATCTTCTGTCAAATTAGCCTAATCCTCATTAAGTTGTGCTGCTAATTCAGCATCATCTAAGGGCTTTTGACACTATGAGAAATGTCACCCTATGACTTTAAAGGACTTAAAGGATGTGAGGTTTCTTGGTGTGAGTCAGTTCCTCCTTGTTACATCCTAAGGCTTAGAGGGTCTGTGCTTCCTTCTTAGCTGCCTGCAGGAACACTGTACATCTTTGTATTTTAGAAATACGGAATGGCAACCAAGTTGATTGACTGAATAAAACATAAGGCAGGAGAAATCCGAAGGCTGCCTGCAGTACTTGTGTTCTTATATCCTTCACATGCAAGATTTGTTAGAGCAAATGAGTGATACTATAAAAAGAAATGTAATGTAAAAGGTAATATGTTACCAGAGTTTGCACCTTCAAAGTTAATGAACAAAACCCTACCAGGAAGAACTAATTCCTGAGTTTTAAGCTTCTGCTTAAAAATACTCATTTTGAAAAGCTGTATTGTTTAGTTGACAGCTTGCTGGATGATAATCAGAAAAGTGTGGGTTTTGCTCTTCTCACTAGTAAAATACTTTGCAAGCCACTCTATTTTTCTTGGTAATTCAGATTCTTTGCTGAATAAAATAGACTGAATACCTGACTTAAAAAAAAGCAAAAAACAAACATAATTCTATGATGATACATAACAACCACAACAGTGTTTGTGTTACTTGAGATGAAGGGTTTGAAGTTTAATTAGTCATATAAACAAAAAATTAAAAATGGAAACCCTCAATTATTTCACTTTTCTTTTGCTCCCTTTTTTGGGGGGAAGAATTAGAGTGAGTAAAGGGAGAATTGATAGGGGATATAATCTCAAGCTTGAAGCACATTGGAAATTACAACCCCAGTTTGCCCAGACTTCAACCTGGGACTGGGAATGGGGCCATAATAATAACAACAATCAGGCAGAATTTATCATTTCTTCCTCTAGCCTTAATTACCGAAGCTCCAGGCAAAGGCAAAGTCTTCAGCCTGACACCACTGCCCTCTTATGCAGCTCTGCTGTTTTCTGCCAAACCCCAGGGTCTCAGGGGGGTGCTGCCACTGCTCGGTCAGGCCCCGTGACTGACGTACTACAGGCCTCGAAGTGCCCATATTGCGCAGGATCCTTGGTCAGTTGGGAGGCAATGTCTCTCTTCTTTAAGACTGTTTCAGAGTCTTTGGCAGGTTGCTCTTGTTCATCAGAATTTTGCAATGTGAAAAACCCTTGCAATTTTTATTTACATGTTTTTCTCTCTCTAAACTAGAACCCAAACATGTTCCTGGGGCCAGAACACAGACAGGTGTCTTTGATAGCTACAGTGAATCAACATTCCCCTCCCTGGCTATGTTACCAAGTCAGCTCATTTGCCTTCCTCTCTGTCCCCCTGGGATAAATGACCGACCGTCCATGTGTTTTTTCAGCTGCCATGCAGGTTGACTTGACAAACCTCCTTTACCAAGTCACAAGGACTGTTCATCTCCAGACTCACCACAGCCTCAGCAATGAGGCCTCTAACTCCCATACAAATATATTTTGATTGGGCCACCTTTCTGCTCCACTAGACATGGCCAGACATATCTGATTCTCAGCAGTGGACACAACCTAAGCTCAAGCCAGGTGGTTTGTATGGGCCAGAGAATTTCCTACTGCTGTGCATTTGCACACCATTTTTCATTGGAGAGTGGGATTAGTGTTTCCTCCCTCTCCCTATGAAACCTGGGAAGCTTCAAATAATATATTAAGTTGAGGCAGACAGAGATAACTGTTTGAAGTGGTGGCAGGGAGAACTGTCTTGCTTTTTGAGTACCAGCTATGCCAACTATGTCAGGCACTGTGCTCTATGTTACCTAGTTTAATTCTTGCAGCAATCTGCTTTTGTTTTTACAGTTTATGCTAGGAAACCAAGATCAAAACCAAACCAAACCAAACAAGCAAACAAAAATTTCTGAGATGGAGAGTTTCAATAACTAGCCGAAGTTTATAGAATTAGAAAAATGGAAGGGGTTTCTAACCCTGATCAATGAGACTGCAGAGCCCACTAATTTTTTTCACTCTAATATATTGAAAATATTTATATAATCCTTCCTATTTATTTTGAAAATGTATTAGATTTCTCTCTATATTTGAATTCCCTTTACACATTTTTTTCACTTCATTATTTTAAATGACATACTCTTATTTATTTATTTATTTATTTATTTATTTATTTATTTATTTATACCAGAAACTTTTCACAATTATCTTTTTCGGGAAGACTTGCTGCAGTATGTTAGCACAACAGAGAAGGAGCCACTATTAAAACAAACAAGTCTAAACAATACTATCATGCTCAACACCTTGTAGCTGACAAAAATTAGCTACTCATATTACTGGGAGGGTAGGCCTGGACAATCTGCCAATCCCATTAACAGGAGATGCTTCTGCCCAGTGATAAATGGGTTCCAGTTGTCTTACAGCATTCAGGCATCCACCGTGCTCAGCCAGGAGACCATCAACCCCTTTATCAAACTGGGAAGTAAAAGCTAAGTTAATGCCAAAAGAGAACAACAGGGTGTGCAGTTTGGTTCATTGTACTCTAAGTCAGTGGACCAGGAGGCTCGTGTTGTAAATATGTTCCTGACAGCTCTCTGCCTGGAACTTCAATTATAGAGACAATGGGTACATCTCCAGCCCAACTGCTTTGTGTACTCCTGTATTGTTCTAGACATTGCAACAAAGAAAGTAAGTAATTAGTGGCTTTTCCTGCTAAGTGCTTTAGCTGCAACTTGGCTGATGTTTTTGAAATTTAATTGTTTCAGTGTTAATAATATTTTTTTTGGTAAAGAATACTGTATCAACTGGGGAGACTCTTACTTATAGAATGGATAGTCTCTTCCATGTTTTCTCTGTAACTGAGAGTATTCGAATCCATGTGTGATGGGTTTTAAGATATTAATTTTTTTCATATAATTTATGAGGGTCAAATGCATGAAAGCAGTTAATGTGATTGGTAAAAAAATTAAACAGTTTATCAAATATGAACATAGATTTTAAAACTTCAGCACTGTGCATCTTTATTCCTGAAAATTTTTATTGATATGCATAAGTGTGAAATATATACTTTTTATGGAAAAATTTTTACTTGCTCTGTTTAAATCTAAATAGTTAAGAAATAAGTAAGCCAGGCTTGAAATAATAATAGTGCTTATACATGAATATGTAGATAAAGATGATAGGAGTTTTTCATTGTTCTTCCTTTTATAAAACAGTATGAAATACTTTTCATAATTCTTTTATGTCATATATTGAAAATATTGGTAATTATTTGGTGAGCTCTTTTTTTGTTATGGGAATACACTTACTTTTTTAATTGGCAGAAATTCACTATAAATTATAATTTCCTAACAGTTCATTTCAGCTAGAAGAATTTTATCATGTACCTCCAAAATGACAAAATATTTAGAAGTTATCCATGGACATACTCTCAAAGTATACTGCACATAGACTATCTTAAACTGTGTATTTGAAATTCTGCAATCTATGGTTTATACACAAAAATTGTTAATGAAGCAATGTACAGCTTCATGAGTAAGGTAAAACTCCATCATGTAACAGGGCAATTTTGGATATAGTTTTTTGTTAAAGAAAAAAAGATACTTTATGTCTGGTACTTGTACTGTTCAATTCATAAAGTAATTCAGTTATTAGTATTGGGACTTTATTTTTTTGATGCATTACCAAGAAATATTAAATATTCTTCCTTTCTCAATAAGAATGTAGTTCAATTTCATTTTACTTTTCAAAAATAAGAGTATTAGGGAAACTTAGCAAAAATAGTCAGGGGTTGCAAACCCAGATGAATTCTGGGACCAGGCAGGTAAACTAATTAGAAACCATTGAGTTTTGCAATAGCAGGGAGTGGTGAATTCTATAGAGAACTGAGAGAATGCATGTCTCTTATAAAGGTGTTAAAACCAAAAATATTGCTTTGCCAAACAAAATCTGACCATGGGATATTTACCCAAGGAGTCTAGTTTGCACTCCTGAAGAGGTTCAGTGAATTGCAATGCAGCTGATTAGAGACAGAGCAAAAGGAGGCCCTGCTCATTCATCGATTCAATTTTCTTTTTAACACTTATTTATCATATTACTCTAAACAAAACTTTGGGCCAGCCAAGGAGTATTCAGCACTGAACCTAAAGAAATGGCCCTGTTCCAAGGGACTCTTATCTCTTGACTTGGATGGTTCAGGATTAATTCTACTAATCCATGTTCTGAGAATTTTTGGAATTAATTCCTAAAGGTTTTGTATAACTCTGTTGATGTCCTACAGATTCATAAACTGGATAACCTAGTAATCTATACCTACTTAAAGAAATAACTCAAATATATATGTTTTAACTTTATCTAAAACCAAGCAAGTGCAGTAATGACTATGTCTACAACTTTGTCTACAGGTCGACAGAACATCTGCTGGCAGTGGAGAGGCAACGAAGAAAAATGTATGTTTTCAATTTACACACACACATACACACACTAAAATGCTCCGAATAAAGTAACTTAAAAGACAGCTCAATCTTTTCCTGTAGTACTTCTCTTTCAGTACTCAGATAATCAGACTTATGAAATAAGTTTTTGGAGATCAGATGATGTGGATTAAATTGGTTCTAAAATTGAACATGGAGAACAACATCAGAAGCAGAAAGCTAAAATGCCTTTAGTAATAGGCAGTATATAAAAATATATGTGACGTGGCTGAATATAACATAACGAGGAATGTTGGGGCCAGTAGGGGCTTGGCAAACAATGGAGTCTAATGGCTTAAAGACATCCATATTCCTTTTTCAATAAGTAAGTTTTCTGCTGGCTAAAACAAAACGCTCTGAACTGAAACTCTGGTTACGTTGTTGAAACCTAATTCTCTCCACTGCCTTTCTAAAGCATCAGTCTCTAAAGAGTAGTTGTGACTTTAAAAAAAATTACTAGTATTTTCTGGTTTTTGAGATGGAAACCATTATTTAAAGGAGCAGTTTTACTCCAGAACTGCAGTATTTGACATCAAATCCAAAACAAGCTTCACCAGAACAAGATTTTCTTCCTACTGGGAATCACTTTTTCAATTAAAACATACCTCACACTTTCAATTACCTGGAAAAAAGAGCAGGGAAGATAATCTGTTACACCTAAAAAATTAAAATTGACACAAAGAACAATCACAAGATCTGAGCTTGACTTTTATATTTCTGGGAAAGAAGATTTTCTTACTATTAAGGAAGTGAGGATTTTATGTCCCCACTTCAAGTGCCCACAGTCTTTTTAAAATCGGAGAAAAGCATGCCTCCTCAACCTAGCATTAAGGATTTTGCTTTTGGAAGTGTGGTATTTTAAAACCTTGTTGCTTATAGGAATCAGGAAATATATGATGGAAGAATCACTCATGCTACCAACCCTTTTAAGAAATAATATCAAAATCTCTTCCTGAATCATTAAATGAATGCATTTATCCTAAAAAAAGAATTAAAGCATCTCTTTGCTATAAATTTTCATTTCCTTAGAAAATGGAAAGATCAAAGCATTTCATTTTGTAAAGCATGCATTAATGACCACTATGGTTATCAAAAAAGATTTTAAACCACTGTGTCCTTGACCTTGACAACTTACAAAGGACCCCTTTTTATGATCCCAGAAATCTGGGATACAAGTAATTGATTTTGCTGAGAGATATAATTGTTTGGTAAAAGCATTATTTCATCCTTTAGAATAGTAACCTTGGGAGAAGAGGTCTTGACCCTTCTTCTTTTATGGACCTGAAGTGGTATGTCTCTAGATTGAATGGGACTGCTTGGTTGACTGTTTTGAATTAATTGATTGGTCAATTCAGCCAAGTAGCCAATTTCTTCTTCTTCTTCTTTTTTATTTTCTTTTTAGTTGAGTTGATTTTTGCCTGAGCAGACTGAGGAAGGAGGCTTCAAGTAGACCAGAACCAGAATTTACATTTTGCTCAGGTAGAAACAAATTGCTGAAAGCTTTATAAGCTCTTGATCAGAATTTTTTCATAAAGCCATATTTTTAAGGGTGTGAAAAATTCCTTAAAAACCGTCCTTAATTTAGCATATCCTAAAGTGAAATTCAGTTCACTTTCAAATCTCCAATCTGTTTCTTCCACAATCTTTTACCATCTATGCCTCCCTTGGTGGAACTGAGCTATGATTCCATTGCTCTTTTGCTGAAAAGTACTCCTTGGCTCCCCACTGTTTATGAGTCAAAGTAATTTAAGGATCCTTGAAATCTGGTGGTGATTTGCTTATCGTCCACTAAGAAGAAAGAAGACAATGTCTCTTCCACAGAACCCATTTAGACTATTTGCTTTTCTCTGAAATTACCCTACCTCTATGTCTTTGCTTACCTGGTCCAGCTGATGCAAATGCAGGTCTTCTGTGAACCATCCTGATAGTTACCTCAGTACACACTCCTGTTTTGTGTATTTGTAGAGCCTCTCTAGGCCACTCTTGGAGAGAAACCCTTTTCCTTTTTTTTCTTTCTCTCCTTTTCCCCATTTTACCCCCAAAGATCAGGCCATACCATAGCCCAGTTTTTCATACAGGAACTCAGGGCTTCTTCCTGTGTTTAAAATTCTTTGTGTTCACAAGGAAAAACTCAACTAACCTTGCACTCATGTCACTATTTCTTCCCTACAGGACTGACTGTACTTTTTCTGCATTGTTCAGAACCCTGTGGGTATGTGTCAAGTGTTAAGTACTCACATTATTAGTAATGCCAAAGGACTGCAGAGATGGAAATTCTTTGCTGCAAATTATACAAGTTCTCAGGGATACTAGCCTTAAAATAAATTGACATGCAATTATCATCACTGCTAAGATAATAAATCTACAGTGGTCATTATCTTGGACATGAATGAACTAATTTCTCTGAATTGTTTATGCCTCTGGGACACAGTCTGGAGAACAGAGGAATATCGGACATCTGTAGGATTGGAAGCATGTACGCCATTCAGAAAAAAACCAAAAATGATTCTGTTTACTTCAATGCATCATGTGGCCTGGATTCAATGTTACATTAACTTCAAATCCATAAATGTGCAGCAGTCTTTGTGTTCAACTGCCTTTTTGTTGTTGTTTCTCAAAGGGCAAGATATTTGACTCTGCACAATGCACAATAATTTGATTTATGCCCAAGGCCTAATGTTACCTGTTGAGTATATACTTAAACCTCTTTACCTGACACCTGGAGGTACCTCTCTGTTACCTCAGTGATGCACTATTAATCCTGTCTACTTCAAGTGACTTGACTAGGTTGAAGATGGAATTCTCTGTAAGATTTAATATCTCAGGCAAAATTGATCTCAGGATAATTAATAATATGAATTGAACTCAGGTATTAATTAATATGAGACTGTATATAAGACAATGAAATTTTTAATTTCAAATAAAAAGTATTTAACCTATTGTGTTAGGGTTAATTTGGTGATCCAGAAAAATTAGCTACTACTGAAATAACTTGATCTAGGCAGAAATTTCTATTACTGTGGATGCCATCACCTTTGAAGCAGTAGAAAATTGAGCCTCTGAGCATTTGCTTATTAGGCTTGCACTAAAAGGGTAAATGAATTGTACTGAATTGATAGGATTTTTGTGTGACTTTTGAGAGAGGATTTTTTTCCCCAGTTATTTATCACTTCCAGTCTACCAGTCTTAGAAGGTTTTGAGGATCCCATTAGGGGATTTGGATATTCTGGGTTTGGGTAAACTGGACTTTGCCTGATTTGCTGGGGAACATTTTTATTTTTTCAGCTTGGTTTCTACTTATTCCATATGTGTATCATCATAGCCAAAAACTGTCTAAGTAACTTAATCCTGCAGTCACCAGAAAGTGAAAGGGGTTATGACATTTAAAATTATTAGGTCATAAACAATTTTGAGGAGTCAAACTCTGAATTTTATAAACCCCAAATTAGGGGCACCGCGGTGGCTCAGTTGGTTGGCCGTCTGCCTTCTGCTAGGGTTGTGATCCCAGGACCCTGTGATTAACTCCCGCATCAGGCTCCCTGCTCGGTGGGGAGCCTGTTTCTCTCTCTCCCTCTGTCTTTCCCCCGGTTTGTGCTCTCTCTCTCGCTCACTCTCTCAAATAAATAAAATTTAAAAGAGTAAAAAAAGAAGAAAAAAACCCAAATCAGTATTTTGGTTTATTTTGCTTGTTGCATAGAGACAGAAGTTTGTTACTTGAGACAATATGAGCCTTCTCTGAATAAACTGTTTCTAGCAAATTCTAGCTCTCAGTAGCTGTCGTGTGTCGAAGGGTCCTATCTTGTCAGTGGGTTGATGTCAGAGGAACACCTCATGGTATTTAGGCCAATTTAGTTGCTTAGAAGGAAGGAGTTCTTGTTCACTTAGAAACAGCTTATGAAATTAGATATAAAAGAAAAAATGCATTGAGAATTATAACACATTATAGTAATATGAAGTATGATTTCTTTTAATGACATTTGATGATTTTCCTACACATAGTGCTTTTTCCATAGTTCATATTGCCTTTGTAGAAAACAATCTATATTCATGAGGAACATAAGCCTGGGAAGTTCTTATTTGCATAAAACATGGTACAGAACCAGAATTCATGATTCAAAGTGTCAGACCGTAAATAAAAACAATCACAGAGCTGTGGCAGATTTCAGTAACTGTATTTCTACATACACGGAAATGATCTTCTGTGCATTAGAGGAGATTCCGGTTTCCGCGGAGGTATGACAGCAACACGCTGGCACCATATTCTCACCTTCCACTCACGCCTCCACACTAACAGTCTTGCTCATGGCCCTGCAGTGCTACCGCAATTGCTCTTGTTTTAGCGCCCAAAAATCTCTTGTTCCTGCGAGAGGACATTTGACTTGTTTGCAACATTTTTGCAGAGCCTCATCTTGAACCCTTTTCTTCCCCTGCCTTTACGACAATATACTCTCTACATAGATTTTTGGTCTACCTCTGTCCCTTTGGTTATTCTTTTTCAGCCTCTGTCAAGGCAACTTTTACTCTGCCCATTGTCATTAATGTTAGACCTTAAAGGTTTGGCCTTAAGGAAGTTTGGCCTTCTATTCCCTCTGTATATGTTTTCCTTAAATGATCTCCATCTCCTCTTATGACATCATTATCACCCATATGTTGATGGATCCCAAAGCTGACCTCTCTCCAGATATCAGACTTAGATGTCTATAATAAACATCTAAGGGGGTTATCTGATGAGCACCCATTTTTTTAAGGAATGGTCCTCCCTTTCTATCCATATGTTGAAGTTGTATTATTGTTGGACCCTTCCCTGTGACACATTTTGTCCAGGGATAGGTGCTTGATCCAAGCTTGGCCAATAAATTTGTGCCCTGAGATTTCTAGGTTTGAGACTTGGGGTGAGGACAACCTCTCTTTGAGATCCTGCACAGGTCATATGCATCAGTGTCATGTTAGGTCCTTCAATTCTGAATAGCCTCTCCTTGCAGGGTACAAAGCCTAGGAGTTGCAGGCAGCCATGTGTACTCTTCTCTAGACCAAATAAGGCCAGTCTGTAAATCGGAGATGATGAACTTTCTTTTATGTGAATTATATATCAATAATAATAATTCTTTTAAAAAAGTTTTTTTTAGGGGCGCCTAGGTGGCTCAGTTGGTTAAATGTCTGCCTTCAGCTCAGGTCATTATCTCAGGGTCCTGGGATCAAGCCCCATATTGGGCTCCCTACTCAGTGGGGAGTCTGCTTCTCCCTCTCCCTCTGCTGCTCTCTTGCTCAGGCTCTCTCTCAAATAAATGAATAAAATATTTAAAAATAAATAAATAAATAAAAAGGGTTTTTTTTTTTTTTAGGGGACCTGGGTGGCTCAGTTGGTTAAGCATCTGCCTTCGGCTCAGGTCATGATTCCGGGGTCCTGGGATTGAGCCCCACATTGGGTTCCCTGCTCAGTGGGAAGTCTGCTTCTCCCTCTGCCCCTCCCCCTGCTTGTACTTTCTCTCTCTCTTTTGCAAAAATAAATAAAATCTTTAAAAAATAAAAAGTTTTTTTAAAAATTAGAGATAGGGGCAAGTTGAGAAATGACAACAGTGTCCTGAAGGCATTAGGTCCCTGCATCTTCTGGTCACTGAGGTACAGTTACATCCCTATCCCAGCACATTTATAATAAACCGTGCTCTCTGTTAAAGTTAGCTTGATTGAAATCTGTCACTTTTAATAAAAAGATCCTAGTTAATGAAACACCCTGCTGCCTACTGCACATTTCTTCTTCCATGTCATGTACCTCTAATTCTCTGTCACCCCCTACAGCCTCAAGCCTGCATCTCTTTCCATAGCTCAGGAAATGGCATGATGACTTACTCAAACCACTGAGCTGGTCATTTTCGTTGACTCCTCCTATAATATCATACCCTCCCATCTACCCAGAATAAATTCTGTTATTTATCTCTCCATTTATTTCCATTGCCATTCTACCACATTAGTTCTTGCCTCAATTTCTTTATTTGATCACCTTGTCTTCTTGTTCTAGCCCTGTCATCTTCCAATGAGTTCTTACTCCAGAGCAATGTCTTTCTTTGGCTTTACAATAAGGCCCAATATCTTTAGCTTCATCTTCAGAACTCATCATGATCAAGTTTATGGCTGCCTCTCCAGCTTTATCTCCTATTACTGCCTTTGTTTGTATGGTTCAGTCTGCATGAATCACACTGAAATGCATATAGTTTCTCACCTTCCTTCCTCTATCCTTATCAGAGCACCCTGAACTGTAATTGCCTTTTCACCACTAGTCTGTAAGCTCCTTGAAAGCAGGGATAATTTTCTGCTTTGCATTACTGTTATATCTTAACTCACCATCTGTCTGTCTCATGATAGGCATCTGTAAATATTTACTGAACGTTTGTTAGAAGAGTACTCTGCTGCTGGATAGAAGTGCAGAGCACAGAAGCAGAGATTTGAACTTGTAAGTCAAGGATAGAGTTCCTTTACATGAGCTGAATGTTGGGAGGAAAGCAAGAGTGTAACTCTGGGTTCAGCGTTTCATGAATTATCACTTGGTAATCTTAATAATCTTAACACGGAGCTCTTCACGCACTAATTCATGTTCATCTCTCAGGACAGGCATTGATTCTTTGACATGTAGCTAGTCAGGTAGAATAGATTTTACTGTCTACAGCTGGTGGCATTTTTCTCTGTGCCTTCAGTTTTTAGTTCCCTGACATTTTTTTAGATACTGCTGCTTTGATTTTTCCCGGACACTGCAGTATGAGGACTATTCAAATATTAACGGCTACAGCTGTGCACATCCGAGAAAAATTAACTACTTAATTGCATTTAATATGAGCCTCTTGAGGCTCAGTGCAGGGTTCATATTGGAGTGATTGGATGGCCTGGATAATAATATAAATGTGGTGGATCATTAGAGATTTACTGTTGTGCTTGATTTCAAACCACTCATGCTTAAAAATAGGAGGGTGCACCGAGATGTTTGAAAGCAGATGGTTAGAACCGTAGAAAATCTCAACTCTTGATAAGGCTCATAAGTCTTTGGTTATACCAGTTGCACAGAATGAGTCATAAATTTGTAACTGAGATGTGAACTGGGGTCACCTTGCCCCTTAGGATTTAGGTAAGACCAGCTCAACTCTCATTCTTTGTCGTGTGGAAAGTCTATTGCTTTTTCTAAGATTCCTGTCAATTCCCAAAAGGCTTCTGGTTGGATGGTCACCTGACTCCAATGTCCTGCCTCTACTGACTTCTTGGCATTGGCAGTCTTAAAAGTTGTTCCTTTATCTCTGACCTGCCATTGTTACCACTGACCCCAATAAACACACCACCTTTCATTGATTCCTTAATAAGGCGACCATGGATACTAGACAGTTGTACATAGCAGAACCAAGTTATTGAAAATGTATTATTGGAAGTTGGAATCCCCCATATTAGTCATTCTTGCTCTTAATTCACTGTGGGGCTTTCTCACTGGCCACACTGCCTGCTGAGGGTCTTACCTCTATCATTTTGTGATGCTTCTCTCACCTCCTTCTTCTGGACTGCCTCTGGGAATTTGGAATTCTCACTCAGTTGGGCAGTGCAGTCCAGCTGTCTCCAGTCTCTCTTCCCCAAATCTACCTCCTTTGCATATCTGAAACCTATCTAGATAGCCATAAGAAACAGACATAGACTCATTTAGAAACATAAAGGATATCCTGCCATGTGATTTTTCCTTTATCAGGATTCATCTGCATTAGAACCTATCTTGTGGTTTCTATTATCCTTTCTTCTATTTTATGTAGCACATTTATTCTGGAGTGGGTATAGAGAAGGGAGTTTCTAGGTTGTCAGCTGAGAAATGGAAACTCTTTAAATATTAGACTTCCTCATAAGCAAGTGGCCTATCTCTGGGAGGGGGGCGGTTAACAGTGAGATGTCACAGAACCAATCCCTACTGATCCTTACAGAGCAGAAGAAGCAATATGACTTCACTATAAATCCTTTTTACTACTCAAATTTAGAGTCCCTTGAGTGAGGAAATTTTTTTTCTTATGGTATTCACCTTCCTGGGCAAGGACAGATGACACACAAAATCTTGTTTGTTTTATTTATTTTAAGATTTTATTTATTTATTTGAGAGAGAGAGAGAGACAGAGAGCACAAGTAGGCAGAGAGGCAGGCAGAGGGAGAGGGAGAAGCAGGCTCCCTGCTGAGCAGAGAGCCTGCCGCGGGGCTCGATTCCAGGACCCTGGGATCATGACCTGAGCTGAAGGCAGACGCTTAACCAACTGAGCCACCCAGCATCCCGTTTGTTTTATCTTTATGTCAGTTTCTTGGTGAGGACTTTTCTGACATCAAGTATTCAGGCAAGGGCCAAGGAGAGTTGAAGGTGTGTAACCAGCAAACACTCAAATACATTTATATCTATGGAAACATTGGTAGTGCCTGTCTGGGCATAGCTTATGTTGGCTTACTCCTTCTCTTCCCTAGAGTGATTATTCTCTCATCAGCACCTCATTTTAAGGCAAATTTGCTCATTTAACTAAGGTTGAACTAGTAGTTTTAAAGCCTTTCCTAGGGATTACCAACCCAATGACTTACCCAGGACAGGAAGACAAGCCAAATAAAGAAAGGAGCTGGATGTCAGTGGAGAACCAGGTAAACAAGAGAGCTCATGGCCTGTCTAGAAAAGGCAACAACAGTTGCTAAGTAAATGCCAAATATGAGTGTAGCACATAGGCCAGGGCTTCCATGCCTTCCTTTGCATATTGAAACCCACCCTGTTGCTCAGGCAAAACCGAGAGTCAGCTTTTAAAATGTATTACCAACTTATAAAGACAAACAAACAAAATATGCTGAGATCAGCACTGTGAGCTTCAAGCAATGCAGAGCTAATGTGGAATCTGACCTGAAGGTCAGGACTGTTTGATCTCCAGTTTCTATTTGGACTTTGGAAACTGCTGTATGCACTCTGTTCTTCTTTCCCTCCTTTTTATCTATAACTCCCTTCTCCAACAGCAAGAAACCTGGCTTCCATTTTCTTTAATGTATTTACTCATTTGTTCAAGCCTAGATGCTCAGAATGTAGTTTTGGAATTACTAATCTAGAGCACTGGAGAAGTGGAACTGTGCATGCACACATGTGCTCACTATCAAGATACAGAACACTTTAATCACTCCAAAAAGTTCCACTGTGCTTATCCTCCATAAACATGTTATTCCTTAGTATATTTCAGCATACTTCCCTTCTCAGGGTTCTTTGAATCTAGGTAATATGTAAAATTGCACTGACATACTTCACAACTCCATTCTTAAAAAAAAAATAAATGCAATATAGTACCCTGGGTGGGATCCTCAAACAGAAAAAAGACATTAATGGAGAAATTAGTGAAATCTGAATAAAGTCTAGAGTTTAGGGGTGCCTGGGTGGCTCAGTCGTTAAGCGTCTGCCTTCGGCTCGGGTCATGATCCCAGGGTTCTGGGATTGAGCCCCGCATCAGGCTCCCTGCTTAGTGGGACACCTGCTTCTCCCTCTCCCACTCCCCCTGCTTGTGTTCCCTCTCTCGCTGTCTCTCTCTCTGTCAAAAAAAAAAAAAAAACAACAAAACTTTAAAGTCTAGAGTTTAGTTAATAATAATGTACCAATGTTGGTTCCTTAGATTTATCAAATATAAAATGAGAACATTTAGAAAAACTGAAACTGAGTAAGGAGTATGTTGGAATTCTTTCTGCTACCATTGCAACTTTTCTGTAAATCTAAAATTATTTTAAATAAAACGTTTATTAAAATTATCCAATGTTTTGGATATAAAGCTCATATAGATTTTGGAGGTTAAGAGCCCAGGATCTGTCAGCCACGTCTGAGGTCAAATATCAGCTCTAAGACTTGCAAACATAATTGGGGCTGATTTTGACTAAAGCCATAATCATGTTTTCATATACCTCTCTGTACCCTTTTAAGTAGGAAAGCAATTTTGAATCAAACATAGCAGAACATGTACAAGCTGGGACTATCTTGAACATTTTTACTTGAGCCACTGCCTTCACATCTGTGAAATACGATAATAACCCTTATTTCTTAGGATCGATTGAGGGTTAAATGGAGAAAATCTATGTAGAGTGCTTGGTAGAGAATTGGATACATAGCAACTGTTCAGTAAATAGTAGCTAATATTATTAATATTGATAGGAAGGTGTTGCACATTCACATACACATTTCTTTTTTGTTGTTTTTTTCTTTTTTTTTAAATTTTATTTTATTATGTTATGTTAATCCCCATACATATACATTTCTATCCCAGGATTTATCACAGTTTATTGCTTAATTGCCCGTCTCCCTTAGTAACCTATGAGCTTCTTGGGGCCAGGCGTGTTTTCTTGTTCACCATTGTATCTCTCTAAGTAGCATGACTGCATGTAGCAAATATATAATGAAAGTTTGTTGGTAAACATTTTTCCTATGAAATGAAAACATCTTACTTTTCTGGAATCTGTTGTTATTATGACAGTTCTCTTCTGATTATAACATCTCTATAGTATCATGGTATATGTGGGCCCTTCAACTCTGCAGTATTTTGACTTCCTCTAGATATAAATAAGCTGTGCTGTGTTTTGGGAGACCTTTTCAAAGACTCTGGAGGCCGTTTTCTCAACCTTGTGTACAACATCATTTTGATATTCAGTTTCTTAAAGAAAGGGTGATTCTGCTCTGCCTTTCTAATGACAAAGGTCATTTGGACCCTGCCACTGGGGACATTTTCAAGTTACTGTGTCTCTCTTCAAAGTTTAGGCTAGGAAACATTAAAACAGATGGTGGTACTTGGAGGGTAATTAATTTTCCTTTGGAGAAATAATCACTTTCCTTGAAAATAAATTAATGCCTCCATCTTTTTCTAAGAGGTAATGGTTTAGTAAATCGAGCAATGAACTCAGCTGCCCTTGACCAGGATTTAGGGGGAAGGGAGAAATCTTTTGTGATTCTGCCCCTGTCTGGCTGGATGAATGTGGAAGCGTCACTTCCTTGGTTTTTTGGGAAGATTAAATAAAACAGAGCATTTTAGGCACTTAGCAGGTGCCTGATACAGAGTGAGGCTCTAGAACCATTAGCCAGTATAATTATTAGAGTTAGAAAAGGGACATTATTAATTGGTCTTGTTGACTTTGTAGGGACACTGAGTCTTATCAGAGTACGGCATATAAAGTGCCATAAGATTCTGATATATAGGATCCATTCACATAGGTGGTATTTTTTTTAATTAATTATTGATTAATGACCAAAGGATTCACCTCGTTTCGTGTTATAGTAAATCAGTTGGGAAATAGTTGAATTTCCCTCTTCTTTCTGGACAGCAATATATAGCATGTCACTGGCTAACAGATGGCATTGAATACAATCTTCCCAGGAGCCCATGTTTTAATATTCACAGAATGCTCTTAATATATTTTTAAGAGTTTATTGAAATTAAACTTCCCAGGTATTGATATTCCAAATTTTCCATATTACCTAGCTTTGAACTTCCAGTGATTTTTTGATATCAGGTATTCTGTGGAATAAAAGATCTTATCTTTTGTTTTGTTAGTGTCCATGAGCATATATGTAATTGTTTGCCATTTGAATTTTCACAGTTATTTTAAAAAAATGTAACCTAATGATACTGGGCAGAAACTTATTATGTGAACATTCTCTTGAGCTTCTTCTGGGTTGAGCTTCTGCTGGGGGCCTATTTATTGGATAGAAATGATCATGGTAGCTATATTTTCAGTGTAATGGAAGATATATTTTAACATTTCATTCAAAACAAGGGATTATTTTCTGGAAAAAAAATGTGCTTTAAGCTCACTTTCTTGTAGCACTTCTCTCCGTGTAGAAGAACCCTGGCCCCCACAGAGAGAATGGCACTGGAAAAATGGCTGCAAAGAAATGCACGTACAGCTCAGCACAGATTGCCCATGGCTACTGGAGTAGCAGCCCTAATTTATTTTTTTGCAGAATATCAGAGGGGAAAAAAGCATTCTTTCAAAATTGTTTGACAAAGACTATTTAAATATTTGTTCAATCAAGTGAATAAAGGAAGGCAGGGAAGTAGACGCAAGAAGCAGAGCTTCCAGTACAGATCATCACAGGTCCTTCTACTACTGGATAGTGTCAGTCTGTGACTCAGGGGAGAGGACGCGGGAGGAAGCCAAACGGGATCTCTCCACACATCTATTAAGGCGGAGCTTCCCTATGAGAATGAACTGGAGGTATATTGGTCTGTAAACAGGATCTAATTCTCATTTTCCTTTTCCAAATTATGGGGCAGTAATTCTCCACAAAGAGCAAATCAATACCATTTGTTATCTTAATAAAGTTCTGAATCAAGGAACTCTTTCAGATACTGTTTTATGAGTGTAACTAGTACCTTGACCAATGAAGACTTGTAGAAGATAGTCAAAACTCAATTGCTTGTTTGTTTTGTTTTAATTTCTCCTGCTTCTTTAAAATGTATTCAGTGAAGAAAGGTCTTTCTAGGCCTCTGGATGAGATTTTAGGTAGTCCGAGCATTTTTCTGAATCTTCTTAGATAGTATAATATCTTGTGTTCAATTTAGCCTGGCTTAGGAATTAGGATTTCTAACTTTATATATTGATTTAGTCTTCAATATTTATTCAAAGGTAAAATTCCTGAGTCACTTCCTCGGGGGGAGGCAGCTGCAGATTATGCCTTTGCCTTTGGAGAAGGTGGTGTATGTGGTCCTTTGTCTCACTCTCAATTCTCTTCTCCCAATTTGTTAACTGAGGATTTCGGTCTCATCAGCCAGGTTCAGAGCAGGGGAAGGAGAGGGAGAAAGGAGATGCAGAAAAGTCTCATTGACTAGGATGTTAGTAAGCTGGCTTTGTGCTTATTCTTGCTGGACTAGCTTTAGGTTGACACTTTTCTCTCTGGGGGATTCTATGAGATTTTTTTTTTGGAAGCTCTACATCTAAGCCAGCCACTGACCACTCCTACAACACAGTCAGCATCTCCTCTCATGTTGCCTGCTTTTGATTTTTCCATCCACTCTGCTTTTCTGGCTACCTTTCTGTAAAGACCCTCCGTTGTTTCTTCACACTCTGGCTGAAGCTGTCTTGTAAAGAACCCTTTTAAAATCAACCTAGATTTTGCTTCTGCAGAGTTCTCTGTGAGCTAGTGTTGAATGGTGACCCTGAAAAATATATGTCCATATCCTGAACCCTGGAACCTGAGAATGTGATCTTATTTGGAAAAGTTGTCTTTGCAGATGTAATTAAGGATCCTGGGAAGTGATCATTCTGGGTTATCTAAGTATGTTGTAATTTCAATGACAAGTGTCCTTATTAAGGAAAGGTCAAGGTGGAAGAGACACAGAGGAGAGGGCCACGTGAGGACCGAGGCAGAGATTGGAGTTAGGCAGCCACATGCCAAGGAAAGCCTGGAGTCACCGGAGACTGGAAGAGGACAGGAAGGACGTTGGAGGGAGCACAGTCTCGCTGACTCCTTGAGTTTGGACTTCTGGCTTCTAGAAATGTGAGAAAGAAAATTCCTGTTGCTTAAAGCTACCAAGTATGTGGTAGCTTGTTATGACAGCCCTAGGAAACTAATAGGACACATTTTGGCTGGATACTGTCAGGTCTTGTGCAGTTCCTGCTTAGACACAGCCTTCTACTCTGCTAACAGAGGCTGCTTTAGCCAGGCTCTCCTCCAGCGATTCCCCAGGCTTGTATCTGACACCCTAATGCACACCCTGAATTCCAGGGAGCACATCTCAAACTCTCTAAGTGGCTTGCTTTGAACATCCTCTCGCTAGACTTGAGGTAAAAAGAGAGACAGCTCTCCTTACCAAATCCATTTCCTGGGGGTCTTGGGGTGGAGCTTATGGTACAGCTATATCCAAAGAAATCCTCTCCAAATCTCTTCTCCATTTTTCCTTTCTTAACTATTTATTTATTTATTCACGACTTATTTATTTATTTTTCTTTGAGATGCCATCTAGAGTCATCACATCTGTTGTGGTCACTGACTTTGAAAGCCACCAGTTTAACAGTGTGGGTTACATACATGTAGATATCTGGAGCTGTATGAATCCTACCTACCTATCAGAACCATGGTGCTAAAGCAGAGAAAACCAGGTAACAAGAGTTATTACAGAATTCTATTTTCAAGAGGCCTTTTCTTTGTGTTATACATAGAGAAGGGCTTCAAAGGAGCTGCTCTTCGGTGGGGGTCTGGACATTACAGGGCAGCACAGGAGCTCTGACTGTTGATGGCCCAGTGTTCATGGCAATCAGAACTCTCGCCCTAAACCTTTTCCTTCAGAGAGCCTTTCTCCCAGTTAAACTACAACTCTTGGCTCCTGCAGCAGAAGCACTTAGGCCTCCCTTCCCAGGTTCCACCCACATCTCAGCCTGCCTCGAGGCTGCGTAATTCTAATTTGTGTTGTGCAGGAAACTCAGCACATCCTTGCTGGCTCTGAGGCAGCTGGAGGAAGATAGGAAAAGCTGCCATTACCTGCCAAGCTTGCTTTCTTCTCTATTGGCAGGGGAAGCAAACGGCAGTTTCCTGTGAGGAGAGGCACCACAAGAGATAGGGCTCATGGAAAGTAGAAGAATTGTAGGTAGGGGGTGTCTTAAATAGTGTGACAGATTCCTAATCTCAGCATCAGGCCTAAAATATGAAAATCCACAATGGAACAGCTTAGAATTGCTCTCTGCTATTGACTTTAGCTGGCTGTCTTACCCTGTGTATAAACTCATGCTGCCATTTTAAAATATGTTAACGCAGCATCAACATTCTGAGGCGTTTGTAGGACCTTGGAAATCTTACCACCTCTCATCTCTCTTGGGGGTATCCTACCCAAAATCTACATGTGTGAGAAATAATACCCAAGTCCAGACAAAGTTATCCCTTGGGTTGACCAACATTGTTTACTTAGGCTCAAGCTTTTCATAACTTTCCCCCAAATTTAAATAGCAAGCCATTCTCAGATAAGTTGATCACATGGAAGCAGGAGTGAAGAAGAGGAAGATAATCAGAATTCATAAAATTGCAAAGCAGAGTTAACCAGGCCACTTCTAAAACCTGCTCCGGTGAAAAATTCTGTGTTTTGATCAGTAATATTATTGATCAAACTTGAATTTGAATTGAACTCTCTTCACTGGAGTAGAATAAGGGAATTTTGCTATAGATAGAGGATTTAAGGGTAAAGGTATGAGAAGGAAAAGACTTGTCTCCTTTCACGATTATTAATGCTGCTCCCAAAAATCTAGTGCTGAAGCCTCCTAGAATCATAGAGCTATCACTTGTAGAGATTTCACCTACTGAAGCAGAAAGATTAATTCTTACTATCAGAGACATTGTCATCGTGTAATGTAGAGAATCAGCTTTGTGTTTAGCCGGGTCCTGATATGAATCCCCGTCATCCACTCTACCTGCGGGGTTTGGTAAAGTTTCTTAGGCTCTCAGAAGTCTCAGGTTCCTCTCTAAAGTGAAGCAGGGATAATGTCTGGTAGAATTGAGTTGATAATTACGTATGTGATAATGCATGTAAAATGCTTGGCACAGGGTAGTAACTCAATCCATGATAACATTATAACTTCAACATTATGATAGATGTTGGAATGCACAACCTTCCTATTCCCTCTTGTCTTCCATGCTACTTTCAGGAAGCTCATTCCTTTCCTTCTTACCACCATTTGGCGTATTTCCTATTATGAGCTTTGGTTCTTATTACCCCTCCTGGAAACTATTTTTCTCTCCTTCTTATACAGACTCATCACTTTTTTTCCTTTCTCTCATGCAGGGAGAGTCTGAAGAATAGCTGTGGACTAAGAACCCTGGGGAACCATAATGTTTAAGAGGTAGAAGAGGAAAAACATCTCATGAGGGATGCAGAGAAGGACCAAGAAGTAAGAAGAAATCCAGAATCCCCCTGCCTCCGCAGAATTTCAAGGAGGAAGCTGTAATAAAGAGGAGAATGTGTGATGGGGATTAAGGAGGGTACTTGTGATGAGCCCTGGGAATTGTATGGAAGTGTTGAATCACTAAATTTTATACCTGAAACTAATATTACGCTGTATGTTAACTAACAGTTAATCAGTTGGCTGATGCCAGAGGAATCTTATTCATAGCAGAGAATGCATTTAAATGGTCCTGTCCAGAGGAGGCCCCCTGTGAGCAAAGTGAGGCAGTGGCTCAGGCCTTATAGACTGGGCCACGGAGTATTGGTGTCCAGTGGTATTTAAGATTCAGGTATTTGTAGCACTTGTAGGGTGGCATGGGCAATACTGATCTAGAGCCTCCTCTCTACAAGGGAAAGCAAATCAGTGCAAAGAGTTCTCTGGGCCCAGGATTTTAAAGGCACTGGAGCTTATGCAGAACCACTCTGTAAGGTATGTCATTACGAGGGAAGTAGGTTACTTCTGGGCTTGTTCTATAAAGATCCTAGGTTCAAACCCATTTATCCTCTCTGCAGAAAATCATGTACTCCAGTGATCCTAAACCAGTGCCTCAAGGGAGACATCTATCTTCTATATGGGTTTATAAAATTGAATTTGGGCACATGGCCTGCCTTTTAGGCCATAGTCTCTACCACTCCCTACGCAGCTTACATTACTCCTTTATGGCTCCTGCCTGCTTCCTGTAAGCATCTAATCAATTTACAAAGCTTGGCCTCGTCAAATCACATGATACACATTTGCTTCTGCAAGCTGCCAGGTAAAGGTCTATTTTTACACCTTTTTAAGACTGCCGCATATACTCACTTTAACGTGATTTCACCCAGATAAAATGTTGTAGGGTAAGAATTTCGCCCCTACAAATTGTGATTGGCCTCAGGTAGGTACATTTCCTCCCTTCAGGGAGTATTCACATAGAAGAGTTCTAGCACTTCCTTCTCTGAGGTAAAACCATGACTGGATACCAAATCTTTCCCTATGAAAACATGTTGGCAGAAGAATCTCTTCTGGTTTAGGGGAGTCTGGGTGGCTCTTTTGCTTAAGCATCTGCCTTTGGCTCACCTCACAATCCCAGGGTCCTGGGATCGAGTCCCACATCAGGCTCCCTGTTCAGTGGGAGTCTGCTTCTCTCTCTGCCTCTGAACCTCCTCCCACCCCCAATCTCTCTCAAATGAATAAATACAAAAAAAAAAAAAAGAATCTCTTCTGGTTTAACAAGAATCTTGTCTTACACTTTTTGTGCTGTTTTCTTTCTGTTCCCTTTTCTTATAAATGCCATGGTAACGTGGGTCTGACTGTTTCCTTGCATTAAGTTATGAAATGGTTTTCTTGACCTCCTGCTTTTTATTGGAGGCAGCGCTTATGACCCAATTTTGATTTACACAGACTCACAGGAAAATGGAGTCGAACTTCAGAGTCTTTATTTGTTAAGCAGTGAACCATACCACACACACTATTTGCTAGGAGAGGCAGGGGCTAAGAAAGCCTCAGTAAAAACATCTCTGGGCCTTCCTTCTCTGAAGCGCGATGAGGGAGGAAATAGGCCTTATTTCCGTAGGGACTAGCCTTTAAGTGATGGAGCTCTTTGCTAGAGGTGGGGTAGTGCTGACTCGTATTTTACTTAAAGACTGGAGTTCCTCGTACAGGAAGATTGAACAATTCAGGGTGGGAACATGAGGCTCTTTTGCTATTTCTCTGAAAGACATCAGTGGCTACAATTTCATAAATTTCAGTGTTAGCACAGTGCCTGCCATATAAAAATATTTGTGAATAAAGGCTTATTTTTGAGGTTTTTGCTGAGATTTGAGGTGAGATCTGACATCAAAAAGGATCTTTCTTTTACCAAGAGAGAACCAACTCTAACTAAGTTACTGAGTAGTGAATCAGCAGCTCTGAAAAGGTGACATGGGACTCTTTATCAGAACACATAAGTGTTTTTGTAAATAGCTTCCTTTAAGAATGGATGACTAACTAGATGACCAGGCTGGCTTTAGTAAATGCCTTACAGAAATATATTTAAAATTACTGTCAATATCCTTCCTGTTATCTTTATGTTTTTTTTAATTAATGGAAACATGAAAATTCATAGCTTGCCAAACTACATAGAAATGTCCATGTCCTTTATTTATTTAATGTTAGTTACTAAAATTTTCAAATAATTTTGTCAGCCTATTACAATAAGATAAATTACTTTCCCTGGCTATTGACATCTTTGCATGTAGATTTGGTATTGCAATTATGATCTCATACAAGGTGGGTTGTGTAAGAGACTAACTTGGAATGTGAATTGCTTTGTTTTTGCTGTTAAATCAATCTTGCTGCTAGAAACTGATCTCTAAGTAGCTTACTTTTCTCGTTTTCCTTCTTTCTCCTCTCTCTACCATTTTCTGCTTTTCCTCCTCTTTTTCTTCCTCATTCTCTTCTCCCACATCTGCTTTTTTTTTTTCTAAATTGTTGATGCTTGATTTAAATTCTCTGGATCAGTGGGACCCTCATAGATCTTATAAATTATGCACCCATTGGTAAACAAATGCTACTGTGACAAAACTACTATGCTCTTAGGTAACTGCTTCTATGAACATTCTGTTTTCCTTTTGTAGACACTACTGGGGAAACAGTAATCTTGCTGACAAAAGATCCTTCTGTAGCATTATAGATAAGAGAGAGAGAACATAACTTATTGTAGAATCAGCATTAGCAGTCACATGCATGTGGTTTTAGACAAAAGTGACAAAGGCTAGACAAAATCACACAAATGTGTACAATGAAGTAGAAGAAAGAACAGTTAAAACTTCTCTTTTCTACTTGAGAAATAGATGCCTCTTGTGTTTTCCTGTATACCTTCTGAAAGAATTCATTTTGGAGGCACATGTTTATAGTTTCAAGAGTCAAAAGGCCCAAAATCAAAAGATAGGGCCTCTTATTGAGTCTCTTGTATGTTCAAGGAGTGCCCTAAGGCAGCTGCTGGCCTCCTCAAAGAAAACTTCATCATTTTATTCTTGTATCATCTAAGTTAGGTTTGCAAGGTGCTTCTTTAAATGACTTTGATTAGTCTCCAAGGTAAACCTTAGCCCAATGGGCTGATATAGAGAATGCCTACATAATACATGCTGTGAATTTCAATTGAACTAGTTAGTCGTGATGGTGTGTGTCTGTAGTTTTCAGAGATTCGGATTGAGATGCATTCTGACAGTGTTTTAAGAATGATTAATACAATATTTGACTCAAATCTGATCTTAATTCTATTAGGTTGTGATATGTATAAATTCATATAGTTATTCACCTACTGAAGTCTTCCTGGCAGAACTTTACCTCTTGTCATTTTTGTGGTACTGTTTTCATATGGATCATTGACTACACCCGTGATTACATCGCTATTAAGTCTCAGAGAACTTAGGGCCTTGTCAGAGTGTGAGGATTTATCTTGGAGGGTACAGGCCAAATAATCTACTGAGAAAATACTTCAAAAAATATTTTCTAGGGGAGCCTGGGTGGCTCAGTTGGTTGAGCATTGAACATCCAACTCTTGGTTTTGGCTCAGGTCATGATCTCAGGGTCCTAAGATCAAGCCCCATGTTGGGCTCTGCTCAGTGGGGAGTCTGAGTGAAATTCTCTTCTTTCCCCTCTGCCCCTCCCCTGCTCGTGCTCTCTCTCTCTTTGTCTCTCAAATAAATAAACAAATCCTTAAAAAAATATTTTCTGGGAATGGTCAAGTATGATTATTTTATAGGTTGAGGCTTTCTTTGGTTTAGAGATACTGATCAGAAAATCAAAAAATTTACCAGTAAGAGAGTAGCATTCATTCATTCATCGAACTGCTTTGTAAGGTGTTGTAATGAGGGGGAACAAAGATGAATATAATTAATCTGTATTTTAAAAACTTAGAGTTTAATGGTGAATATGTTCTATACACAGATAAGTGTGATAGAAGAAAGTCTGTCAAAAGTCAGTACCTAAGTAATGTTACATGAGTGGTCAGATGATGAAAAGGTAACATTTGCCTGGTTATTAGCAAATATGGGCATTGAATGATGACTCAAGTCTCTATAGGCAATGACGGTAGGTATGGGAGGAATCACAGGGACACAGATGAGGAATGGTATAATGTCATCTTGGCAGGATGAACAAGTCAGCTTGTTCAGGGAGCTCTGGACAATGAGACTGGAGATGTGTTTTAGAGCTGTGTTATGAGAGTCATAGGCTAGCCTAAGATGAAATATCATATATCTGTTTCATTTCTAAAGAAAGTCAGTGGGAAGGGTATGGGCTTTGGAGTCAGAAAGCCCTAGGTTCAAATTTCTGTTTTTTCCTTTTCTATCTTGGGCAATTACTGAGTCACAGCCCTTGTTGTCTTTAAAATTGGGATAAAAATGCCTTCCTTGCAACTTGCTATAAAGTTTAGAGATGAGAGCAATTTAGAAAATACCATATAAAATATGTTATGACATTTAGACATTACCTCCCTGAGACTTCTTCCACACACAGATTCATTACTATTCTTTATCTGAGAGGGCAGAACTGGTCCGATTTATTGATTTGAAAATGAATCATATCAGAGATTAGCACTTACTAGAGATCACTTACTGGTGTCCATTAGGAAACAAAATGACTTTTGAGTTGTTTCTCAATTTCAGCTAACATCTCACATTTTTGCCCAGGATGTTTCTTTCTGTTGCTTAATACTGTTCTTATTATGCCTCAACTAATTTTACTTCTCACTGTTAATCCCAATGTGGTATTACTTTTAGTTTTTGTTTTTCCTGCAAGTAGCTGTTTGAATGAATTGACTTTGGAGTCTGCCCAATTCCTTTATTTACCTCTTAATCCTTTCATGTCACTCTGGAAGTACTGCTTCAAGATGAGTCCCCACAGAGATGGCATTTCAAACAGTCTATGAGGATTAGATTTTTTTTTTTTTTTCCGGCACGCAAACCCAATTTGGGGAATTATCACCTTAGGCATAAGGATGATAGTTCTGGAAATGTCAGTCAGAAAGGCATGTGGAATAGTATAGCTCCCTTTTACAAATAGTTTGGTGGGGAGCAAAATACCAACTCCATCAACTAGTCAGTGGGCGGACAGACCTTTGGAAATGTCTGCAAAACCCTCTGCTAGCTGCTAATCTTCTCTCTGTAATTTCACTGACATAAGCAATAAACCTTGTAATTATATCGCACTAATCAGGAACACTGACAATAACAGAATATCAATCATAGCACTCATATGTAAACCCAGTCAGTTTCAGAGCCTAGTGTTGGCATCACTTGTAGTTTCAGTTGTGACCTAACTAAAAGGAGCCGATGGATGCAAGCTGGCCGAGTTGCATATAGCTCAACTGTTTCTCTGACCTATCTTGAATATGCTTTTCAAAGTGCCTCATTCATTAAGTTAAATTTCTTGTGCCAATGTTTGAGCCTGTGCAGTTTCCTTCATTTAGAGTTTATAACAGCAATAACATCCTCAGTGCAGGGCATTTCCTGAGGATTAATGGCCAGCTGGGGTTAATGGCTGAAGGTAGAGCCAAAGACCATCAATTCCTTCCCTCCAGTCATTAATTCTTAGGAGATGACCTGTCCTTTCATCATTATCACTAGAGCCTGACCTTTATATGAAGTGATGTGGCACCATACGAATTAATTCTGACATGGGGGCTACAAAAGATGCACCTGCCAAGGTGGAAACTTTTTTTCCCACCTAAACTTGTTCATCGGACAACGGCCATTTACCTATGTGCCAAATAACAAGTCACGTTCTAAATCTAAATCTGTGTATATTCAATAAGCATTTGTCTAGAATCACTTACTTTTTTTTTTCAGCTCCTAATGAGTGGCCAGAATTGATATTCATGGGATTCCCCTATTGTTTGATTACTCCTTTTAAAAACGTTCATCTTTGCCAGGCAGCTCCTTTTTTTTGGAGTGTCTCATGATACTACGTTTCTATCATTGTGTGAGAACTATTACATGTTCTCCTCAGAACTCTTAATTCAAATGTGCACAAAGACTCTTCCTCTGGGATCTCTCTGTGTGTTTGTTTGTGCTGAGGAGGTGGAGCAAGTGGGTCCAAGGGGAATAAAGGGTTATGAGGCATGAAATCATGCATCTACCCAGAGCTCTGGGCAAATTCTCTTACTTACAGGGACAAGGAGGCTTCTTTCTAATCAGCTCTTCATTATTGTCTCCCTAATTATCATGTTCCCTGAAGATTTTCATTCTTGTATTTTCTCTTGAAAGAATAATCACGATTAAATTATTTAATAATGTTGCTTTGTCTTTTATCTGGTCTCTCACCCAAGAATCTCCAGGTGCTTTACAAAGATTAATTACGATTCACAAGGCTCAGAAAATGGATCTTAATTTAAAGCATTTTGAAAGTTGTGAGGCCTCAATAAATTAAAGAAATAGAAACAGAAACCTGAAGTTGGGGTTCATTGGCTTAATTGTAGAAGAAAGAGATTTCCTTCTCGATAGTCCTGTGACTTTTCTTCTCTAGAATTAGGATAAAGGATGTAAAGCTAGATTCATGAAAGTGAATTAACTTTTTCCAAGCACTATGAATTAACTTTTCCTAAGCACTCCACTTGTGCAATTTGTTACCAGGTGAATAGTACTGCCTGTATAGAGAAGTGCATTAATCAGGACTCTTTGGGTCATAAGTGACTGAAACCCAACTACAAATGGCCTCAGTGAAAAGAAAAAAAAATTGACTGACGTAACTGAAAATCTAGCCATTGTCTGCCCTCAGCTAGACTCAGTGACTCAAAATACGTTCATGAAGATTTTACCTCTTGACTCTGCATTCCTGGATGGATTTCATTTTTAGGCTGGCCTTTTCCATCTGTGCCCCCAGCAGCTTCAGGTTTATATGCTACAAGTTGAACAGCCTTGTTAAAAGAGCTTCTCTTTCCCGAGTTCCAGCAAAAAAAATTTAAGAGTCATCCTGACTTTAATCATGTGCCCACCCCTGGGCCAATTTCTATGTCTAGTAGGATAAAATATGTCGGTTGGCTGGGTTGGTTCATGGGACTGCTCTTGAAGCTGAGAATAGGATCAACTATATCCAAACTGGATGGATTGATTTGGTGGGTAGGGATGATTTCCAAAAGGCAAATCAAAGACTTTTTTCAAGAAGGAGGAGGAGTGGGAGTTGCAAAGGCAGAAATAACTGATATTCATAGTAGGTAGCATGATTTTAGAACTTATATTTGTTTTCAGCGAAGATAATTGAAGACCTCCGAGATAAAACTCAAAATTTCTCCTTTATTAGTGTAACTTTTAATAACATTATTTTCAAAAACATGTACACTAGAAACCAGTCCCATGAGATATTTCTTTAAAAAAAAGTGTTTTAACGATTACATAAATTTAAGAAACACAGAAAACTATAACCATCCTTGGATGTATATTATTATTAAATAAGCCAGTATGGCTTTATAACACATACAGATTTTACTGTATGAACACAGTCAACCAACTCTATTCATATGTAGGGTGTGTGTGTGTGTGTTTGCCTCCAAAATTTGTACTGTCTGAGATCAGAAATGTGATGTAAAGTAGGGTGGTCTCTTGAAACAGAATGGTACAGGAAGAGAGAAGAAAGGACCACTCAACAAAGGTAGGTTAAGATTCTTGGGGAACTGGCCCAGCTGCAGAAAACTAACATTGGAAGTTCAATTGACTGTGCTAGGAAGTGTTGATGGAAAGTCACTCTTCCTAAAATGGTTAGCACTGGATTTCCCATTGGGAAGAGCATGCAGCAGCAGGGAATGTGTGGATCAGTCTGTGATTATCTGTCGGGAGAATTTGCTCACTGTGAGCTATGGAAAAAAAAATCTAATACCTCAGGTGTTACTCAGGGTTTTAACTGCAGGGAATTGGATTAGCATTAGTGAAGAGCAACAAGGTCTTCAGCCACTAGTTAGAAGTTTAGGGCAGCTTCCAGATCTGGCACTAGACTTGGAGAACAACAATAGCATATAAGGAAGAGTGAGGAGGCAGAAGTTGTGAATTGAGGCTGAGGAAGAAGCCAAGAATAAAACTATTGGTAGTATATGTTCAGGGTGTGTGTGTCTAAGATACTTATGAGAATAGCCTTTCTGGGCATCTAACCTGATGCAAGGATGGAACTGAGTACCTGTTGAGAATATTACCATGATACAGCGCATGAACTTTGGAACAACAAAGAGTTGAGTATTAATATTAAATCATAGAAATTATAAATTGGGCAAGTTATTTAATTATTTGGAAACTTGGTTTCTTCTATAGTGAAAATAATACTGTTTTCCTTGGAAGCATGTTATAAATACAATAGGTAAAACATTTCACCTTTACAATATAAGGAAAGGAAAAAAATCTCTTGTTCTTTATTTCTTTATGACTGAATATAAGTTATGAGTATGTTTTTCCTACTCATAAGAGAAATAAAATCAGTGTTATCAGTTCACAACAACTCAGCAACTTGTACCTTAAAGCTGTCCATTTTAAGTATATTCCTGTTGGCCAAAGAGTATTCTCCCCTTTCCTTCCCTCTTTTTCCCATCTTCCTGGGGGATCCTGTGTTTGAGAGAAGCTTATGTCATATGAAAACATGCTGTTGATGGAAAGGGACGAGTCTGGTTGGTGGCCTTGCTGGCATCTATTGAGGTGTAACTTGTCTTAATAAGATGTAGATATTGCCTTCTGGTCTTCCTGCATCTGCCTCTAATATCTTTGGATATTCTATAGCCTCCAGTTTTGGAGTCCACTTTTTATGCTAACTAATGAAGATCTTTCTGGTCTACCATCCCTTTTTTCCACTTCTGTGTCCTTCTCAGGGGTTTAGGAGCCCTCAGTTATTTTTCTATCAGGTTCTCATCAGGCCATCCCTCCCTTCCTCCCTCCCTCCTTTCCTACCTCCCTTCCTTCCTTCCTTTCTTCCAGCTTTATTGAGATATAAGTGACATATAACATGGTGTAAATTTAAGGTGTACAGAAATTTCCTTCCTTTTAAAGGCTGAATAGTATTTCATTGAATAGGCAGATAAAGAAAATATGGTGTATATAATTACATATGTAACATATATACACATATATACATTTTATTTATGTGTCTATACAATGAAATTA
The DNA here is from genome assembly GCF_009762305.2 of Zalophus californianus. Taxonomy (NCBI): domain Eukaryota; kingdom Metazoa; phylum Chordata; class Mammalia; order Carnivora; family Otariidae; genus Zalophus; species Zalophus californianus. Next base: position 45,718,487 of record NC_045596.1, read on the forward strand.
TACACACACACACACACACACACACACACACATTTTGTTTATTCATCCTTTGATACAGATTTAGGTTGCTTCCATGCCTTAGCTATTGTGAGTAATGTTGAAATAAATAGGAGTGCAAATATATCATTGAGATCCTGATCTCAGTTCCTTTGGATAAATACCCAGAATTTGGATTGTTGGATCACATGGTAGCTCTATTTTTAATATGTTGAGGAAACTCCATACTCTTTTCCATAGTAGCTGCACCAATTTCTATTCCCACAAACAGTGCTGAATGGTTCTCTTTTTTCTACATCTTCACCAGCATTTGTTATCTTTTTTTATTATTAAATAATAGCCATCTTCTTAGACATGATTCTCAGCCACTGCTATTCTTTTTTTTTTTTATGTTCAGTTAGCCACTGTATAGTACATAATTAGTTTTTGATGTAGTGTTCAGTGATTCATTAGTTAAGTATAACACCCAGTGCTCATCACAGCACGTGCCCTTCTCAATACCCATCACGCTGTTACCCTCTCCCCCCACCCTCCTTCCCTCTGAAACCCCCAGATTGTTAGTTGGGGTCCATAGTCTCTCATGGTTCATCTCCCTCTCTGATTTCTACATCTTTGGATTTCCCTCCCTTCTGCTATTGTCCTCTATGCTATGGCGTATATCCCACATATGAGTGAAACCATATGATAATTCTGAACATAATCCCTTCCAGTTCCATCTATGTTGATGCAAATGGTGGGTAGTCATTGTTTCTGATGGCTGAATAATGTTTCTGAGGTACCACATCTTTATCCATTCATCTGTTGAAGGGCATCTTGGCTCCCTCCATAGTTTGGCTATTGTGGACATTGCTGCTATGAACATTGGGGTGCATGTGCCCCTTCTTTTCACTACGTCTGTATCTTTGGTCAGCTACTGCTATTCTAACAGCTATATCAGATACGGAGTTTATAAGGCTTAAATCCCCTCAGGGTATACCCTGGAAAATCAGATAATAACTTCTTAAAAAATATATTTTTACTTGTAAAACACAAATAACATAGCATTTAGCATTTTAACCATTGTAAGGGTACAGTTCAGTAGTATTGAATGCATTCACATTGTCCTGTAACCAATCTCTAGAGCTCTTTTCATCTTGCAAAACTAAAACTGTATTGGGTTTTCTACATAAAGTATCATGTCATCTGAGAAAAGAGAGAGTTTGACTTTTTCTTTGCCAATTTGAATACCTTTTATTTCTTTTTGTTGTCTGATTGCTGTTGCTAGGACTTCTAGTACTATGTTGAACAATAGTGGTGACAGTGGGCATCCTTGATGTGTTTCTGATCTTAAGGAAAAGGCTCTCAGCTTTTCCCCATTGAAGTTGATATTCGCTGTGTTTTTTATAGGTGGATTTTATGAACTTGAGGAATGTTCCCTCTATGCCTATACTCTGAAGAGTTTTAATCAGGAAAGGATGCTGTATTTTGTCAAATGCTTTTTCTGCATCAATTGAGAGTACCATATGGTTCTTCTCTCTCCTCTTATCAATGTGTTCTATCACATTGATTGGTTTGCGAATGTTGAACCATGCTTGCATACCGGGGATAAATCTCACTTGGTCATGGTGGATGATCCTTTTAATGTATTGTTGGATCCTATTAGCTAGGATTTTGCTGAGGACTTTGGAATCCATATTCATCAGGGCTATCAGTCTGAAATTCTCCTTTTTGATGGAGTCTTTGCCTGGTTTGGGGATTAAGGTAGTGCTGGCCTCATAGAATGAGTCTGGAAGCTTTCCTTCTGTTTCTATTTTTTGAAACAGCTTCAGGAGAATAGGTATTATTTCTTCTTTGGATGTTTGGTAGAATTCCCCAGGGAATCCATCAGGCCCTGGACTCTTGTTTTTTGGGAGGTTTTTGATCACTGCTTCAATCTTGTTATTGGTTATTGGCCTATTCAGGTTGTCAATTTCTTCCTGTTTCAGTCTTGGGAGTTTATAGGTTTCCAGGAAGGCATCCATTTCATCTAGGTTGCTGAGTTTATTGGCATATAGTTGTTGATAATAATTTCTAATAATTGTTTCTATTTCCTTGGTGTTAGCCATGATCTCTCCCCTTTCATTCATAATTTATTAATTTGCATCCTTTCTCTTTTCTTTTGGGTAAGTCTGGCCAGAGGTTTATCACTCTTATTAATTCTTTCAAAGAACCAGCTTCTAGTTTCATTGATCTGATCTACTGTGTTTCTGGTTTCTAATTCATTGATTGCTGCACTAATCTTAATTATTTCTTTTCTAATGCATGGCTAGGCATCACTTGTTGCTTTTTCTCTAGTTCTTTAAGGTGTAGAGTTCATTGGTGAATTTGGGATTTTCCTATTTTTTTGAGTGAGGCTTGGATGGCTATGTATTTCCCCCTTAGGACCCCCTTTGCAGTATCCCATAGGTTTTGGACTATGTGTTTTCATTCTCATTAGTTTCCATGAATTGTTTAAGTTCTTCTTTGATTTCCTGGTTGACCCACACATTCTTGAGCAGAGTGGTCTTTACCTTCCAAGTGTTTGAATTTCTTCCAAACCCCCAAATTACTAGAACTCATACAGCAATTCAGTAATGTGGCAGGATACAAAATCAATGCACAGAAATCAGTTGCTTTCTTATACACGAACAATGCAACTGTAGAAAGAGAAATTAGAGAAACGATTCCATTTACAATAGCACCAAAAACCATAAGATACCTTGGAATAAACCTAACCAAAGAGGTAAAGGATCTATACTCTAGGAACTATGGAACACTCATGAAAGAAATTGAAGACACAAAAAGATGGAAAAACATTCCATGCTAATGGATTGGAAGAATAAACATTGTTCAAGTGTCTATGCTACCCAGAGCAATCTATACTTTCAGTGCCATTGCGATCAAAATTCCAGTAGCATTTTTCAAAGTGCTGGAACAAACAGTCCTAAAATTTGTATGGAATCAGAAAGACCCCTAATCGCCAAGGAAATGTTGAAAAAGAAAAACAAAGCTGGGGGCATCATGTTGCCTGATTTTAAGCTATATTACAAAGCAGTGATCACCAAGACAGCATGGTACTGGCACAAAAACAGACATACAGACCAATGGAACAGAATAGAGAGCCCAGATATGGACCCTCAACTCTATGGTCAAATAATCTTCGACAAAGCCGGAAAAAATATGCAATGGAATAAAGATAGTCTCTTCAATAAATGGTGCTGGGAAAACTGGACAGCCACATGCAGAAGAATGAAACTCGACCATTCTCTAACACCCTACACAAAGATAAAATCAAAATGGATGAAAGACCTCAATGTGGGACAGGAATCCATCAAAATCCTAGAGGAGAACATAGGCAGTAACCTCTTTGACATCGGCCACGGCAGCTTCTTTCAAAATGCATCTCCAAAGGCTAGTGAAACAAAAGCAAAAATGAACTTTTGGGACTTCATCAAGATAAAAAGCTTCTGCACAACAAAGGAAACAGTCAACAAAACAAAAAGGCAACCCACAAAATGGGAGAAGATGTTTGCAAATGACACTACAGATAAAGGGCTGGTACCCAAGATTTATAAAGAACTTCTCAAACTCAACACCCAAAAAACAAATAATCAAGTTAAAAAATAGGCAGAAGACATGAACAGACACTTCTCCAAAGAAGACCTACAAATGGCTAACAGACACATGAAAAAATGTTCATCATCATTAGGCATCAGGGAAATTCAAATCAAAACCACACTGAGATACCACCTTATGCCAGTTAGAATGACAAAAATTGACAAGGCAAGAAACAACAAGTGTTGGAGAGGTTGTGGAGAAAGGGGAACCCTCTCACACTGTTGGTAGGAATGCAAGGTGGTACAGCCACTTTGGAAAACAGTGTGGAGGTTCCTCAAAAAATTAAAAATAGAGCTACCCTATGACCCAGCAATTGCACTACTGGGTATCTACCCCAAAGACACAGATGTAGTGAAAAGAAGGGCCATATGCACCCCAATGTTCATAGTAGCAATGTCTGCAATAGCCAAACTGTGGAAAGAGCTGAGATGCCCTTCAACAGATGAATAGATAAAGAAGATGTGGTCCATATATACGATAGAATATTACTCAGCCATCAGAAAGGACGAATACCCAACTTTTACATCAACCGGGATGGGACTGGAGGAGATTATGCTAAGTGAAATAAGTCAAGCAGAGAAAGTCAATTATCACATGGTTTCACTTATTTATGGAATGTAAGTAATAGCATGGAGGACCTTAGGAGAAGGAAGGGAAAAATGAAGGGGGGGAAATCAGAGGGAGAGATGAACCATGAGAGACTATGGACTCTGAGAAACAAACTGAGGGTTTTAGAGGGGAGGGGTGTGGGGGGATGGGTTAGCCCGGTGATGGGTATTAAGGAGGGCACGTACTGCATGGAGCACTGGGTGTTATACAAAAACAATGGATCGTGGATCACTACATCAAAAACTAATGATGTATGGTGACTAACATAACATAATAAAATAAAAACAAAACAAAACAAAACAAAAACTAAAACTCTATACCTGTTAAACAACAACTCCCCATTCTCCTTTCCCAGCCCCTGGAAATCACCATTTTACTTTCTGTCTCTATGAATTTGACTACTCTGAGTACCTCATAGAAGTGAAATAATACAGTATTTGTCTTTCTGTGACTGACTTATTTCACTAGGTACAATTTTCTCAAGGTTCATCTATGTTGTAGCATGTGTCAGTGTTCCCTTCCATTTTAAGGCTGAATAATATTCCATTGTATGTATATGCCATATTTGGTTTATCAGGTGATTATCTTTTATATTCTGTAATCTCTCAAAACATACCTGATGATCTGTTGCAGTTTCTATCATTCCGTCTTTTTTTTCCACCTGAAATTAATTTCTAAGTGGTGGTGAAGGGGTCAAGGAATTAGATCTCCTACTTCATCTTAATCCTAGCTCTATGACCCTAGTGAAATAAGGCTTTTATGTCATCCTATATTTTATTTTCCTTCGAATCACCCTGTGATTAGTGAGTAAATTCTCAGTTATGACCTCTCTTGGATTTAGCTCTTGATAAATAAAACCAAATGATTAGAATTTAAAAAGAAAGAAAGGGAGAGAGAGAAGGAAGGGGAGAGGGAGTGGGAGGAGAGAGGAGAGAGGAAGAGAAAAAGAGTAAGAAAGAAAATTTTTTTCTTCAGTACTGCACTTGGCTTCTTCAAACTGTGGCTTTCGATATTATTGTATCTATCTATCAATGTCTGTAGATGTACTTGAAAGCCATGAATTTGACTTGTTTTTCTCTCTGTATTAAATGCTAAGCTAAGGGCAGTATATATAGACAGCCATTGCTGCTGTTTGCATGGTAGTGGAAAGATTATGGGTAAAAAGAATGAAAACAAAACAAAACAAAAAATCAGAACAACCAATAACTTATCAATATCAAAGTATTACCCTGCTATATAATAATTGGGACTAATGCAAGTAAAGCATCTGACACATAATTAATACTCAAGAAATGGTGGCTATAATATACTATATTAACCCTTTTGGGTAAGATTTTTGAATGAATTTTGGCATTAAGTTTTGACTTGGTTCGAGGTTATACCCTCAAGTGCAGACGTGATAATTTGGAATTTTGAGCTGATGACTTAAGGACACTTTATATGATTTGAATAACAGGTATGATAATAGAAAAGCTGATGCTTTTTTTGAGAATTGAGAGAATGGGTACTGTATTCTTATAAAAAGAAAGGAGTACCCAATACTCTTCTATCTGAAAATGGTAATTTATACTTACATATAACATCATAGCTTGATTAGAATAATTATTTTATGCAAGAAATCCATATATATCCACATATATGGTTATATTTAGTTGTATACCAATAACTTAAATTCCCCTCATGTAAAGAGAATACAATTATGCTCATCTTATCATCATATAAGTTGAACCCTAGGCTGCACTCAAGAGGCAGTAAGTGTACGAGTGAAGGTAAGGGCTTTGGGATTAGAGAGCTGTAGGTTCAAAATCAGGCTGTTGTGTATTAGCTGTATCACCTAGGGAGCATCCTTCAACCTCTTGCTCAGTTTTCTCACCTGTAAATAGGGATAAAATAGTATCTACCTTTTAGAGTTAGTGTAGGATTAAATAAAATGATAATAAAGCATTTACTGCAGTATATGATACAAGGTAGGGATCAAAGTTAGTAGTTCCATCTTGCAATTCTTTAAAAAATACGTGATATTTTTTGGCAATTTGCTATTCTTTTCTTTTTTATAAAGTTTTTATTTAAATTCCATTTAGTTAACATACAGGGTTATATTAGTCTCAGATGTGCAATACAGTAATTCAACACTTCCATACAACGCCCGGTGCTCATCACAAGTGCACTCCTTAATCCCCATCACCTATTTCACCCATTCCCCCTTCCCCACCTCCCTTCTGCTAACCATCAGTTTGTTCTCTATAATTAAGAGTCTGTTTTTTTTTTTTTTTGGTTTGATTCTCTCTCTCTCCTTTTTTCCCCTTTGCTCCTTTGTTTTTTTCTTAAATTCCACATATGAGTGAATTCATATGGTATTTGTCTTTGTCTTTGACAAAGCAGGAAAGAATATACAATGGGAAAAAGATAGTTTCTTCAACAAATGGCATTGGGAAAACTGGTTAGCAACATGCAAAAGAATGAAATTGGACCACTTTCTTACACTAAATACAAAAATAAACTCAAAATGGATTAAATATCTAAATGTGAGACCTGAAACCATAAAGATCCTAGGGGAGAACACAGGTAGTAACATCTCTGACATCAGCCAGAGCAATTTCTTTCTAGATATGTCTTCTGAGGCAAGAGAAACAAAAGCAAAAATAAACTGTTGCGAATTCATCAAAGAAAAAGCTTCTGCACAATGAAGGAAACAATCAACAAAACTGAAATACAGCCCACAGAATGGGAAAAGATATTTACAAATGACACCTGATAAAGGACTGCTATCCAAAATATATGAAGAACTTACAAAACTCAACACTAGAGAAACAAATAATGCAATTAAAAAATGGGCAGAAGACACGAATAGGTATTTTTCCAAAGAAGACATACAGATGGCCAACGGACACCTGAAAAGATGCTCAACATCACTGATCTTCAGGGAAATACAAATCAAAATCACAATGAGATATCACCTCACAGTTGTCAGAATGGCTAAAATCAACAACACAAGAAGCAACAGGTGTTGGTGAGGATGTAGAGAAAGGGGAAGCCTCTTGCACTGTTGGTGGGAATGCAAACTGGTGCAGCCACTCTGGAAAACAGCATGAAGGTTTCTCAAAAAGTTAAAAATAGAACTACCCTGTGACCCAGCAATTGCACGACTAATTACAAGGGGTACATGCAGCCCAATGTTTGTAGCAGCATTCTCTATAATTCTCTAAACTAGCCAAACTATGGAAAGAGCCCAAGTATCCATCAACTGATGAATGGATAAAGAAGATGTGATACACAAACACACACACACACACACACACACACACACACACACACACACACACACACACACACACACACACTGGAATATTACTCAGCCATAAAAAGAATGAAGTCTTGCCATTTGCAATGACATGGATGGAGCTAGAGAGTATTATGCTAAGTGAAGTAAGTCATTCAGAGAAAGACAAATTTGCTATTATTTTCTGAGTCTTGTTGGAGTTCTTATTTCCTGTCAAGAGAGTCATCCTCAGTTCCCCCTGTGTAGGTCACTTTTACCCTAGTGGTTGAAGTTTCCTGTCCTTATAAGAAACCATGATTAGGCCAAGCCTTGTGGTCTATTGGTACCCCTGTGGTGAGGAGTGAGGCCAAGGTGATGCTGGTAGCACATGTACTACTTGAATCGATTTGTTTCTAAAGCCATTCCTAATTCTGGATGGCTTCCCTGCCTAGTGCAGTTGTCTTAGTTGTGCCACTTAAGGGTATGACTTCTAGAAAGTACCAGCTCTCTGAAAAACTTCCCTGCTGGTGTATTTTTCTCAAGCTAGAGGAAAATTGTGTGCTGGTCCTTTGAGGAATGGTCACTTGTTACTTGGTTAGTTTTATTGGACCATGCATTTTAGATCTGGCTTTTTTTTTTTTTAAAGGCATCTGTCCCTTCCACCGAACATTTATAGATAATCAAACAAAACAAATAGACTGACAAAAGCAGTTAATACATACTATTTCTACCAGGTTCTTACCAGATAAGGAAAGACTATTAAAGATCATAAGCAATTTATTAATTCTGTTTTCTATTTTTGGGGAAACTACTTTTTGACCTTTAAATTAAATTAGGTCTGGTATCAATCAGATTAAGAGCAAAAATAGCTTGGGAATTCAAGCTTTTAATAAGTGTACATTATAGTTAATGGAATTATTTTCATTGTTCAAAAAGCATTCTTGAAAATCCACTGTTTATGTAGCATTGTGGCAGTTGCTGAGAATCATCCTAGAATAAAATAGACTTTGTTTCCAAAAACTGACAGTAATGAAAGAAAACCCCATAGTTGGCAAGATAGAATATCATGCTTGGGCAACAGGCCAGTATGTGGAGCTTTAGTTTTGCATTATATCCTTATTTGTAATACGGAGCAAGTAGAATCTTACTTGTCTTTGTTCCCTCCTCAGGCTGTGAGGGTACTGGTGGATCAGCAAAACTTGTTTCTTTATTTTAGTATTTTTAAAAAAATTATTTGATCTGCAATTTTTATACTGGGAGCCCAATATACTTTGTTTACATAGACAGCTGCTATTCATAACAGTACCAAATGAGTGAAGCAGTTGGACTCTTAACAGAGTACAGTTCAACTTGGAATAACACATTTTGAAGGAAAATATTTGAGAAGAGAAATATGGAAAGGTCTGGAAAATTCTGAATAAGATCTGACAAAGGAAGAAGACATTAAAAATTGACCATAGGGCATTGAGGCAAGGTAGACAAGTCTTCTAATCTTAATATCTTCTTTACATGTATAGGAAGCATTATAAAATGAAGTCACAGGGATAACCAGAGTGGTATTTTATAACACCAGCTTTACAGAGTCTACTATTATTATGAAATGAAAATTCTTCTTGGTTTGAGTTCAATTTTTTAGAATTTGATGTTGCATATTTCTGTGTATAGTGATTTTCAGATATGATTCAAAAGCAGTTGCTCAGTTTGATGCATATAAAAATAGCCTGGTATTAATCAGAAAAGCAGTTCAGCTTAAGAGAATCCTTCTGTAGATGGAAAACTAGTTTATTTCAAAATGACCTCTAGGTGAGGATTAGGTTTCCAAAGTTTGGAAACCTATAGAGTGATCTCCGTTTAATTGGAACCTGGCATTTCTTCTCCATTTACCTTGTTTGAAGGGAGAACAATGACAAGGAAGAGAGTATAAACAGTATAAGATCAAAACTCAAGACTTGAGTTTACAGTCTGTCTCAGTGATTACCAGTTGGGTGATCTTGGAAAAACTACTTGATATCTGTAGTTTGATTGTTTGATTGTGAAATGTTTCTAGTTCTTTACTTCCCACTCTATCCATGTGACTTTGCAGCTCCTCCCATTCATTAAAATGTGGTGTCTATTTCCTCAGCATTTGACTTTGGATTTGGCCTTGTAATTGCTTTGGCCAACAGAGTAAGTGGCTGTGTGGCTCTTCGGAGCCCAGACCTCTCACCACACCAAAGAGACCATGTGAAGGAGTCCCTTGCTGACAACTGGCCACCCCCCCCCCCCGCCCAGATCAGCCTCCTAGCTGACCTACAGTGACAACACATGCTTGAGGGAACTCAGCGAAGACCAGAGAATCTCTCAGCTGAACTCCATCTCCATCATTGATTTGTAGAATCGTGAAATGGATGGATGATTATTCTTTTAATCAAAGGTGATTTGGTGAATCTCAGGTTCACTTATCCCATCTGTAAAATGGAAATAATTATATTGGCCCCAGAAGGTTGTTATGAGGACTGTATGACATAAGAAATATGGTGAGCCCATCATCATGGCTGGCACACAGCAAGCGTTTAATTAGTGTCAGTTCCCTTTATACCTATTTTATAAGCTCCACCCCCCTTTTCACCCCTGTCCTCCCTACAACTTTTTCCCTTGGGCCAAAAAAGCAAATAGTCAACCCTTTGAATAATTTGATTGCCACATAGTGGCTAAGGTGTTGTGGATATGTAATTAAAATGATGAATGCTCAGCTCACATTAAAATACCAGGCATGGTGGGCGCCTGGGTGGCTCAGTTGGTTAAGCGACTGCCTTCGGCTCAGGTCATGATCCTGGAGTCCTGGGATCGAGTCCCACATCGGGCTCCCTGCTCAGCGGGGAGTCTGCTTCTCCCTCTGACCCTCTTCCCTCTCGTGCTATCTCTCATTCTCTCTCTCTCGAATAAATAAATAAAATCTTTAAAAAGAAAAAAAAAGAAAGAAAGAAGCCAGACACCAAAGGTGACATGTTAGATTCTTTAAAAAAAAAAAAAAAATACCGGGCATGGTGAGTGTACCAGAACACATCTTGATTAAGCGGTTTGACCCACGTTCTTTTTTCACTGAGTGGAGCTGTGTGGGGCTGACTGACAGGCTCTGCATGACTCACAGAGGAATGAGACCGGAGGGGCTCGTTTCACCGAATGCCACCCATTTTGCGTGGTATTTTTGGATCAGTTCATTATTGAAATTTGCTTTCTACCACAGTTCTTATTAATTTTCAAGTATTATATGTTTGAACTGACTTGGATATATTTTGAAAGTGAATCAACGTAGTTGATTGAATCAATAAATATGTACTGGGAACCTAATATGTATCATGGCTAGAGATACAACATGGGCACATAACTTGTCCTTATGGAGCTTACTGTTCTGTTCCTAAATAACTTTGCAAATGTAGGTCCCCTCATCCCCAGGGACTCTGGGATCAATCTCTTCCTTGGAAGGAGAAACTGATGTTCTTGATTCGGCATTGACTCACACTGGTTGTTAGATCCGTTATAAACATATAACCAAACTTGAATGTAACGAGGTCTAATCTTTTTGGGACTAAATTACAATGAGATTGAATAATGACTCCAGGGACTGAATAATATGTATTGTCCAATGACTTCATTATACTGATCTCTGCCGTTAGACAGTTCATCTGCCTGCGCTGCTGATTGCCTGGTGTTTCGAATTTTCTCAGATGTCATGAATCTTTGATTTATTTTCATTCATTTATTTCTGTAATCATCCGTTTACTTACTCATCAGCTTCTCAAACACATGTGCCTGTGATGTGCCAGACATGTGGTCTTTCCCGTACAGGAAATTCTGGTCCAGTGAATTGAAGCAGACATGTAAAGAAGTAACTAAAACAAACTGTTAGATCAGCTAGAAGTTTTACAGGGGACCCAGGAGCGGAGACAAGGGTTTGAGGTGACTTTAACCTAGAACAACTTGTTTGATCTGAGGCAGAGTCTTTCTCCTACCTGAGAAAATTTATCATAGCCCCAGGGAGCTAACACTACAGCCACTTCTTTTCTCATTTCTATATCCCAGTTCTGGGCTTTTCTCTTATGTGGCGCTGTGCCTGGGGTTTCTGACTTTAGCAGCTCTTCTCCATGAGCCTGTTACAACTTAAAAGGTAAGGAACACTCGGCCAGACTTATGAAGAAAACACGTGCACAACTACAGAATGTGTTATTTTCATTTTATAAGAAATTATTTCAGTTATATTTTCATTTTGTTACAGGTGATATTTATGGAAAACTGATCTTTGTGAGTAATACCAGTGTTTGTATTTCGGGAGTGCTTGTTACCATAAATGTAAGAAGTTACCAGCTGTATTAGTTTGCTCTGGCTGGACATTACAAAGTACTACAGATCAGATGGCTTAAACAACAAAATTTTATTTTCTCATGATTCCAGAGGTTAGAAGTTTGAAATCAAGGTGTTAGCAGGGTTGGTTTCTTCTGAGGCCTCTCTCCTGGGCTTGTAGACTTCTCCCTCTGTCTTCACCTGGCCTTCCCTCTGTGTGTATGTCCTAATTTTGTCTTCTTATAAGGATACCAGTCATATTGGGTTAGGGCTTACCCTAACTATTCATTTTGATTCAGTTACATCTTTAAAGATGTTATCTCCAAATATAGTTCCATTCAGAGGTATGCGGGATTAGGACTTCAAGGTTTGAATTTTGGGGAAATACAACTCAGCCCATAACAGTAATTTTCACCAAAAGTATTCATTAAAACCTGAACACTCATATGCAACAAATAAATTGCCATTTTATTTTTTAACATAGCTCATAAGTGATACATCCAACTATATTAAAGAAAAGGGACCTGCTGTTTTGTGGCACTTGGTGTTTATATACAAGTGTGAGTGGCTTGAGTGTGAAGGAGAGAGAAATTTGAAGTTTTAGAGAATGCCAGAAACAGTGTGAAAGCCTTCAGTTTGCTCCGAGCTTCTACACATTCATATTCTTAGTCCAATAATAAAAATTATGGCATACAATTTGAAAATAATGGCCTGAAGAATTATTTTCTGAGTTGGCATTTAGCCAGCCTCTTCTTTGTATGCTGTCAAGAACATTTTATCTTCTCTTTTCTTTATGAGCTCTCACTGTGATTTCTGTTCTAGCAATGCATCCATTAACGAATGGTATTTCTCTCTGCCTGTATCGTGTGTGGGTGTGCTATTTGTGTTAAGGGGGGAAAGGGATAGAGACACAGAGAGATAGACAGGGAGGGAGAGAGAAAGAGAGAGAGAGAAAAATAGTGCTAGAACAGGAGAAAGCAAGAAAGCACATTTGCTTTGGATGAACATAGGTCAACTCCTGGTATCCATCTGGAAATTCAGAAAGAACATTATCTAAGAGAAGAAAAAAAGGACTATTTATTGAACGTATACATAGGATATAGAATATTGGTGTCATGCTCTTTTAACATTAGAAATTATACTAACATTACTAACATTGGGAAGAAACCAACAGAGCTTCAGCCAAAGGCAATGCTGATAACACGTAAAATGATCTTGTGTTAAGAGTTGACTATGTCCTATTTTATAATTTTGTGGCATATTAATGAAACTATTATTTAGATAAGGACACACATAAACGTCTTACAGATGTACATGCCTACTCTTGGAACTCCCCTGTGATGATTATTACAATTTTTTTTTTTTGTACAAAAGAGCTATCACAGTGGTGATGTCTCATTATCAATTCAAGTTGGATGTTGAAAGGCATTTACCTTGTTTTGATGACTGGATTTTCAGTCTGTTAAGCCTTCTTTCTATTGTTCAGCCCTCCACAGAGCCTTGTGGGTTCAAATCTTTTTCTCTTCATGCTAATTGTATTGGGTCATCTGGTGCCATGGAATCACAAAATGGTCCTGACCTCTCTCTGGATCTTAGATTTTTTATTTTTTATTTTTATTTATTTTTATTTTTTATTATTATGTTAATGGATCTTAGATATTTTAGAAAAGGTATTCTAATCTTACTTGAACTTCATTTAGCCACAGTGGTCCACAATGGATTGAAGAAGTTTTTCTAAATGACATCTGCAATGCCCATATTTTGTGCCATCATTGCTACTGGATACCTTCAAGGAGTTTCCCTAAGAGAAGATATAAAACCTCATGACTTTAAGTAGCCTCATTTTTTAGGGCTTAGCAAAAAAATTCCCTTTCTTAATCACTTTCATTCTGTTTGTATATATAACCTGTAATCAATATTTTATACTTTAAAAATACTTTTCTTACTATAACTTACATTGTTAAAAATAATACTTTTAATTTAAGATCCATTTTTTAAAAATTTATATCACTTCCTGTAGAACTGTAGAAGCCTGGTTATGCCTCTGGACTTCTGCGAATTTAGTAGAGTTGCTTTGGGTTAGATTTGCTGCCTTGTCTGGCTTTTTCCTTTCTCTTTTTACGTTAAGAATACCAGCTATTGAGTTGCAGCAGAGCAGTAGGCTCAATGGTGGGTAAAACCAAAGCTGCTGGTGCCATTTTCTTTTCATCTAGAAAGAAGGATGAAATTTATCAAGGATGTTTTGAGAAAACTGGATTACTACCACATCATGTAGGGGTAGATGAACGACAAGATTCCATGTGGTATATTATATTTATTTAGGTATCTTGGACAAATTCAGTGTACCCGACAACATCTTTGATTTGGTCACCAATAATTGGATTTATCTGATAAGCCTTAGTATAGTTCACAAAATTTCATTAATGCAGTACCTTAGGTTTTTGCTTAGGAATGTAAGCCCTAGTAGCATAGGGTTAGCTGATGCAGAAGCTGTCTCCATCGAAGTTTCAGGCAGAAGTGAAGGACTGATAAAATGCTCACCTGGGGTCCATTGATATGAAGGACTGAGTAATGGAATGGACAATTGAGGTTCGCTATTTGCTTCAAGGAAGTGGGTCAATTATAGGATACATATCTCAGTATCTTCAGTTTTTCTCCTTCCACTCTTTCTAGTCTAGGCCAGTAACCCCTTGGACTAATAATTTACTTATTATTTACAAAATAATTTTTGCCTTACTTCAGTCTATTCTCCTTCATTCTCACCACTGTAGCCAGGTTGATATTTTCAAAAGTTGAATAGTATCACATCATTCTCTTGTTAGCTGCCATTTGCTACTCATTGAACAACATTTTCTCTTTGGTCTGAGTCCTTGCATGATCTGCTCCCTATTTATTTGTCTAACTTCATTGAATTCATTCATCCCAGAACTCATGGCTCCAAATTCTTTGGCCTCCTTTCAGCTTCTAGGATAGGCCAAATTCTTTCAAAAAAATTTTTTTTTATTGAAGTATAGCTGACATGTAACATTATATTAGTTTCTGGTGTAGAACATGATTTGGTATTTGTATACACTATGAAATGTTCAACACAATAAGTCTTACTGTCCACCCCCTTACATATTTACAAATTTTTTCTTGTGCTCACACCTTTTAAGATTTACTTTCTCAGCAAATTTCAAATATGCAATACAGTATTGTTAATTATAGTCACCATGCTGTACATTATATCGCTATAACTTTTTATTTTATAGCTTTGAATTTATTTACACCTTATGGCCCCTTTATCCATTTTGCTCCCTTCCCAACACCCCCGCCCCGCCTGCACCCAGGCAACCAACAGTCTGTTCTTCCATGAGCTTCAGACTAAGTTCTTTTTAACCTCAGGGATTTTGGACATGTTGTTTTCCTTTGCCTAGAAATGTTTTCTCCTAGATCTTCATTTCTTTTTTTTTTTTCTCTGTCTCAACTTTTGAAGTCAGCTAAAGTATCATATCCCCAAAGAGCCAGTAGGTCTTTAGAGGCCTCTAAAGCAGGGATGAAAGTAGACCTCCCCCATCTTGTTCTATCCCAGCATTCTGTTGTTTTATAGCTTATCACATTTGTAGTTATTTCCTTTATGTCTTTGTTTTTGGTCTGCTCGCAAGTTTTATGAGAGCAAAATCCTTGTCCGTGTTGTTTTCCATTGCATCCCAGTGGTGAGAATAGTGCCACCAAATAAATAATTATTTGTTGAAGGAATGAATGAGAGAATGTGATTCAGTCTAGATTATGACTGTTTTGCTTAAATTTATGCAAAGTATTGAAGGTATGACTTATCAATAGCTGCGGCAGGGGAGTTAGCACCACACCCTGTGTACTGGCATGAGAAAGTACCAAAGACTTTGAACTTCACTTAATCAACAAAATTTGTTAAGATCTTAGCACCCTAAATTTTGAGACCTGAACAGGTATCAGTAGCACCCCTGTGGTGTTCTTAGTGGCAAAGCTGCTGATCTCAGCATTGGTAATAGTACGAGATAGTACTTTAGCAACCTGAAGCATGAAAGGAGAAAACGAGTAAGTTCTGTAGAATTGTAAAAAGGACTGATCTGCTGCAAATCACTCTCTGGGGATCCCCAGAACTACTTGAAAGGAATTGAGGAAAAGTGTGGCTACAGGGTGCAGACCTAGAGCTATTATTTCACTTAATTTTTTTTGACACTTCATTCAATCTAGACTAGTGTATTCTAGAAACTGTATCATATCTGTAGGAATAAGTATTGTCCAAGATTTACATAAATATTTAGGATTGTAATATTTTCTCTAGTTGTTGCATTTACCTATCACTATATAGAACTATTTTTGCATGCAGCACAGTGAGAGGTAGAGATAAGCAAGAGGTGATGAAGATGGTGCATAAGTGCTATGATAGGGGACCAACAGCACTGTGTTACAGGAGCACATAGGATAGGCATCTAGCCTGAAGAATAAACAGAAGGTGACCTTGGAAGCTTAATTCAGTGACTTAACAATAGCAACCATTTAATCTGCTCAGTGTTTTCTGGGTCAGGAATTTGAGCAGGGCACTTTTGAACAGTTCTGCTTTGTGGGGCATTAGATGAGGTGATGGGATGGCTGCAGGTCTAAAATGACTCACTCCCATGCTGACAGTTGGTGCTCACTGTTAGCTGGAAGCTTGTGGGGGCTCTTAGCCGGGAAGCTGCATTTTCCAAGTGGACCTCTCCCCATGTTTGCTTGTGCTTCCTCACAGCATGGTGTTGGATTTCCAAGGGCAGCATTACAAGCAGTAAAGCTGGAAGCTTTGTAAGGCCTAGCATCAGAAGATACACAATAACACTTTCCATAGTCCAACACATTTTGTAGTTCAAAAAAGATCACAGGACCCACTTATATTCAAGGAGAGAGGAAATGGCCATATTGTAAAGAACATGTTGAATGGTAGATATTGCTGTGGCCATCTTTGGAACCACAATCAAGCACACTGGTCTAAAATCTCTTGGTGTTTTACTTGTTTTTGGCCTTAAATTTGAAGGCAGCTGACATTTCCCCTTGATAATGACCTTTCAAATTCTTGAAGAAAGTCAAGAAGAAAATTATTTTTATCTTCTCTTTCAACTCTGTCCTTCCAGGAATATTTGATGAAATCTAGTATTACAACTTAAACTTGTTCTTTTCTATTTTTGGAAGATGGCCAATTTCTTAATATCTTTTCAATCAGCATATTATATGAGATACTTAACTCTCAATAAGAATTGATAAATATTAAGCAGATACAAAGGATAGAGTCCGTCTCTAGTTTGTACTAGTAAATACATCCAACTGTTAATGTGATGTCTTGAAACGAGCAATGTTGTAGTTGGGGACCTGATTTTAGTACTTCGTCTCTGATCACTATCCTGTGTTACCATGAGCAAATCCTATGTCTTTGGGGCTCAGTTTCCTTGTATGTAAGTGAGTGCTTTGAACTTGCTTACCATTCTAACCTTAATATTATTTATGTTTTCAGAGAATTTTTGGTGAATGTTAAAAATTTCTGATGACTACTTGAGAGTTTGCTTAGCAATTCAACTTGAAAAGAAGTTACCCACTTCTTGTGTCTGTTTTAGGTAAAATCACATAAGTATTCAAAATATTCTTTTTTCCCATTAAGATTTGTCAGTCAATTATTTCTAGCTAATATTTAATTAATTGGAGACTTTGTTCTTTTAAATTGTTACTACTACATGTGGAACACATGGATTTTTCAAACTAAAAATCAGAACCCTTGTTTTTGTTTGCAAATTGAGTTTAAGTTTAGACAAAGAAACATTCTAAAGGCTTGTGCAGGTGATAGAAACTCTTAGGTAAAGCATATAGATCATTGCAATAGAAACACAGTCATGTGAATATTGCACTATTTGATTATTTCAGCCATTTGTTTCTGTCCACATCTATGGATTTACTATGTGCTAGCATTTATTAGTCACCAAATGATTTATTTCTCAAAGCAGCTCTATGAGGTAGGTGACATTATTACCTCTATTTTATAGGTAAGGAAACTGAAGCATACAGAGATAAACAAGTTGCCCAAGGTCACATATCTTACACTTGGGAGAGCTGGGAATCAATTTTTATTTTAGAGTTTCTCTTTTAACCCCTGCAGTATGCATTCCTTTCTAATCTTGGGATCACAGACAAAAATTTTTTTCCAGAAATTCTATCCATAAATTCAATAGGATGGTTCCAGGAATGAGGCTCTAAGACTAGGGCACTAACTCTAATGTATCTTGGAAGTACTGAACCATTTGTATAATGAATTCCACACTGAGTGATGAGACAGATATCACGAGGTTTGGGGGCTTAATGGGCTTCATCTCCAACATGTTTAAGAACTTTCCCTTGTACATCTGTCATCCTTTCACAGTCCTGTTAAAACATCATTATTCTACTTCTACTCCTACCCACTGCCTGGCCAGAAGCTTCTCTCATATTTCAGTTTTTCATACTCAGTGTTGCTTCAAAGGAGTAGGATGATAAAATAACTTAAATCATATAAAAAAAAACCCATCCAGTAACAGACTATTAAAAATAGTGCAAATTGCATAGGGCTGCAAACATGTTTTATCTTGAAAATTTATCTGGAACATTTGCTTAACTGGAACAATTTTGCATATTCACTTCCATCTGCTTATGAAATATTCCCTTGGATAAAACTACTTCTTGTTCGGAATATTCAATGTTAACTTTTTTCCTCAGCTCTTTAATAAATTCACATGTTTATTCCAAACACAAATCAGGCGGTTTTAGGTGCTGTAAATATAATATGTGTGCGTGTGTGTTTGTCGGGCCTTTGTTTAATACTTCTCAGAGTTTAACCTGCCATTTGTTGACACACATTGAAACTGCATATATAGATGATTATATAGAATATAATAATTCATCTAAAGGCAGTTTCCAAAGCATTATAAACAATATACTTAACATTTTGTGGACCTGTTTTGATGGTTTACTATCTCTCATAATATGGGAACTAGTGTAATATACTTTTAGGGTGCTATTGATTGGATTTTTTTCTTGGATGGATTCAGAGAAGTCTAAGATTTTAGTTTATTTGTCCCTTTTAGTTCATGTATGTGCAACATCAAGTCACATTTTGTTTTTAGTTTTAGTAGAAATGTTGTAGGGCTGAAATAGATATTGCGTGTGAAGTTACCATCACAATTGTCTGACCATCTTTGTATCTTTAACAACTCCTTTTACCTCCCGGTCCTGAAATAAAGCCTGTTCTTGTTCAAGGCTCCTAAAACTTGATTCCTGGTGAGGAGAAAGAGTTCTAGATTCTACTCCAGTTTTCTGATATAATCCACTTGCTATACCCTTGACTCTCTTCTCCCCTATCTCCTGTCTGTGCCTGGCTTTCACCTGCCCCTGTGCCAAGATTCTTAAATTTAACTGTCTACTGGATAACTCTGGACTGTCTGCTTAAGCATTAAGTTTTGGATTTTCTCTGATGCTCCCCTTTGGCTCTGCATTTTTATTTTTTTTTTTTTACCTTTGGTTCTTTATAGATTTGTTCCAAAGCACCCATACCCTGCCCAGAATCTTAGAACCTGCCTCGCCATCTGAAATCTCAAGAGCTGCTTATCTAGGAGAGAAGCAGACAGTCACTGTGTCTGGCGCTGGTGCCACAAACAAGACTGGGACAGAATCTCTGTCCCAAGAAAATCTTCACCTCTTGCAATGAAGGAAACAGAGCCATAAAGACTTTTTTTGATGTGATAAATGTGGTACGAGTCCATGCATAAAATTTTGTGAGAACAAAGGAGAAGGCCACAAAATCAAGCATCACAGTTAAGGAAGATCATTTGAAAGGTATGACACTTGCAATGAGGCTTAACGATGTGAAGGCAGTAGCTAGGTAGGACATGTGTCTGGAAAGGACTGTTTTTATTTTACAGCAAATCATGGGGTGCAGAAACAACATAGCATTAATATAGAAATACAAGTGTTTGGATATTGCCAGAATGTAATATGCAATGTTAAAAGGCAAAAGAATGATGCTGAGGAGAGCAGGGGTCAGATAATGAAAACTCTGTTTGCTACAGTGAAAAACATGGGCTCATCTTGTACTTGTTATATTATGATAGAAAAGTAATGCTTGTAATGCTTTGCTGTTTCATCTGTTTATTTGCCAAGTGGCACCCATTTATTCTTTTTCTAGAACTAGGACTGTAATTTAGTTTTGGAGTCCCTACCACTCCTTCATTTTCTATACGTGGGGTTGGGTTGTTGTGGGGTCTACTCCCAATTCAGGCATACTATGCAGACCAGACTGGTAAAAACCTTTCATGCAGCTGATCACAGCTGGTCCTTTCTTTAGGTCTTCCTCCCCTTTTAAATCTCCTAAATCCTTACAGTGATAGCGACTACTATGGTATGTAGCATGTGGAGCAGGGATTATTGAGCTGGAGAAGATGGAAGGAACTACTATCTTCTAGTAATGGCTCAAAAAAAAAAAAGTCCTACAGAGTAAATAAAACTCTCTAATTCCTAGCCAGTGATGGTTCTAGGTTCTAAGCAAGTAAGAATCTTCCTATGTTTTTCCCACTTTCTTTCAGGATTGTGGGTTCATTTTGTTTCAGGTGGCTAAGTGTGGCTAGACCATCAAACTGTTCCCCCCCACCATATTGCTATTCATGTTATAATTACTGTAAATTCTTCTAGTAGTCTGACCATATTCTGAAGTTAGGAAGATCCAGCTAACCAAAAAGATGCTTTCTGAAATATTTCTTGTGTAACTCCAAGGCAGCAATCTAACATTTATAATAGCAATTTAGTGTTTTCAAGTTAGTGTTCCCACTCAAGATTTATTTCATTTGCACATCAACTCTGTGAACTACGTATTATAAGAATTTTTATCTTAGAGATGAGAAAAAAATGAGCTTCTCTGTAACTGAGTGGCCCGAGTTCATACAGCAGGATGAGCCATGAATAGAAGATTGATTTCAGAGTCTGGAGTCTTTCTCTTTATCATACTGCCTCTCTGTAACTCAGTACGTTTCGAAGATGAGTCTGGGAAAATGTTCACCTCCTTTCTTTGCTAATAAGGGAGGTGAAGCACAGGAGAAAACAAAATAGTAGCCAAATTTGAAATAAGAGGCAAATGCAGGTCTTTTAACTTCTCAGCTTGTGAGCTGTCAACTTTATCCGTGACTTCTTTTTGCATAACTGTATAGCTAGTTTCCTGGCACACACATACCGCTGGTTGGTTTTATTCCTGCTGGGTTATTCCTCTCTGATCTTTTGTCTAATTCTGGGACATAGTTAGGAATGCCATTTGCAACTGTATTGTCAGGTAGGATATGAATATGGCTTCCTTAACCACAGAAGAAAAATGATAGCTATTTATCAGACTCAGAATCTGTGTATCCACATTCTGTTTTACCTGCAAGGTGCTTATGATGAGCACCCAAAATAGACATTATGGCACAGGTAGCAATTTGATATATAAGTCACATATATGAAGCTTCTAAAATATACTTCAATTGAAATGGTTTTGGAACTATGATTATAAACAGGGGCCTCCCTGGCTTTTGGTTCACCTTGGGGTCATAATTTTATCTTTTAGACATTTTCTCAGAAGAAAGAGTATTACTGCTGAATGGGCTTTCTTACCAGCTTCCCTGTTGAACTCTGGTAGAGTGGTTCCGGAAAATGTTTTAACTCCATCCTATTTCTGCTTGGCTAGAAAAAGCTTTTAATCTCTGGAAAGCTCACATTTTGTAAATGTGTGTAGTAGAAGTAGTTTCTTTAAGAAAAAGAATGTCATTGCTTTCTAAATATGAAAAAAATTATATGGCTTAGATACATTTGGCAGTTTTATATCAACACGCCCATCTCTGAAAAGTGTTTATTATTGCATGAATATTGTGTCTTATCCCAGGTTCAATGTATAGGTTCAATAAACAGGTATCAGAGTGTGTGTACAATCATACTGAATGCTATCTTTAAAAAAAAAAGCCCTAGTAGAAGTTCTAAATATTCGGGTGTTCAAAATAATTAAAGTTTATGATGGTAGTGTTGGAGGGTGCAACTTAAAATGAGAGCCGGATTAAACATGTTGTGATCTTTGGAGAATACATGCTTGATATGTTGCAAACGAAGAATAATTTTACCTTTCCTATTTTTTTGGTTAGATACTATGGTGCTGATCTTGATTTATTTAAAGAAGTATCTTTATAGTTCCTTATTTAGAATGTTTAAATTACTATTTTTTCTTTATGCATAGGAACATTTCAAAAGAAAAGTGACAGCAGCCTTCAAATTTGAATCCTTTGTTGGAATCATTAGGTTTTACCATTGGATGATGGGTTTTTCTTCTACTGAACAAAAGGATTCTTTAATTATGCCAGGTTGGTTAATAAAGAGCCACAGAATCCTAGAATGTTACGACTGGCCGGGTTATTAGTATTTGTCTAATCACTGAGCACAACTCACCTAAAAAATAAATTTTATTTTGCAACCAAATGTATTTATATTAATACTCCCTCCCCTGCTCTACACACAAATGTAGGCACAGACATAAATAAAACTGGAACAGGAGTTTTGTGAAAAAATACTTACACTTTGATGGATACACCTTGGCATTTTTTTCTTCTCAACTACTTCATTCAGAAAAAAATGCTGATCTCAACTCACCAGCCTGATCCCACCACCAGGACCAACTATATACTTTGTGGGGCTCAAAGCAAAATGAAACCATGTAGTAAAAATTTCAAGATGGCAATAGCAAATTATTAATCCAAAGTCGGACCATTCTGAGTTTGGGGCCTGTGAGGATGCACAGGTTTTACCCCAGTGAAACCATCTCTGCTCACCGCTTATGAATGGGTTGTGGCCTGTGGTTATAAAACACAGCTCTAGAGCGACTCTCTCATTTTACAGATGTGAAGGCCCATTGAAGTTTAGTGAATCAAGAAAAAAATTAATTAAATGCAATAGAACGGCAATTCTCTGACTTCATACCCAGTGCTCTTACCACTAATCTCAGAGAGATCACGCTGGTGATTGGATAATCGAGTTACGAATTTTCTGGCTTTTTGTGAGTTGTCCCCCTCCTCTGATCCCAACTCTTTAGTTTTAAGTTTAACTTTGATTCAGACATTGTTGAAATTGTTTCTAATATTGCTTAGTCTATTTTAATGAGTTGGTAGGAGTGAATAATGAATAATGACCTTCCTTCCTTCCTTCCTTCCTTCCTTCCTTCCTTCCTTCTTTCCTTCCTTCCTTCCTTCTTTCCTTCCTTCCTTCCTTCCCTCCCTCCTCCCCCTCCTCCTCCTCCACCTTTGAAGCTTTTTGAACCACCAACTACTACTGTATAGTATTGTCGTTCTAAGGTAATTAAGAGAAAGAAAGAACTAAACATAAGTTTCAAATTCTGGGTCAAGGAAGAAAATCATAAAAAAAAAAATGGGGACTAATACTGTCTAGTAGAGACTGAGAAGAGACATGGGGGAGTAAAATAGAGGTTATTTTTAGAGAGGAAGGGAAACTTATTTCTCTGAGCCTGAAGGGGAAGATGAGAGATAACTGTATACATAGATCATTCTAAGTGTATACAGAAGAAATGTGTCCCTGGTTTTTATTTCTACACAGAAATGACACCCAGGGTCATTATGCAGTAAGGATGGTGTGTAAGAAGGTAAGCAGAATAGGTTTAGAAAAGCTACCAGGAGAGGCTGGACAGCCTGAGGGATCATGGTTTTCTACAAAGGATGCTCAACATGAAGAAGTTAAATAATGTATTCAAAGTTCTATATCTGTCTACCCAAATAAATTTTGTAAGATACATTACTGAATTACAACAATAAATGTAAAAATTAATAATGAATTTAATTGATTGTTAGGCAGAATTCTGATTGTTTTAGAGCAAAAGTGAATCTGAGCCAGTTAAAATGGGCTGTTTAAAATAGTTCCCAATCTGAATCTACAATATTTTTGTGTGTTTGTCAGGAAAGTAGATCAAATACTTTGTGTTTAGGTCTAGTCTGTATGTCAGAGGTTAAATTGGCAATACAAATTAAGGTTTATTTCTTGGCTTGTTTTTTATTGAGATATAATTAACATATAACATTATATTAGTTTCAGGTGTACAATGTAATGAATGACTCATATTTGTATGTATTGCAAAATAATTACCACAATAAGCCTAGTTAACCTCCACATAGTTACAAATTTATTTTCTTGTGATGAGAACTTTTAAGATCCACTCTCTTAGCAGCTCTCAAATCTTCAATACAGTATTATTAACCATACTCACCATGCTGCGCATTACATCCCCAGGACTTACTGATTTTACAACTGAAAGTTTATACCTTTTGGCTTCCTTTGCCCACTTCACTCACTCCCCATCCCCTACCTCTGGCAACCACCAATCTGTTCTTTGTATCTATGTGTTCAGTTTTGTTTTTGTTTGGTTAGATTCCACATATAAGTGTAATCATAAGGTAATATTTGTCTTTCTCTGTCTGACTTACATCATTTGGCATAATGACCTCAAGGTCCATCTGTGTTGTTGCAAATGGGAGTATTTCCTTCTTCTGTATGGCTTAATAATATTCCCATCGAATATTGAATGGAATTGAATATGTGAATTCCAGAAAATTCACAATTTCTTTTTTCATTAATCACTGGGCACTTAGGTTGCTTCCATGTCTTGGCTATTAGAGATAATGCTGCAGAGAATATGGGGATGCCTGTATCTTTTAGGATTTCTTTAATCCATCTTTATTCTTAACAGAAGCCAAGGGAGGTACAAATAGAGAATAATTGGAGCAGAAAAGTGAATCAAATTTTTAAAAAATCAACCAAAATGTCATCCTGTGTTGTTTATTATTGAAACCCACAGTCTTTGATCCTATACAGTCAACCCATGTGGGACTAGCACTTCAAAAAATGTAAATGAATATTAACCATTCCTTATAAGACTTCCAGATATAATCCTGTATTATAATGGCATTATTTATTAATTTAAAAACTTTAAAAAATGCACAAACTTCTTCCAGATTTAAAAATTTCAAAGTATTTTTATCTCCATCCTAAGTTCCTTTCTCTCATTCCATACTTAGTTCTGTTACTCATTCCCCCCCGCTTTAATTGCTTGTGTCCCAATTTCAGGCAGGACCTAATTTAGAATTTAGAAAGTGTTGAAAACTTTAAGAAGTCCTTTCACCCAGTGTTGTGCTGCAGGGCTTCACAGTAACCGACACTATAAAATCAACACATATGGCTCTCCCCCCCGCCCCCCATTTCATGTTACTGGCCCTAGGGAATTTGGGAATCTTTTACAAAAACATATCATTGTGAGTTCTTAGCACATATGTCTTAAGAACTATGCTTAGATCAACCTGAAAGAGAAGCTATTCTGTGTTTGTCTCTCCCCTAGGTTTAAGAGAAGATCTAAAGTTAGTAGGCCTTTTATGCATTTTCATGCCCCTGTTCATGATTGACTTTTAATGGCATGCAGCTGTGTGATGATTAAAGGCTCTTAGCATCTCTTTATGGAGCCTTATACATGTCAAATGGTCAGGCACACAGTAGGTATAAAATGTCTTCTGCAACGATCAGAGCAAGTTTTCAAAATAAATTGAATGCTTCCCACTGACACCCCTACTGAGACTTCAAGATAGCTATTAAAAATAGTTTCCCCCAACAATTTACATATTAATACCATGAAATATTCACTATATTAACTTTTTAAATAAATTCTGATCACCTATGATAATTTGTTTCAATAATTTTAAGAATAGCAATCCCTTAAAAAGATCAATGGTGAACAGCATTTAAGATCTAAATGACTGCTTCAATCTCTTCAACTACTTCTCAGTAGTTTACTTAATCTAAAAAATAATTCAAGGGTTCTCAATGCCTTCATTAAAATTTAGATGAATCAAAATTTCTGGAATATTGTTTCTTTAGCATGGTATTTTTTATTTGTAATTCTAAAAACTTTTGTTATTAAAAACACCTCGGAGTGAAACATAGTTTAATGTGTTTCTTTTTGATGAGCTTTCTAAGAGCCTTTAAAATGCTGGTATTCATTGTGAATCTCTAAGGGAGGGGGATCTGAATGTGGCATTTTCAACATTTATTTGACTAGTTTTGAGAAAAGGCACCTCAGGGGACAATTATATAGAATATGTTTTGGCAAAAGCTGATATAGAGCATGTTTGAGTTTCTGTTTACACATTCAAGGACATAGTCATGGAATGAGAAAAAGTGTCAAGTTTTTGTTAGGTTATAAAAAAATGTGTTATCTTAGAGTGAGGCAATCTCATGTGAAGTGGATGGAATGTGAGATATTTCCAAATTTAAAACAAAAACAAAATCTAAGCTCTCAGTTTTCTGTTAGCTTGTGAGGTGATTAACAGATAATCTTTAAATAAAGTTCCTTGGTAGGCACTTTACTTAGTATGGAGGATGAAAATGGAAATTCTGATCACTTTAGCTCTGAGAAAAATCATTTTTTTAAAGATTTATTTATTCGGGGCACCTGGGTGGCTCAGTTGGTTAAGCAACTGCCTTCGGCTCAGGTCATGATCCTGGAGTCCTGGGATCGAGTCCCACATCGGGCTCCCTGCTTAGCAGGGAGTCTGCTTCTCCCTCTGACCCTCTTCCCTCTCGTGCTTTCTATCTCTCATTCTCTCTGTCTCTGAAATAAATAAATAAAATCTTTAAAAAAAAAAGATTTATTTATTCATTTTAGAGAGAGAGAGTGAGGGAGAGGGGCAGCGGGAGAGGGAGAAAATCTCAAGCAGACTCCCTGCTGAGCGTGGAGCCTGAGGCAGAGGCGGGACTCAATTCGATGACCCTGTAGATCATGACCTGAGCCAAAACCAAGAGTGGATGCAGTCAACCGACTGAGCCACCCAGGCGCCCTGCTCTGAGAAAATCTTAAATGGTTTAGGATGATGAATGACCATGGGAAAGGGGACTTGTATTGGGCACTAGGGAAAAGCTGCACTTTTGGAGTCTATGTGCAGAGGTACATGGCCTCTGAATCACTGGGCTGCAGATGATCTTGCAAAGATGGGGATATCACAACCTACACTGAGACCATACCAAAATTATTTTAGATGAAAGAGAAGATAGAAGACCTCCGGCACAGAGGTGCCTGGGTGGCTCAGTTGGTTAAGCGTCTGCCTTCGGCTAATGTCATGATCCCAGGGTGCTGGCACTGAGCCCCACGTCGGGCTCCCTGCTCAGCGGGGAGCCTGCTTCTCCTTCTCCTGCTCCTCCCTGCTTGTGTTCTCTCTCTCTGTTAAATAAATAAATAAAATCTTAAAAAAAAAAGATCTTCAGCATGATGTTGATTGATGATACCATAAAAGGTAATAATAGTGATCATGTGCTTAGTGCAGTGCTAAAGTGCTTTATGTGGATCATTTCATAAAGACCCAAATAAAGTCAGTATAATTCTTATTCCCAATTTTAGATAAGGAAAATAAGGCCTGGAGAAGTGCATATTTTCGTCACATCTCACAGTTAATATGTGAATGAACCAAGGGACATAAAAACAGGACATCTGACTTCCAAGCCCACTTTTCTAAACACTAGAGGTTTGCCTTCTGTGATATGTTTAGCATCAGTAATACCATTCCTAGTAACAAAGTATGTCATTGACAGGTCCCTTCTTTATTAAATGGAGGAATCTCTGTGGCTACAGATGACCCAAGTTTTTTGAACACTTACTGATAACTAGTTACTGTTTGAATATATAATTTCCTTCTATTTTCTTCTCTTCCCAGATATGATACTGTAACTTGTATTTGTATCTAAGGTTTTGGGAGGTGAGGAATAATCTTAGGTAAGGAGACAGAAAAGTTTATGTTGATAAGAAGAAAGTGAAGGATTTTTGGGATAAAACAGGGAGAAAGGTGGGGAAAAATGTATTTTAGTAATTTCAAGATTATGAAAGGAGCACAATGGAATAAATGATGCAATATTGATTTAGTGTGTGATTTTAAAATTAAGCCAAAGACTTCGTGGGTGGTCCTGTGTAGTTGAATTCATCCATGCAGATGGCAGCAGAATAAGCTTGCATTTACTTCAGGGATGGCTTTCAGGACCAATCACTTCTCAGGCTCTTGAAGATGCCATGCAGTAGACCTAATGGAGGTGTCACTGCTGCTGTGAGCAGATCAGTTCCTGCGGGTGATTCCTAATGGCTTCAGGGCTCAGCGTTCTTTGCTAATTTCTCATTTCCATTCCCACTGTCATAGTTCAGACCCTTATTACCTCTTGTCTGGACTACCAGCTGGTCTGATTACCTTGGTCTCACATCTCTCTAAGTTACCCTACAGAGTTTAAGGTTCTTGAAGCTCCCTTTTTTATCATGTCACTCTCATGATCAGAAGTTTCCAGTGGGTTGCCATCACCTCCTGAATGAAGAGCAGACTTTGTAGCCTGGCATCTGTCTCTTGAACTGGCTGTAACCCACCTGTCCTGCGTTATCGCCACTATTAACTTACATGTGTCCTTCATCCTTGCTTACCAACAGCTGCCTGTGGCCCATTTCTGTATGTTGTCCCCTTTACTTTTGCTTTTCTGTCAACTGAAACACCCTTCTCTTTTTCTTCCATCAGCACTCTACACAGGCACTCTTTTTTTTTCTTAAACTACTTACTGAGGTATTTTTGACACGTAAAAACCTGTACATACTTAATGTGTACAATCGTTAGCTACGGGTGCTATGCTATATAGCAGATCTCCAGATTTTATTTATCTCATATGGCACAAACTTTGTACCCTTTAACCATTACCTTCCCATTTCCCCTTCCCCTCAGGCCCTGGCAGCCATTCTATTCTCTACTTCTGTGAATTTGAGTATTTTAGATTCCATATATAAGTGAGATCACACAGTATTTGCCTTTCTGTGTCTGGCTTATTTTACTTAGCTCATTGTTCTCCAGGCCCATTCATATTGTCACAAATGACAGGGTTTCCCTTCTTTCTAAAGGGTAAATAATATTCCATTGTGTGTATATGCTACATTTTTAAATCTCTTCATCTGCCAATGGACATTCCTTTTGCTTCACACATGTATCATTTAATGTCCATTACAAATGTCTCTTCCTTTGTAAAACTCTCGGACATTTTTATTACTGTGAGGAACTGTTCATCTTCTGAACATTATGAGTAAAGTTTTTAAAAGTTTTTATTGAAATTCCAGTTAGTTAACCTACAGTGTAATATTAATTTCAGGTATACAATTTAGTGATTCAACACTTACATACAACACCCGGTGCTCATCACAAGTGCACAAGTGCTGAGCTTTATGACTAGACTTTTGATCTCTCTTCTATACAGCAAGCAAATTTTTCTTTAGATTACAGCTAGAGTACATCTTTATTACTGGATTTTGAGGTTATTAAATTCAGAGGTTACCTCTTAGCCATCTGTGTACACCACAGTGACTAGCCTAGAAACATATCTAGTAACTGTTCAAAGAATATTTGTTGCACTCATATGACCTGGTCCCACCATTCCTGAGAATATTATCCACAAAATCCTAAATCCTCAAAGTGGTCACAATTTTTCTTTTACCCTACTTGCTCTTCTAGCGCCTCTATTTTTCTCTTGAAAAATCATCCCGAGTGGTTAACATCTTAATTTGTATAATTATTTATTGTTGGTCTTTGTAAGGTCAGAGAGTAAGTCTGCCTAGCTCATCAGTGTATCCTCAGAACTAGCACAGTACCTGGAACTTGGAAGCTGCATAATAAATATTAATTGAATGAATGAATAAGACTCCTAACATTATCTGTTTTCAAAACACCTGAATAGAAGCTATTCATTCAGAGATATTTATTTTGCACTGTATTGAGTACATAGTTGGGGCTCGGGAAACAAAAATTGAAAAGGAATTCCTTCATGTCAAATGAGAAAAACCTTTATTAAATCTAATCAATTGGCAAAAGGTGTTTAGCCATCCACTTAGGTTTTAGTGATGCCAGATCAACCCCTGCACTAGCTGGTCCATAAAGGAATCACAGGATGTCTCAAAGCCTGACCTACATTCCTAGGAAAAAAATATAGTCTGCCTTACTTATAAGGCCTATTTGACTCCTTTAATTTACACCATTTATCACATACCTGCAACCATTTCTTCAGTGTAGTAGTTATAACCCCATGGGAATACTGTCAGTGAACACGAATCCAAAGTGCAAGACTCAGTCGACAATATAGAATGTATCAACTTTAGATGCTTGACTGTACCCCCATATTTAAATGATCTGTCTCATGAAAGTTCAGATGAAATCTTAATATTCAAGTGGGTTACTTTAAGAGGCACATTATTCATAAATCTTCCTGATTCTTTGAAGCTTTAACCTGTATCAGGTTAGATCAACATATCCTGGGCTATTACTATAGAACAACATTGTAAAAATCTGTTTTTGGCTTTTATTGGAGTCATATATAAGAGATGGTCCTATGTAAAACATCTCCACATATTAAAATAAAACAGCAATTAAGGTTATTATGCATAAATTTATTCAATGTTTTTTATATGAGGATCCATGTCCTCATGTATATATTTTTTCCAGGATTTAGGGTTAAGATAAACTTTGCCCACCATTATACTTCCTTTCAGTAGTTAATGAAAGATTTTCAAATCATTTTATTTATATGTATTAACACACACATATTACACATATGTGTCACATACATACATACATACATCTGTGATGGCCCAGAAGTTAAAAGCTAAATCTTATGCTTGGATTCCTTAATCTTGGGTTTTATTCTATAATCACTTTCCTTTCCCTCTCCCTTCCCACTTACTGCCTGACTCATTTTTTTTTTCTGTGCTTTTGAAAACACTTTTACTGTATTGATTACTTGCATTGCAGTTTGAATCAATTATTTTTGGATGTAGTTGGAGGCCTAAATAAGTAATGCCTAAATAAATAATAGACTTGTCAAAAAAAATAATAGACTTGTCTTTAGGCATCTGTGTCCTCTCTTATAAACATTCATTGCAGGAGTTAATTGGAAATGGAACTAAATATTACTTTGATTAATTAGTGTTTATTAAATTTCCTTGGTGTACTTTATAGAACCTGCAGAGCTTCTAGGTCTGCTCTAACACGGCTTGAATGGTATTTTTGGGGAGACAGCTTTGAATTTTTCCTGTACTTTAAATGAGCATTATATATACAGATTATTATTTTTTGTTTAGCATTCCATATTGTTCCTTCTGCTTTGAAATGAAAATTGCAAATGCTTAAATAAATTAATTGAAAAGTTGTTTACTATTACTGTAACTCATGTATGTATTTTCATGTCCTCAGCTGAAATGCAATTTTCTAATGCTTGACACAGGTAATACTGTTTAATGAATCACAACTAAGTTCACTTTTAGCTCCTTTAGACTGGGAAAAAGAAAAACACACCTCTTTTCCATTCTTCACTTATATGAGTATAAAAAAATGTGGAAATGTGTAAGCTGCTCACGATCTAAAAAACAATCCAAGACTTATTGGCACACCTTTTCTTCACGTTACCATTAGTGGAGCATACAATTCTCTAGAAACATAAATATCAATCCCATCTTACAATGTCCTACTGATAGAAAGGAATATTTGAATATATAGACATGGCTGGTCATGGACAAAAACTTGATCCTTGGATTCTACCAGTGCCTCTTCTGCTTTTTGGGCACTTGGCTCTCAAAAAAAATTACCATCCTCAGTGTGTTTCCTAGATAGTGTTCAGCAAAATACTCCTGAAAAAGGCACTGTAGGAATAGGGATTCTTGATCAAATACATATGGAAAGCACAATACACTACACCTCCATTTTTCTTGGAGAGTCGTAATTTCTATTAATATGAAGGCTCTGAGAACTGCTGCAGGAAAGAAATATGTTACATTGTTAAGTTTAGCATTTTCCTAAAAGAAAAAGTTTTCTATTCAGAACAAGCAAACACAACAACACCCTGGAGAATTATTCTAGTTGCTATTGTTATTGTTGTCTTCACATTTCATGGAGTACACTTTGGCTAGGGATGCTCTAGGAACTCTACCACCTGGGACTTACTCCTATGCTCTCTGATTCTTATAGAATCATGGAACATTTGAAGGGCCTCAGCAGATCATGTTGCCCAGTGGTTTTCAAGTTGTAGTATGCATGATAACCATCTGTGGAAGGTTTGTTAAAATACAGATTGCCGGGCTCCACCCATACAGTTTTTGGCTCAGTAGGTTTGACTAGGAAGTTGGAAATTTGCATTTTAACAAGTTCCTAGGTGATTCCAGTGTTGCTGGTCTGGGATGATCCTTTGAAAATTACTGAGTCTGATGTAGTCCATCATCGTATCTTCCCCCCACCTTCCAGTGTTTTGAAACTTCCTTAGATATTTTTTACTCTCAATTTCCTCAAGTATGCTTAATTGTCTAGAACACATCACTTATCCCCAAACCACTAGGCTTGAATATACCAGGTAGTCACTCATTAGCTGTGGAGTTATTTCTGGAAAGAACAACATGTGCTCTTGCAGTGACCTGCATTTACTGCCTCTGGGTGCCTTCGTTCTTTAATTGTTTATCAATCTGGATATTCACTCATTTACTTTTTGAATGAATGCTTGCTGGGTACATACTATAGACTGGGCACTCTTTGAGGTAGTGGACTTATGTGGAAAATGAAACAGATACAGGTGTCTACTCTCAGGGAGCTTATGTTTGGGGAGGGGAAACAGAAAATAAACAAGTAATCACATAAATAAACAGGATAATTTCAGACAGTGATAAATCAAACAAACAAAAACAAAACATGGTGATGCCAGAGAGAATGAGAATGTCTATGAGGGACTAATAGATACTGTGGTCAGAAAATGGCCTCTCTGAGGAGGCAGCATCTGAGGTGAATCCTCAGTGGCTTGTCTTTTTAAGATTATTCTCTTTTTGGATTTGGCCACCTAAGGTCTGCACTGATGATTTCACTGTCAGCCCCACTGTTTCTTTAGACTTTGATGCCATTTGGATTACCTGCTCACAGCATTGCTGCTTTGCTTAGGGCTATGGATCAGAGGTGCTTCTACCCCAGAGGACCTCCACTCCATAAGCTGTGTCACTCCTGCCCATTCTCCTCTCACCAGTTCTCAGCTCTTCCTCCATCTCTGTGACCCTACTAGCAAGAGGAAATAAGATAAACTGTCTACTTTACCAACTGTTCTTGAACAGTTCCTGAAAAGGAATGGTATACACACACACACGCATATACTATACCTATATATATAATATACTTATATAGAGGCAGGTCTTTCCATCTCTGAACGGTTAAAAACAACTTTAAAAATATAATGAGCTGAATTTAGTTTTCCTATCATTTTTTTTCCTAATTGTACCCATTGGGGTAATACAGATCTCATCTAATCCTCTACATAGGACGACTCTTCAGATATTTGATGACAGCCTCCATGTCCTTCATATCTCCTGTGAGATTCTCCTTTCTTAGGCAAAACTTTCCTACTGCCTTCGATTTAGTCATTCCTTATTGGATATGACTTTGAATCTCTTGTCTCTCTTGCTTTCTTTTCTTCATTTGCCCTTTACTTCATCTTTAACCATTACTCCAGCTGCGGTTTGAATAATGGAGAGTGAAGTAGGATTGTTACCTCTTCTTGATCTAATTACTATTCATCTATGATGCAGCATACATGCACAGGGGCTTTTTGTTTCTTTAATTTTGAATATTAATCTCATTTTTTAAAAACTCAAATTGAGTTTGGCTAACCTCTTCTTCCCTAATCACGTTTCTCTGCACATTTTCTGCAGTGAAATTGTGTCCCTCTATCACTTCATTTACATAGCACTAACTTTATGTCAGGTACTTTTCTAAGTGCTTTAAATACATTAAC
This sequence comes from Zalophus californianus, assembly GCF_009762305.2. Lineage (NCBI taxonomy): Eukaryota > Metazoa > Chordata > Mammalia > Carnivora > Otariidae > Zalophus > Zalophus californianus. Next base: position 45,752,187 of record NC_045596.1, read on the forward strand.
TCACTTAATTCTTAAACAACCTTATGAAATTGGAACTATAATTAACCCCATTTTATAGATAAAGAAAGCAAGTCACAGTGAGGTCAAATGACTTGTCAGCAGTCATACAGCTATTGACAAGTAATGGTGCCAGAATCTGAACGCTGACATCCCTGCCCTGGAGTTTGTGCTCTGAACCATGATGCTCTAATACTCATAATCCTGTTGCAGTCAAATACAAGACCTTTTATTATCCCTGTGAACTTTCATGTCATAAGATTTACTCTGATTTTTCCAGTCTGTCAAGATTCTTTTTGTCCTGACTGTGTCATCCAATACATTCAGTATCCCTAACAAGTTCATGTCTTCCATAAATATAAAAACAATTTATTAAAGTCCTCTATCAATCTATCAATTAATCATCAATCTATCTAGAAATGATATATCATTCATCATCTGTTCATATGTTCTGAGAGCCATCAGCTGATGAAAAGTTTACTCTATCTCAGGTTAATTGTACAATGTCTGTGGCATCCCTTCCTACCCTTTATTTCATATTCTAATGAAGACTTTTAGCCCATAATGACTAGCAGGTTTCCTGGATCTCCTAGAGGGAAACAAAGGACACGGGTTGAGCTGGATGTTAAAAGGCAAATTGTATGAACTTTAGATTTCCTTCTAGGCAATGATCATGGAAACAGAGTAAAGCTGTTGGACATTAAGGTTGGTATAAGTCCTTTGACAATAAAAAGGACATCATACACATCCCTACAGTTTAGAGGGATTTAGCCAACAATTGTGTAGAAGGTGGTAGGAACAAGTGATAGCTAGAGTCATGCTATGAATCCAGGGAGTTAGAAGAAAATGTAAAAACTATTGCCAGGATAGAATGCTGGTATTTTAATGTCACAAGGACTCTGCCATAATGACCTGAAAAGGTGCTGATCTTCTTAAAAAGAAACTGAAAGAGGTATGAATATCGTAATATGTAACATTGTGTAGCATTTGGCCAAAACAAGTAGTCAATAGTGATTAGTTTCTTTAATTTTCTAAGTCAAGTATTAATATACCTACCAGTTTTGGATATCCATAGAGTACAAGATAGAAGCTAGACAATCTTTTAAACTATTTCCTTGTAGTGATACTGGGAGATAACAAATATAGAAAAAAATTATTTGTTTTGTTTATTATATCCCTAGAGCAGGGCTTCTAAACAACAGTGTTGTTGGAGCTGGATAATTCTTTATTGTGGGAGACTGCTCTGTGCATTCTAGAATGTTTAGCAGAATATCAGCCTGGTCTCTCTACTCACTGGATGCCAGTAGTATCCTCTCAGGGGTGTGATAACCAAAAATGTGTCCAGACATTGTCATATGTTGTGTGGGGTACAAAATTGCCTTCATTGAGAACCACTGAGTTAGAACATCAAGCATAGTGGAAATTCAAATATTTATTGAATGAATAAAAAAAGTTAAATGAATGAAATGTTTTCTGCTGTTTACATTCATATTAATTCTTCATTGTCTAACACATTTAGAGAGAGGGGCTAGAAATCAGGTTATGAGAGAGAAAGAGAACGTTTTTATTATATACTCTTCCCAGTCAAGAGGAACATGTATTTAGGTTCGAATCCTACACAGATCAGCAGAAACTCTTCTCCCATTGGGTGAACCCTTGAATTATGCACCTACCAAATCTTCTCTCTGGATGATGACTAAATTTCTACCATTGCAATTTGCCCCTTTACTCCAAAGTTTCCCTTTTCCTGAAGGGCTCCTTTAAAATACAAATATCCCAGGAAAAATTGCTTAATCCTTATTTTTTAACAAGAATGAGATCATGCATTTGGTATTTTCTCCTATACAACAGGACATGAGCCCTGGGGAGCCCGTTGACCTTTGAAAGTTCTAGAGCTCATTACATTGGAGGGAGGAGGAAGTAAAGGCAAACTTCTCCAACCACTGAATTTTCCAGGCAGTCTCACCATTGTTGTTTGTTTATTAAATTCACATGCACAGTCTCCAGGATGCTCTTTGCATGCCCCTTCTTCAAGGACATGCAGCAAACATTAAATACCCAAATATTTGAGATTGTGATCCCTAGAAACTTAAGTTTGCTGCCCTAATTGCTAATCTCATGGCCATGATTTAATATTTTTCTTAAATAGTTGATTTGAAGATTACATTTTCCCATTTTGTATTTCCAAAGTTGTTGATATTTATGAAGAGCTAGTGCTAACGCCTTTCAGATTTAGTCACAAGAATTCTCAGCCAGGCCACAACCTTTGAGCATAAGCTGCTAAGATTCTTTCTTCAGAACAGGCACTGGTATCTGTTATTCAATTGCTTGCTTGCATTGATTTCTGCTTATTATTCTTTAAAATACATTTGTTAAAATATGTTTATGCATGCCCTAAAATCTACATCATAGACAATTTTTCTGCTTTATTGACTGATTAAAATAATGAGTCGAGTCTCCCACTTAGAGGTTATCATTCTTGTTTTTAAGCACAGTTGCAATAGTCATACCAATAGGAGAGTGAAGGTATTTCCGCTTGACCAATACAAATGACCACATACTGTAAAGGGCAGTATGGATATTCCTCTCAAAAAAAAAAAATTTACATGAAACAAATTGAGCTGCTTGCAGTAGTAGATGGTTACCTTCAACTGTCCCTGAGATAGTGTATTCAGTTCAATTCAATGTCCACTTATTGTATACCTATTGAAACTGTGGAGAGAAGAGCCAAATAAAGTTACTTGCTGGGCTGAGAGGATTTCCTTTTTGGACATTTAAGTATTATTGGCTCTTTCTTCGTATGTTTATTCACTCATCTACACCTTGACAAAATAAGAGGGAATTATGACAATACTAGGAAAGATTTCACAATCAGACCTATCTATATCTTTATAGCCTCTTTGGAATATGGATTGCATTGACCTTTGCTTTGGTATTTCTAAAAGCCTTTCATATATCTGTGTGGGAGATATTTCTTCTTCTTTTTTTTTTTTTTAAGTTTTATTTATTTAAGTGATCTCTACACCCAACATGGGGCTCAAACTCATGACTCCGAGATCAAGATTTGGATGCTCTACTGACTGAGCCAGCCAGGTGCCCCTGTGTGGGAGATATTTCTGATGAATGATCCAATACTCAAAATATCCATAACTTCACTAAATATCCTTGTCAATGATAGTTGTTATAATCTGGGTTTGTTTCATGAGGAAAAAAAGGCAATTTATAGCTTCTTTCTTATTCATTTCTGGGCTTGCATGATTGCCTATAGGTTTTTGTTAATTATTTATATTATAAAGCAGTGCTATGGATTGTCCACAGGATTCTGCTGGATCATGGTTATGTTTATCTTGGGAGTCTCAGGATCTGCTTTGGCAAGGAAGACATACTCTCCAGCTTTCTGAGGAGGGGTAACACATTGCAATGGCCAAAATTCTGACATTCTGTTGTGGTTTGCTATACATACCTCTCTTCACTCACTTGAAATGTTCCGTGTTCCTATAGTCTTGCTATTCTACAGAGAACAGACTTTGGCAATAAATCCAGATAAAGAAGAACTTATACAGCCCCATTTTCTTTTGTTGGATATTATTCTTTCATTGAAGGAAAGAGAAAGTATTTTGAAAGTGTCATATGTGATATGTTTTGGAAGGCATGGAGAATAACTCTGTCTTGGAAAGTCTTTAAATTTCTTCAAGATAAAGACTAATTGTCTTTTTTTAAAATTTTATTATGTTATGTTAATCACCATACATTACATCATTAGTTTTTTTTTTTTTTTTTTAGTGTTCCATGATTCATTGTTTGCGTATAACACCCAGTGCTCCATTCAGTACGTGCCCTCTTTAACACCCATCACCTGGCTAACCCATCTCCCCACCCCCCTCCCCTCTAGAACCCTCAGTTTGTTTCTCAGAGTCCATAGTCTCTCATGGTTCACCTCCCCCTCCGATTTACCCCCCTTCATTTCTCCCTTCCTACTATCTTCTTCTTCTTCTTTTTTTTTAAATATATAATGTATTATTTGTTTCAGAGGTACAGGTCTGTGATCCAACAATCTTACACAATTCACAGCGCTCATATTTTTATCTGAGGAGTGTAGATATTTATAAAATAGATACAAACTCACGGACACAAAAGATCCTTCATAATGGATAACAGAAGTGGATCGCATGTTACATCAACTGGAGTGTAGCTTCTAGGACCGTGGTTCCTAAAGGACAAGCAATACTACCTTAAAGTTCTATGGATTTTCCTTGTACACCCAAGGTACAGTAAGAAAAAAAAAAAAGATGGCTTATGTCTTTGGCCTTGTTCTTCTCTTTTACACTTCCTTCTGTAACTGAACAAATATGTAAGTTCACTCCTTGGTGAGTCAGAAACTACAACAGGTTGAGTGGTAGCACAAAGAAAACTTTTATTTGCAGCAAGTAAGGAGATCATGAGGAATGGCTTCCAAAGCTGTGACTCCCCCAGAGAGGGCAAATGGGTTCCCTTTGTTTGGGTTTAGGATGCATATTTAAATAGGGAAGGCTTGTCATCCTATGTAGAGGCCTGCATAAGGTCACACAGGCACCTTAAAGAAACATGCCTCTACATACATTGTATGTTATGTAAATAAGGCTGAGGCTTCTCCTGGGGCAGAGATTTTAGTGTTATAATGAGGTAAAGGTTTTGTAGGTCATTTCAGTGGTCACTCCAAGGTCCATCTGAGCAGATTTGAGGCAGGGGTTTAGCTCAAAAGTTCTGGGTGGTCTGGGCCTGCGGGAGGTCATGTCTTGGTGGTCGTTATCACCCAAAAGGTGGTTTTGGGTTTTGTTTGCCTGAGTTAAGAGGTAAGCCAGAGAGAAAAGTTTAAGGAACATTGTAAGACAAAGTTTAGTGTGTACAAGCAGGTGGGCAGTAAGGTCAGGTCTTGGGGTCTACCTGGGGACACTTTCAGTTTCTTCCCAAGTGCATAATAAATGTTTTTGATGACTTCTTAAAATCAAGAATTCAAGAGAATATTTGATTTCACAAAAAAATTGTGGCTGAGGCACGTCCTAATCATTGGTTTCTGTTTATTGGAGGAGAGTTAATAGCAATATGACCAATGTTTGTAGTATGTATGCTTCCTGCCATTTGGGAAATGACTCACTGGGGGCATCCATTTATGTTTTTAGGTGCAGAAAAGAAAACCAAAACACTCGGTCTGCAGCAATTTTTATATTGGTGTTATCTTACTTACAAACCTAATCTTCTCTTTTAGTAAAGTGGAAGAGTAGTTAAAGCTTCAGTTTGGCCAGAATTGTGTTTGGAAACTCAGTCACTTGAAGATGAAGTGCATGTGCAACTGGGAATATCTGGTTAGTGGATTAAAAAATTACATCTACAATGCAGTTAGAATAAACTCTCCAGTGAATATGTTACATGAAACCCAAGAGAAAGCAGTTTTTTTCCTGTGAGTTTTGTGACACATGTCAATGTGAAGTCCATATGATAGGTGAGATTGTTTTCTGTATTTTCAGTAAATGAATGTCAAACCTGAAGTCTTGTTTTATTGCAAAAATAGGCTCCACAGTATTAAATAAATCATGCATAGATGATGACATTCATTCTACAGCCTAAGAGCTCGTTTTGAAAAGGTGTGCTTGTGTTCTGTATCTGAACCTCAGCTTGCATGTTATGCACACACACTTTGAGAAGCACAAGCCAAGGTAAACATCATTTCACTGTAACCTTTTAAAATTCTTCAGCATAATGACTAGCATGACATGAATAAGTATGCAAAAGGAAAAAAAAACCTTCAACAAATCTATTCTCATGCTTCATTTACATTATTCCCAGAACACAAATAGTAAGATATTAAAACTGGGTAAGACTGTCAAATGAGATTCATTCACCTGACAGTTCTGTCACTTTAAATTGCTTTGTTGTTTATGCCACAGTTGCAATCTCAGCCCTGTTACTTGTTAATTGCTTAGTCAATGGAATTGTATCACAACAAATTTATCAGAATTTTAAGAGAAGAACTGTCTCTTGCTTGGATATGAAATTACTTTGATGGATTGAAGGTGATTATTATCATTAAATGTGACAAGCACAAAATAAAAATTCTAGTTTTAAATTCTGCTGTAGTAAAGGCACAATAAAATTCTATTTGGAGCCTTCTGATAAAGGAATGAAATGTCATGTGAACAGATGACCATCAAATCGCATCAAATGAAATATTTATTGAGTAATTTAAGAAGTATAGAGCATTTTAAATATTGGCTGTTAAAAACAAGCACAATGTGCTTATTTGCATATAACGTGTGTGTGTGTGTGTGTGTGTGTGTGTGTGTGTGTGTGTGTGTGTATGTATGGTCAGATTTGGTTGACTTGGGCACTGGTGCTGGATTCATGACATTGAAGGATTCTTTAGACCCTGTGATGAAATTACCTGGCTCTTTATTTTGAATTCAGCTTTTGCCATATACAAACTCTTTTATCACTTTGTATCTATGTTCACATTGTCTTCATTCATTTAAAATCAAATCCTAAAGAGTTTATACCTTTTTGAGGTAGCAGACCAGAGTAGAAAGAGCACCAGATTGTGTCCCAAACTGAAGTTATAGTCTGTTCCTATCCCCATCTTCTCCTGCATTCTCTTTAAACCCCTTCCATTTCAATATTATTGTAACTTGTAAAAATTCCATCATTAGATTATTGACCCAGCCCTAAATCTCATCATCATTATTTTTCTCCCTTCTTTATCTCCTTTTCAACTCATCACCAAATCTATTCTGTTCTGCTACATGCATCTGATACTCTCTCTCCATACCTGTTGGCATCTTAGTTCGGGTCCTCCAATCATGTCTCCTTCTCTGGATTGGTTTCTTCATCTTCAAGCTCATTCAATCTTCTTGAAAATCATGTTCTTCTGTCACTGGGGAGAGAGTCTGCATTGTATGAATGGAGGTCTCAGTCTTGGATTCCCCATGAAAGATTTATGTGATGATTCTTGCTCAAATGAAGACAGCCAGGAGGAAGGAAGCAAGCACAAAACAGTTTATTAAAGGCAAGACACTCTTGAGAAGGGTGAATGCACAGGCCCAGAGGTGGCAACTGTGTCAGCAACTGCGTAGCTAGGGGGCCTCCAACTGAGGTTGTTTCCAATGCTCTAAGGGACTCCTCCTACCAGGAGGAGGAGTTTTTGGCTCTATAATGTTCTTGCCAGAACTGGCTTGGCTACCTTCCTCCATGGGGGGAGGGGTCGAAACCATAAGGTAAATGTAAACATTTAGTTTACCCTTGGGCAGAGGTTGAAGAGGAGAGTGCGTGTTCTGCACCTGTAGCACTTCGTCTGTCAGCCCCAGGGTGCTGAAAGCCACAAAGTCAGGATGGTGTGCCCTCAGGCTTCTAATGTGCCACCTACTTATCACCACCTTTGCCTCCAGCTCATACCCAACTAACTGCCTACTCTGGCATTTCCTCATATGCAAAATTGGAATTATAACGCCTACCAACCTATTGCAGAGCACTGATGTGAGAAATAAATGAGATAATAAAAGTAAAAGTGTTTGAAAACATCAATAGTCATACCAATGAAAGGGAAGAACATATTTTTGTAAATAACAGTTTAGTGAGTTGGACAATATATAAAGGTCTACAACATTCAAGACTCTGTTATTGGTACCTCTTAGAGATAGAACATGAATACAATGTATTTCTTACTCTGCAGGTGCTTAGAATTGGCAATCATCACCTATAATTATAAGTGACTTTTCTAGTTACACAGTCTTAGCAGAGGCTGTAGATCAACTTAGCCAAAGACATATCGAAAAATAATTTTATTCATTCATTAATTCATGCTTTTTTTTTCATTCATTTAACAAACATTCTTTGCAATCACCATATGATAGGCACATTTCTGGGCCCTGAAAATACATTGGTGAGGAGGTTAGAGAAAGCCCCTGCTATGTGAAGGGGAAAGATAGCAAACATAGAAACTCATATTATAGGAAAAAAATAAAGAAAAAAAAGAGAGAGAGTGATGGGGTAGGTTGCGACTATTTTACTTAGATAACTCTCTTCTTTGAAAAGATGTTTAATATTAAAATTCCTCAGTAAACATCACTAGACTATAATACAATATTCTTTTGGCATGACCACTGATATAACAAGGTATAGTAGACACTTGCATTTCTCTGGCAATATTCCCTTGTGTCCCTTTACCATTTCTGTGCATGTTGACTTGATCTGAGATAGCCATTATTTACATCTTTGGGCTGTTGGAACACACTTTGCTAACTCACACCCACAGGCCAGAAGCACCTGGCTATTCATGTTCCTCCAAGGCAGCCCTTAATCAATAATACGGGTGTGGGATATAAATATTCCAGCTCTCTTGTCTCTTGGCTAAGATAACTTTGAGGTATGCATTTAACACTATTTCCCAAATGTAAAGCTGTAGTTTTCCACTGTGGCAACTACCTTTAAAATGTACCTCTTACTTGGATCAAGAAGTCAAGCAGTTCCTAAGCAAGCAGCGTGGTGGTAGCTGCTAGGTTGGCTTGCCACACATCCATGGATTCACCTGGTCAAGAGAAAAAAGAATCCAGATGGATTTGGAGAGGTTATTGTTTACACAGGGAACAAAACAAGATCAACATGGTATCAGCAACTCACATCCCGGGACTTCGTAGGACAATGTAGAAGCAGAGGGGCCAGGTGAGAGACCACATGAGTAGTGAGTCACAATGTCATTGAGGAGCCAACTCTAAATTATAGCCAAGTAGTTGAATAGTCTGCAGCTGTACCCAAAGAGAGAACAAGGTAGAAAGTCTCATGCCTCACCAGAATGGGTGTTTCACAGCAGCCTTCCACAAAGCAGGGTCCCTTCTGTAAGATAGGGGCACGGATGAAAAGTAGTCTTGTGACTGCCTCTCATAAGACTGCTTATCTTGTTCTGTTCCAGGGTGGATCATAGTATGTTCCACTATGACTTGGATCTTGCCTGTGTGGCCTATGAGGAGACTTCCAAAGTCACCATAGCACTATTGTGGAGCTATTCCTCTGCATTTTGTTACTTCTTCTCTTTGATAATGATTTATGTGTCAACTGGGCTAGGGGATGGCAGGATAGCTGTTAAAACATTTCTGGGTCTATATGTGAGAGTGTTTCCGGAACATTCGTAGACTGAGTAAAGCGGATTGCCCTCCCCCGTATGAATGGGCATCATCCAATCTGTTGAGGGGCCTGAGTAGAACCAAAAGTGAATTTGTTCTCTCTGAACTGAGACCCCCATCTTCTCCTTCCCTCGTGACAGGGACCTTCTGCTTTGCTCTTCTTTGGAATACGCTATAGACTCTAAAATTGCTTGGCTGTAATTTAGAGTTGTCTCCTCCATCACATTGTGACTCACTACTCATGTGACATCAGTGCATCTGGTCTTGGGTTCCAGGGTCTTCAGACTTGAATTGGGACTGCACCTTTGGTTCTCCTGGTTCTCAAGTCTTCAAACTTGGAGTGAATTCCACCACTGGTTTTCCTGGTTCTCCAGCTTGCAGATGGAAGATTGTGGGACTTTTTAACTTCTATAATTTTATGAGTCAATTCCTGTAATAAATATTCTTTATATCTATATATCTTTATCTGTCTCTGTTTCGCTGCTGGAGAATCCTGACCAATATACTCCCCGCCCTCAACGCCACCTCACCTTCCTACTCCCCTTATTATATTTCTGCTCCTCCCAAATAACCTTGCTACACTCAGTCTTTGTCTCAGGGCAGGGGATCCGTCTAAAACACAAAACATCCATATCCACATCCAAGAGAGCTAAGTATGCAGAACTGTCAGAAGGATTCTACTATGGTACATTTCTGGGCCTGGGCACAGAGGTTGCAAGATTCACCTCGAGTTCAGCTATAGAATGCACATTTGTCTTGGAAAGAGTAAACAATAAGAACAGTAACTCCATTTCACAAGATATATGTTTTGTGCAAGATACAATTTATTTTTCTTTTTTGAAGGAACAGCATGACTTCTAAATGGGAACTTCTGGTATGAGATTTTAAATGTGAGTGGACAAGAGGAGTTAGTGTCACCTTAAGAAGAAAAATAAATAAAGGAGATGTATGCAGGTATCAGTGTAGACATTTACCAAAGGGTTGTGTGTGCAAAGCTAGAGCAGGGTTCCTGAAATATCTGATAGAAACAGATCTTTTTTTAAGCAGAGGACATATATATTTTCCTAGCATTGCCAACACCTACCATGCACAGGTGATTTTAACAGTAGGGAGTTCTTGCATATACATACTGTTATTTAGATCTGATTTTTTTCAGTTTTATTGAGAAATAATTGACATGCATCTCTATATAAGTTTAAGGTGTACAATATGATGGTTTGATTGTAAATATATGTAATATATTGTGAAATGATTACTACAATAGGTTTGGCTAACATCCGTCTTCTCAGACAGATAGAATAAAAGAAAAAGAGAAGAAAAAGGAAAAAAATTATCCTTGTAATGAGAACTCTTAAAAACTTTCCTGTATATCATACATCAGTGTTAGTTATAGTCATCATATTGTACATTACATCCTTAGTACTCATTTATCTTATAATTGGAAACTTGTACCTCCAATTTTCCCTCCTCCCATCCTCCACTTCTGATAAGCTCAAGTCTGATCTCTTTTTCTGTGAATTTCGTTTTTTGTTTTGTTTTGTTTTTAGATTCCACATACAAGTGAGATCATACAATATCTGTCTTTCTCTGTCTGCCTTATTTCACTTAGCATAATGCCTTCAAGGTCCACCCATGTTGTTGTAAATGGTAGGATTTCCTTTTTTTTTTTTTAAGATTTTTATTTATTTACTTAGGAGAGAATGAGTGGGGAGGAGTGGCAGAGGGAGAGGGAGAAGCAGACTCCCTGCTAAGCAGGGAACCCAAAGCAGGACTTGACCTCAGGATCCCAGGACCATGACCTGAACCAAGGCAAACACTTAACCGACTGAGCCACCCAGGTGCCCAGATTTCCTTTTTATAAGTGGATGAATGGTATTTCATTGTATATAAATACTTCTTTTTTGTGTTCTTTTGTGTAATTACTATAGGATTTTCCCTTGTGGTTACCTTGAGGCTTACACAAAATATTTTAAAATTGTAACACATTATTTTAAGCTGATAACAACTTAGCTTTAATAGAATTCGTAAACTTTCCACTTTTACTTCTTCTCCCCCTCATGCTGTTACAATTTACATGTTTTTATGTGCAACTAGTAACAGATTACTGTTGTTATGGTTATTTTTGCTACTTATTAAAACTTTTAAACTAGAGTTGTGAGTGTATTATGCACCACTATATTCATATTGCAGAATCTAGCCATGACTATAAATTTACAACATTACCAGTGAGATTTGCACTACCTTTTTATGTTTTTATGATGTTAACTAGTGTTCTTTTACTTCTACTCAAAGAACTCCTTTTAACATTTCTTGTAAGGTAGGTCTGGTGGTAATAAACTCTCTCAGATTTTGTTCATTTGGAAAAATCCATCTCTCCTTTGTTTTTGAAGGACACCTTTGCTGAGTATAAAATCAGGTTGACAACTAAGTCAGCTAAGGTTGACAGACATTTTCTTTCAATCTTTTGAATATGCCATCCCATTCTCTCTTGGCCTGAATAGTTTCTGTTGAGAAATCCACTAGTAGTCTTATGGGAGGGTTCCCTTGTTTATAACTTCTTTCTTTTCTCTTGCTACTCTTAAAAAAATTTTTTTTAACTTTTGGTAATTTATTTATAATGTGTCTCAGCGTAGCCCCTATTTGTGTTTAACCTATTGGGATGCTTTGCACCTCATGGATCTGGATGTTCATTTCTTTCTCCAGGTTCAGGAAGTTTTTATCCACTCTTGCTTTAGATACATTTTCTGTCTCTTTTTCTTTCTCTTCTCCTAGAATTCCCGTAATGCGAATATTGTTTCTTTTTGTTGTGTCCTGTAAATCCCATGGGCTATCTTGACAGTTTTTCATTCTTTTTTTTTTTTCCTTTTTATTTCTTTGGGTAATTTCTGATGTGCTATCCTCCAGGTCACTTATTTTTCTGCATGGTCAAGTCTACCTTTGAAATGGTTAAATTCTTCATTTCAGTTACTGTATTTTTTAACTCTATGATTTCTGTTTCTTTTTTATTTCTTTTTTTGACGGTTGCTCTTTCTTTGTTGAACTTCTCATGTTGTTCATGAATTGTTTTCCTAATTTCATTTAGTTGTCTGTGTTTTCTTGTAGTTGACTAAACTTCCTTAAGAGGTTTATTCTGATTCTTTATCTGAGAGTTCACAGATCTCCATTTTTTTTCAGGTCAGTTATTGGAGCTTTACTAGTTTCTTTTGGTTGGTGTCATATTTACCTAATTTTGTGTGGCCCTTGATTCTTTATATTGGTGTCTATGCATTTGAGTAATCGGGTCCTCTTCCAGACTTGACGGGTTTGCTTTGGCAGAGACCATTTTTCACCAGTCAGCTCAGTTTGGGTTTCTAGGTGTGTCTGTTGTAATGTCCTTGGGGAGGTGGAACCCATTATTATGGTCTATTTTTGGGTGGGGATACTATTCAAGCTCTGAGGACAGGGATGTGGGATGGGTGCCTCTGGCTGAGAATAGTTGGATATGATGAGCTGGCTTTGTTGCCTACCCATATGAGGCTATGGGATGGGTTCCATGGTTGCTTGGGTTCTCTGGTCAGGCTTACTAGATGGTTGAGACTGGTACTGTATTCAATATAAGATGGAGGTAGGAATTAGTTTCCCTGCTTTGGCAGAGCAGCATGATGTGACCCAGGGCCTGTTCAGCTCATTGTTTGGGGACCCAAACCAGGCCAGAATGTGCTCTAAATTCCCTGGTCACATGAGGCCACTGGCTTTGCTCCACAGATGGGGAAAGCCACATGCTATGATCTCTGTGCAAATGCCAGTGTATGTCTGGCTATCGAATGGGCTGTGCAGCTTCTTGTATGCTCTGGTTAGGTTCCCTGGTTGGACAGGCTGAAGACTGTATTCTATGATGAGTAGGGCTATGAATTAGAATCTCTGGCTGGGCACAGTGGGGGAAGCAGCTCTAAAGCTGGCATAATTCTTTGTTTGTTGTCTTAACTTAAGCTGACCTACACTCCAAGTTCCCTGGCTGAAGAGGTCTACTGGCTTTGCTTTGAAACTCAGCTCTACCTTCCCTTCTCTGAGCTCAAGTGTCACGGGACTGGACAGCTTCCAGAAGTTGTCACCAGCCCTTCTTATCAGATGGGACTAGAAGATACTCTTCACAAAAGGTGGGGCTGTATTTTAGACCCTTTTCCTGGGTGGATGGGGGAAGAACCACTTCAGGCTATGCTCACTTTCCCAAGCAGCCTTGCTGGTTAGGAAGGTCTGGGAGTTACACTCAACCTTGGCTGTGTATTAGCCTCCTGCCTGTGCATAGCACAGGACCTGTCCATGCCTGGTACTGGCTTTGCTCTGAGGTAATCAACTGTTCTTTTCCTTTCTACCTCTCTGCTGTAGTGCTGGTGGGCTCATAGCTTCCAGGAGTTGTCACCGGCCTTTCTGGTCAGATGGAGCTGGTAGACACTCCCCACAGTGTATGGTGCTGTGACTTCCCCTCCTTGTCTGGGCATGGGCCCACCAGGCACCAGACCTGACAAAACTCCTAGTTTGAGGATCCAGATCAGGCAAATCTGCACCCCACTGAGTTCCCAGGTCAGAGTGAGCCCCCAGCTTGGCTCTGTAGATGAGCAAAATGCTGGTTGGGATTATGATTTGGGCACAGCAGATATGACTCCTGCCAAGATCCATGGGCTGGTTGTTGTAGGTCCCTCCCCTCTTTTGCATCACAGTCAAGATTCCCAGAGGTTGAATTCCACAGATTCCTCTGCAATCCCCATGGTGTGAGATCAGAATAGGAGCTCTACAGCAAAGTGAACCCAATGCTGTGGGGTGCTGGTTGTGGGTTCTCTTTTCCCACAGAGGAGACCTCTCTGTGTGGTTCTCTCTAGCCTGGGGGAAGGGCAACGTGGTAACATGTAGTTACTTCTTTTACCCTCCTAAGGCAGTTTGCCTTGGTCTGAGGTACAGGGGCTTGCTTCAGCCTCACCCCTATGTTTCAGGATTCTCTCAGTGGTGTCTTGTTCTTGAATAGTTGTTAGTGGTTCTTCTTGTGAGGGGGAAGGAAGCCAGGAAGAACCCATTTTGCCATCTTGGTGATATCACCCAGATCTAAATTTAATCATACAAATTTTACATCTTTTAAGGATTCCAATATTTGAACCTATGTAGTTTTAACTTCAAGGCACCTACTTTTCCCATTTTACTATACTTTTTCCTAGTATCTTTCTATATCTGGAACAATGATGATAGGAATAGCTAATATCTATTGCACATTCACTTTGTGCTAGCATAATTCCAAGTGCTTTGTGTGTATCAGCTGCTTTAATTCTCACACCAACCTCCAATGTAGGTTCTATTGTTATTCCCATTTTCATTTTAGGAAACTGGGGCATAGGAGGACTAAGTTACCTGCCCTAGATGAAAGATCTAATAAATGGTGAAGAAAGTATTTAAATCCACACAATTTGACACAGTCTTTGATCTTAAACACTATCCTTCTATTTCACCAGCTTTTTGAAAATGATACATTAAAAGTACAGTTTAAAAACTAAATTTTGTTAGTTGTAGAAAGTCTTTCTATAAGGGTGCACGTAAAAAAAAAAGCTTTAAATTTAAGAGTTGTATGTAAAACTCAAAAGACAAAATCATTTAAAAGCTTTACTGAATATGTTAATGTCTATATGCAGGAATCTTATTATTTGAGAATTGGCCTCAAATGGTAAGACCTGACTTAATGCTGACCAAAAAAAGTGTTGTGATGATTATAAACAATGAAAACTATTATAAAAATGCACCTTTTCTCTTGAGACCAAAAAAGAATTAATAAAAATACAACTGTTTCTAAATTCAAAACGTGTTTATTATTTCCCCATTTGGTAACTCAGCATTTAAAAAATTAATCAGTTCTTACTCTCTATTTGAGAACTCCAAGTTATTAGTATAAAATTGTTAGTTAAAATCAATTTTTATCTGGCTTTGCTCAGATTATGAGTACTAATTTATATGGGCAAGCCCTCTCATATTAGAGCAGGTTTCTATACTTAAATGTCAATAATGTCAAACTTAAGTAACGGCTGTGATGCAGGTCTGGGGTAGGAAGAGGAAAGCCCACTACAGTTTATTAGATGTTGGTGATATAGATAATAAAGAGCAAAAGTTAGCTAGATGTCAGTTTGCCTGAACCTGATAACCTGAACTCAGAAACATTTTCCTTGAGAATGCAGAACAAGGACCGTAGCTGATCCTCATGGTGCTAGTGTGCAAGATTTAGGGCAACATTAACTTAACCAATTTTCTTAGATCCACTTTAACACCTGTGATCCTTAGGAGCCATATTCCCCAGTAAGCAACATATCAATGGGTTTGGACATACTGAAATGGGTTTGGACATATTGAACCAACTATTTTTTTTTAAAAGATTTTATTTATTTGACTGAGAGACACAGCGAGAGAGGAAACACAAGCAGGGGGAGTGGGAGAGGGAGAAGCAGGCTTCCTGCCGAGCAGGGAGCCCAATGTGGGGCTTGATCCCAGGACCCTGGGATCATGACTTGAGCCGAAGGCAGATGCTTAATGACTGAGCCCCCCAGGCACCCCTAAACCAAATATTTTTATATCACTCAATTCATCATAAAAATAGAGTAATGTTACAAGGGAGAAGCAGATGGGCTGAATCTAACTCCTGATAAAAGGAATAGAAATTCAGCAGGAATAGTCAGTCTTGGAAAAGGATCTCAGAGGTTCTAACTACTAACTACTAGTGATAATTACCAAAGTTAATATTACTTAATAGGTATAGACATTATCAGATTGACATTCTTCTTCTAATTCAATAATAATTGTTCCCTATTACTGCCCGTTAGCAAAAAGCTTCCTATTGATCCTATTGTAAAAGAGAGGCAGTTTTGTATCAACAGTTTTTCAGTAGCAAGCAATAGAAACAAACTCCAGCTAATTGTATCAGGATGGAAATTTATTACAGGGATATTAGGAAGCACTCAGCATAGTTAGGAGACCGGACAGCCAGGCTAAGTACTTGGAAGTAAGACTTATACCCAAGCCACACTTCAGCAGTGGCCCGATGATGAAACTGTTGCTGTCTTCATTGACTACCAGCTGCCACAGTGTGTACTCTGCCAACTTTTCAACCTTATAGCAACTGCTAATGCTGCCAACTAGAGAGTCTAGGTGTGAGTTAAAGTCTGATATAGATGCACATGATAGGCAGAGTCCAGGTTCACCTTTACACCCTAGCTTCAGGGAATCCTGTGAAATGACTGTCTTATATTTTTACTTCAGGGATGATAATCTATTTCTCCTGCTATAAAGACTTATAAGGTGTGGAATTACCCCACGTAGGAAGGAGGCTGAGATGCTAAAAAGAATGATGACTGTCTAGTCTATGACATCTTTATGTAAGACCCTTTGCAGAGCTCTGACCTCTGGCCTTGTCAGATAACCAAGTTAAGTAGTCTCTAAATTTGCTCCAAGGATTCTGACTGGTTGTACAACTCTTTTGTTCAAATAAGGGATCTCTCAGACATACTGACATAATCTTGAATGAAATTTTCCTACCCTTATTCATATAGAGATGACTATCCATAACTATCAGTATAGAGAGAAATATCTGAAGTTAATAATAGCATGCTTGACACTAGTACCTGATGCCAGTATGAACATGAACAATGACCAAATGCTAAGGCTAATTTTTTGTAAAGAAAAGAGGTGATCTTTTTTCCTTGTATATTTTATTCACAGTCCTGAATTCTCTAGTTTTCTTTTAAACTTGTTATTTCTAAAATGTTCTCAAAGCAATAAGAATAAAAGAATATTTTATGTTGACCAGTGCATTGAATTTTCTTCATAGGGGGAGTGTACCTAATTTGACAGAAAATTTCTGTTGTGAACTTCAAGTTATCATTGGTTATAATGTTTGAAATTATACAGTCTCATAAATTGTTCTCCAGCTGGAAGCAATAATTATTTCTTTAGGTGATATGTTTCCATAACATTGACATAGGGAAACTGCCCATTCAACAAAGTTTGTACAAGATGGTAGTTGGGTTAATGTTGGCGATGTTTCTGTAATTTCTTTTGTATGCTTTTAATTGAAAAAAAAAAACAAGCAAATATTCACATACAACAAACCTGTGAAGACAGGGCCTCAGTGAAGAAAGAATATATAGTTTAGAATCAGATAGATTTATATTTCAACCCTTTATCTTCTACTTAGCAGCTTCCTTACCTAATTTATTTAACCTCTTTGAGTCTATTTTCTTGCCTATAAAAGTGAGAATGATAATCTTATGGACTGAATGTATGTGTCCTCCCAAAATTTATATGTTGGTATCCTAACCCCCAATGTGATGAGGTGAGGCCTTCAGAAGGTGATGGGGTCATGAAGTCAGAGAACCGTCATGAATATGATTAGTATCCTTATAAGAGAGAACCCAGAGAGCTCTCTCATCTTTTCCTAATGTGAAGATACATGGTGTCTGTCTGAACTGGGAAGTAGGCTCTCACCAGTCATTGAATCTGCCAGTGCCTTGATCTTGGACTTTCTAGCCTCTGGAACTCTGAGCAGTAAATTTCTGTTATTTATATGCCACCTAGTCTATGGTATGCTGTTATAGAAGTCCAAAAGAAATAGACAATAATATCTCTCTTGAAGGATCGTGGTGGGGATTAAATGAGAAAATGAATGCACAAGCATGTTGCATAGTCACAGGCACCTTGTGGTCTCAATAATATTGGTGGTTATTTCCATTTTTAGATGAGGGTGTTTTCATGCAAACAAGGGACAAGAAGTATTATGAAAATACCTTTAGGATGCTTATT
Organism: Zalophus californianus; assembly: GCF_009762305.2. NCBI lineage: Eukaryota > Metazoa > Chordata > Mammalia > Carnivora > Otariidae > Zalophus > Zalophus californianus. Next base: position 45,770,135 of record NC_045596.1, read on the forward strand.
ACCCAGACTTTCTGCTCCCTAAAAGAAATGAGGAAGCATTGCTTGGAGACTCCAAATTCTGTAATCTACAAGATAGTTTAGTCATTTTCTTTCAGATGACACCTCAGGGTCTCCATTAAGAAATGGGGCTAAGATTGAATAAGTTAGGCTGAGGCAGGTGACCATGGAGCAGAATTAGTCAGATATAAACAGTATAATTATCACAGTCAATGAATAGTTATCTGAAATTCAAGTAGCCAACTCAATGAAACTGCTTTTTGACTTTACATGGCACAGATCTGACATACACAGTATCTTAATTCTCATATCAGAAATTTGATAAACAGAGCAATTCACCAGGCACTTTAGAAAATGACACTATTTAATAACTTCAGCACAAGAGACAGCAGGTGTTAAGATGAAAAGGACTTAGAAACTTGTGTGTGTGTGTGTGTGCGCCTGAGAGAAAGAGAGAGAGAGAAGGAGGGAAAGAGGTAGGGAGAGAGGAGGAAGAGGGAGAAAAGAGAGAGGTAACAGTGAGACTTAAAAATACATTGAATTTCAGACGTGGAGAAAAAAGAACACTTGTGCATCGCTGGTGGGAATGTAAATTGGTGCAGTCACTATGGAAAACAGAATGGAGGTTTCTCAAAAAATTAAAAATAGGAATACCATATGATTCAGTAATTCCATGACTGGGTATTTACCCAAATAAAATAAAATAAAAAAACACTAATTGAAAAGATATGTGCACCCTTATGTGCACTGCAGCATGATTTCTAATAGTCAAGATATAAAACAATCTAAGTGTTCATTGATAGATGAATGCATAAAGAAGATGTGAGGTATAACACACACACACACAGTGGAATATTACTCAGCCATTAAAAGGATGAGTTCTTGCAACTTGCAACAACATGGATGGATGTAGAGGGTATTATGCTAAGTGAAATAAGTCAGACTGAGAAAGACAAATGCCGCACGATTTCACTTATATGTAGAACCTAAAAAACAAAACAAATGAATAAATAAACAAAAAGCAGGAACAGACATATAAATGCAGACAACAAACTGATGGTTGTCAGAGGGGAGGGGCTATTGGTTGGTATGAGCAAAATGGGTGATGGGGAACAGGATGTATGAGCTTCCAATTATGGAATAAATAAGTCATGGGGACAAAAGATATAGCATAGGGACTATAGTCAATGGTATCGTAATAGCATTCTGCTGTGACAGATAGTAGCTGTAATTGTGTGAGCACAGCATGATGTATAGAGATGTTGAATCACTGTGTTGTATACCTGAAAGTAATGTAACATCATGTGTCAACTACAGTTCAATTTAAAAAAAAAAAGACATTGTATTTCACATTAAGGAGCATGTCTTGAAAATTTCTCTCCTAATTACTAACTGGGTGTGGTATTTTACCCTCTTCACTATTATTATTATTAAATCAAAAATAAAATAATACTTTTATTGCAATAATGGTTAATTGTATTCAGGCACATAAGAACGCTTACAACCGTCTAGGTAAATACTGGATATTCACTAAATGTTGTATCTTGAAGTGCTATATTATTATATATAGCTATTATTACATAGCTGTTCTGATTGTTCAGTGTCTATGATGGACAAGTAGCTAAAAAAGTTGGACTATCACCAGATTATTGAAATAAATTTTAACATTTTGCTGCTTTTTTATTTCTAAGAGTTAAAGCATTTCAAAGGATATTCAGAGTTGGCGCTGAAAGTCAGATTTTTCTAGAAACAGACCAAACCAACCAACCAACAAATCAAACCAGAGCTGTTTTCTCCTACCAGCTATGTTCCTCTTTCCCCCTCCCCTGACAGTTCATTGGTCCTGAAACTTAGACATTCTTATTATATTTGAGCTCTTTCTAGAAGGCCCAGCAGCTGTTTCCACAAAGGTTCCCTTTGCATGCACTGTTTCTGCTTCTGACCTCCACTGTGAAATGTAGTTGCATTATTTATGCATGCCATGCTTCACAAACTGGAGAGCAAGAGGGACCACTAACATTCAATCCCCAATTGGTAGCAGTCGGTAGGAAAACAAAGGTAGCCCAAATAAATTACTTAGTAGAATGAAAATCAATGACATCTTTTATCAAATGCCATTAGCTCAGGCCTCCAAGTGTCAGGAAGAAGACATCTAAAACATTTGGCCCACTCAAGTGAAGGACAAAAAGTGCTCTTCCTGGGGGCACCAAGGTCTAGGAATTTCTAGTTAAATAAAACCAGGCGTCAGATGTCAACTGGAGTTGAAGTTCTGCAATTCCTTTGATTATCTGCATGGATGAGCCCAATAAGAACTCAACTCCTAATGACAGAGCCTGTTAGTCAGGCTGTTTGCTTTTGGAGGTAATAGATACAGAGCTGATGGAGACCAAGACATTAAGAACACTGCTAAAGTGATTTTGTCCATCTGTGGTGGTGTTTTGAGGGAGAAAACAAACTCTGGGGATAATGGCTTCTTTGTTTCCTTTTTCCTCTGTAGATATTTGTTTGCTTATTATGGAATAGAAAACTGTATACTTTTTTGTTGTTGTTTTTAAAAAGAACTGAAGATTCTCTATAATGCAGAGACTCACAATCAATCACAGTCAATGCCCCAAGCAAACAGAAGGGGAAAGTTTTTAGTTCCTACTTGTTTCCTGTGAGATTTTGAAATACAACTTCAAAGTATTAATTACAGTCAAGTTTGATGAAACCAAAGGGCAAAAAAATGTGTTGATTCAATTTCATAAGGGACTAAGGTTTCAGTGGGAATTTAATTAATTTTCTTTCTTCTGCAGGTTAAGTTCCTATAAAGTGGATTCAGGTAACATGGACCTTTATTTATTTATTTATTTTCCCTAGAATGAGTTTTGCAAAGTTGCCTCAGAGAATTTCCAAATTGAAAAGGAGAGGTGTGGATTGATAGTTTTTCTAAACAGAGTGCTCCTAAATACAGATATTGTGAATGAATCAACACAAGTCTCTTGCCACGCATGGGAAATAATTCAAAAGTGCATGCTCGACCAATAGTGGGTCAGAAGCATTATCTTCATAAGAAAGATAGCACATTATGCTATGCTATTTCCCATTTTCACTATTAATTCTTTGTTACCTTAGGCAAGTTATATGGGAGAGGAATTTAATAAATAAGGAAAGGTATGTGTCCTTCCTTTCCTAAGCTGGCTAAGGGTGCATTTCACTGCTTGAGTTACTCTATCCACTAAAAAAACAATTTCAGCTCTCTGCTCCTGCCCAAATTACATTGTGCTGGAATCAGAGTTTAAAAGAACCTATTTTCTGTGCTCACTTTAATTTTTGCTGGACATTTTGAGGCCTAAATTTATGCAATTATAATTTTAAGCCTATAAGCTTATTTAATCGAATTGATTTCTTGAAATATAATCTATCACATAACATAGTCTATGTAGTACAATATTGTATGTTGGGGCCTATGTATTTTTTTTTTATCCTAAATAGTGTTCTCTTTTATTTTCTTTACATGCTTTGGAATTCCCTAAAATTAATTAGGAAATATTTCCTGTGCATTTTTATGGGGAGAAGATCCAAATTTTCTTTGGCTTCTCGAAACAGAGTATAACTTCCTCCCCACATGCCTAAGGACCACTGCTATTTTTACACTCCCTCTTCAGACAGTTTCATCCTTTTCAGAATCTAAGTTACCAGCCAGTGCCTGTGACTCTTAAATATTTCAAGGTCCTTTTTTCTGAGCTCCAGACCTTTGTATAAAAGACATTTACACCTGAAAGTTCAAAACTGCAATTCATTTTGCAGTTATTAAAAACACTTCCCATACCAATTGGATGGGGTCAGGCTTAATTTTTAGCAAGACAAACTGTGTCCTTCATTATCTACTTTAAATATACTCTTGCAGTTTCATTTCTCACCATTTCCCCCATTATATTTCCTTTGTACAGAGCAAGAAGTGCATTAGTATTCTCCTAGTTACTTCCCCATTCCATGACTGGGTGCTTCCTGTTCTCTCTTTGTGGGCGCAGCGCCTTTTCTTCTGCACCTAGTAAACTCTTCTTTCTGACCCTGGCTGAAATCACTTCCTCCTGAAGCCTTCCCTGACTCCACGCAAAGTTAGTCATGTCCTTTCTTGTATACGTGATAGAATTTACCCACAGTGCTATTATATGTGTGAATTGGATTCCATTTTAGGAGTCTGTTTGAAATTTTCTCTCTTCCTCTAGACTGTGTCTTTAGATTCTCTTATTCATCCTTATATTCTCCAAAGCTCCTTGTTCAGTGGTTGCCATGCAAGGCAATAACTAAATTATCTTTTAACACATATATTAATTCACTCATTAATTCTAATACTATAGTATTAGAGTGTTATTAGAAATTTTATATTATTTTGCTGTATCAGCTAAACATTAGAAGATAACAGACTGGATATTAAGATCACTGAAATAATCCAGTGGTGCCATAATTAAAACAAGAACTTTTTTCCAGTGTATTAATCTGAGTAAGGCCTAATTTTTCCATTTCAGGGGTAACTTTAGAAGAACATGCTTTTTACTTCTTGATGAGTGAATCTTTTCACAGAGATACCTACCTATATAGGGTAAAATATTTTGATATTTTCATTTTATTTTATTTTACTGTGGAACCCTCCACATAAGAACTACCCTCTTAATAAATTTATAAGTGTATAATGCATTGTTGTGGACTATAGGTACAATGTCATACTGCAAATCTCTAGAGCCTATTCATCTTACTTAACTGAAACTTTATGTACACTGATTAGTAAATTCCCATTCCCTTGCGCCTCTCCCACCCCCAGACCCTGGCAACTTCCATTTCACTCTTGGATTCTATGATTTGACTGTTTTAGAAATTTCATATAAGTGAAATCATGTGATATTTGTCTTTCTGTGACTGGCTTATTTTACTTAGCATAGTATCATCAAGGTTCATTCATGTTGTTACATATTGCAGAATTTTCTTCTTTTTTAAGGATGACTAGTATTCTATTGTGTATATATACCACATTTGCTTTATCCATTTATCTGTTGAGGGACATTTAGGTTATTTCCACATTTTGGCTATAGTGAATAGTGCTGCAATGAATATGGCATTGCTAATATCTCTTTGAGATTCTGATTTCAGTTCTTTTGGATAAATACCCAGAAGTGGAATTGATGGATCATATGGTAGTTTTGTTTTTAATTTCTTGAGATATTTCCATACTGTTTTCCACAGAAGCTACACCATTTTGCATTCCTTTTAATAGTGTGGAAGGGTTCTGATTTCTCTATATGCTTACCAACACTTACCGTCTTTTGTTTTTATCTCTAAAATATATAAGGGATTTCTACAACTCAATAGTAAAAACAAAAACAGAAACGAATAATCCGATTAAAAAATGGGCTAAGGATTTGAATAGACATATCTCCAAAGAAGATATGTAGATGACCAACACATATGTGAAAAATGTTCAATGTTACTAATCATCAGGGAAATGCAAATCAAAACCACAGTGAAATATCACCTTATTCCTGTCAGGATAGTTATTATTAAAAAAAAAATGTATGGTAGTTAAGCAGACAGTGATACTGTTCCCGATTGTACTCAGACTCATTGGGTGAATTGAGAGATCCCGCTTTTCCAAGTTTACTGAACTGACAATAAAGAAGAAGTTCCTATAAAGACTGTTAACAGCCATGAGTTCTCAGAATATTCAGTAATTTCTCCTTCAGTCAAGTAGATGATCTTCATTGATGATCCCAATGAATGGAACAGATATATGTTCTGTTCCCTTAGGATGTCTTAGGCATTAAGTATTATAGGGCAAGATCAGTCACCAACATATCCAAGCAGATCAAGGATGGCCAAGCATTCATAAAATGCATTAATTATTTGGAAACATAGGGATAAAAGTTATGTACCCACTTAACATTTCAATGTTAGCAGCAATACTCAAACTACACTCAACAGATTGCTTCAGCAAGCTTCACATCTGTAATCTACAGCTTAAATGTTATGGAGAATGGTCTGATAATCAGAGAAGGTCTCATCACAGTATTATTTGCTTGGAATGCACAAGGTCCCAGATAAAGCAGGGAATAGAGAAAGAATAATCAAGAAAATTACTAAGAAACAGTCATTTTGGTTTGTCTATCACAACAAAATTTTTGTTGAAAAGTGAGAGAGGGAGGTATTTTTATTTTGAATGTCTTACATCTATATTGTATTTTCATGACCTAACTCTCATCATCCTTTTTTTCACAATCTGTACATCACTATACTTCACATATTCTTTACCTTTTCTAGTAGATAGGTGAGGTATTTTATTATGGGAAGTTCATGCTTTTGGTAGTAAAGATATTATAGTGTTTCAAATCCTATGTTCTTTTAGTTCACTAAGATTTTTTTCTTTTTAATATGCTTTACTTTTCATAATAAGGGATTTAGGTGCATTTTTTTGCTAAAGTTGCAGCTAAAAGCCATTTTTACTTAGAAGCATTTCCTGAACTCTAAGGCAGAGGTAATTATTCCAACTATGATCTCCCAGAACTTTATAAATATATCTATTAGGACATTCACTACATTTATTACAGTTATTTTTTATGTTTGATATCACGACCTTAATGCAGTCTCCATGTAGGTAGGTAATGTATTTTATTCATTTCTGTTATTTTTCTCAGTGCCTGACACTTAGTACATGTTCAAGACATATTTATTGGATAAATAAATAGATAATTAAATACATAGGTAAGTGCATTAAAATGTGATTTCTGTATTTTCCAGAGCATCATATAGACAGATCATGAGCATTATAAACACTCAATAAATATATAAGAAATTATTGAAATATTTCATGGGCATCCCTTTACTTTTATTGATTAAAACCTTACCTATAATGATTGTTCCTTGAGCCTTCTATTTATAGGCAAAGGGAGGCAATAGAAAAAGCACTGAAGTAAGAATTGATTTTTAGCTCTGGTCCTGGAATTTTTTTTCTTTTGAGTGATTTTAGGCAATTCACTTTTATCTTTACAACCCTTAGTATCCTCATGTGTAAAATGAAGATAAGACCTGCCCTGCAGTCTTTCCTGGGTTTTGCTGAGAATGAAATGGGATGCTCTATTTTGTAAATAAAGGATTCCTGTACAAATATATACTGATAAATTGGCATATCAAGTCTGCAGTTTTGTTTCCCCAAGATTAACTTTCTTCAGCCAAAAAGTGATTTGAAAGATAGTGTTTGTGTATGTATGCGTGTGTGTGTGTGTGTGTGCATGGTGGTCAAACCAGTTACGAATGTAGATAAAACCTTTGTTTAAGATCTGAAAGTACATGTTGTTTAATATTAACTTAAAATATTTTATGAACATGTGGAAATATTTGATAAGTGTAAGAAAAAATTTCAAAAGAATATATATGCTAATGGAGTCCTCACATATTTTATATTATTTTTTATTGGAAGAAAAGTCACATTCCTAAATTTCAGATTCATAGCTATGTTGGAAGTAATTAGGTTTTGACAAAACATTAATACCAAACTCCAGGTCCAGCACTTGACAGTGTCAGAATTTTTCAGTTTCTTTGGCAACTTTTATTCTTTATAGGTATGTTGAATGTTCATATTCAAAGCTGTCTTCAAGTCATGAAAGCAACTCTCAATAGAACTCAATAAACTATATTTATCAATTATCCCAATATTAAGATTTAATTAAAAATTAAATAAAATTAACACAAATTTGAAGCAGACATCTAAGTGTGTGTTTCCCTAGGAATTTCTGAAAGGCCAGGCATGAGAGCAACACTAATTGAAGACTTATCATCAACCTGTTTAAGTTGAGTGTCTGAAATAAATAGTCATTTAATTTAGGATAGGATTTAACACAACTACTCAAACTGGCTGTTAAGTGAGTATCCATCATTATTAAAAATAATATTGGGAGATTAGCATTTAGCAATTTTGTGAAAACACTTTCTGTATTTAAGTAGATATTTCCCCCTAAGTATGTTTAAATACATATTTAGTAAAGGCTCCCATCTTCTTATAAAAAGGCCATGTTTTATACTCGTGTGTTCAGTAGATTAAGGAAATTTGTTGATAGAATAGAAAGTATTAGAATAGCAATTATAAAGTAGGCTTTTGAAAAAAGTTTGTATTTAAATATTTAAGATAGCATTTAAGTATTCAGTGATATTTTAGTTTCAGGGATATATTACAACTCTAATAAATGCCAGTTAGAGCATTCAATTAGTATTTATCGGACACTTATTGGATACTACTATGTTAAAATAGGCATATTGTAAGTAGCATTGGAGATTCAAGAATGTAAAATATATTTTATTTGCTTTCAAAGTGCACTAAATTAGGAGGGATGCAAGGTAGAAAGTAATAAGAACCAAAATAGTTCGGATAAAATACATACAAAGCTTGTTTAGAAAAAATGCAAAACTACATCTGACTAGAGTGACTGAAGGAAATTCTATAAAAGAGCATTTTAACTAGTCCTTGAAGGATAAAATATCAGAACATATGAAAATTGGGGATGAAAAAGCCAACTAAATGTAGTTTGAACAAATTCAATTCAATATATAAATATGAATTTATAAAGATAATTAATGGAAGAATAATTTATTAAAAGCAGAAGGAATCTTCTTCTTGGCAAATAATTTATTATAGGTTTCCTTAAAAAGCATCCAGGTAGACTTAAAAATTTTATTCATTTATAAGGCAGAGGTACTTCAAGGATATCTTTTTTGGAAAATGACAAGTATACAATTAACATTAAAGGAAATCTACCGTCCACTTCTTCCATTTAATTTGGGTTTATGAAAATATAATCTTTATGTCACTACCCTTTACTGACTGCCTCATTGAGTGTTATCTTTAGCAAAACCTAGAATTTGAATCACAGCAGTCAAGAGAAAAGATAAACTTTGTAAAATAAAAAAAATTACCAAAAATGGGAGGAAGATGGCAACAGCAAAAGGAACAGCAATGATAATAATATAGACCGTATGCTTTATAGCTTCAAAGAGATTTGAGTAGTGGAAGGAGCATGGCTTTGAAGTTAGACTGTGGTTCTTAGTGACCTTATGCAATTTACTTAAATTTTCTAAGCTTCAATTTCTTCAGCTGTAAAACAGAAATCTCAATGTCTATATTACATGATTGAATGTGTTAACATAAAAATTAAATGATTAACATATAGTAGAGGCAAAACAAATGTTAACTTCCCTTGATTATCTCATAATGAGGTAAGGTAGGTATTACTCATTCAGTTACTATGTATTTTGAGCTCCTACCCCAACGGGCTACCTTAGAAAACAGAACAAACAAAAATATTTGTATTCTTCAAGATTTCAACAATAGAGGGTTGAGGGAAAGACAACCAATAAATCAATAAAGAAGGAGAAGGCATAGTATTGCTTATTTTCCTTGAAATTTAATGCACCTAGATATTTCTCAGTTTAGATTGGTTGGCTTTACTTTTATTTTGAAATATGTAATCCTTTTTTGATTTGAAGATTTATTTCATCCTTTGTGTTAGGAAAAATTTATTCAGTGATTATATTTTCTCTTCCATTTGTTGTCTTTCCTGAAAATTTATGATATTTAAAGTTTAATAGGTTCACACAAATCTGCATTTATAAAGTTTATAAAATCACATAGACTAAAAAGTTGGTGCACTAGTGAAAACGATACAGAAATATTTTCAAAGGCACTTCAAAACTAGATTGGAGAGGAAAATATATGATGTATTTATTTAAGCACCTACTACCTTTTAAAATCTGTGTCTCAGTTGGTTAAGCTCTGACTGTTGATTTCTGCTCAGGTCATGTTTCAGGGTTGTGAGATCAATTAAGCTCTGATTCTTGATTTCTGTTCAGATCATGATCTCAAGGTTGTGAGATCAAGCCCCACATTGGGCTCTGTGCTGGGCATGGAGCCTGCTTAAGATTCTCTCTCTCATTCTGCTTCCCGCCCCCCCCCCCCACTACCCAGTGTGCAAGTTCCCTTTCTCCCTCTTAAATAAATAAATAAATAAATAAATTCTGTATCTAGATACAGTTTTCTTAAATGCACCTATTTTACAAATTTGTACCTATTAAACTTTGAACAGCAGAAATTTCTGGGAAACACAACGAATGGATGAGAAAATACATTTAATCACTGAATGGACTTTCCTTAACATAAAGGATAAAATAAATCTGAAGATCAAAGGGTATTCCCTTTGTTACAAAATAAAAGTTAAACCAATGAAATAAAACCAAATTTGTGTATATTCTGTATGAGTTGTTGAACTTCAAGGAAAAGAAAAACATACTGAGTCATCCAGGTTGGAAAGAAAAAATCCAGTCAGTTGCAAAGGTGAAATAAAGCAATGAGCCCATTTCTTAATAGCAATATTCAGTACCAGGAGACAATGGCACAAGACCTATTCATTCTACAGTTAAGAGAGTAGGACCCATATTTTCATTAAAAAAAAATCAAGGAAAATGGGCAGGCTTTCTCAAACTTGAAAACATTGAATACTAAAATATGGGCAATTATTGTTGAACACATATACACATCTAGTCAACCAGGCAATGGATGGCAGAGCTATAGTAAAAGGAGTAATGCAACATCTGATGCCAAATGACAGTGGGAACAAGTTAATAAAATTTTGAAGAAAACAAACTTTGTTCTAAGAATTTCATACCCTGCTAAGATGGATATTTTCAACTATATAAGTACTTAGGAAATAGAGTACCGTGGATACCAAATAATATAAGCTTCCATTTAAGAAGGAAAAATATGAAATAGAGAATATAAGTACCTGTTTAAGAAGGGAACTTGCTTTCATTAAAGGAAAATTATGAAGCAAATCAGCTCTGTATCATATATGATATTTTCTCTCTTGAGTTTCTTAAAAGTATTCTTTTTTTTCACTGTAATTCACACACTGCTTTATTTACAGGGAAGAGTTTATGGTCAATGATTAACTTTTCCTTTTAAAAATTTGATATAGAAATTGAGGATCAGAGAAGTTAAATAACTTGTCAAGGTGACATAAAAATTTAGTCTGAGTACTTTTTTGGTGAAGCTTTAAAATAATCGGTGTAGGGCACCTGGATGGCTCAGTTGGTTAAGTATCTGCCTTTGGCTTAGGTCATAATCCCAGGGTCCTGGGATCTAGTCCCGCATCCAGCTCCCTGCTCAGTGGGGAGCCTGCTTCTCCTCCGCCCTCTGCTACTCCCCCTGCTTGTGTGCGCTCTCTTGCCCCCCCTCTGACAAAAAATAAAAAATAAAAACTTTAAAAAATAATTGGTGTAATAAAAAATAAAAACTTAAAAAAATAATTGGTATAATATTTCAATTTGTTTTATAATAACAGTGGTTCTCTGTATCACCAATATTTGGCAAGTATTTTAAGTTGCACTTTTTCCTATTTTTTTGTTTATTTTTTAAAATGGTGGATAGAATGTAAATGGATTACTTTTTCTTTCTGTAGTTTCAAAATGACCAGATAAATGTCATTGCAGTTTTAGGCCATTTTCCTTTGACTTGATGCAAAGATAGAAAATTATAGCCTAAATATACTTACACACACAGACACAGAGGGTAGGGAGTGGGGAGGGAGAGAGGGAGAGGGGGAGGGAAGGGGGAGGGGAAGAAGGATCAGAAATAAAACTGAAGATAAATTAAGGGCTTTGTCACTTACCTGTACCATCTGTTCCTTCGAACTCCATGGTTCTCAATTTGAATTCTCTCTACAGATACATATGTATATGTGTCTGTATACATATATATGCATATAATTTACATTTAAATCTGAATTTATCCCACATAAATGTTCATAGTCTTTTTCTATAAAAGGTTATAGAAACTGGAAGACAAGCCATATATTTTAGACTAATCTGTTTTGGAGTACCTTTAAATTGTATTCCACATAGCAGCTTTATTAAATTCCTTGATTTAAAGTATTGCTGAATTATCCTATAATCTACAGTTCTCAGGTGAAGAGACAAAAATCCCATCAAGCTGAGGAGATGGGAATCTAATTCCACAGAACAGAATGTGCTTTTAATAAACTGTGACAAGACAGGCAAGAGAAAGAAAAAGGTTTAGGAGGCAAAATATCTGAGTTTCAGACTAATGAAAACATTCAATCCATGTGTCACAACCAAATAGGAGAGAAAAAAGAATATGGCGAGTGGGCACTGACCTTCCAGAATACATCTTCTCTATACCATAGCAAACTCACCTAGAAGAGCAATGAATCCCTGGTAAACATTTATCTTAAAAAGAAATGCAATAAAACGGTTAAAAGAATAAATTTTGAATGCAACAGCACAATGAAACCAACTTAGCTAGAGGATATACTTTATAAAATACAAAGATAACACGTGCTGGATTATAGGTCACATCTGTGCAAGTATAGGCCCATATACACAGCATACAGGTAGTTTGGTTGTGGGCTGCTTTCATCTTTCAAACTCTGATGCTATTTGAAACTTAAATTACATACCAAAAATTCTGGTTATGAGTAATGTATATACCCATTATAGAAAACTAAAATTGCCAAAAATAGAATTAAGAAAAAAAGATTCACACACTATTAACTTTTTTGTGCATTCACTTTATATTATTATTTTGCTAGAATTTTGTGCATAATTGAGATAATATTTTTATATAATTTTATATCCTTTTTATTTAATTGAACATAGAAGTTTCTCATCACATTAAAAAATATAATTTTAAGTGAATGCTTGATATTCTAATATGTCCATATACCTCAATACCTAAATATATCTTATTTATGGACTTGAAACATGTTATTTTTCTTCTAAATAATGCTGCAGTAAATATATTTGTCTATACAACATTTTCTGTATTTTGCTGTATTTCCTTTTATAACTTCTGTGAATATAATTTTTGAGAATAAGGGCAAGAACACTTTGAAGTATCTTTTTTTTAAAGATTTTATTTATTTATTTGAGAGAGAGAATGAGATAGAGAGAACATGAGGGGGGGAGGGTCAGAGGGAGAAGCAGACTCCCTGCTGAGCAGGGAGCCCGATGCGGGACTTGATCCCAGGACTCCAGGATCATGACCTGAGCCGAAGGCAGTGACCTAACCAACTGAGCCACCCAGGCGCCCCTGAAGTATCTTTGACTTATATTATCAATTGCTTTCCAAAAGTTTACATCAATTTATACTGCATTGCATGGGGGTGCCCCTAAGCTTACCTGGTGATTAAGTTAACATTGATTAGATAATCATTTTTAATTTTTTATAATTTGTTAGATTTTTTTAAAGTTTCTTTTTATTCGATTTTTGTTTATTCTCATATTTATATTTATATCTTATATTTATATTGACAATTTTATATGTATTTTATTTTTTATAATGTATTTTTGTGTTTTGTCAACTTCTTTTGATGTTTTGCTGATTTTATCTGTTGTGCTTTTTGTATAGGAAGGCTCATGACTGCCGTTACATTCTTTTACTTTCCTCTTTCTTTATTACTATTTCTTCCTCTGGTGGCAATTATATTATTCTAACCATGCAAATATTTATTATTTATTTGTTGTCTAGATTCTTTTCAGCTGTTAAAAATTGAGAGTGTAGCAGTCAAGTTACCATCCACAGGTGTGTTTCTATTTCTTCTAGTATTAATAATAATGCTGCTGCTGATGGCTAGCATGCATGTAGTGCTTTCTGTGTGCTTGGCACAGTTTGTAGTGCTTGCTATATTTTATAATTTGATACTCATAAAACCCAATGAGGAAAGTCCCATTATTAAGTCCACTTTTCAGCTGAGGAAATGGAGGCACAGAGAATTTAAATAACTTGCTCAGTATTGCTCATTAGAATTCCATCCTAGCCATTTGGCCCCAGAGTCCATGTTATTGCCCGTGACATTTTGATACTATTACAGTCAGTGCCTAAAGGTTCATGACTAGCCCATTTTCATTGTGTATGGGATCTTTAATCAATTTAAGCCTACTATCTATATTATCTTTGAGACCAGTTTAGGGTGATTGAACAAGCTAAACTCCCTTTTCCTTTTCCTGATGACACTTAATGATTTTATCTCAAGCAGATCCCATAGCAGTCTCAGAGAGACCCTTTCTGGTCATTATGATAGTAAAAAGCCTACCCATTGCTCAGGTTACTTAAATGGGAGAACAGTTCTAGTTCAGATTGTTCCAAATCTCCCTCCTCTCTATCCCCTCTCAGTACGTGCCATTGTATCTTGCTGTTGAGCTCTTTAGCCCAGCAGGTGACCCTCTTAGGGGTACTTGCAAGACAGCTCAAGTCTCTGCTAATTTCTGTGGGATCCATTGGACTTGCTTGAAACTCACACATTCTCTCATCTGACACAAGGTGGATGTGCGGCCTGCTTTATTGAATTTCTCTGCTCTTTTTCTCCAATTTTCTTTCAATCAATAGGCTTTGGGGTAGTGGTGGGGCTCTGAAAGCTCAAAGCACATTTCTAACTGGAGAATGAGATATCTGTTTCACTACACATTCCTGGTTTCTAGGAGTGATTCTCTTAGGATCTCTTACTTGATTTCAGGAGATGAGAGTTTTCTCTCTTTTTCTCTCCCTCATTATGTCTCTGTCTCTTCTTTGTCTCTTTCTCTCTCATTCTCCTTCCTTTGCTTCCTGAACTCTGGCTTTTGTTTATACAGACTGACAGGAGTGGGGAATAGATTGGTTGGGCTGATAGTAGAAGGCGGCAAATCAGTTTCACTCTCTCTCATAAGAAGCCCTAGAAACAATATCTGTCTGCTGCTATTTATTTTGGTCTTTTTGGAATGTATTGTGTCTATTGTCTTCTTGCTTTAGCTTTGGGTTGTAATTGTCAGTTTTGGGTTAAGCAGGAAAGTTCTATTGTACATTTACTCATTTTTGCCTGAAGTCTCTCCTGGCTTTGTTTTTGTCAGCGCTAATGACTTTTGGTGAGTGTGCTTCACTGGCATATGCCTAGATTTTATTTTGCTTTTTGAAGGTATGTTTCTTATAAGTTCTTTCTTAAAGTTGTATTTTGTAAGTCAGCTGAAACTCTTTGTCCTTTTGTGACTCAACAAAGTAAATGACATGCTCAATGTCACACCATTAGTGAGAAGAGTCATTGGAATTCTATTTCAGGTGTGTCTGTCTACAGAGATTATGCCGTTAATCACTACATTTCTTAATTTTCTCCAGTAATGTGGAGATCACCTTGATCTCAGTTTTACTGATTATTGTGATGTTTTTCAAATATTCACACGTGAAACTTTGTCTAATTCAAGGATAATACCATAAGTTTTGATGAGATGTGAAAACTAAGGCACTTCATCCCATCACTTTCACCCACATAATTCCCAATCTTTCTTGATCTTTGCTTTTCTAATTGGTTTAGTCATTAAACTCATGAATCTTGGAGTCAAAGAGGGCTGGGTTTAAATCTCCGATCTGATACAGTTTCATCTATAAAATGAGGATTAAACTGCTAAGACACCAAAGTGAAAACTATAGTGTGAGTCTTGTATTAGTCAATTGATGGAATGTAAACACAATTGGCCATTCCTGGAAAACTGGTGACACCAGCCCAGTGAAAGTCTGTTTGTATTTGGTAGTGGAGATGTTTCTGGGAAAGAACTTGATCTGCGCTGCTGGCATTTATCCTTACCTGGACATTCATAGTTAATATATTTATAGTTCTAGTTATATATTTATAATTTGTGATTAAATATAGTAAACTTTTTTTAAAGATTTTATTTATTTGTTTCACACACACACACAGAGAGAGAGAGAGAGAGCACAAGCAGGGGGAACAGCAGCAGAAGGAGAGGGAGAAGTAGACTCCCCGCTGAGCAGAGAGCCCAACTTGGGGCTCAATCCCACGACTCTGGGATCATGACCTGAGCCAAAGGCAGACTCTCAAGCGACTGAGCCACCCAGGTGCCCCTAAACTTTTATTTACATGAGTGGGATATGTTGTTTAGCTGTTTAGGGAATAGCTGAATTTGACCCAAAATAAGGCCTGGTGATCATGATTTTGAGCGTAGCTTGGGACATTTACTCAAATCTGTGTTCGGTGTAGTTTTTTGAGAACACTTGATTCTAGAGAAAGGAGTGAGAGTAAGTAAAATCTGAGGAGCTATTTTGGGAACTGAATTTTGGAGCACTACATTTGAGCTCTTTAAAAAACATATGTATGATGATGCAAAAGGAAGAGAAGAGCTTTTCCTCTGCCCCATTTTGCTACATATACTACTGCCCGGTGGAGCTGTAGCTGAATCGCAGCTTTGCTAGCTTGGAGCCCCTGTGCCCAGGTGAGCAGTGATGACTTCTGGGTGCTCATGCATCACCCAGACATTTCTGGGTCATCCTTGACTTTGCCTTTTTTATCTTATCCTATATTCAGTCCATCAGGAAATCCCATTGACTCAACTTCTGAAATATAACCAGAATCCAAACGTTCTCACCCCTCCCTCCATTGCTGCCACCCTGCTGCCCGCCCCCATCATCCCTCACCTGAATTACCACTGCAGCCACTTCCCTGATCTCCTTGCATTTACCCTGTGGATTGTTTGTAGGTCCTTTTGAATTTGTGATTCACATTTATTTACACTTGGTATTAGCCAAAAGGCCGAGAAGAGATTCACATTTATTTATATTACAACACTTTATCTATCACATCTAACTCCCAGACTTGATATTAAGAATTGCATTTCACAAAAGCCTGGTCATTTCTTTCACAGGGCCACATTCTTGTGAGTGAAAAATACTAATTCAATTCAAGAGCTGTGTTCAAACTAATAAGAATAAGATTTATATACTTTTTTTTTGGCTAAGACTCTTCTTTCTTCACTGCTAGAAATTAGAACAAAACAGTACTAACAAATGGAACTAAATGATCAACTCAATGTAAGCAACAAAAGGAACAAGTCTATTTAGAAAGTTTATTCCACTTTGACTGTTCCCCAGTATTATACAGGCATTTGCTGATAAGCTCGCATGCATTGTAGGCCCCCTTTTCTCTTCAATTTATTATATGCTATATTAAATTTGCTATATTTCTCTTCTATTTTAAATTTAAATTTATTGTATTACTTGGCTATCACGGGTAATAATCATGTTTGTTAAGGTTAAATGTTAGTTAAGGTTAGTTCAATGACTGTTTTTCAAGGGATGAATGGTTGCGCCTTTTCACTCAGGGCATCTCAGATGAGCATTAATTTTAAACACGAGAGGCCTTTGCTGACCACTGGTGATTGCCAGGGCAGAGGCACAGTGATGCAGCACAGGTGACAAGAAGGAGAAAAAAGACAGGTTGATGACATTCTCTTCCAGGGTTCCTCCATGCCAATAGAAGTAGTAAGAGCCTAAGATTCCAAAAGATTGGAATATCATTATACTTTCACTTGTTTGCTTACATTTAGACAATGCTTTTTTTCCCTCTTGCCTGAATGACAGAGAAGAATTAGCACCTCCAGAATCTTAAATGGTACAGAGAAGGTTTTGCCCCAGATTTGTCTCATGTCTTAGACTCTGAACAGGCATGGAAGATTTAACGATTTTAAATTATTAGAAATATTTTCCAGCAAGAACTGTTTGACAGATATAACATATGTAAGTCCAAAGTAGCAGATTTTTGGTGTTTCTTTTTGGTAAAAATATATTCATTTGTGTAAAACTAAAGTTAAATTCTTCTTCAGATGTTTATGTTCTACAAGCATTTACCGTAAGACATTGAATACCATTTTTCTTTATTATCTTCTCCACCCAATTTTGAGACATCTCACAGTCTCTCACCTGTACCTCTAACTTTTCTTTCCATGGTCAAACTCCTAAAGAATGGTGTACTTATCATATATCATTATTTATTATCAATTATTTCTCTGACTCTTCCAATGCCCAAATTCTTCATTTTCTGTGGTTTTTAATGTATTCCTAACTGCCAAAAGGGTAAAAAATCTCTAGCCTTAAATTTTGAAGGTTAAAAATTTATACCATCTCCCATTAGAGGAACCGAGTAGACAAATGATCTCTTTGGAAAATTCCAGCTCTTTGATTTTATGGTTTTAGATAATAACTTCCTTGAAGTTTCTTGAAGTATGTACCCATTTGACTCTAGTGATTAAAATCAGTTTACATTTATCACTTGGGAACTGATGTGACATTGGGAAGCAGGCAATAGTGAGCAAAAAAAATCGGCTGCTAACATCAATTTCGTATTGGAACGATGTGACAGCTACTTTCCCGGGGACTTTGAGTACTTGTGGGGGTGGAGTATGCCTGAACTATGTGGCAGATTGGTATTGGACAGGGCTTTGTAAATTTAAATGTAAAATTGTAGCCAGACTAATTTATAAATGTAATTGTGTAGAAGCAAGGAGGTTTGTGAAACTCGCAGGTAGATCTCTTCCAGAGGTTAATGTTATAAAGCTGTGCTATACACTTTTTCTCTACTTACCATCATCCTTAGGACAGATTTTCTTCCTTTTATCATAATGCTTGGAAAAGTAGTCTTTGAAATTTTTGTTAAAGTTAAAATAGATAAATTTATAAATATAATATTATGTGATATTAGGAACCCAGAATTCTAAACAGCTGATTTCATTTGTGACTGTTGCTCACCACGCTTGAGGGATGAAAACAGGCTCTGCCATCCATTTTATTACTGTTAAGCTTCAGACTCCATCTTAGGTGAGGCCATTGGGAAGGCTCAATTAGGTTCCACATAGAAAGATTTTCTTTATTTTTTTCTCCCTAATTTCAAGTCCAGGCCTGAGATTTAATATTCCAGTGGTGATGTAAAATAAGTTTAAACTATGACAGCTAGTGGGAAAAGGAGTTCCAAGGCATTATAACCAGATGAAGACAGAGATGGTGGACCTTATTGGTTGAGGCCCAGACCCTAAAGCCAGTCTTCTTTCTCTGCCCTAATGGAGGAAAGAACATCCAAAGAGAATGCTTGCCATGTAGAGTCTGACTTTCCTTTGATACCAGCAAAATCTCCCATAGTCCCTTGGAATTGTAATCCAATAAAATATCAGTAAATCTAACACATTTCTCACAACTCTCCCCTCCTCTGTGAGCAAATGGGAGGTGGGAGTTAGTGGAGAGAGCTGGAAGCTTTCCTTACCCACTTCCCCCTTCATGGAACTGAGAAAATTTAACAAATTGGAAGGATGAGTGGGAGGACAGTGAGCTTTGCTTCTACTAGGAATCTGTTTTGATTGTCTTTCCAGAGACATAACTGCTTTTCTTTTATCAACACATGAAAGATAGATTAAATTTGTGTGATGCCAGTCCCATTGAATAACACAGACTCTGGGAATAATAAAAAGGAATCAACATAAAGGCAAACAAACAGAAAAAGAGAAAGTAAATTAAAAAAAAAAAACAAAAATCTTGTTTAAGCCAATAAGGTGTATTGAATAAGGAAACAGAATTTGTTTTATTTTTATTTTGGGCAGAACTTAACAAGTTTAACTCTGCCTTTAGGAATCTGAGGATTTGATCTTTAGAACTAAGGATCAGGGCAGATTTTGAGAGATAATTACCAATGATAAGATTTCATTAAGAGGATTGGAGGAAGCTTGGTTTCCCATTAGTATTGAGAAGGCTTCTTTTCTCAGGTTTATAATCCTAAGCAAGTGATTGCTTCTAACCTTGTAGACACTATCTTCATTTTAGGCTAGGATCAGTAACTCTTCTTTTCCTAATTCGTCTGAAAGGATAAAGCTGACTTTATTAATAATGAATTAGCTTAAAACCATTGCCCACTCTTCTGACTGGTGGTCGCTGATCATAGTAAACTGCTTTACTTAATACTTCAGATATGTTCTTTTTTTGGAATGGACAGAAATTCCAAAGCACTCTATTTTTATAAAGGTCAATTGTCTACTGCATCAAAATTGCCGTCCTGTTTGTTTTGTGCTTATTCTTCAACTATAATACCAGTTTTCTCCTTGAAGTTTCAAATCTGTATGATGTTGGTAGAAACTTCAGTGAAGGACATGCAATCCATCTACTCCTCTTGGGATTCTGAATTCTGTGATCTGGCTGGAATCCCAGGAGATGCATCCATGTGCTATGTAATGTTAGCTCATCATAGAATAGTATTTACCAAATTGCATTTTATCATTATACCTCTGACCTTTAGGAAGCACTGCAAGCATTGCAATGTGTGCGTTCACCAGGCTCTACTTCCTTTTCCTCCTGGAACACAGCGGGACTATCTTTTAGTTAGGTGAGTCATCTGACTGGGTTCTGGCCAATAAGATGTGGGCAGAAGTAACATGTACCTGGGCCTAATTCAATTTTCAGGCCCTTTCTTTCCTCTCATTTGCCAGCCAAACATAGAGGATTCCAGGGAAACTAGGGATCCTGGAAGAGGTATACAGAAGCAGTTGAGGCCCTGAATGATACTAGGGACAGTTTCCCTCACCACCACAACCCTTTTTACACAGTAATATAAGCGAGAAATAAAGTGGGAGGAGGGAAAACAAGAGAAAGTCATGAGTAAGAGCAGTTCACAAAAGAAAAGCCAAGAGTCCTGTAATGTGAGATTGAGAGCTGAATAAAAGAAACAGGACTGGAGGTAGCTTACCACTTAAAAACACATGTAAATCTGGCATGAAAAAGAAAAAAGAAAAATTCAAATAAGATTATGTTTCAAATTGTTAGTTTTGAGGGGAGAGACAGAGAGTGAGAGGGACCATGGAATAAAGGTGATACTTCTGTAGCTTTGGTTTGAAACCAGTTATAGACTATTAGGGAGGAAGGAACCATGGAGCAAATGGGCTAGATCAG
The DNA here is from genome assembly GCF_009762305.2 of Zalophus californianus. Classification (NCBI taxonomy): domain Eukaryota; kingdom Metazoa; phylum Chordata; class Mammalia; order Carnivora; family Otariidae; genus Zalophus; species Zalophus californianus. The sequence continues at coordinate 45,790,914 of NC_045596.1, forward strand.
AATGACTGGCTAGGTTTTGCTTTATAAAGGTCAGCATGTAATTATCTTGGGTGGTGGAGTTAAGGCCCAAATAATTTATTATTCAAACTGGTAACTTTTGAGAGTAAAAATTGTGCTATTTAGTTATGCTGAGAAAATAATCATAAAACTGTTCCAGGCAAACAAATCTAGTATATTAGTGAGGGTTCTCCGGGGAAACAGCGCCAATAGGAGATAGCTGTATCTGTATCTATATCAATAGAGAGAGAGTCAAACATTCAGAAATAGCAAAATTAAAACCACTGATTTAATAAATAAGTATTTATAGTTTATTATGCATCTAAGAATAGTTCACAAATTGGGAATTTTCAGATTCAAAACTGATGCAAAGCTAAGGGGCATGTCATTACAGGATGTCTTATAAAGCAATAATGAAGTTATTTAACATTTGCAATGATTGGTTATTACAATGGGGGTTTCCAGATGGCAGGGAATTAGTTAAAAGTGCTTATCTTCTACCATTTTTTTGGGAAGATGACTTCGTTTCTTTTGTGATCATCAGAAGCATGTACAAGAAGTAGCTTAAGTTTCGCTTGTTTTGCAGAATAAGCTAAATTAAGTTTCGCTTATGTGGTTTAAATAGTTTTGTCTGCTCAGGGAATTTTCAAGTCCAGTCTCCATTTTGTATTTAATTTTAACAATATATATCCATATACATATCGAAATAGAGAGACAGAATGAGAGGGAGAGAGAGAGAGAGAGAGAGAGAGAGAAAGAAGTTTATTTTATGGATTATGGTTCTCATGATTGTGGAGGCTGCAAGTCCATCGCCATTGGCTGCAGTATAGCCCAGAAGACTGGAGACCCAAGAAAGAATGAATGTTACAGTTCAAGTCCAAATGCTGTTTGCTGGCATTCTTTATCTAGTTAGACCTTTAACTTGCTGGATGAGGCCCACTCACATTATGGCGGATAATCTGCTTTACTCAAAGTCTACAGATTTAAATGTTAATTTCATCTAAAAAATACCTTCACAGCAACATCCAGATGTATTTCACCAAATATCTGGATACTGTGGCCTAGCCAAGTTGACACATAAAATTAACAATTACACCTGGATATATGGTCAATCAATATAGAAAGGATGCATCTAACTGGCAGCCCTTTGAATTTGCCCTGCAAGCATAATGTGTTTGGCTCAGGGTTTCAAGTTTTCAGTCAACATTTTAAATTGAAAAATTCCACAGACAGACAAAATGTATTCACAGTTCTAAGCTTCTCTTAAACATTGGTATAGCTCCCCACCCCCAGCCACACACAATGGGTCCTCATTGCCTCATAACAACAAATGGCTATAAGTCAGTAGCATCTGACTAATTAGGATGGGGTATGCCCTCAGTCCTTCCACATAGTCCCTACTTCATCATACTGATTTGGTTTTTATACCCCACCATCATCACTCACCTGTATGTGCTACTTGGATCTTGTAGGCATTTCAGTTTTAAATCCTGGCCATATAACCTGGGTGTAGTGAAGGTGGATTGAGAAAGCCCTCTAATGCTTTGCCCTGTAGTTAAATCAAAGATAATAAATTAATGAAATAAACTCAAGCAACTTCACCTGCTCCAGAGAGTGCACAGCTATCTTAGGTGGGGGCCCATATTCTTAACACAGGTACTTGGAATATATAACTTATTACAGTGAACACTTAATTTACCTGGGAGCCTTTGACAATAAAAGCAATAAAAGGGAAGTCTTTTCTCTCTTTGTAGTATTCATTATCCAAGGAAAGTCAACTTAAATGTTTATCTGGCCCGTCACTATAACTTATATAGCAATTTTAATGGAATATGTGATAGAAGCTCTAAGATAACTCATATGGAAAATTACAGTGTTGACTAGTTCTCTTTAGAATTGTCATTCAATATTTTTTTTTATTCTAATGGAGACCTTTATAAGAAAGGTGAATGGAAAAATGCATCTGGGTGTTATAGGGAAAATATGGCTTTTAAGGTTTTGACAGCCTAAAATTTCTTAATAATGAGATTCACAATTGATCTGTGATGTATTTCCTTAGCCATATATGTGAGCAAATATGAATTTATTTCTTTGGGTCACTGCCTTCTGTGACCCTATTCTAAAACCCTTTTAAGAAGGTTCTTTTGGGTTGGCAGAAAATATGAAGTACCTTAGAAATGCATACAAGAGAATCTGTTCAGATATTAGCAATTCAGTTGAACTAAATGTACTACTTTCTACCTGTCAAAAGCTTTCAGGGAAGAATGGCTTATATGGGAGATATTCCTAAGGTCTGGAGCAATTGGGCTCCTCCCTTTTCCTGTTCATTATTTTCTGGTTTCTTGCTATTTAGTAGAGAATCCAGTTTTTCTTAATAGCTTTGGTTGATTAACTCCCAAAAGTAGTATGGAGTGCAACAGTAGTAGGGAAGGGTAGTGGAGCATCCGGAGAAGCCTCATACCCTTAGGTGTCAGTGGAAGATCCACAGATAATGAGTTGTGTGAGTAGATGTGTATGATGAACTTTTGTATGTTTAGCTTATGGACGAAGGAAGAGAAAGGAGGTGGTGTGTGGCATGTCTGGTGAGAGGGTAGGGTGGTACAATATCTGGTCTTTAGCTTGGCCTCAGGCTTAGGTCTCATTGCTGCAAAAAGGGAGGCATCATTCTCATTTTATGCCTGGAACGCAGGCTGGCTTTCGTACAGCAATGTAGAATTTTGGTCTTGGGAGCAATTTGCTGCTTTGGGATGTACCAGAGGAAAATACCTGTCAGGGGGCAATGAGAGTGGACTTGAGGCCTTATGGTCAGTGATGTGCAAGGCAATTGGTCACAGCAGATACTAAATAGAGGCTTGTTGGGAAAGGTTCCCTTGAGACGTGTGTGTGTTAGTGTGTTAAGGAGGGTAAATGGGGAACACTTTGTAAGGAGCTGAATTTCTGGAATTGGGTTAAAATGTAGGGCAGAATCAGAATAATTTACGTTCTATAAGACTACTCTTATAATGGCAAAACCAATTAATCTGGCCATTTAAAAAAATAGAATTTGCCCATGGTGTGCCCCATTGCTACACTCTAACCAACTATGAATCAAAGGAGTTCTCATAATCATACAGTGCCTAGAATTTTGGACTTTTGCCCCCAAAAGAAAATACCCTTGTGTACTCCACTTGCCCTTTGCACATTTAATTTTTAGTTTATATATAGTAAAATTTTGTTTTTTAGTACCGTTTCAGGAGTATTAACAAATGTATATAATAGTATGATAATCAACAATCAAAACAGTCCCATCACCCCGAAATTCCTTGGTGTTTCGTCTTTCTAGCCAACCCATTCCTTACTCCTAAGCCTTTGAATTACAAACAAAACAGTTCTTCAGATTTTCTGTTGAGAGAAATAATACAGCAATAAAGGCCTCTGGCTGATCAGCTCTGATTCCTTTGCTCCCGATGCTTCTTGGGTTAATAAGTGAGAGTCTTGTATTTTTAACCCAAGCTGGCCAGAGTTGTATGTGTAATTTCACCTGTAAAAAGCTCAGTCACTGGTCTTTAGGGAGTGGGTAACTCCTAAAAGCTTAACTAGAATGTAAATGAAGATTTCATAGAGCTTTGTGAGTCTCTGATCAAACAACCATAAATCTCTCTTGTTAAATTAATAAGACTTCCCATGGGTAGATGGGAAGTCTTTAGATGTTTTGCTTCTGGGGCTGTAAGCCATTTAGGAATTATCAGAACTATGCCCTGCCTCCTTTTCTGTGCCTTGGGCTTCTCTGTTGTAAAAACCTTTCAGAGCAGTCTAGGAAAAAAAAACCTGACTCCTCTGTGAGGGGAATCCTCAGTGTTATCTTGACAGGTTTAACAGGAATAGAAGCTTCCTTCTTTTCAAAATTATGAACAGTTACCATATTTATTCATTTCTGAGACTATTTTTCCTTCTTGTTTAAAAAATTATTTATTTATTTTCTCCAGACAACTTTCCTATTGCCAATGAAGTGATGCCATGCCTTCTGGATATAACAGCTAAAATGCAAAATACAGAGGAAAACATAAAATGAAAAAAAAAGGTATAGATTGGGATTATCAAATAGATGATATCAATAGATTATCAAATAGATGAAAGGTTCAGGCAGATTATTCATCCCCTTTCTTTTTTCTGGATTTGGCTCTTAAAAGCTTGCTATGGATCTTATTCTCTAGGGCTGCCTTATGTTAAAGTATCAGAGTATGGGCAGCCGACTTTTGCTTTCTAGGAAGTTGTTCAGATGCATAATAAATAATATATGTTCATTAACAACTTCATAGTTGTAACTTAAGGCAAGAAATGATAGAAATTCACTCTATTTTTTGGAGGCTATTTATAATTTTTTTTGGTCTATATCTAATTTTAAATTTTAAGATTAACATTTCCTCAAAGAGGAGAAAAATTTTTAAAATAGCTCTTTATCCTTAGAGATGTTCCCTAACTATCCTGTACTTTAGCAATTTTGGAGATGGGGCAATTATGTCAGTGTATTGCACTTATAGATAATGGCATTTTCCATGTTGTCAAAGTATTTTGTTATACATTAAATCCTTCAAATATCACACTTTAAATTAAGGCCTTAAATATAAGCACAGACTTTTCAAGATCTCCTAATTCAGAAATTTGGATTCTGTTGACTATCAGTTGCTATAGAGCCTGCTTATCTGTTCACACTTAACACAGATAAAACAATTTCACTGACAATAAAAGTTACAAATGTACATTTTACTTTTCATGGAGACAATTCTGTGGCTAGGAAAGATGAGCTGAATTAGAAGAAATGAGAACCAGTAAAGACTCTTCTGACAAGAGACTAAATAAGAAACCTGATTATGGTGGGAAAATGTTAAATTTATCTCCGTAATATTTATATTCAGACACCTATCTTGGAAAGAGCAAATAGGGAGAACTTCGTATTATGCTGCGTTTTTGTGAATTATACCTATTCTAGAAGAGACTTGTACTAGCTACAGGTAGTAATAATAAAACTGTAATAATAATGATTTCAATTTTCCAAAGTAGAGATTGAGTTCATATAACCCCATAAAGGAAAGTCCTTCACAGGTATGGTGTAGAAGGAGAGATTAATAAACACATTTTATGGGTACAAGCAGCATTTAATGCAATTACTGTGTTCCCAGTGGGACTAGTCACAAGAGGGAGCCCCAGGGAGCTTTCTTCATAGCTGATCTAAATCTGCATTTTATATTTCTGTGCTTTGTCCAAAACTGGATCCATCTTCTCCTCTTCCTTTTTGGATCCATGTCTCAGCAAACGACCCTACTGTCTATCCACCTGTCTCCTCCTTCCATATCTAACCTCTCCTTTGCCTTTCGACCAGTAATAACTTAATTCAGGACCTCATCATTTTCTGCCCAAATTGTTTTCCTCTGTTATTGATTTTCTTAATATAACCTGCCCCTCACTGCAACTTGGGTACCTTTCCAAATTATAAATATGATGGTGACATACCTTCCATTCACTTTTTGGTTCATTCGTTAATCCAGTATTTATTGCGCATCTATTGTGCACTATTCTATGTACTGGGAACATAATTGTGAATAAAAGAGTTAAGTTTTATATTCTCAGAATCTTCCTATGAGAGGAGACAGACAGTAAATACACATAAAGTAAATAAATGTAATTTATCAGGTACTGATGAATGCTTTATAAAGAAACTGGAAGAGGGTAACATGACAGAGAGATTTGCAGTGGTAAGATAGGCTGTATTAGATTGAAGAGGAAGGGCCTCTCTGAAGAAATGACGTTGCCATCCATGTGAATAAACCTTGCATGTGAAGAGCAGGGGCAGAGCACGTTAGTTGTAGGACAGCAAGTGCAAAGGTCCTAAAGCCGGAATGAGAAATATGTTTGCCAAACAAGAAAGTTGTTCTGGATGGAGCATAGTGAGAGCAAGGGATAGGATAGAAGGGGATAAAGTGAAGATCAGAGAAAAGGCAGGGGCTAGGACATTTGGGAGCCTAACGGCCAAAGTAGTAGTTTCAACTTTACTCATTGGTGCCCCCTTGACCTCCTTTGCTCCTTGATCAAGGAGATCTCATTGCATTGCTTTGAACATGCCTTTGCCCCCTCTGAGTGATCCCCACTTTTCAGTCTCAGGGACTCAACTTTGATGTTGGTTCATTTCCACCAGGAATCTGTTGCTCATTCCTGAAGGCCTCCCATTATGCACTCTTGTGATACCTTGTATGCATTATTTCACAGCATCATAGCACTGAATTGCCATGTTATTCACTTTTTCCTTCCTTTATTTATTTTTAAATGTATTTTTGGATTTATCATAGAAATTAGGTTGTAAACTTCTTAAAGGCAGAAATCATATCTTAGTCATAGTGGATTCCCTAGCACCAGGCACAGTATCCGACATATAATAAGTGTTCAATGATGTTTGTTGAAATATAAATAAGCAAAAGATTAAAAATTCCATACAAATGACACTAACTAAATTGAACTTTATACTGAAGAACATAATTGGTTTGAGCCTACACTTGCATTTGGTGGGACCAGGAATAAAATATCTCTGACTTCCTTATTGCTATCAGTATAAATCCAGACCCCTTTGTTGTGATTCAGAGCTCATCAAAATCTGGTCCCAACTGCAGTCCCATCTCACAGGCCATTTTCCCTAACTCTCAAAGCTTCTATCATCAGGAACTGATTTCTGGGGGCACCTGGGTGTCTCAGTTGGTTAAGCGACTGCCTTCGGCTCAGGTCATGATCCTGGAGTCCCGGGTTCGAGTCTCTCATTGGGCTCCCTGCTCAGCGGAGAGTCAGCTCTCCCTCTGACCCGCCCCCCTCTCATGTGCTCTCTCTTTCTCTCTCTCAAATAAATAAAATCTTTTTTTTTTTTTTTAAAGGAACTGATTTCTGTCCTTTCACACTATGCCTTATCATGCCTTCTGGTCATCATGTTTATAGTTCAGTCTCTTTATAATTTTTCTTTTTTTTTTAAGATTTTATTTGTTTGACAGAGAGAGGACAAGCAGAGGGAGAGAGAGAGGGAGAAGCAGGTTTCCTGCTGAGCAAGGAGCCCGATGTGGGACTCGATCCCAGGACCCTGGGATCATGACCTGGGCCAAAAGCAGCCACTTAACCGACTGAGCGACCCAGGCGTCCCTATTTCTTTTTTTTTTTTTTTAAGATTTTATTTATTTATTCAGGAGAGACAGAGAGAGAGAGGCAGTGGGAGAAGCACACTCCCCGCTGAGCAGGGAGCCCGACACAGGACTCAATTCCAGGACCCAGGATCATGACCTGAGCCAAAGGCAGACGCTTAACCATCTGAGCCACCCAGGCGCCCTATATAATTTATTTCTTACATTGGCCTTTTGGGCATCTCCAATTTATCTTCAGTGACTTAAATCCAATGTCACTACTGTGAAGACTCCCATGAGTTGGTGAAGAGACTCTCATGGAGAGTTAGTTTTTTCTTTCCATTGTGTTCAGTAGCTGTCTGTACAAATTATAAGCATATGCTATATCACTCTGTTCATATCACTATTGTGCATTTTAATTATTTATAAGTATGTCTTTCCAGTTGTGATCTCTGAAGTCAGTAATAGTGGTTTACTATTTTAGCTTCAGTGCTTAGCCTACCATCTGCATAAATTTGATGCTTACCAAATGTTGGTTGAATAAAACAAATTTTAATAAAAATAAGTAAGCAATTCTATAATAAGCTTAAAAAATTTTTTTTTGACTCTAACATCAGTACTTTTCCTGGTAGACCAAGGTGCCCCAGGGGATTTCATTTTTTTTTTTTTAATTAGCATTTTTCTTTAATCATATCCATCTCCTTTGGTCACCTCAGCATCTCATCACAGGGATGATGTGTTTTTCCTAGATGATATTTTTAAGCCTAAACTTGCTTCAAAAATGAGTTTGCTTTATCATTTTAAGTATTGGGGCAATGGTATAAATGTTTCAGTGAAAAGTTAATTTACAAATAATTGTATTCAACCATATAACATGGAATAATAATACATAAAGCATAATATTAATTACATTAAATCTGACATTTTAGGTGGAACATAGGTGCTCTGATTCTGTATTAATCTGTGTAACAATATAATATTAAGAGTTTTAGAACGCCTGGGTGGCTCAGATGGCTAAGCGACTGCCTTCAGCTCAGGTCATGATCCTGGAGTCCCGGAATCGAGTCCCGCAACGGGCTCCCTGCTTAGCAGGGAGTCTGCTTCTCCCTCTGACCCAACCCCCTCTCGTGCTCTCTCTCTCTGTCTCCTTCTTTCTCTCTCAAATAAATAAATAAAATCTTAAAAAAAAGTTTTAGTCACAGTTCCAGATGTGTCAAGATGTCACTAGCTTATTAGATATGGTTTGTTCAATATTCTTAAGTAATTGAGAACTATTTAATTTCATGTGGTTGTTTGGGACAAAATTCGCCATGGGTCTCTTGTGTTTCTGTATATCTTGCATGTGAGGCACTGACTACAGTTTGTTCTGAACCATCTTTTCAAAGATGTTTGTATAACATTCAACAGTGAAAGATGGGGCTTGTGTTTCTTCCTAGAGCAAAGATCAGGCGTGATTACTGCCTATTATAAAAGATTTGGGTTCTTTAAGCTCATGCTTCCTCTTCTGTAGCACAGTCTGTGGCCGGCATCCTCTGATCCTCTCCACATGGGGGTTTGGGACTCTGGGAACTGGCTCCAAAAAAAAAAAAAAAATGCAGATACTCTGGCTACTGCTATTGCTGTGTGTAATAAATTATCCTTTGTCTCTGATCCAGGAGTTTCATGTCTTTTACTAGCACCCATGAAACTGTGTCAGGCTAACTTAATAGTTGGCAAGTTGGTTAAAATTTCAATCTCAGACCCTTCACAGTTCTTGACGGGTGACTTTTTGGGCCTTCCTGGTCATATAGCTACACTGTATTTCATAACCTCCCTTTTAGTTTTGTGCAGCTATGTGGCTGAGTTCTGGCTGATGAGTTGTAGGCATCTGCACCTGCCTCCAGGACTGGCCCATAACCTACACTGTGTGCTCAGTTCCTTGTCTCCTGTCAGGTAGAGAGAATCTAGTGGGGAGCTCCAAGGACCTGGAAGATTACAAAGTCACTGGATGGAGGAGATTGGATTCCTAAATGACTATGAATCAGAGCTCCTCCAGTGACCGTCATTGGACTGTGATGAAAGTGTAGGAAAAAGAAATCTTCATTGGACTTTTTCAGATTTTAGGGTAGTTTGTTACAGTAGTGAGCCATTCTTGATTAATACACACACTATGGTCAACTTCATATTTAAAGTCTTATTAAACTATTAAAATAGATGAAACAGTTATTTAGAAACATATTATACTAATGTGATTTTATTTTGACCTATCTTTCACAGGGAATTGGTAATATTTCCCTATCCAATTAAGACTAACTGGTTCCATGTCTCAGTCATGCTGTTTTAATAGCTTCCTCTCTTAGTTTTTCCTCTTCTTTTCCCTCATGTCCTCTTTTCTCCATTTCTTTCATCACTTTTCATGTTACTTCAGGGGATTATGCATCCCTCTAAGTCACTCTGCATCCAATTAATATATAGCTAAGCTTTCCCAGCCAGCCTGCAGAGCCCTAAAAGTGTATTCTTCCTGCTGTCCACACTTTTTTTTTGCAGTTTCTCCCTCATACTTCTACTTTATTGGAGTTGTACACTGTGTTTACACAAAATAAGTGTTTTTTTCTTATTGTTTGATGAAGTTGCTGTTTCATACTAAATCATCCTTTGTATTCACTATATTCAGCCCCTCCCCCCCAGTAGAACATACTGTAGCTTTCATTAAACTGATTTTATTTCTATTAAACTTTCTCTTTATCATCTTTCTAGTTAGGTGGCATGATATATAGCCTAATATACTCACCATTTATTAAATAAATATTTATAAAGTGCCTACATAGTTCTAGACACTGGACTACAAAGTAGATAAAACCAACCAAAAACTCTGAGGTATGGAGCTTACATTCTAGTGAAGAAAGATACAAAAAACGAATACAATGTATAGATATTCAAAGGATGATACTTTCTTCATAGGACAATGAACCAGAAAAGTGTTGAGGGAATATGGTGTTGGTAGGTGGGAGGGATAGGGCTGTATTTATCAATAAGGTGTTTAGGAAAAGTCTCACCGAAAAAGTGGCATTTGAGTGGAGACCAGCAGGAAGTGAGAAAGTGAACCATTCCAGAATCTAGGAGAAGTGTGTTGTATGCACAGAGAAAAACAAATGCAAAGACGGTGAAACATGATTATCTTGATCTGTTCATGAAGCAAGAGAGAGTCCAATGTGGCTAAAGTAGGGGATAATGATAGGAGATAAAATCCAAGACGTAGTGGGAGGACATACTGGTTAGGTCTTCTTAGGCTCTACTATGATTCTACCTTTTAAACTCAGACAGGTGGGAATCCATTGAAAGCTTTTGAGCTTAGTGACATTATCTTACTTATGTCTTAAAGGACCAGTTTGGCTATTTTGATAATAATCCATAGTAGGGAAAGGTGGAAGCAAGAAGAAAGGTTGGAAGGCTTTTGTAAATAATCCAAGTGTAGCTTGGAAGAGGGCATTAGGAGTGAAGGTGGTAAGAAGCGGTCATATTTGGGGTATACCTTGATAGTATAGCTTTAAGGATTTGCTGATGGATTGGGTATGAAGTGTGTGAAAAAGAGGAGAGGCAAGGATGACATTAAGTGTTATGTCAAGAGTAATGGGCAGGATAGTGTTGCCATGAACTGAGATTTAGAAGATGGCAAGATGGGAAAGATACAAGAAGTTCAGTTTTGGAAATGTAAAATTTGAGATATTCAAGAGATAAGTGGAGATGTCAAGTAACCAGGTGGACAGGAATCTGAATCTAGGGAAGAGATTTTGGGCTGAGGACATACAAGTTTGAGAGTTGTCAAAGATAGTACCTCAGGGAATAGGTGTAGACAGAGAAGAGGGCCATCTGAGTCCTAGCACACTCCCACATTAAGGGATAGGAGAGGTGAGAAGAGATTAGTGAAGGTGTGTATACACACACACACACACACACACACACATATAACCTTGTGATTGTGGAGGATGAGAAGTCCAATGATTTGCTGTCTACAAGCTGAGGACCCAGAAAAACCAGTGGTGTAGTTCGAAGAGCTGAGAGCAGAGCCAGGGGCATGGATTCTAATTTGTGTCTCATGTCTTAAGAACCAGAGCACTGAGAGCAGGAGACCAATGTTCCAGATGAAGCAATTCAAGGAGAGTGATTTCAATCCCTGCCTTTTTGTTCTGTTCAGGCCCTCAAGAGATTGGATGATACTCATCCATTTGGGGAGGGCCATATGCTTTACTCAATCCACTAATCCAAATGCTAATTTGTTCCAGAAACACCCTCACAGATATACCCAGAAAAATGTTTAACCAGCATCTGGGCATTCCTTGGCCCAGTCAAGTTGACATATAAAATTAACCAACATAATGACTTAGAATAGAAGCCAGTGTGGTAGGGGGAGCTGCTTTTTTCCTAGAAACCAAATGAAGAAAGTATTTGACAGGGAAGAAAGGGATCAACTGTGTCATATGCTACTGATAAAACAAAGAAGATGAGGGCTGAGAACTGACCTTTGGCCTAGCAATATGGAGTCCATGGTGACATTGACAAACCAATTTGAGGGGGCTTGGAAAGAATTTATAATGAACAGGAAGTGAATAAATCAGGACAATGAGCATACATAATTCAAGAAGTTTCACTGTAAAGAGGGTAGGAAAATAGGGCAATAGCTAGAGGAGTATATGAGATTATGAGACTTTTTTTTTTTAAAGCAGAGATATTATATGTTGGCTAATTGAACTTAATTAAAAAAAGCAGAGATATTTTACAAAATATTTGTATGCTCGCAAGAATAATTCACTAAGGAGGGAAAACCAGATGATGGAAGAGAGAGGGGAGGGAATTGCCTGAGCAATGTATTTGAGTATGTTGGAGGGAGTGGGTTCAAATACAAGACAAATAATGACACATTTTGAATGTGTAATACTAATAACACATGCCAAATATAGAGGCAGCACCAAGGGGGAGTGACAAAGTAGCAGGGGGGTCAGGGAAGGTGTCTTCAGGGAAGATAGTTGAGCTGAACTTTGAATGATAAAGAATTTTCTGGGAGGCCATTCTGCATGCTGCTTTATGGAGAGATGAAAGAACACAGCATACTGGGAGCTAAAAGGGCAAAATGCTGAGAAGGTAGATGGAAGCCAGATGATGATAAACCTTATGTGCAGTGTTAACAAGTTGGAATTTTATCCCTACATCATGAAGGGTTTTTAAAGGATTTGAAACAGGAGGGTAATATCCCTTACTTGATTTTGGAAGTAGCACTCTACTCATAGTGTGGAAGATGGATTGGAAGAACAAATTCAGGTGAGAGATGATGAGCATAGAACCGGGAGTGTAGCGGAGTAGATGAAGAAGAGGGCTTTGATTTCATTATGACATAGGAAATGAATGTGATTAAATATAACCAAAGAACCAGTTAAGTGACTAATTAAATATGGAAGGTGATGTAGAGATCAGAATCTAGGGTAATTTCTAGATATCTGATGTATGTGGCAAAAAGATACAGAGTATAGGTGGAAGAGAGGTTTAGGAGGGGATATATCTGGTTTTAGTTTTGTATACAGCGTAAGAGGAACCCGTGGGATATCAAAGTGGGGATGGCTATCAGACCATCAGAAACATGGGTCTGGAACTCAGGAGAGAGATCTGGCCTGAATACAGATGTGGACATCACTAGTATATTTCTGATGATCGAGATGTGGAAACAAATGAGGTAACGCAATAAGAGTAGAAGAAAAGAAGAAGATACAGCTCCAGGTATTGCTAGGGATATGCCAGTCAAATAAAATTTGATTATCTAGAGGCCAATTATTAGCACTGCAATAACTAGAATCCTTTTTTGTGTATGTGAGAGATAAAAATAGTAGATTTTAAAGGGAATAACACTACCAACCAGCACCCATCGATGGTAAGTCTAAATCTAAGTTGTTTTTTCTATGCTTATGATAGCACAATGAAAAAAATCTTCCTAATGACAAATCTAAAGCATTTTAAGGTTTCAGTTATCAAAGAATAATGAAATTCATCCAATGTACTCTATTTACAAAAGCAGGATGCTGAGTAGAAAATTTTAGGAGGATTATTCCTAAATGCAATAAAAATATTTTCTCAGTTAATTGTGTTGGTTATTTATTTAATCAATAAAGCAATCAGTCGTTCTGTCTCTAAGGACTTTAGTCTAAATTTTAGGGTGTGTATATGTGTGTATGTGTGTGTCATGTGCATGTGTGGGTATATACATACAAACAGCTTTTACAGCACATCTGGCATAATTATATTTTTTAAAAGAATATGGGATTAATGAGAGTGTAATTATTTTTCTGAGAAAATAGCCATAGAGCACAGTAATTTTGCACCTGTCTGATTGGTAGACACACCGTGATGGCAGCACCTCTCAGCACTTCACTAGTATTCCAAAGGTTAAACAGACTTTAAGAAATAGCATTCATTTTATGCTGTACAACTTTCTACTCTATCACACTTCTTAGCAATTTAATGCCATATCCCTAGATTCTTCAAAATGAAAGAAGTGACACATTTCACAGGCAACAAGAAAGCAGAAATTCTGGGAAACCTCCATCCTGCCTGCTTTTCAGTTCCTTCCATGGTGACAGGTGCTCCCATGACTCTCTCAGCAGTCAGGATTTGGGCCGCAGCAGAAATGTAAGCAGCCTCAAGATTAGTCCTGACGCATAGAGCATGAGAATACCTTGTCAATTCCCCCCCTTTTTTCCCGCAGAAAATCCACTTTTTTGGAATGACCCTAGTCTTGGCCCACTCTGCACAAATAGGATTTTGCTAGCCTTCTAACAACTGATCTTAGAAAAATTGTAGCTTCATATGATGTTAATACAACAGAGACTTTGGACACTTATTCCTGTAAGTGACAAAGAAAGAAATACGGGACTTAATCCTTCCTCACGTTTCCTGCCTGGGTGTTGGATCTTCTTCCTTTTTTGCAGTCTTGCTGCAGCACTGGTAAGCTGTGATTTTCTTCCGTGGTCTCTCAGGAGACTGCAAATCTATGCATAGAGGCTTTTCTCCAGGGTAACTTCTAATTTAGAGTGTAGAGCAATGTCTCTTTCCTATAGTAGAAAGTCACCCCTTCAGCCTTCTATTCTTCATCCTGCTTGCTTTCCTTCTCCCTGTAAATCATTTCTAGTGTTCTTCAAAACTGTGCTTCTCTTGGACATATATGTGCTCCAATGTGTAAAATAGGATCTACGCCCTTTAAAGTTGGCAGGAAAGTTAGACAGCATGAAGTGGAGAGGCCTCATTTTACAGAGGAAGGGACTGAGGCTCAGAAAGAAGGGGATGTGGCTCAGATCACACGGCCTGTTTAGTTGCAGATATTAGAATTCACATTCTCTCATTTTCAGTCCAGTATTCCATATACGACCCCACCTAGGCAAAGCCAGACTTTACATGCTGTATATTCATGAGTAGAGAGTTTTTAGATGGTTCTTAGTAACCATTCTCTTTCTTCTTCACCTTCCACCTTTCTGACAAGGGTGATGTGCATGGCATTTTCCCTCTTTGCACTCAGGTCTTTCAGAGGTGTGTTAGTTTTGCTCACATGCATGTCCTCTCCAGGCTCCACATATGAAGTGGGAGGTAAGGATGTGGAGAGGCAGTTAGAAGATCCCTCTGTCAGGCCAGATTTAGCATATTTCCTCTATCAAGGGATGCCAAATGGGACTTTTGGTAGAAGAGCTTTGACAAGTAAACAAACAACAACAAAAAGACCTCTTACACACTTCTTCACATGAAAAACACACAGGTACCTCTATACCATCAGGCACAGATTGCTTTTCGGAACTAATAGAAGGAAGACATAGCTGAAATGGTTGCTGAAGACTTGGTTATCAATTCATTTGTTATTTGGACATAAATTTATGCATTCAGAAATATAATCTAAGAAGCATTTTTTTTTCCTATTAAATCTCTTTCCTAAGAAGGTGATACTTAGCCATCACATGGAGGACTGGGGATGTTAAAAGTTAAAATGTTAAGTCCAGGCCCTAGTTCTGCTTCAAAATATGTGAACTTGCCCAGGTCAGATATCCCTCACAACTTATATTCTCATCTAAAAAAATGTCACTAATACCGTGTGGTGTGTGTTTCAGCTCTCTGGAGAGAAAATTGGAATAATACATGTAAAGATTTTGAACCTCCAGAAAGAAAATGCATAACATCATCACTAGTACAAAAGAATGAGGTGCATTCAAAATCATCCAACATAAATTAAAATATTCCCAAGTAGAGAATATATTTTCCTATACATCCAAGGGCACATTTCCCTGCCTTTCTTTCCCTAAAACCCAACCTGATGTCCTGGCAGCAAGGGCCAATCCAGGTTTTATAGAGCTGAACCACATACAATTTGGGAAGCCCTCTTTAAGGAAAACAATACAATGTTTGGCACAAGAGTGAATATTCATTTCTAATGAGAAATCATAACAAATTAAAACAGTTTTTTTAAAGCTAAGAAGTACTAGAAACATTACACAACTAAAAAATAACATTATGTTTTCAATAATTTATTACCTGATACAACCCTATAATTTTTTAGCTAATTATTTTATTTTACCTAATATTTATTAGCTACACTTTTTGGCTGCATGCTTTTTGATCGCCTCTTCATATGACAACAATTTTATAAAATCAATTTCTATAAAGATAGCTTCTGTTTAAAGGCTTTTCTCTGCATGGTCAAAGGCAATTTCTTTTTTT
The DNA here is from genome assembly GCF_009762305.2 of Zalophus californianus. Lineage (NCBI taxonomy): Eukaryota > Metazoa > Chordata > Mammalia > Carnivora > Otariidae > Zalophus > Zalophus californianus. The sequence goes on from NC_045596.1 coordinate 45,806,768, forward strand.
TTTACTATTGAGAGTTGGGTTGCAGAAGACACATGACTTCATAAACAGATGTTCTTGCTGTTTGCAGGACTGCTATGGCTTAGTGCCCTAAAACAGGGAAACTAATACACTCTAGACCTTGTAATAGTGTAGGGTGTATATGTAATCGTATTGCATTACATAATGCATACTGCATTATTGTGTATATTCTTGACAAAAGAGAAATTTCATTTTGACTCAATTCAATGAGAAATGAGCTTATAATTTTACATATCTAATGACTGTAAGAATTATTTTCAGACTAGCTGCTTTTTTTTTCTTTTTAAGAAAGAGAGAGAGAGGAGGGGCGGAGGGAGAGGGAGAAAATTAAGTAGGCTCCACACCCAGTACAGAGCCTGATGCAGGGCTCAGTCTCACGACCCTGAGATCATGACCTGAGCCGAAATCAAGGGTTGGATGCTTAACGGACTGAACCATCCAGGTGCCGCTTTCAGACTAGCTTCTGGCTTTTTATACTTCAAGCTTTCTTTTTTCTCCTCTACCAATAGGTCTCAGGACATGACCTATCATGATGCCATGTCTGGTACTGTATTTTGGGGTTAACTCAGCAGGTCGGTTATCAGTAGAGGGTGTTCTTGGAAAGCATTCCTGCAGGAGAACAGTTAACATAGCTTCAACATGTAAATAAGCAAGAACCATATAAATAGAACCCAATAAACCCAAATAAAATATATCCTTATCTCAACTTCTCATTAGTTGGCTCCCTAGATCATCTGGAGACCTCCAATCCGTCAAAACAAGGGGAAATGGGTGTGCAGGAGAAGTTCGAGTAGAAAGAGAAAGTAACTTACACAAATTGTAGAACATCTGATTATATGAAGACATTACTGGTACCTGCCCCTTGGAAGTGTGGGTCCTGAGACTTCTCAGTGACTGTACCTCTCTGGCCAAATTGCTTACTATAGAGTATGTACTTGCCCTTCAGATGTTACATCTTCATTACAAGCTGCCTGTATTAGTTTCCTAGGGCTGCCATGACATATTTACACAAACTTGGTAGCTTAAAGCAATAGATATTTATTCTTTCACAGTTATGAGACCAGAAGTCTAAAATCAAGGTGTTAGCAGGGCTTCGTTCTCTCTGAAGGCTGTAGGGGAGAATTTTTCTTTCCATTTTCCAGCTTCTGGTGGTTCCAAACATTCCTTGGCTTGTGGCTGCAAAACTCCACAAATTTTCACTCTGTTTTTACATGGCCTCCTTTCTCTGTCTGTCCTTCACTTCCATCTCTTATAAGGACACTTGTTATTGGCTTTAGAACACACCCTGATAATCCAGGATGATATAATCTCAAGGTCCTTAATTTAATCACTTATGCAAAGACCCTTTTTCCAAATAAGGTTATATGCATGGGGTTTCGGGGTTAGAGCATGGACATATTTTTAAGGGGCCGCCATTCAATCCACTACACTGCCCTTAACATATATCATTTGGGAACAGTTAGAATGTGGGTCCTAACTTATGTGAGACAAAAAAATCCTCCATTATTTGTGTATTATTATGTTGTCCTCTAGTTTCCTGAAATTTCAAATTCATCCATTTTTTAGATTTTAATTAAGGCAGGGAGCCTTCCAAAAACAATTACCAAATATTTTTTAACCCAATCCTCCTAAATCACTCAAAGTATAGGCAAACTTTATTTTTATACCTCAATTTGTCAGGATCTATGAATCGAGAGGATGCAAGGACGACTGAAAACATTTTGTGTATTAGGAATGGCTAATCCAGTTTCAAAAGCAATAGGCACCAGCCAGTGGCTTTGTAATGTTGAATGTTTTCATGCAACAGAATGTGGTTCCCTTGTGGAAACATTTATTAGGAGGAGATGTAAGTGCAGATGTGTTCTCTAATGGATGTTATGGGGTAGTACTATCTGTCTGGTTCCACAGAATCTGTGACTTAAGGCCACACTAAAACAAGTTTATGAGACCTGCAGGCGAGCTCAGTGGCAAGATTACAGTCAAATCTAGGGATATATTACCAGGATGTGGACACCCATGAAAAATAACAATTGCAAAATAGTGGTAGGATGTGTGCTGAAACATTGCCTTCTGACATCCTCTGAGCAATTCATCTGTAGCATGTTTTTATCAGACCAATCTCCACAGCCAGGTAGAAAGGTAGAAGGAGGATTACGTGTGGGCAGGGGCAATAAAGAAGCAATAAGCTCCTTAAAGCTTGCCTTTCATTAACATTGTACTAATTGGCAACAGTAGATATCTCATTTTGATAAAGCAATTGTTCATAAAAGTCTCACAGGTTTTTTAAATATATTTTTTAAAAAGATGCTGTGTTTATCTTTGGCAGACTATATTCTCCATAATAGCCAAGCTTTAAAATGTAAGCATGCTGTGTAATCATTTGTAGGTTCTGTGCACAGTGAACATAATTTGGCTAAAAATACAGGAATCTTAGAACAGATTGTAAAGTCAATTGTAAAGTCAATTCCTTTAGTGTTTGTTTTGTTTTTGTCAGGTTTTGCACCTGCACTTTATTATTTGAAAAGATCACCAGGAATACATCAATTTTATTTTGCAATAAGATCATATCCTTACTCCTACTCTTACATGTAGAGCTTGAAAGCAAAAACAGTACTTGGGGAGTTTATATTTTATTTATTTCTTCATTTCTTACACAAATATCTGCAGAGCTCCTAATACATGTTATGAATGCAGAATTTCATTTGGGGCAAAACAAATTAAACAAATTTACATACCTTGAGTAATGAACCTTTCTGAAGTAGAGAAAGAGAAAGTAACACTATTCATTTGCCTTTATTCGTTAAATATTTATTAAGTGCCTCTTGAAGGCATTGTACTCAGGCTGCAACCCCAAATAAGATGAAATACCTACTCTTACTCAGCTTACTCTCTGCTTGGGGAGAGAACATGACAATTAACCTTTAAGGTATAGCGTGGTAAGTCCTACCACAGAAGTGTGTGCAGGTTGATATGAGAGCACAGAAAAGGGTGTCAAAATCAACCTGTGAATCAAAAATGTCTTCTTGGAGGAGGCAACACTTAAGCTGAATTTAGAAGAATGAGTTTGAGTTAAATCCATGAAAGAGTGGAAAAAGGACTTAGGCTGCAGAAGTCACTCGAGTAAAGACGTGGTGGTTTGCTACCTGGATTACCGTGTTGAACACACTCACTGTAGGGAATTTAATAAATATTTTCTGTAGTGCTTTCCAATATAAATCTCACAAACTTGGCTTGGTAAAGTTCAGGCATAAGATTTGCTGCCAGTAGAAATAATTAAGAGCTTTGAAGAGAGAGTAATAAATAGGAACAACTTGCTAGGTAGATGAGAATTAGCTCTGATAGCTGTATACCTTATACACCTCACAATTTCTCCTTATGGTCTGTAGCCAGACAGTGATGTTGGAGTCACCGTACAATGAACTTTCAAAAAGATGCACACATCAATATACATAGCTCAATAAAATTGTCTGCTAAATGGGCAATGCTGGCCAAAAAACAAATAGAATGAACTTCCTTAATGGTGTTTTTGTAGGGAAGCAAGTTTTTCTTAGCATCATTTCTGGAAATACACTTGGTAGAGGAGAAAAGAGGATCAAATTGTGTTGTGGACCTGAGATTGGAATGTATGAAAAATAATCCTAGCATGGTATATGAAATGCACACATAGGAGCAAATATAACTGTAGGAAGATTGTAAAAACATTTTGCTGTAAAACATGGCACAACATAAAGGAGGAAAAGAAAGAAGTGACAAAACAAAATCTAGACAAATGTAATTATCAGTATACATTTACATCTCAGTGCTCAATTGGCCAGAGAAGGTTGCATAATGGCTGCAGTACAGAAGTTTGGGGCACAAGTTCCGCAACTGTCATTTATGACCACTTACTTCACAAGGCTATTGGGAAGAGCAATAAATATAAGAGAAATTCCACCCTGCTATATAGCCCGGCAAAATTAGGTGCTTTAATAGGTTAAGTGAGTCAGTGCTAAATCAATACAAAAAATAGATGATTTGGGTTCATAGGCTGGTCAGCCAAGTTTATTTCCCAGGCATAGATCTCCCTACAAAAAAAGCAATTAATATGCTCCCCAAAGCAGGATAGTGCCTTTATAGGCAAGAGGGGGCACTGAAAATAAATTTCTTGTAGATTTCTAAAGATTTCACCTGATAGGTACTGTTACCTGCACATAAGACCAAATACAATCTATACTATGTTTTGCTCAATACCAGGTAATGATGAGTTTCTCAGACTGAATTGTAGGAATCATACAGGGTTCTCTTAAGGTCATTGTAAAATTTCCAGAGTCATAAAGGGATGCTGGCCCAAATTTTTCAGGCAATAACAGTATTATCTTGGCCTATTAGGACATATCCAATTTTGTAGGTGACAAGTTTTAAAGGATTCTGCCCTGCATTAATTCAACTGTATTTTACAATCCTCTTCAGTCCAATCAAATTGGACCTGGCCTAAAAGCTTTGGTACACACAAAAATGAATGTCTTGTACTTGGAAAATAATGATTATATAGCACAGATCATATCCTATCTGTGCCTGTAAAGAACAGAGAAAGTGATGCAGAACTGGTAGCCTTCTAGCAGTCTTAAGGAACAAAAGAGGAGAGGGAATTCTGGGAAGCAGGAACAGCGTGTGTAAAGACCCCGAGTATGGATGGACTGTGGGGTATGTATGGGAGGGAGATGGAGGTGAAGTTGGAAAAATGTCCAGGAGCCAGATGGTGAATGGATTGCATGCCATGTTTGAGTTCAGTTTTTATCATGCAATAATGGGATCCTTGAAGGACTTTTTGTACGAGAATGATTATTGGAATTATTTTGATCTGTAAGACCTTGCTGCCTATAGAAAAAGCCTGAATTAACTTCTGCAAAACATGGCTAACCATATACAACAGGGGTTGCATGAATATCCTAATTCAAATTTCACAAACTTGGATCGAGCTAGTTACTGATAAACACATTCACACAAATTATTTTATTTATTCCTCCCAATATTCCTTAAGGGAGCAAGTATATTGTGACTCTCTTTTTACTGATGAGAAAATTGAGAATCAAAGTGGTTAATTTTCTTGTGTGAGGTCACAGAGTCAGAGTCACATTGTAGAGACTGGAATTCTGATCCAGTGGGGCCAGACTAAGGGTATAATTTACTAACAACACCTTTGTCCCGATTTTCTAGAAAAGTTCACCAAGCCCTCTAACCAGATACTCCAGGATGCTGAAGGCTCATCTGTGACTTTATAAACTACTCCTTATTTTCAGTGGAGGAAAATAGAGTTGTTTAAATATTTTACTTATATTTTAATTTGTATGGTATCAATGGAGAAAGTTAAGCGTTACTTTAGCTGATCAGGCTTTGATAATGGTCCATAGTAAATTCTTTCTATATAACAGTGTAAGAGATTGTTCCCTAAAGAATTTATATATAAATGTGTGTATAGAAAAGCAAATGGCCAAGGGAAGCCTAGACCATTTTAAAGAAGAATGAGGTTACATTCCCAGAAAACCTTAAGCATTTATATAAAAATATTTGGAAATAATAAATGTCAAATTCCGAAACTTTGTACTGCCACTTCCTTCTGAATACACTTTCTCCCTGGATATCTGAATAACCCTCTCCTCTACCTTCTTCAGATGTCCCTTCAAATGGAAAATTTCTCTTATGTAAAATGGTAGTTTTCCACCCCTGGCATTTCGTGTCTTCCTGTCAAGTTTTATTTTTTTTTCCACAGCATATATTGATTACTAGCTTACTATATAACTATTACTGTCTGTAATTTGTTATTGCCTGTCTATCTTATCTACTACAACGGAAGCTTGATGAGGGCAGGGAGATTTGCTTCTTTGGTTTTCTGATGAATTCCCAGCCCCTAGGAAATTTCCTGACACATAGTTTGTGTGAAACCAATACTTGTTGATTATATGAATAAATTAAAATAGATACCGGGGGGCAGAAAGTAGGACTTACTGTATGGAGGTAGAAATCAAGGCAGTGTAAACTGGTCATATGATAAACACCAGGTCAAAGAAGCAGAAGAGAGAGAGCTGAGAAACAGACTCACGCTCATTTAGAAACTACACAAAACAGGGTGCCATTGCACATCATTAAAGAAGAAAGTCAACTATTCGATTATATGGTGCTGTGAAAATTGATTGTATAAATAGAAAAAAAAGAAATCTGTGTATCATACTAGTCCCCAGTGAGTTCCAGGTGGATTAGATAGATACATGTGAAATAAAAATCTTAACTTTTAGGAAAAATTATATTTATGACACAGGACTAGGGAAGACTTTTTAGGCACAACACAAAAAGCAAAAAAATCATAAGAAAAAATGATAAATTTGGTAACATTAAAAACTCTAGTTATCCAAAGATACCACAAATAAAAGTGAAATGATGAGCCACAAACGCTGTAAAGGTATTTGCAACACATAAAGCTGACAAAGAATTAGCATCTAGAATATATATATATTTAAAAAAAAAAACAAACTTCACATCCAAAGAGAAGACAACAACTCAGTAGAAAAATGTGCCAATAGCAACAACACTTTATAGAAGAGGAAATCTGTGAAATGGCAGCCGTCCTCATTATCAGCCATGGAGAGGCAAATTAAAGTCACAGTAAGATGCTCTTTCATGCGCACCAGTTTGACAAAAATGAAAAAGTCTGACAAAGTCAAGTGTTGGCAGTGATGTGGAGCATCACTACTCCTCCAGATTACACTGTTGATGTAAATTAGTGCAATGTTGTGGAGAAACGTTTGGAATTATTAGTAAGATATTGCATCAATACTAACTGCTGTTACTGTTAAATAAAATATTGAGTATAATTAAAGATACACATCCGGTTCTTCTATCTAGTCCATGGGGGATTAAATTCCCCTGCTGCCTTACTAGCTGTAAATCTTGTGTAGGCCAATGAAATATGAGTGGAAGTGATATATTTTGTTTCCAAGTCAAGTACATAAGTGTTGTTACACAATATTTCATGCTCCCTCTTGTTCTGCTCCGGAGACCCGTGAGCATATGGTGACATGATGTGACTATTAAGTCAAAGCATCCTGAATGCTGAGCCTATAGCTGAAGGACAGCTCATTTGGAGCATCACCTAGACAGCAAATATGTGTGAACAAGTGCTTAACTGTTGGGTGTTAAACTGCTGAGATTGAGGAAGTATTAGTTGCTGTGGCATAACTAGTTTATCTTGACAGATAGCCCCTACAGTCCAGAAGTTCTAGGTCTAAATGAGGTACTCAATGAAAACTCTTGTATAGTACATAAGAAAACATACATAGTGAAGTTTTAAATAGCAAATGTTTTTAATAGCAAAAAATTAGAAACAATCTAAAAGTCCACCAGTGGAAGAGAAAAATTGTTGTATAGGTACACAGTGGAATATAGCAGTGAAAATGAATAAATTGGATTCACATGTAATCAATAAGTATGAAATTTAAAAATATAATGTTAACCAATATAAGCAGGTTGAGAAGAATACATATAGTAATTTCCATTCTATGTATATATACATTTAGGTAATGTAAACGCATGCAAAACAATACTACATATTACTTAGGAATGGATATTTGTATTAAAATGGCAAAGAAATACATAGAGGCGTTAAACATCAAATTCAAGAGAGTGGCTCTATCTGGAAAGGACAAAAGTAAATGTGATTGAGGAGGGACTCACCATAGGCTTCAGTTATAGTGAGGATATTTATTTCTGAAGATGAGTGGAGGGTATAGGGGGAGTTGCATTATTCTCTGTAACTTTCGCATGTCTTAATATTCTTACTAATAAAAATAGTAACCATTTATAAAAATATGCAAGCAATAATGGACTGTCTTGCAGAATTAGCTCTGTACTATGGAATGATATTTTTTAAAAATGAAGAAGCTTTAGGAGATAAATATACCCAAAATAAGAAAAGCCCAAATATAGTTAAAGATATTCATTGGAAATTTCATATGAAAAGCACTCCCAAATTCTGTGAATTGACAGTATATGGAAATGGAAATATAAATTAGGAAATTTTGTGAGACTTTTAGGAGAGTAAGAGGCATTGATTTACATTTAAATATGAGGATACAATTTAATCAGGGTAGGCTAGCTGGTATAAAAAGTAAACCCCAACATTGCAGTGGCTCAACTCCATAGAAATGTATTTCTTTTTTTTTTTAATATTTTATTTACTTGTCAGACAGAGAGAGAGAGAGAGAGAAAGTGCACAAGCAGGCAGAGGGAGAAGCAGACTCCCCACCGAGCAGGGAGCCCATGTGGGGCTCGATCCCAGGACCCTTGGATCATGACCTGAGCCGAAGGCAGACGCTTAACGGACTGAGCCACCCAGGCGCCCCTAGAAATGTATTTCTTGCTGACATAGCCCTCCATCGGGGCAAATGACAAATAGACTTCTACAGAGTAATTCAGTGACCAGTGCTTCTTCCGTCTTGTGGCTCCAGCCTCTTCTCTGTCCCCCTGAATTCTTTCCTCTCCACCAGGAGGACAGAGAAGCATGAAGGGTCACACAGGGAGGTTTTAGAGATCCGCCCTGGAGGTGGCATAAATTTTCATCATATTCCAGTGATCCACTATTAGAAATAGAGTCACATCTGACTTTAGAGGAGGTTTAAAGTGTAGTCTAGGGGAGAGTGAGGTGAGTTTGGTGCATGCTTAGCCAGTTGTAGCCATACCATATTTATTAAAAATGTGAAATTGCCTCCTAAAGAAGGGGCTGGATTCTGATCATCAGTGATAGATCATCCAACAGGCAGAATTAATCTGAGCTAGAACACTAGTCAATCAGAACTGATAAAGATATTCTTTTAAATAATTAGATGCTGATATTACAAATAAACCATCAGATACATCATCAGGGAAAAATAACTCTGGATTTCTTTATACATATTTTATGTATTAGAATAGTTTCATTTTTAATACCTTGAGGATGCACCATCAATTATCTTTTTAGTGTTTAGGGCCTCTGAAGAAATGTGCCCTTATCTTAAACCTTTCCAGGCTGGATATTTATGAGGAGAAAATGCTAACCAGCTGTGGGATGGGGAGCTGCAGTGGGGCATCCAGCATGTTAAGCAGAGAGAGAGGCAGCGGAATAGAATGATACCAGGGAATATTGAACTTGGAGTTAATGAAGTTTAGGCCAGGTCTTAGTGCTGTCATAGGCCAGGTCATAGAATTGTGAGCCACTTTACCTATCTATAGAAAATGTACTCCATGATACAACGAGAGGACAGGACTAAACATTTTCTGAGACCCTTTTCAGTGCTAAAGATAGTCTAAGTTAGGTGCTCTAACCATAATTCTTTCCACATTACAAACAATAATTCAATAAAATATAACTCTTTCTGAGCAAAGCCAGTTGACAGCTAGCGGATCCAACAGGCAGATAGCATTTGAAGGGCTTTGTGCATGGTTGACTCAATTACTTTTTTTTTAGGGCATGCAGTGAAGAAGGAACAAGAATTTTTGGTTGCATCTGCACATACCTAAGTAGCACATTTCAAAATTTCTGCAATCTTTTTCCATTTCACTCCCTAAACACTTTTTTTTTGTGATTTCCTTTTTTCCAACAACAAAGTAGCATCAACATATTTATTTTGCTTATTTTCCTGATTCTTCCCACTGTAGTGCAAGCTCAAAGAAGGCAGATATTTCTGTTTGTTTTCTTAATGTTGTGTTTCCAGTACCTAGAACAGTACCTGGCACATAATAAGGTACTCACTAAATATTTGTTGAATGAGTAGATAAATTATGAACTCGGGGAGGCATGAGAATCATCAGGAGGGTTTCTAAGGAGGCAGAGATTAACATTTTTTTTGCAGTTTGGATCTATGAAGATCTATCTGAGAACAGTAAGATAAGTTTTGTATTGCTTTTCTAACTCATGGGAAATAAATCAGGCCTGGAGAAGGATATACCCTTTTGGGGGCAGTTTTTCCTAAGTTTGAAACTTTTAAAATCTCATCTGGAATTTCTTAAAGTTGTCGTAAAAGGTGGATAACATCACATGAAATTATTTCAGTAGGGCCTATTCTAACAATATATAAATAGGAAGTTAACAGAGTTTTGTTTGTAAATTTCAGGCAGAATTTTCAGGAGGATTCTAATAGAATTCAAAAGTAGCCCAACACGAAAAATTCTTAATCTGCTCAGTAGTAAGTAAGGTAATAGTACCACACAAGGTTCCACATCCCCTGCTTCAAATCAACATCTAATTATCAATGCTTATATATTATTCCAAGTCCTCATTCATCTAACTCCAGACCACTATTTAATCATGATGGATTGTGATAACAACATCGTTTGTGGTGCAGGCCATGATCTGCTATGATTCCTCTGCAAAATTATTATGATGAATCACACTTGTCAATGATTTTTGAATGAGACAAATCCAAAACTAATTTGCTATCTGCAATCCAGATGTAATTGGCTATGTATCATAAATCTTCCATGAAAATATTCTTCAGTTTCATTTCTGTCAACAAGCAAAAGTGTTCTTCAAGTTCACTCCCCAAGAAAAACAATAGAGTATAATTAGAAGGGAAGGGAGAAAGTGCAGAGTTGACTTGAATACAGAAAACAGGAAATGCCTGGATCAAATTGGCTGCACAAATGATTCTCTGTTATCAAAATCATTATAAATTTCATCTCTCCATTTTTGGTCCAGGGACTCAATACCTAAGATAGCCATAAAATATTTATCTTCACGCTAAATTATAGAAATTAAACAATGCTTATAGAGTGCTCTAGAATTTGAAAATGACTTACACTTATTTATTTTGAAATAGATGGAGGTTCAGTTACAAAACACTGAGGGAGCAAAGGTGGAATTCACTATTGCAGTCCAGAAAACATAAGATTTTAAATATTTTTGTTTTATTCACCGGAGGGAGTCTTAGTGATTAATTAACTATGTTACAAATAAAACGTAGACTATGGTTTCAAACTTCAGGGTCCAGAAAGTTTTTATACCAGGGCATACTGACTACAGTGCTGACTCTGGGGAGTGTGCGTGCGTGTGTATTTGTGATCTATGTAATGGACATCCTTGTCCTAATTGAGAAGTAATTGAGAAATTCTGCATGAGTATAAATATATCATTCTTACTTTTTAACAAATGATTTAAAATGCCTATTTCTCAGTAGTGGTTCAGTAACCTCTTCCTGTTGTGTATGAAGCAGAGCACTCTTCCTGATGCAAATTTCTAGCATCAGTATAATCCATCCTTTCTGAATACATGAAAGAAGGCATTTTGACCAATCAAAGCTCAGAAAGGGTATATAGACCCCTTCTCAGAAGGAATCTTCTCTGAGCTGAAATGTGTCTAATCACAAATCTTGTTTCTTTTCCCCCAGTACATTACTTTGTGCTATTCTTTATCTAATCCACTCTGCCAAACTAACTTCACATAATAACATCATTAATAATAGTTAGCACTTATATAGTGCATACCATCTCCAAAATACTGAACTAACATTAAAGAATTAATGCACATTGAAAGAAGTCAGCAAAAGTATGGAACTTCTGAGTTCTTTTGAGATGAGTAAAAAAAATATTTCATTATTAATTTTTGGATGATGTGGTTTGTTTAATCTGTTTTTTTAAAAATACTTTCTCCCTTGTCACATAAGAGGAATAATGTTCACGGAGGGGAAATATATGAGCCTATAACTGGCTTTTACAGATGATTAAATGCTGGGGTTGAAGCCGAGGCTTTTGATAACTGCTAGAGCCATTTATGACCTCATATACTACTCCACTGTGGGGCATTAGGCTTTAAATAACATCAACCATGTGCTTTTATGAAAAGAAGAGAAAGAAAAATAAAATTCCCTTTCAGATGAGGAAAGAAATACATGTGGAGAACCCTATAGAAAAGACATAAATATACATGAGTAAAATTATATTTAGTGAAGATTCTGTAATAGATTTGGGAACCAGGGTATCACTTGACATGTCTGGTTAGCCTTTGGATAGAAAACTTATAAAGGGATATTTCTTTTATCTATGGGCATAAAAGGTACACTGGGGTATATCATAGGCCCGGCATTAGTCATTGCTATACAGAGGACTCTGATCTCCACACGAAGTGACTTGATGCTTACAGTGCTCATCTGTTTATATTGGACATGGGCTCTCTAAGTGAGCAATTTGCCAAAATCACATCTAAAAATACCACTGGATGGACAATGCCATGCCAAACGTCTATGTAGTGGGAGGCATCCACGGTGCAAATGTGGCTAAAGAGGTGCCAGAGAAAAAGAGAAAATCACATATATTTCTCTAAAATGTATCTAGCAGAATGCAAAGATTATTGCTCCTCAAGTAGTCAGTGAAAATGTGTTCATTGGATTTTTAATCCTTGCTATATTTTTCCTGACCTTTAAGCATCTACTACTGAATGACATTTCTCTGATTAAAAGAAGAAGAAGAAGAAGAAGAAGAAGAAGAAGAAGAAGAAGAAGAAGAAGAAGAAGAAGAAGAAGAAGAAGAAGAAAGAAGAAGAAGAAGAAGAAGAAGAAGAAGAAGAAGAAAGAAGAAGAAGAAGAAGAAGAAGAAGAAGAAGAAGAAGAAGAAGAAGAAGAAGAAGAAGAAGAAGAAGGAAGAAGAAGAAGAAGAAGAAGAAGAAGAAGAAGAAGAAGAAGAAGAAGAAGAAGAAGAAGAAGCCGCCGCCCAGGAGGAAGATGTACATGAGAATAAGAATAGAGAATCCATAAGAAGTAACAAACAGCTCTGGAATAAATGCATATTTATCATAATAATAGGAATAATAATTAATAGTACTGAATCCTCTACACACATTATCTCTTTTACTCATCATAACAATCCTATCAGGAAAATTCCATTATTATTCTTATTTTACAGATGAGAAAGTGATAAGAAACTGAGCTAAGAAATTGGATTTAAAGACTTCAGTCAGCTCCCCGAGTGGAAGAGCTGAGACCTAAACCCAGGAGGTCCGATTCTAGAGCTCAGACTTTTATCACCATGACATGCCTCAGCAGTCAGCGTTTCAAAGCTCATATATACCACTCATTGGCACACACTTTCTATGTATCAGTCATTATCAAAGTCTTCTATATTAACCCTGAAAAAGATGGGAGTCCCAGACAGCAAGGAGTTAAACTAGAATTCATATTCGTATTTGTCTGGTGCTTAAACCTGTGCTGTTCTAAATACACGCAAGTGGTTTTATAGTTTTAGATTTGGAAGAGACCTCTGCAGGCTCCAGTGCAGGTCTCTCGGTTTCACATGCACTGAGGAAAAGATAAGGGATCTGCCAATGTTCTACAATAAGGTACTATCAGGGCTCAGATGAGAATTCCTTTATTTTTGTAGTAAGAGTACCTTTTTTCCCCAGAGTTGGTAATGTTATTCCTCAATACCCAAAATAGAAGTGTTGCTAGAGGTGAAGCAATAACCATTTGGGAAGATAATAGTCCCTGTTTTCTTTGCATTGAGACACATGACAAAAGTGATACCATTGAATTGAATGTCAGGGAACTAGTGATTAAAATCTAATACTGCTAATCCCATAGTTACACATAATGATCCTAATATATAATCAAAGATGGTCAGGCAACTGAGCTGTATAATTACATTTAGATATACTAATTGCTCCCATTTTTTGAATGCTTATCATGTGTGAGGCATTGTATTAACTCACTCCCCATAGCAATCATATGATGTAGGCACAATTATTACTCACATTTTTTTTTAATTTTATTTATTTATTTGAGATAGAGAATGAGAGAGAGAGAGCACGAGAGGGAAGAGGGTCAGAGGGAGAAACAGACTCCCTGCCGAGTAGGGAGCCCGATGCGGGACTCGATCCCGGGACTCCAGGATCATGACCTGAGCCGAAGGCAGTCGCTTAACCAACTGAGCCACTCAGGCGCCCTATTACTCACATTTTATAGGTGAGGAAACTGAGGCACAGTGAGGTTAAGTAATTTGCTCAATGTTACCTGGTGGTTAATGTTGGAGGCCCTAACCCTAACCCTGGTTGTCTGAATCCAGAGCCTGTTCTCTCATTTGTCTGAAACTGCCACTTTCTAATGATTTTCAGCAGCAATTGGAAATTTACTGCCAGTGGATTCTCCTGGTCCCAAAGAAATATGCAAAGATTTTTAAAAAGATGTACACGGGCTTAGATACACATCTAAGAAAATGCCTTAGATGGTCTGAGAATGTTATCACTTAGATTACTACTTAGTGCCTAATTTAATCGATGTTGTTTGAAATAGATGAATTTTCAAACTAGGTATAATGTGTCTGCCCAGAGTAACACTGAATTATTCTAATATCTCTCTGAATAGGAGAATTAACACCCAGAAAGTTAGATTTCCTTTCTCTTCATTCAGGTTTTCTTGATATTATAAAACCATTTCTTTAGCTTCTGTGATGAATCTAAATTATGAGGAACAATGGTGTGCACTATTATTAATTAACATATGCATAGTTATTTTTTATAGACTTCGAGCCAAAGGTGCATCTACAATTGATGCTCATTTGTAATTTGTAAAGTAGTTCTCATTTTTCTATATAGGCCCTTTCATTGCAAAGTGCTTTCTTGGTCTCTTATTTTTAATAGGAAATTTCCTACAGTAAAATGTTAAGGATGTAAATTTGATTTCACCAGCAGATGTGCAAGAATCATTGATATTCTAATTAACATTAACTCCAACCTACAGATAATTTGTTGGGTGACTCTGCTCTCTGGTGCCAATGGCAGTCTCATATAGATGCTCACCATTTCTCTGTAGCTCAACAGGATATGAGTGTGATATGTATACCTATAAGCATTTCACTCTGAAAAGTAAGTTTCTGCTTCTCAAGCATGTGCGCAGTAAATATAGTGCATGGGAAAAACTGGAAGGTTAATTAGCCCTGATGTGCCTCCCTAATGTAACAATGGAATACAGTACAACCTGAGAGTTGCATTCATTTTGATCTTTTAATGGATGTTATTTGGTATCTTATATATGGATATCAGGGTTTTTTTTTTTTTTTTCCACAAAAGTCTCCCAAAAAATAATACAGGACCTCATTGGTCCATAACAATAAGCCTTTACTAAATTCATGCTTCTAGGTGGTCAGCAGGTGGCTCTGCTAACTTCGGTGGACCTCAATTCTCTTTCTGGGTGATAGCAGGCTATATTATCTGGAATGACTGGGTCAACCTGGCTCTGCTCCACATCTCTCAACTTCTTAGAGGCAGGCCTAGTCATGTCCTCATGCTGATGGCTGATAGCAATCACAAGGACAAGTACTGTTGTCCTAGACTGTTCCAAGCTTCTGTTTGCACCATGTTTGCTAACAACTCACTGGCCAGGACAGGAGACATGGGCAAGCCCAAGGGAGGGGAATTCTATCAATACCTCCTACACCTAACTTGGGGAAGCTTTGAAAAGTAACACAGCAGTGTTGTGGGCACAGGGAAAGAGAAATAATTGGGTCTCCTTGCATAAGTTAGTACAGTCTCCACTCAGAGCTTCAATTATTTGCTCAACTCTATTCCGCCCACCCTCACTATCATCCAGTTATAGCATTAATCTCACAAGGGCCAAAATCTTACAATCTGAAATAGGTTTGGATGTGGGTTCTTTTGATTCAGAGAACTACAGAATAAAAAGACAAATTGTCTGCCCCCAAACACTCAAACTGTGTGGCAGATTATATCTTTAAAAACGGTCTCAGTAATACTTCTGGTGCCATCCAACCACTATGTTGTGAGTAGCCAAGTCCACATGGGAAGACCATGTGAAGATATACCTGATAGATACAGCTGATGTCCCCACCAGCATCTATTACCAGGCATCTTAGTGAATAAGCCTTCCGGTAATTATAGTCCCTAGCCTTCAAGTCCTCTAGCTGAGGTGCCAAAGACTGTTGAGTAGAGGGAAGCTATCTCCACTATTTCGAGCTGAAATTTCTGAACGACAAAATCCATGAACAACATAAAGGTTTGTTTTGTGCCACTCAGTCAGGGAGAAAATAATTACAAAAAACACTTTCATTGGAATAAAGAAAACTAAGGGGCACTGTAGCAGTCACTAGTCCATATCAATTCTGAAATCCTTCCAGGCAGAATGTGGCCAGGTTCCCCTACCCTGGAGTGGAGTATATTTCTTGATTCAGCCTTGAATCTGTAATCTGGGAATGACTAAGCCCCTTTAAAACAAGCTAGTATTGCTTTTGCGGGTAAACGATCTTGAAAACCGTGTGGGTGTTCTATGTATCAGATTTGAGTTCACTATATACACGACGAACTGCATCCTCTTCCTCTCTCTGGATTCAGTTACTGGTGTTTTGACATGTCCAGCTGCTGTGCAATGAAACTATTAAGATTCCTACGAGTCTATCTGTCCAGCTGAGAAGGTCTCCAAATCAATAGATCCTATTTTTGTTGCGGTAGCACTCCACTTTGAGTACAATTGTTTTCATCAGCTATCCATAGCCTTAATAATGGTGTAGAACAAACAACCATTAAACTTCTGTGACAAACAACCATAGGAATTTATTACTTACATTAAGAGAATAGTTCTAGAAGCAACAGTGCTGATCATGTGTGGTGGTTATCTCCTTATCAAATGATTTAGCATGGCCTTATCTGGGACAAATGGGAAACCTCAGCTCTGCTCCTTGTATCTCCCATCCTTCATCAGACTTGCCCAGGAACAGTATCAGAGGACAAAGTGTGAGAATGCACCCAATTGTATAAACCCATTTTAATCTTTTCTTTGCATCATATATGTGAACCTATCATTGGTCAGAGCCATTCATGGCTGAACCCAGGGGTGGAAATTGTGTCTACTCCCAATGCTGATGGGAGGTGATTGCAAAAATTATACTATGGCAAAGCATGTGGATACAGGAGGGGCAAAAAATGGGGGCCATCTCTGCAGTCTACTGGTTCTAGATCTTCTGAATCCAAACTTCCAATTCTTATGCACAAGACCAAGTGAACATTGTCAGTTACTTTACTTTCTATTTCAGTGGAGTTGCATATGTATTTTCCTTTAGATTTTACAGTACTTATAACTTATTTTTGTACATTTAAAAATACTAATTAAAGCCCCAGATTTCCTTTCGAGGAAAATACCTTTTATTGTTGTAGTTAACAGATGAGGAAACCTCAGTAGAAGGTTTAAGACACTTGCTAAATTTCTTTCCCTTCAAGGACAAAGAGTTAATGGTATTCAGATTGGTCCCATTTGTCATTTAGAACATGTGTTTCTGCAATTAAACTGTACTAAATAGCAGCAAAGTTTATTTCAAATGACAGGATTTTCCCCTCTGTTTTTTACAGATATATTTTATTTTTTCATACGTTGAGTGTTTAAATGAGATTTTCCTAATGAGGACTGACTCAGACTATATTTTTCCAATACCACAAACTGGATTAAATATATTTCCATATGCACAATATATGATTGTATATGCTTTGATCACTCATGATTTTCCTGCAGAATAAACTGAATTGTGTCATGGGTAACCATTAGAGGAAGTAAAGATGACTAGACTGATAATCACTAGTTGTTACAACAGCTGTCATATGAGAAACCACATCCCCGACATAAAAGTCCACTTTATTTTCTTTAAACATATGGTAGTTGAATTTTATGGGAACCTTTTAGCCTTCTGTGGTTTTTTATTTACCAAAGTGTTCACTAAAGGAAAGTTAACTAATATTTAAGGACAGGAATATAATACTTCTGTGACTTTCAACCCTAAAAGCAAAACCCATTAGTAGCTATAGATTTTTCTCTGCAGCAATGAAGTAGTGTATAATCAATTTATATTAATCTAACACTGTATATGAAGATGGTAAGTCTTGCTGGGTCTGTGCTTCTGTTTCTTATGAGAGCTTATACCAGACTGTACATTAAGTCTAAGAAATGAGACACAGACTGGAGTCTCAATGGTTATAAAACAATCCTTGGTGTCTGACCCCAGTCACCTTCTTAACAATCCTGAGTAATGAGCATTTATTGTAATCAATAGCTTCCATTGGGGTGAATCAACTTAATCATTAAAACTTACCATATTTTAAACAAATTAGTACCACCAATAAGTAATATATTTGCCTGATGTTGTCAGTTATCTTTCTCCTTTCCTTTTCTTTTTCCTTCCTCCCTCCCTCCCTTCCTCCCTCTTTTCCTTCCTTCCTTCCTCCCCCCTCCCTTCCTTCCTTCCTTCTACCTTCCTTCCTTCTACCTTCCTTCCTTCCTTCCTTCTTCCTTCCTTCCTTCCTTCCTCTCCTGACCCCCTTTCTGTGACTCTGTTTTATTTATTTTTTTCTTTGTTGCATTGTCAAGAATGAGTTTTCTTTGGAGTGTGGAGACTTTTAGGTATTGAAAAATGTTTCATGGGGTCATAATTCAAGAAATTAGGCTCTAGAGTATTTAAATAATATGAAAATATAATGCATAAACCTATAATTTCAAGCCTGAATTTTTCACTGTATTCAGTGGTCAAAATGTTTTATGTTTCTTTCAAAAATTTTTATATTGTGTAGTTTTATTTCTTATGGTTACTAATCCACAAAGTTTTCAGCATTATGCAAGACAATATACTATGTTGGGAAGTTTCTGTTACCGTGGAGCCAGAAGTTCTGGCTCTTTAACCTTGCAGAATCACTGAAGCCTCAGTTTCATTTCTCAAATTTTAATAACAAAAATAATTCCCCCTTTCTCTACCTCTACAATTGTTCATGAGGATAAAATTAATCACTAATATGTGAATGTTTTCTGTGTACTATGAGTCTTTGCATAAATGCAGACACATGAGATATGGAAAAGAGAAAATTTTCTTCTTATAATTTCCTAGGAAAACACTATAGCAGGATTTAAAAAACTGTCCCCCAACCCTCCATTGGGTTGGGGTACATTATATATCCCTATCTTCCTTTCAGAAGTCATGGACCACACTGAGCTAGGATTAAAAAACAATGTTTTGTTTAGTCCTGATAAAGTGGCAGGAAATCTTTTAGTAGTAGGTTCCAGGATTTTACTAAAAGGTGAGAAAAATGCTAGAAAAAAATGTTTGTCTGTCTGTAAATACATTGAGTCACCCCAAGGCAAACCTCCAACCCCACCCAGTTCTTATCTTGTGTCTAACTCTCATGATGGAAGGGGAAACTCAACCTATTGAAATGATTTTTATCTGGGTCTTGGACCTAGAAGGGACTACATGGGATTCCACAAGAAAGTGAGATGAGGTAAAAGATAAGAAAACCAGGATGAGGGGAGAAGAAAAAGAAAAACAGGACACACATCTTATGACTAACAGTCTAACTCAGTATGAACTAATTGGCCACTGAAGGGGAAACTAAAGAACACTTTTGTCCTATATTCTATACTCATAATCTGTGTTTAATAATAATAAATAATGCAAATTTTCAGAAATGGATTCTTCCTTCCTCCCTGTATATATGAAGGCATGGTCAGGAGGTCACAATATTCACACTAAAATCATGAATACACAAGTACCCAATCCTTTCCTTATTTTCGGCAGTACATCCAATGAGGTACATATGAAGTCTTCTAGTCCATCAGTTTATTAATATATGGTGAAGCAAATGCTATCCTTATATTAATGAAGATGTTGCTTACTATCTGATTATAATGCATTTATTGAGAAATCATTTATTCATGCTTATTAAATGTCTACCAGGTACCAAGCAATAAATTGGGGAATTAAATTATAATTGATATTATACAGTGACTTTGGCTAAAGAAAGTAGAGTACAATTCATGTACACCAATTACAAATAACAAATCAATATATGCCATTCTAAGGAGCATTTCCATTCTCTCTCTCTCTCTCTCTCTCTCTCTTTTTTTAAAGATTTTATTTATTTATTTCTGAGAGAGAGAATGAGAGATAGACAGCACGAGAGGGAAGAGGGTCGGAGGGAGAAGCAGACTCCCTGCTGAGCAGGGAGCCCGATGTGGGACTCGATCCTGGGACTCCAGGATCATGACCTGAGCCGAAGGCAGTCGCTTAACCAACTGAGCCACCCAGGTGCACTCTCTCTCTTTTTTTTAAGATTTTATTTATTTATTTGACAGAGAGAGATACAGAAAGAGAGGGAACACAAACAGGGGGAGTGGGAGAGGGAGAAGCAGGCTTCCCGCTGAGCAGGGAGCCCAATGTGGGGCTTGATCCCAGAACCCTGGGATCATGACCTGAGCCGAAGGCAGACGCTTAACGACTGAGCCACCCAGGCACCTGCATTTCCACTCTCTTATCACAACTATACCACACATACACACACACACACACACACACACACACACCCATCATTTTTATATTTTGAAATCTCAGATTTGAAATATTTGCTGTGCATCCTAACTGGTTTGCTGATACACTCTTTGTTTAGAGAGAAATTAATATATTTTAAAATGCAATGTTTATATGGAAATGTAAAAGAAGTAGATAGCTAAAACATTTTGTCAAAAAAGAATAAAGGGGAGGAATCTGATATCAAGATTTATTATATAACTACAGTAATCAAGACTGTGTGTTACTGATTGAGGGAGTATCACATAGATTGATGGAACAACATAGGGAACCAAGAAATTCCCCCATACAAGTGCAGACAACTGATTTTTAACCAAGGTACAAAAGAAATCCAGGGAAGGAAGATAATATTTTGAACAGAGGGTGCTAGAATAATTAGGTAGAAACATGAACTTCAACCTAAATGTCATATCGTACATAAAAAATAACTTAAAATGGAAGATGGACTTAAATATAAAATGTAAAGCTATAAAACTTTTAGAAAGAAAATGGGGGAGAAAATCTTTAGAATCTAAAATTTGTTGAAGAGTTATTAGACATGACATGAAGAGCATGATTCATAAAAGAAAACAAATTTCAACAAAATTAAAAACCTTTGCCTTGAAAAAAAAACCCACAAAAACACAAAACAAACAAAACAAAAGAAAAACCCTATTAAAGAATGAAAAGTCAAGCTACAGCCTGGAAGAAAATATTTGCAAATCACATATCTGATTGAGACTCTTATCTTGAATATATAAGAACTTCTCAAAACTCAACAGTGAAAAACAAACAATCCAATTAGAAAACAGGTAAAGACATGAAGAGACATTTCATAGAAGAGAATATACAAATGATAAATAAGCACATGAAAAGATGCCAATATCAATGCAAATCAGAATCACAATGAGATTCCATGTCACAACCACTAGGACAACTGTAATAAAAAAACAGATAATAAGTGTTGGTGTAGATATGGGGAAATTGGATCACTCATACACTGGAATGTAAAACTTCCAGGACTTCCAGAGTACACCACTTTGGAAGACAACTTGGAGCTTTCTCACAAAACTAAATGTACTCTTATTCTGTGATCAACAATCACATTCCTTGGTATTTATTAAAATGAGTTGAAATCTTCCACACAAAAACCTGCACACGTATTCTCCTAGCAGCTTTACTCCTAATTGTGAAACTTGGAAGCAAACAAGATGTCCTTTAGTAGGTCTATTAGTTTGCTAAGACTGCCATAAAATACCACAGACTGAAACAGAAGTGTATTTCCTCATAATTCTGGAGCAAAAGTCCAAGATCATGGTGTTGGCAGGGTTGGTTTCTTCTGATGGCCTTTCTCCTTTGCTTATAGATTACTGTCTTCTCCATGTGTCTTGTCATGGTCTTCCTTCTGTACATATCTGTGTCCTAATATTTTCTTACAAGGACATCTGCCATATTGGATTAGGGCCCAGGTTAATAATCTCATTTTAACTTAATTGCCTCTTTAAAGGCCCTATCTCCTAGTATAGTCACATTTTGAGGTACTAGGGGTTAGGACTTCAACATGTGAATATGAGGGGAGGACACAATTTAACCCATAATAGTAGGTGAGTAGATAAGTAAACTGTGGTATATCATCCATCCAATGGACTATTATTCAGTGCTTAGGAAAAAAAAAAGAGCTTTCAAATCATGGAAACACATGGAGGAAACTTAAATGCATATTATTAAGTGTAACTTACAATCTGAAAAGTCTACATATTGTGTAAGTTAACATTCTGGAAAAGGCAAAACTATGGAGGCAGTAAAAAGATCAGTGATTGCCAAGGGTCAGGGGAGGGAGGGATGAACAGGTGGATTTTAATGACAGTGAAACTATTCTCTACGATACTATAATAGTGGGTACATGTCGTTATACATGTTTCAAAATCCACAAAATGTGCAATACCAAGAGGGAACCCTAATGCAAACTATGCACTTTGACTGATAATGATGTGTCAATGTAGATTCATTGATTATTACAAATATACCACTTTGGTGTTGGATGTTGATAGTAGGGAGGCTGTTAGTGCATGGGTAGACTCTGTATGTGGAGTCTGGAGATTCATAGGAATTCTGTACTTTCTGATCAATTTTTCCTGTAAACCTAAAACTGCTCTAAAAATAAAGCCTATTAAAATATAGGGTCAATGCCAAATGTTGACAGGTATGCAGAGAAACTGGATCTCTCATACGTTATTGGTAGGAATTTAAAGTAGTAAGGTCAACCTGGGAAATAGGTTAGCAGTTTCTTAAAAAAACTGAATGTACACTAACCATATAACCCAACAATCACAGTTTTGAGCATTTATCCCAGAGGGGGAAAAAAAACTATCTGCGCAAAAACCTATATAGGAATGTTCATAGCAGCTTTATTTGTAATTGCTCTGAACTGGAAACAACCAAAATGTCCTACAATAAGTGAATAGATAAACAAACTGTGGTACACACATATAATGGAATAACACTCAGCAATAAAAAGGAACATCTTGGATGGATCTCAAGAATGTTATGCTGTGTGCAAAAGACCAATCTCAAAGGTCACATGATTTGCAATTCTGTTATATAATATTCTGGATATAACTATAGACCTAAAATAGAAATATAGCTATATAAAATCAACTAGTGGTTGCCAAAGGTTAAGGAGGAGAGGAATAGGTATGACTGTAAGTGGGTAACTTGAGGGAGATCCTTGGGGTTCTATATCTTGATTGAGATAGTGATTATAGAAATCTACACATGTGATAAAATGGCATAGAACTATTTACACATTGTAATAATGTGACTTTCCTAGTTTTGATATTGTTCTATAGTTATGTAAAAATGTAACCCTCAGGGGAAACTGGGTGAAGGGACCTCTCTGTACCTGCTTTTTTGTGACTATAATTATTTCAAAACAAAAAGTTAAAGAATGGACTAATACAGACATATTAGTGTTCAGCTGAGACTTTCTAAAATAATTAGAATGGGGCGCCTGGGTGGCTCAGTTGGTTAAGCGACTGCCTTCGGCTCAGGTCATGATCCTGGAGTCCCGGGATGGAGTCCCGCGTCGGGCTCCCTGCTCGGCGGGGAGTCTGCTTCTCCCTCTGACCCTCTTCCCTCTCGTGCTCTCTGTCTCTCATTCTCTCTCTCTCAAATAAATAAATAAAATCTTTAAAAAAATAATTAGAATGATGAGAATCTTTGAATAATCACTAGAAAGTGTTGAGAAAAATCTTCCATAATATTCCATGTAGGGAAACAAATGATACTGATTTGTTTATATAAAATGCTTTCTACTTTCTAGAGTCTGTTCTATGTAGATGGGGTTGCAATTATGTAAATTATTCAGTTTTTTTTAAATAAAAAGTAACTGCTGGAATGATAGGTTGGTGCCACACAAAATGTTAAAATAGAATAAAACCACAAAAGGAAATTCATATTTACAGAGTTTTGATTATTCATTGAGGTTAACCTGCCTGCTCCTGAGTTTGTAAAAAACCGTTATTTTTATCCTTTTGTCCTTTCTAAAGGGACATCCCTATCCTTTTTTTAAAAATACCATGTTGGACCAATGGCTCAAATAAAAATAGGAAATGTCCTTATTCACAGAATGTTTCCATACCGGAGTTCTCCCTATTTTAAATTCTCAACAATTTTGATGTTCTCAGCAATATGACATTTATACATTAGATCTGTGATGATTGTTATGACAGCCATTGCATGAACTACTTTCTTGAATTTCCTAGCAGTAAAAAAAGCTCAAATCTTTCCATGAAAGTCTTTGTCCCCATAAAACTTCCTACCACTGAAATTTTTAAATCTTTTCCATCGAGTGTGTTATTTTGAAGTACTTTTGTATTTTATTATATTGCTTGGACTAAGTTTCCCCTGTTGATGTATTTCTTAAATGGTTTTTTTAAACTACAAGTACATACACATACACACACACACACACACAAATTACATAAAATACTGTTAAGTATCTCTTGAGTGGTAAAGGTGGAGAATGGAGGAAGGAGGGTGTTATTCTCCATCTTTTCTAGTCCTTATTCCATCTTCTGATAGTAGATAGAATGTAAAAACAAAAGCTTGCTCTGGCATAGTGTGAATTATGGCATTCTTTCTTTATTAATGCTGCATGAGCATTGGAAAATGACAAATATGCCTTTGCTTAGTACCATGACAACCATCAGACCTTTAAAGATATGTATTATTCATTTTAATTACTTGTTCAAGCCTTGCTAATGGACACAGGAAAATCTGGAATTCACCTTTCCATGGCCTTTTTGTGCTAAAAACCTTTGTTTCTTTTATACATTTGCTGAATAGTTTATTTGTTTTCAAAAGGCAGACACTTCAAAATGTTTGAAGTTTAAATGATAATAATAAAGGGTCATTACTTTTAATTTTTCTGGAATCTGAGATCATCACTGAATGTTTGGCTTGTTCAGTGGGTCTTACATTCCTGGGAAGAAGGACTTTGTATTAGTCAGAGTTTTCTAGAGAAACTGAACCACTATTTATTATATGGAATTGATTCACACAATTATGGAGCCTGAGAAGTCCAGAACCAAGAGCCAATGGTACAGTGCTATCCGAGTCTGAAGGTCTGAGAACCAGGATTGCTGGTGGTATAAGTTCCAGGCCAAGGTCAAGTCCAAAGGCAGAAGACCAGTGTCCCAGCTCAAAGTCAGTCCGGCAGAGAGAAAAAAATTCTTATTCATCCTTTTATTCTATCCAGGCCTTGACTGAATGAGGCCCATCCAAATTGATCAGAGCAATCTGCTTTCCTCAGTCTACAGACTCAAATGTTAATCTCATTTAGAAGCACCCTCACAGACACACTCGGAATTAATGTTTAACCAAATACCTAGGCACCTCAGTGCCCAGTGAAGTTGACCAATAAAATTAACCATTACATACTTATTCCGCAGTGTCACTGGATGTAGTTTTTGCTACAGATGGAATATAGAAAATGTTAGAAAGGAGGGAGAATCAAAACTACAGTCGCTTCTTTTTACTGAAGGACTCCAGACAGCTGTCTTTTTTTTTCACGAGTTTTTTTTTTCCATCTGTTTTATGTGCACCAGAGGATAGGAAAACTGTACTTTCTTATGAAAGTGACTCAGAGAAAAATGAGTGTGCTATCTACAGTGTAGTATTTGCTGCTTTTTACCCAATTTCATTTTTCTGACACCACTGAATCAGATTTCCATTTCTCTACTTAGCCTCCATGGTCACCATGGTACCCAGTAACTTCAGACAATCCATAGATAACTATAGACACATCAGAAAGTAATAGAAGCTGCTTTTATATTATTAAATTAGAGTCACAGTGGTTAATTTCCTTTCTAACCTATTATTGTAAAAATAGTATCAGAGAAGAGATAGCAGGACTTTCTCCTCTAATAAGCAACAATATGAAACTGCTTTTCCAAATAATAAATTGTATTCATTTAATACTTACTTGTGTCCTTTATTCAACACACTTTAATGAAACACTGGCTAAATTGAAGATACTACAAAATACTGTGGTAAATGCAAAGTATGTAAAAATAAAGATGAATAAAATATTTTCTCTTAGGATTTAGCAGGATAGAAATTTCAGAAAACAACTAGCATCAGGGTTGAAAATTTTAATATCAGGGCATTCTTTCTAGTGTGAAGAATGAGATGATGGGCAGCAGTTTTGAGTAATTCTTGGAAGTCTAGGCAAGCAGCTGTAAGGAGATCTGAAAATGACAATAGGGCTTTGGTCACAGTTACTTGAACCAGGAAAAAATGTCATCTCCAACTGGGACTAAAGAAAGCAAAGAGAACAATAAAAAAATAGACCGATTACCAGAAGTAGAATTTCTGAACATAGCTCTATTTAGAAGAACTGAAGCACATGATGTGAGAAATCAGACATTTGGAGTAAGGCCAGAGCCCATTCAACAGAAATACAGCACTTTTTGGGGTCCCATTAATAACAAGGGCAACTTGATGCTTGGTAAAAAATGCTGTTCGTGGAAAGTTCCTTAGAGATTACACACTTTAGTTCATATTTGGTGTTGGCATCTGAATACTCTGAGCCTTCTGGTGGACATTTAGTTTCAACTATGCAAAAGAGAAAAATGCAAAGTGAAATTTGAGTATAGGACTTACAGAAGTTGGGATCCCCAGGCTCCTCCGGCTGAACTGTATACTCCTTTCCTAGATTGGCTCCAGGGGTAAAGGAGATGGAGCTTAGGATTTATAGTCAAATGACCTAGGATTAGCACTTTTGGTTACTAAGTGAGTGCTGTTGTGTAAATCATTTAAGGTTTTCATCATTAGTTTTCTTACATTTAATGTGTATATGGTAGATCAGTTGTATTGGTGGTTTTAGTTTTTTACTCTTCCCATTGTGAGTAGGACCTTCTGTCCCACTTCTTGACTCTGGGAATAGTTACATGATTTGATTTGACCAGTGGTATGTTATTACCAAACATGATGCAGGTAGAGTGTCTTAGTTATCTATTGCTGTTTAAGAAACCACCCCAAAACATAGTGACTTAAAACAAAAATCATTTTGTTTTAGTTCTATGGGTCAGCAATTTGGGCTTAGTTCTGCTGGGTGGTTTTCTACTGGTCCTTCCTGGCATGGCTTGATTTAGAGGCTGGTTTGCCTTGGAGTTCTCAGCTGGGTGATTGGTCTCTGCTCTTTGTAGTTTCATCATCCTCAAGCAGGCTGTACAGTTTCCTCACGTGGTAACATGAATTTCCAAGAAATGAAAGAAGCAGCCAGAAGCCTCCAGAAGCTAGAGTCAGAAGTTGAACAATGTCACATTGACACATTCTATCAGCCAAAATAAGTCAAAAGACCACCCCAGATTCAAGAGGTGGATAAACAGACACATTGCAAAAAGGCATGTGTAAAAGGAGGGGAGGAATCATCGTGGCCTTCCTTGTAAAAAATTGGACATAAAAAAGCATAAAAACCACTTGCATGTTGAGGCTTGCTTACCTGCTATCAAATCCCCTAGCTATCTTTCTGGAGGATGAGATATATGGAACTAGCTACACCACCCGCCGTCCTTCCTATGCCAGACTAATCTCATCAGCTGGCCCCCAGACATGAGTGAGCCCAGTCAAGACCAACAACAGGTCTTGACTGGGCTTGCTTTATTATGCTTTGCCTTATTGTGCTTTACAGATATTGCATTTTTTACAAATCTGTGGCAAACCTGCACCATTTTTCCAACAACATTTACTTATTTTGTCTCTGTGTCACGTTTTGGTGATTCTAAAAATATTTCAGACTTTTTCAGTATTACTATATATGTTATAGTGATCTGTAGTCATTGATCTTTGGTGTTTCTATCGTAATTGTTTTGAGGCACCTCAAACTGCAACCACATGAGATGGCAAACTTAATTGATGAATATTGTGTGTGTTCTGACTGCTTTACCTACCAGTCATTCCCCCATCTCTCTCCTCCTCAGGCTCCCTATATTCTGAGACACAACAGTATTGAAATTAGGGCTATTAATAGCTTTACAATGGCCTCTAAGTATTCAAGTGAAAGGAAGAGTCACAGGTCTTTGACTTTAAATCAAAAGCTAGAAATGATTGAGCTTAGTGAGGAAGTCATGTGGAAAGCCAAGATAGGCCTAAAGCTAGGCCTCTTGTGCCAAACAGCCAAGTTGTGAATGCAAAAGAACAGTTCTTGAAGGAAATGAAAAGTGTTACTCCAGTGAGCACACAAATGATAAGAAAGTGAATCAGCCTTATTGCTGATGTGGACAAAGCGTGAGTGGTCTGGATAGTGAGTGGTGTGGCAGAACTAAGCCACAACATTCCCTTAAGCCATAACCTAATCCAGAGCAAGGTACTAACTCTCTTTAATTTTGTGAAGGCTGAGAGAGGTGAGGAAGCTGCAAAAGAAAAGTTTGAAGCTAGCGGAAGCTGGGTCCATAAGACTTAAGGGAAGAAGCCCTCTCCGTCACATAAAAGTGCAAGGTGAGCAGGTGCTGATGTAGAAGCTGCAGCAAGTTACTGTTGAGGAACATCATCAAAAAGACATGACTGTCCATTGGCCTGTGAGCTGGACTCCAGCACTTAGAGGCTTCTCATCCCTTTCCCTGCCCTTGAAATGTGAGTTCTGTTTGACTTTTTTGGTTCCAGAGGCTGCTCCAAGGACATAACCTTTAGACGATGAGGTGTTGAGAATACCTGCACACAATACGTGACTGATCCCAGTTAAGGCCTCTTTATAAACATGTAAGATTCGGCAGGCAGGTGCAGGGATCCATTTGTCTTGCTACTGTCCAAGACAAGCCTCGTATGTAAGTTCCCTTTGCTTATTAAAACTGCCCCCCACGACCCAATCTGGAGTGGCTTGCCTCTTTCTTCAGTCTTTCCTTGCCTTCTGAGTATAGGGGCCGGTTTTAGATTACACTTGAGAAGCTCCTGAGAGGGCTGTGAACCAACAGTTATCCAGAAGATCTAATGAAGCTTGGTTATGCTAAACAACAGATTTTCAATGTGGATGAAACAGCCTTCTGTTGGAAGAGGATAGCTAGAGAAGAGAAGTCAATACCTGACTTCAAAGCTTCAAAGGATAGGCCGACCCTCTTGTTAGGGGCTAATGCAGCTGGTAACTTTAAGTTGAAGCCAATGCTCATTGGCCATTCTGAAACTTCTAGGGCCCTTAAGAATTATGCTAAATCTACTCCATCTGTGCTCTAGAAATAGAAAAACAAAGCCTGGATGACAGCACATGTTTACAACATGGTTTGCCAAATATTTTAAGCCAAATATTTTGAGACCCACTAGTTCAGAAAAAAAGATTCCTTTCCAAAATAAGACTGCTCATTGACAATGTACCTGGTCACCCAAGAGCTCTGATGGAGATGGACAATGAGATTCTTGTTATTTTTATGATAGCTAATGCAACATCCATTCTGCAGCACATGGATCAAGGAGTCATTTCATAAAGTTATGTTATTTAAGAAATACATTTCATAAAGCTATAGCTGCCATAGAAAGTGCTTTCCCTGATGGATCTGGTCAAAGTAAATTGAAAACTTTCTGAAAAGGATTCACCATCTAGATGCCGTTAAGAACAGGTTAAAATAGGAACATGAACAGGAGTTTGGAAGAAGTAATTTCAATCCTCATGGAGAACTTTGAGGGGTTCAAGACTTCAGTGAAAGAAGTAACTGCAGATGTAGTAGAAATAACAAAAGAACTAGAACGAGAAGCAAGGTGTGAAGATGTAACTTGAATTGCTGCCATCTCATGATAAAACTGTAACAGATGAGGAGTAGCTTCTTCTGGATGAGCAAATAAAGGTGGAAACTAGTCCTGGTGAAGATGCTATGAGGATTACTGAAATGACAACAAAGGTTTTAGAATATTCCATAACTTAGTTGATGAAGCAGCAGCAAGGTTTGAGAGAATTGACTCCAGTTTTGAAAGAAATTCTACTTTGGGTAAAACACTATCAATAGCATCACATGCTACAGAGAAATCTTTGACGAAAGGAAGAGTCAATTGATGCATCAAACTTCATTGTTGTCTTATTTTGAGGAATTATAACAGCCATCTCAGCCTTCAGCAACCACCACCCTGATCATTCAGCAGCCACCAACATTGAGGCAAGACCCTCCACAAGCAAAATAATGACTACTGGCTGAAAGCTCAGATGATACTTAGCATTTTTTATCAACAAAATATCTTTTAATTAAGGCAGGTGCATTGTTTTTTGTTTAGAGATAATGCTATTGCATACTTGATAGACTACAATATAGTATAAATATAACTTTTATATGCACTGGGAAGCCAAAAAGTTGATTTTACTCACTTTATTGCAATATTCATTTTATTGCAGTGGTATGGACCTAAACTTGCAGTATCTCCAAGGTATGCCTATAGTTGACACACAGTGACTGCAGATGCGTGAATGAACCCAGGGAATATCTCAGAATTACTCAATTGAGGCAAAGATTCATGAGCAATAAGAAATAGATGTTTTAAGGCCACTGAGTTTTGTAATTTTGTTATTCATCATTATAGCCTGTATAAAAAACTTATACAGGGTATGCTAAAATAGATTCTCAGAAGAGTTTTTGTGTATGTGTAGAGATTGTGTGTGTACATGTGTATGTGTGTAATCAATGGGATAAGGGATCAGTATAGTGCCTGGCACACAAGATGGTAAATCAATATTCACTGAATGGATGGATTTAAATGCTAATGAATATTAGTAGAGAGGTCTCAAAACTTTATTGAAGAATCTATGGCAGTAGAATGTCATGTAAACCTTGACTCTGGAAAATTGTAGAAAACATTTTTTTTCTCAAAAGTGAGTTTTCTTTTGTGAGTTAACAATGTATATGCGCTAAGACCAGTTACTCTTATCTTTGAACATGTCAGTGGTTTTCTCTGGGAAAGGCAGAAAAGTGTGCCCTTTAAGAAGCTGCTCTGATCTAGAACAAATCTACTCAATGTCATGAAGGCTTTATTTTAAATGATCAGGAAAATAGATTGAAAAGTGATCTGCTTATTTTGATCACTTTCCTGACCCAGCTGACTGCTGAAATATGTGGGTCCACTTACACCCAGATGTTTTCTGATAAATACAATACTGTACTGCAGATGTATCTTCTTTTCCTTATGATTTTCTTAATAACATTTTCTTTTCTCTAATTTACTTTATTGTAAGAATATAGTGTATAATACATATACAAAATACATGTTAATTGACTGTTTTATATTATTGGTAAGGCTTCCAGTTAACTGTAGGATATTAGTAGTTAAGTTTTTGGGGAGTCAAAAGTTATACATGGATTTTTGACTGTGCAGGAGTTGGCATCTCTAATCCCTGCATTGTTCAAGAGTCAACTGTAATGCTCAAATCTCTGGTTGATCTGTAGCAGTTACTACTACATTTTAGAGCAAGGTATTTTTCCTCTGGAAACTTTATGTGAAAGCAGCTAGGATTTTACAATATAAGTAGAATATATCAAACACCCTCTTTAGTGAGAGACTGCTTCCAAATGGTGCATAAAGGAACAGAATTTACTTTTGTTGGGTTGAATTCTAACTGATGTATTTGCACAAAGAATTTGTCTAGAAGGCATTCTTTAAGCCTAAGTGAGCACAATTTTATCATGTTTTAAAGCATTATGTTTAGCTATAGTTTTTCAAGTCAACAACTTAAGTCAACAACTTAGTTTGTAGGGAAAAAAAAGAAAAAAGAAAAAAATCTTTGTAAGCTGAAAAAAAATTCTAAATGCAAAATAATTGAAAGGTCTCATTTTGAAGCCTTGTGGTTGTTCTGATCCTATTATTATAATGCTTGGTGTTTGCTTACAATGCTGTAGTTTTTGTGAAGAGAAAGGGAGAGGGGAAGGAAGGAATGAAGGAAGGGGAAAAGGAGAAAGAGAAAGAGAAAACACCTTTTCTTTTATCCAGCAAGGTATTTAATCACCTCTGAATGGTATTTCAAGTGTTTCTTCTTTTTCAGAACAAGATGCAGCTATTTGCCTTCTGTTAGGTTGCAAAGGTATATCTTTGGGCAGAAGAGTAGATTACTGGCCTGGGGCAGTAAAGAGTGAATGGACCTTAGTGACTAAAATGTAGGCATTCCTGATGCCAAGATCAGTTCTCAGATGACAGGAACTTAATCTTGTTTGTGAGGGTAACAAAAGGTATGGTGGGTCAGCAGTTACTGATGGTGTGGGCATACATCCAGTTCTCAGAACAGTAGGAAATTTATTTCTCTCAAATCCCACATAATAAAGAGACTATGTTGCTATTATCATAATTACTAATAAGTGACATAAATAGAAAAACATTCTTTAAAATAGTCTAACTAAAACTGAGTGGCATTGTCATTAGCAAAATATCAGCCTCACAGGTTTGTTGTTCCTGATTGATGAAGGAAGAATTGAAGCAAGAAATTGGGAGGAGCTGACTCTTAACCCATTCATATTGCTAACTAGTCAGTAATTGACCTTGGGGAAATGTCCCAACCTCTGAATTTTATATTTTCCAATCTAACCAACTTGTCCTAACTCTACTGCACAAAACAACAAACAAGATAATATTTGTATAAAAAAAGCTCTATGGAAAATAGTAAACAGGATAAGGTTCAATTTTTGTCACTACTCTTGTAATAATAACTGGACTTTGAAAGAAGGAATCAACTGCATACCTTATGAAATCCTATATAGAAGTATATAATATTTTAGTTTCAGTTCATTGGATTATTTAAAATTATTTTTGATATAAATGATAATATTAATTTCATCATTCATCTTCATTCCTTTTATTGCATTGTCAACATTAGAAGCTTTGTTTCAAAGCTTAGAGTCATTCCTGAATATCGACAGAACAGAAACTGAGTATTTGCTTTGTGGACTAGATGATTCTTAAAAGTTTGCCACATTCTAATTATTGACTTTATTATTGTCTATTGAGAGTAAACTGCTAATTGACACTATACAGGAATCTTTTCAGATATAGTATTGGTATTTTTACAATAATTATACAAGGCTACAATGTAGATATTATTGTTATCATTTTACAGATAAAACAACATTGCATAGAGAGAATTTAAGTCACTTGTTGGATCTCATAAAAAAACTAGACATCTCTTCCTATTATGTCAGACTATGTCCAATATATAGCCCATGTCTACAAGGAGCATAGGATCTAGCAAGAGAGAAAAGTGTAGATGTAGCTACTACATGAAGAGAGATAGTGATAAACATGATAAAAGCAAAATAGAAGAGATATTGGCCATAATTGAGATTGCCCCTACTTACAGGGATCATGAAAGAGCTAATATTTGAGAAGGATTCTTTTTTTTTAAATTAATTAATTAATTTATTTGTCAGAGAGAGAGCGCACACACAACTGGGGGAGCGGCAGGCAGAGGGAAAAGCAGGTTCCCCACTGAGCAAGGAGTCTGGTGTGGGACTCCATCCCAGGACCCTGGGATCATGACCTGAACCGAAGGCTGACACTCAACTGACTGGGCCACCCAGGCATCCCTGAGAAAGATTCTGAAAGGAGTTCAGAATATGAAAGTGCAGAAATAGAAGGAAATCCATTTAACTAGCAGAACATTAATGATGAATTTAGGGATGGAAATAAGGTGATAATTAGAAAATTCTGATTGCTCATTTCTCTTTTGCCTTTTTAAGCACATGACTTTAGTTCTGGGTAGCTCCAGGGTTTCAGATATGTGAAGTGACAGTGAGACTTACCATGGAATGAAAAATGGAGAACTGAGACAAGTTTTGACTTCTAATGTGCAAAAAAAAAGGGGGGGTTGGCTTTGCAGTCAAGTCAGTGTTTTGGTTTTTTTTTGAAAACAAAAGGAATTTCCAAATTCATTGATCATTTAGGGAATATCTCAAGAACTAAGAAGGACTTAAATCATTGCTTTTTTTTCCATAAGGTAGTAAAGGTGCTTTTTTTCCTGGAGTAGCCGAACTGTAAGCCTCGCTTCTCTAGAGGAAGGAATATTTGATACGGAGGAAGGAAAAGAAAGTCTTTCATTGCTGACTCAATGGGTGTCTGGAAGAAGAAAGAGAACAAGAGGATGGGGAAGACCAAGGTGTTTTAGTAAATAAAATACAACTAAATAGGCATGGGATGGGATTTTTGCCAGCGGTCCTCATTGGGATCTCTGGAAAGGACACTCCTTGCAGACCATCCTGTACTAAATTGCTGCATAGCCCCCTGGGCTACCCTGGTTTCTTGAATGCCATAGACCAAATAAGATGGGCCAAAGTCCTTACAGGTAAGTTTCCAGAGGGAATATCATGGGGAGGGGGGTGGCAAAGCAGCTCTTGTAAATTTTGCTTACCAGGGATCCATGTCCATATGAATCATAGTGAGATCTCAGAGGGGTTGAAAGTACTAGGAAGGTCTGAGATGAGGCTTAATCAGCCAGGTTGTGTCATCAAACTCTCTACCAACTCAGTGTCAGATTCTGAGCTACATCAGTATTGGATGCCAGCAGGTGGCTGAGAAGCATGATCTAGAGATCAGGGAAGCCATCCTGAATCAATCCTTTTTTTTTTAGTGTATGTGCTGCCGAAGTGAGCACCTGAATCAATCCTTTAACATGAAGTTTCTTAAGCCACATCTCTCCCTCCATATACCTACAAACTACCATGAAAAGGACCTGAAAAGGGGATAGAAGTGTGAGTTTGTTAAATCCTAAAGAAATCTTTAATAATTATAGTTATTTTCCATGTTATAATAGGTTCAGGTTTAGGAGAATGTTTAGATTATTGGTAGACAAAAATAAAGAAGTTGCATTTTCTCTTTGAATCTGAGTTGTTTGTGTTCAGTTTATAATCCTGATAAAATAAAAATAAAATAACACTGTCTATAAAAAGGGCTATTTTAGGTTTTCACCATAGCTTCTTCATCTATGTGTTCTTCACCCTCAGTTCAACCTCAGCTTACTCATGTAAAATTTTGAATTGCAATACTGAGAAATATATTTTCAGTATATTTTTTCAAGCTGAATGAAGGCACCAATTGATAAGGGATAATAATTTTAATAGCTATTGCATACAAACAGAAACAGAGTTGCAAGGTTTTAGGAAATGAGTTTGGGTTATTTGCATATGATGAAAGTTTATGATTTGAAGGAAAGTACAGATAAAGGGGAGTCCTTACAGCTAGGAAAGTGCAAAAAAGGAGAATAGTACATCCCAGAAGATTTGGGCCCTGTTGGAGAAATATAGGGTCCAGTATGACATTGGTGATGGCTGACATTTTTTAATGAGTTTATTTAAAGACAATATATTGGGCCTTTATTTTTTCTTTCTTAGCATATCTATAATTTCATAGTAGAAGACAAGGGAGGAAAATATTCATCATAGATACTTGACATTTACTAGGACTACATCAACAAATTCTTAATTACTATTATTGTGATACTATTATACATGTAGCATAAATTATTTGGGACTGAAAACAGGGCCTGGAAAATTGAAGAATTACAATGAATATTTATTTAATGGCTACTTCATGAGAGCTATTGCATTTGAAAGGATGGGTAGAGATTGGCAATGTAGCATTAAGAATTATATATTGAGTCAGACTAAATCCCTAACCAAGTGACTGGAGATTTATATTCATGTTCCTTAAGTTTACATTTACAAATTACCACATGTCAGAGGCCTTAAGAACCACTCAGGTACACTTGGAACTATGAAGATTGGGCTGTTCATAAACACATCATTATGATGTACTTTAAAAAAATGTATGGATAAGGTAGAATGGTTTTTTATTTTTTTATTTAATTTTTTTTAAGACTATGGATCTTGGAATCCCAGAGATCTGGACTTGAATGCTAGCTCCACTAATCTGTTGTGTGACTTAGCTATATTATTTAACCTCCTTAAATATCCAACTCATCATCTCTAGAGGAAAAATAATATATCCTTCAAAAACTGGTTATGAGAATTAAATGAAATACCATACACATAGTCAGAACTCAATAGATGTCAATTCTGCTGTATCATCTGCTAATCAAAATCTATATTATAAAGCTGTGAATATTTGCATTTCTATACACATGTAAACACCCAGGTAAACCATCAGTCATATCAATGTATTTCTTTTTTTATTTTTTAAGATTTTTTACTTATTTATTTAACAGAGAGAGACAGCGAGAGAGGAAACACAAGCAGGGGGAGTGGGAGAGGGAGAAGCAGGCTTCCCGCCGAGCAGGGAGCCCCATGCGGGGCTCAATCCCAGGACCCTGGGATCATGACCTGAGCCGAAGAGAGATGCTTAAAGACTGAGCCACCCAGGTGCCCCTCAGTATAAGTATTTCTAACACTGAGTATGCTACCTCATGCTTCCTGTCTATTGGTATACACTCAAGGATAACTGCTATTTTAATCTCTCTCATCCTAGCTTGGTTTTGCCTACTTTGAACTTTAATTAAATATAGTATATATGCTTGTTTCTGGCTTCTTTAGCTAAATCTCATGTGTGTTGAGATGTGTCCATGTTTTTGTCTGAAGGAATAATTTTTTTCCATTGCTGTTGGTGATTTTCATTTGTTCATCCTACATTTGTTAGGCATTTGGATTTTTTCCAGCTTTTGATTTTTGTAAATAACACTGCCATGAGCATTCACAACAATCTTGTACATGTCTTTTTATGGTCAAAAGCAGTCATTTCTTCTTGAAACATTGAAATTTGCAGTTATAGGATGTGTGTTTGTGTGTGCATGTATGATTATAACCATTTTCCAAAGAGTATGTACCAGTTTACAATTCCATCAAAAATGTGTGAGATTTCCATTGCTCCGTATCCTCACCAACATTTTTTTTTTAAAGATTTTATTTATTTATTGACAGAGAGAGACACAGCGAGAGAGGGAACACAAGCAGGGGGAGTGGGAGAGGGAGAAGCAGGCTTCCTGCGGAGCGGGGAGCCCCATGCGGGGCTCGATCCCAGGACCCTGGGATCATGACCTGAGCCGAAGGCAGACGCTTAACGACTGAGCCACTCAGGCGCCCCTTCACCAACATTTGATAACAGTAAATGTTGGTTTTGTGAATAATATAAAAAATGTATGTCGTGTATAATTTTAGCCATTCCTGTGGGATGTAATATCTCCTTGTGATTTCAATTTGCATTTCTGTGATGACTAATGATGCTGAATATCTTTTCATATGCTTATTATTCATTTGCATATCATTTTTGGTGATGTTCCCTTTCAAGTTTTGTTCATTTAAAAAATTAGATTGTTAGCCTTTTATTGACTTACAGGATTCTGAGTTCAAGTCCTTTGCTATATCTACATATTGGGAATATCTTCTCCCAGTCTATAGCTTGACATTTTTTCTCTTATATTTTTGATGGTAGAGGTGTGTGTGTGTTTGTGTGTGTGTGTGTGTGTGTGTGTGTGGTTTTTTTGGTTGGAAAAGTTGCTAGAGTCTGAATAAAGGTATCTAATATGTGTGATCTTCACATCCTGGATCCCACTCCTTGTATAAACAGACCACCAGATTGAAGGTATCCAAATGAGGTAGCTGGAAGATGATCAAATTCTGCAGATTGGTGTCTCTAGCCTGAGGTGGGCCTTAGAGCTGTCTGTCAATGCTTTCACTTCTCTGTGTTCATTGATTCCCTATTTTCCAGTATTTTTAATCCTCACTACATCCTTAATCCCCCTTCTAAATCCCATTCCTAAGGATCCTCAGATGTTAACAGTGCCTTTACCTTTAGGAAGCCATTGTGCATTTTTTCCATCAATTTCCTATTGATCCTGGCCACCTAAAGATTTATACATCCAAACATTCATGTACTTGAATTGTTTGAGCATTACTGCATGAGTTTCTTCCTTCTAACCAAGATTAAATCTGCCACGTGGAGTTTTTCTCCTCCCCACCTTGCTTTGTTAGTTTCTTTTCTTTCTTTTTTTTTGAATCAAAACTTTCACTTTGTTTTTCCACTTGTTCTATCGATTAGTCTCTCTTTCCAGTGTCTTCAACCTCTTTTCCTTGACTGGATGTAACCCTGGTCTATAAAGAAATCTTTGTTGTCCTGTTCCCTTCCCTTAAAATGGCCTCATCTGGCCATGCATCCTTTTCTGCCTTTTCTCTCCACTCATCTTCAGCCTCTCCTGAATAACTTCCACTCCAGTTTGTTGAAACGGTAGTCAACACTTTCTGCCTTTACTTGCTCATCTCTGATCTTTTTCCTCATCACACTTTTAAAGGATTCTGGAGAGAAATCATCATTCACTTCCAAATTCTCAGACTTGGTGGCTACTTTTCAATCCTCCTCTTTTTTCTTCTTCCAAGATTTTATTTAAATTCAAGTTAGTTAGCATATAGTGTAGTATTGGTTTCAGGAGTAGAATTTAGTGATTCACATTTACATATAACACCCAGCGCTCATCACAAGTGCTCTCCTTAATGCCCATCACCTATTTAGCCCATCCCCCATCCACCTCCCCTCTAACAACTCTCAGTTGGTTCTCTATAGTTAAAAGTCTCTTATGGTTTGCCTCCCTCACTGCTTTTGTCATATTTTATTTCTCCTTCCCTTCCCCTGTGTTCATCTGTTTTGTTTTTTAAATTCCACATATGAGTGAAATCATATGGTATTTGTCTTTCTCTGACTTGTTTTGCTTAGACGTATACACTCTAGTTCCATCTACATCATTGCAAATGGCAAGATTTCATTCTTTTTGATGAGTGAATAGTATTCAGCTGATCTTTATCCATTCATCAGTCTATGGACATTTGGACTCTTTCCATAATTTGGCTATTGTGGACATTGCTGCTATACACCCCTTCAAATCAGCATTTTTTTACCCTTTGGGTAAATACCTAGTAGTGCAATTGCTGGGTCATAGGGTAGTTCTATTTTTTAACTTTTTGAGGAACCTCCATACTGTTTTCCAGAGTGGCTGCACCAGTTTGCATTCCTACCAACAGTTAAGAGGGTTTCCCTTTCTCCGCATCCTCGCCAACATCTGTTGTTTCCTGGGGTATTAATTTTAGCTATTCTGATAGGAGAAGGTGGTATCTCACTGTGGTTTTGATTTGTGTTTCTCTGATGATAAGTGATGTTGAGCGTTTTTTCATGTGTCTGTTAGCCATTTGTATGTCTTTTTTGGAAAAATGTCTATTCATGTCTTCTGATGGCAGAGATTTTTAATTCAACATTTTTTTAATAGTGCTCTTATGTCTTGTTAAAGAAATTTTGGCTGTCTAAGGTTGAAAAGATATTGTCTTCTGTTTTCTTCTAGAAGTCTTTTGTTTGCTTTTCACATTTAAGATTATTATCTATCGCAAATTACTTTTGTAAAGGTTGTGAGGTAGGGGTCAATTTCATTTTTTTCCTTTAGAAATATCTTAATGGATCAACACAATTTATTGAAAAGGCTGCCCTTTTGATTTGAAGTACAGTTGTACTTTGTTATAAATCAGGTTACCAGGGTGGCTGGGTTGCTCAGTCTGTGAAGTGTCTGCCTTCGGCTCAGGTAATGGTCTCAGGGTCCTGAGATCAAGCCCCACATTCGGCTCCTTGCTCAGCAGGGAGCCTGCTTCTCTCTCTGCCTGCTGCTCTCCCTGCTTGTGCTCTCTCTCTATCTAATAAATAAATAAAATCTTAAAAAAAATATCTCAGGCTACCATGTTTTTTTTTGTCTATTTCTGGATTATATTTTTGTTCTGTTAGTTTCTTTATACACACATTTTTATTATTTTTATTATAATTTTGTTCATATTTGGTATCAATTGTAGTATTTGTGATTTTGTGTTCTTCAATAAAATAAGACAAAACTTTAAATTTTGGAACCATTGGGTTGCAAAATTATTCTTTCTCTGAGATGCACATGAATTGTTTGCTGTTAAATCCTTAATTTTCTATAAATAGTTACAAATTTAGAATTAAAAAGGACTTTATTGGCTTCAAGTATTGATTTATCAACATTCATCTTTATAAGGTTCAAATTCAAGTTCAGTCTGTAGTGTATTATTTGTTTATTCATTCATGCATACATTCACTATTTGGGGATATGCTACTTTGTTCTCAACATTAGTGCCAGTATTTCCCACTGTATCAATTCAGATACTGGCACATGGCATATATCCTCATATGCTATTGATTTGGTCCAAAATGAACCGGAATCTAAGGGGTGTAGACCATACAGGTAGAGGTAGTAATGGGTTAGATTGAGGAATGGGGAATAGATTTGGGGGATATGGTCTGTGGCCCAAAATAGAAACTAAAATTTGCATTATGAGTGGCATCTTGGCCATTAGAAATGCTTAAAAATAATAGCTATAGATTTTTTTATTTTTGAGAATTTTTCTTTTTTTCTTTTTTTTAGGAAAGACTCCTTGATACAAATAGACTAATGCTCCCATGTTATTCCATTTAAATTCGATTATTAACTACCTATTATTTAGAGAGAAGATTATCCTTTCAGAGCATGTCTGAATCTGATATAGTCCCACAGAGGGAAAAAAAGAGTAAAGCTACTCAAAATACTGTTAAAAATGTATTGCAAGTGAGAGCTCTGTTTTTCTTTCCCTTTTTTTAAAAAAAAGAAAATATAAGTTATTTGATTGTGGATTCAGTTTGCTTTGAGTAGTTTTTTTATCACAGTTTTCAAAGGGAGATTTCTTTGAAGCATGTCTCTACTGAGACATAAAAACACAAGTTGGCTAAAGCCGACAAGTTTGCTACAATGACTTAGCCTGGAATGTAGGAAGAAATAGGAGGCTTTCTCAACTGCAATGAACAGCTACGAAAGCCTGCCTCTTCCTTTTTACTATAGTGTGTTGAGCATTACACATTTTTCTCCTGAGATAGCATTAAAATCGATCATTTTCTTATTAAAATCAAAGAGTATGTTTCAACAATATTGCATTTAGCCCCTAAAGAGCAAAACTGGGAGGTTAAATGTGAATCATAAAACTCTGTTTCTCAATAAAAGGATTGGGTAGGTGGCAAAGGCAATGGCCAATAAGAGTTGATATGTGGTGGTCATTGATTCTATGTAATATTCTAAAGGTGTCTTTTTCACATTTTCTGTTCCAAAAAAGAAAAAAAGGCAGGATTTTAGTTAGTGTTTTGAAGAAGTTGTGTAAGTTCTTAAGGAACAACACTCAAGAGAATAGATAGAATAGAATAGTTCAGTCTTCATAAATAGACTGCTATCATTATTCTAAAGTAGCATAGTAACAAAAACAACAAAACCCCCCCAAAAAATATATATCATAAATATACAGTTGGCCAAGTAACTGATAGCTATTACACTCGTCTAAAAGGTCTAATAGCTTTTTACAGGTATAAGTGAGAAGATTCCCTATTACTCGTTCTAATATCTGGATTTTGTCACCTTTGTAATTATGTTATTTTCAACAATTCTTCCTACTTTAGCTTATTTCAGATAGAGTTTTGATCCAGTTAGTTGGTATAAATATAGCAACCTTCCAAATATTTAGTATTTTGGTTATTGAACACAATACCAAAAACATCCCTACTCTTAAAGGATCTGGTCTCGGGAAATCTATCTTCTCCTTCAGAACCTTTTTAGATGTGCAGTCAACTTTGCTGTTAAGACATGTTTCACAATAGTGTCTGGTGGAATCTTGATTTTTTTTTTAAAGATGTATTTATTTTAGAGAGACTGAGAGAGAGAAAGAGCATGTGTGTGAGTAGGGGGAGGGGTAGAGGGAGAGAATCTCCAGCAGACTCCATACTAAGCGCAGAGCCTGACGAGGGGCTCGATCCCCTGACCCATGAAATCATGACCTGAGCCTAGTAATGCCTCCTATTGATTGAAACCAACAAAATGTCAGAGGGCAAAAGATACTAAGTGATCTAGTTCTGGGCAAAGATCAGGGCAAAGAATGGATCTAGAAAGGTGACAGTCCATGCAGAATAACCAGCACAGTCCATTCCTTTTTTCCAGCCAGGATTCATTCCTGTTCTTCATTGAGAGAGACAATTCTGAAACACAAAGGAGAAAATCTCCAACAAAGAGGAAACAAAAAGTCTTATGAATGATGATATCACATTTGGGAGATGTCAATG
The DNA here is from genome assembly GCF_009762305.2 of Zalophus californianus. Classification (NCBI taxonomy): domain Eukaryota; kingdom Metazoa; phylum Chordata; class Mammalia; order Carnivora; family Otariidae; genus Zalophus; species Zalophus californianus. Next base: position 45,848,699 of record NC_045596.1, read on the forward strand.
TAGCTAGAATCTCACCAGGAACTTTAATTGTAAAGTTATTGGGCATCAGTGCCCTTCATATAAAGTATCGATATCCAGTATCCAGAGTGGATGGAAAGGAGAACACAGCTGATCATAGTGTTCACTTCTATAGCTGATTATAAGGCTTAGGTTACAAGGTTTGTTGATGTTATTGTTTCATTCTTTGATCACTATTTTCATGTTCCCTTTCTTCTCTGCCAACATTAGTTGATGAGTTTTTTTCTGATAGGGTGACCCTAATCATCACTTCTATAGAACCCAAATCTCTGGTGGTCCTATCTTGATAGGACCCATAAACATATCTTGATATGTTGCCCCGATTTCCCACTGGCAACTGATAGAAGAATAGCTGTATTATTCGGTGCTAAAACAAATTGCCTTGATTTCAAAATTCTTTTTGCCCCCTCTAGTTGGAAACAGTTTCTCCTTGGTAATCAAATTAATTATTCAAACCAGTACATTAACCTCTGTCTTTACCTGGTAGTTCATCAAAATGAGGAACCCAAGATAGCCTGAGGTCAGTCTCAGTTTGTATTTTAATAGAATCTTGACTGTGTTTCCTGGTGGAAGCATCGGCTTTTGAAATACACTGAGGTCCCTTCTAATGCACTGTTAGGTGCAGTAGTGGGCTTTTCCCACATCCACTCTTTGTTTCCCAGTCTCATGCAGTCTGTCTACAGAGGAGACAGCACTATTACTGTTTACTGGCCTAAAGCGTATTCTGCATCCTGTAGAAGAGCGCTACAAACTCACAGGATGTCTTCACTTACATAGTGTCACTCCTGAGCCTTTGGTGGCTAATTTGTCACTTTGTCAACCAGCTGCTCTTTTGGGGAGTATGATAAAACCAGAGAATACCTTGAGAAGAGCACACTGCTTGCTATATTTCTTTCATTGTAAAATGTGTCCTCTCAGCAAAAGGGATTTTTTTTTTTTAGGATACTAAGTTATCTTAAAAATGAATAAGACATTTTGTTAGTCCCTGTATAGCAATATTGATAGAGTTTTGCAAACACAAAAGGAAATCTGTTTCTGGAATATGAGTATATTCCCATGAGAACATCCTTTGTGATAAAAGGGCTCCAAAGTGATCAGCTTTCACCTGGTGAATGGCTAGCTCCCCAGGAAATGGTCATATGAGGGGCCGAGCCTTCACTTCTGCTGTTGGCACGTTACATACTGAGCAGTAGTGGTGAGCAGATCAATCTTAGTGGAAGGAAGTCTGTGTTGTCTGTGTTATTGAGCCCAATGCATAGCCTCCATCCCAGCCACCAGAGATATGGCCACTTTGTAAATGAGCCCATTAAACAAGCAATTTAGTGACCAAGGATAGAAGCTGACTTATATCCACACAATAGGTAATTTTGTTACTTGATTGGTGAGCGCCTTCACCTAACTGCAGAGAATTTATGTGGTTCATGAATATTTTCATACTCTGAAATATTTATTCACTATCCTCTCTTCTAGATTCACACTTGTCACTTATTTTCCAATCTGTTTTTTCCAATACCATGACCAACAACTAACCTGTTATCTATGGACTATGAATTAATGTAGATTTTTACATGAGGCATCCATCTCTCCTTTCAGATGTTCACAGGAAGTGGACAAGCAGATATACTGACCAAAAATCCATATCCCAATTTTCAAGGTTCTACTTCTTTCTAACCAGTGGCCTTAAAGTTAGCATAAGACATCTGAGGAAATCGTAAATTCAACTGGCATTGCATCTCTATAGCACTTACAATCCGGCTTTGTATCTGATCCATGTCATGTGAGAAAAAGTTTCATAGAGGCTTTCTGCACTTAGAAAAGGAATTCCAGGCTTTGAATTAATTTGTGTGTTATTCAGTTAGAAGCAACAAACATATTCCAGACTTTTATATTAACAATGTCAACATAGCAACTAAATGCCATAGCAAATTGATCTCTCAAAGTCTTTTTCCACTGCACCCCATCTCATGCCACATGTGATAATTTGAGTTACTTTGGTACCACTGCAATCACGAAGATAGTACCAGTGTCTTCTATTTGCCCCGTTGCAAAGAGATCATCTTTGTGCTCATTAAATATGCGAGACATCAATCCTGAAACCCAAATTTTAGATTCTCTTTCCTGGGAATATTCCAGGAAAAATTCTAATGTCGCCATGGTATTGGCAAGAAATCATTGATACTCAAAGAGGTCATTAAACAGAGTATGAAAATGGGATAATTTCTAAGTGAGGGCATAATTAAGGGTAACAAGAAATGATAAAGCCCCCAGGAATTAGCAACAATTATGAAACAGTTACCATGGACCAGTTTTAAGGAGGGGAAGAAGAGAGAGACATTACTGGAACTCATTGAGAGGAAGCACCTGACTGATGATTGAATGGAGAGGATTCTAGCCATTGTCAACATTGAAGATCAATAGTGAGAAGCTAAATGGGCTCTGTCCTGGTTCCTGCTCTCCTTCCAGTGCCTCTCATTGGTTGAATGCACATGGAAAACCGAGGGGAAGAGATCCTGACTGATGCAGTCCATAAGGTTGAGAAACCAAAGCACAAAAAAGGGTGAGGCATAGATCTGGAAGAGTATATAGTGAAAATCCAACATGAAGCACCAATTGTGTGTGTGTGTGTTTAAGATTTTATTTATTTATTTGACAGAGAGACAGTGAGAGAGGGAACACAGGCAGGGGGGTGGGAGAGGGAGAAGCAGGCTCTCCACTGAGCAGAGAGCCCGACGCGGGGCTTGATCCCAGGACCCCAGGATCCCAGGATCATGACCTGAGCCGAAGGCAGACGCTTAACCGCCGATCCACCCAGGTGCCCCTGCTTTTTTTTTTTTAAAGATTTTACTTATTTATTTGCCAATTGTGTTTTTGACTCATAAAGGGATTTTTTTGGATTAACATATTTTCATTTCATTCTTTTAGATGCAAATCTATAATTTTGTTGATTAGGAAAAAACCCTACAACTTCTTTTGAGGTCAAGATACAGAAAAATATTCTGATTTATTGCCAGCAACTAGAATATAGGCACTGTGAGGATGGGAGATTCCCTGCTCCAGTCCTGTATTAGTTTGCTAGGGCTGCCATAACAATGTAGCACAAACTGGGTGACTTAAATAACAGAAACTTATTGTCTCACAGTTTCGGAGGTCACAAGTCTAGGATTAAAGTGTTGGCAGGGTCAGTTCCTTCTAAGAGCTGTGAGGGAGAATCTATTCCATGCTCCTCCCCTAGCTTCTGGTGTTTTGCTGGAGCTCTTTGGTGTTTTTTGGCTTGTAGAAGCATTGCACCAGTCTCTTCTTTATCTTCATAAAGTCCTCTGTGTGTGTGTGTGTGTGTGTGTGTGTGTCCAAATTTCTCCTTTTTATAAGGATACCAGTTATATTGGATTGGGCCCACCCTACTGTAGTGTGACTTCATCTTAACTGATTATATCTATAATGACCCTATTTCCAAATAAAGTCACATTCTGAGGTCAGGACTTGAACATATGAATTTGGGGGTATGCAATTCAAGCCATAATAGATCTAATGCCTAATACAATGTATGACTCAGAGTAAATACCCAACAAATATCTATGGATGCATGTATGAGTAGTAGAAGAATAAATGAGAACCCATTTATCTATTTTTAAAATTTGGGGAGTATTAAATCTTATACCCTATCCATTAATTCTATATCTGATTCTCTTCAAAACTATTAATCTAAGAAACTTGAGTTAGTATCAGACAAGTTCTTCTATTTTCACCTAATGATTAATTAGTAATAATAATAAGACCTGTGTACTATATTGGGTAATAAATCCTTTTACTCAAGTTCTACCTATGGCGGTGCCCTCTTAGCTAGTTTCAGAGACAGATAGAAATCTCTTAATCCCATAAATGTCATTCTGATCTCTGAATGATCAGTTTACTTCCTAAATCATGAGGTTTGATTAAAAAAATTATTACTTGAAATGGTTAGGTGCAAATACTTTTGAAGCTCATAAAATAATCCAGTCACTTTCAAATCTAACTTTATATTTATTCCAGTGATAACCTGTGCATAAGAACAATTAAGATAATTTTTGCCAAAACCCTCTGAGTCATTTATCAAAGTTAATTTCATTTGCCATCCTGCTTCCTGTCCCACTACTTCCTACCCTTAAATCCATCTTTATTCTCTAAAATTCACAAGCAGCTTTTTCTTTTCCAACATCTAAAATTTACAGGAAACTTTTTCTTTTTCAATAAACACTATCCAATACTTTTGGACATGGAAGCAAATATTATGATATTTTCAGTTTCCCCCTCTAATTTTCTCCTCTACCAAATCTTGAATAGCAATAATGTTTACAAGACTTTCTGCAGGAGCCCATCCTTGGTACCTTACAATGCAGTGCTGTGTAGAGGGCCCTAGAGTTGGAACCCAGTTCTTGAGTTAGGAGTTGTGTTAAGAATTTAGGTATTAAATAAGATAAGGTTATATATATCACTATGTATAAGCAAGTATTAATGTTGTTTTCTATAATTACTGATCTGTTATTTGATCCTTTCAGCTTCACTACAACCCTATTATAAACTTCATTTAACAGATGAACAACTTTTCAGAGATTGGTCAATCTGCCCAAAGACATGACTCAGTAGCGGTAGCAGAGTTAGATTTAGAACTACAGCTTTCTTACTTCAGAACCCACCATCATTTCTATCAGCATCTACTATTTAAGATCAACTCAACAAAGTAGCAGGCTGGACCCTCCTCTGACCACAACTGATTTTTCTGCCTTGAACCCTATTTGAGTTTAACCAGATAACTAGATGACTCCTACTCATCCTTTGGGATTCTGCCTTGACATCAATTATGCAGTGATACCTTCCCTGTTCATACTTGTCATTTCTCCTTGGTGGAATTTATTTCATACATAATTTCTCAATGTTTATGGTCTATCTTCCTCATAAGGTGGTAAACTCTCTTAGGGTAAGGAATGTCTCTGATTTCTTTACCACCGTATCTTCAGCACAAAGTTCTCTTCTTGAGTGGGCACCATATGGATTCCTTGATACACAGATGAATATGAACACATATATATTATGTTTGTCTTACACAGGGCCCAGAAGACCCAGACGACAAAGGGCCCAGACGACAAAGATACAGTCCTGCAAGTTTTATGCTCAATAAGTCTCAAAAACAATTCAGAAAAAACAGTTAGGGTTTGTAAAGGAAGTGCCTCTTTCTTCTCAAATCTTCTGAAAATTTATACAGGAGATAATAGCACAATGCCTGCTTTATAGGCCATTTAGACTCTATGAAATGCTCTAAAAACACATTCACATATATAACACATAATACCCTTTTCTACTAAGCTATAAAAAATTGATGCATTTGATTAAAATAAGAATTAGTGCTCCAGAAGACACTAGCTTGGGGTAATATTTTCAATTTTAATTGGAATTTTTATTGTTCACAGCATATGTTCTTACAAACATTGAACTTATGCTTTTTATCTTCCATTTTAGAGATCATAGTTTATTTACTAGATTTGATCTATTTAAAATTCACCTTAATAAGGTTTTATGCAAGCATGAATCAGAAATCAGAAATAAAATGGTTTTCATTTAAGCTTATCAAATTATTTGTTCATAGTAGAATGCTTAAACGTAAGATAATATGTTAACATTTGATACCCGTTACTGTGGAAAACCCACAGGTATTAACTCTTCAAATTTTTTGTCCAATAACTTGTAGTCAAGTGGTTCTCAAACCTTCTGAATATCAGAATCATTTGAGGGAGCATCGTAGGATAACACAAATGATATCTCCCCATTTCTAGAGATTCCTAATATGTCTGTGTTGGAGCCCTGAAGTCTGCATTTTGAGGAATTCTCCAGTGATTTGGATTTTCACAGGGATTTGGAAACAACCAAAATCTTTAGTAACAACAAAGCAAATATGACTTCACTTCATGGATAAGCCACATTCTTAATGATACATTAGTAACTTGGGGAGATGAATTATTTCAGACAGCTGTCACTTAAACTTTTCCAATTCTTTTTCCAACCAAAATATAGGGGCTGGGCATTTTATTTAATTTTATTTAAATTAAGGGCCATTCATCCTTAATTTAAATAAAATAGGACGTAAGGGTACATAGTAATCTTGGGGGTGAAATTAAATTAATGGCATTTGGGTGCCATTATTTCATGCACTGATACTATATTTCAAAGTGTAGTAGGAGGCTACATAAAGCTCAATTTTTCTCTTATACATATCTCTCCTTAACATGTGGTTTTCTTTTAAAAGCAGAATAAAGATTCATGACCAGAAAACTCAGCTAAAAATGGGTATGATGAGTATGTAATTTTCAAATCTTAATTTTGCTATTTCTTAACCTAAATCCCAAATTACTTTCAAAAGCCTCCATTACTCCTGTATTATATAATGCTTCATTTAAGAAGCCAAGAAACTGTAAAATAACTTTACTTAGAGCCGTTATGCATGAATACCAGGACTACCTTAGCCAAACTTCACAGAATTGATGTACAAAGAGATGGAGGTGGAATGGGAGAGAGCTTTTATTTTTTATGAATGCCTTTTTTTCTTTTTGAAATGCTATATTTAACTGTGAAACCATTTTCCTGGTCCCAACAGTATTTGCGTGAGCTAGAAGCTCAATAAATATTTTTCTACAGCAATCTTCAAAGTGTCTGATAGGAGTGTTAACAATGACAGAAAAGGCAGTTTAGAGTGGTGTTTACCATGATGGAGTGACATTACAGGCATAGCCAGTCTGGATGAAGCTACATGCAGATCACATGTTATAGTTGGCTTGAGGACAAATGGTTCTTCTCTGTTGGACAAAAATCAGAAAATCTGATAGCTCATCTTTGTCTGCCAAATTGGGTTAATTTCTAAATATCTTAATGTCTCAATCTTCTCTCTCAAAAATCTAGAATTGATAAGTTTGATTTACTTTGAAGTTGGGGGAGGTAAATTTGCATATTCATTTCTTAAAGCTTTTCAAGTTTTATACTGTACAATCTTGGGAAATGATTCATGATGGTCTTGAGAACCAGGAAAGAGGATAAAATCTTAGAGATCTTCTTCTTCCCTAATAGTTTACAATTCTCATTTTAATTGGAAAAACAGTTTAGTTTTTTAGTTCTAAACATTGTTCCAGCAGTTTGGTTTGTCACATAATTATAGCACAAAGCACATATACATTGGGAAGGTTTGAATCACTATTTCAAATAGTCCTTTGACATTTGTGGATTTAAAATTGGAGGTTTCAGCAGTTTTCCAGGGACCATAAAAAGTTGTGTCATGCAAAAATTTATTATTTGAACTAAGCACAAATTTGAACTACTCATGTGTTGAGACACTGGAGCCTCTCACTGATATAGACACTTAGCCAACTGGGTCTCAGGTCATCTTTGGGCTTCTATTCATTGTCACTCCTAAAATAAGTGAATTGCAGTCCCAGGCACTTTATACTTCATGAAAAAGTGGCTAAAAAACAATTTTGTAAGCACTGAAGAGATAATTAGGTTGAAATCTACATATAGGAAAAATATACTTTTTCTTGGAAATGAGGTTTGAAAAAAAACTGGGAGCCTGTAGTCACATTTCCACATTTATGAAGATACCAAGATTTATCATCTTCTAAATGTCAAGATTTATCTCTTGAATGTCATATGTTTCAAGTAAGAGTCTCTTAGGATGAAATTTATTATTTCTTCTCATGAAAGCTGTCATTGAACTTTGTAGCATTTTTAATTCAAACTCAAAGGTGAGGACTAATTAAACCCTCATTACCTTCTCTTTTCCTTCATTGTGCCACCGTTTGGTAAATTTTAATAACATGCTCCATAGGGTTGAATTCCTCAGGCAACTCTTTCCTCTCTCCTACTTTCAATGATTAAAAATCTAATAACAAAGAGGTGTTATGAAGCTATGGCTATTAAACTTGTGTGTGTGTGTGTTGGGGCACCGGGGCAGTGCATTTGGTTAAGCATCTGGTTTCAGCTGGGGTCATCATCCCAGGGTCATGGGATCGAGCCCCATGTGGCGCTCTGTACTCAGTGTGGAGTCTGCTTAAAAATCCCCTCTCCCTCTGCCCCTTCCCTCCTCACTTGTGTGTGCACTTTCTCTTTCTAAAATAAATAAATCTTTAAAAGGAAAATATGAGTGTGCACACACACACACAGATTTAAAAATTTTAGAATTTATAGGATTTGTATGGGTAACTTTGAAGAATGAGAAAGTACGTATTGAAATACCCATATATGGTGTTCTAGCAAGAAGGAATAGAAGAATTTATGTCCATGCCAAAATCACAAAAAGGAAAAAAGTAAAGAAATTGATATGAAAAGGAACAATCTATAGGAATAAATTACAGTGGTGCAGAGAAGAGAACTACGTTTTGAAGCCACATTCTAGATAAAGTGGAGGAGTTGCATTTACAGAAATGAGTGACAAGCAAGTTATCATTAGTCTTAATAGAGGGATCTGACTAGGATGCATGTGGATTTGGAAGTAATCTTGAAATAAAAAGTACACATATGAGTTAGAAATGATTAATTGAGGTGTAAATCTTATAGAGTTATAGCAAAATTTATGCAAATTACCTTCTCAAACTTTTGGAAATGTCGTTCCCTTCCTCCAGCCTTCTATGCTACTTAAGATCCCTATTTGACATATCTTTAAAATTAAAGTTAATTAATATAAAGTTTTATTATCCTTGACCTAATTAGACTTTCAAAAAACCAAGATGAGCATTTTGGTAAATTATTGGCAGATAGAAACAAAGGGAATTGAGAGAGGAATATTAGAAATTCTTTTAAAAAGAGAGGTAAAGAGCTATAACAACATTAATAATGCAGAAAATCAGTCAAAAGATATGATTAAGGCAGAACTAAATGACAGAAATGTAATAAATGTGCATGATTGTGTGAGTAGATTTTTGTGCAACTTATAGGAGATATTAAGTAAGGAATTTTGCCACATAGTTTCAGTTACTGAGCAGAGAAGCTAAATGACCAACTTGGGGAATGAACAGAGAATAAATGAAATGATTTAGAATGGGCTGAAGGAGACAAAGAGATGGTAAAACAATGTAAAGCCATTGGCTAAGTCTAGTGGTAGGTACTAATGAAGAGGACATTAGAGAATGGCAAATGCTTCATCAACTATGATTGAACAAAGTTACACTTCCCTTAGGACTATATATCAGGATATTTAGAGATTCAAAGCAAGTCCAAACAAAGCCACGAGATACAGAAAAGCCTACAGAAATATGAACAGGAGATGCAAGTAGGTGATATGAGTTTGTGCAATGGAAGCTAATAAATAGCAGTGATGAAACAAGGAAAAAAGTAATGTAGCACATTTCAGACATGAAACACATAGGATGCTCCTGAATTTGGAACGCTGCTGACCAGTGAAGCAACTCAAGGACAGCGTTAGGTGAATGTCACTCATCTTTCAAACTTCACCAACAATGTTCTGTGGAATCAATTTCCAGTTGTTTTATAGGACTCATTAAACTGTTCAGGACTGTACAAGTTCTTCTGCACTTTTTGTTCTGTCTGTGGCCTGAATACTTAATTCAGAAGAGTTTTAGGTAGGGATGAAAAACAGCAGAGCCTCTGAGTTACTCACATTCCACCATTCTTTTCATCCATGATCTGCCTCCTAGTTTCTCTAGGGTTCTGCTAATTTAGTGCCAGCTTTTCAAGGTAAATGATATTGCTAGAGGCAGTCAGTTAGGTTCTAACAGGACACCTGGAGGTCAACAAAGAGGAAGTCCTGGCCAGCTATTGGGAGTCAGAGGCCTGTCTTGGCAGCACTCCAAAACAAAGCCATAAGAAGCTGGATCAAACCAGATAGGTCCAAGATGGCAGGTGCCATGACAGGAAGCCCGCGACCAAATAAGGGGAAAAAACCCCAGCAAACCCCCAAATCCTGCTTTTAAGAAATCCCTGTCTCCAGTAATGAATATTCATTCCCCTTGTTAACAACTGTCCACAAAAGATAGAAAACCAAATCCCAGGGCACACAGCTCTCTCCCTCTCTCTCTTTTATTTTTTTTTTTTTAGAGAGAAATAGGGAGAGAGAGCACAAGTGGGGGGAGGGAGAAGCAGGCCCCCCACTGAGCAGGGAGCCAAATGTGGGCTCGATCTCAGGACCCCAGGATCACGACCTGAGCTGAAGGCAGGCGCCTAACTGACTGAGCCACCCAGGCGCCCCTCTCTCTCTCTTTCTTGAGTTCACCTGCTCTCATGTCTCTAGAACGTGCTTTTGCTTTAATAAGCTTTCCTGCTTGTGTCACTCATCCACTGTGTTGTGTCTGTTCTTGAATTCTTTCACACGAGGAGAACAAGAGCCTTCAGTGACATCTTTGGAATGGGCTGGGTAGAGGCCTCAGGGCCTGGGGTCTCCCCTGTCCACTTGGCAACAGTGTCTTTCTCATCTTCATTTTGGAAGGATTAGAGACACACAGAAAAACACAGTGGTACACATCCAAGCTTTAACAAATATATCATTTTTAGGCCTTTGAGCAAATATCCTACCTAATTCTTTTAAAAACTATTTTATTTATTTATTTGAGAGAGAGAGAGGGACAGGAAGAGAGAGAGAGAGAGAGAGAGAGAACATGAGCAGGGGGAGGGGCAGAGGGAGAGGGACAAGCAAACTCCCCACTGAGTGGGAGTCCCATCATCACAGGACCCTGAGATCATGACCTGAGCCAAAGTCAGACACTTAACTGACTGAGCCACCCAGACACCCCTATCCTACCTAATTCTTGCGACATTCCTTGGATAGTTAGCCTGCATGAAGTAGATTCTCCCTTTCCTGCCCTTTCTCATACCTACATTACAACATTACAACCCTTGAAAATATCAGTGATATGAAAAAGTAAGAAACTGTAACTATAATCCTGGCAAAACAACTAATTTAAATTAATTTCATCCCTGTTCTTATGCATAAGCACATGCAATTTTATAAATTTTATTATTGTTTTTTATTGAAGTATAGTTGACATACAGTGTTATATTAATTTTGGGTGTGCAACATAGTGATTTGACAGTTCTATGTTACACAGTGTCACCACAATAAATGTAGTTAACATCTGTCACCATACAAAGTTATTACAATATTATTGAATAATCCCCATGCTGTACTTTTAATTTCCATGACTTACTTATTTTATAACTGGAAGTTTATACCTCTTGATCGCCTTTACTTATTTTGCCCACTCCCCTCGCCCCTTTCCCCTCTGGCAATAAGCAGTTCTCTGCATTTATGAGTCTATTTCTGTTTTGTTGTTGTTGTGGTTGCTCTTTGTTCATTTGTTTGGTTTTTTAGATTTCATAGATAAGTGAAATCCTGTGGTATTTGTCTCTCTCTGTTTAACTTATTTCTTGTAGCATAGTACCCTCTAGGTCCATCCATATTGTCATAAATGGAAACATGTGCAAGTTTAAGTTGAGTATAATCACAGTGTAGACCACAAACTTACCCTGCATCTTTTAACATGGTTTGTTAGTAATCATGATACAATGCTATGTAATATTTTAAAATTTGCTTTTTAGTGGTCACTTAATATTTCATTTAACATTATGAAATGCTCAAAATAATCTTTGGGGAAATGAAATTAAAAGTACACTGAAATACCACTATGTAACCACAAGAATAGCTAAAATGAAAAAGATTGGCAATATTAAGTTTTAGTGAGATTGAGGAACAACTGTAACTTTTATATATTGCTGGGAGGAATGTAAAATGCTACAAGCAAGTTATAAAATCACTTAGAAATATATGATAGAATTTATAGTGCACTTAATTATATGACCTAGAGATATCTCTTCTAGATATTTACCCACAAGCAATAAACATATGTTTACACAAAGAGTTTTACATTTGTAAAAGTAAAACCCCAAACTGTGGAAACATCCCATATGTCCATCAACTGATCAATGAATAAACAAATTTTGTTTTGGTTATGTAATAGAGTATTATTCAGCAGAAAAAGGGAACAAATTACTGATAAATTTAACAACATATATGGAGTGCTAAAACATGGTAAGCAAAAGAAGCCAAATATAAAACTACATAATATTACTCCATTTATATGAAATTTATAAATGGTATTATTTTCTTGATTTCAAATTCCAATATTTAGATGCTAAAAAATAGAAATGCAGTCGATTTGACTGTATTGACCTTATGTTCTATAATCTTGTTGCACACATTTATAACTTCTTGTAGTTGACTTGTGTATTCCTTAGGATGTCTTATACAGACATAATTATATCATCTGAGAATGAAGAAAGTTTTACTTTGCTTCCTATCTGGATGAGCCTGGAATTTTCTTTTTGGGAAATTTTAAAATTGCAAATTCAATTTCTTTTATATATAGACCCTTATATCATATGTAGACCTATTTAATACATGTAATAATCTTTAAGAATTCTTATCTTTGAAAGATTTGTCCCTTTTATCTGAATTCTCAAGTTTATTGACATAAAATTGTTTGTAATATTCTTTAATTAATTAATTTATTTTCTATGACTGTAGCATCAGCAGTGATGTCCCTTCTTTCAGGCTGGTTATTGGTGACTTTTTTTTTAACGACTGAGCCACCCAGGTCCCCCTCCTTTTTTTTTTAAGATTTTATTTATTTATTTGACAGAGAGAGAGACAGTGAGAGCAGGAACACAAGACTTTTTTTTTTTATTCTTTACCTAAGAAAAATAGTTATCTATTATTATTTCAAGTTTTTTTTTTAAAGATTTTGTTTATTCCTTTGAGAATAAACAGAAAATAAACAGAGATTACAGAGAGAGAGAGAGAGCATGAGCAGGTGGAGAGGGAGAAGCAGCTCCACGCTGAGCCAGGAGCCCAATGTGGGGCTCGATCCCAGGACCCTGGGATCATGACCTGAGCTGAAGGCAGACACTTAACCATCTGAGACACCCAGGCATCCCTATTATTTCCGGTTTTAAAGAACCATTGCTTGGCATTGTTGATTTTTTCTGCTGCTTATCAATTTTTTACATCATTAGTTTCTACTTTTATCGTTATGTTTTTCCTTCTGTTTACTTTAGGCTTAATATTCATTTGTAGTTTTTTAAAGTAGAACATAAGATTTCTACTTTCTTCCTTTTTAATATTGATGTTAAGTACTATAAATTTTCCTTTAAGCAGTGCTTTAGCTGCTCTCCAAATTTTAAAATATTGTGTTTCATTTTCCTTCATTTCAAAATATTTTTATTTTCTCTTGTGATTTTTTCTTTTACTTATCTGTTATTTATTTGTGTGTTTCTCATTTTCAGATATTTGGAGATTTTCCAGATATCTCTTGTTGTTGTTTAGTTGTCTCATAGTTAGAAAACAACTGCATATTTTCATTCAAATGTATAGAGACTTTGAAAAATAAAGTTAGGGAATGTTTTATGAACACTGAAAAAAATTTGTATTCAGCTGTTGTTGAGTGGAATGCCAATTAAGTAAAATTCCTTCATGTTATTAAAATCCATGTTCTTCTTGATTTATTTTGATGGGGGTGCTACTTGTTTTATTGACTGAAGGGAGAGGAATACTGAAGTTCACAGATCTAATTATATTCTTCAACATCCATCAGTATTTGTTTCATGTATTTTGTTATTTTGTTCCCGGATGCATAGACACTTAGGATTATTATGACTTCTTACTGAATTGTATCTTTTTCACTGTAGAATGTACCTTTTTATTTCTAATAATACTCTGTTCTGAAATCTACTTATCTGATACTAAATATAGCTGTTCTAGCTTTCTACTGATTAGTGTTTGTGTGCCATATTTTTTTTATCTTTTCACTTGTAAACATTTTGAGTCTCTGTATTCAATGTGGATTTCTTATAATAGGATATGGTTGCATCTTGCTATTTTATTTATTCTGACACTCTCTTCTCTTTTAAATAACATATTTAGATCACTTAAAGTTCATGTAGTTTGGTATAAATCTAAAATCTTGGTATTTGTTTTCTATTTTTCCATCTTCTGTTTGTTCTTTTTCTTCTTCTTTCCTGTCTTTTTTCAGATTAATTGAGAATTTTTTTGGTTCTATTTTATCTCTACTGTTGGCTTATTGGCTCTCTCTCTCTCATTCTTTCTCTCTCTCTCTATATATATATGTATATTAGTGGTTTCTCTCAGTTTTACGATATATCTTTAACTTATCACAGTCTATAGTCAAATGATACCAAACCAGTTACATAGTGAAAGAACCTTCCATTTACTCCTCTTGCTTTTGTGATAATGTTGTCATGTACTTCTACTCATGTTGTAATCCTGCCAAACGTTATTATTTTTGTTATACATCATTATCATCTTAAAAGATTAGACATTGAGAAAAAATGGCTTTAGTATCTACCCACATAGTTAAAATTTCTTGCACTCATCATTTTTTTTGTGTAGAATTAAATTTCTCCCTGGTATTTTTCTTTTGTTGGAAGGACTTCTTTTAAGATTTCTGTCAGTGCACAATGAATCATGGCACACGACATCAAAAACTAATGATGTAATGTATGGTGATTAAGATAACATAATAAAATAAAAAAATGCAAAAAAAATGCAAAGAAAAAGATTTCTGTCAGTGCAGTTTCTGCTAGTGACAAGTTCTGTCAGATCCTTTGGTGTATAGAAGTCATTATTTTTGCCTTTAAAACATATTTTCTCTGTGCATAAAATTATGATTGATAGATTTTTTTCTTTTAACAGTTTATAGAAGTAAATTAATATTCTTGTGTCTTACCTAGACTATGACAAGAAGCCAACTCTCATTCTTAGCATTTCTTTTTTAATATAATGTGTCTTTCCTCCCCTGTAGCCACTTTAAAATTTTTCTCTATGTCACTGATGTTTTAGTATTTTCATTATGATGTTTTATTGTATTTATTCTGCTTAGGGTTTGCTGAGCTTCTTCAATCTGTAGGATTAGAGTTTTTACTGACTTTGATATTATGATATTTATTTCTTCAATTTTTTCCTTACCCACACCCTTATTTTTTCTGAGATTCTGATTGCACATAATTTTAGCAGCTTACTGTTTTTCCATTGGACACAGATCACTGGTGTCCCCTTCAGTTTTTCAGACTTTTTTCTCTGTGGGCTTTATTTTGAGTAATTTTATTGCTATGCCTTCAAATTTACTGATCGTTTCTTGTCTCTCATAATTATTCAGTTAAAATATTGTATTTTTTATTTGTATAAGTCCCATTTGAACTTTTTTATAGCTTCTTTTTCTTTTCCCATCATGTTCATGTTTCTTTTACAGCCTGAGCATATTTGTGATATTTATATTGTTTAAAGCCTTTAATCCCTATCATTTCTTGTTCTGCTTTTATTAATTTATTGTTCTCCTGGTTATAGGCCATATTTTTATGCTTCTTTGCATTCCTGGTAAGTTTTTATTGGATGGTGAATATTGTAAATTTTACATTGTTGGGTATGTATGGATACTAAACAACATTTAGTTAGGTCTAATTTAGATGCACATCTGAGGTAATACCTTTCAGAAGACTTAAAATTGCCTTGTAAATTTAATATCATACTACTTCAGATGGTAGGTATATGAACCATTCCAATCCTTATGTGAACTCTGGCTATTATTTGAACTACTAAATGCTTTCCAGTATTTTTTTCCTTCGTCCCATGGAATTTCAACCTATGCTTATCCAGATCAGCACTCAACAAAGACTGTAGATTTCTGAGATTCTTTCTCTAAGTAACCCCCTTTATTCCCTTAGTCTGCTCTACAAATTCTGGCTGCCTGTGACCTTGCTGAACTCCTTTCACTGTCTCTTCTCTCTTCAATTCTTTGAGGTCACTGGGCTACATTTATGTTCTCCTTTGTAGCCTGCAGCCTGGAAACTGCCTCCATGTAGTAAATTTGGGCAATCATAGAATCTACCTCATTGGTTACCCTTCTCTCAGTTATCACAGTACTTTGCTGCCTGTTTTCCAATGCCTGCAAATAAGGGTCATGTATTTTGTCTGGTCTTCTAGGTTTTTTGTTTGTTTTTTTTGTTTTTTGGTGGAAGAGAAATATCTATGGCCATTAATTCTTCATGTATGGAAGTAGACATTCTTTCCAGAAATTTCATAAATACATAATTCTTACTGCCCTGGTTACTGTTGCTGAGTAAAAATTATCCCTGAATATAACAACTTAAAACAACCATTTTATTTTGTCCCCAGTTTTATATGCCAGAAATTTAAGGAGGTCTGGCTACAAAATTTTGCTTGGGGGTCTCTTTTATGGTTGCCATTAGATGTCTTGAAAGTTCTAATAGTCTGAATTCCAATAAGGCTCATTCACATGGGCTGTAGTTGATGCTGACTATCAGCTTGCTTCTCCAGTGTAGTACTGTGGGTATAGATAGTCATTTTAGATGGCATCTGGCTTCCCTTATATTAACTATCCCAAATGAACTGGGCATAAGTTTTATGGATTCTTATGATCTAGATTTAGAAGTTATATGGGGGTCACTTGTAATTTACAATATTATTGAAGAATGTATGATCCAAGTTCAAGGAGAGAAGACACCGATCCTGTCTCTCAATGAGTGGAGTGTCAACAAAGTTGTGGTCATTTGTTAAAACTGTCACAAGTCTTTTAAGTTTCTTCCCACTTGAAATATCTAGAGTGATTTGCTTTTCGGAATAAATCCTGACTAAATTCAGATAATGGTGCCATAATTTGGGTGCTGCCATAACAACAGAACTAAAATAGGTGGAGTTCATTTAACAAATAGGTGGCAAGCGGCATTGAAAACACTACATAGCTAGAAGACTGTGGAGCCTTCAAGCTATGGCAAGATATTTGGTAAAATTATCATTTTGATAACTTGGCAGAAGGCAAAATCCTTCTAGGGGAAATTTTGAAAGGGAGTAATAGTGTGTGTCTGTTATTATTGGTGACATTTAGCCAAGAGATTAGCTCAAGGAATAATTGACTAATTTTGAAGCAGAGATCAAAGGTAATAGAGAAAGTTTAGAGTACAAGTGCCTTATGAGATTAGAAAAGTTGTTTCACAAAACCAAATATTAAGAGTAAGTTTGTAGAAGGCCTTAAGTAACTAGCATCTAATAAGACACTATTAAAGAAAGTGAATAATTTGTGTGGTAATTATCAGATTAAGAGTTTTTTTCTCCCTTACCTAAGCCTATTGTTTTAGGTAGCCTCAATAACATCACCAGTACTGTGAGAGAGAGGTGCGGTGAGGAAGGAATGAAATATACAAGATTTAAAGCATAATCTAGAAAACAACTTTCCGTATAGTTACAGGGGGGCAAGGATTTGATGAGAAACAAACAGAAAAGAACCACCAGCTTAAAAGAACAGAGTTTGTTAATATTTAGTGATCTTAAAAAGAGAAAGAAAAAAAAATAACCAAAAAAGCCCTGGGATCAAAAGTGACTGCAAAATTTTTTCAGCTCCCTAGGAAGGCAGACATTTTTCATACTTGGCTAGATAATGGATATTCAACAAGGAAATACTTCAAAGAGGGCAAAAACAGTGTTCTCAAAGAACTATTATTCCCAGAAAGAAGATTTACAACATAATTAGAATATTTTCCTATTCCCAGATATGGGGACTTTATAATGCCTACCCAAGCAGATTTCATCCTTTCTACAGATTAGTGACTGCTTTGTGTCATCCATTCCCCTCTTTTCCAAAGGGGAGATTTTACTGGGGTCTTCTTTTCCTACTCCACTACTGGATGTTTTAGAGGTGGGGAGAAGATAACATGTCAGTTTGGTTCCGAGGTTGCTGCATCATAGAAAGATGCAACTGAACTTGATGATAAGAAATGTGTATCACTTGCAGTTTCTGGACATTGAACTAAATGCATGAATGCATGAGACTTTGGGAATGAGTATGATTGTGAAAATAAGAGTGATATTTGTAAAAGAATATTTATTTGATATTTTTATGAGAATAAGAAGATAGAGAGTAGTAGCAAGTTTGTGTGTTTATCAAAACGAGTTCTCGAACACACAGCTGGATTAAGTTCAGTCTGCCTGGCAGTTAGTTGTGACCATATGACTAAATTCTGTCCATAGAATAGGGCCCAAGTGATGTAAGCTATTGCCTGGCTTGACCAGTGGAAATATGCATAAGTCTTATGTTTTACAATTTGAATTATTAATATCATTAGAGAATTTCAAGGAATAAATAAGTGAAGGACCTGAGTCAATTGAATGACTGCATGGAAGGCTATGTAACTATAAACTTTTATAGGACTGGGATGTGAAAAAAATGTTTTGTTATGTTAAGCCACTGAGAATTTGTGGTATTTCTATTAAAGAAATAGAGTAATATTAAGAAATATATAATAATTATAAAAAGTGGGGACGGATGGCGGCTTTAACTATACCACAGAACCTATAGAAACAAAAGAAAAATTTAGGATTTTAGATTCTCAACTCAAGCCACAGTTTAAGAATGAGAAAGGCTTTATGAATGTCCTAAAAGAATTTCTTATCTTTTATAATCATAATACGGCCAATGGAGCTATAATCTATCTCAAATTTATCCTGTGGGAAGCAGAATTACAACATAATTAATTTACTTGACTCCCTGGGTCTCATGTTAGGGAAGTGGCTGAGAAAGGGTGAGACTCTTAGGAATTAGAGCAAGAACAAATGTATATATTCAGATAACCTTGACCACTCAAATCTCACTGAGTCTCTCTTGACACCAGAAGTACCCTGTAAAAAACTCACCTAAGGCAAGCAAATTTCAAGAGGATCTTAACACCCCTGAGGACATTCCACCAATCCTCTTGGCTTTCAAATCTATAACAAAGGGTCCCAACACACCCAAGGGAAACTAGTATACTGTGTGATCTGAAGGAAGATAATTCTCAAGTCTAAATGATTGTGAAATTTTATTCATTTATATCAGCAGAATCCCAGACAGTATATATGGGGGATCAGTTGTAAAAGCATTTGACCCAAGAGAAAAGAGCCTAACATTGGACTGGGCTGAACTTACTTACATGGGTTCACTTTTCATAGACTTAATAAATTCCATTTGTTAGGTGAAGGAACTAGTAGTGAATCATATTGCCTTCTTGGTTGGTTGACTGAAACCTGGGAATAAATTATAACCTACATTAAATTAAGTCGAGATTTCAGAATTTCCTTGGTGAAATATAAAGAAAGGAATCCAAGAACTTAGTGATAAAGGAAAGTTGGACTGGATTTATCATAGGCAGCCTGATCACTCCCTACTTCATTATATCCCACAAGTGATCTGAAGATAATCCCTGTATAATAGCACTGAGAAATATATTTGTGAGGAATGTCAGCATCCTTTAAAGTCTCTGTAGTAGCTTATTCAGCAAGGTGGGGATGACCTGTAGTATTATATTCCACCACTGAAATGAGCTAACCGGGGCTTGATGGGATCTGGAGTGGCAATACTCAACCATGTAAAAAATAGGTGTGATTACCAAATGGGTAGCAAGGCTGGAGAAACAAACAGAATGATCTAACTAATTAATCATGGTGTTTCTCTAGTAAAACAGCTGGGACATCTACTTGACCCACGTAATTGAGAAAAGATAAAGAAATTTAGTTCAGATGAACAGGAAGGGATATGACTTAAAACCACTATGCTGATGTATTTTTCACATAGCCCTTATGATTGCTGATTTTGAATGGAACCTACAGTAAGAAAAGTTTCTTCAACTGAGCATTAACAGATTCAGTGGTACCTAAGGTTATCTGTGGAAGATGCAGATGCTCTATAAGCTTCTGGCAAGCTGAAGTATACAGCATAGAACTAGAGTTTTCAAGCAACACCATGCACTTTGATGATGTAGTGAAGGTTATTAATCAGTTGACTTTGAAATAGGGAAATTATTCACCAATATCCTAGTGGGCCTATTCTAATCAACTGAGCCATTGAAATACAGGAAGTTTTTTCCAGTTAGCAAAGAGGAGAAAGTCAGAGATTTGAAGCATGAAAGGGATTATGATACACTATTGCTGACTTGAGGTTAAAGAGGGCCACATGTCAAAGAAATAGTGACCTCAGTTTTATAAACTTAAGAAACTTAATTTTGCCAACAATCTGAATGTTCTTGGAAGCAGATTCTTACCCACAGCGTCCAGAAAGGAACACAGTCCTGCTTTGATTTAAACCTTATGAGACACTGAGCAGAGAATCCATTTATGCAGTGCCAGACTTCTGACCTCCAGAACTGTGAGATTATCAATGGGTATCATTTTTAGTCATTAAATTTGTGGTAATTTGTACATAGCAGTAGAAAACTGATACATTATCTGATCCGCTAAGTTCTAATGTCAGATGTATTCAGTAGTACTCCGTCAGCAAATGGAAATGTGTCCTGTTGGCATAAGTGTGAGTAAGTCACTGTAACTTCCAAGGCACTTGCTACAGCTACAGTGCAACCTATTTCTTCCAGTTCCACCTATGGCCTCATGGAGGGTTTATCTATGATTAGCTGACTAAAAATAGTACATCAGGACCTTATTTATAGAAGGTTTCACATGTTATGTTGGCACCGACCTGAAATAGAGGCATTATAGTCCTACTCAGGGATGGCCAGGAAAGACTGGGGGATATAAAGAATTGAAATAATCCTAATGAGCTGAACACTTATATATTCAGTTTGTGTTGAAGGAACAATGGCCAGAGGTATGGAATTATATCTCTTTACAGGCAAGGGCTAATTTGGCTAAGTGACCAGTGTCCTGGAAAAACAAGATTAGAGAATTGTTGCCAAAATGAATATGAGGAAGAGATACATGGATGGAATTCTCCGAGTATAAAGATGTTCCTGTGCATACAAATACCCACCAGAGGAGGGGCGGCTGGGTGGCTCAGTCAGTTAAACATCCGACTATTAATTTCTGCTCAGGTCATGATCTCAGGGGTGTGTGATTGAGCTCCTCTTTGGGCTCTGCGCTGGGTGTGGAGCTTGCTTGAGATTCTTCCTCTCCCCCTCTCTAAAAAACAAAGAAACCAACAAACAAAAAAACCCAACAACAACAAAAACCCCAATGCCCACCAGAGGATATCTACTCAATAGAAGCTCATGATGTTCAAGTAAACAAGATGACACATTCTGTGAATGTCAAGCATCCTCTCTCCTCAACCATCCTTTTGCTTGTTCAATGGGATCATTAACAAAATGTTCATGATGACAGGAAGAAGGGTTAACTACAGATAAAGAAAGAGCACATCCATTCACCGAGTCAGCTAAGATTATTGCAACTGATGAATGCCCAGCTTACCAATGGTAGAGGCCAGTGCTGAGCTCCTGATATGACACTGTTTCCTGGGAGGTCAGCCAGTCTCCAGACGGCAGTTGATTACATTTGACATCTTCCATTCTGAAGAAAGCAGTCATATGTTCTCTTTGGAATTGCAAGTCTGAGTATAGAGTTGCCTTTCCTACCCACAGTGCTTCTTCCAGCACCACCATGTGTTGACTTTCTAAATGCTGTGTTTACTGCCATGTCTGACAAAGTAATATTTTTATTGGAAAAGTAGTGATCAATGAGATTTAACCCAGAGGATATACAGGTTTTATCATGTACCAAATCAACCATTGTAATGGAAGAATGGTTTAATGGAAGAATGGAATAACCTATTAAAAACACAGTAACAAAAAATAAAATAAATAAAAACACAGTAACAGTCTCAGTTGGATGATAGTAAATTGCAATATTGTGGTATAGTCCAAAAGATGCCCTACATGATTAGAACCAGTGATTGGTGTGGTATGGGAGTGGAGGCATCTTCTGTCACTAATAGCCTGTTCATAAGCATTTTGTGTTTTATTCCCATGGCTTTGGGCTCTGAGGCCTTGAATATGAAGAGGAATGTTTTCACTAGAAGACATAATGACATTCCCATTGTGATGCAGGCTGGCTGGGTCTGAGGACCCAGAATGGGTCCTGCAGGACCAGCCAAAATGATCCTGGGCTGGATAGAAATCAAACATGAGCCAAGAAGAAGTGAGAACAGAGTTTATTAAAGATATACAGAGAATGTAGATATGAATGAAGGGTCCAGGAGACTCAGAAAGGAAAGAGTGAGTCTCCTCTGCTTGGGGCCTGGGGTTTTTATTGAGGACAGTGGTCTGGTGCACATGTCTTCTCAGGTATCCAGGAACAAAGAGGAGTTTAGGTGTCTTCCATAAGCCACTTATACCCTAGAGCCAGGGGTCTTGATGAGTCAGTGGCCTTAGAAAACATTCATGATGACCCTGTCCAGTCACTCCATAGATGTTATCTATTGTGTTAGAAGACTCCAAAGAAATCATTAAATCCTTGACCTTTACAAGAAGGACATGTTATCTGTTCCATAAGGTGTATGTAAGGTAGGGGTGAAGGTCCTAGCAAGAATAGAAGCAGGAAAAGGAGCAACAAAACAAAACAACAACAATAAAAAAAACAGCAGGTTTTCATGGGGTCCCTTTATTTTCCCTGTCTCAGTTGGGCAGGAAGTCTTGACTGCCACGTGGCCACTTCTGTCTTCTCATATAACTGTTAACAGTCAAAACAAGAGAGTTAAAGTACTTCGTAGAGTGATTAAACCTGATTTTAAAGGTAAAATTGGTGAGTAGGGATAGGATTGCTAGATACAATACAGGTTGTCCAGTTAAATGTGAATTTCAGAGAAATGATAAATGCAATAGTGGGGACATATTTACATTCAATAATGATTTGTTTACCCGAAATTCACATTTAACTGAGTTTCCCATCTTTTTATTTTCTAAATCTGGCAACTTTCACTGGGTTTAAGGTAGTGTTTTTCTGGAAACCAAGGGATTCTTGGGTACTCTTGAACATCCCTTTTTTCCCCTTTCTAATCGTTTTAGTTCATATCCTCACTACCATACAAACTATTGCTATAGCCATGACAAACCTGCTTGGCTTTGGTTTTTCCTGTACAATCCTGTATACCAAGAATAGAAAAGTCAACCTCAAATAGCTAACATACCATATCATTCCTCTGCTCAAAAAGCATCAAGGACTTTTCTTTGCTGCATAGATAAAGTTCAAACTCCTAAGCACCGAATTCAAAGCCTTTCATGCTTCATGCTCTTTTCCCACAACATCCTTAAGTGAACTCCTTAATCCAACTAGGGATGTTTTCTTCACTGATGCATGTTTTCTCACATGAATTTATCTAAATCTGAGATTTAAAGTCCCCCATTTTTAAAGTTTCTCTTACCATTCAAATGATAAAAGATAACTACCTGTGAAATAATACAATAAGATAAAGTATATTTGTACTTATTTCTCTACATATTTTCCCAAAATTAACAGAACTCTCTTTGCTTGGGATCACATTAAACTTTTAAAATATTTTAGATTATATAAGTATTAACAGGTATTATGTACTAGGGTTGGTGCTAAACTCTTGAGATATATAGAACATTTTAACCAGTTAATCATCAAATACCCAAAATGATGTGTAAGTAGATATAGTTTTTAACTTTATTTTACAAATAAAATAAGCAAAGGAACAAAGAAGTTAAGAAACTTGCCAAAGGTCACTTTTATGTAAATGGCAGAATTGGAATTTAAAACCAGGCATTCTGCACATCTAACTATTCTGTTATACTGTGTCTATGAGGAATGCATTTTCCTGATTTAAAAACTGATACAATAAGATTAAACTTTTCCTTGATTTACCAATATTTGAAGTTCAGTTTGTCAAGCCAGAGATAACTGTTATAACTAGTTTGGTTTGTATTTTTTCAGACTTTTTCTATGTATCTCTAAGTATGAATGTGTACCCAGAGAAAGCATGTACTATTGTTTATGTTTTAATATGTATATACAATATGTATAAATATGCATACTATACATAAACAATAACACAATACTGAACATCAGTGTACAAGCCTCTTTGGGAATGTATTCTGTAGGGTAAATGCAGAGCAAATGAATTTTTAATTTTAAAATACTTATATCTAAAGAGCTTCTGCACAGTGAAGGAAACAATCAATAAAACTAAAAGACAACCTACAGAATGGGAGAAAATATTTGCAAATAGCATATCTGATAAAAGGTTAGTATTCAAATCTGTAAACTTACCAAACTCAGCACACAAAAACCAAATAATTAAGGTAAGAAATGGGCAGAAGACATGAATAGACATTTTTCCAAATAAAGCATCCAGATGGCTAACAGACACATGAAAAGATGCTCAACATAACTCATCATCAGGGAAATAGAAATCAAAACCACAATGAGATACCACCTCACACCTGTCAGAATGGCTAAAATTAACAACACAGGAAACAACGATGTTGGTGAAGATGCAGAGAAAAGGTGACCCTCTTACACTATTAGTGGGAATGCAAATTGGTGCAGCCACTCTGGAGAACAGTGTGGAGGTTCCTCAGAAAACTAAAAATAGAACTACCCTATGATCCAGCAATGGCACTACTAGGTAGTTATCCAAAGGATACAAAAAATACAGATTTGAAGGGGTACATGCACCCCGATGTTTATGGCATCATTATCAGTAATAGCCAAGTAATGGAAAGAGCCCAAATGTCAATGGACTGATGAATGGATAAAGAAGAGGTGGTATATATCTACAATGGACTATTACTCAACCATCAAAAATAATGGAATTTTGCCATTTGCAAAGACATGAATGGAGCTAGAGTATATTTTGCTAAGTGAAACAAGTCAGTCAGAGAAAGACAAATACCATATGATTTCACTCATATGTGGAATTTAATAAACAAAACAGATGAACAAATGGGAAGGGGAAGAAAAAGAAAAGGAGGCAAAACCAAAACTAAGAGAACAAACAGGGTTGATGGAAGGAGGCGGGCAGGGGGATGGACTAAGTGGGTGATGGGTATTGAGGACACTGGTTTTGATGAGCACTTGGTGTTATATGTAAGTGATGAATCACTAAATTCTACTCTTGAAACTAATATTACATTATATGTTAACTAACTAGGATTTAAATAAAAACCTGAAATTAAAAAAAAATAAAGTGCTTGTATCTAGCCACATTCCCAACACTAGTATATGATAGTTTCTATTTCATTTCACTCTCATTAATATTTAATTTTATCACACTTTTTATTCTATTTGACGGATGAAAATTTCAAACTCATTGCTTGTATTTGTCCAAATCCTAGTAGAATTGAACTTATTTTCACACATAATTGACCATATTCATATTTCATCTGTGAATTGCCAATTCATATTTCTTACTTATTTCTGTTAGAATATTCATCTTTTTTATAACTTTTATGTATTTCAGCATACTATGTCTACTATAGATGCTGTAAATGTTCTCCTCCACTCTTCTGTTTGAATTTTAACTTTGTCTACCACATCTTCTTTTGGTTCTTTATAGTATATTTTGTTTTACAAGGGTTTTTTTGTATCTAAATTTTTATATACCCTACCCCTTGCAATCCATTCTAAACCTAGCACCTGGGGTAATCTTTTAAAAATAGAAATTATATCATGTCACTTCCTTCTTGAAACACTTGGGTGTCTTTCCATTGCAAACACCTTACTCTAGCTTTCATTAGCCACATGTTCTACCCTGGGCAATCTCGCATGCTCTTCTCAATCTCTCTTCTCTTGAAGTCACATGAGAACATGTTTGCTAGCCTTTAAGCAATGCTTTCTTTTCAAAACCCATTGCTTAATACTTGCTATTTCCTCTGCATGGAATGCTTTCTTCTTCGTCTCTGCTTGTCTGATGTTATGGGTTGAATAATGTCCTCCCAAAAGGATATTGAAGTCTTAACCCCCAGTTACTGGGTGTGTGGTGGATGGAAATCAGTGTTCAGATCAAAAGACTAGATAATACTGACACTTTAAGTACAACAGTGAGAAGGCCCCAGAGGTACAGTCAACTAGTACAATTATTTGTAACCAAGAGTTACAGATTATCAGAATGTTTTAAGGCAGCTGACTGAAGTAGAGTATTTCTTTTCAAGATGAGATGGGGGGGATATTTACTAAAGAGGAAAAACATTTATGAAAGATTGGGGTTTTATTAATAAGCACTTATTAATTTGGCTAAGGAATTTATAGAAAAGAATTACAAAAACAAATAGAAAAAATTAGATTATCTAATTATATGAAGCTAAAATATTTTGCCTTTATTTTGCATATATTTATAGTGCAAAGAAGCTGTTGCTGTCATATCAGGGTTATTAATGGTGCATTAATTTTTAAAAACATAATTTTAGGTGGAAATTAGAAGTTGTACCTGGTTGCATTCTTATTTGCTGAGGCAGTATATCAGGAAGGATTCAGTTACAGAGTCAGAGCCACTATGAGTAAAATGGAAAAAAAAGAGTTTATTGTATTATTAAGATTTCTATAATTGTGAGAGCTGGTAAAAAATTCTCTGGAAGGCTGTTGTCTCTGTTTCTGGATGTGGGCATGAAATTACATGTAGGTCAGCAGGGCTGAATGTAAAGTGGGGAGAAAGAGGGCAGACTAAAATTGATGAGAACAAGCTAGAACCCACATTTGGCATTCACTGCTTCCGACCTTGAATGATCTGCAGGAGAAGCTGGAGCTTTTCACTACAGTACTGCTCACCTGACTGAACCAGGATGGAGGAGGTCCCACCGAAATGAAAGGAGGGTCAAATAAAAAATCCAGATTTAGTAAGGAGAGATTTTATTTGAAAGTGACCGAGTTGGCCTTAACATTCTCCTCAGCTGGACTAAATTTGAGACAATTTTCTTCCTGATGATAAGTGCCTGACCTCCTTTTTCTTAGACCCTTTACTTCAGAAAACTTGGAATTGTAAACTCTTTCTCTACTCCTTAGAAATATATGTAATCTTCTCCCAACCACTTACCGGTTTTATCATCCTGGAAATGACTTTCTCAAAAATGGGGGACCATCTCTTTGACATGTAAACACTGAAGGAAATAGCACTTCTATATCACAGTCTTTGTGGGAAGGTAGGGGCCTGACTTCCATGGGCACCAGTTAGAGAACACTGATGGCCTAGTCACAGAAGAAAATATTTGCAAACTCAAGAATAACTCAATGTGCTGGACACATCCCCTTGGTCAACCTCCCCCTCAGCAGCCTGCAATATTTTTCTATCAGCTTACCGCAGCACCTAAAAACTCTCCTGCCTTTTGTTTCAACAGAGTGGAGTTCAATCTCTTTCCCCTATTACAATACCTTGAATAAATTCTTCCTTGCCTATTTAACTTCGTCTGGTGTAATTTTTATTTGACAAAAGAATTATTGCAAAGGGGAAGTTGAGAATGAGGGAAGGAACAGTTGCAATAGGGAGGAGGCTGTGACCATAAGACTTCAAGCACTCAAAGGTTAGGTAGAAGGGTTTTTCTTTTACAGAGAAGAGTAAACAAGTCTAGAAAGAAAAGGATGTGGGGAGGTGGGATGAAAGTGTAGCAGACAGTAAATCACAGACTGTTTCGCTTAGAGGCCAGCTTATTCTCAGAAGTGGCTGTTAAAGCAAATTTGTGTGTTGGCCACAATTGAGGGACCTGGGAAAGGAGAGAAGATGAATCAAAGTTTGGCTAACATGCATTTTGTTCCCAGTGATCAGTGGGGACAAGCAGTTCAGCTAATCATTTATGACACAAGGTTCGGTGTCTGGCCTTATAGGTAGACAAGGGGAACATCTGTAAGTCTTATCTGGGTCATAGGGTAAGGATGGTTCTTTGCAGTAAACTTTTTTCTCTGGAACACAAAAGGGTGTGGAGGTAGGGGTGGAGGAGATTTCATAACCATCCCTGTTTTTTGGGAGTAGAGGGCTCAGGTAAGAGTCAACATTATTAGGATTCAGTTGTGGGCCTGGCTTTTGCCCCACACCCACAAGTTGAGGCAGCAGATCACCAACAAGGTGTGGGGGCTACAGTGACCCCTGGTATCCTACACTGCCTTTTCTGAGGATAATGCCTGTTGTTTCCTTTCTACCTGAAAGGAAATTTCTCTTGTGGCCAGTCATACAGTGAAAGAAATTCTGGGAAATATGGTTTCAGATTGGTAAATCGATACAATACAAAATGAACCTAGTGAGTAAAATTTAAAACAAAGAAACTCAAAAAACAAAACAAAGAAATAAAAAAAACAATGTGATTCTGAACAACTTGAACCATGAAAATAAATATATCCTGGCAAGAAGGTCCCAATTATATATGGATTAGAAAATCATAGTAGACAGGGTGATATGTGGATAAAAATTGCCATTTATTTCAGAAGCACCGTTGGCCTAATTAAGTACAATGTCTTTGATGTGCCTGTGGTACTTAAACCTAATCTTATTAATAGTTATCACCTTCTATTGTAATTACTTTTTGGTGGTATAGGTCTTCCAAACTAGACTTGGATTCCCAAAGTCAGAAAATTTTTGCATTGTTTTTTCACTTGCAAATAAGATTATGCCCTACCCAAACAAGGAGTTCATTATAGGATTGCTGAAAGAATAGTTGAATGAGGTAGTGACTTCTTCTGGAAAGTGGACATTGAATTCAGGACTTGAACAAAAATATCATGACAAAGGAAATAAGTTACATAAAAAAATGAATGTTATCTTACTTTTTGGTGTGACTCAGCATTCTGACCAAAGATAAGCTTATACTGGCATTTTGAGTGTTTCAGTGTCCCCAGAGCCATGGCCAACTAGCACCATTGTTTTGTTACCAACGGTCACAGATTATCAGAACTCTTTTAAGTCAGATCACTGAAGTAGATTTATTTTCAGGATGGAATTCTTTTCAACATTTATTCTTTTGGTGCTTTTTATTTCATTTTGTTAATAAGTACTATACCCAGAGAAAAGTAGTTCATACACATAGCCACCTGTTTTTTGGAACACCATGATAATGCAGTACATCTGTAGTGTGTATATACAATAATTAGAATCACTGCTTTTTTCTCATCCTGAACCTGACACTGTCCCTGAATTATTCAAAATGCCATTCAGTAGGCTCCCATTCTGGACCTGATGGGACCCAGACAAACTTCATTCTCCCTTTCACCTTATCTTAAAAACCTTATCATAATGAACTTATCTCTGAGTTGTTACCTATTTCCATCCCTATCAT
Organism: Zalophus californianus; assembly: GCF_009762305.2. Taxonomy (NCBI): domain Eukaryota; kingdom Metazoa; phylum Chordata; class Mammalia; order Carnivora; family Otariidae; genus Zalophus; species Zalophus californianus. The sequence goes on from NC_045596.1 coordinate 45,877,811, forward strand.
TCTCCTCCCTACTGTTCTCCTCAGTCTTGCAGACCTCTCAGAAGCTTCCTGGTTTCTTACCACTTTTTGTAAGAGAATCTGCTATCCTTCACTCTTAAATGCATTGATAGTTACCAGAAAGATCATACAGGCTCTGTTTGTATGTAAATAGTGTTTTCTTCCCAAGTCCCTAATGTTGTTCTGCCCCAAATCTTTTCTTTTCAACCCCTCATTTAGTCCATCCAGTCATTATTTCCACTTAATTCAGTATCACTGTCTCCATGCCAATATACCATTTCCATAATATTTCTGATAATAAATTACAATTAACCATTTAATTTATTTGGCAGATGGCAATAGTGATCCCTATGCTGTAGGCACTTTTTTAAAAGTGATTTTCAAGGATGAATCATGGAAAGCTCACAAAAACTGTATGAGGATGTTATGGTTATCCTCATTTTATAGATGAAAAAACTAAAACCCAGAAAGTTTACATAACTCATCCATTATAGCTCATAAGTGTCAAACTCATTACTCAAACCTGAGACGTCTGGTTCCAGAGACCAAACTCTTAACCTCTATACTATGCTGTCCTCCATGATAATGGAATGAAAAAGAGGAAATCAAAGAAAAAAAGTCAGCTATAGGAAATGACAAAAACTGAAAGATTAAGGAAAGGATCTGCAAAGATGAACAATGACACAGAGTGAAAGTAATCAGAGAAGAAAAAGAGAAGGAAAGAATGGAGAATAATACAAATACATATACTCAGAAAGGCAGGAACAGAAAAATCATTGTCACAAAGACAGCAGCATAGAAGTAGACATTCCAGTTTGAAAAAAAGTAAACAGCTTAAACAACTGTTAGACATATTAAAACAACTAAACGCAGATAAAGCAGTTTATATTTAGACAAAGGTAATCTATGAATAAGAATGATGAGGAATAATTTAAAACAAAATGTGGAGAACGAATCTTAAAATGAGTAGCTTAGCAACAGTAGGCCAGTGACACACTTAAGAAATAGTGGCAATATCCGTTGTTTGTAGGAAGTCTCCAAAAGTTTTTTTTTAAGTTACTTGGTGGCACGTATGCTAACTAAACTTGGAAAGAGACATGATTGAGAACTGAGTGAGCTGTAGTCTCTAAATTGCCTGTGCAAGAGTCATTCCGGTGACACCCTCCATGTGCTAATTTTAGACCAGAAAAACGTACAGATTTCTTTTAGGTCACAGTGGTTGTTAGAAACTTGGGAATGAGCAGACCTGCAAAAAGTCTCCACAGAGGAAATGTTCTGGTTCCGTCTTCAGAGCAGGGGAACACGTGTATAAACTTTTGGAGAGTGGTCTGATATTATTTCCATTTTTCCCCACATGTTCTGTTACTGATGTGTAGATGGGACTACAGTAAAGTATCAGTGTCACCAGGTTGACAGCCTAAGCTACTACCCGTTGTCAGGTTCTGCAGATGGCACAGAAGGAATGGGTAGAGATTACTGCATATTTCCCCAGAGTCTCAGACTAGCCATTGTATACCTCTATAACTGAAGGCTTTGTTCTGCAAGTGACTTAAGCTCCTTCATTCATTCATTTGAACACGAACCAACAGTTTTCTTCACAATTTTATTGAAGTATAATTGAAGTAGGGCAAACTACATATGGTTGATCCTTATTTGCAATCCCATGTATGTGAATTCACCTAATTGCTAAAATTTGTTTGTTACCCCCAAATCAATACTCAATGGCACTTTTGCAATAATTCTTAGGGACAGAACAGAAAAAAAATTTGAAAAATTTTCTCTGTTTTTGTGTTTCGCCTCTCCTATAGACCCTTTTGGCAGGTCTATTCAGTAACACTTTGTTCACATTTTTGTGCTTTTTGTTAGTGATTTCGCTGTTTAAAATGGTCTCCCAAGCCAAATGCTGAAGTGTTATCTAGTGATTGTAAGCATTGAGAAGGCTGTGATGTGCCTAACCAAGAAAATAGGTAGTTTAGATAAGGTTTGTTGAGGCATGAGTTCTAGAGTTTCTGGCTCTGAGCTCAGTGTTCATGAAATCAACAACATAGTACATCTCAAAGAGGGAGAGGAAATCTGTCAATCTGTATGTGAGGCTGCTCCACAAAGTACTAAAGTAACATCTATAGATGAGGCTATGGAAGATATGAAAAGTAGCTACATTTGTAGATTCATGAGACGATGATGGATTGAAAAAGGCATAGTGAACTGTAGTATGGTGAGGCCGAAAGCCAAAGACATTTATGTCAGGAAAATGTTAAACCCTCCTTGACTAGTGCTCACTGGCTTCCATGTTTCAAAAGGCCATATCATGTGTTAAAATAATTAAAGAAGACAATTTAGGTGACACAAACATTATTTAACACTTCATGTAGTGGCACTTTCCATTCCTAGGAGTTCAAAGAACTCCAAAGTAAGAGAAAAGGGTTTCAAGCTTTTATAAAAGAGACAAACAGGAAACAAGGAGGTACTCAGCTTAAGTTGATTGGCTGGGGTTGCATATCTGATCTTATTTACAGAGATCAAGAAACAAGAAAGTTAAGAGCCCAGAGTTGGCTTGATGTTTGGGGACTGGCTGACTGGATATACTGCGCTTCTGGTTTAATGGAGGAATGTCTACTGAAGTTTCAGGTTGCTGACTGCTGATGTAGTACCCTGAGGAAGGAGTGGCTCTGTCTTGGGGCTAGAAATTTATTTCAACATGTGAAAAATATTAAACTTGTGTTTAAGGTAAGTTCGGCAGATGAAGATGCTGTGGAAGAATTTTAAGAATTGTGTAAGACTGTTGAATCACAGACCTGTACCTCTGAAACAAATAATACATTATATGTTAAAAAAAAAAAAAAGAAGATAGCAGGAAGGGAAGAATGAAGGGGGGGAAATCGGAGGGGGAGACAAACCATGAAAGACTCTGGACTCTGAGAAACAAACTGAGGGTTCTGGAGGGGAGGGGGGTGGGGGATGGGTTAGCCTGGTGATGGGTATTAAAGAGGGCACGTTCTGCATGGAGCCCTGGGTGTTATACGCAAACAATAAATCATGGAACACTACATCAAAAAGTAATGATGTAATATATGGTGATTAACAACATAATAATTAAAAAAAAAAAGAATCCCTGCTAAGTGGTAATGCGGAAAAACAGATTTTCAATGCTGAGGTGACAAGCTTATTTTATAAGAATGTTGGCAAATAAACCTATATAATGCAAATGGCATCTTGTTTGACAACAGTGTTGTGACCAGAGGCTCACAGGAACTTAATCTTTATTTCCCCAAGAGCAATAGTTGCATATACTCTAATTCAGTGTTTGCGACGACTGTATAGAATATAACTACTGTGAAGAACAAGGTTTAACTGTATTTAAAATATAGAAATTGTTCAATTCTAATATATACATACACATAGGTGTATATATGTGTGTACATATGTATCATGTATATGTGTGTATTGTATGTATACATATAGGTGTGTATATATGTATATATGTATTTATATCTGAGAAATAACCACAAGATAATGAGCATTTTCATTACAACCAAAAGGTTACTTGTGCTTTTTTTTTTTTTTTTTTAAGATTTTATTTATTTGAGAGAGAGTATGAGTTGGGGGAGGAGCAGAGGGATAAGCAGACTCCCCACTGAGCACAGAACCTGACACTGGGCTCCATCCCAGGACCTAGAGATCATTACCTGAACTGAAGTCAGATGCTTAACTGACTGAGCCATCCGGGCACCACTCTTGTGCCCTTTTATAATTCACCTCTCCCTTCACAATCCTCCCATCTCCAATCACTTTATTGTTTTCTGAATCTACAATTTAATTTGTTCTAGAATTTTATATAAATGTAATATGCTTTAAAAAATCTGGCTGTTTTTACCCAGCATTATGGTTTTGAGATTTCTTCTATGCTCTTGTGTACATCAAGAGTTCATTCCTTCCTATTGCTGAGCAGTGTTCTAGAGAATTGTTATAACTATTTCTTTGTTCCTATGGATAAATGGACATTTATATTTATTTCAGGTTTTGGCTATTACAACCAAAGCTGCTAAAAACATTTTTGTATAAATGTTTTGTGGACATAATGTGTTTGTATCCTTTCGTTAAATAGCTGGGAGTGTTATGGCTGGGTCAGATAGGTTTGATTTTTAAGAATTAATTTTAGGGGCACCTGGGTGGCTCAGTCAGCTAAGATCCTACCTTCAGCTCAGGTCATGATCCCAGGATCCTGGGATTGAGTTCCATATCAGTCTCTCTGCTCAGTGGGAAGCCTGCTTCTCCCTCTCCCACTCCCCCTGCTTGTGTTCCGTCTCTTGCTTTCTCTCTCTCTCTGACAAATAAATAAATAAAATCTTAAAAAAAAAAGAATTTTAGCCATTGGTATCTCATTGTGGTTTTAATATTCATTTCTGTGATAACTAATACTGTTGAACATTTTTTCATGTACTTTTTGGTCGTATATAATCTTTTCTAAGGTGACTGTTCAAATGTTTAGTTTTTTTTTAATTTTTATTTATTTATTTGAGAGAGAGAGAGCATGACCGGGGGGAGGGGCAGAGGGAGAGGGAGAAGAAGATTCCCCGCTGAGCAGGGAGCCCGATGTGGAGCTCATCCCAGGACCCCAGGATCACAACCTGAGTGGAAGGCAGATGCCCAACCAACTGAGCCACCCAGGTGCCCCCAAATGTTTAGTTTTTTAATTGGATTGTTTGTCTTTTTACTATTAAAGTGTAAGAGTTCTTTATATAGTCCGTTACATTTTCTTTGATACATGTGTTGTGAATATTTTCTCTGAGGGTGTGGCTTGTCATTTTGTTTTGCAAATGGTGTCTTTCAGTGAAGCAAAAGTTTTAAGTTTTGATGGAGTCCAATTTATCTATTTTCTTTTATGTTTTGATTTCTCAAGTTTTCTGAAAGAAATCTTTATTTACATCTATGCTTCTGGATGGCCATCTTTCTCCCTGTATCTTCCTGAAGTTTTCCCTCTGTATATGTCTATGTCCAAATTTCCTCCTCTTATAAGGACACCAGTCATGTTGGAGTAGACCCCACCTTGGTGATCTTATTTTACTTTAATTACCTATTTTTTTTAGAGATTTATTTATTAGCGATAGAGAGGGAAAGCAGGGGGAGCGGGGGAGGGGGAGGGAATCCTCAAGCAGACTCCCCCCTGAGCGTGGAGCCCTATGTGGAGCTCAATCCCAGGATCCTGAGATCATTACCTGAGCCAAAATCAAGAGTTAGCTGCTTAATGGACTAAGCCACCCAGATGCCTCTTTAATTACCTATTTGAAGACCTTATGCATAAATAATTACATTCTGAGGTCCTGGGGGTTAGGACTTCAATATATGAATTTTAGGTGGACACAGTTCAGCCTATAACAAAATGTATCATTTTTTCCAGCTGTTTTTAAATTTTTTTCATTTTGTTTTAATGCAGCAATTGGATGATAACGTGCCTGTGTTTGTTGTTGTTGTTTGTTTTGTTTTGTTAGTTTAATTCTGTTTAGTATTCACTTAGCTTTATGTCTTTCATCACATTGGAGAAAATTTTGGTGATTATTTCCTCAAGTATTTTTTGTGCCAAATTTCTTTCTCCTCTCCTAATACTTTAATTTTCTTAGGTTAGGACTTTTGATATTTTTTCAAAGTTCTTTAGCCTCTATTAATTTTTATTTCCAATATTTTTTCTCTGTTCTTCAGATTGGATGACTTCTACTGATTATCGTCAAGTTAATTTCTTCTCCATTCTATCTAGCCCCTCTAGTAAGGTGTTTTTATTTGTTTGCTTTACTTTAAATATTGCCTTTTCTACTTCTTACCATTACCATTTGGGTTTTTGTTATAAGATATTTATCTGCTGAGAATTCTTATCTTTTCATTCAATTCAGTGCCTTTTGTTTACCTCAGGAGGATAGTAACAATAACTGCTTTAAAATCTGTGTCAGATAATTTGTTCTATCTGTGTGATCTCAAGGTTAGTATTCGCTGATAATCTTCTCGCTTGATTATATTTTTCAGATTTTCCTGATTTCTTTATATGCTGAGTAATTTTGAGTTTTGTCCTGAGCATTGTGAATGTTGAAGTCTGTAGACTCTGAGTCGTGTTATAATCCTCTAGATAATATTGCTGTGTTTGTTATAGCAGTCAATCAATCCAGTTAGGTTCAGACCTTAAGTTCCGTTGCCTTCTGTGGGTAGTGGTTCAAATCTCTAAGCCACTGTGGTGCTACTTGTATCTTTCCTGCACATATATATAGTCCAGGGGTTAGTCTAAGACCTGTGTCGTGGTTCAAATCTCAGTCCATTTCTCCAAGCCTTTGCTACACTGGTTTTGATTTGTTTCCACACAGACTTAGCTCAGAGGTGAGTCTGAGGCTTGTGAGGATTCATGCACATAATTAATGGGTTCTCTTTTCCAGCTCCCTTTTCTCCATGTTTCCCCCATTCCTCCAACCTACAGAAGCTGCTTTGCTTGGCCTAAATTTATCTGGGAAGAACTAAAGATGATTTTTACAGCTCTTAAAAACTTTACCCTAACCCAAACGTTGTTGTTTTGCACTGGATTTATTTTAACCAAGTCTGTTGTCCCTTATGTTGAACAGTCATAACTTTTAGCCATAGCTTAGATAATTTTTTTTTTCACTTCAGATTTAGATATTTTGGGGATTTGCTATTATTTAGTGGTTGATTTTGGATTAATGATTTTATTTAAAATAGTTATTTTCAGCATATTTGGAAATCAAACCCCATAAATCTTGATACCTTAGGAGTGGCAATATAGAAAGAAGACTTAAATGAAGGTATGATTTTCATATGAAGCTTTTTCTTATATGGAGAAATAACCATTTTTACAAAGTGTTAGGGATACATACTTTCTAAGGTGGCTGGCTGACTTCCAAGGCCTGGAACAGTAACAATGCCAGAATGCATGGTCGCTCTGTACAGTCACCACATGAGGATGTTTGGTAGTGGTGCGGGCTCCCTCTACAGAATCTTGTAAGCTCCTCTAGCCAGCTATATCAGAGCAACTAAGTGCATCATATGGAAATTATGTTTCACATATTTCTTTTCCACACTAAGCTCCTTAAGGGAGCTTTTGTTATTCATTTCTGTACACTCAAAAGTTAACACAACGTTTGGCATATTGCAGACATACTTTAAGTATTTGTTAAACTGAAGTAAAATGTTTGAGAAATAACAAGAACACTTCCATATTTTGGGATTTATTCACATATTTTCCTGTGCAAAACCACTTTCACAAATGATTATTAATGGTTATATTGAAAAAGCAGGAACTTAATTGAGTGAAATCATAAAGTAAGATTCCCTTTCTCTGTAATTGTTCCTGCACACTGACTGGCTTTTTTCTCCAGTCTCTGGAACAGATCTTAATCAGTCCTTATAGATTTTTCCAGTTATTCCTAGACAGTAAAAAGTTCCTGGTAACTGCCAGCATAACAATGTTACTTCAGTAAAGAACGTATCAGATCGGCTCTATGAATTTAAACACTTGGGACATAATTTGAATACACTTGCTTCAGTCTGGGAAGCCTGCAGTGAGTAAAGGGAGTGAGCATGGTCAATTTGGTAAGCTTTCTCTGTTTTTCCCTCTTACTTGCCTTGTGACCTTTCTTGGGTTGGAACAGGAGAAGGGAGAAGAGTAAGGGGCATAATGATCTACTTTAACAAATACAATTTTAATCTGACATTTGTGTGCTCAAGTTCAACACTAAATCTTTCTCTCTTGAGATACTCTGGCAATTTTCTTTGAGATTTCAAAGACTGTAGCCTGGCTTGTATTGGGCAATGCCTCTTCATTGTTGGGAGCTGTGTGATAACACCCTCGGCCTCCCCATCCAACAACACATCTCTAGTGTCTCTTTGCAGAGGGCGGTCTCTTTGATAGAATCTCTTTGAAAAGTGACCCTAAAGGCAGCTACCATTTGCATGATCTCATCTGGACTATAGAAAACACTCCTCTACCCTAATCAGGAATGGCAATATAGCTTGTTTCCAATATGGTCATCTCTTGACAGTTTTAGCTGTATTATTCGTGGTTCTCCAGAGAAAACCAATAGGATATACATATATATATTCTTTATAATAAATCTTTTATATATCTATATTATCTAAATCTAGATGTATATAATATCTTATTATATATATATATGTGTATATATATATATCTCCATATAAGCTGCAGACCCAGGAGAGCTGGTGATTTCATTCCAGCCCAGTCCAAATGCCTGAGAACCAGGAGAGCTAATGGTGTAAATTCTAGTCCAAAAAGCTTGAGACCCAAGAAGAACCAAGTTTCAGTTTGAGTCTAAAGGCATAAAAAGACTGATGTTTAGGGGCGCCTGGGTGGCTTAGTCAGTTAAGTGTCTGCCTTAGGCTCAGGTCATGATCTCATGGTCTTGGTATCGAGTCCCGCATTGGGCTCCCTGCATAGCAGGGAGTCTGCTTCTCCCTCTGCTCATGTTCTCCCTCTGTTTCTCTCTCTCAAAAAAAAAAAAAAAAAAAGACTGATGTTCAAACTCAAATGGTCAGGCAGGAGTTCTCTCTTACAGGAAAGTCAGCCATTTTATTCTATTCAGGTCTTCAGTTGATTAGATGAAGGCCACCCATGTTAGGGCTTTACTCATTCCACCCATTCAAATGGTAATCTCATCCAAAAAACCCCTCACAGATAACACCTAGAAAAATGTTTGGCTAAATATCTGGGTGCCTCCTGGCTCTGTCAAACCGATACTTTTCTATAAAATTAAATTTCATGTTAGCTATATCTTTTTGTCATTAAATTTCTCAGGCATAGGTCAAAAAGTAATGTTTTATCTTCCTCTAAACTTCATGATTTGTCAAACTGTAAAAAAAAAAAAAGTTCTTTTAAAGCTTTTCTCATTACCTTGGAGTGAAGATGATGTATTTACCTTTCCTCCCTCATGAGTTGGTTAGGGAAAATACCAAAGAACCCCAGTAATTTTCTCTGAAAAAAGCTTCTCTTTTGGCTTCTCACACTCAATTCTTTTATACCTTTGAGATTCTGTTGAGTTTCAGGATGCAGGGTTTTATCTCTTGTTATAGGCTAAATTGTGTTCCTCCTAAATTCATATATTGAAATCCTAACCCCCTGGACTTCAGAATATGGCTGTACTTGGAGGTAAGGCCTTTAAAAAGGTGAAATGAGATTATTAGGGTGGGCCTGGTTCCAACATGACTGGTATCCTTATAAGAAGAGGAAATTTGGTCACAGACATGTACAGAGAGAAAACCATGTGTAGACACAAGGAGAAGACAGCCAACTATAAGCCAAGGACAGTGGCCTCAGAAGAAACCAACCCTGACAACACCTTGATGTCAGAGTCTAGCTTCCAGAACTGTGAGAAAATAAAGTTCTATAGTTTAAGCCACCTAGTCTGTAGTACTTTGTTATGGGAGCCCAAGCAAACTAATACATCTCCTTTTTAAGTCTTGCTTAGGTGGTCTAGCAACTTTAGTTTGGAAGGCCTTCTATTATTTTGTTCTTGACCTTTGGGGTGGGGGCTTTAGCAGAAACTTTAGAGAGAAAAATCTTATTATAAAATTGTTACTATCTGTTTCATATTCTTTAGAAATTTCTATGTTTATACCCTATTTTAAAAATTTCTGAGCTTGGGGCGCCTGGGTGGCTCAGTTGGTTAAACGACTGCCTTCAGCTCAGTTCATGATCCTGGAGTCCTGGGATCGAGCCCCACATCGGGCTCCCTGCTCAGCGGGGAGTCTGCTTCTCCCTCTGACCCTCTTCCCTCTCATGCTCTCTGTCTCTCATTCTCTCTCTTTCTCTCAAATAAATAAATAAAATCTTTAAAAAAAATTTCTGAGCTTGTTTTAAGTAACCCCATCTTGTAAAATTTCAGATTTATGAACATACATTCTAAGAAGGCCAAACCATTGGAGAGCAACATTCCAATCTCTATTTAGGAAATATTAAATTTTGATAAAATGTCAATGGAGGGAAGATTTTTAAAATGACATCTTAAAACATGAATATGATCCTATTTTACTACTCAAGGAAGAAAATAAATGAATATATGCTTTTGATTACTGTCATTAAAAATGGAACCCATATTTTCTTCCATATCCTAGTGGAACTTGCTTGGATGAATGAATTTGATTATGATAAAATAGACATAGCAGAATTCAGAAGACATTTCTGTTACCTCTTATATCTAAAGGATAACACTTAGAAATATCCGGTGTCTCTGTAAATGTAGATGTCTGGGAGTTAAAAGTCTAAAAACAAGCAAAGAAGAATAGTAAATAAAATATTATTTTTGTGGTGCAACAGTAAATCAACATTCTGTCAGAACTTTGTTAGCACATAATTGATTTATCCTCAGTTGTAAAGAATAACAATGATTCCAAAAACATATAGTTGTGTGATAACTCTAATTTGGTCTCACAATGCCATTAAGATATGATCAGTGTATCGTTATAACATGGTGATTTAAGTGTGCCTTTCTTCACTAAGATAAATATACATATTGATGATACATACTTTGGTTGACAGCTTATACATTTTCCTAAGGAAAACCAGTAAGTTGGCAACATAAACAATACCTGAAAATTAACATTTGCACACAGATTAATTCTTCATTAGGATTCCTAAATTTGTGTACCTTGTCATATTCTAGCTTTATCCAGGAAGCTTAATGAAATTCTGCGTGTAGAACACATTCAGAGGGTCTGCAGTTTGTCAGATACTCTCACGTTCTTCTCCTCACAGTGCACAGACTTCTGTAAACACGCAGTCTTCATAGAGTCTTTTTTTTTTTATAGATTCTTTTTGTTAAGTGCTTATTGGAAACAGAAGTCTATATTCTGTCTGCTAAATGTAAGGAACTGAGATTCAGGTTCTGGCCCTGACAGTTAAGCTGTCAACAAAATGCAATGATTGGGCTGATGTCCAATTTTCTAATATTGACCTGGTTCTTAGGAATCCTAATAAAGTACAAATGACAACTACAGCAAAAGGCATGCTTTTGGACAACTTCATGTTTTATGGAGACCCATATCAGTTTTCTATGGCAACATATAATATCTGCTTTATTACCTGTGATGTGTTAGCATCAGGATCCTGATGACTAAGAGACTCCCAACCCTGAGGCATTACACAGCCATAGAAATCAGGCCTTCAGACTCTGGTATTCAGAACTCACATGAGCCACTTTTACAAAGAGTCCTAATACATGTGGGATCTGTGAAGATATTTCAAATGATATTCTTAATAAAACCTTTCTAATTCAAATTGGAAACTGTTTAATTTTCTCTTAGAAGCTTGGGGTGGGAAACTGTTTAAGAAGTTTTTTGTTTGTTTTGGTTTTTGTAGTTAACTCTCTCCCTTCAGGGAAGACTGACTTTAAAGAAAGTGTAGAAGTTTCCAACTGTCTCTCCACGTTTCTTTAAAATTACATTCCTGGGGCGCCTGGGTGGCTCAGTTGTTAAGCGTCTGCCTTCGGCTCAGGTCATGATCCCAGGGTCCTGGGATCGAGTCCTGCATCCGGCTCCCTGCTCCACGGAAGGCCTGCTTCTCCCTCTACCACTCTCCCTGCTTGTGTTCCCTCTCTCGCTGTGTCTCTCTCTGTCAAATAAATAAATAAAATCTTTAATAAATAAATAAATAAAATAAAACTTTTCTTTCCTTATTTTTAGGATTTTATTTATATATTTTCAGAGAGAGAGAGCATGAGCATGGGGAAGAGCAGAGAGAGAGGGAGAGAGAGAATCTCAAGCAGACTCTGTGCTGAGCACAATCCTGACCCAGGGCCTCCCTGAGATCTTGACCTGAGCCAGAATCAAGAGTGGGAGGCTTAAGTGACTGAGCCACCCAGGCACCCCCTCCTAAAACTTTTCTTAATGATTCTATATTAAATATATTAGTCTTTTAGATTTAACTGAGAACATGTTTAAATGCTACTGAATTATTTTCCAGTTGCTGGGTGAAAGAATTGCCTTCCCATGCAAGAATAGTTCCTGTAAATATTCCAAAACAAGCTAAAACATATGCTACTAGTCATTTTCTGAGCTGTTCTGAAAACTGTCTTTTTAATCATTGATTTCCAAGCCAAAGATTGAGTACACTAACACGTAATGAAAGTATTGCAGATTCACGGGCACCTGGTGGCTCAGTCATTTGGGCATCTGCCTTTGGCTCAGGTCATGATCCCAGGGTCCTGAGATCAAGTCCTCATCAGGCTCCCTGCTCAGCGGGGAGTCTGCTTCTCTCTCTCCCTCTGCCATTCTCCCCTGCTTGTGCTTGCACTCTCTCTCTCTCTTTCGCTCTCAAATAAATAAATAAAATTAAAAAAAATGTATTGTAGTTTCAGACCTCCAGGTGCTCAATGAATGTTCAATGAATCAGAAAGACATGGAGTTTCTCCACTTTGCTTCATGATTGGTTATGCCCGTTAATGATTTTTTTTTGCTTGTTTATTCATTTATTTCATTTCTTGTTCCTAAAATATTATTTTGCAAGATAACATACATTAGAAAGAGAAAGAAGGGGCAGAGAACAAACAAAAAATTAGGGGGCATAGAACAAAGAAATTAGGGGAAGACCCAAAAGAATATAGGGACAAGGAACAAAAGAGTACATACACTAGAACTAAAGATAAGACTGAAAAAAAATGACAAAATATCCTGCTACAAAGTCATTTCAGATATGTATATCAAGAAGTTAGTAAGAAACGGTAATTTGAGATTGCTCATTTGGCTTTGTTCACATAGGGCTAGAGCCGTAACTTGCAGACTTAATCCCAACAGGATGCCCGCAAATTTGTTCTGATTGTTATATCAAGGACACCCTGATATTAATTTAGAGAGGCTCTTTTGAAAATGGCATATGCTGAAGCTTAAAGAGAAGAATGGAAAGAAAGCCTCCAAATATTTTCTTTTCCTGGAATATCTTCATGGTGATCATATTTATCACTAAAGAATACTAGCAACACTTTAAGAAAGTACAAGATTTCACATGATAGAACTTTGAGTGGTAAAAAGTCTTTGCAAACTTTCTAAAATTCAGTGACTTCTGGGTAGAAATATACTTTGAATTGTATGAAAAGTTACTTTGCTCTCTGAAGTCTGTTGGTAGCTTTGAAGTGATTCTGTGGTTTTTTTTTTTTTGTTTGTTTTTTTCCCTCTAAACCCCACTTAAATCAGCTTCCTAGAGTTTTGGAGCCAAAGAGAAGCCATGGCTCAAATCAAGGGGGTAAAAGATTTGAGAGAAAAAAGGACTTAAATATTTTTCACATATGCACTTGACTGATTGCTGTAATAGGCAAAATAAAAAATGCATTATATTAACTATTAATAGTTTAGGATTCATTGGTAATATAAAATGAAAAAATAGGATTTATATGTGTGTATGTGTTAGTCTGTACTTGATGAATTAAATGCTGACTGTATTTATATACTATAGGATGGATATGTATATGATAAGCTATTATTTTAATTATTATTAAAGTGATCATTTTCATAGGGAACTACCCCAGAAGAATTTAGTATAAATTAAAATTTAATGTGCATATTTTCAAATATAACTGGGCTTTGACTTTTAAATATAAGTGTATCAGATAATATAAAGTGTGATCAAGTCTTATAGAAATACTTGTAGTTAAAATACTGCTTCTTATAGGGATTATAATAATTAAGAGTATGGGGAGTTTGGGTGATTTCATGAATTGATGCAGAAAATAGCTTCCTTTATCTTTTTAAAGGACAGGACTGAGAATGGTGTGAATCTTTAATGTTTTCTTTTCTGTTAACTTCAGGAAATTACCAAAATCCATTTCTGATTTCTCTTAAGAAATTTTGCATCTTTGGGTCAAAGCCTTGCTCCTGCAAGTGTTAATATTTTAAAGTTGGCCAATTTCTATGACCTTATGTGTGTTTTCTCAACTGTACAATAGGGGTGAAAAATAGTACCTACCTGATGTGGTTGCTACAGTGGGGATTAAATAATACATGGAAATGCCTGAGAGAGTAGCAGATGCATAAATGTTAGTTATTACTTTATTACTTAAATGAAAGATGATTTCATGTGATGGTTTAGGTACTTTCTTGGGAAACACACATGAGAAAATCTGGATCTTCCTAGGGTGCATATCATGCTTTCCTTGCCCAGAGAAAAGGTATAACCCGGCTGCAGAAGGAACCCCCTTTGGTTCCTCCCCGGTACACCTTTTGAGACTGCATAATGGAGTTTATTTTTTGGACCAAGACATTTTGACTTTAAAACTGTTGATTACTTACGTGTTCTAAATATGTCTTCTTCGTGTGAATATAACCAAACCTGCTCCAAAGAGAATAACTTTGCTTTATATATCACATGGTAATGAAAAACTATTGACCCTGTTTATCATTCTTAAAATCTTTTCTCTGCCCTGCTCTCCTTCACCTTGAATACAAGTGGTGGTGCATTTCATGTAATACATTTTTCAGTTTCTTATTTTATAACCTGGTGCTTACATGGGGATTTATGGTTTTGTTTTTTTTTAATGTGAAATTCACTGGAGCTCAAACATTTAAAAACAATTAAAATCCCCAAAGTTGTATAAACTGGTGTGCCTTAGACTCTGTTTTAGGGATTGGATCACAGGCAGAGATAAAGAATTTCATTGGGATTCTGTTTCACCTAATAGCACAGCACTCTCAGTGGTAGGAAGAGCAGTGAAGGAAAAAAAAAATACATGATATACAATTCTAACTTGTGTAAGCTTCAGTTTAAGTCAGCTAATGTGGAGAATTTGCAATGAAGTTGCTTTGAATCCTTATTTGTTTGTTTAATTATTTACTTATTTTTACATAAATAACAAAAAGCCTGTATTTAGTATTTACTATTGGAATATTGACTCAAACTAGGAATTAATGAAAATCTTAACATCCTCCATAAATTATTTAATAGAATAGAATTTACAGCCAATAATAGATGGATCATTTTTCTGACATAAATAAATCCTCTTTAATACCACATTGCATTTGGAAAGATAGTATTTTTTGCCATTCACAAAGCATATGACAATTAGGATTTTTAAAACTAAATATATCCATTTTCACATATATGAGAAGTGCAGTTACTTTTAAAATACTAATTGGATGAAATATATTGGACAGATTTGGCTTTTTAATTACAAAGAAAATATATTTCTAAATAGTTTTCTAGATTGTAGCCCAACATCATTTTTTATTCAGTTCTTTTTCTAGAAGGACAAGTAATCTCATGAGTAGGTTCTTTAGAAATTTGTTTTTGATAATATAAATATAAATTGTTTTATAATAATTATAAAAATACTGAAAGCTTTCTTAAGACAGCTTTTTAAAAGGTACTATCATAAAACACAAGACCTCTATTTGCATACCCATATAAAATTCCAAGATACTAGTGTGATATTGAGAAACACATTGGTGGGGCAGTGTTAAAAATAACAGTGAAGGAAGTTTAATGAATGGTAGAGGAAATCATTACATCCCATTTACACTGCTCCTGGTATACAAGGGGGAGAAAAACTGCATAATATGCAAATACTGTCTAAGTGTAATAGATAGCAGTGGATAATTGTGTGATTTCTACAGGTGAAACAATGAAGCTTTCTTTTTTTTGGTTTAACACACGCACACACACACACACACACACACACACACACACACACACACATCTCAAAGTATTTTTCCATTGCTTCTGTCGTTCAGTGCTGCAGTGTTTCTTACCTTTGTTCTAATTCCTTATCTCCCTTTGACCTGTTTTTGACCTAGCTCTAAATTGGCCTAAGTCCCTCACAGGAGTAAAATTCTTTTTCTTTTTCTATTCTCTTTCAGTTCTGCACACATTCTACATTTCAGCAGCTTGGCCTAGGTCCTCAGTGACTGATGTCTATGTAGAATTGTGTCTTAATAGTTCTATGACAGTAAGGGTATAAGGTAGAATGTTTTCATGAAGACAAAGCAGATAATTTCAAAGAGTATAAAAGAGCTCTTTTTTGACTTCTCCTTTGCCTTTTATATAAATATTTTGAAGTCATTTTGGCTCAACTGCATAATCTGCATACATGGGCCATGATCTAGAAAGCAGAAATTTAAAATTGAGAACCAGGCATAACTTAATTGAAGAATTTATTATTCTGCCTAGGTGTTATCAGGAATTATAATTACCCATAAAAAACTTAAATAATTATTTGGGATAAATATCACATGGAATTTGATTTTAGCATATCCCTTACTTCCATGAAGTATTTGAATTTATTTAGTTATGCAAAGATTCACTTTGAAAATAGTTTATCTTGGCAAAGCCATCAATGTGGGGGGTAGAGGGGATACCAAATGTTTCATTTTAGCCTTAAACAGAAAACATAGCAGAAACAAAAACAGGTCTCAGTCACAATTGAAGAAGAACCTTACTAGAAGGGGACTCTGTTAACACAGGTGTTTTCAGAAGCCAAACCTTGGGGAAAATTTCATCTTGTTAGGTAGATAAATATTTTTACATATTTGTGGTTATAAAATGTAAGTAAAATCTCTATTCTACTTCTTAGTATAAAGTTGGGTCTGTCTAAAACTATGCTAAAAAGGAATTTTCCTCTTTAATTGAACAGTTTTATAAAGGTTTCAAGAAAAGTTGCTTTGCAAATTTGAAATCAAATGCTTTTTTTGTTTCAATTTTGTTTTTGCTATAAATAACCATATTTGTTAAAATATTTGTTAACTCTGTTTGTTCTCCCAACTTGCAGTAACAATTACTTACAGTAACAATTGGAGATTGAATTTGATTATTAATCTGGTGATAATTACTTATATATTACTAACAGTTCTAACTAATCCAACACGTATAAAAGGACTAAGTAGATTTTCTTAAATATAGGAACATTATTAAAAGACACATTTTCTTCTTTTAAATTGCCAAATAAAATTATTTAAAAGCCAAATAAAGTAACTAATTCATTAACTTTAAAACATAGTGCAGGGTACCTGAGTGGCTCAGTCAGTTAAGTGTTTGCCTTCAGCTCAGGTCATGATCCCAGAGGCCTGGGATCCAGTCCTGTGTCAGGCTCCCTGCTCAGTGGGGAACCTGCTTCTCCCTCTGCCTCTGCCCCTCCCCCCTGCTGGTGCTTTCGAGCACTCTCTCTCTCTCTCAAATAAATAAATAAAATCTTAAAAAAATGCAGTGCAAAATCTTAATTTCTGATGATAGGAGAAACTACTTTGTTTAATGCTAATCATGGAGTTAACATTGAAACAATTAAATTTGAAAATAATGTTTTAAAACTCCGTATTCTAAATTTGAAAATATTACATGTGTATTTTAGGATAAGAAAATAAGTAATTATCAGGATATTATTTAGAAATCTTTCTAAATTCTTTACTATTTCTAATAATTTATCTGTAGTTACTTTTAGATTAGTTAACATACAGTGTTATATTAGTTTCAGGTATACAATATAGTGATTCAACAATTGCCTCACCCTGTGCTCATCACATGTGCCCCCCTTAATCCCCATCACGTATTTTACCCATTTCTCCCACCCCCTGCCCCTTGATAACCACCAGTTTGTTCTCTATACCTAAAAGTCTGCTTCTTGATTTCTCTCATGTTCTCTTTTCTTTCTCCCTTTGTTCATTTGTTTTGTTTCTTCAGTTCCACATGAGTGAAATCATATGGTATTTGTCTTTCTCTGACTCATTTCACTTAGCATTATACTCTCTAGATTCATCCATGTCATTGCAAATGGCAAGATTTCATTCTTTTTAAATATTTCATTGTATATATATGCCACATCTTCTTTATCCATTCATCAGTCAGTGGATACTTGGGCTACTTCCATATGTTAGCTATTGTAGATAATGCTGCTATAAACATTGGGGTGCACACATCCCTTTGAATTAGTGTTTTGTATTCTTTGGGTAAATACCCAGTAGTGTGATTACTGGATAATAGGGTACTTCTATTTTTAACTTTTTGAGTGTGGGAATTTACAATGCCTGGCTAGCTAAGATATGATAAACACAATCCTCCTTGGGGGATGCTAGTTGAAGAGCAAAGAAGGGGTGACTAGAAAACTGGGCCTCCTTGGAATTTTCTGGGCTGAAAACAGATCCTAATTGTGGCTCAATGCTATCTCCCAGGCTTAACTTAGGTTAGGCATAAATCCTTAATAGTCACCTACACCCTGGCTGCAAGTCATGAACACAGACAGTTCTAATCACACAATGCCCATAAATGTCACTGCCCTAGTTATTGAAACTTTACATTCCTTTCTATCTTGATTCTTTGATAACATGCATAATAAAAATGGAGGTAGAGTTTGGCTTGGGGCCTTTTACCACTAGAGAGTCTGGTCCTGAGGCCCTCTCCTTTCTCCTACTTAGGTGTTTGGAGTAATCTTTTTATTCACTGTCTCAGGGTTTGCTGGCCAAACCCGACATTGAGGAACCTCCATACTGTTTTCCACAGTGGCTGTACCAGTTTGCATTCCCACCAGCAGTACTCAAATGTTCCTTTGTCTCCACATCCTTCTCAACATCTGTTGTGCCTTCGGATTGATTTTAGCCATTCTGACAGGTGTGAGGTGATATCTCATTGTAGTTTTGATTTGCATTTCCCTGAGGATGAGAGATGATGAGCATCTTTTCATGTGTCTGTTGGCCATCTGTATATCTTCTTCGGAGAAACGTCTGTTCATGTCTTCTGCACATTTTTAATTGGATTATTTGGTTTTTGGTGTTGAATTTTATAAATTTTTTGTATATTTTGAATTTATTTTTGTGTATGTTTTAAGAAAGTGGTTCAGTTTCTTTCTTTTGCATGTTGCTATCCAGTTTTCCCAACACCATTTGTTCAAGAGACTGTCTTTTTCCCTTTGGATATTCTTTCCTGCTTTTTTGAAGATTAATTGGCCATATAATTGTGAGTTCATTTCTGGGTTTTCTATTCTGTTCTTTTGAACTATTGTGTATATTTTTGTGCCAGTAGCATACTGTTTTGATTACTACAGCTTTGTAATATAACTTGAAGTCTAGAATCATGATGCCTCCAACTTTGCTTTTCTTTTTCAAGATTGCTTTGGCTACTCAGGGTCTTTTATGGTTACATAAACGTTTTAGAATTGTTAGAAATGCTGTTGGTATTTTGATAGGGATTGCTTTAAATGGGTAGATTGTTTTGGGTAGTATAGACATTTTAACAATATTTGTTCTTCTAATCCATGAGCATGGAATGCCTTTCCATTTCTTTCTGTCACCTTCAATTTCTTTCATCAGTGTTTTATAGTTTTCAAAGTACAGGTTTTTCACCTCTTTGGTAAGGTTTATTCCTAGGTAACTTATTACTTTTGGTGCAATTTTAAATGGGACTGTGTCTTATTTTCTTTTTCTGCTACTTCATTATTGTATAGAAATGCAACAGATTTCTGTACATTAAATTTGTATCCTGTGACTTTACTGAATTCATTTATCACTTCTAATGGTTTTCTGGTGGAGTCTTTTGGGTTTTCTCTATATAGTATCATGTCATTTGTAAATACTGAAAGTTTTACTTCTTCCTTGCCAGTTTAGATGTCTTTGATTTCTTTTTGTTGTCTAATTGCTGTATTTAGGACTTCTAGTACTATGTTAAATAACAGTGGTGAGAGTGAACATTCCTGTCTTGTTCAAAGAAGACACACGATATTTGTTGAGCCTTATTTTTCAGGCTAATATGTTCTGGAGAGTTTTCCATATGCACTTGAAAAGAATGTGTGCTCTGCTGTTTTAGGATGGAATGTTTTGAATGTACCTGTTAAATCCATCTATTCCAGTGTGTCATTCAAAGCCATCATTTCCTTATTGATTTTCTGTTTAGATGATCTGTCTATTGATGTAAATGGGATGTTAAAGTCCCCTATTTTTATTGTATTATTGTATTATTATCAATTAGTTCCTTTATGTTTGTTATTAACTATTTTATGTATTTGGGTGCATAAATATTCACATTTGTTTTATCATCTTGTTGGATTATCCCCTTTATTTTTATATAGTGCTTTTTTTGGCTCTTATTACAGTCTTTGTTTGTTTGTTTATTTTTTATTTATTTATTTATTTATTTATTTATTTATTTATTTATTTATGAGAGAATGAGCACAAGTGTGGGGAGGGGCAGAGGGAAAGGGGGAGAGGGAGAAGCATATTCCCAGCTAAGCAGGGATCCCAATGCAGGGCTTGATCCCAGGACCCCAAGATTATGACTTGACTCTTGTTACGGTCTTTGTTTTAAAGTCTATTTTGTCTGATTTAAGTTTTCTTACTTCAGCTTCCTTTTGACATCCATTTGCATGATAGATGTTTTTCTATCTTTTCACTTTTTATCTTCTGTTCTTAGGTCTAAAATGACTCTCTTGTAGGTAGCATATACATGGGTTTTGGTTTTTTATCCGTTTTGTCACCCTCTGTCTTTTGATTGGAGTGTTTAATTCATATACATTCAAAGTAATTATTGATAGATATGTATTTATTGCCATTTTATTATTTGTTTTGTGGTTGTTTCTGAAGATTTTCTCTGATCCTTTCTTATCTTTCAAAGGATAAGATCCTTTCCATCTTATCATTCTCTCTTTCATGATTTGCTGGTTTTCTTTAGTGTTATATTTGGATTTCTTTTACCTTATCCTTTGCATATTTATTAGTTACTGGTTTTGGTATATTGTTACATTATGTTTATACATAACATTTTGCATATAGCAGTCTATATTAAGGTGATTGTCTTTTAAGTTTGAACTCATTCTTTACTTCTCTCCTCCCCACGTTTTAGGTACACATTGTTATATTATACATCTTTTATTTTGTGAGTTTCTTGACTCATTATTTTTTACAAAAAAAATTAATTTTTAATGCTTTTCTGTTTCCTACCATCATACTGTCACTTTTGGTCTCTCCTTTCCACTCAGTCCCTTTTAATATTTCTTGCAGGGCTGGTTTTGTGGTCATGAATGCCTTTAGTTTTTATTTGTTTGGGAAACTATCTTTCCTTCTATTCTGAATGATAGCCTTGCTGGGTAGAGTATTCTTGGCTACACATTTTTCCCTTTTAGCACTTTGAATATATCATGCCACTCTTTCCGGCTTGTAAAGGTTCTGTTGAAAAATTTCCTGCTGGCCTTATGGGTTTTCCCTTGTAAGTTACTGTCTTCTTTTGTCTTGCTACTTTTAAATTTTTTTCTTTATCACTATATATTGCCAATGTAATTACAATATACCTTGGTGTGGATCTGCTTTTGTTGATTTTTATGGGAGTTCTCTGTGCTCCTGGATCTGAATATCTGTTTCCTTCCCCAGATTATGGAAGTTTTTAGCTATTGTTTTTCAGATAAATTTTCTGTGCCATTTTCTCTCTCTTCTTCTGGGACTCCTATAATATGAATGTTATTACATTTGAGGGAGTCACTGAGTTCCCTAAATCTATTCTAATTTTGCAAAATTCTTTTTCTTCCCCTTCCTTTGTTAAGCTTGATTATTTTCCATTACTTTGTCTTCTAGGTCCCTAATTTGTTATTCTGCTTCTTCTATGCCACTGTTCATTTCATCAATCATGTTTCTCATTTCACTTATTGAACCTTTTATATCTGCTATGTTATTCTCTATCTCTGTGTTAAGGTTCTCACTCATGTCTTCCACTCTTTTCTCAAGTCCAGTGAGTATCATTATAATCATTGCTTTAAATTCTCTATCAGGCATTTTACTTATATCTTTTTTGCTTAGATCTCTGTCCATGCCTTGTCCTCTTCTTTTATTTGGGATAAATTTCTCTGTCTTCTCATTTTGTCTGCTGCTCTGTGTCTGTTCTCTGTGTTAAGAAAGCCAGCTGTGTCTTCTGCTTTTCAAAGTCTTGACTTTATGAAGAGGCTCTGGAGTGCCCTGGAGTGCAGTGACCCCTGTTCACCAAAATCTGGCACTTCAGGAGAGTATCCTAGGTGTGCCCCTTATGCCCTGCTATTGCGTCTGAGTTACTTTTCCTTTCAGTGCTGTCTTCTGCACTCACTCTGTGCCTATTGTGGGCTGTGCTTATTCTCTGTAGTGTTAGTGGGACCCAGGCAGGCCAGCTTTGGTGGGTTGTGCCCACCAGGGAGCTTGGGAATGGGGTAGTGGTGTTAGCAAAATTTGCACTGAGCCACTAGTCCTATGCCAGATCCCCCGAAGCTCTGCAACAGCTGAGAACTGTGTGCCAGGGCAGCTAAGGTGCAAGATGGGGTTCAGCATGCAGTGATGGCTGGGCTCAGCTGGGCCTGGCACCCAAAGGTGGCTGGAGACGTATGGCTGGGTGCAGCACTTCAGCAGCTGTGCATCCAGTGGTTGAGTTTGGCACCTTCCACTTTAACAAAATTTGCCCTGAGCCCAGGGCTGAGGCTAGCAGGCTTGGCATGGGTGAGTCCTCAGGAGAACTTGTGGGTGTGGCACACTGCTAGTAGGTTAGGTAGCAAGTGTTTGCACAGCCCTGCCTCCCACCGATGGCCTTGTGTTTATGTTGGGGGGTGGGGTTGGGGGGATAGCATCTGCCAGGTCCCTCATTTTCAGAGAAGTCCCCAACATGCCCTGAAATCAGTTTAAACAGATCTCTCTCCAATTTGCCCTTAGTGTTGTATAAACTGATGTCTTTATGCTGCCTCTCCATGCAGGCTGCTGTCTCTTTAAGGGTGGCAACCCAGCTATCTCTTGCCCTTCTGGCTACCCCTGTGTTGAGTCAGCTGACTTTTAAAGCTCTAAGCTCCAAGTCCCACTGGTCATACAAACACAGAATTCAGCCCCTCTGGTTTGCAAAGCCTAATCTTATGGGGATTAGTCTTTCCCATGTGAGTTCCCTGGCATGAGGTCCCATTTCTCTGCCCTATCTCTGTGCAGCTCCCTCCCTCCCGTGGACAGCCTCCCTATGCCTTTCTGACCTTCCTAACCTTTCAGATGCTTCTCTATATTTAATTGTGAATTTGCTCTGCCAGTCATTGGTTTGCTCTCCAGTTTATTTACTTGAATGTGGATGATACCTAGTTATAAACATGGGACGGGTGAGCTCAAGGTCCTCCTACTCTGCCATCTTCACCTGGGGTTAACTTCTTTTAATAGGTTTTTAAAATATTAAAATAACGTTGCATTCTTGGATACAATCAAGGTGGACATTACATGTGTCATTACATATATATATGCATATATATGTAATATATATAATATATACATATTTGTAATATTTTAAATTTCTTGATGTGGTTTGTCATTGCTTTCTTTAGGGTTTTGCATCTGTTATTGCCTTGTAATTTCTTTAATATATTGTTTTTGTTGGTTTATTTATAAATGTTATACCAGCATTTTATAATTGAGTTGGGATATATTTTATCCTTTTTCATTCTCTAGAAGAGTTTGTATTGGGTAGAAATAATCTTTCTTTCAAAGTATAAAACAGCCACTCTCTGGTGGTTGATGTGGTGGTGGAAGATTTTAACTATAGCTTCAATTACTTTTTTTCTTTATTTTCTTTCTTTCTTTCTTTCTTTCTTTCTTTCTTTCTTTCTTTCTTTCTTTCTTTCTTTCTTTCTTTCTTTCTTTATTTTTATTATTGTTATGTTAATCACCATACATTACATCATTAGTTTTTGATGTAGTGTTCCATGATTCATTGTTTGCGTATAACACCCAGTGCTCCATGCAGTACATGCCCTCTTTAATACCCATCACCAGGCTAACCCATCCCCCCACCCTCCTCCCCTCTAGAACCCTCAGTTTGTTTTTCAGAGTCCATCATCTCTCATGGTTCATCTCCCCCTCTGATTTCCCCCCCTTCATTCTTCCCCTCCTGCTATGTTCTTCTTCTTCTTTTTTTTTTAACATATAATGTATTATTTGTTTCAGAGGTACAGGTCTGTGATTCAACAGTCTTACACAATTCACAGTGCTCACCATAGCACATACCCTCCCCAGTGTCTATCACTCAGCCACACCATCCCTCCTGAAGGAGAACACAGGCAGCAACCTCTTCGACCTCAGCCACAGCAACTTCTTCTAGAAACATCACCAAAGGCAAGGGAAGCAAGGGCAAAAATGAACTATTGGGACTTCATCAAGATAAAAAGCTTTCGCACAGCAAAGGAAACAGTCAACAAAACTAAAAGACAACCGACAGAATGGGAGAAGATATTTGCAAATGACCTATCAGATAAAGGGCTAGTATCCAAAGTCTATAAAGAACTTACCAAACTCAACACCCAAAGAACAAATGATTCAGTCAGGAAATGGGCAGAAAACATGAACAGACATTTTTCCAAAGAAGACATTCAAATGGCCAACAAATGAAAAAGTGCTCAGCATCACGAAAATCCAAATCAAAACCTCATTGACATACCACCTCACACCAGTCAGAATGGCTAAAATTAACAAGTCAGGAAACGACAGATGTTGGCGGGGATGCAGAGAAAAGGGAACCCTCCTACACTGTTGGTAGGAATGCAAGCTGGTGCAACCACTCTGGAAAACAGTATGGAGGTTCCTCAAAAAGTTGAAAATATAGCTACCATATGACCCAGCAATTGCACTACTGGGTATTTACCCCAAAGATACAAATGTAGTCATCCGAAGGGTATGTGCACCCCAATGTTTATAGCAGCAATATCCACAATAGCCAAACTGTGGAAAGAGCCAAGATGTCCATTGACAGATGAACGGATAAAGAAGATGTGGTATATATATATACAATGGAATATTATGCAGCCATCAAAAGGAATGAAATCTTGCCATTTGCAATGACATGGATGGAACTGGAGGGTATTATGCTGAGTGAAATAAGTCAATCACCTTCAATTATTTTTAATCGTTATGCTGTGCTTCAATTGCTCCAGGCCCCACTAGGCAACCAGAACATTTGAAGGTAGTGATATCTCAGGTACACTGTCTTGCAGTTGTGCAGAAGGACTATAGAGACATTCTAGTTTTAAATCTTTGCTGTAGTCATAGTCATTGTCTCCCATTTATTTGTAATGCTTTTTGTCTTTTCTCTTAATGTCAGAAGTTTTCTTATTTAGTATTGATTTTATTTATTTTTTAAGATTTTATTTATTTGAGAGAGACAGACAGAAAGAGAGAGAGAGTGAACATGAGTGGGGGAGGGGCAGCAGACTCCCTTCTGACTATGGACCCCTAAGACAGGGCTCATTCCCAGGACCCTGAGATCATGGCCTGAGCAGAAGTCAGATGCTTTACCAACTGAGCCACCCAGGCACCCCTATTATTCATTTTAAAGAATCAATTTTCAGCTACTTTTATCTTACCTGTTATACTGTTTTGCTGTTTCATTTATTCTGCTGCTTATTTATTGCCAGTTATTTTCTTTGGATTTGTTCTGTTTTCTTTATAACTAAATTTAGATGACAGGCTCCTAATTATCTGACTTTCTTCTTTTCTATTATAGGAACATGTTAATATTTCTTTGATTTCTTCTTTGACCTATCAATTATTTAGAAGTGTAATTTTAAATTTTCTATCTTACTCATTAGTTAACTTAGTCAAATAATATGTTACTGATTCTTTGAAAAATTTTCAAATATGCTTTATGGTATAATATCATTTTTTTCTGGTCTAATGTTTAATTTTTTAAATATTCTGTATGTGCTTCAGAAGGATGGCTATTATCTATCTGTGAGGTGCAATGATCAATATATGCTCATTATATCAAGGTGTTAATTATGTTGTTCCAATTTTCTACATTCACAGTAATTTTGTTTGCTTTTTTGTTGTTGTTTTTTTGCCTGATTGGTCTATCATTTACTGATAAAATTGCATTGAGGTCTTCTAGTGATGGTGAATTTATAAGTTTTCATTTGTTTGTGTGTTTATACTTTTTAAGAATATCTTATTAGGTACATAGGTTTGGAAAATTTAAAATTACATTGTAAAGGGAATCTTGATCATTACTTAAAAACTGTCTATAGCTTTGATAATGCTTTTTGTTTTGTTGTATAATATTAAATTATATTAACATGCTGTGCAATTATCTTTTGGTCATTTTTTGCTTGGTTTGCCTTTGTCTAGCCTTTTACCTTCTAGCTTCTTATGTTTCAGTTATCTCCTGAAAGCCACATCTAGATATAAATATGTAGACACATGTATGTTTTATGTGGAAATTATATTTGGAAATCTTTCTGTTTTAACTAATGTATTTTGCCCATTTATTTTTCACATATATAGATTCATTTTTATCATATTATTTCATGTTTTCTATATATCTTTATATCTCATTCATTCATTTATTTTCTTCCCCTTTCTTCTTCTTTTTAGAATAGGTTTTTTTAATATTCTGATATATTTCCCTCAACTAGATTAGAATTTATGTACTCTCTTTTCTAATTTTTTAAATCATTACTCTTGATATTTTACCATAAATAATTTCAAAGTCTAAAATTAATCAGTATTTTTCTCATCATAAAATAGAGCAAGAACCCTAGTATTATTTTAAACTCTGAGAAACTCTCACTGGGCTCTACAAGTTATGATTTCCAGGGTTTTATTTCTATTGTTTATTTTAGCCTCACACTTTAGTCTTGTTTTTAATCTTTGAGTTTAAGTAATTGTCTCTTCTACTAATTTTTCACTTTCTTATTCAAAGGATTTATTGAATCTTTTATCAGGCACATTAGGGTGATGAGTTAAAAAGGATGAGATCCATGTCATTAAGAAGTTTCACATACAGCTAAAAGGGGTGTCATAGAACCCTCACTCTGGGTCTTCATTAAGAGTGATGTGAGTGCAGGGGTGCCTGGGTGGCTCAGTCATGATCCTGGAGTCCCAGAATTGAATCCCACATAGGGCTCCCTGCTCAGCAGGGAGTCTGCTTCTCCCTCTGATCCTCTCCCCTCTTGTTCTCTCTCGCTCTCTCTCTCAAATAAGTAAATAAATAAAATGTTTGAAAAAAAAAAGAGTGATGTGAGTGTAGAGGATAATGTGAGTAATTAACCAGAAATTACATATTTCATTTGATTGCTATTGATTTTATAAGCAATGTTTTTTAGATTTACTTCCATTTTTACATATAAATTTTTACTCACAATTCTTTCTTACATATTAGACATTTTTTTCTATGTGGATAATTAGATTGTGAAAAAACACAATTTTCTTTTCTTTTTTCTTTTCTTTTTCATTCTGTATGTCTTTAAAGTCTTATTGTCTTGTACTGATTACAACTTCCAGTCTTTGTTGAATAGGAGTGAGAGTGAGCTTCATAAATTTATCCTGAATTTAAGGAGGAAACCTTCAGATTCTTACTATGTATACTGTTACCATAGGATCTTTTTGTAGATATCTTGTGATAGTTTAAGAAATTCTTTTCTAATCCTGATTTGCTGAACATTATTTTCCTGCTTTTAAGTTGAGTTTGGTCAAAGTTTTTCTTCTATATCAATTTGTATGATCATATGATTTTCTTCTTTAGTCTGTTGATATGAAAAAATATACTGACTTATTTTTGGACGTTAAAGCAGGCTTGTATTCTCAAATCAATCAACATGATAACACATCACATCAATAAGAGAAAGGATAAAAACCATATGATCATTTCAATAGATGCAGAAAAAGCATTTGGTAAAGTACAACATTCATTCATGTAAAAGCCCTCAATAAAGTAGTTTTAGAGTGAACATTCCTCATATAATGAAGACCGTATATGAAAAACCCACAGCTAACATAATCCTCAATGGGGAAAAACTAAGAGCTTTCCCCCTAACATCAGGAACAGGACAAAGATATCCACTTTCACCATTTTTATTCAATATAGTACTGGAAGTCCTAGCCACAACAACCAGACAGGAAAAGCAAATAAAAGGCATCCAAATCAATAAGGAAGAAGTAAAACTTTCACTATTTGCAGATGACATGATACTATATAGAGAAAACCCATAAGGCTCCACCAAAAAACCACTAGAAGTGATAAATGAATTTAGTAAAGTCACAGGATACAAAATCAATGCACAGAAATCCATTGCATTTCTGTACACCAATAATGAATCGGCAGAAAGAGAAATTAAAGACTCAATCCTATTTACAATTGCTCCACAAATAATAAAATACCTAGGAATAAACTTAACCAAGGAGATGAAAGACCTGTACTCTGAAAACTATAAAACACTGATGAAAGAAATTGAAGGCGACAGAAAGAAATGGAAAGGCATTCCATGCTCATGGATTGGATGAGCAAATATTGTTAAAATGTCTATACTACCCAAAGCAATCTACACATTTAATGCAATCCCTATCAAAACACCAAGAGCATATTTCACAGAACTAGAACAAACAATTCTGAAATTTGTATGAGACCACAAAAGACCCTGTATAGCCAAAGCAATCTTGAAAAAGAAAAAAACTGAAAGTATCATAATTCCAGATTTCAAGTTATAATACAAAGCTGTAGTAATCAAAACAGTATGCTACTGGCACAAAAATAGAAACAGATCAATAGAACAGAATAAGGAGCTCAGAAATAAACCCACTATTATGTGGTCCATTCGTCTTCAACAAAGGAGGCGAGAATATGCAATGGGAAAAAGACAGTCTCTTGAACAACTGGTGTTGGGAAAACTGGACAGCAACATGCAAAAGAATGTAATTGGACCACTTTCTCACACCATACACAAAAATAAACTCAAATGGAGTAAGGACCTAATTGTGAGACCTGATACCAAAAAATCCTAGAGGAAAACACAGGCAGTAATTTCTCTGACATTGGTTGTAGGAACAGTTTTCTAGATATTTCTACTGAGGCAAAATAAAAAATACATTGTTGGGACTATATCAAAATAAAAAGCTTCTGCACAGCCAAGGCAACAGTCAACAAAATTAAAAGACAAGCTACTGAATGGGAGACGATATTTGCAAATGACATATCTGATAAAGGGTTAGTATCCAAAATATATAAAGAACTTATTAAACTCAACACCAGGAAACAAATAATCCAATTAAAAAGTGGGCAGGAGACATGAACAGACATTTCTCCAAAGAAGACATACAGATGGCCAACAGTCAAATGAAAAGATGCTCAACATCACTGATCATCAAGGAAATCAAAATCACAGTGAGATATCACCTCACATCTGTGAGAATGGCTAAAATCAAAAACGCAAGAAACAACGTGTTGGAGAGGATGTGGAGAAAAGGAGCCCTCGTGCAATGTTGATGGGAATGCAAACTGGTGCAGCCACCATGGAAAACAATTTGAAAGTTCCTCAAAAAATTAAAAATAGAACTGCCATATGATCCAGTAATTCCACTACTGAGTATTTACCCAAGAATATGAAAACATTAATTTGAAAAGATACATCAACCCCTATGTTTACTGCAGTATTATTTACAGTAGCCAAACTGTAGAAGCAGCCCAAGTGTTTATTGATAGATGAATGGATAAAGAAGACATGAGATAGATATATATTTACACACACACACAGACACACACACACACACACACACAGCAACACACACAATGGAATATTACTGAGCCTTAAAAATAAAATCTTGCCATTTGCAACAACATGTATGGATCTAGAGAATATAAGGCTAAGTGAAATAAGTCAGTCAGGGAAAGATAGATATTATATGATTTCATTCATATGTGGAATTGAAGAAAAAAAAATAAAAGAAGGAAAAAAAGAAATAAACTAAAAAAAAACCCAGACTTTTAACTATGGAGAACAAAGTTATGGTTACCCAAGGGGAGGTGAGTGGGAGGATGGGTTAAATAGATGAAGAGGATTAAAAGTACGTGTATCATGATGAGCACTGACTAATGTATAAACTTGTTGAATCACTGTATTTACACCTGAAACTAATATAACATTGTTAACTATACTGGAATTAATAATAATAATAATAGTAATAAATAAAACAGCCTTGCATTCTCAGATTAACCCTGCTTGTATATAATATATTATCTTATTGATGTATTTCTGAATTTATTTTGCTAATATTTTGTTGAGGAGTTCTTCATCTGTGCTAATGAAGACTATTGGTCTGTAGTTTTTTGTTTGTTTTGTTTTTTTTCTTGTAATAGTTTGCGTAGTTTAGGTATAGGGCTAATCTTGGCCTCATAAAAGGAGTTAAGTAGTGCTCTCACTACTTCTATTTTCTGGAAGATTTTATGTGAAATTGATATTTTCTCCTTAAATATTTGGTAAAATTTACCAATGATGGCATATATGACTTCAGTTTTGTCTATTTATTCTTTAATAATGTGGGAATATTCAGATAATTTGGTTCTTCTTAAAGTAAGCTCTGGTAATTTGTGTCTTTCAAGAGATTTACTTTCAGCTGTTGAACTCATGGGCATAATAGTACTTTTAGTATTTCCTGGTTAGCTTTTTAATGTCTGTACATTTTATAGTGATGACCCTTCTTTCACTTTTGATACTGATAATTTATGTCTTTTGTCTTTATATTTCTTGGTCAGTCTGTCTAAAGGTTTATGAATTTACTCATTTTTTTAAACTTTCTTTTGGTTTTATTGAATTTCTCTATTATTTTCTTGTTTTCAATTCCATTTATTTGTGTTTTATGCTTATCATTTCTTCCCTCCAGTTTTTTAAAATTCATTTCACAACTATTTTTTTCAAATATAAGTGTTTCATTCCATAAATTTTTCTCTAAGCCCTGCTTTAGCCATATCCTCAAAATTGGCATGCTGTGTTTTGCATTTTCATTCAATTCAAAATATATTCTAAAATCCCTTGTGATTTTCTCTTTAGCTCATTAATAACTTAGAAATATATGGATTAATTTCCAATATTTGAGGATTTCCCAGATATCTTTTGGTTAGTGATTTCTAATTTGATTCCTTTATGGTCAATGTGCATATTTTGTATGATTTCAAATTTTTGTATTTCATATGGTTTTTTTATGGCCCAGTTTATTGTCTATCTCAATGAATGTTATGAATGTTCCATGTGCACTTGAAAAAAATGTGTATTCTATTATTGTTATGTCAATAAACATCAGTTAGGAAAGTGGGTTAATAATATTGACCTGGTCTTCTGAATCTTCACTGACTTTTCATTTGTTTTATATCTTAGTGAGAAAGAAATGTTAAAGTCTCCAATTTTAATTGTAGATTTTTCCATTTCTCTTTTTAGTTCCATCAGTGTTTGTTCCATGTATTTTGCACATCTGTTGTTATCTGCATATACTTTTAGGATTGTTATAGTTTTTGGGTGAATTGAAATGTTTACTGTTATAGAATGTCCCCCTTTATTTATAATAATATTCTTTTCCTGAACTTTACTTTGTCTGATGTTAATATAGTCATTCAGGCTTTCCTTTGATTATTGTTTTCATCCTGTATCTTTTTTTTTATCATTTTCATGTATTTATCATTTTATATTTTAAACAGGATTCTTATATATGACATATAGTTGAGTCTTGTTTTTCATCCAGTCTGTCTTTAATTGGCATGTTTATATAATTTACATTTAATGTAAATATTGATATAGTTGGACTAAAGTCTACATTCTTAAGTAGTTGCATTTTATTTGTTCTGTTTCTTGTGTGTCCCTCTCACCTTTAAAACTTTTTCTGCTTGCTTTTGGATTAATGATTTCTTATGGTTGCATTTTAGATCTACAATTGGTTTTTTAATTATACCTCTTTTAAAAATTTGTC
This sequence comes from Zalophus californianus, assembly GCF_009762305.2. Taxonomy (NCBI): domain Eukaryota; kingdom Metazoa; phylum Chordata; class Mammalia; order Carnivora; family Otariidae; genus Zalophus; species Zalophus californianus. Next base: position 45,909,476 of record NC_045596.1, read on the forward strand.
ATTTTAGTGTTTGTGCTACGGTTTACCATCGAAATCTTTAATTAATTGCAATCTAACTTTATCTGATATTATACTGCTTCATGTATATTTTAAGCATATTATAACCATATACTCTGTATTCCTTCTCATTTTTTGTGCTGTTTTTGTCATATATTTTACTTGCATATATACTTAAAATCCTCACTAGAGTCTCACTATTTTTATATTTATAGTCCATTACATTTTAGGATTATTAAAAATAAGAAACATGTATTTTGTATTTACCTTCATTTTAACTATTAACCTTACAGACTATTAAAACTGTCTTGGGGCCTTCAAGATTTCCAAGATTACACTTTGAGACCTGCTGATATAATCTATTAAGATTTGTATAAACTATGTTATTTTCTTTCTTTATACTTTCACTTTTTATTCAAACTTTGAGACATGTCTTTCTAACTCAGTATTCTACTTTTGGCAGCAGATGTAAAAGGTATTTTATTAAAAAGCATGATCATTTACCTTTGTAAGACTAACACAAAAATATGTTAATAAAGGAGATAGACACCTATATATTCCTGAGAAATATTTTTGAAAACTAGTGGTTTTATTTTTTATTTTTTTGGCACTTTGAGCCCTTTATCATGAACACATAGTGTTATTGTGTATACTTTTAACTTTTAATTCATAAGAGATAGCACCATGGGGTCTAAGCCAGTTATTGGACCATTTAATTTTCTTTGTATAACTCAGTTTGCCACTTGAATTAGTTGAACCATTTCATTGCATTATGAGATGTCATATAACAATTGGATGCACTCACAAGAAGCAATGACAGATCCTGTGAGCCATGTAGAGGCTTAAGATTATCAGTTTTGTTTAGGTCAGTCTACTCAATTGCTCCCAAAGCTGATAATTTCAGATGGAAATAAAGAACATGTGAAATGTATCCAATTTTGTGCAGTTATAGGGAACAGCTCTTATCAGTTACAGTTCCTACATATGGTGATGGGAATATACTTTGAAATATTTGAAAGGCATTAAACTGTAACGACATTATTTTGTCTAAAAATATTCTAAGAAGATATTTTGATTCTCACTTTTTTGCTTCCAATAGCCATGTCATCTGCTATCTATATCCTTTTAGCTGTCTTTTATTCTCAGTTCTTCATCCTTGGAAAAAAGTTAGAGAGTATCTCTGTGCCTCATCTTTATTTGATGGGAACATCTTTCTTGCTTTCTAGAAATTGCCACGTTTAATATGGTTATGTAAAATTGAGTTGCTTATAGTTTTCAGGTCTCCAGAAATGTTATTATAAATTGTGGGGTTTTTTGCACAAAAATATGGTAGTGTGATTTTTTTTAAATCATGTGTTAAAATATTATAATTATTAGCTATCAATTCAATCTCTTCATTTATAACTGTAAAGTTCCAGCACTGGGTAATAGATGTGAACTTAAAAGTAGGATATTTGTATAAGAATCATTACTTTTTAACCTATAAAATATAACCTATTAGAAATTGCTTAACTATTTATTTGGCATAGTTTTCATATATGTGTGAAATAAGTAGCTGCATGATGCTGACTATATGTTTGCAAAGTCTCACAGAATATTGTATCATAATAATAAAATAGCAAGTTCAAAAGATTTACAAATTAAAATAAAAACAATATTTAAAAAAATTTGAAGGCATATTTGTTTGCTTTTAAGAGATGTCATTGAACTTCAAGTAATTTTATCAAGTCTGATTAAAAGATGTAAGAGATGTCATTTAATGCTATAAGGATATAACTTCTTATATTGTTACAAATCCTTTATGAAGTATTCTATAGTAGATATTAACTTATTTAACTAAGGATGAAATTTTTATGGGTAATTGTTTTCTAATTTAACCTGAATTTATTGTAAGAAGTTGGAAAATGTATCTCATTTGTATTGTAGATAATTTGATTTAGTTTAACATGCATCTGAAATCAAACTTTAAATCTTGGGCCAAATGACAATTTCTTGCACATAGATTTTCTTCCTTTAGATTAGTTGCTGTAAGACAAGTTACACAAAATTAATTTTATTATTCTTATTTTCTTAATTTTTAACATATAATGTATTATTTGTTTCAGGGGTACAGGTCTGTGATTCTTCAGTCTTACACAATTCACAGCACTCACCATAGCACATACCCTCCCCAATGTCCATCACCCAGCCACCCAATCCCTCCCACCCCCCTCCACTCCAGCAAACCTCAGTTTGTTTCCTGAGACTGAGTCTCTTATGATTTATCTCCCTCTCTGATTTCGTCTTGTTTCATTTTTCCCTCCTTTCCCCTATGATCCCGTCTTGTTTCTCAAAATCCTCATATCAGTGAGATCATATGATACTTATCTTTCTCCGATTCACTTATTTCACTTAGCATAATACCTTCTAGTTCCATTCATGTCGTTGCAAATGGCAAGATTTCATTTTTTTCGATGGCTGCAAAATATTCCATTGTATATATACACCACATCTTCTTTATCCATTCATCTGTTGATGGACATCTTGGCTCTTTCCATAGTTTCACTATTGTGGACATTGCTGCTATAAACATTGGGGTGCACATACCCCTTCGGATCACTATATTTGTATCTTTGGGGTAAATACTCAGTAGTGCAATTGCTGGGTCATAAGGGAGCTCTATTTTCAACATTTTGAGGAAACTCCATACTGTTTTCCAGAGTGGCTGCTGCACCAGCTTGCATTCCCACCAACAGTGTAGGAGGGTTCCCCTTTCTTCGCATCCCCGCCAACATCTGTTGTTTCCTGACTTGTTAATTTTAGCCATTCTGACTGGTGTAAGGTGGTATGTCACTGAGGTTTTGATTTGGATTTCCCTGATGCCGAGCGATGTTGAGCACTTTTTCATGTGCCTGTTGGCCATTTGGATGTCTTCTTTGGAAAAATGTCTGTTCATGTCTTCTGCCCATTTCTTGATTGGATTATTTGTTTTTTGGGTGTTGAGTTTGATAAGTTCTTTATAGATTTTGGATACTAGCCCTTTATCTGATAGGTCATTTGCAAATATCTTCTCCCATTCTGTCGGTTGTCTTTTGGTTGTGTTGACTGTTTCCTTTGCTGTGTGAAAGCTTTTTATCTTGATGAAGTCCCAATAGTTCATTTTTGCCCTTGCTTCCCTTGCCTTTGGTGATGTTTCTAGAAGAAGTTGCTGTGGCTGAGGTCGAAGAGGTTGCTGCCTGTGTTCTCCTTTAGGATTTTGATGGACTCCTGTCTCACATTTAGGTCTTTCATCCATTTTGAGTCTATTTTTGTGTGTGGTGTAAGGAAATGGTCCAGTTTTATTCTTCTGCATGTGGCTGTCCAATTTTCCCAACACCATTTGTTGAAGAGACTGTCTTTTTTCCGTTGGACATTCTTTCCTGCTTTGTTGAAAATTAGTTGACCATAGAGTTGAGGGTCCATTTCTGGGCTCTCTATTTTGTTCCACTGATCTATGTGTCTGTTTTTGTGACAGTACCATACTGTCTTGATGATGGCAGCTTTGTAATAGAGCTTGAAGTCCGAAATTGTGATGTCACCAACTTTGCTTTGCTTTTTCAACATTCCTCTGGCTATTTGGGGTCTTTTCTGGCTCCATACAAATTTTAGGATTATTTGTTCCATTTCTTTGAAAAAAGTTGATGGTATTTTGATGGGTATTGCATTAAATGTGTAGATTGCTCTAGGTAGCATAGACATTTTCACAATACTTGTTCTTCCAGTCCATGAGTCTGGAATGTTTTTCCATTTCTTTGTGTCTTCCTCAATTTCTTTCATGAATATTCTATAGTTTTCTGTGTACAGATTCTTTGCCTCTTTGGTTAGATTTATTCCTAGGTATCTTATGATTTTGGGTGCAATTGTTAATGGGATTGACTCCTTAATTTCTCTTTCTTGTCTTGGTGGTGATGTAGAGAAATGCCACCGATTTCTGTGCATTGATTTTCTATCCTGCCACTTTACTGAATTCCTATATGAGTTCTAGCAGTTTTGGGGTGGAGTCTTTTGGGTTTTCCACATAGAGTATCATATCATCTACAAAGAGTGAGAGTTTGACTTCTTTGCCAATTTGGATGCCTTTTATTTCTTTTTGTTGTCTGATTGCTGAGGCTAGGTCTTCTAGTAGTATGTTGAATTGCAGTGGTGATAGTGGACATCCCTGCCATGTTCCTGACCTTAGGGGAAAAGCTCTCAGTTTTTCCCCATTGAGAATGATATTTGTTGTGGGTTTTTCATAGATGGCTTTTATGATATTGAGGTATGCACCTTCTTTCCCTACGCTGTGCAGAGTTTTAATCAAGAAAGGATGCTGTACTTTGTCAAATGCTTTTTCTGCAACTATTGAGAGGATCATATGGTTCATGTTCTTTCTTTTATTAATGTATTGTATCACATTGATTGATTTGTGGATATTGAACTTACCTTGCAGCCCAGCAATAAATCCCACTTGGTCAGGGTGAATAAAGATTACACAAAATTAGGAGGCTTAAAACAATAATATTATTTCACAATTTCTGTGCATTGGGAGTCTGGGAACAGCTTAGCTAGGTGCTTCTGGTTCAGGGTCCCTTATAAGGCAGCAATCCAGGTGTTGACCAGAGCTCTGCTCTCATCTGAAGACTTGACTGAAGGAAAACCTATATTTAAACTTATTAGTATGGTTGTTGGCAGGATTTAGTTCCTCATATATCTTTGTTTGACTGAGTGCCTTTATCCCTTGCTTGTGGCATTCCAAAGTCCCTTGTTACATGGGCCTTTTTCTATAGGTAAGCATATAATAACCAACTAATTTCCATGATTTAGCAAGAAAGCAAAAGAAGGCATGCAAGATGAAAGCCATCATCATTTTGCAACCTCTCCTTAGAAGTGGCATTCTATCACTTTCCTATATCCTATTCTATAGTAGAGAGTCACTAAATTCAGCCTATATTCAAAGGGAGGGGTATACATAAAAGTGTGAATAGAAGATGGGAATCATTAAAGTCCATATTGGAAGCTTTCTACGACATTTGTTTAAGACTCTCTTTTGAATTTTTGACACATAGAAAGAAGAAATTAAAATAAGCTCACATTTGTTAAGACCAGCAAATGACTTTGAAATAGATCCAGTTAAGGGACAATATTTTGTTTCTTTTAGAAAGTATATGTTTTATTGTTCAAAACATACTCAAATTTTCTCTGTCTAAATCTGTTATCCATTTTTATTTTATCCTTTTCTTTTCAGGGAAATGGATTCTTAGAGGGCAAAATTTGTGTTTCTAATGCTTGTGCCTTTTTCTACAAATGCAGTGCTTGATCTGCTTAAATTCAACTGAACAACATTTATTTATAGGTCAGAGAGCCCTAGGGAAGTGTCCCACTTCAACATTAATACACCTTCGAGATCATAACTTAACATGAATATACCTTTGAGATGATGGCTTTGAGGTTCTCAATGAACTATTGACAGTCCCTTAGCTTTCTCAGATGCAGAAGGCTATATTAAGTAATCTATGTTTTAGGGTCAAGAGAGAAACATCTCTGGGTGTGCTTAGTCTAAATTCTCTTGGATAAAGGCTAGAAAAATCATTAGCTTTCCTATATTTGCTCTCTTAATAACTCTTAATCTTCTGGATGAACATTTAATTTTCACAAAAGGCAAGAGTATAAAGCTAGAGACCAACTGATTTTATTATAAAAAGTGATGTATAAATTCCCTTTAGCTTGACATTAGTTCTCCCATGCTCCAATTTCTCTCCAACAATCAATTAAAATTTTCTCTTGCAGAGTGATAATATTCTCCTTTGTCCTGTCATTTATGTTAGCTGTTATTAAGGTGCCCCAGTCACAATGGCAAGGAATCCCACCACCAAGGCAGTCAACTATAAAATATAAGACTATCAAACTAGAGCTCTATTAGATTTAGTGCTTGTTTCATGGTACACCTTTTTAATCTGTATACAGATTTTTAATCTGTATACAGAGGTTCTCAGGCAATGCATTATGATACCACTGAGTGCCCATCAATATGCCTTAATCTGTCTAAAATATTTGTAATGAACCTAGATTTGCATCCCTAGGAATTAGCACTTGGGAAAGCCAATGACTTCTTTCATTATTTATTCATTATTCATCACTTCTTGCCTCCCACTAGCCCAGTTAACAGCTGTTCTACCCCAAAAGATGAGGGTAGTTTCAAACTATTCAACAATGTCGATTGAACAAATGAGTTGTTAGTTTTGTTTGACATAGATTCAAAGAATTGTTATTTCTGGATGTCTATTATATTTTGGATGATAATTTAAAATGTAGATATAAGTGACCATAATTGCAAAAATTAAGCTTTTGCTGATCAGAACAGATTATAGGTAGAATAATGTTGATAACCAAATGGCTTCTATATCATAATGAAACTGAAATTGAGGTAAGCTCTACATAGATTATTGACTTTGTTCATTTTATTTTTTCTTCATATAATTGTAATCATATCTGCCCTGTGTTTTTCCTTCATATCATCCACAATTGTGTTTGTAAGTAGTTACCTTTTTTCTAAAGAAAGGTGTATGATCAGACTTTCTCTGATGTTGTTCAAATGCTTTCAGCAGTGTCAGTTAGGGGTTGCTATTTCCCAAAATGCAATTAAGAAGCATGTATCTGTGATGTTTTCCCTCTCTCCTTCTCTCCTTTTTTGTCATTTAAGAATTTCATCATTCTTTTAACTTCTAATATTTAAAACTCATGCTTGGTGAAAAAAATGGTTTAGAGAGTCTAAGAAGGGTAACTAATTTGTGTGTGTGTGTGTGTGTGTGTGTGTGTGTGTGTGTGTGTGTAGGGTCAGATTAATATAACAAATGAAGAGGGAGGAAATTATTGGAGGGTATTGGAGATATTGAGTCCTTGGAACTGAGATTTCAGAAATGATGCAGTTATTCGTGATGGCAAGGACTAGTTTACCAAAGGAAGTAAATACCTGAAATGATGGTAAAGATATCCAGATATTGAGAAGTCAGGGATCTATCTATACTGATATTGAAGTGAATAAGAAGGCTAATATGAGTAAAAGAAGAAGAGAAAATATTGAAGCAAGTGTCAAAGACATCAGCAAATTAAGGAGTTATGATGTAATTAGGAAGTGAGAGCAATAAATAGAGGAAGAAATTGATAAAAACTGACAGACAATGACTGTACCTAGAGGACATTGTTTTTTTCTACCACTCCTATCAGGGCAGGAATTATTAACTGTGTTATTTCCTGTGTTGTCCTTATTGTGTTACAGACCCACATTTTGCCTTATGATTATTTTAGGCATATTTAACTATGTGGTAACACCAGAATGAATGAAAAGAGGAGAAAAAAAGAAATTGTTTATAACAAAGGGTTCCACTAGGCTTCATTATTTTAGTAACAAATGAAATCCTTTTGATAATTGTGATTTTCATAACTAATTAGCCTTTGGATTCACAAATCTTTGCATCTTTCATTATCTGTTTACTGAAATGCCCCAAATTCACCAATCCAGTTCAGCTCCTCTGTGAATATTAACCATGTAAGATTAATTACTTTAAAACCCTGAGATGAAGTAAACTCAATGACATTTACTGGTACCATTCAGCCATTTACCCCTTTTCATCAATCTTGTAATGCTTCTTGAATCACAATTAAAACCTGTAATAAATAAAGATGCTGAAAGTTTCAAGCAACACTTCTTAATGATTTAACATTTAGGTTTTTGTCACTCTCCAAAAACCTAGCTGGGAAATAATTTCTTGGAGAATGAAAGAAGCAAGGTAGAAGTCCTTATATTTCTGTGGTCTGTAATTCTCTTATAATGGGTATGAGCTCTAGAGATATGCACAAAGATCAGCAATCTTTATGAACAAAACTAGTCTTAATTTCAATTAGGATAATATCAACAGGAGAGTTTACTAATCAGGGAAAAAAAGTGGAACGGTCTCTGATGTTGTTTTAGATTTAGAGTTGTTAATGATATATTATTGATGACATTTAGTACCTTATTCTCTTAAAAGAGTTTAACATCAATGGGAAACTTGAGGAAAGAAAATTTAAGTAGACTAACACAATCATGCTGTATAATTTTTATGTGTTATTTCTCTCTCGCCCTTACCCCTGTATCTTATTATTTTTAAATTGAATCCTAGTCTCTCAAGCAAAAATTTATCAATAACCCTAATGCTAACGTACCTTTCTGAAAACACTTTCCCCATAGAACCTTGATATCTAGACTTGTATTTAATTTCAAATTCTACTTTTCTTTTGAAAATAAAATGTAACAACACACTGATTTCCAGATTCATGCACAAAATAGGACCTATGAAGAAACTCATTTTGTAGTATTCATGTGCTTTTCATTTAAAATAGATGGAGATGGGGGGAGGAGCAACATGATGGAGGAGTAGGAGACCTAAATTTCGTTTAGTCCCAGGAATTCAGCTAGATAAGTATCAAACCATTCTGAACACCTACAAACTCAATAGGAGATCAAAGAAAAGAATAGCAGCAACTCTCTGAACAGAAAAGTGACCACTTTCTGGGAAGGTCTCTTCTGATTTGTTTCGTGTATATTTTTCTGGGATCATTGTTACCCTGTTAGCATTTTGTTCTCTCATTCATCTATTTTCCTCTGGACAAAATGACAAGATGGAAAAATTCACCTCAAAAAAAAAAAAAAAAAGAACAAGAGGCAGTACCGACTGCCAGGGACCTAATCAATATGGACAGTAGTAAGATGTCGGAACTAGAGTTCAGAATGACGATTATAAAGATACTAGCTAGACTTCAAAAAAGCATGGAAGATCCTAGAGAAACCCTTTCTGGAGAAATAAAAGAATTAAATCTAACCAAGTCGAAATCAAAAAGGCTATTAATGAGATGCAATAAAAAATGGAGGCTCTAACTGCTAGGATAAATGAGACAGAAGAGAGAATTAGTGATATAGAAGACCAAATGATGGAGAATAAAGAAGCTGAGAAAAAGAGAGATAAACAACTACTGGATCTCGAGGACAGAAAGTGAGACCATAAGATGAAACAATATTAGAATAATTGGGATCCCAGAAGAAGAAGAAAGAGAGAGAGGGGCAGAAGGTATACTGAAGCAAATTATAGCAGAGAACTTCCCTAATTTGGGAAAGGAAACAGGCATCAAAATCCAGGAGGCACAGAGAACCCCCTCAAAATCAATAAAAATAGGTCAACACCCTGACATCTAATAGTAAAACTTACCAAGTTTCAGAGACAAAGAAAAAATCCTGAAAGCAGCTTGGGACAATGGAATATTTTTCAGCCATCAAAAAAAAAAAAAAAAAAAAGAAATCTTGCCATTTGCAATGACGTGGATGGAACTAGAAGGTATTATGCTAAGCGAAATAAGTCAATCAGAGAAAGACATGTATCATATGATCTCACTGATATGAGGAATTCTTAATCTCAGGAAACAAACTGAGGGTTGCTGGAGCGGTGGGGGGTGGGAGGGATGGGGTGGCTGAGTGATAGACATTGGGGAGGGTATGTGCTATGGTGAGCACTGTGAATTGTGTAAGACTGATGAATCACAGACCTATACCTTTGAAACAAATAATACATTATTTGTTAAAAAAAATAGGAAGAGAAAAATGAAGGGGGGTGATTTGGAGGGGGAGACAAACCATGAGAGACTATGGACTCTGAGAAACAAACTGAGGGTTCTAGAGGGGGTGGGGTGGGGGGATAGGCCAGCCTGGTGATGGGTATTAAAGAGGGCACGTATTGAATGGAGCACTGGGTGTTATATGCAAACAGTGAATCATGGAACACTACATCAAAAACTAATGATGTAATGTGTGGTAATTAACATAATATAATAAAATTAAATTAAAATAAATAAATAAAATAGATGGGATTCTGTATGGAAAATTTTGACATGATATGAACCTCAAAAATGATATAGAAAAGTAGAAAAGGAGTCAGTGTAGGAATGACCATAAATTCTCTGATGGTCTGTTTCTTGTAATCACTACTTAATGAATTCATGGAAGCAATAATTAAATATTGTGGAAACTTGTTCCATGAACTAGTGTCTGTATCAGTAAAAACAAACCTTATTTTATGTTAGATAAGCAAAACTGTATGAGAGTCTAATGATTCAAAGAAGTTACAGTGTACTGCTACTTTTACCAATTCTTTGGTATATTTGGCTTGTTATAAAGTGATGTAAAGTATCTGATTTATATCTTGCCATGATAGAAATGATAAGCAGAAAAGAAAACTGAATATATATGATTTTATAGATTTTTAGAGAGAGATTGAGCACATAGAACTGGGGTCATGGATTCTTTTTTTTTAAGATTTTATTTATCCATGAGAGAAGGGGGAAGGGGGCAGAGGGAGAAGCAGGCTCTTAAGTGAGCCTGATGTGGGACTGGACCCCAGGACCCCAGGATCATGACCTGAGCCAAAGGCAGATGCTTAACTGATTGAGCCACCCAGGCATCCCTATGGATTCTTATTTTAGTGACATCAGATACATTATTTTTATATTCTGGCCTTCAGACTTAAGGTTCATAAATAGTCAATTAAACTCCATGTGACAGGGTAAAGTGTTCTGTCTTCTCACTTATCTAGGTAAGGAAAATGTCTTTTTAATAAAATCAAATAAAAAATAATTATCAATTAATAGTAATTTATCAAGTTCTGCTATTTAGAAGTGTACAATATTAGCCCAAGAATCCTTTGCTTATTTTTAAGGCCCTTCATGCCAAAGAGAGTAGAAATCTCAAAAACATAAAAATCCTTGTCACCATAAATAAGTGGATGAAGTCATAAATAAAAATCTGTGTAACATGGACTTCAGGGAAGAAGTCAGGATGGGTGGGAACAAGATAGTTGGAGAGAAAACAAAACAAAAAACAAAAACAAAAATAACTTTGTGCCTGAGGAATGGAGAAGACAAAAAATTTGAGAGGAGACAAGAAAAAAGGGACACTTACCTAAAGCCCACTTTGAAAGACAACTTGATGAAGCAAGTTAAGAAATGTTTTGCCCTGCCTTCCGTACTCTGTGTGTGTTTATACTAAGGACTGAATTGTGTCCCTCCCCAAAATTCATTTCTTGAAGCCCCAACTCACAAAGTGAGAGTATTTGGTGATGGGGCTTTTGGGAGACAGTTAGGTTTAGGTGAAGTCATGAGGGTGGGGACCTCATGATGAGATTAGTGTCCTTATAAGAAGAGAGTTTGCTGTCTCTCTTTCCTTCACCATGTGAGGACAGCAAGAAGGTGGCCATCTGTAAGTCAGGAAGGGAGCTTTCACCAGAAATTAAGCTGGTGACTTATCTTGGACTTCTAATGTATAGAACTGTAAGAAAATAAATTCCTGTTTTTTAAGTAACCCAGTCTGTGGCATTTTATTATGGCAGCCTGAACTGACCAAGACAGGTCATGGCATGTTAATTTTCAGATTTTTTTTTCTGTTAATGTATTACAGCCATGGTGGGGATATAAATAAAATAACTCACAGAGGTTGATGATAACTTTGATACCCCAGTCTTTGAAAGTTAGCAGGCTCTATCCTTGAGACTTTTGTGGTCATTGCTTTAGTTTAGACGTGAAGGCAAGCTCAGCTTAGGTCCTGTAGGGTAAAGGTGAATTTAGAAAAAAGAATCCATGGAACTACCTCCACTTATTTAATATTTAATGTATGAATATTTATTCATTTATATTAATACTTATTGAGTGTGTACAAGGTGCTAGACACTATTGTAGACACTGGAGATCCAGCAGGGAGCATGAACAATTCAAATCCCAGCGCATGTAGAGTTTACATGATAGGAAGTGGATGCACACCGTAAACTGAATAATGGGAGCTAAATAGTATCGTAGGTGTTTCCACCTACATTCTATGGAGAAAGATAAAGCAGGAACAGGGATAGCTGGTGATGGGGTTTAATTTTAAAGAGGGTGGTCAGAGAAGTCATCAATGAAAAGGTACCATTTGAACAAAGAACTGAAGGAGCTTGGGGACAAGCCATGCGCATCTGGAAGAAGAAGGTCCCAGACATAGGGGAAGACAAGGACAAAACGTCATCAAGGGCAATGAGCCTATATGTTTGAAAACAGGCAAGGATCCCAGTGTGGCTGGAGCAGAGTGGGGAGAGAAGGAGAAAAAAGTTTATGGGCATGTGTGTGGTGGGAGAGAGCAAGAGGTAGGAAAATTGGCCGTGCTAATGTTTTTGTGTTGAATTTTTGAAGGAATGCTAATGAATCGAACTCAAGTTATAATTACATATAGTCACAATCACCAGAAAACTGTTAATTTCTAGAAAACTTTGCAAGTGAAACAGGAGATTTTAACATTTTTGCATTGACAGTTTCTGAACAGATGGTTATTTGGTTAACCTGAAGCTCAGATTCCAGATGCTGTATTTTAAATAGACGAGAAGGCTACAATTGAGCAAAACCTATAAGCTCCAATCTTTTTGACGAGGCAAGGTAAGCCAGAGTTTACACTCAAGGCCAAATCTATTCTATCTGAGGCTGAGGTTAGCATTTTCAATCTGTGCAATTTTCTGGACGTGGTTGATATAAAATGAAGCAAGAACGCACTTTACACAGCATAGTCAATACTCGGAATAAAATCAATGCTTCACAGTCGCTATTAGGTAAAGATTTATTTTCAGCCCTTGGGTATTGATTCTGTACTTTAGTACATATTCAGGGTGTTTCATTGCTATAATGGTTACCTCTAATTGATATAATTGTTTCAAAATCAAGGTTAGCATTTTAAACAAGTATTTGGTTTATTTATAGTTAGAACACTTCGAGCATTGAAACACCATTGAAGGAAAAAAGAAGCTGGAAGGATATCTCAGTTATAAAACCTCAGAAAGATTGGGTATACAGTGAAAACACTTTTGAGCGATCTATGTACCTCATTGTTTTAACATCTGTCCCTACATAAAAAAAAAAAAAGCTTTTATATGGGACTACATCAAACCAAAATGTTTCTTCACAGCAAAGGGAAACCATCAACAAAATGAAAAAGTAACCTACAGAATGGGAGAAAATAATTGCACATCATATATCTGATAAGGGGCTAATATCCAAAACATATAAAGACTTACACAACTCAATAGCAAAAAACAAAACAAAACAAAACAAAATAAGAAAACAATCTGATTAAAAAATGGGCCAAAAATCTGAATATTTTTCCAAAGAAGACATCTAGATGGCTAATAGATACATAAAAAGATGTGCAAAATCATTAGTCATCAGGGAAATGAAAATCAAAACCACAATGAAATATCACCTCACACTTGTTAGAATGGCTATTATCAAAAAGATGAAAAATAAGTGTTGGTGAGAATATGGAGAAAAGGGAACCCTTGTCAGTGTTGGTGGGTATATAAATTGGTGTAACTGCTATCAAAAACAGTATGGAAGTTTCTCAAAACATTAAAAATAGAACTCCATGTGATCCAGTAATTCACTGGATATTTTTCCAAAGAAAATACAAACACTAAAGATATGTGTTCCTCTATGTTCACTGCGGGGATTATTTACAATAATGAAGATATGGTAACAGCCTAAGTATTTATCACTTGGATAGATGAATGGATAAAGAAATACAGACACACAAGAATATTAGTCATAAAAAAGAATAAAGAATAAAATTATGCCATTTGTGACAACATGGATAGACTTTGAAGGCATTATGCTAAGTGAAATATGTCAGAGACAGACAAATACCATATGATCTCCCTCATATGTGGAATCCAAAAATAAAAAAAAAGGAAAAAAACCAAGTTTATTGGTACAGAGAACAGATTGGTGGCTGTCAGAGGCAGGGGATGGTAAGACATATAGGTGGACTATGTTGTTGCCACTTTTAATTTAAATAAATTGAATAAAAATGTAAAAAAAAAGATTGACAAAAGAAAGACTCAGAATTGTAAAACATAAAGATACTATAAAAAAGAAAAAGATCAGGCAGATTTGATAAAGAACCAAGTGGAAATTCTAGAACTGAAAAAGATAGACTTTGAAATTAAAATTTTTATGAATAAACAGCAGATTTGATAGAATCAAAAAGAGAATTAGCACACTTGAAAAAATAAATCTAGCCACTCTCCAGAATGACACTATCCAGAATGGAAAACATGAGAGATTAAAAAACACAGGGGATAGAATGAAAAGATCCAAAACATGTGTAGTAAGAGTTCCCAGAGAAGAGAGTTGATTGAAAGGGAGAAAAGCAGTATTTAGAGAGCATATGTATGTCTTCAAACCAAGGCAAAGTAAGTACTGATGAAGAAAGTAAGATGGTTATTGAGTTTCAGTCTCTTAACTTTCTTTTCTAGTGTGATTAAATAGTAATTTTAAAAACATTTTTAAATTATGCTATGCTTTATGAAGATTTCCTCAAGTATTAGGAGGGAATATCTTACACAAAATTTTATTCTGGATAATCTTGATTATTATGGAACGTGTTTGGCATACCATTGGAAAAAGAAGTGAGATCACTCAATAACTTGAGCATAGTAATATTCTCCACTGGGTTTAGAGAAAAGCAATGGAGATGTGCACAGCACAGGATGAGAAAGAGGTTGGCTAACCCACCTGTGAAGTGTGTCTCAGACACTTCCTTCTGTATTAATAAGTACCGTTAAGCCCTCATTATTTTTTACCAAGGCCATTTTGCTAACGTTCTATCTGAACCCTTTGGCTTTCAATTTCTTCTATTTTTTTAGTCCATCCTTCACATCACCATAGAATTCTATTATAGAATTTATCTTTAAAAATCTGCAAAGACATGTGAGTGGTTCTAGAATAAATCCTGGATCCTAAGCACTAAAACTCAGACCCTTGTGATCTGATACAACCTCTTTGCAAACTAGTTTCCCACTAAGAGGACCCCCTACCACAACCCCTATCTTGCAGTAGTACTGATTAGTTTTGTGGCCCAGTGACTTTAACCTTGCCATATGCACAGGATGGGTTGCTCTTCCACACTCTGGACCAGATCATTTGTGGGGCCTAGTGCAATTCCCATTTTTCAAAAATTATTAGGTATTTCAAGATGGCAACAGTAGAATTTCAAACCAAGTGTAAGACCTTTCTGAAATAGGGCCCTGTGTCATTGCACAGGTCAAATGTCCATGAAGCTGCCCCGTTTTGCACTCCTCACTGAACAGAATTTAATGTTTCGTGGGATAAATCATGTGTCTCTTTGTATGAGAAATCTTTCCAAGTCCTTTAAGTTGGAGTGGACCATGGCTTCCAATTACTATGCTTCAATAGACACAACATATGTACGTATTTTAGTGCACCTCCTATTCATGTATATATCAAGAATCTAAAGAAAGGGACTGAATCTTATTCATTCTTGATCTGTCCTCCTTCCTTCCTAACATAGCATTTTATGCACGATTGATGAGGTAGAAATTATGATCCTGTATTTCCTCTGAGATAGAAAAGAAAGTTAATGTGTGTTCATCAGAGGCCCCCGAAAACCATGGAAAAAAAAGGCCATTTATTTTCCATAGCCTCAGGATTCTGCCCTTTGACAAACAATGTACTTGCGTCAGTAGATGATGCAGTAAGGAGCTTGATCCCTTCCTGGCTTCCTCTGTCATGGTACCATGGGTCAGTTTGGCCCTGCCTTCTTTCTGGTGAGACAATTTTTGTCATTAGAATGTTGGAAGGAGGGGCCCCTAGGTGGCTCAGTTGGTTAAGGGTCTGCCTTCGGCTCACATCATGATCCTGGAGTCCTGGGATGGAGCCTTGAGTAAGGCTCCCTGCTTGGCGAGGAGTCTGCTTCTCCCTCTGCCCCTCCCCTTGCTTGTGTTCTCTCTCTCTCGCTCACTCTCTCTTTCAAATAAATAAATAAATAAAATCTTTAAAAAGAAAAGAATGGTGGAAGGAGAAAATAAATTTTAAACCCTGTGGATAAAGAAAATAAAGAAAATAATAAATATAGAAAACACATAAAGAATGGGTCTTGAGGGATGGATAAGTCAGCAAGTTATCAGAAAGATTCTTATTTATTTCAAAAGCTATTTATTTGCTATAAAATATACTGAATAGCGTTATGTATACTGCAAAGCACAGTTAGCAAAATCTCAGAGTTTATGTCTATAGTAGGGACACACTTGCCAGTAATTCAAATGCCCCTGGAAGTTTTGTTAAACAAAACAAAGCACAACCTTTTGGGGGGGTTGGAGAGGAAGTAATAAGGAAAATAAGCAAATGCGTATGTGGCCAAAATATTGAGGAGGCAGTAGTTGGGAACCTGCTTCTCCTTAAGATGAGTTTCAAAAGATAAAGGTGGTCTTTTATTTCAGCAGCTAAAATTAAAATTAAGAGGACACTTATAAGAACCACTATACCTATTAATTCCAGTTACTGAGTTATCATTAAGCCAGAGAATCTAGACTGATTTTGGACAAAATTGTGACATTCATAATATTTGCCTTTTACAACCCAGATTAATTACTCTTTATCCCCCCCCACATACCCTTTGGATACAGTTCATTTGCTTCCACTTACCGGCACATTCCTTGGTCATTTCTCTTGCATTCAGTGTAAGTAACCGAGAAGATAAGATATTAATAAAAGTGACTATACATCCTGGGCTCCTGGAGAGCCGGGCTTGTGCCTTCTGTACTATTGCTCTCACATATTTATTAATAGTATCTTCTTCACATGCATTTCACACAGCTTCATTCTTTCACACAGCTTAGATGATAAACTATTTATCTAACCCCAAATGAAGTTTATTTTAACAGACCAGAATCCTAAAGGGATCAAGATGTAATGGTAAAGTTTTAGATACCAGGCAAGTGGTTGGAGAGAATTATTAGTGAGGGGAGTGTGGAATGAATGAGAGGAAAGCTCTACATTTTGGTAGCCCTGCAATCATATCACCCAGTCTTATTAACTTAATACTAATAACAGGCCCTCTAGGAAAATCTCTTTGATGTTACATTGCCCTAGCAGATTCAAACTATCCATTCCTAGATATTTTACTGAAGGTGAAGTTTCAAGGATTGCAGCATGGATCCAGAGTTTCATGGGCCAACAACAGAGTTTCTCAAGTAAGCTAAGTTTTCACACATATCCTTAAAAAGATGAATGTACTGGAGAACAGATACTCTAGACTCTTACCACTTAGAACAATACTAATTTAAATTTCCTGGTGTTTTTTGTCATAATGCTACATCTGGTTATGTAATGTGGAGCGTCTAGCTATTGGCTTCCCACAAAAATGATCCCAGATCTGTCTTATGGTTTTACGTTTTTCATAGGAATTTGAATTATAGATAACTAGCTAACAGGAAAAAGAGAAACCGTGAGGAAGGAAGAGTGGAATAGGTTATAGTGAGAGACAGTGTGCACTGAAAGAACGTGCCTGGGAATAACTTGCCTGGAAAGACTGGGTATCAGAAGGCAACATTTCCCTTCTGTTCCATTGGTATTCTGTTGGGCTTACATTTTGTACACACAATGTAGAAAGCCTTTGTTATTTGTTTGTTTGTTTTTTTTCACTAGTAGCTCTTACATTAGGAACAGCCCAAGGGAAAACATTTTATAAATGTTTATGTAAAACTTTAGACACAGAGACAGGAGCAACAGACTCTTTATTAGGAACTTGGGTCCTGGATTCATTTTACAGACCCTAAGCAAAATTATCCACGACTCTTCATCCTCGAGGATGAAAAGGGGAATGTGACAGCTCTCTCTATTTTCTTCAAAACGTGTTTTTTTTTTTTTATGGATTAGGGAGGCAAAGTTATGAGAGTGTTTTGAACATCCAATATGGGTTATATAAATGTAGATTATAATGAGGGTAGGCAGAAAAATTAGTGTGCGGCATGGTGAGAAAGTTAATGAATTCAGCAGAAGCAACCCATGATGCAGAGACATCTAGGAGGAGTCAAAAGAAACTATTTGCTCTTATTTGCAAAATGACCTTGAAAATTCATTATCTGACCTCACTGTATGCATCAATACATTCTGCTGTATTTGGAAAGAGCCTGAGGGAAATGAGGCATTACCAGAGTACTGGCAATGTTTACAAGGTCTGCAACAGTAGGACAAATGTTTTCATTGTGGAGAGGGTCCGTGTTGTGCCACAGTGTAATTAGGTTTAGTCTGATTTCATTTTCAATTAAAGCGATCAGCTTAATTCACTTTTCTTCCAGTTACTAACAAGGTAAATTTCATAATATTTCAGGCTTATTAAGAGTGTGTCCTTGTTTCTTGTAACTATTTAGGATGTTTTGTTTTGTTTCTCTGGGTTACTAAATGTGAATATAGTTCTCACCTTATTGTAGATAAGCAGCTGCCGAACTCAAGTTGGTCAATCTTTACTGAGAGCCTACTGTGTGTCAGGAAAAAAGAGAGAAAGCAAATAGAAATACCTAAAAGAACATGCTGGGTTTGGAGTAGGAAGTTTAGAGTGATAAAATCATACTGTGCTTGAGAGAAGCAGAAATTGAGGCTATACAGAGTGGTTAGTGACAGATTGTAGAAGGCCATGGATGTTACATCCTAGAGTTTTTCTATCAGCCTAGACGGTAGAAAAACAAGTATAAAAAAAAAATTTTAAAGTCACGCTGTTGGTAAAATACAAGAGAAGTTGTGCTTATCCCCAAGTTTCTTAAAACTTAGAAATGAACGGTTAAATAACATGCCTCTAATCAGTCACTCACTTTGGCAAGTGGGCCATAGGGGGTGGGCAGGACACTTCTGGGGTGGAGAGTGGGAGAAAGCAAGTGGCTGGGTCTGATGTCCTTACAAACTAATGACAGACTGCCAAACAAACCAAATAATTTTTGCTAGCAGGAGTGTCACCTATCTATGGGATGCTTTTAATGAGATGTACCCAATTGGGTTGCTTAGAGTAAACATACATGGAACCTATGGATTAATAGGGCCTGGCTCCTTAGAAATGTCACATAAGGTATGAAATTCTTTGATTATATAAAACAGATGTTTTGGGGCGCCTGGGTGGCTTAGTCGAAGTGCCTGCCTTTGACTCAGGTCATGACCCTGAGGTCCTGGGATAGAGCCCCCACGTTGGGCTCCCTGCTCAGTGGGGAGTCTGCTTGTTCCTCTCCCTCTGGCCCTTTGCCTTCCTTACCCCTTCTCCTGCTCATGCTCGCTCTGTTTCACACGTTCTCTCTCTCAAATAAATAAGTAAAAATCTTTAAAACAAAAACAAAAAACAAAAAAACCCAGAGATGCTTTACAACCAAAATGTCATCTCTATGTAAGTGAGGTGATTACATAAGTTATTTAGAAACCTCATCTGTTAAACCGGGCCTCACCATGCTGGAGTGCTTGGTGTGCTGGAAGAAAGGGCCTGGTAGGAGTGGTAGAGGCCCCAGACTCTTGCTGCTTTACCTTTATCTCATGCTGATTTGTATTCTTTTTTTTTTTCTTTTAAGGATTTTATTTATTTATTTGACAGAGACAGAGACAGCGAGAGCAGGAACACAGCAGGGGGAGTGGGAGAGGAAGAAGCAGGCCTCCCGCTGAGCAGGGAGCCCGATGTGGGAGTCAATCCCAGGACCCTGGGATCATGACCTGAGCCGAGGGCAGCTGCTTAACGACTGAGCCACCCAGGTGCCCACTGATTTGTATTCTTGAAACTAATAGTTAAGAGTTGATCTTGGGTAAGATCTCAATTCTTGAGAGTCTGATTGTATAATATGAACCTTTGGGTTACCTCAGATAATACAGAATACTCATGAATATTCAAAAAAGTAAGAAGATTTCCAACAATATTGGAGTTTTAGAAACAAAGAAAGGCTTTAACTGATTAAACCAATCTGTCCTGACCACTCTCCAACTTATTCTTTAATTCCTTTCTTTTTATAGCTATGTGAGGATAGCAGCATCTCTAGGTAGGGGTGAGGATAATACCAAGTCCCTTTTGAGCTGTGTGGTCATCTTAGAGAATATGCAGTATCTGGCAGTGGGAGGGGGTGAGACAGAGATGGAGAGATCTCTATCCGCATTTGAAAGTGGTAGATACGGTCTTTCAGGTATTATATCTGGCCCAAGAGAATACTACCTAATTCAGGAGGGAGTATTTATAGAATTTGATTATTGGCACTGGAGGTCTCCCATATGGACTAGCAGAGCCACTTATATAAATATCTATAGGAAATAAATTGAGCCCCTCTAGGTCTGGAGTTGGGAGGTAAATATGTTATCCCACAAGCCATGTATCAGATTATATAATCCACACACTTTGTCAGAGAGAAAAGACCAAGTCTGGATAGATTACTCCTTGTTTGAGAATGAGGATAAGGAAATGAGAGGAGAGGAGAGGAATCAGCACTGATTTTTCTAACTTTGATAATTTAAAAATATCTAGATTTCCTACCCATTTAATGATCAAAGAGTTTCATATCAATAGAATTTAATACTCAATAGGAGAATAATAAAATTAAATATGATTCATAGGATGAAAGAAATAATCAAGGAACAAAAAACCAACAGAAATGTATAATAAACAAAATAATACTAGATATTTGTTAGGCCAATGAAACTATGTTTAACAGTGAATTAAAGGGTAGATGTTTATCAGACTGAGTTAGAACACAAAATTCAAAATCATTCTGCTTCTATAAGAAATTACTTAAAGTAAGGAAGGGCTCCTGGGTGGCTCAGTTGGTTAAGCCTCTGCCTTCAGATGGGGTCATGATCCCCGGGCACCCTGGGATCCGGCCCACGTCGGGCTCCCTGCGCAGACAGGTGCCTGCTTCTCCCTCTCTCACTCCCCCTCCTTGTGCTCTCTCTGTCTCTCTCTGTCAAGTAAATAAATAAAATCTTTTAAAAAAATAACTTAAAGTAAGGAAATATAGTATCATATAGTCATTAATCTATATGAATCATGAATCTAT
Source organism: Zalophus californianus (assembly GCF_009762305.2). NCBI lineage: Eukaryota > Metazoa > Chordata > Mammalia > Carnivora > Otariidae > Zalophus > Zalophus californianus. Next base: position 45,930,376 of record NC_045596.1, read on the forward strand.
ACAAGAAGCAAAAACTACAACAAAAATAACACATACATTAATATAAATAACAAAGTTGCATAAAGAAATATAACTCTAAGAGTTTACCATTTATCTCTGATAACCATATGTGATGAGCATATTTATAAGTGTTCATATGTTTATATGTGTATGTGTGTGTGTGTGTATACACACACACATTATAAATATATATTTTTTACCATAGAATAATTGTTTTAAGCCCCCTTAGAAAATTTGCAAAGTATGATCTTGAACTAGACTGCACATCGACATCACTCAGGGAAGTCCTTAGATGATAATGAAACAACAAAGTAAGAAGTATACTAATCCTCTGGAGATTAAATAAATCTCCCTTAAACTACTATTGTTGTATAGAGGAAATAAAATTGTATTTGCAGACAATACTTTTGAAGAGAAATAAATCATATATAACAATAAATTTGCTATAACAAAATCTATATCTGGGTATAAACAAATAGCTTTAAATGCTTTATACATTAAAAGATAAGGGAAAATAAATGGACTAAACATTTAACTGCAGAGATTAGGAAAGGATTCAGTGTGTGTGGTGTGTGTGTGTGTGTACACATGAACAAGCCATGGGTGCATAGAAAACGAAAGAAGGATACAATAAATATAAAAGTAGAACTTGTTACCTAGCCAACCAACCAACCAATCAACAAGTTTAAAAAACAAACAAACATGGAATTGATAATGAAATCTGAGATATTCAATAATTATTGAGAAAATTATTGAAAAAAATGAATCAGTGTCAGCACAATTTTTGTTAAAATAGGAGTGGGGTGGGTTGTGTTTTGTATATTTTTAATTCAACTGTTCAACAACAATGTTGCAGAGAGAGTTCAATATTGGACACCTTTATCAACCAGCTTCATCTTTTGAACAGACAAATATATTAAAATCTGACTGTTATGGTTTTGGGCTTGCCCAATTCCAAACAAAAATGTACTTTAATATTATTAATTTAAATATCAATTCTACTTCAGTCAACGTTGCCTAACGTTATTCATTAATGTTCATACCATACCATCTTACTCTGTAGTTATAAAATAAAAATCTAGCACTTTCAATGTCTTTCCCCTTATTGCAGAATACAAAGTGTTTTTCTTTCTAAAATGAACTGTCAGTTCACCTCTGCCCTTACTAGTGGTCTCTCATCTCTCCTATGTCTTTATTCTATCAACAGTAAGCTTCTTTTTCTTAAATCTTCAATCTTTCCCTTTCCCTGGCCGCTTTCTCCATGGTATGTCAAACTTCCTCTGTTCTTTTAACCTTTAAAAAAAAACAAAAACAAAAACAAAACAACCCTGTCACCCAGTCTCCTCTCTTTCAAATAACTTCTATACTCATTGTCTCCAATTTCTCGTCCCCCATTATTTTCAAACCATTTGTGATTTTCCATCAGATATATGGATAGATGGATGAAAGAATAGACAGATGATAGATAGATAAATAGATAGAAGATAGATAGATAGATGATAGGTAGATAGATAGATAGATAGATAGATAGATAGATAGATAGATAGATAGAGTTAGGTAGATAGATATCAAGAACTGCCAGAGATGTAGGAGATTATGTTGTAATGATAGTTGAGATGATCATGTTGATGCTCTTGACTAAATGAGTTCCCAGTTATTTTCATGAAATTAATTTCAGTTGAAATTTTTCATTTATTTATGACTCTTTTTTTTTTAAAGATTTTATTTATTTAGATACATAGCGAGAGAGGGAACACAAGCAGGGGGAGTGGGAGAGGGAGAAGCAGGCTTCCGCTGAGCAGGAAGCCAAATGCAGGGGCTCGATCCCAGGACCCTGAGATCATGACCTGAGCCGAAGGCAGATGCTTCACGACTGAGCCACCCAGGTGCCCCTATCTGTGACTCTTTGATAACTATTTGTTTCAACCACTAGACTCATGTCTTTTATGTATACCTAATAAAATGTACAGTGAATGCCACATAGTAGAAACTCAATATGGGTTTGTTGAATGACAAATGCATTTGTTGAATCAATCATTGGTCAACTTAGTCAAATGCATTTTAGATGTGAAATACAATGACAGAAAATAATTCAATAAATTTTGCAGAATGGAGATATCTGGTGATTCTAACCAGAACTGTTTCAGTGGTGAGTGTGAAATCCTGCAGTTTTGTATTTAATAGGAAGTGAGTATGTGGATACTGCATATGTAATCAATTCACTTGAGCAGTTTCGCTGTAAAAGTGGCAGCAAAAAAATGGAGGCCATAGATGGGGTCAAATTAGAACAGTTTATAAACTGGGATTGACAAGATAAAAGAGACAAAATTCTTAATCTTTCCCCAAAACCTGTATTAAACTCTAACAATGTTTTGCCTAGAATACTGCAAACACTATATTTTAGTGGTCTAATCATATCAACTACTCCTCCTGTCCTCCTGGAATATAGGCTCACATTGCTGAAGGAGTAATTTTTCCACCTCCACGTTTAAAGCCATCCAGTAACTTTCCATTAGCCTTAGGCTATTGACAAACTTCCTAAACATGTTCCAATAAGGTCTGTATCCTCTGATCTCTTCCCACTTCTCAGCCCAATTTCTTTTGATTTTCCCCTTATTTTCTTTGCTCTAGCAACACTAGTCACTCTCAGGAAAGTCAGCAAAAGTACCACTTCCTCTGGGACTTCTTCCTAATTTCTCTGAAGAACTCTTGTTGCATTATTTGGTTATTTTATAGCAATTAACACACTTATAAGTTAATTTTTGGATTGTTTGATTAATATTTGAATATTCCACATGCTAGAAGCTCTAAGAGTGGAAGGACTATGTCTCTTTGTGCTCATTGTTGTATCTCCAGTGCCTAGCCTGATGTATTGCAAAGAATAAGTGCTTGGTAAATATATATTGACTGAATAAATGAGCAATATTCTTTGAAAAGCTGGTGAGGGACAGATTCCAAAACATTTGTACAAGAATTGGACTTTATAAAAAAAAAGATTCACATTGTCATTTGCAACAGGAGGAAGGAAAAATATGGAGGTAGATACAAATTATTGTGTAGATTTGTGGTTTGAAGATAATGACATTTTTGTCTAATGATTTCTCTTAAATATGAGGCAATTATATGTACTAAACTGGTGGAATGTGGGAAATTTGTGGAGAGGAATTAAGGTATGAAGTCATCATCTTGTAAAAGAGAAAGGCAAACTTTCTTGAAACCTGAGGTAGGAGTGAAGAAATGAATATTCCTATTGCCAGATTGATGTCCTCTTTTTCAGTCTCTTTCTGCCTCGCTCTTTCTCCACAGTGTTTTAAATGGGTGATTAAATCATAACGTGGTTTTTATCTCTGTCTTCCTTCCCTATTGTTCATTGTTAGTATTCTTTCTTTAGATGTTAGATATTTATGTAACTGCCACTCTTTTGCTTAGTAACTCTCATATCCCTGATCCCAAATCTGAATTTGGATTTCTAAATGTTTTGTAGAAGAAACAAGCTTCATGTTTTTGTCAGAAAATAATCTGTTAGAATAACAATTTTTATAAAACAGGACTAAAAGGAAAAAAACAAAGTCAGAGGGTCTTAAGGCCTTTTGACTAGCAAGCAGTGGAATTTTAGACTAAATTTAGGTAGAGAACAGATAGTGAGTTAATTAACATAGCGTTGGTGTATAAATAGCAATTTAGGTATGTGAATTTTATCTTCTATTAAGAATGTTTCTAACAAATACAATTTTCTATTAAAAATGTAGGAAGTAAATAAAATGCCCCATAAAAATATCTAAGAAAAACTTTGTACAAAAGCAAAAAAGAAAAAAAAAGCCTATAGGAAATAAAAATAAAGCATAAGTAAAAAGAGTAGACTATCACAGGAGAGCTTTCTTCTTTCCAGCAAATAAAATAGCCCCAGACTATTTCCTTATGATAAGATAGAGTACATATTAGCATCAAAGGGACCTTAACCCCACAAGCTAAATGCTCTTTGTTCATTGTGTCTTTATAGTACCTGGTATGTATGTAGTCTCCAAAACTCTTCCTTCTCTTTTTAAACAAAGGGTAACAAGTAGTTCAGTAGTTACATTCTCAAAAGTGTTTATAAAAACAATCTTTTAAATCTTTTTCATTATGAGAAACGTCAAGGTTTTTCATTATTCTTTTGGCTTTGGCTTACTATTTTCAGAAACAACTTTAACCACAATTGAAAAAAACATATTTTGGGACACACACACATATACATTACATATGCATTTTTTATTTATTTTCACATGTTGACATCACCTTGAAACCATAAGAATTCCATTTTTTTGTTTTGTTTTTTTCATTCTTCCCCAACTATATTTCCAAATATATTTTGTGTATTTCCTTTCTAATATCCTAAGAGATTAACCTTTCTGAATTTCCTTGAAAAATGTATCTTAAATAACATTTCTTCAGCATTATTGACACATATAAGCAAATTCTTATTGTCAGTATCATAAAATGTTGCATAATATCAATTTCCAAAATTCTTATTATGTTACCAGGTCCAGAAGATAGTTTTCAGTTTTTGTCTTGCTCTGCTCTGTTAGTCTCCTTTTAAACATGAGGTCTGAGTGATCAGCAATGTATGAATATTATTCTTTACCTATGGCACACATATCCTCACCTTTTACTGGCTAGGATAAAATTAAGGGCCAAATCATAAGGTAAGCTGCCCTCTGTTTCTTATGTCAACAGTAAAAAGGGGATAAAATTAAAAATAAAAATTCAACAGTGTCCATATTGATTATCAGTATTAAACTTGAAATGTTATTCAAGACTTTCTGTGGTTTGGGATATATTTTCCTTTGCACCTACCATCCCTGTTCATGTCTCTGATGTTTTAACTTAATTGTGTGATCCCAAAATATGCCCTGTATATTATACCTCTAATTCTTTTGCTGCCATTTTCCTGCTAGCTAACTATTTCCCACATCTCTGCATGCCAAAATGCACCTCCTTCATGGTTGGTTCCAAGAAGTTCCAACCTTAAAAATAACAGTTTCTTTTAGGTGGCACTTTGCATATCGTCTTTTAAAAATATCTTCTGTTTACAGGGACAGTATATTTCCTATTTACGTTGCAGTATTTGATTTGGTAGGAATTTTAATGAAGATGGTATAAATGGAGAAGAATTGACTTTTAGAATGAAGGAGATAATTATCTCATTTAAAGAAAAGTATGCACAATCATATTAATATGAATGTGACTTCTGTGTTATTGAATGCTTGGTTTGCAGTCAAATGCTTGGTTTGAAGATTATTTTTTTTTTGTCATGGCATTGGGGTTTCTTTATAATTTAAGACAAATTAGACACTGGGTTTTGTTTTTTTGTTTTAAAGATTTTATTTATTTGTCAAAGAGAGAGAGAGAGAGAGCACAAGCAGAGGGAGAAGCAGTCTTCCCGCTGAGCAAGGAACCCAATGAGGGACTCGATCCCAGGACCCCAGGATCATGACCATGAGCTGAAGGCAGACACTTAACTGACTGAGCCACCCAGGCATCCCTGGACACTGGGTTTTGGATCTGAAGTGACAGTTGAAACAGTTACATAAAAATAACCTCTCAAGCCTTTTTTGAACAAGCTGAGATTTCTTTACTCTTTGTTTATTATGTTTTAATTAACAATTTCTTATGGCAACATAATTTGAGAGAAGTTTTATAGTTGTCTCTGATATGCCTCAGAATGGACCAATTGTGGAAGTAGAAATAAACCCAGCTTCATAGGATGGAACAGGTATCATGAAACCGCAATGGTTAAAGACTTGATAAGTAACAGTGCCTATGTTGTAATAATGTTTGCTGTAATTTGTTAAATCTATTTTGAAATAATGTGTGTAAGTATATACACAAGTCAGTGTATATACAGTCATACATACATACATAATACATACATAATGAATACTATTGTTATGAATGAGTGAAAGGATTATTATTATTTTTTAAAATTTTTATTCTTATGTTAATCACCATACATTACATCATTAGTTTTTGATGTACTGTTCCATGATTCATTGTTTGTGTATAACACCCAGTGCTCCATGCAGAATGTGCCCTCTTTAATACCCATCACCAGGCTAACGCATCCCCCCACCCCCTCCCCTCTAGAACCCTCAGTTTGTTTTTCAGAGTCCATCGTCTCTCATGGTTCGTCTTCCCCTCCGATTTCCCCCCCTTCATTCTTCCCCTCCTGCTAGCTTCTTCTTTTTTTTTTCTTAACATATATTGCATTATTTGTTTCATAGGTACAGATCTGTGATTCAACAGTCTTACACAATTCACAGTGCTCACCATAGCACATAGACTCCCCAATGTCTACCACCCAGCCACCCCATCCCTCACACCACCACCCCCCTCCAGCAACCCTCAGTTTGTTTCCTGAGATTAAGAATTTCTCCTATCAGTGAGGTCATATGATACATGTCTTTCTCTGATTGACTTATTTCGCTCAGCATAACACCCTCTAGTTCTATCCACATCGTTACAAATGGCAAGATCTCATTCCTTTTGATGGCTGCATAATATTCCATTGTATATATATACCACTTCTTCTTTATGCATTCATCTGTCGATGGACATCTTGTCTCTTTCCACAGTTTAGCTATTGTGGACATGGCTGCTATAAACATCGGGGTGCACATACCCCTTTGGATCCTTACATTTGTATCTTTGGGGTAAATACCCAGTAGTGCAATTGCTGGATCGTATGGTAGCTCTATTTTCAACTTTTTGAGGAACCTCCATACTGTTTTCCAGAGTGGTTGCACTAGCTTGCATTCCCACCAACAGCGTAGGAGGGTTCCCCTTTCTCCGCATGCCTGCCAACATCTGTCGTTTCCTGACTTGTTAATTTTAGCCATTCTGACTGGTGTGAGGTGGTATGTCATTGAGGTTTTGATTTGGATTTCCCTGATGCCGAGCGATGTTGAGCACTTTTTCATGTCTGTTGGCCATTTGGATGTCTTCTTTGGAAAAATGTCTGTTCATGTCTTCTTCCCATTTCTTGATTGGATTATTTGTTCTTTGGGTGTTGAGTTTGATCAGTTCTTTATAGATTTTGGATACTAGCCCTTTATCTGATATATCATTTGCAAATATCTTCTCCCATTCTGTCAGTTGTCTTTTGGTTTTGTTGACTGTTTCTTTTGCTGTTCAAAAGCCTTTTATCTTGATGAAGTCCCAATAGTTCATTTTTGCCCTTGCTTCCCTTGCCTTTGGCGATGTTTCTAGGAAGCAGTTGCTGCAGCTGAGGTCAAAGAGGTTGCTGCCTGTGTTCTCTTTTAGGATTTTAATGGACTCCTGTCTTACATTTCAGTCTTCAACCATTTTGAGTCTATTTTTGTGTGTGGTGTAAGGAAATGGTCCAGTTTTATTCTTGTGCATGTGGCTGTCCAATTTTCCCAACACCATTTTTTGAAGAGACTGTCTTTTTTCCATTGGACATTCTTTCCTGCTTTGTCAAAGATTAGTTGACCATAGAGTTGAGGGTCCATTACTGGGCTCTCTATTCTGTTCCATTGATGTATGTGTCTGTTTTTGTGCCAGTACCATACTGGCTTGATGATGACAGTTTGTAATAGAGCTGGAAGTCCGGAACTGTGATGCCACCAGCTTTGCTTTTCTTTTTCAACATTCCTCTGTCTATTCTAAGTCTTTTCTGGTTCTATACAAATTTTAGGATGATTGTCCCATTTCTTTGAAAAAAGTGGATGGTATTTTGATGGGGATTGCATTGAATGTGTAGATTGCTCTAGGTAGTATTGGCATCTTCACAATATTTGTTCTTCCAATCCATGAGCATGGAACATTTTTCCATTTTTTTATGTCTTCCTCAATTTTTTTCATGAGTATTTTATAGTCTTCTGAGTACAGATCCTTTGCCTCTTTGGTTAGATTTATTCCTAGGTATCTTATTGTTTTGGGTTCAATTGTAAATGGGATCGACTCCTTAATTTCTCTTTCTTCTATCTTGTTGTTGGTATATAGGAATGCCACTCTTTTCTGTGCATTGATTTTCTCTCCTGCCACTTTCCTGAATTCCTGTATGAGTTCTGGCAGTTTTGGGGTGGAGTCTTTTGGGTTTTCCACATAGAGTATCATATCATCTGCAAAGAGTGAGAGTTTGACTTCTTTTTTGCCAATTTGGATGCTTTTATTTCTTTTTGTTGTCTGATTGCTGTGGCTAGGACTTCTAATACTATGTTGAATAGCAGTGGTGATAGTGGACATCCCTGCCACGTTCCTGACCTTAGGGGGAAAGCTCTCAGTTTTTCCCCATTGAGAATGATATTCATTGTAGGTTTTTCATAGATGGCTTTTATGATACTGAGGTATGTACCCTCTATCCCTATACTCTGAAGAGTTTTGATCAAGAAAGGATGCTGTACTTTGTCAAATGCTTTTTCTGCATCTATTGAGAGGATCATATGATTCTTGTTCTTTCTTTTTTAATGTATTGTATCACGTTGATTGATCTGTGGATGTTGAACCAACCTTGCAGCCCAGGGATAAATCCCACTTGGTCATGGTGAATAATCCTTTTAATATACGGTTGGATCCTATTGGCTAGTATTTTGGTGAGAATTTTTGCATCCATGTTCATCAAGGATATTGGTCTATAATTCTCCTTTTTGATGGGGTCTTTGGTTTTGGGATCAAGGTAATGGTGGCCTCATAAAATGAGTTTGGAAGTTTTCCTTCCATTTCTATTTTTTGGAACAGTTTCAGGAGAATAGGTATTAATTCTTCTTTAAATGTTTGGTAGAATTCCCCTGGGAAGCCATCTGGCCCTGGGCTTTTGTTTCTTGGGAGATTTTTGATGACTGCTTCAATTTCTTTTGTGGTTATAGGTCTGTTCAGGTTTTCTGTTTCTTCCTGGTTCAGTTTTGGTAGTTGATACATCTCTAGGAATGCATCCATTTCTTCCACATTATCTAACTTGCTGGCGTATAGTTGCTCATAATATGTTCTTATAATTGTTTGTATTTCTTTGGTGTTGGTTGTGATCTCTCCTCTTTCATTCATGATTTTGTTGATTTGGGTCATTTCTCTTTTCTTTTTGATAAGTCTGGCCAGGGGTTTATCAATCTTGTTAATTCATTCAAAGAACCAGCTCCTGGTTTTGTTGATCTGTTCCTCTGTTCTTTTCTATTTCATTGATTTCTGCTCTGATCTTTATTATTTATCTTCTCCTGCTGGGTTTAGGCTTTATTTGCTGTTTTTTTTCTCTAGCTCCTTTAGGTGTAGGGTTAGATTGTGTATTTGAGACCTTTCTTGTTTCTTGAGAAGGGCTTGTATTGCTATATACTTTCCTCCTAGGACCGCCTTTGCTGCATCCCAAAGATTTTGAACAGTTGTGTTTTCATTTTCATTGGTTTCCATGAATTTTTTTAATTCTTCTTTAATTTCCTGGTTGACCCATTCATTCTTTAGTAGGATGCTCTTTAGCCTCCATGTATTTGAGTTCTTTCCGACTTTCCTCTTGTGATTGAGTTCTAGTTTCAAAGCATTGTGGTCTGAAAATATGCAGGGAATGATCACAAACTTTTGGTACCGGTTGAGACCTGATTTGTGACCTAGGATGTGATCTATTCTGGAGAATGTCCCATGGGCACTGGAGAAGAATGTGTATTCCGTTACTTTGGGATGGAATGTTTTGAATATGTCTGTGAAGTCCATTTGGTCCAGTGTGTCATTTAAAGTCTTTATTTACTTGTTGATCTTTTGCTTAGATGATCTGTCCATTTCAATGAGGGGGGTGTTAATGTCCCCCACTATTATTGTATTGTTGTCAATGTGTTTCTTTGCTTTTGTTATTAATTGGCTCATATAATTTGCTGCTCCCATGTTAGGGGCATAGATATTTACAATTGTTAGATCTTCTTGTTGGATAGACCCTTTAAGTAGGATATAGTATCCTTCCTCATCTCTTATTACAGTCTTTGGTTTAAAATCTAATTTGTCTGATATGAGGATTGCCACCCCAGCTTTCTTTTGGTGTCCATTAGCATGGTAAATGGTTTTCCACCCCCTCACTTTCAATCTGGGGATGTCTTTGGGTCTAAAATGAGTCTCTTGCAGACAGCATATCAATGGGTCTTGTTTTTTAATCCAATCTGATAACCTGTGTCTTTTTTAATATAGATTTTATTTATTTATTTGACAGAGAGAGAAAGCACAGAGCAGGAACACAAGCAGGGGGAGTGGAAGAGGGAGAAGCAGGCTTCCCGCCAAGCAGGGATCCTGATATAGGACTTGATCCCAGGAACCTGGGATCATGACCCGAGTTGAAGGCAGACGCTTAATGACTGAGCCACACAGGCGCCCAGCCTGTGTCTTTTAATTGGGACATTTAGCCCATTTATATTCAGGGTTACTATTGAAAGATATAAATTTAGTGCCATTGTATTGCCTGTAAGGGGACTGTTGTTGTATATTGTCTCAGTTCCTTTCTGGTCTATGTTGCTTTTAGGTTCTCTTTAGGACCCCTTTCAATATTTCTTGTAGGGTTGGTTTCGTGTTTGCAAATTCCTTTAGGTTTTGTTTGTCCTAGAAGCTTTTTATCTCTCCTTCTATTTTCATGACAGCCTAGCTGGATATAGTATTTTTGGCTGCATATTTTTCTCATTTAGTGCTCTGAATATATCATTCCAGTCCTTTCTGGCCTGCCAGGTCTCTGTGGATAGGTCTGTTGCCAATCTAATGTTTGTACCATTGTAGGTTACAGATCTCTTCTCCCGAGCTGCTTTCAGGATTTTCTCTTTGTCTCTGAGACTTGTAAGTTTTACTATTAGATGTCGGGGTGTTGACCTATTTTTATTGATTTTGAGAGGGGTTCTCTGTACCTCCTGGATTTTGATGCCTGTTTCCTTCCCCAAATTAGGGAAGTTCTCTGCTATAATTTGCTCCAATATACCTTCTTCTCGCCTCTCTCTTTCTTCTTCTTCTGGGATCCCAATTATTCTAATGTCGTTTCATCTTATGGTATCACTTATCTCTCAAATTTTGCCCTCGTGATCCAGTAGTTGTTTATCTCTCTTTTTCTCAGCTTCTTTATTTTCCATCATTTGGTCTTCTATATCACTGATTCTCTCTTCTGTCTCATTTATCCTAGCAGTTAGTGCCCCCATTTTTGATTGCTCCTCATTAATAGCTTTTTTGTTTTCGACTTGGTTAGATTTTAGTTCTCTGATTTCTCCAGAAAGGTTTCTCTAATAACTTCCATGCTTTTTTCAAGCCCAGCTAGTATCTTTAAAATCATGATTCTGAACTCTAGGTCTGACAGTGTACTAATGTCCATATTGGGGAGGTACCTGGCAGTTGGTACTAACTCTTGTTCTTTTAGTTGAGGTGATTTTTTCCATCTTGTCATTTTGTCCAGAGGAAAATAGATGAATGAGAGAACAAAATGCTAACGGGGTAACAATGTCCTCAGAAAATATATTCTAAACAAATCAGAAAAGACCTGAAGCCAGGGGAAAAGAAAGGGAAAGAAAGAAAAAAGAAAAAGAAAAAGATAAAGGTAAAGATAAAAACAAACAAAAACAGAACAAAACAAAACAAAACAAAACCAGAATATGATCAAATATGATCAGGCTGGTGCATAGATCAGTGCCACACACTAGATTTTGGGTGTATTTTGGTCTGTTAGATGAAAGTGCCTCCCAAAATTTTAAAGAAAGAAAAACCTATATATGTACAAAAATAAGGGTTGATACGATGAAGGGATGGAATATGACTGTAAAGATGAAAATTATAAAAAATTTTATAAAAAGAATTGATAAGTTGTTTGAAAAAAGAAAGAAGAGGATTAAAAAGAAAAAGAAAAAAAAAGTGAGAGAATATGGTCAGGCAGGAGATTAGAACAAAGCCATACACTAGAGATTTAGGGTATATTTTGATCTGTTAGAAGAAACTGTATCTCAAAATTTTAAAGCGAGAACAACTTACATATATATGCCAAAAATAAGGGTAACTACTATGAAGGGATAGAATATGACTTTAAAAATGAAAAATAAAAATGTTTTTTAAAAAAGGGATTGATAAGATGTTGGTTGAAGGGGTGCCTGGGTGGCTTAGTCATTAAGCGTCTGCCTTCGGCTCAGGTCATGATCCCAGGTTCCTGGGATGGAGCCCTGCATCGTGCTCCCTGCTCGGCGGGAAGCCTGCTTCTCCCTCTCCCACTCCCCCTGCTTGTGTTCCCTCTCTCGCTGTCTCTCTCTCTCTCTGTCAAATAAATAAATAAAATCTTAAAAAAAAAAGATGTTGGTTGAAAAAGGGAAAAAGAAAAATTCAAAAAAAAAATGTTAAAAAAATTAACTTTGAAAGACTAAAGAATCATGGTATAAAAAAGCCATGAATTGTATGTGCAGTATTCCCCTAGTGCTGGAGTTTTGCCATTCTCATTGGTTGGTAAACTTGGTCTTGGCTGGCGGTTCTTGCTGATCTTCTGGGGGAGGGGCCCGTTGGGGTGGTTCCCAAATGTCTTTGCCGGAGATGGAATTGCCCCACCCTTCCGGGTCCTGGCTAAGTAATCTGCTCAGGTTTGCTCTCTGGAGCTTTTGTTCCCTGCAAGCTTTCTGTACAGCTTTGGAGGATGAGAGTGAAAATGGCGGCCTCCCAATCTCTGCCCTGGAGGAGCCGAGAACTCGAGTGCCCACTCCTCAGTGCTGCCCCAGAGAAAAGCAGTCATTCACTCCCGTCTCCCCAGTCTCCGGCCACATTCCATGCTCACCCAGCCTGTGACTGAGAATTTCTGTCTCTGGCACCTGACCCCATGTGGAGTCTCCAAACCCAGCAGATCCCTGCAGTTCGCTCCTGCGCCACTCCTCCCAGGGTAGGAAGGGGGGGTCTCCCTGGATCTGCCACTTATTGGGTCCCTGCTGGAGGAGCAGTGGCCCGACTGTGCTGTGGATCACAGTTTATGGCAACCCCAAGCTGAGAGCCTGCACCTCTGCTCTGTCTCTGCAGCCGGCTTCCCTGCTCTGATACCTGGGAGCTCCGCCGCACTCAGGCACCCCCGGTCTTTCTGTGACCCCGAGGGTCACACTGTCCCACGAGGGTTCCACCCCCCGCTTAGCCACTGGAGCGACATCCCTCAGCGGAGCTGACTTCTAAATGTTCTGATTTTGTGCTCCCAGGCTCTATCATCTGCCAGAAGTAGCGGACGGAGGCCCCCTCCCCCGTTGTCTATCCTCCTGAATATCGCCTCGGATTCACTTCTCCGCACGTCCTACCTTTCAGGAAGTGGTCGCTGAGTGAAAGGATTGTTGAATAAAATCCTACCGTTCTTTTAAAGATTTTATTTATTTATTTGAGAAAGAGAGAAGGGATGGGCAGAGGGTGGGAGAGAGAATCTCAAGCAGACTCCGTGCTGAGCACAGAGCTGAATGTAGGGCTGGATCTTATGACCCTGATATGATGACCTGAGTGGAAATCTAGAGTTGGACACTTAACTGATGGAGCCACCCAGGTGCACCTAAAATCCCAATTTTTCTATCCAAACTTTTAAAAATGAGACTGAGATTTGTCACTGGACAAAGGGAATTGCTGACATTGGCCAAAGATCATGCTATATTCAATAAGACTGTGCTTTCATGGAAAACAACTGAATCATTAATCAAAAATGATGTCAGTATGTAGGATACTGTGCAAATTTAAACATACCTGTTAATATGTAATGGAATGGGGGGAAGACATGCTAAGGAAGAAAAGACAAATAGCCCAGACACACCAGGAAGCTCCTCTAGATTTCCTATAATATAAAAATGGTTCTGTACATTTTCCTAGATCCAGAATAAATATAGAGAAATAATGTTGGCTCTCTTCATAATGGATTAAATGGGGGATATAGTGTTCTTACAAAGCATGAAGGCAAGAAATAGGCTGTTATTGGTATTACTGCTCAATTCACTGGGCTGGCATCTTTGTGATTATCTTGGGCCTTCTTCTCATGATACGAGATGGTTGTACCACTGTCAAGCATCACCTCATATTCTCACATCACATTCAAAGGCAGGAAGCAGGAGAAGAGGTGGTTTGAGTAAATGCTCCTCATGTGTCTCCTATTTTTATCAAGGAACAAGAGCTTTCCTACACTATAGAAAACTTACCTTCTATTTCATTGACCAGAACAATGGGTTGGGTTATTTCTTGCTGTGAATAAAAAAAAGGTTAGAAAAATTAGTATTTGGTAGAAGAGGACGGGATGATAGTGACTAGCTTAAGCCAGTTATGATCATTCCTTGGGGTGAGTCACTACGCAATCTTGAAAAAAATTAGCAAGTAAGTAGCAGGAAAGGGAGATTGGGCATAATCTAACATTGTCTATGACAAAAATATAACCTGAAAACCTAGCTGTTCTCTACAGTTGCCACATCTTGAAAAAGTTTTATTTTGAATCAATTAATAAACAAAAATATGAATTCCCAGAAAGAATTATATAATGATTGAGTACAATTGGGAGGGCAGTATAATATACAGATGGCTAAAGATTTGCCAATAATTTTCTCTTAATTTTCAGAGAAAAAAGATGTTTTTTATTTTGCTGATATTGAAGTTCATAAAGAAAAAAAAAAGCTGAGGTATATTTGTTATTTGACTGGAAACCAAGAGGTTTTACAGGGTGACACTATTTGGGGGCTTAGCTCTGCAAGCATGTAAACTGGATTTCATCAGTCAATATGGAGATGATTAGATATTCTTTTTAAATTCACTGGAGACATATTTATAATCCAGCATGCCAAATAATTCCTTTATAATCAGACATTTTCCTTTCTGGTGAAAAGACAATGAGCATCCTCTGACATAAATGTGCATTCTTGATATAAATGTGCCTAGGCATCTGAATTTAGTACTTAAAACAATGTTTGGTACAAATGGAATTAAGAAGGCAAGTAGTCTTCAGCCATATTCTTTATAGGCAGGGAAGAGTCTGAAATATCTTTGAACCATAGCAGAGTGTGTCTAATTAGTAATTGGATTATTTGTGTCTGCCGGAGAATGCATTTTAAAGGGCTTGAATGATGATGAACATGGATTTCCAAAGCTTGTTTTAGGACTCACTTTTTTCCACATTTCATTTCTAAATATGACCCTTTGCTGATATTTCAGTCTTTCCTTAGCTATGTTAATATTATTGATTAAACTAGTTAAATACCTTCATCCCATGAGCATAGAAGATATTCCTTCCATTTCATTTTATATTGTAACAAGTGTATATTTTACGGGATAATCTTTATCTCTATATGTTACAGATCAATTTACTTTCTTTCACACATATCAAATATACTTGAGATTGAAGAATGAGAGGTTTGAGAATAATTCAGAGAAAAGATTAAAAAGAAAAAGGAGAATTTTAGGGTTACAACTGAGCAAACTCAGGGAAAATAAGGGCCAATCAGCTAATATTTGACCAGAGAAGCAAGGTGAGGTAGATAATGAGAGTGATCATTAAAGTCAATGAGGATGGGGAATAAGAAGAACTAGAGGTGGGCGCCTGGGTGGCTCAGTTGGTTAAACCGCTGCCTTCGGCTCAGGTCATGATCCCAGGGTCCTGGGATTGAGCCCCACATCGGGCTCCCTGCTCATGCAGGAAACCTGCTTCTCCCTCTGCCTGTCGCTCCCCCTACTTGTGCTCTCTCCCTCTCTCTCTCTCGCTATCTCTTTGTGTGTCAAATAAAAAAATAAAATCTTTAAAAAAAAAAGAAGAACTAGAGGTAATTTGGGATTGAGGAGAGAATATAGAAATAACAGATGACACAGCAGGAATTAAGTCTTTTTGACGATGAAGCATTGAGAGAGTTAAATAAGCTAAGGATCATTTTCTTCTGTTGAAACATGGGATAGAAAACAAGGGAGTCAGGAAATTGTATCAGAATAAATTTTATCATTAAGTTAAAATCAAATCGGTTGTATAAATCTTTATTTTTGGTGATACTTTCGGTGAAGTACTCCCTTGAGTACACCAGGGATATCCCAGAATTGGGATTGTGAATTGGAAAAAATAAGAGTTCCAACAAAAAACCTTATACAAACCACACTTCATCGCAAGAAGCTCAAAAGATAACATGTTTCAGCAAAA
Source organism: Zalophus californianus (assembly GCF_009762305.2). NCBI lineage: Eukaryota > Metazoa > Chordata > Mammalia > Carnivora > Otariidae > Zalophus > Zalophus californianus. Next base: position 45,946,472 of record NC_045596.1, read on the forward strand.
TATACAGGGATATATCCTGTTAGAATTGTTCAGCCCACTCCCCTTAAGGAAAAGATACTCGGGTGGTGGCATTGATTGGCAGTTTCTCCAAGGTGAGATCTGCCAAGCTGAGAATTTCTGATTGAGGGCTTTCTGAGCCTCTGGTACTCACATCACATCCCCGAAAGCTCCAGCATAATCCCATATAGTTGCAAAAGCAGCTGTGGTAAGGTGGACCACCCAGACCTAATTTGAGGTTCTGGGTGGAATCTGTTACTTTGCCATTAGCCCCATGTTGCTGTGTTTTGCCCTGGACTATATAGTAATGACCAGATCCTGATCTATTCACTGCAATAATATAAAAATGACTCATTATGGGCAAAACTATGTTTTCTCCTTTCTTGTGCAAAAAAGTCAATGGAAGGGGTCCAGGGGAGAGCAACCACAGCAGGTCTATCACCCCATTTTATCTACTTTCACCTTTTCCCATCACAAGCACTTAAGTTATTTACCATTTCCAGAGCTATAATGAATCTGAGAGATGGAAATCAATACAGTGTGCGTTAGAAAACTGAAAAATCGGACAGATGTGAAAACCATGTTCTAAATTTTATTAGTTTTCAGTTATGTTTAAGGAAGTCAGTGTTGGGAAACAGATTAAGAATCAGAAAACCAGATAGACTTGACCTTGTATCTCTACTTTCTTCAGTTGCTTGCAGCACTTGTGTTGAAATTGTTAGCTTCCCTCTGGATTTTTATTTTTCATGTTTGGATTTAATGATTCAGATTATATTTCTGCCTAAATATAAATAAGGCAAAAGTACAGTTTCTACTATTTTCTGGTAAATTGGCTATAACTGTATTCATATAAAGTTCTGATATAAAGAATGAAAGAAAACAGAGCTATTTATTGGTTCCTTCTCATATTTTATCTTGTGCAATCCTCCCACCCAATATGGTTAGTTCTTGTATGACTTTTGGTTTAAAGCTAAGAATACAGAGGCCCAGAGAGAGCTTGTGACTAACTGCCTATGGTGACTAGAATCAGGTACCCTAATTTTTTTTAAAGATTTTATTTATTTATTCATGAGAGACAGAGGGAGAGAGAGAGGGAGAGAGAGAGAGAGAGAGAAGTAGAGGGAGAAGCAGGCTCCCAAGGAGCAGGGAGCCCAACGTGGGACTCAGTCCCAGGACCCTGGGATCGTGACCTGAGCCGAAGGCAGATGCTTAACCATCTGAGCCACCCAGGCGCCCTCGGGTACCCTAATTTTAAAGTCTGCTTTCTTTCTACAATACTACCACTTCGTTGTATCTGCTATAGTGACTTGAATGGCTCATTCCTCTATGTCAATTCATTAACCTTAGAGAGATCCTTCATAAGGAAGTTACAGAAATACAAAGGGAATTTGATTATAACAAGTTTCTACCTATATAAGGTCCCCAGGATGTATGGATTCTCTTACTTTCCTACCAGAGAGATAGAGCTAGCTCCAATGTATGTGCAGTTGGTGATGCTGTCACTCAGGAAGAGGACTTCTGTTATTTAGCCAACTATATGTCAGTGTGGCTCTGCTTTCAAATCTTGAAATTTACTTGTTCTAGTCTGAAAGCATGTGAATGTTCAATTTAAGAAAACTGTAGAGGCATCTTGCTCAGAAAAGAGATCCTGTGAAAAACCCAAATATTTCTTACAGAGGAGGCTTATAATTTAGTTTTCCACATAAGAGAAATGTTTTAATGTTACACATGATAAAAAAAATAGAGGTAGAAGCAATCCACACTTAAGGAGGGTGAGGAAACATGCGGCATAAAGCATCTGTTAGTCTGTCAAATCAACTGAAGGATGCAACATCGAAAAAAAAAGGTTTTGGGAGATGAGTGTGAAAACCTTGAAAATAAAAAGAGCCTAAAAATTGAAGCAAGTTCTGTGTCTGCAGGTAATAGTGCACACAGCTCATGAGACCTTCTGCCACACCATTATTAAGATGAATTATCAGTTGTGCACCAGTAACTGATATTTCCTTTTACAACTTTGTTTTAAAAATAGCTATTCTAAAAATTTATCCAACTCTTATGCCATCATTAATTCTCAGGATAAAGCTAAATAAAAGATTATTGTGCATAATTCATAGGCAATGTCAACATGATTCAGACTTGCTTCTTATATATTATTTTTGTTGGAGGCTATAATTTTGTATTGAACAAGAAAATAGTCTAGATAGGAATTGAGTTAGAAAAAATTAGGCAATTTGATAATTGTAGTTTGAAAGTTTAAAAGTATATTAAAAATATATTAAATGATGAAAATGTAACAATACAGATTTGACTTTCTTCTCAGACCAATAAAAGGTAAAGCTTTTTAAATTGCTTCCTTTAAGAAAGTGAGCCTAGATGAGTCTCCATTTTAAGAAATTTGTCTGTCTAGAAATATGGATCTTTATAAACTGAGGAATGATCACTGACTTTGCTAAAGGAGACCCCATGTCACTTCTTTAACTACTGCATTTTTCTTACTCCTTTAAGCCTTAATCCAGGAAATTAAAAAATAAATAAATTCCTTCACTACTCTTAATATAAGAGTAGAGTTAGTGCTCTTATATTAATTGATATTAAATTAATCAGTATGAGGAATTTTATTAGAATCTTGGCTTACATTATCTTTATATCTCTGTTTCACCAAGCCAGGTCAGCCTGGGGGGGAATTAGGGTTCCAAACTTATAGTAATAAACATTTTCCAGATAATTCTCTCCACTCCTAATGTGACTCCTTGAGGCCTCCTCTATGTTTTAGGTGTCTACAAGAGATTTCTCAAGAGTACTTAGTGAGGGCTACTCTCAACTTCAGTATAATTCTTAGGGACAGACCCACTATCAGGAAGCCTCCTGAGGAAGCCTTATCACAAGTCCTGATTTCTATGATACTCCTGTCCCTGTTGCCTAGCCTTATAAGAATAGGAGTTATCCAATGGAAAAAGAATAGAATCAAATAATGTTCCTGATCACATAATTAATTTAACATCTCATGCTTTGTATTTTCAAATATCACCATTTCTCTTAAAGTCTGAGTGTTCCTACGTTAAACACAACTAGGAAATAGATTACTCAGGACCCATGAATTGCATCTGTCCTTGTGTCTCAAGACGTATGCTACAGACCTTTTATATCAGAGACTCAGTGAGTACCTATTAAAATGCAGATTCCTTGGCCCCATAACAGACTATCAACAGATCTGCAATGGAATCTGAAACCAGATTCTTTTTTTTTAATTTAATTAATTGAATTGAATTTTATTTTACTTTATTATGTTATGTTAGTCACCATACATTACATCACTAGTTTCTGATGTAGTGTTCCACGATTCACTGTTTGCATATAACACCCAGGGCTCCACGCAGAACGTGCCCTCTTTAATACCCATCACCGGGCTAACCCATTCCTTATGTTCCACAAATAAGTGAAACCATGTGATAATTGACTTTCTCTGCTTGACTTAGTTCACTTAGCATACTCTCCTCTAGTCCCGTCCATGTTGATGTAAAAGTTGGGTATTCATCCTTTCTGATGGCTGAGTCATATTCCATTGTAGATATGGACCACATCTGTCGAAGGGCATCTCGACTCTTTCCGCAGTTTGGCTATTGCGGACATTGCTGCTATGAACATTGGGGTGCATATGGCCCTTCATTAAAATCCAGATTCTTAAGAATCTTACCAAGTGATTACATAAGGAAGCAGGTGTTGGGAATGTCTGCAATTATGCAGGCAACTGTTTTTTTTTTAATATGTTAGTCACCATACATTAATCATTAGTTTTTGATGTAGTGTTCCACGATTCATTATTTCCATATAAAACCCAATGCTCCATGCAATACGTGCTCTCCTTAATACCCGTCACTGGGCTAACCCATCCCCCCACCGCCCTCCCCTCTAAAAGCCTCAGTTTGTTTCTCAGAGTCCATAGTCTCTCATGGTTTGTCTCCCCCTCAGATTTCCCCCTCTTCATTTTTCCCTTCCTACTATCTTTTTTTTTTTTTAACATATACTGTATTATTTGTTTCAGAAGTACAGGTCTGTGATTCATCAGTCTTACACAATTCACAGCACTCACCATAGCACATACCCCCCCCCCAATGTCCATCACCCAGTAACCCCATCCCTCCCACCCCCCACCACTACAGCAACCCTCAGTTTGTTTCCTGACATTAAGAGTCTCTTATGGTTTGTCTCCTTGTCTGGTTTCATCTTGCTTCATTTTTTCCTCCCTTCCCCTATGATCCTCTGTTTTGTTTCTCAAATTCCTCATATCAGTGAGATCATATGATACTTGTCTTTCTCTGATTGACTTATTTTGCATAGCATAATACCCTCTAGATCCATCCACGTCATTGCAAATAGCAAGATTTCGGTTTTTTTGATGGCTGTGTAATTTTCCATTTTATAATACACCACTTCTTCTTTATCCATTCATCTGCTGATGGACATCTTGGCTCTTTCCATAGTTTGGCTATTGTGGACATTGCTGCTATAAACATTGGGGTGCACGTACCCCTTCGGATCACTACATTTGTATCTTCGGGGTAAATACCCAGTAGTGCAACTGCTGAGTCGTAGGGTAGCTCTATTTTCAACTTTTTGAGGAACCTCCATACTGTTTTCCAGAGTGACTGCACCAGCTGGCATTCCCACCAACAGTGTAGGAGGGTTCCCCTTTCTCTACATCCTCGCCAACATCTGTTGTTTCCTGACTTGTTAATTTTAGCCATTCTGACTGGTGTGAGGTAGTATCTCACTGAGGTTTTGATTTGGATTTCCCTGATGCCGAGCAATGTTGAGCACTTTTCACAGGTCTATTGGCCATTTGGATGTCTTTGGAAAAATGTCTATTCATGTCTCCTGTCCATTTCTTGATTGGATTATTTGTTCCTTGGGTGTTTAGTTTGATATGTTCTTTATAGACTTTGGATACTAGCCCTTTATCTGATATGTCATTTGCAAATATATTCTCACATTCTGTCAGTTGTCTTTTTGGTTTTGTGGACTGTTTCTTTTGCTGTGCAAAAGCTTTTTATCTTGATGAAATCCCAATAGTTCGTTTTTGCCCTTGATTCCCTTGCCTTTGGTGATGTGTCTAGGAAGAAGTTGCTGCGGCTGAGGTCAAAGCGGTTCTTGCCTGTGTTCTCAAGGATTTTGATGGATTCCTGTCTCACATTGAGATCTTTCATCCATCTTGAGTCTATTTTTATGTGTGGTGTAAGGAAATGGTCCATTTTCATTCTTCTGCACGAGGCTATCCAATTATCCCAACACCATTTGGTGAAAAGACTGTCTTTTTTTCCATTGAACATCCTTTCCTGATTTGTCGAAGATTAGTTGATATAGAGTTGAGGGTCCATTTCAGGGCTCTCTATTCCGTTCCATTGATCTATGTGTCTGTTTTTGTGCCAGTACCATACTGTATTGATGATGACAGCTTTGTAATAGAGCTGAATTCTGGAATTGTGTTGCCACCAGCTTTGCTTTTCTTTTTCAACATTCCTCTGGCTATTCGAGGTCTTTACTGGTTCCATACAAATTTTAGGATTGTTTGTTCCATTTCTTTGAAAAAAGTTGACTGTATTTTGATAGAGATTGCATTAAATGTGTAGATTGCTCTAGGTAGTATTGACATCTTCACAATATTTGTTCTTCCAATCATAAGCATGGAATGTTTTTCCATTTCTTTGTGTCTTCCTCAATTTCTTTCATTAGTATTCTGTAGTTTTCTGAGTACAGATTCTTTGCCTCCTTGGTTAGATTTATTCCTAGGTATCATATGGTTTTGGGTGCAATTGTAAATGGGATCAACTCCTTAATTTCTCTTTCTTCTATCTTGTTGTTGGTGTATAGAAATGCTACTGATTTCTGTGCATTGATTTTCTATCCTGCCACTTTACTGAATTCTTGTATGAGTTCTAGCAGTTTTGGGATGGAGTCTTTTGGGTTTTCCACATACAGTATCATATCATCTACAAAGAGTGAGAGTTTGACTTCTTCTTTGCCAATTTGGATGCCTTTTATTTCTTTTTGTTGTCTGATTGCTGAAGCTAGGACTTCTAGGAATATGTTGAATAGCAGTGGTGATAGTGGACATCCCTGCCATGTTCCTGACCTTAGGGGGAAAGCCCTCAGTTTTTCCCTATTGAGAATGATATTCACTGTGCATCTTTCATAGATGGCTTTTATGATATTGAGGTATGTACCAGTACTGTGAAGAGTTTTTATCAAGAAAGGATGCTGTACTTTGTTAAATGCTTTTTCTACATCTATTGAGAGGATCATATAGTTCTTGTTCTTTCTTTTATTAATGTATTGTATCACATTGATTGATTTGCGGATGTTGAACCTACCTTGCAGCCCAGGAATAAAACCCACTTGGTCATGGTGAATAATCCTTTTAATTTACTGTTGTATCCCTATTGGCTACTATTTTGGTGAGAATTTTTGCATCCATGTTCATCAGGAATTTTGGTTTGTAATTTTTTTTTTTTGATGGGGTCTTTGTCTGGGTTTGGGATCAAGGTAATGCTGGCCTCATAAAATGATTTTGGAAGTTTTCCTTCCATTTCTATTTTTTGGAACAGTTTCAGAAGAATAGGTATTAATTTTTCTTTAAATGTTTGGTAGAATTCCCCTGGGAAGCCGTCTGACCCTGGGCTCTTGTTGGGAGATTTTTGATTACTCCTTCAATTTCCTTACTGGTTATGGGTCTGTTCAGGTTTTCTATCTCTTCTTGGTTCAGTTTTGGTAGTTTATATGTCTCTAGGAATACATCCATTTCTTCCAGATTGTCTAATTTGCTGACATATAGTTGCTCATAATATGTTCTTATAATTGTTTGTATTTCTTTGGCGCTGGTTGTGATCTCTCCTTTTTCATTCATGATTTTATTTATTTGAGTCATTTCTCTTTTATGTTTGATATGTCTGGTAAGGGGTTTATCCAATCTTATTAATTCTTTCAAAGAACCAGCTCCTTTCATTGATCTGTTCTACTGTTCTTTTGATTTCTATTTCATTGATTTCTGCTCTGATCTTTATTATTTCTCTTCTTTTGCTGGGTTTAGGCTTTTTTTTTTTGCTGTTTTTTTCTCTAGCTCCTTTAGGTGTAGGGTTAGGTTGTGTATTTGAGACCTTTCTTGTGTCTTGAGAAAGGCTTGTATTGCTATGTACTTTCCTCTTAGGACTGCCTTTGCTGCATCCCAAAGATTTTGAACAGTTGTTTTCTTTTTTCATTTTCATTTGTTTCCATGAATTTTTTAATTCTTCCTTAATTTCCTGGTTGACCCATTCATTCTTTAGTAGGATGCTCTTTAGTCTCCATGTATTGGAGTGCTTTCTGACTTTCCTCTTGTGATTGAGTTCTAGTTTCAAAGGATTGTGGTCTGAAAATATACAAGGAATGATCCCAATCTTTTGGTACCAGTTGAGACTGATTTGTGACCTAGGATGTGTTCTATTCTGGAGAATGTTCCATGGGCACTAGAGAAGAATGTGTATTCTGTTGCTTTGGGATGAAATGTTCTGAATATATCTGTGAAGTCCATGTCGTCCAATGTGTCGTTTGAACTCTTTATTTCCTTGTTGATCTTTTGCTTAGATGATCTGTCCATTTCAGTGAGGGGAGTGTTAAAGTCCCCTACTATTATTGTATTGTTGTTGATGTGTTTCTTTGCTTTTGTTATTAATTGGCTTATATAATTGGCTGCTCCCATGTTAGGGGCATAGATATTTACAATTGGTAGAAGAAATATGTTAGATTTCTTGTTGGACAATTGTTAGATCTTCTTGTTGGACAGAACCTTTAAGTATGATATAGTGTCCTTTCTCATCTCTTATTACAGTCACTGGTTTAAAATCCAATTTGTCTCATGGTAAATTGTTTTCTACCCCCTCACTTTAAATCCTGAGGTGTCTTTAAGGTCTAAAATGAGTCTCTTACAGACAACATATCAATGAGTCCTGTTTTTTATCCAATCTATGCCCTATGTCTTTTGATTGGGGCATTTAGCTCATTTACATTCAGGGTAACTACTGAAAGATATGAATTTAGTGCCATTTTATTGCCTGTAAGGGGACTGTTGCTGTATATTGTCTCTATTCCTTTCTGGTCTATGTTACTTTTATGCTCTCTCTGCTTAGAGGACCCCTTTCAATATTTCTCATAAGGCTGGTTTCATGTTTGCAAATTCTTTTAGTTTTTGTTTGTCCTGGAAGCTTTTTATCTCTCCTTCTATTTTCAATGACAGCCTAGCTGGATATAGTATTCTTGGCTGCATATTTTTCTCATTTAGTGCTCTGAATATATCATGCCAGTCCTTTCTGGCCTGCTACGTCTCTGTGGATAGGTCTTTTGCCAATCTAATGTTTCTACCACTGTAGGTTACAGACCTCTTGTCCTGAGCTGCTTTCAGGATTTTCTCTTTGTCTCTGAGACTTGTAAGTTTTACTATTAGATGTCGGGGTGTTGACCTATTTTTATTGATTTTGAGAGGGGTTCTCTGTGCCTCCTTGAATTTGATGACTGTTTCCTTCCCCAAATTAGGGAAGTACTCTGCTATACTTTGCTCCAATATACCTTCCTCCCCTCTCTCTCTTTCTTCTTCTGGGATCCTAATTATTCTAATATCATTTCATCTTATGGTATCACTTATCTCTTAAATTCTGCCCTCATGATTCAATAGTTGTTTATCTGTTTTTCTCAGCTTCTTTATTCTCCATCATTTGGTCTTCTATATCACTAATTCTCTCTTCTGCCTCATTTATCCTAGCAGTTAGAGCCTCCTTTTTTTATTGCACCTCATTAATAGCTTTTTGACTTCAACTTGGTTAGATTTTAGTTCTTTTATTTCTCCAGAAAGGCATTCTCTGGTATCATGCAGGCTTTTTTCAAGTCCAGCTAATATCTTTATAATTGTCAATCTGAACTCTAGTTCCGATATCTTACTAATGTCCATATTGGTTAGATCCCTGGCAGTCAGTACTGCCTCTTGTTCTTTTTTTTTTTTGAGGTGAGTTTTTCTGTCTTTTCATTTTGTCTGGAGGAGAATAGATGAATGAGAGAACAAAATGCTAACAGGGTAACAACGACCCCAGAAAAATATACACTAAACAAATCAGAGGAGACACAAACCGGGGGGAAAGACAGGGAAAGAAAAAATAAAGAATATGATTAGTCTGGTGAATAGATCAGAGCCACACACTAGATTTTGGGTGTATTTTGGTCTGTTAGAAGAATCTTCCTCCCAAAATTTTAAAGAAAGAGAAACTTATATATTTACAAAAATAAGGGTAAATCCGATGAAGGGATGGAATATGATTGTAAAGATGAAAATTATAAAAGATTTTATAAAAGGAATTGATAAGAAGTTGGTTAAAAAAGAAAGAAGGAAAAATTTTAAAAATTAAAAAAAAAGGGAGAGAATGTGATCAGGCAGGAGACTAGAACAAAGCCATGCACTAGAGATTTAGGGTATATTTTGGCCTGTTAGAAGAAACTGTATCTCAAAATTTTAAAGAGAGGAAAACATATATATACAAACAAATAAGGTTAACCACATTGTAGTGATAGACCATGACTCTAAAAATGAAAATTAAAAAAGATTTTAAAAAAAGGAATTGATAAGATGTTGTTTGAAAAAGGGAAAAAGAAAAATTCAAAAAAATAGAAAAAATAAGGAAGATTTAAAAAATTAACTTTGAAAGACTAAAGAATCATGAGGAAAAAAATCCATGAATTCTATGTGCTGTATTCCCCTAGTGCTGGAGTTCTGCCATTCTCATTGATTGGTAAACTTTGTCTTGGCTGTGTGTTCTTGCTGATCTTCTAAGGGGGGGCACCTGTTGCAGTGATTCTTAAATGTCTTTGCTGGAGGTGGAATTGCCCCACCCTTGTCAAGGGCCAGGCTAAGTAATCTGCTTTGGTTTGCTCTCAGTTGCTTTTGTTCCCTGAAAACTTTCCATACAGTTTTGGAGGATGAGAAAGAAAATGGCGACCTCCAAATCTCCGCCCCAGAGGAGTTGAGAACTGGGGGCCCCACTCCTCAGTTCACCCCCAGAGAAAAGTAGTCAGTCACTCCTCTCTCCTTGGTCTCTGGCCGCACTCCAAGCTCACCTGGCCTGTGACCAAGCATTTCTATATCTGGCACCCGGCCCCATGTGGAGTCTCCAAACCCAGCAGATCCCTGCAGTGCGCTCCCACACCACTCCCCCCGGGGGAGGAAGGGGAGTGTCCCTGGATCTGCCGCTTGTTGGGTCCCTGCTGGAAGAGCAGTGGCCCGACTGTGCTGTGGATCATGGTTTATGGCAACCCCGAGCTTAGAGACCACTCCTCTGCTCTGTCTCTGCAGCCAGCTTTCCCGCTCCGATACCTGGAAGCTCTGTCACATTCAGGCACCCCCGGTCTTTCTGTGACCCTGAGGGTCCTGAGACCACACTGTCCCAGTGAGGGTTCCACCCCCCGCTTAGCCACTGGAGCAACGTCCCTCAGCAGAGCAGACTCCTAGGAGTTCCAATTTTGTGCTCCACTGCTCTATTACTTGCCAGTAGCCAGCTGACAGAGGCTCCCTCCCCCTGCGGTCTGTCTTCCCAAATATCCACCCAGATTCACTTATCTGCACGTCCTACCTTCCAGAAGGTGGTCGCTTTTCTGTTCATAGAGTTGCTGCTATTCTTTTCTTCGATCTCCTGTTGAGTTTGTAGGTGTTCAGAATGGTTTGATATCTATCTAGCTGAATTCCTGGGACCAGACGAAATTTAGATCTCCTACTCCTCTGCCATTTGCTCCTCCTCCTCAGTGGCACATTTTAAAAAAATGTATTTACTTGAGAGAGAGGAGGGGAAGAGGGAGAGAATCTTCAAATAGACTCCTCTCTGAGCTTGGAGCCCAATGTGGGGCTCAGTGCAGGGCTCCATCCCACAACCCATGAGATCATAACCTGTGCTGAAACCCAGGCTGCTTTTGATAGTAACTGGATTATGACAAAAAACCTGGTAGTGTTTATCAGCATGGTTATTCTATTTTAATGGCTTTGTGTTTTGCTGGAAATACAACTAGTTGATAGGAATGTGTAAAAAGTGTGTGGTAGTGAGAAAAGACAAGCCATTGCTCTTGATTAAAACATAAGAAAACTCTTAAAGACTGGGTGTCTTAGGGATGTTTAGCTTCTGGATCTGATATTTAGTTTGTATAGCTTCTTTTTGTTGTAAAAACATTTTATTATTTAAATATTGTAGGAAAAATAACTTTTTTTGGTCTAAAATTCCCTTGCTCTTAATTCCTTTTTTTAACTAGTTTTATTAGAAAATACATAGAATTGTTATATTAATATTTTTATTTGTGTGTGTGTTCTCTTAGGAACTCTCATGTTATAGCAGAGCAGGCTGTGTGCTATTTATTTAATACTCATACACCTATGGGATAGCCATTGTTATTATTCTTATTTCATAGATAAATGGGCAGAGCCTCGAAGAGGTTAATTAACCTGACGAAAATCACACAGGAAATAAGAGGTAAAGCAAACGCTGATTTCAGGCTGCCTGACTCTGAGTCCAAGGCATTTTCTATGACATCATGCTTTAGAGTTGTCTTTAGCAAAGTCAGTGATCATTCCTCAGTTTCTCTAAAAAAAAAAAACTTTGTTTTTTCTCCTTAAAATGGCCATTCTTGTCTTCTATACCCCATAAGCATCATGAAAATCCACAAATGGTATTCTTTAAAAGCAGGTTGGTCAAATGCTTTTGATGGCAGTACTCTTTTAAATAGAAATTCTAAGAACAAGCTCATAAAGCACATTGTTCTGTGTGTCTGTGTGTGTGTGTTCTGTGTTACAAAGTGAATGAGGGATAATTATGCTATGAGCAATTATTGTCTGAATGGCAAATAATTGTTCATTCTTTCACTCATGTGCTCCTTCCCTCATGATATTTACATCTTTTGCTACAACATTCCAAATGGAAAGTGCATGTCAGGCTAGTTGTACAAGCATGCCTTTTCCATTTTAAAAGCATATGTGGAACTCTGCAAGTAAACAACCACAGACTACCAAAATTTTCTGAGATTTGAGCCTTCTGCCCTATTGCAATTAAAGTGGATCCTTCTCTCCACCATGGGAATCACACTGTATAACTGATTACCAAGCACATCATGTAAATGGCTCTTAGAAACTGCACACAGCGCATTATGGAGAATGCACCTTATTAACAAAGGTCATATTAGAATTTCACCCTGGTAACTAATCGCGTCAAATGTACAGTACATCAATAGACATGTAGACTAGGAAGCAACATTTTCCAATTAAGTGAATCAGTTTGACCTTCTGAACTATAAATAAACTGCAGCAACAGCTCCTGATTAGGCTTAAGGAGTCTGACTTCCATTGCAAACAAATGCCTCAGAACTTAAGCATACTTAGAAAGTTAATCCTGTAAAGAGTCAATGAGCAGATTTAAAGTTTCGGTATTAATTCCTTGGACCTGAGTTTCCTCCAATTTCTGCAGTGCAGGCAGAATGGGAATGTATTCTTCTGAATAGATAAACAAGCTCTGAATTAGTTTTTACCTTCCTTTAGGATAACTAATTTAACAGAGGTAAACCCATTTTCAAAACAGAATAAAATATTTGCTTCCTTAAGTAATTACAGGGCTTGGGCTGGTTGAGTTTCTGCCCTTACAAGAATATGTGCAATGAACTATACTCAGTGGAAACTTAAAGTACTCCTTAAAAAACAGATTTTGAACCTTGTTTATTTTTATTTGATGTCTGTCCTAGAACTAATTCAAAACCGATTCATCTGATTTAGATCTGAAATGAAGATCCAATCTAGTTCTTTAATTGAGCAACATTGTTCTTGGTAATAGTGCTGACACTGCTGACCCTCCTTTAAAGAAGACCACCCTTGAGGATTTTTTCTAGTGTTGGTAATGGGTTTTCATAACATTTCTGGTCTCAGTTTTCTTACCTGTAAAATGAAAGACTTAAACTAAATTATATTTAAGCCTCTTATAGCTGAATTTCTTTGTATTTATGTTCATACATAGTAACAAAGGCTCAGACATTGTTTAGCTAGCCCAGACAGAAGTGATTCATTTTCAACATTATTCACTGGAATTTTTGTTGAAATTTGTGGGAAAGAGATTATAAATAAATAAGAATGTAAATTCCTGCAAATTGAAAGAAATGGCTAGTAAATTTCCTATTAGCTAGATAAGAGATTTAATAATTAAGGAAACAAGCTCACTTTACATAAAGATTGTAGAATTTTTGGTGAAACTTTCAGTTTTTGAGAAAGCTTTGAATAGTTATGTGGGCTCTTTAAATTTAAGCAAAAAGTCCTTGCATAAGGCCCTGGCTGCTGATGGAAGATAATAGGGACCGGGTTTCTTCATACCATTTCTTCTTTTATAGGACACTAAAAACAACAAGTTGTATTTGGAAACCTCCCATGTAAAAATCCCACTATTTAAATTTATAATCTCTTCATTTACTGGATTTAATGATTTCAACTATTTCAAGACAGGAATGGAGGAGGGGAGAAATATCTCCATGAACTATAAGGTTCAAGAGTATGTATTTCAAGTTTTGTGAAAGGGTAACATGAGGCTGACCAATTGTACAATAGTTGATTTTTGGGACATACAAAATTGGCCTGCATCACATGAAGTTAGAGATTGAATATTTTATTTGACTAGTGTAATGGTTGGAAAATGAGCTCATCCTCTAATATTCTAGGGTGAAATCTTGTCTCTTGATAATATTTTTCCTTAAAGTTTTGTACATATAAATGCAAAAGTATTTGCAATAACATGCACAGAGGGCTGAAGTGAAATTAGGAAGTGGGCAATATTTCTTTAGTTTGTCCTTTATGTGCCTTTCCTATATCCATGGGAACTCTTTTATCCTCTACATTATCACTCTTTTTCCTCAAAGAAATGGCATCAAAGAAAGGCATCTGACAGGTAGATTCACACAGAAGGTCTTGTGACTTAATAAGTCATTCTTTCCAGGAGAATTGATATTTTAATATAGTATTTAATGTTTAATGTATTTAAAAGAAAGTTGGAGGATTATCTGAAGTGACTGAATCTCTATTAATGATATCCTACTTGAATTGAGGTGATATTTCTAATCAAACATCTCTGGATGCTCTTCCTATTCTGTAGCACAGACACATGGCTATTATTCTTTCTTCTCACAAGGCTCTGAGAAGGTGCTGAGATAATGTAAGCTAATGAGGGTTAGCCTTTTTGTTCATTTTGTTTACCGCTTTTCCCCAGCACCAAGAACAATGCCTTCCACAGAGTAGGCATTCAATATCTTCACTATCTCTCTCTTTTTTAAAGATTTTATTTATTTATTCATGAGAGACAGAGAGAGAGAGAGAGAGAGAGAGGCAGAGGGAGAAGCAGCCTCCCAAGGAGCAGGGAGCCCAATGCGGGACTCGATCCCAGGACCCTGGGATCATGACCTGAACCGAAGGCAGACGCTTAACCATCTGAGCCACCCAGGCGCCCTCTTCACTATCTCTTTGCCAAAATGCAGGCATGTTAACTCAAGGCCTGTCAGGACTGCAGAGATCTGGCTGTGAAGCTTATTATATTGGGAAGTCCACATTTAAGTGGAAATTGGCTACAGAGGAGTAATGAACAGATGTGGTAGAGAGTTCCACCAGCTTAGAAAAATAGTTTTCCTTCTGAGCAGATAGCTAGACTACATTTCCCAGCTTCCCTTACATTTAGATGTGACCATGTGACCGGATTTTAGCCTCCTGAAGGTGGGCTGAAGTGATTTGAACAACTGCAGTCCTAGCTCATTAAAACCTCCTGTATGATTCTTTATAGTTCCTCTTGCCCCATCTGCCAGCTGGAAGAGAATCCACACACTTCAAGTCCCAGGGGCAGCTGGATTCTGAATGATGCTGTGGAAGGCCCCCTGATGAACAGGAACATCTGTGTTGGAGTTTGTATGAGGGAGAGATAAACTTTGATTTTACAGAAGCAGTATGGCTTTTAATTATGGAAGGGAGAAAAGAAGACCATTCAGAAATGGTGAAGCAAGATAGGGCAACAGGAAGGAGCAAGGCCAGAGGAAATGGAAATGTGGTTGAAACATTGGCAACTGGGGGTGATGAGAAGTTAGCAAGTAAATAATTTGGGATCAGAGTCTGATGCTAGGAAATAAATGACATGAAGTGGAGTCACTGACTGGAAACTATTGAAATTGGAAAATCTTCATATCTTGGGCCAGAGTATTTCTTTGAAGTTAATAGATATTACATTAGCACAGCCCCAACTGGCTATGATTGTCCTCATTCTACCAAATAAAACAAGATCATATGGTCTTGTTGCCTAACAGTTCTCTCACTAGAAAAAAGCTTCTCTCAGACCCTGTTTCCAGTTAACATTCAAGTTGTTTTCCTCTCATCCTTCAAAATTTTAAGTAACACTTATTTTGTCCTTGAGCCTTTCATATTCAGTGAGAATGTATTTCCAATAAGCTATTAATTTCTCAATATCTCCACCTGTTGCATTTAATTTGTCTGGTTTATGCATTTATGGGGAAAAAAACAGTGTAATAATTTTTTATTCCTCTACCAACATATTTCAATGATATTTTGGGGCTACTTTTTAAAAGTTTCTCTACTTAGATTTTAATCTCTATATGTTCCCATCAAGCTCAACCACCACCTCCCCAGGAGAGCATTCCCTAATACTCTACCCAGCCAACTTGGTTGTTGATCCCACTGAGGTGTGAAAAGAAGGGCCATATGCACCCCAATGTTCATAGCAGCAATGTCCGCAATAGCCAAACTGTGGAAAGAGCCAAGATGCCCTTCTACAGCTGAATGGATAAAGAAGACATGGTGCATATCTACAATGGAATATTACCCAGCCATCAGAAAGGATGAATACCCAACTTCTACATCAACATGGATGGGACTGGAGGAGATTATGCTAAGTGAACTAAGTCAAGCAGAGAAAGTCAATTATCCTATGGTTTCACTTATTTGTGGAAGATAAGGAATAGCAGGGAGGTCATTAGGAGAAGGAAGGGAAAAATGAGGGGCGGGGAATTGGAGGGAGAGATGAACCATGAGAGACTATGGGCTCTGAGAAACAAACTGAGGGTTCTAGAGGGGAGGGGTGTGGGGAGATGGGTTAGCCTGGTGATGGATATTAAGGAGGGCACATACTACATGGAGCACTGGGTGTTATGCGAAAACAATGAATCATGGAGCACTACATCAAAAACTAATGATGTATGATGACTAACATAACACAATAAAATTAAATTAAATTAAAAAATAAATAAAATAAAAAAACAACATGTGCTTTCCTCAATCATAGGAATACTACCCTGATACAACTGTACCTAAACTTATGTGTTTCCCATATTAAACTATAAGCTCAAGGAAATACTTTTCTATTTTTTTTAAGATTTTATTTAATTTAGAGAGAGAGCAAGCATGTGAGCGGGGGGGAGGGGCAAAGGGAGAGAGAGACAATCTCAAGCAGACTCCTCACTGAGCATAGAGTTAATCTCAGAGCTCTGTCTCATGACCCTGAGATCATGACCTGAGCCAAAAATCAAGAGTTGGATGCTTAACTGTCTGAGCCACCCAGGCACCCCTGCTTTGTTTTATTTCTACACTTCCCATGAAGTAGATGCCTCAAAAATATTACTAAAGAAATAATCAATAATGTAAATAAATATTGCCCTTGTATTGTATTGTATTATTTTAGTTCCTAAAGCTAGTGCTGTGTAGAATGTCAAGAACATAGTAACTACTGTTTTTGTGATAATGATTTTTTTTTAAAGATTTTATTTATTTATTTGACAGAGAGAGACACAGCGAGAGAGGGAACATAAGCAGAGGGAGTGGGAGAGGGACAAGCAGGCTTCCCACCGAGCAGGGAGACCGATGCGGCGCTCGATCCCAGGACCCTGGGATCATGACCTGAGCCAAAGGCAGACGCTTAACAACTGAGCCACCGAAGCACCCCTTTGTGATAATGATTAATGAAAAAAGCCTTAATTTTTTATCAGTATAATTTACATTTAGTAAAGTGTGTACAGTGTACTAATCTTAAGTGTACAACTCAACTAATTTTTCATGTATGTATTCATATATTAGCCTTTACCCATTTCCCACACAACCAGGAGTTTCCCCCATTCATCTTTCCAGGTAACACCAATCCCCTCCTCTCCCTGAGATAAACATTATTCTCACTTGTATCACTTATTCATATACTTAAAAAACTATATTATGATCAAGACCAAATATCACTGTTGGTCAAGTAAAACACTGTGACATGGCAAAAATTTGAAGAACTGACTTAAGATACAGACTATTACCCAATTCCCAAATAACTCCTGAAGGGCCTTTGATGAAAGATAAAAATTTAGAGTTAAGAAACTCAATGCCGAAATTGGATAAATTCAAAGAAAGCCACACCCAAACTACTGAAAAACAAAGATAAAAATAACAAAGATAAATAAAGGCTCATGTAATACACATGCATACTCCATTTAGCATTTATTGCTATGGTAATCACAAAAGATTTTCAATGACTGAAAGCTGAAGAAACAGCAAGCAATGTGCTTGTAGGAAAAATATTATAAAGTGTTAGCAAGACAGATATTTTATGAGAATGGGGCATTGGTGACCTGACATGTCTTTGAAGCCAAAATTTGATCCTTATACCCTACATGCTGTACTTCTCAGCTAAAAGAAGAAAGATGGAAAGGAAAACAAAGAATGTGGTGAAGTGCACAGTCTGGTTGGAAGTCAACCACTTGGTGCTTAATTCTTTTTTTTTTTTTTTTAAATACCGGAACCTTCAGCAATATTAGGTTGAAACTTCACTGCTTTTTATGATATGGAATGAACCTCAGTTCCTCAGGGTGCCAGCCAAATGCTTCTGAAGAAGAGGAAGTCATAGGTAAGTTTGTCCCATGTAACTAGTTATTTCAGGATATAATCAAGAAGCATCTGTCTGCACTTTAAGATGCAAAAGCACCATGAACTGTGAGAGGCTTTCCCATCAAGGCAAAGGCAAGAATGTTCCTTTGAGTCAAATACTTGTTTGTGTTCCAGTGGGTAGCTCAGTTTTGTCATAGGTTTTTTGTTTGTTTGTTTTATTTTGTTTCCTTTAAGGTATTAGGATTCTACGAAGTTGAATCAGGTACACAGTGGCAAGTTCCCAGAATAGGAGAGGAAATTGTTTCAGCTAACCCTGCCTCTGAGGCAATTTTTACTGAAGAACAGCCATTAATTAATCTTGGGACAATAAAACCCTTTCCTGTCCTATCTCCAGTTAATAATGCATGACTAAAAGTTATGTTCTAACTGTAAATCAGGGCAAACAAAAACATACCACAAACTTGTTTTCCTCTCAAGTCCAATAGCTTGATATGTATGTTGTTTTAATATTCCCACTTGGGGCTACACATCTAATGTTATCTTTGAAAATGTGCTAACAAGCCTGAAAGTACTAGGGCTTTTTAATACATTTTTATTACAACAGAGGATTTTGAAAAATGAAATCTGATGCTTCTTAGTCAGAACATAATGTGAAAGCAAAATAAGAAATAAGAATATGGCAATAGAATTTATGACACATGGTGGAATTGTCTTAATTCATTATCTCTCTTTTATGATATGACTACTTTTATGTTGCTAAGATATTTTAATAAGTTTTTTTTTTCTCCAATGGGTTTTATGTGGTCAAATGGAACTCTAGGAAGGGGGGCTTAAATGACCCAAAAATAATGTGTGAAGACCTCTGGCATTGCTTAAAAAAAACCTAAGACTTTAGGAATAATATTGTGTAAAGCTCTAAAATATCTTCTCTAGAATTTTAGAACTCTGGGGAGAATTGGTGAGCTGGAAATTAACTCATCATTCAGATGAGTAATAGTCTGGTTCAAACAAATGGGCTTCTTTTAAAATATTTGCATTAAAAATTGCTGGGAATTATGAGTTATAAATTCATAAATTTACTGTAACAAAAATCATGAGGCCATACTGAATACTCTACTCCAGGGCAGTCCAGTTAAACTACTAAATGCCTTTGTAAATTGGATAAATTACTGAATTCCATTGAGACCTGTTTCTACACAGTAAAATGCAAAGATTGAATTAGACCTGTGTTTTTAAAAACTTAACCCAAGGGTCCACTAGGGTTTTATAGACAAGTATCTGGGGATTTTGTGAGGAGAAAACTGGTGTGGTATTAGAATCTAAATTGAATAGCCAACTGCCATAATGGAAGTTAATGTAATTTGTGCAGATCTCATGCCTCCAAAGATGCTAGGATGAACAACAACAACAACAAAACCTTCTGATAGATCTAATGGTTTTCTCCTTACCTTAGGAAAGAGACATTCATCAGAAAGCTAGAGAAAGTGCACCTTAGTTAAACTGAGGATAAATCAGATTGTTTATCCTAAGCCTAGTCATCATCAGAGATGACATCAGGATGGAAAGCACTATGGGTAACTCTTGCGATTGTTTCCCTGGGTGGGGGGCTTCTATGTATCCAAATAAGGGAAGCATTTAGCAGTAACTGAGGCCTACACTGTGGCATCTATGGTATATGATATTTCAGGAAATTCCAGGGAATAATTGGGCAGGATTGGAAATATTGGGGCAATAATCTGCATGGAAAGATAGCAATGGTAGCAGGAATTCAATCTGCCAGAAATAAAGAGAGATGCAAACTCCAATTGTACTGATTTAAACAAGCACTTCCATTAACAAAAATGGCAGTCGATCATTTGTTATTTTACAAGAGTTTTCCCAAAGATGGAAGTAAAGTGTTTTTTCTTGCAGAATTCTTATATTAGTATATCATTCTGCTTTGACTTATAACAGAGGAATGAGTTTGGTAACTGAAAGAGCTTGTCGATCTAACAAAATTTAAAATTAGCTGTGTTTCCACATAACAATCTTATTTTTTATTTTTTAAAATTAAAAGAAAAACAATTCTCTATTGTAAGTGGGCTAGTTAAGTTGATATGTGATATTGTTCTTTGTATCATCTGCCATATGTTTATAGGGCAAAAATCAGATTGCTGCATTCACAATATAAATGTACAAGTATCTTCCATTATTATATGAATCACTGTGTAATAACTAATAATTATTGTGATAATTAATTTTATGTGTCAACTTGACTGGATTAGGGGATGCCCAGATATCTGGTTAAACATTATTTCTGGGTGTGTCTGTGACGGTGATTCCAGAAGAGATTGGCATTTGAGTTGGTGGACTGAGTAAAGGGTCTGTCTTCCACAATATTGGGTGGACTGTGTCCAGTGCACTGAGGGCCTGAATAGAACAAAAATGTGGAGGAAGGAAAGATTCTCTCTATCCCCCATGACTTCTTAGACATTGATCATCTCCTGCCCTTGGCATTCCTGGTTCTCAGGGCTTTAGACTCAATCTAGAAACTATACCATTGCCTTTCCAGCTATCAGGCCTTCTATCTACACCATTGGCCTTACTGGGTCCCCAGCTTGCAGAATGCAGATTATGAACTCCTCAGCCTCCATAATTTTGTGAGCCAATACCTAATAGTAAGTCTCTTTATATATATATTATTTGTTTCTCTTTCTTTAGAGAACCCTGACTAATACATTTATCATCAATAAACACAAAATAAACATTGCATATATATAAATTATCATAATTATAAGTGGTTATGAATTATCAGCCAGTTGTTTGGCCAATTATTTTTGAGCAAGTGTTTTCTATTGTTGTTATGGTAATTTTTGTCAGTACAAAAATTACCGACTGTTAAATTTTGATGAGTTTATCATGTTCATATTATTTTTAGTTGTTACACATTTTAAAATAATTTCTAAGCTATTACATATTGCTTTACCCACATGTCAGGATAAAAAGATAAGTTTTAGAAAACAAAATGGAAAACTATCAGAGAAGTAAATGAAAGAAAATATTTTGCATTATTTGAATGCATTTTTGAAGAAGTAAATAGAATGCTATAAAAAGATTTCAGAGCTATTAGTCTTATTATACTGTGGCACTAATATGTCACTGATGAAGAAGGATGTGAATTTAGTTTCTACCTCCATGTCAACCATAAGTGATAAGTTTCAGGAAAAACTGGGATAAAATATACTTGAAGAACCCATTAAACAAAATATATTTTCTGAAGATTTGGATACTTGATAATGTAATTTGAATGTTAAGCAATGGAAAAAATTTAAATTACCAAATGACAGAACAGACTTCAGAAGCATTAATGAGTTCTTCTAAATTGCTAAAAATATACCAGATCCTTGTTACTTCATTACAAACCAAAGGATTCTATATATATATTTTTTTTTTTCTATTTTACAAATTAGGCAGGAATGGAAAAT
Source organism: Zalophus californianus (assembly GCF_009762305.2). Classification (NCBI taxonomy): domain Eukaryota; kingdom Metazoa; phylum Chordata; class Mammalia; order Carnivora; family Otariidae; genus Zalophus; species Zalophus californianus. The sequence goes on from NC_045596.1 coordinate 45,967,871, forward strand.
ATTTAACTTAAGAATGAGATGGGACAAAACATAGGCAGCATTTATCAAATGGTCTTGGCAAACATGAAAAGAGTGAAAAGAATGTTAAGTATTCTAAATTGAAATCCAACAAACTATTGAAGCTTCCTAAATAGAGAGTAAATTAGCATAAGAAGAATATTGGCAAAGTCTCATTGATCAAATTTTATACAGTTAGTTTTTGCCAAGGCAATGACTGGTGTTTAGAGGACAATCCAAGAAGCTCTATGATATATCATAGATTTTCTTCTGTTGAAGAAAGTCTATCAAAATGAACATTTCAGTTCTTTTATCTAGTAAAATTGTCCCCCTTTACCACAGTTTCACTTTCAGTGGTTTCAGTTACTGGCAATCAGCTGTGGTCCAGAGGCAGATGACCCTCCTTCTGACATATGGTCAGGAGGTTAGCAATAGCCTAACATTATGACACAATACCTACATCATTTGCCTCACTTCATCCCATCATGCAGACATTTTATCATCTTACAGCATCTCAAGAAGAAAGGTGAGTACAGTACAATAAGATGTTTTGAGAGAGAGACCACAGTACATAAATTTTATTACTATCCTGGTTTCATGCATCCACTTGGGCTCTTGGAGTGTATCCCTTGTGGATAAGATGGCACTATTGTAATCATAGAACAATATTCTTGGAAGATTACTTAAAGGAAAAAGAAACCTTAATCTAGACATAAAAATATAATTTGAGGTGTTACAGTTATAACAATACTATAAATATAATTGAAAAAGAATGGACAGAAGATAATCAAAATGGTTAAAGATATTTTACATTTCTTATTCTGTTCATTACCTAAATTTGGTGGTAAACAATGAGGTAAAAATATTGATTCATTCTGATATATTATAAGAATTTTTCAGTGTGTGTTGGTGGGAATGCAAGCTGGTGCAACCACTCTGGAAAACAGTATGGAGGTTCCTCAAAAAGTTGAAAATAGAGCTACCCTACGACCCAGCAATTGCACTACTGGGTATTTACCCCAAAGATACAAATGTAGTGATCCGAAGGGGTACATGCACCCCAATGTTTATAGCAGCAATGTCCACAATAGCCAAACTATGGAAAGAGCCAAGATGTCCATCAACAGATGGATTGATAAAGAAGATGTGGTACACACACACACACACACACACACGCACACACACACACACAGGAATATTATGCAGCCATCAAAAAATGAAATCTTGCCATTTGCAATGACATGGATAAAACTAGAGGTTATTATGCTAAGTGAAATATGTCAATCAGAGAAAGACAAGTATCATATGATCTCACTGATATGAGGAATTTGAGAAACACGACAGAGGATCATAGGGGAAGAGAGGGAAAAATGAAACAAGACAAAACCAGAGAGGGAGACAAACCATAAGAGACTCTTAATCTCAGGAAACAAACTGAGGGTTGCTGGAGTGGAAGGGGGTTCAGGGATGGGGAGGCTGGGTGATGGACACTGGGGAGGGTATGTGCTATGGTGAGTGCTGTGAATTGTGTAAGACTGATGAATCACAGACCTGTACCCCTGAAACAAATAATACATTATATGTTAATAAAAAAAAGAATTTTTCAGTGTGAGTAAATGTTGAAAGATACTAAAAATTCATTTACCTGCATAAATTTGCAACCATTGTCACAAAGGCAATGGGAAAGTTGAATTGGTGCTTTTGTGCCACGGAATACACATTAGAGGATTCTATTCTAATGCTCTTTTAGAAATTATTGATGTATTAATAAAGATCTAGATTCTGTGATGAAATACAAAGATATACTTTAAAAATATATACTTTTAGAATTTATTTGCTCTTTACTAATGATATTTTAAGCAAAATTGATGTTATAGGCAAAATGATACATGAATAAAAGTCAGTGTATAATAGTTGCTGAAATGATTGAAGAGATTATGAAATTCTTTGAAGAATACAAATTGTTATGTTCATGAAAATATTATTGATGCCAAACAAATTACAGACTATAGTAATGACACCAATCTCTCTAATTCAAAACCATGGTAGAAAAAGAATAAAGAAGACTCATTTTGAGTGTGAACCTCACATCAGCACATCTATGATTCAAACATAATCTCAAAATCAATTTTTTCTCATGTCAAGTGAAATTTCTTCCTTACAAAAGGTCTACTCTGTTGAAAGAATTAGATTTTATACATTTAACATGGCATGTATATTTACCAATGAAATTGACTGATGGACATAGTAAGAAATGTAGTATTTATAAAACCTCTATTCTTGAAGAACCAAAATGCTTAAATTTTATAAAACTTAATGCAGCTTTCATTATAGTTTTGCAATATATTTGGACACAAATTTTCTAGACAACAAAAAATATGTTAAAAATTACTTAAGTTTCACTCTGTCACATGACTCAAATCCTTTTTTTAAATAGAAAACAAATATTGGAGCAAGTATGCTTGGAAATTGTAATAAGCATTTATTTCCACGAAAACAAGGAACATAACTCTTTTACAACAAATTATTATATCCTAAGTGAACTTAAACTTTTAATAATTATAAATTCAAACTTGTTATATTATTTTCAAATTTTGATTTATAGAATTTGTACAGAATGACTGTATGTTTCTTATCATTGTTCTTATTAAAAAATATATACTTTCACTCCTTTCTTCAACTTGAAGAAGGTGTGAGGGCTTTTTGTTTTGTTTTGTTTTTTTAATTTCCTCAAAGCCAGTCAGCTCCAAATTCTCCCCTTTATATTTCAAAAGCCTTCGCTGGGGGACTAGGATCATAGAATTTTTTTTTTAAAGTCATAGTCAGGATAGAAGATAGGATGTTAGGTAAGTTTCCATGAAATAAAGGGCTGAAGGAGAAAGTGCTGTCCTTTGTAAATGGGGCCAGAAGAAGGGTGACTAGGAAAACTTTGCCTGAGACCAGCATGGAAATGAGCAGGGAGAGGGGAGTTGCCTTAGAAGCAGGAAATAGAGTATTTGATTTTTAAGATGTACTGTGTATTTCCCAAACAACAACAGCAAAAAATGTTCAAAAACACTGTTTTAAAACTGATATAAACTAAGGAAGTGTTAGTACCAAATTGAAGGTTCCATCACTCTGCCTCCTTTCTTCTCGCCACTGAGCAGGAATGAGGAATCCGGATTAGAGATTGGATAAGTTTCTGGTAAAAACACAAATTACATATTTGAACCATCCAAATTGTAGTGTGTAAATTTAAACTCATGCTGCATTAACATTTATTTAACACCTATTATGCTTTAAAGATGCTCTAATTCTTTTATATCTATTCAATTAATGTTAATAAAAATTTATGAAGTAGGTTTAAAGAGATTAAGCAAATGCCCAAGTCACAGAGAAATACTTGCCCTGCCAAACATTTTGCTCTTTGGACTTTACATATAAAAAGAATTATAATTGTTTCTGGAGAAAGAAAAACATATGAAAGTGAAGGAGGGAAAGAAAAAGAGGTCCAGGCAGAGAGAGGGAGGGGGGGAAGGAAGGAAGAAAGGACGGAAGAGAGGAGGGAAGCAAGAAGGAAGGAAGGAAATGATCCCACTACTTGGGTTTAGAAGTATAAATATTAATGAGAAAGATGTGAAGATATCATTGGAACTTCTCAAATTACTGTCCACTCAAGCAAAGCAAATGATAACTGGAAAGGAAGAAAAAGGAGAAGACATCCCCAAAAGATAAAGAGATTGTAAGGGAGTGATTGGATTCTAAAAGTGAGCTTTGTATTTCTTTTGGTCTATGATTAGATTCTATTATATGAGAGAACTTATAGAAGGTATATTAGAGAGAGGCTTTTAAGAATTATAAAGACTAAGATAAATGCCACAAAAAGAGGTTGGATATTGTAATTCCAATTTTCACCATGGTAATATGGGTCTAGAGAGAATAGCATTATCAGATGGATTTATCACAGATTGATGGTGTGCAAACAGTGATGATGGATATCTTCATTTTAAACTGGAAGAAAACACTTAACACAGAAACAACGAGTTTGACTCAGCACTGACAGTGGTCTACATTTTATACCAGTGACTTATATGGGAGGACATGGGACATGTTTGAATTTGCAAATTACACAAAACTGAGAGATAAGTAGAGTATTGCCTGGTAAAAAGTAGAGGGAAGTTGATGTCAATATGTTGCTGTGATAAATATAGAAAGATAAAATATAAACCATTCTGTAGTCTATTTAAAAAAAAAACAAACAGAAAACTTTGCAAGTATGAGAGCTACGAAGCTTAGACCAGATGACCTAAATCTCAATATGAATTGTTATTGTAATGTGGCTATTGGTAAATCTACTTTGAGCTTAGACTTTATTAAAAAAGGTACATTACCTTAAAAGAGGAAATACCATGACTAGTTGTGTATACTACTCTTTCAAAGAGACAGAGGAAAACAAGCAAAGAGTAGATTTGGAGAGAGTGACTAGTCTAGAGTTATAGAGAATTGCAGGCTCTTAAGAAGCCAAAGCCAGGTATCATGTTACATTGCCTTCTATTATTATTTAAAAGCCTATGTGGTGAAAAGCCAACACACTCAGTAGGAGCTCAACTTCTGTGGGAATAGTGTTAGTGGATAGAAATTGCAGAGCACCTGATTTTTTACTTAATATAAGGCAGTATTTCTCACAATCACAATTACCTGAATGAGCCATTTCAGGAGGTATTGGTTTCCCATCACTGGAGATCTTCAAATAGAAGTTTAAGACCTGCTGGGGAAGTGTATTTAGTATTTGTCACTTGTTCCCAAAGCAGTGTTTGGCACACATTACCCACCAACAAATTCTTATTGAATGAATGATTGAATAGAAAGAAGTTACTTATAACTAAAATCTATGGAGTCCTCATTATTGGTCAGGCAGATTAATTTTTCAAAACTTTATAGGAAGGGGCAGTTACTATTTAATTTCTGCAGCTCAGAGAAATGAAGGTACCACAGGGAAAGAAAAGGGGAGTGGAGGAGGCAGAGTTCTAAAATTGTGCTGTATAAGTCTCCTGAGCCTGTGTCAAGTTTCAGAATGTGGTTAACTTAAATAATCTGTAAGGTTCTTTCACCCAACACTCCCTGTTATTAATCAAACAAGGAGGCCATTAGACTGAAGTGGTTCTAATACCTTAGCAGCCTTTGTAAGCAAACCCAAACCTAAGCCTATAAATGCCTCAAGGTTAAGAAATCAAAACACAACAACCAATCACAGCCAACTAGACTTTTCCAAACAAGGCTAATGCTTAAAACTATAGCCAAACAGTTCCTTGCTTTGCTTTTTCCTTTCCTCTGTGAAAGTCTCTCCCCTCACTTTTGTCAGTGGGGTGCTCCAACCACTTCCTGTTTGGTACTGCCTGATTGGAAATGGTTTCCGCTCAGATAAATTCTTGAAACTTCTAATATACTTACTTTATCTTTTAACGATGCCAATAGGAAGGGCTTGAATTTACCAACACTTACTACATTAGATCCAATTTGTTTACTCTATTTGTTAACATTAAAATGGATGTAGGGATTTGGTCTCTGAGACAATTAAATATGTTATGGGAATTTTAATTAATTCGCAGGAAAAAGCACAGGAAGGCAACCCTGCAGGCTAGCACAGTGCGTGAGTTCGAGTAGCTGGAGGCCAGGGTGGCTCTGTGCTTTATTATTTTGGATGCCTAGAAGTGTACAGAGGGGGTGGAAGGTGGAGCCAATGACAGATCGCACTATTTTGCAGTTTTGCCTGGTTTAAACTGCTGGTTACATTTTGAGGATTAATGCCGAGGGTCAGCTCTTGAGGCTAGATTTAAAACCTTACTAATATCTATATCCTCTGGGCCTTGCACAATGACTTTCAGCATTCAGCATTGCACAAACAATATGGTCAAGACAGAATAAATATGTGGCGAATACCATTGCCTCTGGGGCAACTGTAACAGGGCCGGTATTAATCGGTAACTTGCCAGTAACAAGGCCTTGCTTGTTATGGTAATTCTAAAATTTACTAGCTTTTCTTTAAGTCTTACCTCAAGTTTTGTTCTGGAAAGTATTGCATGACCTACTTCTATAGCTACCTTTGTTTGTTATCTTTTAAATTATTTATCACTCTGTGTGTGCCTTTTATAACACCACTGTGGCAGATTCTAATGATCTGTTTAATTAAATGCATGTTCCTCCTCCTTTCTCTGCCAGTTCCTTGACTCTGAATTCCTTGAGGATGTGGTAACCATGCTACTCATCTACATTACCTTCAATGCCTAGTAAAGTGCTTAGCAGGTAATTAATGCTGTGAAAGCAAAAATTGCATCCAGTGAGTCAAACAGGCAAGAAGACTTTATTTGAAGCTATTGCAATAGAAGAGAAGCCAAACTTCAGTCTGAGCTCAACTCTGCTGAAACAAAAGTTTGGAGAGCTCTTAAGAGCTGGCTGGAGGGATTGCAGGTAAAGTTTCTCCTGTCTTCATGACAGGAAGTGGTTTTATAGCTTAGAGCTAGGTGCCTGCCTAAGTAAGGCTCCTACCCTCCCGCAAAAACTGGGAAACAGGGTTGCTATCTTCCTTGGTGATTACATTTCAAAGGGATGTGTCCTGGGTTCTTGAGAAAGACATTCCTGGGTTGTAAAATTAGCAAGGTGCTTTTAAAATATTTCAAAGTTTAGAGAAAATATTTATAGCTGCAAACTTTCTGAAGTAAATTCTGTAAGTAAAGGGAGTTCAAGGGCCTAGTCAGCAAGAAGCTTGTCTAAAGTTTAGTCAAGCTGAGGGAACATTAAGGCCACCTTGGTTTGTGCTCAGTGAAAGTTTGCTGCATGAATGAACAAATGAATAATAAACTTTATTTATAAATATAAACTTTATAATTTATTTCGTAGGATCTTAATTTAAATGTGTCAGCTTATAAGTAATATTTTAAAAAGTAATATAAACTAAAGCCAATTAAAATAAGCCTTCTTTTATCTCTGTTGCTTATTTGATAACTTCATTGTGCAGAAAATGCCACACCCCGCAAGATAACGCATGGTGAATACGCATGATGTTTTAAAAAATTAAAAAGGCTCCAGAAACTTTTCAGCTGGAAGCATATCTTATAAATCAACTCCTGAAGTGCAGTACATAATGACATATTAAATGACTTAAAAAAAATATTTCTTCAGAAGCTGTTGTATTTTCAACATTTTTGTTTATTCTCAAGTCAAAAGCTTTACATCAGACTCTGAAACATGATGTATAAACTCTCTGTGGTAGCTGTGGCTATAAAATAGGAATAAAAATGCTTTCTCTTCCTACCTTGATGGGTTGTTTATGACGAGTAAATGAGAATATAAAAGCACTTTAGAACCATAAAAATAACTGTGGAAATGCAAGGAATTATTGAAATGAATAATGAACATATAAAGTCAATTTTGAAGGTATTTTTATTTTCTTTAACAATAATATCTAAAAATGTGATAAGATATGGAGACTCAGGCCATCTCCTAAGGCATGGAAAAAAAACATTTGGTAACCATTACCTTAAGATAATTGGTAAGTCTGAGTTAGTAATATGTGTAAATATTGGATTTTTAACAATAACTACAGTTAAAAACACTTCAAATATACTGATTAATAGTCTCCCAAACTTTGATGATTTCTAAAAGAGTAATTATCAAGGAGATAGTGTTGAAAGCTGGTTAAGATTACAGACTTTATTTGGATTCAAGCAGTCTCTGTTCAAACCCCAGGGCTTCCACATCCCGAATCTATAATCTTGAACAAGTTATATGAACTCTTTAAGCCTCTGGTTTGTCATCTGTGAAAAAGGAAAAACATCTACTTCCTATGACTCTGAGGATCAAATAGGATGGACTATGTTAGGCTTTTGGCATAGTGATTAACTCATAGGAAGCTCTCACAAATTGTAGAAAATATACAGACATACATACAAGCACGCTTATGCATAATTTGTTGTTATATATTCCTAACCCGTGTAGCTTAACTTTGGTTTTATGTCATTGGAACTTCCAGCGGTCTTAAAATAGTTCATTTTTTAAAAGTTAAAATGGTAGTATTTTTCTTATAATCCTTATCATACAGTTATTTGACATTTAAATCTTTTCTGTTTTTGTAGAATTTTCTTTTAGTGAAGACATTTCTGTAAGTTCCATATAATATATCCTTAATTTTAAGTTGCTCTTGAAATAAAGACATTTTATCAAACCATATTTGGAGAATGTATCACAGGTACTGTAGTACAGAAGCAATAATGCTGAATTGGAGTTTTTGAGACTTAGGTTTTTGGGAAAGTCACTCATTTCCTAGAATCCCAGTTTACTGATCTATAACCATTTAGATAATTAAAACCACCTGAAAGGATTATTGTAAAGATCAAAAGAGGTAATGCATTTAAAAACACTTTGCAGAAGTTGAGAACTTGTTTGAGCCATCCCACAGAAAAAGGATGGGCCCTCATCCAATTTGGTTTGGTTGTCAAGACTGATACCAAGAGGGTATGAAATGGTTTATGTCTCACCTAATGAGATTTCCTGAAGAAAGCAGAACAGACTCTCTGGCTGGAAAGAGAGACATGGGGTTTTTATGATGATTAGGGACTGGGCTAGGGTGAGGGTCCCATGGCACCAAATGTAAGAACGCCTAGTTTTATTTCTTATTAGCTCATCTAGATGAGGGGCAGTAGGGGGAGGAGGAGAGGTAGGTCTTAAAAACTATCAGCAGCCAAACTTCAAAAATAGAGCCAAACTTTGTCACAGTACAAATTATGGATTTTTTAAAAATTTTTTTGGTAAAGATTTTATATATTTATTTGAAAGAGAGAGAGTACAGGAGTTGGTGGGGGGAGGAGCCAAGGGAGAAGCAGACTCCGCACTGGCCAGGGAGCCGGATATGGGACTCAATCCCAGGACCCGGAGATCATGACCTGAGCTGAAGGCAGATGCTTAACCGACAGGTGCCCTGTATTTTATTTTTAAACTGTGTGCCAGTATGGTGGTGTTGGTTGCTGTCCATCAGCGTCTTCTTTCCTCTTCTTTATCGATACAACATATCTCCCACAATAGAGGCAGAAACTGAAACCTACAAATGGGACCTGAGAGAAAGTGTGCTGGAGGGCTATTAGGAATGATTATGTTCTCCAAAACAAGAGTGCATAGGAGTCAAATGCTTCGTTTCTTTATCATCAGGATTTTTTTGTGATTCAAAGCTATAATTGGATAGTAGATTTTAGCATTATTTAGGAACAATTCAGCATGAATCCAAAATATCCAAAGTGTTCCAAAAGGTCTAACCTGAGGAACTTAAGATAAAGGTAAGTAAATGAAGACAAATATGTTTCTTTGTGATATCAACTCATTTTAATAACAGTGGCTACCTTCTGGTAGTCAAAAGGTCTAATTGTCAATAATAAAGTACTTTGATTAATAAAGATGCAATCAATTTCTAGCCACTTAATAAATGACTTTGTTGACTAGATACAAAATTTCAAATTATGGAGTCTGTGTGTAAAGAATTCTTGTCTGTGATCAGTTTAGATACCCTGATTTAAAGTGACTCCTTTCTTTAGGAGTCAGCATTTTAAAAGGAGACTGTAGTAGACAGAATAAAATGGCTCCCTAAAGATGCCATGCCAAAAACCCAGAACCTATGAATATGTTACATTATGTGGCAAAACAGACTTTATGGTCAGGGAAAGAGAGTTTTGGGTGGGAAGTCTTGCATTCTTCAAGGTGTTAACACAGATTTGGCTGTCTAATCTTCATACCCATCATCTTAACCTTGAAGCCTTGGGCAAAAATAATTGTATATAACTGAGTTAATGTTTTTTTCCTGCTGCAAGTCTTAATGAGGTGTCATTGTGGAGATATAACTATTGAATATCTGACAGTTTTCCAACCAAATATTGTTGTCTACATTCTCAAGACCCTATTGCAGCAGTTATAGCTTATTAATGATAGAAGATAACATTCACCCATCTTTTCCATGGACTCTGAAATTCTTTATACAACAGCATGCATAATTCTTATGAAATTATCTTAATGTATTGAGGAGAAAAGTATTATTTTCCTTTTTGCTTAGAGCCCAGGAAAGTAAAAGCTGTAGATTCTCCTTTGTTCTTAAATCTAACATCAGCTTTTGTTTATTTTTTAATGTTGGTTTATTAGAATTATACAACTGATGAGTAAAAATTTTCAATGAAGTTTTTTTTTAATTTTCAAGTATTCTTTCTATTTCAGAATTCTCTTTTTTTCCCTCCACCTTCCCTATTATCTCTGTTCTCTGTGTTACATTTGAAGGAGAAATATTGAAAGCTGAAAGGCTGTTTTAATTGTTGGTGGATGTAGCTTCTAGTGGGTATCCTTTGGCAATACCACTATGTAAGGCTAATAAAAATGATAACGCATCATCATATATCTTAAGATTATATGTCTGATTGCTCCATCCAATCACTTGCTAAAGGACCTCTAATCCAGACACTACGAGGAAAAATAAAGAAATCCAAATTTTTCTTTTCTTAATTCTCCATTTCTTAATTACATGGCAACATTTCTGCAGTAAATGTTTGGAAAATTGTATTTGTGTTCTCATATAAACAAATAGGAAACAAGCCTGTCTCACTTTTTCCTGAGAAATGGTCCCTGTCCCAGAATCTCTTTCAAAGCATGTATTGATCATTTTATGGTTATGTAGGCAGCCATGCATAGCTGAAACATGATCATATTAAGCCTGTCTCTTAGATACACAGTTTTTGCCAGTAAATTGCAATTCTGAAACCACATCTATAAGTTACTGTATATATCTTAGAATACCATAAAATCTGACATCTCGTTTCATCATTTTTGGTTACTTATTCCTTGCTTTATAACCCTTATCATTAACAATGAGATGAAGAAATCAGCAGATGATTTTCCCTACAAAACCCATAAATTTTATGAGCTTTGTTTTCCCAGATATATTCTGAGAGAATTTATGCCAAAATGACAAACTTGGCAAGTCCAGGTTATGTCAAAGATATACGTAGAGGAAAACTTTCCAATATTTTACTATTGAGTGATAACTCTGCACTCCTTGTGAACTTTAAATTCCTATTACTGTTAATTGCCTGTGTCCTGTGTATGAATCAAAGTGTCAGCACTATATTGGTATCTTTAAATTCAGAAAATGCTGCATACTTTTAGAAGCCATATTTCCTCATCTTCACCTTCTAGGGAGATTTTTATATTTTGATTCCAGTGCATACCATAAGAAACCATTTTGGTATATCTGGATAAAATATATCAATGTAAGTGGTGGGAAATGACTCCAGGTAGCTCATTTAATAATATCATTCATGGCATATCTTAATTATGCAGTTGGCATGAGATTAGCATATTGCTACATAACATCTGTTTTAAGTGAACACACAATCTGAGTAAACAAAGACCTGTTGTAACCACTGAAGAACATTATTATATTCCCAGGAATAAAAACTGACTCACAGAGACAGAATACGTATTTTGGAAAAGAGTGTTCTTATAATTCTAATCTGATAAACCAATACAGTTAAGTTCCACTGCAGTACTTATTCATTTTTCTCTTATAATAAAGTTACTCATTTAACATGCCTGCCTTCTCTACTACAATACCACTAATTGAAGGGTACATCATATGTATTTAAAAGCAAAGAACAGGTATTGAATATATTATTGTGGAATTAAATTGAATAATGTAGGAGAGGAGAGAGAGAAATTGGTGAAAGTTGAAAGAAGTAGACCAAAGTCAATCTGTGGTACTTACCGTTGATACTGTATGGTACAAAAGACCATCAAAAGAAATTGAAGGTAGTTACAAGCGCCTCACTCACTTATGAGTAAGTCTCCTCTCTCAAAACTTCAACCATACAGACTCCAGATGCACTAGATGTCTGCTTTTCTGCTAACCATCCCTCTGGGGAAATGGCCCCTCCTTCATTCTTGGTCTATGTGGTTAATGTGGGGTTGGTCTTACTTCCTGGTTCTAGGTGTAAAAATGTCCTGTGCAGGCCTGTGCAACCACAGCCCCTTAGTGATGGCTTCAGGAGCACATGACTCAAGCCAAATTGATAGGAATCACACTAATAGGATTATGTTAGCACTGCTGGAAAATAACATCCCTTTCTTTCCTGGAATTGTTACTTCTCCAAAAATTTAAGACTAGAGCTGCCAGGGGTTATCTTTGCCATCTCATAGGAAAATTTTAGTCCTAAAATAAGCCAACACAGGAGAAAAGTGAGAAGAGTGATAGAAAGAGATACACTGATTACTTGTTTAGATAACCCATTGAATTCAGCAACCCATCTAGCCAGTTGTACCCCCTGAACTTTAAACTTATGACATTTGCAAATATTAAGAAAACTGGCCAATGTAATACATAGGAAAAGAACTTACTCTTTCCAAGTATCAGACCCTAAAATATGGAATGTGCTGAATAGAGATAGATTGAATGGCAATAGGGAGTTCCTTTCCAAGGCTGCAATGTTGGCATATTTTTATATACATAAGCAGAGTAGTTGCCAAACAGCCATCTATTTTAGATAAAATGTCAAAACATGTCTTTCAAGGTCGATATTTTAGATTCCTAAAATTGCCAGAATGTGTATAGCTCCAGATAAATATGACTGGTTAGAACAAACATCACTCATGGGTGATGATCTTGGAGCTAGAGGCAGTAATTGGATAAAAACCTGGGTTATTTCCCTTTGTGGATGGAGTGATTTTACTTCTTTTTTTTAACCTTTTCTCCATTTTTATTGAGAAATAATTGACATACATCTCTGTATAGGTTTATGGTATACAGCATGCTTTGATAGAGCTGAGTAGTTTTTCTCTAAACCTAGGGCTAACCACACTGTATTTGCATATTTGTCTTTTCTAGTATTAAATTCAGTAGTCAGCAACCAAAAGTATAAAAAGGAGATCCATTCTTTACTCAGCATTTCTCAAAGAATGTCAACTCTAATTTTTAACCAAGGCAATAGTTCTTAAAATTGTTTTCCCTAGCAGATGCCCTCAAAGCTTCTCTTCAAGCTCCACTTCTCCTTCCTCACCAAAAATACCTCTCCAAATCCAGCTGAAGTGCTCTTGGCTTTTTCACCAGTCCTGTCACCTTCCTGGACCCATGACTTTCTTTCTGTCCTTCTTTAATACAATGTCTTCCAGTTCAGGGTGACTCTAAGAGTGGTGTGGAGTTTCATGTCATGCCAGAGATGGATGCTGCCAACTGCAATGAGGAAAGTACAGAAATTGAGAGGAAACATTTAGAACATTTTATAGCATATTGATAGAGCTTTTGTTGTTGTTGTTGTTGTTTGGTGAATCTAGTAACAAAACATGGGCTTGAGTTTTGCCTTTTTAAAAAAATTTATTTTTTTATCATTTTATTTTAATTATATTTAAAAAAATATGTTGGTCTGTGATAGATTGGTTTGTGTAGGGCAGGGGGAAGCTAGTCTTTTATCACAGCTAGTTGGAGAAACATTGTTCTTGTTTCTTCCTGGGTTGATAATGTTTTTAACTACCTTTGCAGCACACACACCATGCAATCAGAATAGAGGTGCAACACAAGCAGCATTTTTTGGCCTTCTGAACTAGTATTTGTCTGAATATTTATCTGCCTCCCATTCTAGAGGTCGCCCTTTTCTGACTTCCCCAATCCTACAAAACAGCTCAGGAACAAAGCAAGTCTTTACATGGTGGGGGCAGCAGGAGAGGCCAAGAAGCCAAAGGCAGTTCTCTTTTGCAGCCCTACGTCAAAGTGATCAACCTGAAGGAAACTTCTATTTAAGTTAGATTACTTTTCATGTATGTATTATTATCTTACTTCATTTGATTGTGTCTGGTTTTAGAGTAAAAATCCCACAAACACTGCAGCTATTGCTGTAGTTTTAACCCTAACATGTAATATAGTCTACTTTAAGTTTCCTTTAATGCTTTATTGAGCTGTTAATTTCTTAGATGGCAGTGTTTCTAAAAATAAAATGTTTATGACATAACTTTCTTGGAAGATATATATTTGTAAAACCATTTGCATCCCATTTTGCAAATGGCTTCAAGTTGGCTTTTCCCCCCTCCTTTGTTTTCTAAAGGTATTTCCTTGGGACCTACATAATTTGCTTCCTTAAGGCTTTTATTATACAGGAAATACTTTGCATTATTTAGAAAGCATCTGACAATAACATGGTTAACTCTCTCCTTCTAGCATCAGTAATGTCTCTCTTCTTTTTGCTCACACTATCCTTTTTTTTTTATTAAAAGGTTTTATTTATTTATCTGACAGAGAGAAACACAGCGAGAGAGGGAACACAAGCAGGGGGAGTGGGAGAGGGAAAAGCAGGCTTCCCGCTGAGCAGGGAGCCCGATGCAGGGCTCGATCCCAGGACCCTGGGATCATGACCTGAGCCGAAGGCAGATGCTTAACGACTGAGCCACCCAGGTGCCCCTTGCTCACACTATCCTTAGATTTCAAATGTTGAGTCATACTCCTGGCCTGTGATAAGTTGATCATTTTATGAGATAAGTAGGCTGTATAAACCATTCTCTACTCACACACACTGGTAACATCTTTCCGTTTCTGGGCTAACCCATTCATATCTACTGCTTTAATTGTTACCACTATTTGGGTAGCTCATAAATCACCTTCTTCAGCCTCAAGCATTCTCCTTGTTGACAATCTGAATTTTCAAGGGCCCAGTGAATCCCTTTGCTTGTGTATACCTGGATTCCTTAAACACAGTGCAGTTGAAATGAAATGGATTTCTTACACCCACCCTCATTCTCATCCCTGATGAAATAATTTACTTTCTTTTATGGTCATTATTTTTATTAGTGGTGATATCAATCTTCCACTTGCCTGGAATACAATACTTTATTCTTCTCTGTTTCTCCTTTATCTTCATCACAAAATCGTGGTTTTTACCTCAAAAATATCTTTCGTATGTTTTCCCCTCTTTTCACTTTACACTTCTAGTCCTTTTGGCCTGCACTTTACCTTTTGCTTTTAATTTCTTGCCACTCAATTCCATTAGCCAGGCAACCACTAGGACTTTCTTCCTAAATCACAAGTTGGTTCACAATGACCTTTCTCCATCTCAGAAATTTTCCAGTTTTCTGCTACTTGCAGAATGAATTCAAACTCTTTAGCATGAAATTTAATGCCTTTTAAGATATGTAGTTTAATATAAATCAAAACCTCAATGAATTCAGCATATTTCCCATAACCAAGACTTGCCATTTCATATGTCTCTATCACTTAGAATACTTTTCTTTCCAATCCTTCTTACATGTCATTGTCTTCCTAGACTTTCAAGGCTTTACCTGAAATGCCTCCTTATTTCTGGTATACAAGAGGCTCATTCCTGTGAAATCTTAGGGAAATTGGTTTGGATCTCTACTTTGCTTTGGTTTTATTATGAATAAAGTGCTGTTTTATCACAGATTCATTTAATTTACTCAATCTCTATATATGTGCTCAGAATCTCAATAGTACTGTTGAATTCATCTCTACCTGCTTTCTTTTCAAAGAAAGCATGAGTTAAGAGCCATGGATCTTAAGTTCCACATGTAGGTCTCAGATCCCACAGGCTTTTGATGGGGCATTGTACTGAGTTATGGCCTGATGTGGCCCTAGTTTGGGAGGATATAGCATTTTTTGTGTGTATTTCAGCAGTGTCCCAAAATGCTAGGCCAATGATAAAGAAGCATTTCTCAATAGGTCATTCCTTCTCTATCTGTGCTGGACTAATTAAGAAACGTATGTTTATTTCCAGTGTGGCATTTTCCTAAGGAGATTTTTCAAAAATTGAAAAAACAGCAAATCCGCAAATTTTTAGGTTTTTTTAAAAATGTTTTATTTATTTATTCATGAGCGTCAGAGAGAGAGAGAGGCAGAGGGAGAAACAGGCTCCCCACTGAGCAGGGAGCCCGATGCGGGGCTCAATCCCAGGACCCTGGGATCATGACCTGAGCCGAAGGTAGACGCTTAACCATCTGAGCCACTCAAGTGCCCCAATTTTTAGGTTTTAAACTTTTGGCTCTAGAGTTTGAACTTCCTAAGGGACCGTATATATCATTTGTTTCCCTTTTAGCATGTATCACAATGCTCTACTCATAGTATTTGATGCATGCTCTTTAAACAGAATTTATTTAGACTTTGTCTAAACAACATGGGTCTCATAGAGACAGCAAATAGTCTCAAGCAGTTAGGATTCTTTATTCTGCTGTCTTTGCTAGGGAGGGAATTCTATATATTCTCTCCTTTAACACTTCATGATCAATTGAAACATTCTTGAGGAAACCCTTACTATAGCTTTTGTGAATTACTGGAATGGGGAGAAATCTTAACTTCTTGCTCTAGTAAATAAAAGTGCTGGGCTGATGTGATTGAATTTGCATGAAATGCAAGAAGAATAAAGTTCATCTCAATCTTCCAAAGAATCAGAATACAGGGCCATGTAGCTCACAAATGTGGTGAATTCAAACTCACCAATTATAGCTGTGTCTGTCAGGCCTAGTCAGTCTGTTTAGTTTGATAGAAGAAAAGAGTAGTTTTATGTACTTACATGAATATGCTTTTTATATAATATATAATACATATTACATTATAAATATATATACCCTCATGTATTATTATATATTATTCATGTAAGTACATCTCTATATATAACATTATCACATCTCAGTAATAACATACTCTCCTTCTCTTTGATGTTGTGACGTTTTAATGCTGTTGCAGGAAAAGATGACACAGAGTCTTCTACAAGTTGTAACATTTCAATTTTACACTTTGGAGATTTCATCTTTTGATGGAATCCCTTTTATAATCTGACTAATGTCAGGTTATGTTGTCTCTCATTACCACCTTTGATCATCCTTTCGGCAGAGCAAGGGTAATGTCATCATCATCATTAAGCTCTGAAGGAATTTCCTGTTGGTTTTTTAGATAATCACAATATTTTTCATTTTATCAAATGTATGAAGGGAGTTTCTACTTCTCTCTTTTTATTTCTTATTTTGACTGTTTGGGTGGAGGTGAAAAAGAGGTTGTAGAATAAGTATCCTGAATAGAGCAATCTTAACTGTGTGTCCAAGTTATATTTTCTCCTGGTAGTATTGTCTCATGTGTTTTCTACATAGGCCTCTGCCTGCAAATGAGGCTTTGAATTTATATATTTATCTAAATTGTCATATTTCAGGTAGATTTTTAAATCTCATCAGCATTTTTAAAACATAATAGCTAAGTACAGTAACTATCAGAAATCTAGCTTAAAACTGGAAGCTTATGGTTTTTAGTGTTTGGCCTGCTGTCCTGCCTAATACTTTTCTACCACCATTCACATTTTAATTAAATTATTGAGAATATATTAGTTTTTTTATACTAATACTATTTTAGTTTGTTTTGGTAGAGCTTTTCCATAATTGAAATATGATAACTATTATATGAAATTGTTTCACATATCAAATCATGTGTGCTGGGCTTGTACCAATGTCAAAGGAATATGATTAGTATCCAGGCTGCTTTAGAATGACAATGGAATCTGAATAATTAGTTGGCCGCTGAAAGGTCAGCTTGACCATTTCCACAAACATTTAGGAAGGCACATTATGTTTTCAGTCATAAAGTACTTCACCATAGCTTTGATTATTTATTTCTTACCCCCATTATGAGGTCAGTAAGAATTATCTTTATTACTATGATTCTATGTATAGAAGAATTGAAGGATATGGAAATAGATGGAAACTGTGCTTGAGCCAGCTACCCAAAGTTATAACCAAGGTCACAGATACAATAGAAATCTGAAATTACTTGCTTAACTCCCTATGTGTTGTTTTACTGTTCAATCAAAGGAGGCAGATTACTTCTTCTCTGTGTGTGTTTGCAATTTTTCAGCCTGGATCAAAACAATATCTTATATTTATATAGCACTTTTAAATTTCATCTCATCCAGTCATTCAGCAAATATTTTTTAGTGCCTACTATGTGAACTGTACTATGAAAGAGTGTGTACATCACAATGTCACATTTTCTGTCTGCAACGAGCTTCATATACACAATTCATCTTAACATAAGACACAGAGGAGAGAAAGACACATAATAAACTTCTGAAAGGAAACACTGGATCAAAGATCAAAGGGTAGGCACTGATTTTCCTTCCAAGTATCTCTTAAAACTATTCTTGCCTTCCCAAGTTCAGATGTAGGCCGGTGGTGGGGCCTGTAGCCACCTGGACAACCAAATGACTTGGTGTACTTTTAAACTGATAATCTTTAAATATTTGCTTAACAGTTGAGTGGATAAGAAAATTAATTTCTTATTTACTAAAGGTATGAATCTTTTTTAGTTTCAAAATAAGCTATTTATAACATATCAGGATGAATGAATCTTGGTTCATAGTCTCAGATGTGAGATTTAGTGTTTTAAAATTTTCAAATCTTTCGTTTAATTTCTGCTTTTGAATACTTGGTTACTACTGGACTGATGAAAAACTTTGGGCTTTCCAGGAGTTCCCACTTTCCCAGGGTTTTGCATGGTGACAAGAGAGGGATAGAGGATATTAGATTTTCAGGTACTGCTACAAAATGAGTATTAATAAAAGAAATGGAAAAAAAAGTAAGAGCAAAGTGTGCACAAATTAATATCTCAGAATATTATGTCAGACATATTCTCTTTCAGCAAATTGTTGTATAGTCATGAAAGTTTCTTAGGCTTTTTTTCTTAGAGCTGTCCAGGAAGATCAGGCATGATTTTTTTTCCTAGATATTAACTGCCAAGCTTTGGAAATTGAGTAGGGTTGAGTAGGTTCCTCATCAGGAGATGCAGCTTCATTGCCTCATGAGATTCTTTATTTTCCCAACACTGGGCCTCAAGTGTCACCCTGCTTTCTAAAGTTCAGAGACAGGCAGGCAGAACTCCCTTTGCAAGACTGGAAGGTAAACAGCTATCTCTAGTTTATGCCAGCCATGTGGAAATTTTAGGTGCTAAGCTGACAATGGCATTATCACTCACCTAAAACCCTACCCTTATCTTTCTTTTGTTTTTCTTTCTTTCTTTCTTTTTTAGAGAGAGAGAGTGAGTGGGGGGGGAGGGGCAGAGGAAGGAGAAGAGTGACAATCCCAAGTAAGCTCCACAGCCAACACAGAGCTTGGCACAGAGCTTGATCTCACGCCACCGAGATCATGACCTGAGCTGAAATCAAGAGTCAGCCACCTAACTGACTGAGTCACCCAGGGACACTTACCTTTATCTCTTTATTCTCAGACTTATAATTTTCTACCTAGTCTTTGGACTTCTCAGACTGACACATCACCTCATACCCCTTGTCTCTGTTTAAGTTTGCCCACAAAGAGCCTTGGGAAAAAAGGAGAGCTTCCAAGCAAGTGACCAGATCCTTACACCTCCATGTTTCCATCATGGGTGGATGTTTCTACCTCTGTCACCATTATCTGATGTAAGTGGAGAAATTAGAGCAAAATGAGACTAGACTCATGGAAGAGAAGTTCCACTCCTGTTCTGACTCTGGATTCCTGAGGCCATGACTACAGTCCTTAACTTCCACATCACTAGTTGTGCCTTCCCAACCCCTGTGTACAATCCATTATGCAATGTTCTACTCCACAGGCAAATCAATTGATCACAATATCACACTTAAGGTTTCATGGCTGCATGTTTGAATTATAGTTGTATCCCCCAGTTTGAACATCTGACCTGAAACAAACAAACAATATACTGGACAAAGATAGGAGTCACTAAAAATTGCTACTCTCTAATTCAGAAGGAGCATGACCAACACGCATCTTGCTATTTTGTTAATTATGTCATAAATCTTTTCTATTTAACATGTATCATATTCTCAATTCTGTCCAGTGATTATTTTAGCATGTTTTATGTTGTGATTGCAGGCATTTGCCTGACTGGTCCATCCTATAATCTGACAGTTTGGTCCATCCTCATATCTTGCTTGGACCACTGTAATAGCCATTAGTCTCTTGGTTCTGGTCTTGCTTTATTCCAGTCATTCAACCACAGGGTTGCCTGAGGTATGTGTCTAAAATTCAAATTTAAGCATGTTACCCTCTTGCTTAAAACCCTTCAGTAATGTCCCAGAATCTATGACAATGAACTACATAAGCTACTGCTTAGATTCCCCTGGAATGTCTTTAAAAAGTTCAGAATACTAGGCTTCTCTGCACAAGTACTGACTGAGAATTTCTGGTGGGACTGGGAAATCTCTGGTGGGATTTGGAAATTTGCATCTGCATTTGCGCAAGAACCCAGGGAAATTCTTATGCCCAATAAAGTTTAAAAATCACTAGTTTCGGGACACCTGGGTGGCTCAGTTGTTAAGCGACTGTCTTCGGCTCAGGTCATGATCCCAGGGTCCTGGGATCAAGCTTCACGTCGGCCTCCCTGCTCCATGGGAAGCCTGTTTCTCCATCTCCCACTCCCCCTGCTTGTGTTCCCTCTCTCGCTGTGTCTCTCTCTGTCAAATAAATAAATAAAATCTTTAAAAAATATCACTAGTTTCAAGACAGTAAAAAAAATAAAAGTCATGAAATATGATTGCCTTGCTCATACTTCAACTATTATTATGGATTCTCTATTCAAGCCATGCTTGATTACTTGTATTTTCCTATTTCTTTTATGCCTTCTTGCTTTTTCACAAGCCATTCCTTCCTTCTTGAATGCCCATTCTTTTCTTTTTATCTGGCTAATTCCTACTTGTTCTATCAGAGGCAGTTGGAACAATTCTCTATCTATGAAGCCTTCCTTGACCTCCCACCTCCCACAGAGAACCATTCTCACCCTTCTAGGTGCTCCTATCACACTTAATAAATACTATCATTACAGTGAGAAAGAGTTCAAGTTAAAGTTAGAGGGCAGCTGTAAGCATTGTGGCCAAAGACAGGGCATGAACTAATGCACTTGACTCTTTTAACTGTGAGTGTGGTAACTCTATTTTATCCATTTTTTATATCATTCAGTACAATGGCTGTCATAAAAAGGCATTTGGTAATTTTTTGAATATATTAAAAATAAATGTGTAGTAGAAATATGATAGGACTTTTTCTGTTTCTTTAAGCCAAAGCTGAAGAAAAAGTCACAAAATGCATTCTAGTCTAAAGATAGCTATCAAAAATCAGTGCTGTATTTCTCCTCTCAGATCTCACTAAGTGCTATAGGAATCAGTTCTCCTTTTACCATTTACCACCTTAACCTTACTTCCTGCCCAGTATATCTAAGAAGTATGGGGAGTCAAGAGATTAAAAAATGTGTTATCACTTGGGGTGCCTGGGTGGCTCAGTCATTTAAGCCTCTGCCTTTGACTCAGGTCATGATCCCAGGGTCCTGTTTAGTGGGCAGGCTGCTTCTCCCTCTCCCTCTGCCCCTCCCTCTCCCTCTCCCTCTGTCCCTCCATCTGCCCCTCCCCATCTGCTCCTGCTCTGTCTCTTGCTTTCTCTCTCTCTCTCAAATAAATAAATAAAATCTTTAAAAAAAAAAGTTTGTTACCAGCATTATTGTTGTCATGGGAAGTGAATTGCAGATAGTGAGAGGCTTTTCTACCATGAGGATGAAAGGTAGGCACTCTACCACCAATTCAAATGATGGGGACTCTTTAAAAGAGTCACTCACATACCTTTACTACAACAAAAGAGACTGATGTTCTTCCTTATTTGAATATGCACTCAGGCAGTGGATTTCTGACTTCCCCTCTACCTTTCTGAGCAGAGGAAAAGAATTGGAGAGGAGGTCACATATTCTTTCAGTTTTTGCCGGTCTTGGAAACTCTGCATCTCTCCATCCATTCTAAATGACAGCCTTGCCAGATAAAGTATTCTTGGCTGCATGTTCTTCTCGTTTAGTACCCTGAATATGTCTTGCCAGCCCTTTCTGGCTTGCCAGGTCTCTGTGGATAGGTCTGACATTATTCTGATGTTCTTCCCTCTGTACATAAGGAATTTCTTCCCCCTAACTGCCCTTAAGATGGTTTCCTTTGTTCTAAGATTTGTGAGTTTTACTATTACATGCCAGGGCATTGGCCTGTTTTCCTTGATCTTGGGAGGGGTCCTCTCTGCCTCTAGGACATGAATGTTTGTTTCATTCCCCAGATTAGGGAAGTTCTCAGCTACGATTTGCTCAAATATATCTTCTAGTCTTCTCTCTTTCTCCACCCCCTCAGGGATCCCAATAATTTTGACATTGGAACGTTTCATGGTGTCACTTATTTCTCTGATTCTATTTTCATGGATTTTGAGTTGTTTTTCCCTGGCCTCCTCTTTTTCCATCTTGTCTATTAATTGGTCTTCTAGATCACTAATTTGTTCTTCTGCCTCACTTACCCTAGCTGTTCGATTATCTAGATTAGATTGGATCTCATTGATAGCATATTTAAATTCTGCCAATTCAGCTTTCATTTCTGCCCTTAGAGACTCTATGTTGCCATTAATCGATTTCTCCATTCTAGCTATTGTCTTCACAATTGCTACCCTGAATTCCATCTCTGACATCTTGGTTATATCTGTATCCTTTTGGAAATCTGTGGCATAAGTCATAGTCTCTGAGTCTTTCCTATTTGGGGGGGTTCCTCCTCCAAGAAACAACAAATGTTGGAGAGGTTGTGGGGAAAGGGGAACCCTCTTACACTGTTGGTGGGGATGCAAGTTGGTACAGCCACTTTGGAAAACAGTGTGGGGGTTCCTGAGAAAATTAAAAATAGAGCTACCCTATGACCCAGCAATTGCACTATTGGGTATTTACCCCAAAGACACAGATGTAGTGAAAGGTAGGGCCATATGCACCCCAATGTTCATAGCAGCAATGTCTGGAATAGCCAAACTGTGGAAAGAACCAAGATGCCCTTCCATAGATGAATGGATAAGGAAGATGTGGTCCATAAATACAATGGAATATTACTCAGCCATCAGAAAGGATGAATACCCAACTTCTACATCAACATGGATGGGACTGGAGGAGATTATGCTAAGTGAACTAAGTCAAGCAAAAAAAGTCAATTATCCTGTGGTTTCACTTATTTGTGGAACATAAGGAATAGCATGGAGGACATTAGGAGAAGGAAGGGAAAAATGAAGGGGGTGGAAATCAGAGGGGGAGAGGAACCGTGAGAGACTATGGACTCTGAGAAACAAACTGAGGGTTTTAGAGGGGAGGGGGGTGGGAGGATGGATTAGCCCAGTGATGGGTATTAAGGAGGGCACATACTACATGGAGCACTGGGTGTTATGCGAAAACAATGAATCATGGAGCACTACATCAAAAACTAATGATGTATGGTGACTAACATAACATAATAAAATTAAATTAAAAAAGAAGAATTGGAGAGGAGGGGCAGGGTGGGGTGGGGTGAGTATGAAGCTGCCTGCATGCTCACTGGCATGGTAGGGATGTGAGAATTTTTTGTGTCAAGTGTTCAGTGGGGAAGGTTTTTAGCCATCCTTGTGGGAACCAACTCAGGAGGACTGATGGCCAAGGAAGAAGACTTTGCATAAGGCGGATAGCTAGGGGTGGAAGATGGGAAGATCATGGTGGGAGAGGAAGAGCTTGAACTTCGCTATTCAGGAACTGTGGAGTGGGGGGATGCTCTGAGACAGGAGTCATCATGCGGGAGACACACTTGGCACAGAGTGGACATCAGTCAGCA
Source organism: Zalophus californianus (assembly GCF_009762305.2). Classification (NCBI taxonomy): domain Eukaryota; kingdom Metazoa; phylum Chordata; class Mammalia; order Carnivora; family Otariidae; genus Zalophus; species Zalophus californianus. The sequence goes on from NC_045596.1 coordinate 45,991,531, forward strand.
TTGGCCAGAAAAGCAGAATAGCTACTGTGAGAGAATTTCAGCTATTCACAGTTAAGTACACTGATGTTCACCCTTTTCCCTTCCTTTCTGCTAATTTTCCTTATTAGAGGAACTACTTCCTGGAAGAGGGAAGAAAGGGAAGGACTGAAAAAGAAGACATATCTCATTTCCAATTAATGTTCCTAAAGTCACAATTATAGCAAACAATGGGAAAGATGAAAGTTTTAAATAGATTATCATGTGGAATTTTAAACTGAGTTGGACTGACTATATATTCAACAATGTCTGGAAAGCTACAGAAGCTTCCTAGGATGATCATTAAAAACTCTGCTTCCCATTGAGGAATAGGAATTCAACAGAACATTTTGGAAGGCAGTGATGAAAGAAAAATAAACCATTCTATATTTTATTTATTTTTATTTCTTTATATTTTAGAGAGAGAGAGAGAAAGGAGAATGCATAAGCAGGTAGGGAGGGGCAGAGGGAGAGGGAGAGAGAGAATCTTAGGCAGACTCCACACCCAGCACAGAGCCAGATGCAGGACTCAATCTCAGGAGCCTGAGATCCTGACCTCAGCCGAAATCAAGAATCTGATGCTTAACCGACTAAGCCACCCAGGTGCCCACCATTTTATATTTTATACCATCAAGTTGAGTGCTCTTTTAAAAAGTCCAGTTTACTTAAATGAAAATAATGAGCCTTAGAAGGCAAAATGAGTTCACCAAGGGCTAGTTATGTCTCAATAATACAATTTTACTTTCTAAAAGTGTTTTTAGAGATTTGGAAATACCCAAGTCCAGTCAAGATGAACAAGGAAGCCTCAGGATAAGAATGGAGATAAAAAACTTATAGTTTGTACAAGTGTCTAGGGGAATTGAAGTGTCAACCAGAGTGCAGTGGTATTATATTGAGTTTAGAAAAGAGAAAATAAAAACAAATTTTTTTGGTCAGTTTTTACTTGGTGTTCCTCATTCAGGAAAGGCACTGCATTTGAAGTAGAGGTTAAGAGTTTTGATTGAAATAGGACATTTCTAGGTTGGGCTTTGATGTCAAACAGGACTGAATGTCCATTCTGGCTCTACCCCCTAAAGCAGCCAGATTTCTCTTGACTTCAGATTTGTTCTGGGTAAGTGAAAATAACACCATCATCCAGTTTGGATTGTTGTGCAAATAAATGAAATTGTATACACGTATAATATGATATCAGACACAAGGTAAACCCTAATAGGTGTGAATTTCTTTCCTCCTAAGAGAAGTGTTTTCCACTGCTGGAAACAGTATTAGTTCCTTACATTTTCTAAGAGATGAAGCCTCTTTCAAAAATGTCCAACTTCTTTAACCACACCCATCAAGCTACATTTACATGATATATTCTATCTTCCAGCTGCTTTGAGTTCGATGGTGGGTGATTTGAGGGAGATACTAATGTAGCTAGGTTTATGAAATCCAGAGTTCCATTCTGTGTTAATGAAGCATCATTCTTCCTGTGTTTGGTTACTCACACCCTGACTCAATTCCCCAAAGCCTGATCAGTTCTTGGTGACATGATCAAACTAGATTTCGAGATTAGCAAAGCTGGAGGCTAGCCCTTAGAAAGTGGTGACCACATGGAGGGGTGACTTCCCACTCTACAGACCCGCGATCTTCATGTGTTACATTGCTCCTGGCTCTCTTGAATTTCTCTGTGGAAACACATTATGGCCTTAAGAATAGACCATTTTGGAAACAAGGCAACTCTAGAATGTGTCATGAAACTACAGCTATAATACAGGCGTGCACAAAATGGCAAGCTCATCAGGCAGGATAGTTAGGCAGATTAAACAGCAGGTACACTCTTCTCCTCAGGGCAGAAAATGACATGAAACTGCAAGCAAGGCATTAAAGAAAAAGGTTCACAGTGGTAAAAAATTGTTAGCCACCTGCCAATTCAGCACAACAGCAGGTGCACATGTTAAATGTCCATGCAATCAAAATGAGTTTTTAAAGCTTTTACATAGTTATAATGTAACTTTTTGCCCTTTGAAAAGAAGACAATGCTGGAGTGCATTGTGTGTTGTAGGTCTTTGTCTTGAGAAGAAATACTAGTTTTATTTCTTAAATTGAAGATTAAATAGTTTTTAAATTTTGAATAAATCTATGGACATGGATTAACTTCCAAAATCTAACCTTTTCCCTCCATTACAACGTTCTAAAATGATTAGGAATTATTTCGTTAGCTCTGATATTAATTTTGATTTTTTTATACAAAAATAATTACTTTTACCCAATTGCTGCTTGATTGTAGTCTTTGTGGTTTGCTGATGACAAAGTTTCTTACAAATGTTACCTGCAAAGTGAGGCTTTCTGAGATACCCCTGGGATTACATGTTGAGCCCTTGTCTGATTGGACTTTGTTTGCCTTCATGTCAGAAATTATCATGGTATCCGACATTCAATAAATATTTTTTCAATCAGTTCATTAATTATGTTGTTTAATAAATTTTAGAGCATGTCTTTAGGAGAATAAAACAATTTGAGTTGCAAAAAAGTTTATAAAGTCATAGATGTTTAGTGTTGAAAAAGATGTCAAAGGTCATCTATTTCATCTCCTTCATTTAAAAACAAGAAAATGAGGACCAAGAAGGTGAAATAACTTATATAACATTTTTGGCTAATCATTTAAAGAATTCAAATATAAAAATACTTTTTATTTCAATATATAATTTTCAAGCATATTTTCATCATTATACTAGAAAACTTAAAAATTTAAAGAACTTAAGATAATCTTTTTTTACATCTTTAATTCATTTCTGGATGACACAGTTCTCTGGTTTCCATTGGTGTTTTATAATATCAGCACAGCAACCACTTAACCCCAACTAAGTAATAGTCAAAACTTTTCTTTGGTATTTTCACTAAGATAATGTCTTATAATAAATATACCTGTATATTCACAGCTAATGTGAATAAGATACATCTAATATTAAAAAATAGACCCTTAAAACTTTAAAATATTTACATTCTGGCCCTCTGCAGAAAGTTTGCTGACACTGCTCTAAACTTTGAGAAATATACCTGTGAGATCTTCTGATTTCTTTCTTAGCTTTCAAATAAAGTTTATCTAAGTTAGTTTCTTTTTCAAGCTTCTAACTTGGTCCTTTGAAACCAGGTCAGAACTAGAAAAAGAATCTCAATAATCAAGTGACAAATATTTGAATAATCCATTAATCTATCAGATGTAACCTAATTTTATAATATCAGGAAAATAAATATATTAATTGTTTCATAATCTGTTCAGTAAATTATTTGGGTTTTTTTTTTGAGAACCTTATTTATGCTAGGAACTGTGGTTTTTCAGTGGTACCATTTACATAGCTTATATTTTCCTGGAGTGATTAATCAATAAGTAGTAACATAAATAAGTTAGTTTTGATAGCAATCTATGTTTTGAAAAAAAAAAGTAAACCAAAAGCATAGCTAGTGGCTTGTGAAGGGTAGGGAAGTACCATTAAAATTTTTACTGACATTTATCAAATGACTACAATGTGCCAGGTAATGTTCTATGTGGTATATACCATTAACTCACTGAATGTTATCAACCATCCTATGGGGTAGATACAATTAAACCTATTTGACACATGAGGAAACTGAAATAAAGAGGTCTGTACCTGCCTAAATTCACCCAGCTGACTTATGGTTGAAACCAGGATTTGACTCTAGGAAGTACAAACTCAGAATTCAGCACTCTCCTGGGTGATCAGTGATTTCTCTGAGTTTACTTACTAAATGAGAAAGATCAAGCCATTAAAAACTCCTTGTGGAAGAGAGTTCTAGGCAAGATTATGGGATGAGAGCTAAAATGAACTAGGGCTGTTTGAAGACAGTGTGTCTATAGCAGGAAACAGGGGGAAAATGTAGGAAATGATTTCAAACTATAGATTGGCATATAGGCCATGGAAAAGAACTTAGATTTGATTCTAGATATGATGGCTTTTTACCAGGAAATGATTTGATATGATTTATGTTGTAAAAAGACTGTAGGAAGACAAGAGTAGAAGCAAGATATGGAAGAGCCTGCCAATTGCCTGCACAATATTTGTTTTCTCTCTCTCTTTTTTTTTCCTACTAACATAACCCCCATTTTTTTCAGGTAGCAATGCACACAGTAAAAATTATATTTCTCAGTTCCCTTTGCAGCTTGAAGTGGTCATGTAACTGCTATGGCCAATAAGAGAGAAGCTGAAGTCTCTGGGTGGGACTTCAGGAAAAAGCTCTCTATATGGAGCTGACTCAGCCAACAGTGGTTTTCCCTTCTCCTGCTGCTGCTTCTTCCTCCCCAGAACATGGAGGTAAAGGATGGAAATACAAGGACCAAACTGTAACTGTAAGGAGATCAAGGGTGGAAGCTATGATTCAAGGATGTCTGAGAGACAGAATGGGTCAGGGACTGTGAACTATTATTGCATAGGACCTGGACAATTACATTCCACTTCTAGTTTCATGAGAGAAAATCAGCTCCAATTTTATCTAAGCCACTTTTATTTGAGTTATTTTTCAATATGCAGCCAAATTCGCTCCTTAAATTGAAAATAAAGATAAGTCAGAGGGTTATCAAAGTAGTCCAAATGAAAGATAGTTTTTTGGACACAGTGGTATTTATGGAGCTGGTAATTCAATGTAATGCTGGCTTAGAGAATGCACTGTGTAAATATTTACTTGAAAGAAGCACTGAATGAATAAATAAATAAATGAATAATTTACTAAAATGATAATTTAGTTAAAAGACCACAAAACTAGTATTCATCCCGATTGCAATCATGTTAGAATACATATAATAAATTAAATAATATATAAAAGGTGAAAGAGTTATGTCACTCTTATATTAATGCCTTTCTAGTCAAAATAAGTAAATGACTAAAAAATTAAATTTAGCTTTTTAAAGTTTCATTTGGTCATAGGTTCATTTGGAAGGGAAAGCAAAGTTAATCCATCTAGACTACCATATATAGGCAGCTTCCCAGAGACAGATCAACATTTAAATCCTATCAGACGGATTGAAACTATGCCTTTTCTGAACGCTAAGGAGAAAAAGTCCTTCATCTCTTCTCTCCCAATCTTTCCTGCTTTCCCAATCCATAAGCCACATTTGCCAGAATGAAAGTTTAGGTGGTTACATTAAGGACGTTTTAATCCCCCTTTTGGTAGTCAATGTACTCTCATCCACTATCTGCTTCATACATTAGGGAATTCTATAGACCAAGGGAAGTGTTCAGTAGCAGTGGTGGGTGATGCACTGGATAATTTAGAGATACAGCCACCTGACAGCTGATTCTTCAGTGACTTTACTTCTACTGACAGAGGTAAAAGAAAATGCTGAAGTGGTCAGTCCACTTCTATTTTTTATGAGCAGATTTTGTACTTTTTAGAGCTATGGGATGCAGGTGCTTTGCAGGAATGAACTTCATGTGCCAATCTGAAAAGCAATCCTTGCTCTTCCTTGTGATAGGAGTAACACTCATGGAACATTTTTCACCTGAGGATGGCAAAGCACCTCATTAAAATAGATTTATTAAACTTACAGGGCCCTCTGTAGAAGAGGGATGATCAGCTGTTATTTATCAAGATGGCAAACCTGGGCAAAAAGGAATCCAAGGGACTAGCTTATAGTATCAAAATTTGGCAAACTTTATATGCTCTCTACCCTGGTTTTATAACTGAGGTCAGCACAGCCATGTGGCATATTGGTATTTTAAACACCAGTAGGTAGGCAAGGAAGGAGGAAATGCTCGATACAGGATCTCTCAACTTCTATACTATTGACCTTGTGGGGCAGATGATTCTTTACTATGAGATGGAGCTGGGGGCTGTCTGATATGTTACAGGATATTTAACAGCATCCCTGACCCCACTGGATGCCGGTAGCATCCCCCATTGTGACCACCAAAAAACATCTCTGGATGTTGCCAGTGTTTCATGGGGAACAATAAGCTCACCCTCCTTTCATTAAGAACCACTGTGCTTGATGTAAACTGAAAAAGAGGCCTAAAAACACACCTAGATTCTAGAATTGATACTTCAGAAGAGGATCCAGGTTCACGTATAGAATGTTGGAAGGTAAGATGCAAACACAAGCTTGATTTAAGCAAACATTGTAATAAAACAGAGGGTTCAGAGTTCAAGACGTTTTCAGGTGGCAAGTAATAGTATAGCCACTGGAGCAAGCAAGAGTGATTTAATTTGAATGATCCAGTCATTTATCCAAAGTGGAAGAAAGCTTACAAAAGATAAGTGAAGTCTCAGAGCCTTACAGAACAGATTGGGATAGAGACCTGGGTGAGTCAGTCAAGAAAGAGTGGCATAGAATGAACCAACAGAATAGGATGAAAGCTTCCCATGTTACTTCTAACTGTGCCAGATGGTAACTTCTGAGGCTGACCACACCCCACATGAACTGCCTAGGGAAGGGGTGGTGCTGAGACTGCCAGGGAGAGATATTAATACTTATTGAGAGGGGCAAGGGGGAGCAGGGGTGATGGTTGAACAGTTTCACCCCATTCATAATTACTGATTTGTTGCCAGATAGTTCTTTATCCCCTGAGTCTGCATTAAATTCTGAATCTACAATAATGGGAAGAAATAGTATTTTTTTTATACTTAAGTATCATTTAAACATTTTAAAAATAGTAACGATCAGAAGCATTACTATTGTTGACCTTGTCACCTAGTGTGTGGGGCTGGCAATCCATTTCATTCTGTGTGACTAATTGTGAATTTTTTGAAAGCACTAAAAGTGTTTTTTTCCCATAGTAAAATATACTCAGACCAGCTTAGAATTTATATGGGATATGGTAATTTTTATAATAATCTGTCATTCATTAATTCATCCATCTATCCAAATGAACTACAGACATTTTTTTGAGCATTTACTGGTGTTAGGTACACAACACATCAAACTATGGGGCATGCAAATGTAAGTAAATGTGGTCCCTGACCTCAAGTAGATCACATAATCTTAGAGATAAAATATTTAATTGTGACAATATTAATTCATGCCACTTGCAACACAGTACAGGTAGCCACGACAAAGCATAATATTTCCATTAAAACTTGAAGAATGATTGCTGTTTCACTGGATGAAAACATAGATTTTAGGACAATAACAGTCAGGACCTGCAGGGAATACAAGGTGTGAAAGATCTGATCAGAGAACAGGAACACAACTGATGTGAGCAGTTGGAGCAAAGCCTAGAAAAGTGGGCAGGGGCGAGTTTGTGAATATCCTTATTCGGCATGCTAAGTAATGTAGGCTTCGACTTTTCAGCAGAGGACTTTTACAGCAGTGGAATGACTTGCCCAGGTTTGTGTTGTGGAAAGATCACTCTGAAGGCAGCGGGGAAGATTTATTAGACTTCACACACATTAGTAGCAGAGAGACCAAGAGAGACCTATTAGCCTGGCTATTGGAATAGTGGATGTGACAAATGATGATGACCTGAACTGAGTCAGTGACAATGGGATGAAGGAAAGAGAATTATTCTGAGATATGTTTTGGTGGTAGGAGTCAATGGATTTGGTAATTGGGTTGATTTTATGTAAAGATGTTAGAAACTGAGGAATGAAGGACCAGTGTTCGCTGAGCCTGCCTTTAGGTCTACATGATCTACCCATAAAGTGCTTGGCATTATAAATAATCACCCAGAATTTTTTAGGGGTATTTTTGCCAATTGTGTGCGTGTGTTTCTTTCCTCAGCTTTGACTTAGGGTATTTCTTTTGGTTTTGTTCTAGGCTCAGCACTCATTTTCTCTTAACTATATGGAAACAGGACCACTGACCTCTCCCTAGCTTCTCCACTCAAACTCTAACATGAACACGTGTTATCTACTCAAAAAGAGTTATGGCAAGTTTTTACATTGGATGACTGGATTAATGTAGATTATTTATTCATGAGGAAATATCCAATTGCAGATGTCTAATACCAGTTACAAATTTATCTGGTAGCTTAAGAATCAGTACAGGGAAAAATGCAAATATGAGTATTCTCAAGTTCTATATTTGGCCACTGAAGTCATTAGCATGAAAATGATCTTGAGAGACAAGTGTATAGAATAAGAGAAGATCAAAGATAGAAATTAGGAAACAAATATTTTAAGGCTTTGTAAAGAAGTAAGATAAAATGCTGGAAGAAGAGGGAATTGGTAATGGAGTTGAGAGAACTATATCTTGAGGTCAAGAGGGAAATAATTCTTAAGAAGACAACAATGGCAAGTACCTCTGAGAGATCAAGCAAAGTAATAAATTAAAAATGCCTACCAGATTCTGAAATTAAGAAGTATGCAATTATATTATCAAAAATCATTTTCTTAAGTAATAAAGGCAGAAGTCATCTCTGTGGATTAAGAAGGGGATGGTAAGTGAGAAAGTAAAGAAAATAAGTATAGTTTGTTCTTTTAAGAACTTGTATTATAAAGTGAATTACAGAGCAAGGATTATGCCCTGAGAGGAACATATGATCCAAAAAAACGTATTTCAACGGAAAAGAATAAGTATGTTTGAGTGCTAAGAAGAAAAGTGCAGACTCCAAAAGAAAGGGGGTGTCTTCAATCAGGCAGGGTCCCAGAAGGAGCGGTAGGGAAATGAGATCTTCAACATAGATGGGGCTGTCTGTCTTGGAGGTGAGGTGGGGCATCTCTTCTTTTGAGACATAAATGAGAAAAGAAAGAATAGGTATGGGGAAAACTAGTAGGTTGGTAGATAGGAAATAGATTAGTATGGATGTGGTAGAAGGGAAGTTGATAGAGTTCATGTTTCACAGCCTTCTAGATTCTCAGAGGTGTATGGGGCAAGATAATTTGTTAGGATTGAGAGAAGCAGACTGAAATGGGCTTGTAAAAATATAATAAGGAAATAGAATAACTAAAAAAAAGAGAGATGTTAAAGGGAAAGGCTTAGAGAAAAGTAAAAGGAATGTCAAGCTTTATTGGAATTGTTTGAGGCTATATATATGTATATGTATACATATATATATATATATGATTTTTTTGGTCAAATCATAGTTCAATAACATAGTTGCAGAATTGAAATATTTGTTGGTTAGGCCTTGGGATGAGAATTAGCAGTATGAATTCTTCAGAAGGACAAAGAAAATGAAGGAAGGGTGAATTAAACTTTAGCCTCTAAATCTACTGATCAACTTTACTCACATACCTCATTTAGTCATCACAAAGTTGTTCAGAGGTAGACATTATTTCTTTTGTACTGAATAAGAATCTAAAGTTGAAAAATCCTAGAGACTTAGAGAAAGTCATGAGTTCTAAGTGGCAGAAACAGAATTTTAACCTATGTATGTATTATTTTACATTCGGGGCTCTTTTAACCAAATTTTGCTAGGTAAGAATTAGGAATGATCTGAAATCATCAAGCAGTGGAGTGAAGAAAGCAGATGAAACATAGACAAGGGCTTTTGAAGGAAGAGACTAGAGAAGGGTTAAGGAAAAGGGTAATTAAATGTCATTGAATAATTGGTGCATTTGGAGCATAACCACGGGGAATATAAAAGAAGTGAAGCTATAGCCAGAAAGTGGGAATTGGGAGGCTGAGATTTCAAAGATGAAGAACATCCAAATGATAGAACATCCTGATGTGAGGTCCTAACTATCCTTTCTTAAATTGTTAAGCTGCATTATGTTGGATTCTATATGTCAAGGAACAACACCATCAGGGTATTGATTAAGTTAACCAGTTAACCATGTGAAAGCTGAAATGATCTTAATTTTGGAAGAACTTAGGTTGGCAAAGAGGATGAACCTCATAATTGAGGTATCAGAGAGATAAGGGATAGAATTCTCTGCCACTATTAGATGTTACCTGTGCAAACTTAATCTTCTCTAAGTATTGAAAGACAAGAGCCTCAAGAATAGATGGAGAAGAGTGGTTTTATTTTATGGTTTGTTTTTAACCAGGCTTTACTTTCAATCAAATTTCTACTCCCAGTTAATTTTGCCTTAACCCCCCAAATTACAGCTTTTTGGAGTTTTTTAATATGTACTGTCTAAACCTGGAAATATTTTTTTTCAGCATTAATACATTAAAAATCTTTTTAGTTCACTTCAGGTAACAAGTGAAAAGTTGGAAAATCTCTGTTTTCTTGCCTCTCCTAATTTATTTTAAAGTCTAGAATAGTGTACTAGATTTATCCTGCTCAATTTATAGTACTGATTATTAACCAAAACTGCTTTTTTTAAAAGTCTAATTATGTCTCAACAAACCATTGATAAATGGTTTTATGATAGGGGCTTTATGCTAAGTCAAATCACTGAGAAGGAATAAAATCTCTGTGCTTCTACTTAAAATACTTCCCATTATTATTAGAAGATAATTTTTCTAGTGGGTGCCAAGGATATGAAAAGCATTTTTAGTTTTTCTTTAATGGAATCAGAAAAGGAAAACACTAAAACCAACCATAAAAGTCCAGTAGTGGCCCTAAAAAGAGTGTCCTGTGTAGAAGAATGAGCCCTAAGCACAAGTCAGATGTGGCCTCTGACCAGGAATCAGTTAGTTGCCTTTCACTAGTTTCAGGGCCAACACACATAACTTTAACATAGTTATTTTTTTCATCATCACATCATCATCACCTGTGAGTGCCTTCTGGAAGTCAGCTCCTGCCAGAAGAACTAATACTACCACTAATAATATAAAATAAGATATCACAAATTCATTTGGTAAATGGCACTTATAATGGGAGTAAAGTTTTATCTTTTACAATCAGAGAACACAGTAATAGCATCTTTCCTTAGGCAACGAGGATGCTTTTAATCTCTAATCTATTAATAATTCTCATCTATGCCCTACAGGTTCATTTTGTTCTTTGGATTTGATCTTTTTTTTTTTTTAACTTAGTCTTATTCAATATAATTTCTAAAGGTACTATAGTGGACCATTTTTATCACCATTCTTGAAAATAGTGCTTCTTCAGATTTTGTTTGGATTCCTTTTGTGTTGTTAGTAACCAGGTTAGATGAAAAAGAACCAAGTTGGTGAATTAAGGAGCAGAAGGGTAAGTTTAGAGATTTACAATTTTCTTCTTTCATTATTGTAAAAGGAATGGGGATAAAAATCAATGTTTTGGGTTAATAAATATATGAAGTAACATTTCAATTTCAAACCCATGTAACAGTTGTGGGACACTTTTAAATATGGAAGGGGGCAATGCTAGTAATTAAACCAGAGTGGCAGTGAAGGATTAATCCAGGATTGTCCTCCATAAACCACATGCACGGTCACCCTGCTTTTATGCTCTTTACCCGATTCCATGCTATTTTTCATAGTTATTTATGACACTGATTTATCTGTTTTTGGTGGCTTGAAAGCCATCTGAACTGGTGTTATTTCTCTCTCACTCCATTGTATTTCCCAGAGTGATTTGCGTGTAGTACATCTTCAAAAAGGTGGTTTCCCAATAAATGACAAATATTTGAAGTAGGTAGGAGCACCCTCTACTACAATATGACCAATATATTGTTTCATATCAAAGAGGAGCTTCTGACATGCTGCCTTTTTCATGTGTGCAATAATACCTTTAGAATTCTTATTATCCTGCAGAGCTCTGTCCTAATTTTTTCTCATAAGCTCATTTAAAAATAAAATTTCTGTATTTTGTTATCTGTAATTAGATATATGTTCCACTTAGCTTCCAGTTGTAAAGTGTATGACACCCTGTCCCAAATTCACCCAATTACACAAAATCAAATCCTTCGTAATCTCTCTGAAACATTTCATTCTCTTCTCTCAGCTATAACTGATTCAATTTACAAAGAAATTACAAGTGAAGAAATTCTTATTTTTCAATTTTATTTGGAAATTTCCTGAAATTCTAGACTTCAGAAGAAAAAAATCATCTTAAATATTACTTAGGTCAACTACCTCGCTTTTGGATGTTAGGATTCTGCAAATTAAAATCACTTGTGCTAGGTCAAATAGTAGCAGAAAAGAGACTTATGTCAATAAATCATGTACATTTATATTTTCAGCCCGTGTATGTGGATGGTAAAGATTTCCTAATTGAAAAAGAATCTTTCTGGATCATGCATCACCTACAATGATGAAAAGTTTGACTATAGTGGTTTAACCAAATAAGAACTTATGTTTCTTAGATAAGTCTGCAAATAAGTGTATAGTGATGACACAGGAGATTTAAAAAAATCCGTATTTCAGGATCCTACTGTTTTTCTGTTCCACTGTCTCTAGCCTATAGTTTAATTCTCCTGATTTCCTCATAATCTCATAAACCTTCCCAGTTTACAGATTTCCATCTAATTTTCAGGCAGGAAGAAGAGGAAGGAATAAAGAGGAAGGACAGTACCTATATTTGGAAGGCAAAATATTCCCAGAAGTTTCTGTGAGACTTGTATTGAATCTCATAGGCCACTGTTGGCTGTAAAAACAGCAGGGGGCCTGTAGGCTATTTGGTTTTTAAACTGGCAATTACCACTCCAAAATCCCACAGTAATTTCCTAACATGGAGAAGGAAAATAAGTGTTCATTAAGCATCCAGCAGCGTTTGCTACAATTTGTTTAAATTGAAAGGGAATTTTTGGAAGTATCTTAGTATCTCTGCTTTAATCAGAATCAGACTCAAACCATGAGACCAGGAGTGACACCCAAGAAAACCTCAGTGTCATTCTGGTATAGACATCATTCTCACTACTTGACACCACCATCTCACAGTGCAGGGACTTGATAATTATCCGCTCTCTACCACTTTCCTCAAGGGGCTAGACCCAAGCATGCCTGACTTGCAACTTATTTTCCTGCAAACATTTGTTTTTTGTATTGATTATCTGAAAAACTTATATACCTGCTGATTTAATTTAATAAATTCAGTCAAACTTGGTTGATAATGACTAAAGATGATATGAAGCTATCTTGACACATTACCACTTTTGATGGCTTTTTTACATCACAAGTTCTTCTGTGCTTTTACGCAAGGAAATTAGTAAAGTGCAGTATTTATGTTCCACTGCAAGGCATTAGTGAAGAGATATTTTAGGAGATAGACTCTTTTCTAAAGTCCCTGAAAGAACATTAAGCATGGAGTTAACCTTGGCCATGTGACTTATCATAAGGAAAGAGCACATGGTTTTGGTTTTTGGAGTCAGTAGCTTTAGATTAATATTCAGACATGACTACCGTAATGCGACCTTGGCCAAGTGTCTACAATCAGTGTTTCACAGGTAAAATTGGAGGAAGTAAGTCTTCCTCAAAGGGCTGCTCTGAAGGTTAGTACCAACTATGTATTTGATGACACTGAAATAAACCGTAATGGGCTACATGCACTTTACATGCGCTTTTTTATTAGTAAGAGATAAAAAGAAGTAAATTTAAAAAAAGATGCTCACCTTTCTTTAAAGGACAGCTCTGTCAAGGCTTCAAGCTTTGTTTTAAACCCTAGATACTTCCCTCTGCTGCCTCTGCTGAAATCTTCTAACATTTCTGGGTTTCAACTTCTTCAATAGTAACAGAAATAGAATTACTTGCTTCTTGTTATCACAAAAGGGATATGATTAAATTAGTGTTTAAGAATAAAAAAGGTAGGGGCGCCTAGGTGACTCAGTAGATACTACCCTTTTGTGGATAAGGAAGCTGAGACTCAAAGAAGGTAAATAACTCACCCAAAGTTATACAAATAATACATGTTGGAAATAGGGTTTACACCCATGTTTGGGTACCTCCAACATTTCTGTAGCTAATGAATAGATATACTGTCCTTTAGACTATCTTTTCCATCAACCACCAAAAATACAACAAACAACAAAAAAAGTCCAATAGTTCCAGGAAGGTGTTACCATGTTCCTTGGAGATAAATATTCCTCTCTATATTTCTGGGGAAAGTATGCCGCCAAACAAATATCAAAAAAAAACCACTGGCATGTAGGCAAATTCAGTTATTGATGGAGATTAAAAAGCAGAGTAGGTTGACTTGGTAAAGATTCAATAGGATTTGATATGAATGCTGTTAAGAACTCAGAAATCTAAACTTCATCACTGAAAAATAAGCCTTTTCAAAAAAGAATCCTGGTAGGAGGGCAGCATATTGGCATAAAAGAGATTTGGCATTTACAGCACCCACATGAAATAGAAGGTAGTAAAAGTGAAAAAAAAAAGCAGAGAAGATATTTCAAATTATTCTTGTATGTGTGTTTAATGAAAGAAAGCACTGCTCATTACACCAGCAAAACATTTTTAATTGGGGGTCTGTTATTCTTCAATATTCAATGAACTATAAACCATTCCAAATTACATTTAGTTATAAATAAACTGAATCTTCTCAGACTTTGAATCCTTTCAATTGACTCAGCATGATGAAGATTGCCCTTAGACGTTGCTGCAGTTATCTAAGGCAGATTAAAGGTTCCACTGCATTTTTAATCCATGTTTTTTTGAGTTTTGTCTTTTCAGATATTTTCTGAAGAGCCGTGACTACCTCCTAATGTACAGGGTCCAGCGGTTAGATTAACAAGTCCCACAAAGTATATGAAAAAGCAGGAGGTAAACTGCTCCATGCCATGCCCCAGAAACAAGCTGCATCATATTTGAGGCCACCTGACTCCACCAGTGAATGAGATACTAAAAAAAGATTTCTCAGCCTTTGACATTTTAGAAGCTGTAGAACAGCTCAAGGCTGGAGTGTCATTAACAGATGAGATTTGTTCAAAGTTACCGCATTTTCCTATTCTACCCAGTTTAATTGGCATGTCAGGCTATGGATCCATCCTGTGATAAAAGGCCAAACGTCTACTGATTCTCCCAGCCTGACTGGTGAGTTTTAAGGGGCTCTGGAGTTGCTTATAGACAATGAGATAGACCATTCAGTGAACCTTGCTATTGAAGTTGACAAAGAACAGACTGGAGGGAAGAGTATTTCCACATGTATTATTCTAGTTGTCAGACACACTATCAAAAGAGACTTGAAGGAGATGTGGGGCCATTAGCTTATGTAATGCTTTTCTTTCTTTTCCTTTTCCCCCCCTTTTTTTCTCTTTTCTTTCTCTTTTCCCTCCCTTAAGGATAGAGCAATTAAATGTAAAATAAAATCCAAACTTTCTTGGATAAGACAAGATTTCAGTTTATGAAATAGGAAAAAAAGTTTTGGAAAGAAGAAAAATTCATTTCTAGAGAAAAAATATATATCCTGAAATCAGGGTTTTTGTTTGTTTCTGTTTTTGTTTTTTGTTTTTTGTTTTTTTTGGCTGTGCTAACACTCTCTTAGATAATGTACCCTTCCTGTTGTATGTGTTCTGTAGTGCCTGCTGTTGAACTTGATGTGGCCTGGTAAGTTGTTTTGACCCATCATATCTGCCACATGATGTTTAAGTGATAGGGTCAAACTGTTATAAAGAACCAAAAGAAATCAATCAAGCGGCACAGGTCAGAGGCACATTTCTTGTCCAGAAAATGGACAAGAAGGTAAGGACAACAGGGACTTCTGGAAACACCAGGAAATGCATCTAAAATATCTCTGCATCCTGGGCCATTTGACCAGTTATAGAAAATAGAGTTTGTGCCCGTCATGAATTCAGGTGATTGAAGGAAAGGATGAACAAATGCCAGTGAAAGACTCTAAGATTGCTCTGATTATTAAAATAGTGCTGATTCAGTCACCTCTCCCATCTCCAGAAACTCACCTTCTTATTGAGTGAAGTATATGAGCATACATCTTTCTTTTGGGAAATGGTTAACTATTTTTATCCCACTAAGTTTATGAGTTGATGCCATTCCAGCTCTATCTTATACTACCTCTTTTACATTTCTTTATTCTTTCATTCTGTCTTCCAGCCAAACCAATTTCTTGATTGCTACCTAGACATGTTTTCTGTTTCTGTCTTTTCTTATGCTGTTCTGTCAGTTTGTATGCCCTTTCTTCCATCTTATTCAATCTGTTAGATCCTGGCTAATGTGGTTCCTCTTTTCCAAAGCCTTTTCTCATATTCCCAGCCAAAAGAAATCTCTTTCTCCCTTGAATTTCTCTTGTGCTTTTTTCTCTCTCTAATAGAATTCATATTTTACCTTATATCATGGTTATCTCCTCTACTTTAGAAAAATCTCCTTCAGTGTCCCACCCTTACTATGAAATTACACTTTAATAACCTAGCTATAATTTCTATCTTGTCAATAGAAAACAATATCAGAAAACAATGGAGATTTTCCAAGATGTTATTTTTATTTATATTTTATATTTTTAATGTTACATAATGACATTCTGAAATGAGTGTATGGTAATGATGAAATAAAAAGTAGCTTAAATGGAAGGGTATCTAGTTAGGAAATTCTGTGTACCTAGCATAAAATGTCAACCAGTAAAAATTCAATAAAATTTTAGTTTTTTTGCATTATTTTCATTAGTGAATTTATTGGAGACATATAAATTACAAGACATTTGTGGATGTGTTACTCAGAAACTGTAATATGCAGTGCAACAAGGCAGGGATATAATAAGCTATCTCGGGTTTTTACAACAACCACGCATGATAGATATTATTATCACAGTTTACATGTGATAAAACCAAAGTTTATGAAAAGTAATGACTTGCTAAAGGGCATGTAGCAAATAAATATACCTAGCCATTCCAAAATCTGGCCTTAAAAATGCTGATCTTCAAAACTAACAAGAGAAATCCCATGAAGGAGTCAAAATAAGGCAGCTATTGAGGAAGAAATACCTTTATCCTTCATTTATCAACTGATTGGTTGATTCATTCATTCATTTGGCAACTATTTTTTAAAAGGTTTTATTTATTTATTAGAGAGAGAGAGAGATGGAGCACAAGCAGGGTTGAGGGGGAGAGAGAAAGGTGGAGCACGAGCAGGGTAAGGGAGAGGCAGAGGGAGAAGCAGACTTCTGGCTGAGCAGGGAGCCCAAAGCGAGGTGGGGCTGGATCCCAGGACCCTGGGATCATGACCTGAGCCAAAGGCAGATACTTAACTGACTGAGCCACCCAGGTGCCCCTCATTTGATAAATATTTTTGAGCCCCATATTAGCCACTGTTCTAGAGGCTGGGGTGCAGCAGTGAATAAATATATTTGGTCACAAAAACATTGCTGAATTTCTAGCCATCACACCTACATTTGAGGCAAAGGGAACGGAAAAGGGAAGAGACATTTTCTAGGCTCTCCCTTTTAAAGGAGTATTATTGGAAGTCATTTTTAAACCTTTTTCTTATGGTTTTCTGGCCAGCACTTAATCATATGACCACCCCTATCTGTAAGGCAGGCTGAAGAATGCAGTTTTCAGTTACACACATTGATACTGCAACAACATGTGTTTAGGGTTATATGTGTGGAGGAAAAATATACAATGGCTGTTGGTGGGCAGCTAGCTGTCTCTGACTCTCCTCTCCAAAACCACTGTACACAGAGTGATCTGTTAGTACCCGTCTGGCTGTTAACTGAAATAGTGCAGGACCTAAGAAAGGATTTCCAGTCCATAGATGGAATGCCTATCCTTTCTTCTCTATTTTCTTCTCTTCTGTCTTCTCTTTCAATCTCTTTCAAGTTAATCATAGTTTATATATAAAGAGCATGGCCATCTTGTTTCATTCACTATTCTCTTTTCAGCTAATAAGTTGTACATATATCTGTGTAAACAAGGACGAACCAAGATGTCAGGATAGATGCACAAGAGATATAGATTATAGTAGAAGGGGAACTAAAATAAAAAGAAAGGAATAAAAAATGATACAAATGAAAAAGTCTAAGTTAGATTTAAATAATAGCCAAAGGATAGGACATTTTTATATTCAGTTGTTCAAGTCATTAAGAAGAAGAAGAGAAGGATTTTGTATTCAATATAATTATTTTTTTTCAAAGAAGGAGATAAACAAAGGTTTGCCCTATTTCCTGAATAACTCATTATTTTAGGGAAAAATTTTTACTTGGAAAAATGGTGAGATTAAAAAAAAAAGTTACCTTTAAAAGTGAATGCCACAATAACAGTATAGGAAATAGGAAACCTGAAGGTATTGAATGTCTTTTAGATGTTTAAGTTAATATCTCTCAGCGGCTGTTTCACTTTGTTTTGAGGAAACAGCTGGAAGTTCACAGGTTTAAAAGAAAAGATTTAGAGGAAAAAATAGAGCCAAATAGACAAGATGTGTTGATCATTAACAACCAGCTATGGTTTATACTGTGTATTTTAAAATGGATTTAATTATGCTGGTGGAGCAGTATTCCTCCGGACTTGCTAATTAACTAATAAAGTCCCCATCACTCCTAATTGTCTTAAACAGAGACAATTACTACAAAAATGAAACAGTTGCTGCTAAAGGGAAATTCAATGTTTCTTAAAAATAGCAACAATTGGACAATGTAAACAAATTTGTATAAGTCACTCACGTGGAATAACTAGCTTATCTGATTTAAATTTGGTCAAAGAACATGAAACATTAATAAAAGAAGCAATTAATGAAGAATGACAGGAGTCATATATAAGTGTGTACATATATGAAATAGATTTATTAACTGTATTCATACCAGCACTTCTATAATTGATTGCTTTGTTAATTGTTTAATTAAATATCTCCTTCCAAAGAAAAAGGAGATGCTAAGGCTTCTGAACAGATATTAAAAAACAAATTAATGTAAATGAGAAGTAATTGTGACAAAAAAGTTAAAAGCAAATAAACTGAACCAAATGTGCTTATTAAAAAGTACTTCATAAGTGTCTATGCTCTTGATAGCTATTGGTGGCAAATTTGGTTCTTCTAGCTAATGTAAAGAGGGAAATCTAGTAAGTCACATAATTCACTGTCCATAAATGTAAGAGCAATTCAATATCTTATGAAAGGCACAACTGTAATTAATCCTAAAATCAGGTATGAATCTCTTTTGAGGGTTTTCATATATAAGTATTACTGTGTATAACAAACTGAACAATATATTTATCAATGTATTAACAGAATGTTTCAAAATTAAGTTATTTATAATTATAGTTATAATTAATATATTTTAATTGGATGACATTAAAGCATGATTCAATAATCTATAATTAATCCAAAGTCCATATATCAGTTTTCCACATATTTAACTTAAATCTACGGGTATATTTTAGACTATATGGAGAATGAATGAATTGTACCCACTAAACACAATTCACCCACAGATATTGGTTCAGTCAATTTATGTCATCAGAGATAGTTGACAACAGATAAAGGGTATTGATAACCTATATATTGACCCTACTAGTTATTAGTAATAAATATTAATAGATTTTGAGTTGTTGAGCTTATTCATATCCTAATATTTGTTTACTGAATTCTTAATGGTTCTTACTGACTAGAAAAGTAAATGACTTGATGATTAGCCTTTGGGGAAGAAAGGGTGAGAAAAGCACACCTTTATTTTCTACCCTGAACAAGAATCATTAGTTAAGTTATACACCTTTGTATGTAAAGTAAAAATTCAGGTACAGACTACTAATTTTCCTGTAGTTAATGGATATTAGCAATTGTACAAAATGGGGCCACAGTGAAGAGTGTTTGAATAAAACACTTAATTTAAGGCACATGTCCTCAAGGTTTTTAAAGTTTCTTTTACAATAAAAGGCACGCAACCAAGAAAAGATATAGAAATATGCTTCTTGATATTTATTGAGTTAAGTGGGTATTGAAATGTTAAAATATCTTCCTCATTATGACTTGTAACTTCCTTCTTCGTGGTATGTTTTTATAGTGTTTCTTCTTTTCCATAACAAACAAATGTCATAGAAGGGAATAAAGTACATATGAAATGTCAGTGTGACTAGATTAATCCCAATTTATATAAAAATTATAGGTTTTAAGGGCATGCCTGGGTGGCTCAATCAGTTAAGCATCCGACCCTTGGTTTCAGCTCAGGTCATGATCTCAGGATTGTGAGACTGAGCTCTGCATCTGGCTTGAGGCTGGGCACAGAGCCTGCTTAAAATTCTCTCTCTTCTCTCCCTTCTCCCCTCTCCCCCACTCATGCCAGTGCTCGCAAACGGTCTTTGTCTCTAAAAAAAAAAAAAAGTATAGGTTTGGATATTAGAATTGTACCACATAATAATACAAACTTTGTCAAAGATCTGAAAAGTCTGAATGAGTAAATTATTTTTTATTGTATTAATAAAAGTCATGAACGTATTGTGTTCATCAGTCAGCCTTCAGGGTGATGATAGAGGTGACTCATAAATGTCTTTTTTTTTTTTAAAGATTTTATTTATTTATTTGAGAGAGAGAGAGAATGAGAGAGAGAACACGAGAGGGGGGAGGGTCAGAGGGAGCAGCAGACTCCCCGCTGAGCTGGGAGTCCGATGTGGGGCTTGATCCTGGGACTCCAGGATCATGACCTGAGCCGAAGACAGTCGCTTAACCAACTGAGCCACCCAGGCGCCCCCATTCACTCTACTAGGCTCCTGTCTTTCCTACTTTCTCAATCAGCAATTCTTAAGGCAATAATTCTTTGACCTTACAAAACCAGTCCGCTGGCTCCTATATCTACTCTCATTCTATCTGTTCCCTCTATACTAACTTTCTTCATATTCCAGCTTAAGATATAATGTCCCAATACTTCACTCTTCTGTTGTTACTCTCAACTACTCTGTTTCACTATCTTACCGGTATGTGGACAACTTGAGTTGAAACGAATTAGTGAGTCAAGAAAGATAGTCTAGATACCAAGCAAATAAAACCAGGAACATTTATTGATCTTCCATTAAAAAATGCTGCTGATATATAGTTAGCTTTGTAATGAATCAATTAATAATTATGTTATAATATTACATATTATATTTATTATATATGTTTCAGATTATATTTATATGACAGTATTATACAAATATGCTATACATAATATATATATTAATTCCAGTTAGTTAATTTCTGTCTTTTACTATTTAATTTTTAATAATATTACATGTTTATTTAATATATTAAAAAGTTTTATATTCTTATTTGCTTATTATATGGAAATCTAAAATTTATCTTAAGCTTTTTTTAAAACTACATGCTTTTTTCTTTTTCAAATTATATATTATATTCCTTTCCTACTTTTCTGATGTTGTGTATTATTATGCCAAAGCTTAGAATGTCTAAATTAAAATAGATCTTCTAGTTAGTATTATTTTGATAAAGAACTGGTTGTAAGATCCTTAAACTCTTTCCCCAAGTCTCATGCAATTAGAAAAGAACAATACATGTGACCACAAATTCCTAAACTTTTCTTGTTATTCTCTTTTTAGTCATCAGTCAAAAGCAGCACTTCTTTTACACAAATGTATTTATATTTGACTATAGTCCATATTTTAATTAATGGAAAATCCTAGTATAGTGTAGAATTCTAAGTTCTTTATGGAATCCAAAATGGTTTTGAAATCACTCAAAATGGTTTTGGAATCACCTTCTCCCAGGACATCTCTGGTCTGCATAGCTAGTCCAGGCACCTTCTTTGAGTCTGTATTTCCCATATTAGCTGACACGTTCAACTTCTACCTTCTTATCAAAGCTGCATTGTCAGTGGTGAATAATGTTTTCCCCAAGCTGGGTATATATTTTTTCCATTGTAATTCTAAATTGTCTTTGATCATGATTCCCATTTAAAAAAAATATTTTTGAGCAAAGCATATCATGTAATCTAAGGATACCATGACTGGAGTAATCACTTCCAAGAACAAGTTAACAAGAAGCTAAAGGGGCCAACCAAATGATTGTCCAAGGGAAAAGGACTCTTGGATCTTTTTGCTGATACCAAGGGAACTGATTAGATGCAAATAGTTGGGGACTTCTGCACCCTTGGAACATTTATATACAGCGCTCTGGCTTAGAAAAATGTTCTTAAGAAAAACACTTAAGTTTTAAGACCATTCTTCAAGATCAAATACATGGGCTTGCAAATAATTGAACAAAGTAGTACTAAAATGAAAGAAAATTGTGATATTTGTAACATACTTTCCTGATTCATCAAAGATCATTATTAAAATAATGACAAAAATAAATCGTGTGATCTATAGTTTATATTTTTATTGTATCTAAGGGCTAGATAACTTGAGGAATAAACTCAAATACAAATAGAAGTGCAAACTTTCAAGACTGAATATAAATGAGAAGAAAACATTTCCATTTCTAGCATTAGGCTTTTAAATAAACTATTGCTGAAGCAGTTACAGTTGATATCCCTGATGTATTAAACAATAGAATGAAAGCAGGTAAAACTGAGAGTGAAGCTGAGTGATTACTACTTTTAAAGCTTTTTTATACAAGCTAAAACAGTAAAATAAATGTATCTCCTGAAGATGAAGAAAGATGAATTCACCTGTGTATCAATCTACTAGCAGAAATGATAATAAAACTGCTTAAAAATAAAAATCCTCCACAACAGTATTCTTTTAATTTAAATTCAAGTTAGGCAACATATAGTATAGTATTAGTTTCAGGAGTAGAATTTAGTGATTCATCACTTACATAGAACACCCAGTGTTCATCACAACAAGTGCCCTCCTTAATGCCCGCCACTCATTTAGCCCATCCCTCCACCCACCTCCCCTCCAGCAACCCTCAGTTTGTTCTCTATATTTAAAAGTCTCTTATGGTTTGCCTTCCTCTCTGTTTTTATCTTATTTTATTTTTCCTTCTTTTTCCCCCCATGTTCATCTATTTTGATTCTTAAATTCCACATATGAGTGAAATCATATATTTGTCTTTCTCAGACTGACTTATTTTGCTTAGCATTATACATTCTAGTTCCAACCACATCCACGTCATTGCAAATGGCAAGATATCATTCTTTTT
Organism: Zalophus californianus; assembly: GCF_009762305.2. Lineage (NCBI taxonomy): Eukaryota > Metazoa > Chordata > Mammalia > Carnivora > Otariidae > Zalophus > Zalophus californianus. The sequence continues at coordinate 46,014,308 of NC_045596.1, forward strand.
GATGGCTGAGTAATATTCCAGTGTGTGTGTGTGTGTGTGTGTGTGTGTGTGTGTGTGTGTGTGTATGCATATATCTTCTTTCTCCATTCATCAGTCAGTGGACATTTGGGCTCTTTCCATATTTTGGCTATTGTTGATAGTGCTGCTATAAACACTGGGGTGAATGTGCCCCTTCATGTGTATCCTTTGGATAAATACCTAGTAGTGCAATTGTTGGATTGTAGGGTAGTACTATTTTTAACTTTTTGAGGAATCTGCATAGTATTTTCCAGGGTGAATGCACCAGTTTGGATTCCCACCAACAAAGCAAAAGCGTTCCCCTTTCTCCATATCCTTGCCAACATCTGTTGTTTCCTGAATTGTTAATTTTAGACATTCTGACAGGTGTGAGGTGGTATCTTGTTGTAGTTTTGATTTGTATTTCCCTGATGATGAGTAATGTTGAGCATCTTTTCATGTGTCTTTTAGTCATCTGGATGTCTTCTTTGGAAAAGTGTCTATTCATGTCTTCTGCCCATTTCCTAACTGGATTATTTGTTTTTTGGGTGTTGATTTTGATAAGTTCTTTATAGATTTGGGATACTAACCCTTTATCCAATATGTCATTTGCTAATATCTTCTCCCACTCTGTCAGTTGCCTTTTAGTTTTGGTGATGTTTCCTTCACTGTGCAGAAGCTTTTTATCTTGATGAAGTCCTAATAGTTCATTTTTACTTTTATTTCCCTTGCTTCTGGAGACGTGTCTAGTAAAATGTTGCTACGGCTGAGGTAAGAAAGGTTGCTGCATTTGTTTTCCTTTAGGATTTTGATGGTTTCCTGTTTCACATTAAGGTCTTTCATCCATTTTGAATTTATTTTTGTGTATGGTGTAAGAAAGTGGTCTAGTGTCATCCTTCTGCATGCCACTCTCCAGTTTTCCCAACACCATTTCTTGAAGAGACTGTCTTTTATCAATTGGATATTCTTTCCTGCTTTGTTGAAAATTAGTTGGCCATAGAGTTGTAGGTCCATTTCTAGGTTCTCTCTTCTGTTGCACTGATCTATGTGTCTGTTTTTGTACCAGTACCACACTGTGTTGATGATTGCAGCTTTGTAATACAGTTTAAATTCCGGAATTGTGATGCTTCCTGCTTTTTTTTTTTAAATTTTTTCCAACATTTTTTGAGTATTTGGGGGCTTTTCTGGTTCCATACAAATTTTAGAATTATTTGTTTTAGCTCTGTGAAAATGCTGTTGTTATTCTGTTTGGGATTGCATTGAATGTGTAGATTGCTTTGGGTAGTATAGGCATTTTAATAATATTTATTCTTCCAATCCATGAGCATGGAATGTTCTTCCATTTCTTTGTGTCTTCTTCAGTTTCTGTCATAAGTGTTCTATAATTTGCAGCCTTACAGATCTTTTACCTCTTTGGTTAAGTTTATTCCTAGGAATCCTGAGATTCCTATCTTATGGTTTTTGGTGCAGTTGTAAATGGGATCGATTCCTTGATTTCTCTTTCTGCTGCTTCATTGTTGGTGTATAAAGATGCAACAGACTTCTGTGCATTGATTTTATATCTTGTAATTTTGTTGAATTCCTGTATCAGTTCTAGCAATTTTTTGGTGGAGTCTTTCAGGTTTTCTTCATAGTATATCATGTCATCTGTGAAGAGTGAAAGTTTGACTTCTTCCTTGCCGATTTGGAAGCCTTTTATTTCTTTTTGTTGTCTGATTGCTGAGGCTAGGACTTCCAGTACTATGCTGAACAACAGTAGTGAGAGTGGACCACAGGGGAATAGCTCTCAGTGTTTCCCCATTGAGGATGATATTAGGGTCTTTCATATATGGCCTTTATGATGTTGAAGTATGTTCCTTCTAACCCTACTTTCTTCAGGGTTTTTATCAAGAATTGATGGTGTATTTTGTCAAATGCTTTTTCTGCTTCCATTGAGATCATATGATTTTATCCTTTCTTTTATTAATGTGGTGTATCACATTTATTGATTTGTGGATATTGAACCACCCCTGCAGTCCAGAAATAAGTCCCACTTCATTGTGGTGAATTATCCTTTTAATGTACTGTTGGATCTGATTAGCTAGTATCTCATTGAGAATTTTTGCATCCATGTTCATCAGTGATATTAATCTGTAATTCTCCTTTTTAGTGGAGTCTTTGTCTGGTTTTGGAATCAAGGTAATGGTGACCTCATAGAATGAGCTTGGAAGTTTTCCTTCCACTTCTATTTTGTGGAACAGCTTCAGCAGAATGTGTATTAATTCTTCTTTAAATGTTTGGTTGAGCTCCCCTGGGAAACCCTGGACTCTTGTTTGTTGGGAGATTTTTGATTACTGATTCAATTTCTTTGCTGGTAATGGGTCTGTTCAAATTTTCTATTTCTTCCTGTTTCAATTTTGGAGGTTTGTATGTTTCTGGAATTTATCCATTTCTTCCAGATTGCCCAATTTGTTGGCATATAGTTGCTCATAATATGTTGTTATAATTGTATTTCTTTGGTGTTGGTTGTGATCTCTCCTCTTTCATTCATGACTTTATTTATTTGGGTCCTTTCTCTTTTTGATAAGTCTGGCTAAGAGGTTATCAATTTTGTTAACTCTTTCAAAGAACCAACTCCTAGTTTTGTTGATCTGTTCTACTGTTTTTATTTTAAATTTATATATCATTTATTTCTGCTCTAATCTTAATTATTTCTCTTCTGCTGGTTTTAGGCTTTATTTGCTGTTCTTTTCCCAGCTTCTTTAGGTTCAGGTTAGGTTGTATCTTTGAGACTTTTCTTGCTTCTTGAGGAGGCCTGTATTGCTATATACTTCCTTAAGACCAATTTTGCTGTGTCCCAAAGGTTTTGGACTGTTGTGTTTCATTTTCATTTGCTTCCATGTATTTCTTTTTTATTTCTTCTTTAATTTCCTGGTTGACCCATTCATTCTTTAGTAGAATGTTCTTTAACCTCCGTGTATTTGTGGTCTTTCCAAATTTTTTCTTGTGGTTGGCTTCACGTTTCATGGCACTGTGGTCTGAAAATATGTATGGTATGATATCAATTTTTTTGTTCTGGTTGAAACCTGATTTATGACGTTAGTATGTGATCTATTCTGGAGAATGTTCCATATGCACTCAAAAAGAATGTGTATTCTGCTGCTTTAGGATGAAATGCTCTGAATATGTCTGTTCAGTCCATCTGGTCCAGCCTGTCATTCAAAGGCATTGTTTCCTTGTTGATCTTCTGCTTAGATAATCTGTCCATTGCTGTGATTGGTATGTTAAAGTCCCCCGATATTATTGTTTCATTATCAATGAATTTCTTTATGTTTGTTATTAATTGATTTATATATTTGGCTGCTCCCAACTTGGGGACATAAATATTTACAATTGTTAGATCTTCTTTTTGGATAGACCCCTTTATTATGATATAGTTCCCTTCTTCATCTCTTATTACAGTCTTTGGTTTAAAATCTAATTTGGAGAGAGGAGGGAAGATAGCGGAGGATTAGGGGACCCTATTTCAACTGGTCCCTTGAATTTAGCTGGATATCTACCAAACCATTCTGAACACCCACGAAATCAGCCTGCAATGTAAGAATATATATCTGGATCTCTACAAGCAGAAAATCTCTGGCGGTCTAGAGGTATGAAGGGTGGAGCCATGATTCTATGTGCTGATATTGGAAGATAAACAGAAGGCGGAGGGAGCCGCCATAAGTTGGTGATATAACACTGAAGCGCAAAAGCGTCCTATGCTGGGGACTGGGCACAGACTTGCAGACCAGTAGCAACAGGGAAAGGACTTTAGTCCAGCCCTGAGACAGGATCCAGGAGCTGCAGGTACGCACATGCAAACTGGGGGCGGCTCGTGGTTTTAGAAGCACAAAGGGCAGAGACATGTCCGGCCCTGGGATCAACCTTTGGGAGAGTTGCTGTGGGGCACACAACCGGGGAGGCTGTTGTTTTTAGCAGTGCAGACAGAAACGGAGATTGTGACCTGGAGAACTCAGTGAAGAGCAGACTGCGATTGCTTTGGGACAGAGGTTTGGGTGCAGTCACTTCTGCTCTGTCAGAAGAGACATGGAAAGCTGCCAGAGGAAAAAAATCTCAAAAAACCAGTTTTCACTGAGAACTTCTGCCCCCAGGGGGCAGGGCAACTCTGCCCGAGCAGGGTTGCCTGAGTAACAGCATGTCAGACCTCTCCCCAAGAGACAGGCTGGAAGAACAAGAGGACGACAGCCTTAGGGCACCTATAAAACAAGTGCCTCTTGTTTGGGTCGTGGTTAATACTTTGGACTCTGTACATTCCCTCAACCGCTCCCCCCCCAGAATGACTAAGAGGAGGAACCCCCAACAAAGAAAAGAATCAGAGATTATGGCCTCTGCCACAGACCTAATGGAGATGGATATAAGCAACATGTCAGAGATAGACTTCAGAGTAACAATTATGAAGTCGATATCTAGACTTGAGAAAAATATTAGTGACAATATAGAATCTCTAAGGGCAGAAATGAGATCTAAACAGGCCGAACTTAAAAATGTTATGAATGACATGCAGTCTAAACTGGGTACTCTGACTGCCAGGGTAAACGAGAGAAGAACGAATTAGTGAGCTAGAAGATAAGAGGGTAGAAAAAAGGAAACCAAGGAGGCCTGGAAAAACAGCTTAAAGCTCAAGAGATCAGACTGAGAGAGATTAATGATACCATGAAAACTTCCAGTGTCAGAATTATTGGGATCCCTGAGGGGATGGAGAGAGAGAGAAGTCTAGAAGATATATTTGAGCAAATCTTATCTGAGAACTTCCCTAATCTGGGGGAGGAAACAAGCATTCATGTCCACGAGGCAGAGAGGACCCCTCCCAAGATCAATGTGAACAGATCAACGTCCCGACATATTAGAGTACAACTTGCAAATCTTAGATCCAAGGAAACAATCCTGGAAGAAGCTAGGGGGAAGAGATTTCTTACCTCCAGAGGAAGGAACATCAGAATAGGATCAGACCTGTCCACGGAGACCTGGCAAGATAGAAAGGGCTGGAAAGACATATTCAGACTACTAAATGAGAAGAACATGCAGACAAAGATACTTTATCCAGCAAGACTGTCATTCAGAATGGATGGAGAGACAAGGAGCTTCCAAGACTGGCAGAAATTGAAAGAATATGTGACCACCAAACTGGCCCTGCAAGAAATATCAAAGAGGGTTCTATAAAAGAAGAAATACCCCAAGAGTAATATAGAACAGAAATTTACAGAGACAATCTATAGAAACAGGGACTTCATAGGCAACATGATGGCACTAAAATCATATCTTTTAATAGTCACCCTCAACGTGAGTGGCCTAAATGCTCCCATGAAACAGCACAGGTTTGCAGCTTGGATAAAAAACGTGACCCCTCCATATGCTGTCTACAAGAGACTCATTTTGAACCTAAAGATACATCCAGACTGAAAGTGAAGGGATGGAGATCCATCTTTCATGCCAACGGACCTCAAAAGAAAGCTGGGGTAGAATTCTCATATCAGACAAATTAGATTTTAAGCTAAAGACTGTAGTAAGATATACAGAGGGACACTATATCAGCCCCAACACTCTATTGTTCTTAAAGGGTCCATCCAAGAAGAAGATCTAACAATTGTAAATATCTATACCCCCAACTTGGGAGCAGCCAACTACATAAGCCAACTGTTAACCAAAATAAAGAATCATATTGGTAATGATACTTTAATAGTAGGAGTCCTCAACACTCCACTCTCAATAATAGACAGTTCACCTAAGCAGAAGATCAACAAAGAAACAAAACCTTTGAATGACACATTGGACCAGATGGACTTCATAGATATATACAGAACATCCCACAGAATGGAAACAACAGAATACTCATTCTTCTCGAATGCACACAGAACTTTCTCCAGAATGACCACATACTGGGTCACAAATCAGGTCTCAATGAATACCAAAAGATTGAGATTATTCCCTACATATTTTCAGACTACAATGCTTTAAAACTGGAACTCAATCACAACAAAAAATTGGAAGCAATTCAAACACTTGGAAGCTAAAGACCATCCTGCTAAGGAATGTTTGGGTCAACCAGGAAATTAAAGAACTTAAACAATTCATGGAAACCAATGGGAATGAAGACACATTGGTCCAAAACCTATGGGATACTGCAAAGGTGGTCCTAAGGGGGAAATACATAGCTATCCAAGCCTCACTCAAAAAAGTAGAAAAATCCCGAATGCATAAGCTAAACTTACACCTAAAGGAACTGGAGAAAGAACAAAAAAATAAAACTTAGACCAAGTAGAAGAAGAGAAATAATAAAGGTTAGAGCAGAGATCAATGAAATAGAAACCAGAAAAACAGTAGAGCAGATGAATGAAACTAGAAGCTGGTTCTTTGAAAGAATTTATAAGATCCATAAACCTCTGGCCAGACTTATCCAAAAGAAAAGAGAAAAGACCCAAATTAATAAAATTATGAATGAAAGGGGAGAGATCACAACTAACATCAATGAAATAGAAACAATGATTAGAAATTATTATCAGCAACTATATGCCAATAAATTAAGCAACCTGGAAGAAATGGATGCCTTCCTGGAAACCTATAAACTACCAAGACTGAAACAGGAAGAAATTGACATCTGAATAGACCAATAACCAGTAATGAAATTGAAGCAGTAATCAAAAACCTCCCAAAAAACAAGGGTCCAGGGCCAGATGGGTTCCCAGAGGAATTCTACCAAACATTTAAAGAAGAAATAATACCTATTCTCCTGAAGCTGTTTCAAAAAATAGAAACAGAAGGAAAACTTCCAAAGTTGTTCTATGAGGCCAGCCTTACCTTGATCACAAAACCAGGCAAAGACCCCATCAAAAAGGAGAATTACAGACCAATATCCCTGATGAATATGGATGCCAAAATTCTCAACAAGATCCTAGCCAATAGGATCCAACAATACATTAAAAGGATTATCCATCACGACCAGGTGGGATTTATTCCTGGGTTGCAGGGGTGGTTCAACATTTGCAAATCAATCAACATGATAGAACACACTAATAAAAGAAAAGATAAGAACCATATGATCTGGGGAGCCTGGAAAACAGTGTGGAGGTTCCTCAAAAAGTTAAAAATAGAGCTCCCCTATGACCCAGCAATTGCACTACTGGGTATTTACCCCAAAAATACAGTTGCAGTGAATTTAAGGGGCACATGACCCCAGTATTCATAGCAGCAAAGTCCACAATAGCCAAAATGTAGAAGGAGCCAAGATGCCCTTCAACAGAGGAATGGATAAAGAAGATGTGGTTCATATATACAATGGAATATTACTCAGCCATCAGAAAAGATGAATACCCACCACTTGCATCAACATGGATAGAACTGGAGGGGATTATGCTAAGTGAAATAAGTCAAGCAAAGAAAGACAATTATCTTATTGTTTCACTCATATGTGGAACATAAGGAATAGCACGGAGGACATTAGGGGAAGTAAGGGAAAACTGAAGGGGGGGCATGAGGGGGGGAGATGAACCATGAGAGATTATGGACTCTGGGAAACAATCTGAGGGTTTCAAGAGGGGGGATGATCGAACCCAGTGTTGGGTATTAAGGAGGGCATGTGTTGTAATGAGCACTGGATATTATACGCAAATAATGAATCATGGAACACTACATCAAAAACTAATGATGTTCTGTATGGTGACTAACATAACATAATAAAAATAAATAAATAAAATAAAATAAATAAAATAAAATCTAGTTTGTCTTATATAAGTGTGACTACTCCAGCTTTCTTTTGACGTCCATTAGCATGATAGATGATTCTCTACCTCTTCACTTTCTTTTTCTTTCTTTTTTTTTTATTGAGAAGGAGAGTTATGAGAGTGAGGGGCAGAGGCAGAGGGAGAGAGAATGTCAAGCAAAATCTGCACTGAGTATGGAGCCCGATGTGGTACTTGATCTCACAACCCTGAGATCATGACCTGAGCCGAAATCAAGAGTCAGACACTTAACCAACTGAGCAAGCCAGGTGCCCCTCTACCCCTTCACCTTCAATCTGGAGGTATTTGTAAGTCAAAAATGAGTCTCTTGTAAGCAGCATATTGATGGGTCTTGTTTTTTTTCCATTCTGATATCCTATGTCTTTTCATTTATGCAGAGTAATTATTGATAGGTATGAATTTAATGCTCCTGTATTACCTGTAAAGTCATTGTTCCTGTAGATTTTCCCTGTTCCTTTCTAGTCTTTGTTGTTTTGGTCTCTCCCACTATAAGGGCCCCCTTTAGTATTTCTTGCAAAGCTAGTTTAGTGTTCACGAATTCCTTTAGTTTTTGCTTGTCTTGGAAACTTTCCAGAAAAATGTTTTTTAATTGAAAATCTATGCCTTATATTAATGAATAACAGAATACATTTGAAATCTTTTTCAGAGTAAAGCAAAAATTAATACTAAACAAATGTAAATAGATGTATGGAGACATATACACATATTCTCAAAAATCTGAAGAACAGAGGGGCACCTGGGTGGCTCAGCATGGTAAGCGTCTGCCTTCCGTTCAGGTCATGATGCCAGCCTCCTGCGTTTAGGCCCTGAACTGGGCTTCCTGCTCAGTGAGGAGCCTGCTTATCCCTCTCTCTCTCTGCCCCTCCCCCCTTGACTCATGCTCTCTGTCTCTAACAAATAAATAAAGTATTTTTAAAAACCCTGAAGAACAGAAATTCTAGTTTTGAAACACCATTAAGAAATACTTTTATAATATTTGGAGGCAGAAATTTCAGTTATCTTGAAAAATAATTTTCATACTGTGTTCTGCATATCTAAAACTTTGATTTATTATTTCACAATCTCATTTGTAAAACATCACATTTCAGAATATTATACATGTTCTTTTACCTTGTTTCCAAAATGTTCTTTGTGAAAAAAATATCTCAAGAAATGTGTATTTCAGTTTTTGGGGAATAAATAAAGATCAATTTCATCCTTACATTAATCACTAGTATACTAAGGCCAAAATTATCTTTCTTATTCCCACCTTTGGTCAGAGTAATTATCATTCCATTATAGGATGAAATTCACATTCTTAGTTTGGTTTTCACAGCCTCCTCTACCAGTGTCATTTCCTGCCTCTCCATTTTGTTCCCTTTACTACAGTCACAATGAGCTTCTTAAATTCTATGGACATACTGCCATCTTTCACAAATGTATATTTTTTTCAGATTATTCCCAAGCCTAGAAACAGTCTCCTTTCCTTCTCTCCTTCTCTCTATTTTACTTTCTCCCAATCTCCTAATTCTTCTGTAATATAAGGCACTGGTTCTTAAAGTGTGGCTTTAAGATCACTAGCATTAGCATCACTTGGGAACTTGTCAGAAATGCAAATTTTCAGGCCCTATCCCTGATCTATTATTAAATAAAAAATTCTGGGAAGGGACATAGCAATTTGTATTATAAAAGTGGTCCTCCAGATGGTTCTGATGAGAGTTAAGCTTGAGAACCTATGGTGTAAGGTGACCTAGGCAACCAGGTCACAACTTAATAACTCAGCATCAAGGAGAACCAGAACAATGGTTTCTTGATTTCTAGGAGTCAGCAGCTGATCTAGTGATTGACAGTAGATCTACGTAAGTGACTCTCAACCTTGCCTGTACTTTGGAAATCACCTAAGGAGCTTTTTAAACAAACACTGAAACCTCATATCCCCAGAGATTCTAGGCTAGGGTTCATTCAGCCTGGGCATTGAGATTTTGAAAAGCTCCATGAGTGATTCTCATGTGCAGCCAATTTTGAGAATCACTGCTTTCTCAATTACATCATCTCAAAATTACCTCAGAAGCAACTGTTCATTGTCACCTGCATGGCTATCTCTGCTATGGCTATGACTCAGCTCTTCTCTGCTGTTCTTTTTCCCTGCTGTTTCTGTTGTTGTCACCTCTTTCAAGGCTTTACATTCAAAGCTCCAAAAATGAAAATTCTGTCACAATTCAAAATGGAATACCCCTTTTAAATAAATGCATCATATTGAGCCTCCTCAAAGTTTGTTTCAAGGATCTGGCCTATTGATGATTGACCTTTGGCTAGGGCACTGGACTTACTCCTGGTCCAACCAGAGTGTGGACAAGAGAGCAGTGTTGTCAACTACTCATCTCAAGTGTTAGTTCCTCCTGGCAAACCCAGTTTCATCTTTTTATGATTTTTTTAATGAAGAATATTATTGTGTAATTATTTATCAGTGTCTTTTTTCTCCAAGTAGATTGTAACCTTGATATCAGAGATGCATTTCCTTACCATTTTAGGTACTCCATACAACACCCCCCAACATGAATACACTCATACCACTCACACTGTTATGTATGTCCAATAAGATGTGTTCTTATAAATATGAATTTGATGCAGCAGTAAACTCTTTTCACCATGACTATAGATCACTGATGAAAAATAAGTGTAACAAAACTTTACTATTGAAACTTCCATTAATATTTTTAAACCTTTGAGAGGTAGGCAAAAGAAGACAACCATGTAACTATCACTGTTTTCAATATGCAAGTTTCTTCACCTGCAAGCTTCTTTGAAAGGCAGATTTTTAGACCACATCCCGACCTACTACATCTGAATATGCACTTAATGAAATACTCAGGTCATTCATAAGCACTTTAAAGTTTGAGAAGCACTGATTTAATTCTCATACCTATCATTTGGGTTAGAGCTAAACTTTAGTTTACAAATATATTTATAGGTACATGCATAGATTTTTAGTGACCTATTCTAATAAGTGCTGCTATTTTGGATATGGAGTATTTTTTCAGTTTTTTCTTTTCCCCTTAACTGTGGTAAAATCAATAAAAGGAAAATGCTGAGTTTTAACAAATGTAGTAAATTTGCTTTCTATTCAAGCATCTTCATTTAATAAAATTTCTCTTTGTGTTTCTTTCCCTCATTACATATGTTTCACTTCCATAAAGCTTAAACTCACAGAGAATATACTTATAAGATCCTCATTCCGGTTTGAAGGTCTTCAGATTATTATGCTTATAGAAGAATGGCTCTACCTCAGTGTGCTGGCCACTTAACAACTTTGCATATCTCTACATTGGCCACAAAGGCAAGTTTCAATAGCAGTCAGGCCTAAGTCTTGGTGGAAGGCCCTGTGATCTCACCAACCTATGGCAAGATAGGTAGCCTTTAATTAGCTTTTGCTGGACTTTTCCCATCTGCCTCTCTGTTTTGGGGAGATGTCCAATCTTGCTGGATGCTTCCATGAATTGGTACAGAATTGACTCTCCCACAACAGGGAAACGAATGGTTTGTGACATATCTCATCTGGCCCCTCCAGTTTGATGCCATCCTGTGGAATTTGGGAGATCACTCCATGTTGATATTCCTTACACTGTTTGTGTATTTTATAGTTAAGTTATAAAATTTTGCTAGATATTTGTTTCTGCCTGTATTATCTCTTTAGAATAGGAAACAAGAGTATTGCCAGGGATTTTATATAGAATCATAAAAATTCTTATTGTTTTTCTTACTAAGCAACTTGAAGATTGACTTCAACTTACGACCAAACTAACTTTTCAGTTAAAACAATCAAACAATGATCACACATAATTCTAAGTGTTTTTTCCTCAATACTATTCGTATTAAATCCAGAAAATAAGGTTAGTTTTAAGTCTTTCCTCTTCATTTCCTTTTTCTCTGCACTTTCCTCATGAGTGTGTGTCCTCTTTTTTCAAGATTAGTTATACTAATATTAAGGTGCAAAAGACTAACATGGCTTATATGTGCACCCACCCCAAAGATATATGTAATTTAATGACACAAAAGTCTAAAGCAAGAAAAATGTAACACTCTTGGAAAAATATTAAAAATAAAATGAAAATTTGAAAAAATTGTCTCTGACATAGCTCTTTTATTGTACATAGTAGTTCCTCTCCTTTTCTACCTGCTACCACATATGGTTGTAATCAATGTACATATCATTTGCATTCCACTTTTAACCCCTGACATTCCTTATTTCTACATTATCCTCATAGTAATGACTAAAAATAGACACTCTTTTCTATGTGCATACTCTCGTTTTTTTTTTTTTATATTTGGTTACTCTTTGGTTATTATATATAGCACTATGATTAGTATCCTTTTCTTTGTTTAACTGCTGTTTGTTTGTTTTTCTTTCTGTAGCATTATTTCCTTGGGGCTAGTTCACATGGAAAGTGAACTGATGTTAATCCTGGGTATCAGTCTTGGTTCCATTGCTTATAATATTTATGACCTTGAGAAATCTTATCTATAAAATGAGGGTAATATGAAAGCACCTACTTTTCTGGGCCTATATGGAATTTATATGAGATATATACAAATCTCACATAGTGCTCTGCAATAGGAAATGCTGAATAACTATTACATATAGCTATCATTTTTATTCCAAAGTACAAATATTTTAAGATACAATTTACTGATTTAAAATTCCATCTAGTACTTATTATTTCACTTTAACCTCACCAGCATTAAAATTATCATTTTAAAACATAACCAGGTACATAAGAAAATTACTAAAAAATAAAAAAAAATAAAATTGTGAATTTAGCCCTGATAAAATTGTGCCACGGTTTTTAATGTCACTTTTTCTAGCAAGTGAGAATTTTTTCTGTATGCATATTTACTATTCTATTTCTTCTTCTATGAATTGCCATTCATTTGTTATTTTTATTTATTGAGGGATATTTATTGATTTGCTATTTCCTTAAAAGTTTGAAAATTTTTTATCATATTTGATGACCCCATTAGTTTAATTTCATTATTTGCTTTTTTCTTTATATGTTTGGATTAGGTATGCATTCTCTTTAATATTTGCTCCCTCTCTATCCTCCTACAAATTTCTGTTTAATATAAAAAATAAAGTCTTAATTCCTATCCTGTGATATTTTGCAGTTTGAAGGAGGTAAACAAACCAAATAACCGTTGTTGTTCTTATGTACTTGAAGGGCTGACATGTGGAAAGGAGATTATATTCATTCTCCAGAGGATGAAAAAGGACTAATGAGCATCAACTTTGAAGGGACAGAGTCCATCTTAATATTCTTTTCTTTTCGATTTTTTTTTAATATCAGAGATAGCTGTAGATGGAATTGGAATTACTTGTCAATGAAAGTCATCAACATAAGATTAACCATCTCTGAGCAAAGAGACTGTAGAAGGTACTCAAGTGTCAGTTGGTTGATTTGTATAAATGACCCTTGGGATTTATTCTGAAACAATTCCATGGTTTGCATGTGTCTTGAATTATATTATCAGGTGTTATTGGTTAATTTCCTGTCTCATACCACTATTTCTATGTCAGTGTATCAATGTATAGTATTCTGCACTGCATTTTTGCTTTGGTTTGTTTTTGTATATTTCTTCAACTTGACTGTGATCTCTAGAGAAAGGACTATATGATTGAGTCATGCATGTTTTTAATATGTAGTATAGTACCTGATATATAGTAAATAATAGATGAATATGTGTTGAAAGAATGTAAGAAAACATAAAATGAAAAAATTAAGGAAAATATCTAAATGTGTGGATACTTTGTTGGGACAAAGCAATCTTTACGGTTTTTCTGAAGTCTCACCAGCTAATTCCTCAGAAAAAGAAAACATAATTTTCTCTTTTCATAGAGAAAAATTTGTGTTTTTGGTGTATATATACTATATCATGAAATATGTAAAAACTCAGTCTCTAGAAAAAAAGTATATTAATGCCTGACAAGCCACATGTGTTTAGTTTATTTTAAGAAAAGACTTGAAAGAAAATGAAGCACATTTTTTCTCATTGACACCAGGAATAGGAAATAACGTCTCTTAAGATAATGAACATGGGGCATTTTGCCAAGTTATTCTATAAAGTTATAAAATCCTACCTATATAGAAACTTCAACGTACAACTTCAAAAACAGAGGATTCAATTTTAAAGCATGCTAGTGTAAAACTAACAGGTGAAAGAGAGACAGGAAAATACAGCTAAATAAATCCAGGAAAAAGTTCATTCAATAGCACAGCCTGACACATTAGGCAGATCCTTTGAGTGAAGGACTGATTTCCTCAGCTACAGAGAGCTACGTTGCCTAATGTCACACCCCTTCCCACTGCAGCTCACATCAATACCCAAATTTTTAGGAGCTATAAAGACCTGATTTTAGCCCAACTAGAGACAATTCTGAAAGGCCATTCCAGCTCCAGAACCCTCCCTGAGTTTTCTAAGGTTGTTAGACCTATTTTACAATTGTATGAGTCAGCTTGGGTTGATATAGCAAAATACCACAGACTGGGTAGCTTAAACATATGACATTTATTTCTCACAGTTCTGGAGGCTGGGAATATTAAGGTCAAGGTGCTGGCAGATTTGGTTCCTGGTAAAAACTCTCTTCCTGGCTTGCAAATGACTGCCTTCTCAATGTGCCCTCACATGGTAGAGAGAGAGAGAGAGAAAGCTCTGGTCTCTCTTTGTCTTATAAGAATATTAATCCAATCCTGTGTTGCACCCTTGAGATCTAATCTAAATCTAATTACTTTTCAAAGTTCCTGCCTCCAAATACCATCACATGAGGGGTTAGAGCTTCAACATATGCATTTTGGGGGCATGCAAAAATTCAGTTCATAACAACAACTCAACTTCTCTCCTTGTCTGATTATGTTTTCTTTCCTTCCCTTCCTTATCTTTTAACATTGTGCACATGAAAATCCTTCTCAGAGTCTGTGTTTCAAAGAAACCAACCAGCAATAGAAATCATCACTCTTTTTTTGTAGAAAACACTATAAACTTGAGATAATACTGTAGAAAACAATCGATTTAAAACTCTATTTACTATTTTAAGCTGTTATATAGTATCCATGATATTTGTGACTATAAGACAAGTTTGTATACTTAATATGTATCATCACAATTAAAATGTCCATACAATACAATCATACCTTACAAATTCATTCTACATTTTTCCTCTACTCCAGTTATTTTTATAGGGCTACATTATTTAATGGATATTAAACCACAATTCAGTCCCTGATTTATCTCTCAGCTCTATCATTTGTTAGCAAGATTTAAGCTAATTTCTTTGTATCAACATTTCATGATCTGTAAAATGAGAGTCTAATGAACTTCATTTTTGAGTAATTGCTGGGAAAAACTTTTTGTGAAACTGCTTAATACATTGTAAAACCTATATAAGCGTAAGGAGGATTTTCTTTTTTCTTTTTTTTTTAAAGATTTTATTTATTTATTTGCGAGAGAGAATGAGAGATAGAGAGCACGAGAGGGAAGAGGGTCAGAGGGAGAAGCAGACTCCCTGCTGAGCAGGGGGCCCGATGTGGGACTCGATCCCGGGACTCCGGGATCATGACCTGAGCCGAAGGCAGTCGCTTAACCAACTGAGCCACCCAGGCGCCCAGGATTTTCTTTTTTTTTTTTTAAAAGATTTTATTTATTTATTTGACACACACACATACACAGAGAACAAGCAGGCAAAGTGTCAAGCAGAGGGAGAGGGAGAAGCAGGCTTCCTGCTGAGCAAGGAGCCTGATGAAGGACTCTATCCCAGGACCCTGGGATCATGACCTGAGTTGAAGGCAGAGGCTTAACTGACTGAGCCACCCTGGTGCCCAGGAGGATTTTCTTAACAATGTTATTGTTAAAGCTTATTTAAAGGAATTGTAAATAATATTAAAATATTGTATCTGCCAATAGAAAAATGGTTTTCTATGGGAGCTGAGAATCAGAATCAACAGATGAATTTTAATTCAAATACAATTTCATTTCTAAATTCATTCTATGAAGCCAATATTATCCTAATACCAAAGCCAGACTAAGACACTACAAGAAATTAAAGCTACAACCAATGTCTTTTGTGAACACTGATGCATAAATCTTCAACAAAATACTAGCTAACTGAATTCAACAGCGTATTAAAAAGATTATACACCATGACCAGTTGAGATTTATTCCTGGAATGCAAGGATGGTTCAACATACTCTAATCAGTGTAATATTCTATATAAACAGAATGAAGGGAAAAATAACACATGATCATTTCAATTGATGTAGAAAATCATTTGACATAATTAATATCCTTTCATGATAAAAACACTAAAAGAATTAGGAGTAGAAGAAAATTACCTCAACATAATAAAGGCTCTCTCTATAAAACCCATGACAATGTTGTAATCAATGGTGAAAGACTGAAAACTTTTGCTCTAAGATCAGGAAGAAGACAAGGATGTTCACTTTTGTCACTTCTATTCAACATAGTACTGGAAGTCCTAGCCAGAACATTCAGGCAAGAAGAAGAAATAAAAGGTTATTGAAATTGGAAGAGAAGAGGTAAGATAATCTCTCTTTGCAAATGACATGATCTTAAATGTAAAAAAAAAAAGTGAAAGTTTCAAAAAAAAAAAAAACCTGTGGAACTAAGGAAGAAATTTAACAGTTATAGGATACAAAATTAACATGCAAAAATCAGTTGTGTTTCTACACATTAACAATGAACAATTCAAAATGGAAATTAAGAAAACAATTCAATTTAAAATACTATCAAAAAGAATAAGATACTTATGAATAAACTTGATCAGGGATGTGAGAGACTTGTACATTGAAAACTACAAAACATTGCTGAAAGAAATTAAAAAAGACACAAAATAAATGAAAAGACACCTTGTTTGTTAATTAGAAGATTTATTATTGTTAAAATGTCAGTACTTCCCAAAGTGATCTACAGATGTAACGCAACTGTGCCGAAATCCCAGTGACTTTTTATAGCGATAGAAAAATCCATCCAAGATTTCACATGGACTCTGAAGAGACTCCAAATGGCCAAAACAATCCTGAAAATGAGAAACGAAGTTCTTCTTGATTTCAAAACTTACTAGAAGGCTACAATAATCAAAATGGTATGGTATAAAGACAGGCATATATACCAGTGGAATAGAATAGGAAGCCCAGAAATAAACTTTGAATATACTGTCAAATTATTTTTGATGAATTCCATGATCATTCAATGGAAAAAGAACAGTTTTTTGAACAAATGATGTTGGGAAAACTAGATATCCACATGCAAAAAAGTGAAGTTGGATCCTCATCTTACACTATATATAAAAATTAACTCAACGAACAGAAAACCTAAAGGTAAGAGCTAAAACTATAAAACTCTTAGAAGAAAGTGTAAGGGAAAACTATTTGTTTAATATGACACCAAAAGCACAAGCAGCAAAGAAAACAGATAAGTTGTACTTTATCAAAATTAAAAACTTTTGTGGATCAAAGGATTCTATTAACAGAATGAAAAGGCAACCCAAAAATGGGTAAAAATATTTTCACATCATATATCTGATAAAGGATTAATAGTCAAAATATGTAAGAACTCCTTCAACTCTACAATGAAAACAACCAAACAACCCAATTAGAAATGGGCAATGGACTTGAATAGACATTTCTCCAAAGAAAATATTTAAATGTCCAGTAAGCACATGAAAAGTTACTCAGTATCACTAGCTATTAGGAAAGTATAAATTACAACCGCTATCAAATACCACTTCACACCTGTTAGGAGTGCTATTATAAAAAACAAACAAACAAAATAAAAAAAACAAAATAACAAGTAGTGAGAGTGTGAGGAGATTGAAACCCTTGTGCATTGCTGGTAGGAATATAAATAGCGCAGTCATTGTGGAAAATGATATATTGGCTACTCAAAACATTAAATCTAGAATTGCCATATGATCCAGAAATTCCACTTCTGAATATATTCCAAAGAACTGAAAGTGAGGACTCAGAAAGTTTTACACCAACATTTACAGTAACATTACTCATAATAGCCAACAAGTAGAAGAAATCCAATGTCCACTGGTGGGTGAATGAATAAACAAAATTTAGTATATACGTACAATGGCATATTATTCAGTTTTTTTTTAGAGATTTTATTTATTTATTCATGAAAGACAGAGAGAGAGAGAGAGAGAAGCAGAGGGAGAAGCAGGCTCCCAAGGAACAGGGAGCCCGATGTGGGACTCGATCCCAGGACCCTGGGATCATGACCTGAGCCGAAGGCAGACACTTAACCATCTGAGCCACCCAGGCGCCCGCATATTATTCAGTCTTAAAAAAATAAGGAAATTCTGACATACTACAACACAGTTGAATTTTGAAGACATAATACTAAGTGAGATAAGCCAGTTACAAAAGGACACATATTGTATGATTCCACTTATACGAGGTACCTAGAGTAGTCAAAGTCATATAGACAAAAAGTAGAATGCCAGTTGTCTATGGGGGATGGGTAGAGGAGAATGGGAAGTTATCGTTTAATGGGTAAGTAATTTCATTTGGGGAAGATTAAAAAGTTCTGGAGGTGGGTGGTGGTGGTGGTTTTATAGCAAATGAACGTACTTAATGCCACTGAACTGTACATGGTAAATTTTAACATGGTTAAAAATGCTTGGCTTGGTAAATTTTATGTTATACATTTTTACCATAATTTTTGAAATGTAGTTTTATAAAGGTATATATTTCTACAGCCTACCCAATCCCTATTAAGTCAGAATATCTGCAGTGAGTTTCTATAATCAATGTTTAGTAAAAGGTCCACAGGTTATTATACAATCAGATTTGGAAATGTCTACTATGGACTATATATGAGATTTCCTCAACTTCTCTTCTATTCTGCATCCATTCTTCAATGTGGCAATGCATCTGGGATAACTTTAAAAAAAATACTAAGAGTAGGGTTAACTGAACTTCTCATGTCATGCTTTATTATGTCTTGATTCAGAATTCAGAATTACATTAACTGTTTTGAAGAAAAATTTAATTACTCAGTGGATCTCGTTTTAATATCCTATCATGTATAGTATTGGCTGCCTGCGGTTAGCTTTAAAGGACACTCTATTATATCGTTTTTATGGTCTGGAAAAGGTGACAAAAGTATTATCAAAAACTGCATTTATTCAAGTATATCTAACAAGTTTATGGTAAAAGTATAGTTTTAAGATAATTTAAGCATCATGGTTTGACAAAAAAAGACTAGACTGGAATTTGGAAGCCTTTTGTGCCACCCCCAATGCTAGCACTATAAGGAGCACAATCTTTGGTAAACCACTCACCTGCATGGTACCCTGAATGTTTATTCATTCAGGATGCTTTGATGTTTTTTGCTTCTGTGGCTCCATTATTTCAAATTTAATTTCCTTCCATTTCATTGTCTTTAAGTTAACCTCACTACAACTGTGGCTACCTACCAATCTCGCTACAAGCTTATCCCACTGAGCTTTGTGGAACTTCTGTGAGCAAACTCTGCATCCCCAAACTTTCCCATAACACTTCACTAACCTTAGTTGAAATCATTTTGGGGGGCGGCAAGTAACATCATCTCACCCTAAAGTCTCCATTCAAGATTGCTCCTTCTCTCACTTGTGCTTGTTTGTGGTGATTCCTGTAGTAAGTGCTCAATACGTTTATATGATAGTACAGACAGTCACCACAGGCGGATGGCTCATGAGCCAAGGATGACCTGAAGGTCATCATGTTTTCTGATCTTCAGGTCGTTTGCTTCCCAAGTAATGGAAAACACAGTGTTTTCATTTGAATTACTTTCCAGTATCTAAAAGTGTGGGAATTTTCCATTAAAAATAAGAATTTCCAGCTTCTTTGAAATTGGAACACTGGTAAAAGAGCACCCATATTCCTATGTGGCAACTGGTACATCAGACAGTAGTCGCTATCCTCCTGAAGGAAGCTTATATGATCCACTTCACTAAAGTTTGCACTATGCCCTGTTCCTTCTTTGCGTCTAAGGTGGAAGTCAGTTCTGATTTACCATCTTATACTTTTCCCTTCTTCACTGATGTACGTTTACTTCCAGGCCCTATAGGCATTTGAGTTTCAAACTTGTCCCAAACACTGTTAATCAGTACGGCTAGTACTCTAAGAAATTGTCATGTATACCATCCATGTCATAGCCTCATCACCCCACTCTTATCTACTATAATATCCAAAATATTTATATATATTTATTGATATGTTCTATATTCTTTTTTTCTAAGCTAGCTTTTCCTAAACTGTTCTGCAGATAATTTAAGTATGGACAGATGTTCCTCTAGAGTAGAGGAATATAATTATACTTGGAAAAGAATGAGGCTAAGCAAAATTGAATGGGTCTTTGAATGGGGCTTTAAATGCTACTCTGCATTATGGATATCCTAGAAAGAGAAGCAGTCTACAGAATTCCCTAACTTGTTCAACCACAAAAAACAAACAAACAACCAAAAACCTCTGGTATCATTCCTCATGGATTCTTATCAGTTGGGACAGGCTTTGAGGTCATCTCATCCAATTCCTTATTTTACAGATGAGGAGCCTGAATTCTGGGAAGGATAATGGATGTCTTGCCATGCTTTTGCTTGTGCCTTAACTTCATTTATTTATGATCCAGCCTCATGCTCTTCAACTACGCAAACTCCCTGTTCTTCACCTCCCACTTTTTTCAGTTTATCAGCCTCTTTATCAAGTGAAGGTCTACTGCACTTGCTATCTTGCTTGGAGAAGGGACAACTATTTTAACAGCATTTTACCTAACTCATTTGAAGAGTGATTTTTCAGCTAATGTGGTCTGAAGAGGAAGGAGAGGCACTAACACAATCAAAAACACCTGGGGACTCTAGGCAAATTTATAAAATACACATACCATATCCCTGAATCTTCTCATAGACATACTGGCTCCTGAAGGTTCTGGTAGTCTCTTGAGGGGTACATGGCCATAAACATTTTTAATTCCTTGCTTTTATTACCAGACATGACTATTTTGTCTAAAGACGCGTCTACTAGAAATAGGCAATTCCACTTGATTTTGAAATGAGGAGTTTTTAATAAAATGTTTTCTCCTTATAAAAAACATATTATAGCAGACAGCAGATAGATGGAATTTGGGACTAGATATTCAGTAGAAGAATCAGCATTCCAACCTAGCTTGATTTGTGTGTGACATTAGAATTTATATGAAGCTTCTACATTAAAGTGTTCCTCTTTGGAAATTGGTGTGGTAATTTCACAGTTGTGTTTTAAGGATTACTTCAAAAAGACATATGTAAAATGCTCACTGTGGAGTAGTTCCTTTCTAAATGCTATTCCCTTTCTTCTGCCAGTTAGAATGATTAATGAAATAAGCTACTGTTAGTTTCCTTCTGGGAGGAAGAGGTTGAGGATTAGGGCAGTTGTTTCCTGAGAACATATTACACTGCTCTGGAATGAGGTGTTATTTGCCCTGTAAATGATGACTTGTTGCTTTAGCAGTTCTGTAGGGGAGAGGAGGTTTTGCTTTCTCTCAGCAGTCCATATCAATCCCCATACCTGAGTGACAGAATGCTGTGGTACATAAATACTGCAGAGTGGATGTTGCTCTATTATTTACTTCTTCTGAAGAGAAACGTTGATCAAATTCAGCATATCTGTACTGGTGATTTATTATTCCATTTTATTCTCTTACAAGAGGATTAATGATTGAGGTAAAATCCATTCAACTGTTGGAGAAATAAATATATATGCTCCTTGGTTATCTTATTACGCCAAAAGAATTTTAAGTCTTTAATGTTACATTGGGTTTAGGATAGCTTTGAGCAAGAAGTTTCAAATTTCCCCAAGAGTTTTGACTGAAGGGGTCTTTTCTATTGAGTTCCTTTGTAATTAAGGTATAATGTCCCGAGTTCTAAAATTTACTATTGTTGTTTAAAGCTTATAAATAAGTCATATTAATGGAAGTGATTTTAGGTGTAGACACTCTGGAACACTGATATTCTGAAAAGAAAGAATTCTTCGTACATGATGAAATAGAAGGAGGACTAGAGAAGTCTCACTTTACCTGTGCCTTGAGAGATCACCTAGGGGAAACCAAAATCTACAATGGAAGAGTGAAGCAGATGCCTCCCATCCTTTAGGTTTTACCTTTCTCTCAGCAGTCAGTGGGTCTATAATTCATCTTGTTACTTTAGACATGGTACCTAATGCATCTGGGGATTGGATACTAAATACTGATCAAAGCTGCCCTACTTATTGCTGCCCCTCTATCTATTCTTTAGTCTCACAGTTGTTTGCATGCTCCATTTCCTACCAAATCTATCAACCACTTTCTGCTTTCTCTTCTTTCTTTGTCTATTCCAAACTTAATGACTCATCTTTTGAGTTAAACTCTCACCAAAATCTTTAATTCCCTTGTCCCCTTAGCTTTCATTCTGACCTAGTCAGAAAAATTTCAGTCTTTGGTCAGTGTTGTAATTCTTTTTTGTTTTTGCACCTAAATTTTTGTCAGCTATTGCAAATATTCATGTCCTTTAGCTGGACTCGAGCACTGATCATCTGTCATTTTACATGGACTGGTCAGGGTTTCAGCCATTTTTCTTTTCTTTTTTTGATTTTTATTGTTATGTTAATCACCGTGCATTACATCATTAGTTTTTGATGTAGTGTTACATGATTCATTGTTTGTGTATATGCTCCATGTAATAATCTTCCATTCAATGCAACTGGAATTCCTTAGAAATGTTAGCTGGGTTTAACACATATAGCAAAGAAGACTTACCATACTGCTGAGGGGCAAAAACCAATTCAAGCCCTATGGGCATTTTTATAAAGCATAGAAGAACATTTAAAAAGAGATAAAAAGCTATAAAACGAGTAAAATAAAACGCTTTTTATTTTTTTATTATTTATTTATTTATTTATTTTTAAAGATTTATTTATTTGACAGAGAGAGAGACAGCGAGAGAGGGAACACAAGCAGGGGGAGTGGGAGAGGCAGAAGCAGGCTTCCCGCTGAGCAGGGAGCCTGATGCAGGCCTTGATCCCAGGACCCTGGGATCATGACCTGAGCCGAAGGTAGACGCTTAATGACTGAGGCACCCAGGTGCCCCGAAAATGCTTTTTAAAAATGTCTTCAACTGTGGTCTTTCTTTACTTTTCCATATTTTCTTCCATCTCCACAAATGGCATATCCATCTTCACCTCCTTCCTTAATTTCAGGTCCTGAGACTTGAGATCTTTATCTTCTTAAATCTTGAAATTTTGGGGCTAAAAACAAAATATTTTCTCTGTCTCATGTATCTTTCCTGTCCAATCACTCTTGGCTCCTCTTTGTCTAGAAACATATTCAAGTATTTTCTATTCCTCAAAAGAGCCCTGCTTATATCATCTGTCTCTTTTAGGTTACCATCTAACTCTGCTTTTACATGTATCACCCAAACTTCTTGAAAAAAATGGTTACCACTCCTTTCTATTTTTTATTATTTTCTTCATTCTCCAATCCATTATAATTTGGCTTTTGTTCTTAGCACACTACCAAAATTACTTTTGCCAAAACCACCGATAATTTACTAACACTCAAGTCCAAAGGACAGCTGTAATATTTGGGACCCTTAATCACAATATCATATTAATGAAACAAACATTTACTAGCATTGTATGATATGTCTTGATTATACTATGCATTTTATACTTATCTCATTCTATCCCCTTAGAGACTCTATGAGAGAGTTACTATTATTATCC
Source organism: Zalophus californianus (assembly GCF_009762305.2). Classification (NCBI taxonomy): domain Eukaryota; kingdom Metazoa; phylum Chordata; class Mammalia; order Carnivora; family Otariidae; genus Zalophus; species Zalophus californianus. The sequence goes on from NC_045596.1 coordinate 46,037,850, forward strand.
TCATTTTACTGACAAGGAAGTTAGGAGTCAGAGGTTATGTAAATTGCTTGGTTACAATGTTACTAAGTGGCAAAGCCAGAGCTGAACCTGGATCTCCTTAAAGTTCTGCATTCCCTTATCTTTTGGTATCCTACACTCTCTTTTTTTTCCATTGACCCCTTTGGCTGTACCATATCTGTTTTTTTGGCAGATTCCCCTCTTTCATTCAACCCTTTAAACATTGGTTCTTGATACTTTTTGCACAACAGAATAAAGTGAAGATATTTTTAAGACTACAGATGTTATGGACCCAAAGATGGAATTCCAAAGATGGAATCAGAAGACCTATGGTTGGGATAGTATGTATACCTAGAACTGTGCATTTTAAACTCCCACACTGATTTAAAAACTAGATGATCTCTTAGTGATCTCATCTAGTCTCAAAGTTATGCCCAACACCTACAAAGTGATAATCCCAGATATATTCCCTGGTAATTGTCTCCTCTTTTTTCCCTTTCCTCAATCACTGGTCTCCAATATCTTTCTATCTGCTGAACAGTTTAATCTGTATGTCCTGCAGGAAACTCATCATTTTCCCCCTGAAGCCCTTGGATAAATCAGGACATATGGGCACTCTTTCTCTAACCGCTTCAATGATTTCCTTTACCTGCAAGATAATGTTTGAGGCTCTTAACATGGCATGCAAAGCCCATGATAATCTGTCCTCTGCTTACCCTCTAGCTTTTTTTGCCCATAGTTTCTAACCCAGAATTTATTTTTCATCTTTGTGGAGCACTTGTAACTCCTATGCATACATGCTGGGTCCTGCCTCTTATCTTTATGCTATTGCCTGTTTAGAATGCTTTTTTAACTTGTCTTACTCCTTTTAGAGTAGTACAAGTACCACCTCTTCCTGGAGTTCTCTATTCACCCTCTTTTCTATTAGCTACATGTTTTGGTTAAATGTGTCTTCTCTCCATAATATACTGTGTATACTAACTGCTGCTGTTGCATTGAACGGAAGTAATGGTATGTTTCCTACCACTTGTTGCATGCTGGTTAGTACCAGCCCTGAGTGGCCCTGACCATTGCCTGGTGGTTTGCTGATTTCTCTCTTAGGGGTTAGATGTTGATTTTAGTCAGGTTCCCAAAGTTGATTGGGCAACACTCTGCCTTACTGCTCCTCTGGACCATGCAACTGAATTCCCAATAGACTTGACCACTCTGCAATTATGACAAGCTTAAATTCTGACGAAGAAGACTAATAAAATTTCGAATGGGAGATGATAAAATGCCATACCAGAAGTATATAGGAGTGTTAAGGGAACACAGAGAAATAACCCTTTGCCTTTGCTACTGAGAAGGTATCAAGGCTGTATTCCTAGATTTATTGAATTTGAAGTTGGATCTAATTTCATAAATTTAGATACTTTAAGTTTCTGGAAAATTTGAATCATGCCAGAGGTGCTATATTTTCTTAAAAAATGAATTGATTGCTGTATAGTCATTTTTCTTAAAACCATGATTATTTCTTTTTCTTTTTTATTATTTTTTATTTAAATTCAATTAGCCAATGTATAGCCCATCATTAGTTTTTTTATATAATGTTCAACGATTCATTAGTTGTGTATAACAGCCAGTGCTCATCACATCACATGCCCTCCTTAATGCCCATCACCCAGTTACCCCATCCCCTCACCCACCTCCCTTTCCACAGCCCCCAATTTGTTTCCCAGATTCAAGAGTCTCATATGGTTTGTCTCAAGAATAAACACTGTTAAAATTTCTATGCTGCCCAGAGCAATCTACATATTCAATGCAATCCCTATCAAAATACCATTGACATTTTTCACAGAGCTGGAACAAACAATACTAAAATTTGTATGGAACGAGAAAAGACCCCAAATTGCCAGAGGAATGTTGAAAAAGAAAACCAAAGCTGGGGGCATCACGATGCCTGACTTCAAGCTATATTACAAAGCTGTGATTGTTAAGGCAGTATGGTATTGGCATGAAAACAGACAGAGAAATCAATGGAACAGAATAGAGAGCCCAGAAATGGACCCTCAACTCAATGTCAACTAATCTTTGGGAAAGAATATCCAATAGAAAAAATATAGTGTCTTCAATAAATGGTGCTGGGAAAATGGGACACTCACATGCAGAAGAATGAAACTGGACCATTCTCTCAACACCATACACAAAGATAAACTCAAAATGGATGAAAGACCTAAATGTGAGACAGGAATCCAACAAAATCCTAGAGGAGAACACAGGCAGCAACCTCTTTGACCTTGGACACAGCAACTTCTTGCAAGACACCATCTCTAAAGGCAAGAGAAACAAAAGCAAAAATGAACTATTTCTTTTTCTTAAAACTATGACTATTTCTTTATCATTCATCTGTAGTTTCAAAGAATGCTTAATGTAGTCTATGCACAGTTGCCATCATGGAATAACTCCGGGGTCCTCATCATTATTTTATTCCAATGCATTTGGTCTTGTTGACCACTCCCATTTCCATAGTGCAAATGTCTCCATGCTGCATGCTAAATGAATAGCATCCTTTGAATTTGGGTAATATAGTATCCTGGTTGAAAATAACCAATAAATATATTTGTAGAGCATTGGATATAGAGCCAATCCTGGGCTAGGTCCCCTATGTCTTTGGAGCTACAAAAACAAGTATTATATATGCTTTCTTGAATCGGGTATTTGTAGGTAAAGTTATAGAAACAAAATTTACAATATGTTTTTTAAAAAGGGTAATGCACCATATTATATAAATAGATACTACATTGTTAGGCATGATGGAAATTGCTAGAAGGCAGAAGTCAATGTAAACTAAAATATTCAAATATTCTGTTAAATCTTTTGAAAACAGAGTAGGGTGTAGATCATCACGGAAAGGAGATGAGTAATGCAGTACAAATTAAGGCCATAGCACATGAAATTGTACAAACAATACCAAAACATGGAGACAAGTTCAGAAAATCTCTCAAAATGTATTTGTTTGTGGTCAGCAGAGGATGCTGAAAAATGGTCTCTCACTAACCAAGGCTAATGAGATCAGTGTTTTGTTCACTTGTTTATTCTTCTTACCATTTAATATCTTACAGTGTCATAAATAGCATCCAGGTTTTGATAAGAACCATCACCTGTGGGCATCAAGGCAAACCAAGTAAACATTTATAAGGAGCAGTTAGTTCCTTTCTTCCTGGCCTTGATTTTATTTACTCAATTAATTATTTAATCTTAACAAGGAACATAGCCTCCCTGTGCTCTCTTTATCCCTTTGAAGTAATCAGCAGTGAAGGGAGGCAATGCAGTAAATGGATTCTGTATGGAGAGATAAGAGAATTGTGGATAACTGTTGTTTTAAGTACCATGACTATAACAACAGCATCTTGGTAATATTAATAAAAAGGTAATTTATACTGAGCACATCTTACGAAAGGTTATTATATAAAGAATGATAACTGGTTGTTCTCCATCACAAGTAGGCAAAGAAAAAGATGATTAGGATTTAAATATTAGTAGACTATAGTATTGAAAGAGAGAGTAATATTTTCCCAGTAAGACTTTAACATAAATAAGAATGGTTATTCATCTGTCAAGAACATTTTAAGTTGAAGTCTATATGTGGCTAGGGGGATAGATTCAAAATTATCTTATAAAAATATTATCAGTATTTCTTTTCGTAACTTGGAATCCTAGAGAATTGATTCCTAGAATAGTAGTTAATGTGTTTAGATAGCGCTTGACATCATTATTTTGTTTTCTTTTTGAGATGGATGCTTGACTCCGCATAGTCCAGTGGAGTAAATATACCTGCAGTGATTACAGGACCTGCTCAATGCCACACAGCTAATTAACGATAGTGGAGTGGGAGCTCAAAACTAGGTCTCAGACACCAAAGTCAATGCCTAAATTGTAGCTTTGCTATGAAGAGCCCTTGAAATATATTCTATAATGACCCTCAAGTTATAGATAAAGAAAGTGAAGCCAAGATAGCAAAAATTACAAAAATTTAAAAGGAACAGAATTTAAATCTCATGTCTTCCACACAAGTGTGCCTTACACTAACTATAATTCTACTTATCTTTCCTCTATATACAGAGCGGAATATGAATGAGTGCTTATGCATGCATGTTCTCCTTGCACACAATTAACAGCGGGGACACAAAACTCTCCTCTCTTCCACTGCTTTTTGTCCTTTAGTAACAGGACAAAATATGAATGTAAAAGAATTCATAATGCTGTCCTCATCTCCTGTCTTCTAAAGATAGAGTACTCATCATGCTGATAGTCTTCCAGGCTTTTGCTGGTAAGTGTTAATATCTGATATTAGCGCTGATAGAGGTCAGAGGAAACCTGGAAGAAACCATCAAGAGGGTTAACTAACATTTCTATTAGAAAAGACATACAGTGCTTTGTGGAAGGAGGCTGGAGGAATGCGTGGTTGGGTGAAATAGTAGAGAGTGGAGTAGGAGAGTAGAAATGGAGAAAGGATAAATGTTTTGTAAGCAACTGCTATGACAAGAGGAACTCTCAAAAGAAAGATGTCTACAAAAGATTTTAAGGACATTTTGCTGTGTTTGTGTGGTTTAATTTCTCACCTTTCTTCTTAAGCCCCTATCACCTTTACAAGAGAATTCAGTAAAATCCTGCATTGCTCTTCAATGCCTTTAAAATCAGAAATACATTTTTGAGGTAATGAGGGTAATACTTCAATGATCATTTTATGTGAACAGGAAGCTCAATTCTTTTCGCTTACTTATATTTACATCTTTAAACCCCGGACCTCATGCCAAATGTTAAATTTTTATTATAATAAAATACTAATTAATTTTATAATCTTTTATGTATGCTTAAATGTATGTATGTATATATTACTTTGGAAATTGAAGGGCCCATTGCTTTTAGCTAGAAAAGTGTATTATGGTTTCTTTCTCAATATCTTTCCTATTCTAGTTTGTTTCCCTGTACTATACCCTGTCTGTTAAATTTCTGGCTTTATCACTTCATGCTTAAAAGCTAACTTCAAAATAAAATCCATACTCCTCTTTTGGCACATAAAACCATCATTATGTAGATGCAACCTAATCAGTCATCTCTGCCTCTAGAGGGCATGGGTCAAGTGTGCTGAACATAGGATGCATTGTACTGCTTAAAAGTCCCTAAGCAGCTGCTATTCCTTCTTGTCAGTGACCTTTGCATGTATCATTTTAATATATTTTTTCTGTTTGCTTTTTATTTTTCATCTGATGATTATAACCTTCAAAATGCAGCTCTAATTCCATTTGTGTGTCTTCTCTGTATCCCCAAGAAACACGGAAAGCTACTGCCTTATTTGTGTAGTTTGAGGACTTAGACCCTCCCTTTGTTATGACACATACCACAGTATTGTGTAGTGACTGTCTTCATACCTATCTGCTGTTGGATTTGGGGATAGAGACCATGTCTTTTTCACATTTGTTTGCTTACTACAGCACATGGCTTATAGTAGGCACTAATTAAAATTTTGCTGAGTTAAATTGGATTTGACTTTAGAGGGTCAAAAAAACTTCTTAAACTTCTTAAACAAATTACCTGGTATTTCCAGCCAGAGCATTTCAGGGAAAAAAAGAAACACCATGTATCATAATTCTTCTAGGGGCATATTCCTCCATTCCTTCATTTATGCAAATATGATTGATGGACTCCTCACTGGAGGTAGAATTCTTCTAAGACTAGTCTTTTGTCATCTATTGGAGAAGGTGGTCTACAGAAGTCTTGTTTACAAAGAGCCAAGTTTTCTGAGATTTTGTGTTGTAATATATTTTGAGAAGTAGGCTACCACCAAATGGTGGTAGAGGTTAAGCAAAGGAAGCAGGAAGTCCCCAGGTTACAGGGTGCTGAGTACTACATGGGTGATGGAGAAAATGGATGGGCAGCACCAACATCTGTAGGACCACTACTGATTTCTAAATGATAACTAATTTAGATTCTAGAATTCTTGCTATGTGGTCAACAGGTGAGATGGCCTAGAATCATTCCATTCATCTCAACCCCTACCATCTAAAATCTTTAAAGAAGTGAAGACTGTTGGGTGCCTGGGTGGCTCAGATGGTTAAGTGTCTGCCTTCGGCTCGGGTCATGATCCCAGGGTCCTGGGATCGAGTCCCGCATCGGGGTCCCTGCTCCTTCGGAGCTTGCTTCTCCCTCTGCCTCTCTCTCTCTCTCTCTCTGTCTCTCATGAATAAATAATCTAAAAAAATAAAAATAAAATTAAAGAAGTGAAGACTGTTAATATGATCAATCAAATGGGGGAGAAATAGGGCAATTTGTGTAGTGTGTTAGGAAGAGAAAATGGTAGGGGGCCCTGGGTGGCTCAGTCAGTTAAGCATCTGCCTTCAGCTCAGGTCATGATCCCAGGGTCCTGGGATCAAGCCCTGTGTCGGGCTCCCTGCTCAGCGGGGGAGTCTGTTTCTCTCCCTCTCCCTCTGCCCCTGCTCGCTCATGTGCTCTCTCTCTTTCTCACTCTCTCTCTCAAATAAATAAATAAAATCTTTAAAAAAAAATCCTTAAAAAAATGGAAGAGAAAGTGGGGTAGGGGTTGTTATCACATGTGTATAATGCCTTCTTTGTGCCTAGTTTGTAAAAGTTTTAGATCCATTCTCCAGAATCCCCTCTCCCTGGGGCTTCCCCTTTACAACTGGATCTCCAGAGATGTTTTCCAAGGTCCTCTTATAATTTAGTTCCAGAAAATGGACTCTTTTGAGGCATTTTAAGAACCATTTACATTCAGGGACCAGAAAACGAGAAATGTGTCTTATCTCCACTGCTGACCTATTAATTTTTGAAGTCCAAAGTTAGAAAGCAGTAAGAAGTAGTAACATACTTTTTGCATTCTCTTCAATATTATCTCCACCAGAACATTACATATTTCTATAGGTAACCAAATGCCTATTTGTGATATAAAAGATACTGCAGCATGGACCTGACAACTGTTATGAAAGAACAGCCACTGAAGAGTCATTTGCTCAGGAAAATTTTACTTTGCTCTTGTCAGTCCCTCATCCAATGTCTTACGCTCTGGAAGTTGTCCTCATTGCTTAGAGGAATTATTTGTTGCAAATGTGCTACAAGCTGATAAAATTCAATCTTGGAGTCTTTTATTTTCTACGTTTGATATTTCATTAGGAAGTATAGTGGCTTTTTTTTCCCTCTTTTTATTTTTACTTTGGCCTCTGATGGTGATAGCAGGTATCTCTCTTTCAATTTAAGTATAATTGAGCTTGAGATTAGCTGCTTACAGATGCTCGTAAACTTTGCCATGTGTTGCCTAAGAACAAATTCTAACTTCAGTTTGAATAGCACCTTTCACATCAGTGCCTCAAATTGCTTCACAGTAATACATCATCAATATTTCACAACATGGCATCACTGAGCAGCATATTCAATGATTTAGCCATCACTTCAAATAATCTAGAGAAGAAACAACCAGAGGAAAGCAGATCTTTTTTACTGTACAGATAAAAGATACAGGTTTAATATTTCCAAGTATTTTATGCTTAAACCATGTTTAGAAGAACAATCTAGTAGAAAAGTGCAAAACTGTACCAGAGGCAAAAAAAGAAAAAAAAATCTGTTCCAGAGGCACCATTCATATTTGCATCAGTAAATTCAAATCAAACAGATATACAAACAAGTGTATGTTGTATACATAAGTATTTACCTGATATTTCATTTGACACTCCAGCTTTGAATAAAATCTATGAAAACATTTTTTAAAAAATAATAACATAATAAAAAATAGTAAAAAAATAAAATTAGGAGTAAAATTGTTATTTAATTTGAAAAATTAATACATTAATTAATTTGAAAATTAATGATGAAAAGTTCTAATTACTACCTGGGAATGTAAAAGCTAAGGAACAAGAAAAGTCAGGCTGTATTTCTTTCTCCTCCTCACCATATCCAGTGTTCATCTCAATGCCTCTGGAATCCATATTGTTTCTTCCCATCCTATTGCCATATCCATAGTCCAGGTACTCCTTTTTCACTAGGATTACCTCAGCACTTATCTGCCGGGTTTCTCAAATCTAGTTTTGCCTGAGTATCCTACCTTACTACCCTATATATTCCTCACAGTAAGGGCCACAATGAATTTTCTATCACTTAAATGGACAATGTATCTCTCTTCAGTTAAAAATACCTTCCAGTTACTCTTCATGGATTTCAGGATGTTTAAAATCCTTAGCATGGTACACAAGGCCTTTTATGAATTGACCTCTGCCTGCATTTCCACCCAAATATCCTTTTGTTTACAGAATGAGATCCCACATTGCCCAACCCATTGAACTCTTTGTAGTTCCCTCTCTGTTATATCTGGACTTTTGAATGCATTGAACCTCTTACCAAAAAGATATAATATTCTGCTTAGTCGGTTTTCTCCCTCACTAGGGCAGGACCTGTTGCATTCAGCCCTTGGTGCCTGATACTTTATAAACAATACCTGATTTCTGAATTGAATATAACTTAATATGAAGCAATAAAACTTCTATACCACTCATATCTTTTGTTTATTGAACAAAGCTAGACATAGGGTACAATATCAAAATTGTTAATTCTTAATATTTTACAGAAGTTAGGAATCTCTTCTAGAATCTGTTGAAAGCTATAGATTCTCTTAGCTTGAGAAAAGCACAGATGCTCTTACATGCACAGTTTTTTATATAGCTTCAGAAAGTTCATCATAATCTTGAATTCAATTTAGGGATTTTCAGCTAAAACTCCCTGCCTGCTCTAAGGCATTCTCATGTTGGTAAACATACTATTGGGGAATTTGTTCATTTGGGTTGACTTGCTCTGTCTCATCACAATTTAGAGAATTGTGGAATCTCAGGTTTGGAAAACCTTCCAATTATTATTTAGCCCAATTTCATACCTCATATATGAATTACCTCTATAATGTTTATGCCACATGCTTTCCTCCTTTCGTGATAAATTATATTGTTCAATTAGAGTGAAATCACAATCTCCTAAACACATCTACTTTGAAAGATCCTGACTGTTTAAGAATTATCTGAGACTTCTGGTTTGAACTCAGACACAATAAGAGCTTGGAAGCCATCACTTTCATCTTTAAAATAAGAAAAAGCTAGACAAACTAAAAATCATTCATTTCTTTTGGACCCATCAGAGAACTGATATAAAAGAGCCAACTATCTCCTTTAAGTCTGGAGAGATAGGAGCATCCAGAGTCATAGCTGAGATCTGCTTACCTGGAACAGAAGTCACTGGAAGCACAAACTGGTAAGAACAATGAAATACTAATTCTGATGAATTTCTGGAGACTGGGTGTAGGCTAGCATGAAGAGTGAGGAACAGCTGGGGACCTTTGTCCTGAGGGGGTTCCCCACACTATTTAGACTTTTATTTCCAGAAATTCTACAAGGTTCCCATGATAGAGCTTGGAGGAGAATTGCTTTGTAGCTCCCGCAGGAAGAGAAGAGTAATCACTGTGAATGGACCCAGAGCTTTCTCCATAACAAAGGCTTACTCTCTAGGGAAAAATACTTCACCAGATTTGTATCCTATTTGGGAACAGACATTGTTTCCACTTTAGGACCATCAAACCTTACTGTCTCACCAAAATATATGTGGGAAAACAGAGTCAAAACGATGTTGGGGCAACAAGGAAATAGACTGAACAGTAAGGCAGGAAAGAGTTGGAGGGGGAGCTACAATTGGAGAAACAATTCTGTTAAGTCACAGCTTAGAGACATTGGCCAGCCAAGAGACAGAGATTGAATCAGAAAATCATGTAATGTTTCACCTACTCACACCTTATCACCGCACAAACATGGCTTCAGTATAGCAACAGGGGATTACAACTCAAAAAGTTGTAAGATATAGGCTCTCTCTCTGAAGATGAATATTTGTGAAGTCTCAACATCAAGAGGGAGGACAAAAATAAAGGTAATAGAAGAAACCGAAGCCTTGACTGTCTATAGCTATGGCAAACATTATACACAGCCCAGCTTCTAGCCAAATTAGAATAAATACACTAAAGTCCCATTTATCTCAGTTTCCACTACCTGATACAACATATTTGACTTTCAACAATTTATTTCAACAAATTATTATCAGTTGTGTCAAAAGGGAAGAGGAAATATAATCTGAAGAGAGGAAGAACCAAATTTAGATATGACAGAGATGTTGGAATTAACAGACAAGAAATTGAAATTAACAATGATTAATATGTTAAGGAATCTAGTTGAAAAAGCAGACACTATGCAAGGACAAAATGAGTAATGTAAGCAGAGAGAGAGAAAAATCCTAGGAAGGAATTAAAAGAAAATGCTAGAAATTAAATACACTATAACAAAAATGAAGAATACTTTTAATGAACTCATCAGTAGATTTGACATAGTTGAACGAAGATTCAGTGAGCTTGAAAATAGGTCAATAAAAACTTTCCAAACTAAATGGAAAAAGAAGAACAACAATAACAAAAAAAAATACCAAAACAGAACATCCAAGAATTATGGGACATAATTTAAAAAGTTTAAAAATTATAACATATACAAAATTAGAATTCCAAATGAGAAGAAAGAGAATGAGGCAGAATAAATATTTGATTTTTAATTTTATTTTTAAAATAATTTTTAAATAATTTTTAAAATTTTAAATTATATTTTAAAAAATTTAAATAATTTTAAATATTTTAAAATTAAATAAAATATTTAATTTTAATTATTAAATGGCTGAGAAATTTCCAAATTAATGACAGACACCAAACAACAGATCCCAGGAAGCTCAGAGAATATCAAACTGATAAAGTAGAAAAAATAGAAAAAAATAAAAACAAAAAATGACCAAAAAACCCACAAAAAAACTCCACAGACTTGGCATATCATATATTCAAACTGCAGAAAGCCAAAGAGGAAGAGAATATTTTGAAAGAATCTAAAGGGGACAACAAAACCACCTTGCTTGTGGAGGAACAAGGGAACAAAGATAGGAATTAAAGTATTTTGTTTTTAAAGTGAAACATAGTTTTGCCATATGACCCAGCAATCACACTCCCAAGATACTTACCCAAATGATTTGAAACCCTATGTCTGCAGAAAAACCTGCATGCAGATGGTAACAGCATCATTATTCTTAATTGCCAAAAATGTGAAGCAACCAAGGTTTTCTTTGGTAGCGAATGGATAAACACACTGTGGTATATCTGTACAATGGAATATTATTTAATGATAAAAAGGAATGAGCTATCAAGCACACAAAGACATAGATAAATCCTTAATTCATATTGCTAAGTGAAAGAATCCAATCTGGAAAGGCTACATACTGTATGATTCCAATTTATGTATTTTGTAAAAGGAAAACTGTTGAGATGGTAAACAGATCTATGTTTGACAGTGTTTTGGGGAGAAGTTGAATAGGAGAAGCAAGGGAATGTTTAAGATGTGAAAGTATTCTGTATGGTATTTTAATGATAGAAACATAACACTGTGAATTTGTCAAAACCTATACAGTTTTACAGGTCAAAGGATGAACTTTAATGTATGAAAAATTGTTTAGAGTATTTAGGCAGTCAAGGAATCTCACTATAGAATATATAATGTGAAAAAGGAATCTATCTGTAGCACAAATGTATAAAACAGTTCACTGAAGGTAGTGGAAAGAATGGTGCTGATCTATGCAACTTTGGAAAGGAGTGAAGTTGAAAAACTAGAGGCAATGTCTTCCAGTTGATAAAATTGTTCCCCATGGGCATATAGGTTAAGAATTTTAAAGTTAAGGAAGGGGATAGTGGATGGGGGAGCCAGTTATCCACTGTTGGAATGGAAGTTTACAAATAAGCAAATAGAGGAGGCTAGAATGATCCATGTGGGAGTGGATTAGAGTTTGGGACATTAGTATGAACTGAAGTTTTGGCTTAATATAGGTAGATATGTGTTTATATATGAGTTGGTACACCATATATATTTCCTTATTCTTTCAGCTGAGAGGCACTAGAAACAATGATACTCCAGTAACAATGAACACATATAGCACCTAGAACTTGGTTTCTAGTATCATTCTCCAGTGTAGTGCCAGAAAGTGTAGTGCCACACACACACACACACACACACACACACACACACACGCACACCAGTGGAGTATGTCAGAGGGATATAGGGGCCAACTGAAAGAGCTCCATTCTAATTGCTAAAGTTGAAACAATTTGAATATCAAAATAAATAAATATTGGATTATAATCCAAAGTATAAAATAAATATCCATGACTCTATACGATATAAATGACTAAATAAAAATAATTAAAAGTAAATAAATAATAAATAAATAAATAATAAAATAGCATAGACAAATCTGCCATGTAGAATTCCAAATAATTGTATGTACATAATTTGCCCTTGAAGAGGTGGAGCATAACTCCCCAGTCTTTAAGTGTGGGCTGCACACAGTGACTCCCTTTCAAAGAGTACAATATGGAAAGGGAAGGAAAATTAATTCTGCAGTGGAGAAACCTAACAAACACTACCTCAGCCAGAGGCAGGTGATCAAGGTTAGGGTGATCAGCAGGGACAAGTCATATTGATAGTCTATACCCTTGGTATGATGTGATGAGAATGACACTTTACCTATGTGATCTTCCTCTCCAAACCCATAACCCCACATCTAATCATGAGGAAAACATCAGACAAATCCCAATTGAGGCACATTCTATATAATACCTGACCAGTACTCCTCAAAATATCAAGGTTATCAAAAACAAAGAATATCTGAGAAACTGTCACATTCAAAAGGAACCTAAAGAGATTTGACAAATAAATGTAATGTGATTTGCTGGATGAAAACCTGGAACAGAAAAAGGATATTAGGTAAAAACTAAGGAAATATGAAAGAAATATGGGCTTTAAAAATAATAGTTTATAAATGTTCATTAATGATGACAAATAAACTGTACAAATGGGAGATGTTAAAGATAAGGGAAACTTGGTGTGGGGTATATGTGAGCTTTCTGTACTATTTTTGTAACTTTTCCACAATTAAAACTATTCTAAATAAGACATTTAAAAAAATTAATGTGGTAGATTCCAACATATGGATATTATTTTATATAGTTGAGTTCACTAACAAGTCATTCTTTGCTAGTTAAAAATTAAATCCAGAGTAAGCAGTTTTTCTCACTGCCCTTTTCAGTCTGTTGAGAAATGAACTTGGCTGAAAGATAAATAATGCTCTTTTTTTTTCTTTTGTTTATTGGATGATCAGCTTTTAGCAGAATTAGAATTAGATGTCTGAGTACTTGCCTATCCTTTTATATATCCTGAATTAGTGCCAGTTTTGTATTTTTATATTAAAAACAATCTGTGGATCTACATTCTCTATAATGTTAGGTAATTTATTGCCTGTTCTCACAATACCACAAATTTATACTTATGTACTTGATCATTTCAGGCAGTTATTTTTCGTTTCATTTCTCCCAGGATTTGGCTCCTATTACTATTATGTTATTTACCAAAGTGTGTTATATCCATATGTTTTTCTATCACATTTAATTATGAAATGCCTGAAGGTATTTTTTTTCAGTTAGCAACTATAATAAAACTCCAATATTCAGTGACATACAATAATAAGCATTTATTTATTCCTGAAACTGTGAGTTTGTCTAGAGGTCAATTGATCTAATCTGAATTTAGCTGGAGTACTTCTTAATGTCTCTTTCTTTCTCCCCCTGAGATTAGAAAACTAGTCCAGATACACTTTTCTCATTGTGTTGACCAGAGATGAAGAGAGCAAGTGGAGACAGGAAAGGTCTCTTGACAACTAGGTTTAAAACTAACACACCGTCCACTTTGCCTATCTTTTTCCATTGGCTGAATCAAAGCATATGGCCATTTCCAAAGTCAAGAGCCAAGGAAGTGTTCTCCATCCACAGTGGGAGAACACTCTTTTCAAAGGATGGGGCACCTGGGGGGCTCAGTCAGTTGGGCGTCCGACTCGATTTTGGCTCAAGTCATGATCTCAGGGTCATGGGATCAAGCCCTGCGTGGGGCTCTGTGCTCAGTGGGGAGACAACTTGAGATTCTTTCCTACCTCCCACCCCTCCTGCTGCTTGCACTCTCGATCTCAGATAAATTAATTAATTAATTAAAATCTTTAAAAACTTAAAAAAATAAATTTTTTAAAGGATATGGTATCGGAGAGGAGAAAATGAAGACTAGAAATACAACTAACAACTGTATTTTTTATTCACACTTTTCAATGTTCTGATCTGAGAACATGCCTAACACATAGCAGGTATTCATTAAATTTTTGTTGAATGCATGGATGAGTGAATGTTTGGCTAAGTAGCAAGATACTTCACTTTCTGAGGTTCATAGGTACAGAGAGATGCACATGTATTTTGCGGGTAAAACTTTCAGTGACTTAGAATCATCCTAACATTGTCATATTATCTTTATGATTCCCAGTCAAAAAGTCTTGGTGGCATCTACAAAATATATTAAATTTCAAGTATTGTGCTTATATTTCATGTAGGTATGAGCATATAACCTATAGTCATGAGCATATAACCTATGTATGAGCATATAACCTATAGTCATCTATCCAAAAATTATTTTTTTCTGTTTTATTTTTTGTAATTCCTTTCCTTATAAAGTCTTTGTATAATAAACTTTCATGTTTTCATGTGAAATTTGTAAGGCTTCTCTTCATGCTGCATGACCTCTTTTTAGAAATAATCTTACCATTAATAAGATGTCAATGAGTGGAATTGTTACATTGTTTTTTTGTCTAAGAAATGTCTTTTTTTAAGATTTTATTTATTTATTTGAGAGAAAGAATGAGATAGAGAGAGAGCATGAGAGGGAAGAGGGTCAGAGGGAGAAGCTAAGAAATGTCTTACGTTTTTCTTGTTTTCTTTTGTTTTTCAAATGTTAAGAAGTAACAGCACTGTTTAAATGCTATCTTAAATTTTCTCTGAATTGCATTTTGAGATTTTGACAGAAAACATGTTACAGAAATCCAGCCAATGCTTGGGAATATACTGATACCTCTAGGAGGTGACAAAGATAAGAATGATACTAGTGACCATCAGGTGATGTCTGAGGAAGTACCACTGTTTAGGTTTTAAAATCAGAGAAGACTGAGGGGTAAAAATAACTTTTGTTATTTTTTAATACTTTTGTTAAAGGTAGTGGATACTGTAGTGCATTAATGAGATCCACCTTTAGGATTGTAGCCATTATTCCTCCTTTTGGCTGATGGCCCACACAGGCATCCCTTTCCAGGTTGCCTCACCAAACGCTCTCCCTGCCTCCAAAGGAATTTTGCATCCAAGGACTGGTTTATACAGGGTGCAAAGGCCTGGCCTCTGGCTTCAGTATGAGGTGACTGTGAAGGACTGTAGCTCCCTGGAGACCAGCTGAAGCCTCTAAACAACTGCATCACAGTTCAACTCACCTTCTTCTCAGTCCTGCTCCCTTCTCTTCTTTTCAGGCATCGTTCTCCAGACCATTCTTCAATAAACCTCCATCCAGCACTTAAATCTCCATCACGGAGTTGGCTTCCAGGGCACCTGAATAAACCACTACCTATAAGAATTAATTCCACTCACTTGTAGAGCTGTAGGCAACTCTGTCCCCTATCTTTCCTTTCTTGTCATGTCACATTTATACTACAAGGTAGTATATATTCTCTGGAGAGTCACTTAATTGAAGAGTTTTTAGCCTGACACATGAAGTGATACTTAGCTTCAAATATTTAACATAAATGATAATTAAACAACTGTTTTCAAATTCCACACTACATAGGGAGATTTTTCTCAGCCATCTATAATTGCACACAAATGTACAGAATGTGAAAGAAGTAAAGCACTGATATACTAAAAACAAAATATGTAAATCTATGTCTTGACCAACAGGTTTCTGTAAGTCTTAAAAATAGCAATGGCAAAAACAAATGCTTCAGGGAATTTGAATTATTGAGTATGATACCCAGAAAAAGATGATCAATCATGAATTGTGATAATATTTCTAGCTCTGTTTTTTTTTTTCTGTTGAATGTCTTATCAATAGTTGCAACATGTTTGCCACAAGAGTGAAAAAGAAATCAGTAGGTTTTCAGAAGAGAAAACAATTCTTTAATTGGACATAAATAATAGTAGGTTATATAAATATACTTTAGTCTGAAATAGCTGAAGAATATATAACATTGTCCTGAGGAATCCATGCACCTTCCAAAGCACCAAAACCCCCTAAAATGAATTTTTAATTTCGCAGAATCTAGTTTAATAAACATATTTCCTCCATATTAAAATACACATAACTTTTAAATGTTGCTTTGTAAACTTGGGAGGGGAAATCTGTCACCCATGTTAATTATCTTAAAATGAAATTGTGGCTCTATTTGGCACTTGAAAAAAACAGTGCTTTATACAAAGCAGAGGGAAATCAGACTCTATTATACTCAGTGACATTACATGTAATTGAGTATAAAATATAACAGCTGTGAAGAAAAACATGGAAGTTTCTAGTTTAACTGCAGAAACATGACTTATACATATAAGTCATATATACAGTTGCCTAGGCATAGTTTCGTGTGTAGTTGTATGAGCAAGCATGTATGTGTCTCCTTGTGTGAGGTACATGTATATGTATGTGCTGTTGAACAGTGAGTTAGTCTATACTAGGGCAGCAGAAGGAAGATCCTACATATCTTAGTCTAGGATTTAATATTGATTTCCCTAGAAGGTAGTGAATTAGAGAATGAAAAAATATTACAGTGTGAGTACTATCATCAAGTTATCAAATACATTCATTGAAGGTATTTTTATGTATGTTTTAAATACAAAACACTTCCTTAAGTAGGAAAAGAGCTGGATCCTTCCCATGAGGAATTTATATTCTAACAAAATCATAAGCATCCGGATTTATACCACACTGATTAACTTAATGTTAGCAACACAAACACTTGGGGACTCCTTAATCCAAGCTTCTCTCCCACAGCTACCAGGAAAATATTTGAACAGGACACCTGCATTCTTAACTTGTATTTTTAGAGAATGTCAACATTCACAGGAAAACAAAAAGAATCCCTTCTGCAAGTTGGTTCTAGTCCCCTTATTGATTACATACAACTACTGATAGAATGATTTGATTCTCTTTTTCCTCCTACCTTTCAGTTCTTTCCCTTTCTTCCTCATTCTCTGTCTCTACCCTATCCCCCCAACTCTGCTTCTCTTTCTGAAATAATTATGTCAATAGAATGTTTTCCCTAACATCTGCAGTCAAGGAGAAATTTTATAAATTACCCACTTAGGGTATGTTGCAATAGGGTATAAAATACATAGACTGTTGAAAATCTGAGCCTGGAATGCACCATTGTAGATCTTCTAGCCATATCTCTGCAAGGATGACAGTGCTGAGACTCGTATGGAGGTCCACCCCCACTGGGTCTCCCTTGCTGTGTGGTTCCACAGTTTGACACCAAGGTTACATCTAGATGACTATGGCTAACTAAACCCTCCTTGCCTCATAGTCTTTTCCTCTAGCATCTGAAACATAACACTCTTCAGTCATCTTTCATCTCCTTTATGCACATTTCCACACTATTCTGCCCTTTAAGTTCTGAAACTTCCCAGCCCAGCACCTACTTCCATGATAAGCAGCTTTACTAAATCTTCAGCCTCTTCAATGAACATCCAGCCACCTCCTGCCTTAATAAACACTTGTTAATACACTGATATTGCTGCCATTATTATTATTAGTCACAGAAATACACTTTTTGCCATACCCAATGTAGTTGAATGCCTGAAAGTGAGGTCGACATTCTTCTACCTCTTTATTTCCATTTCCAAAGCACTACTCTTCTACCTCTGGAGGGGAAAGTCTCCCTCCTCTATGGTGAATACTGTATGTCTGTGTCACCACATCTGCTAACTGCAATCACCATCCAACATTATAGTCTGTTCCTTATATCCGATATAGTTTTATGTTTTCTCTCAACCACATAAGTCTAAGCATCAGGGTGATTTCAGTGTTCATGTTGATAATGAATCTAGTTCCTTAGTTCTTTCTGTTCCATGTGATATCCTGAACTCAGTAAGATTTCATTCCTATTCTATTGCCAATAACACACACAGTCACTCTGTAACTCTCACTATTATTATTATCAGAAACACCAAATTCCAATGTCTGACTTTCTGTTTACAGCCTTAATGCTTTCAGGTCTCCCGTACCCTTAACTTCAACTTTATTTATTTTTTTATATCACATAACTACTTCTACTTCCTTGATACCACAATCTTCTCTCAGTCATCTCTCTTTTGGTTTTACTTTTGTTGCTCTCAGGGTATGTTTTATGGTCCCTGATCAGTACCATCAACTATGTTGCATCCCTGCCTCTGTTGCATCCTCCCAGCAAAACTACAATACTGGGTGCATGCTAGCGACTTCCTGGGGCTAAGGAAGTTTGAATAAAACAAGTAAGCCCTCAAGATTGATGCAACCACAAAATTCATATTCTCCAACCTCAGATGGTACCTCAGCCTTGCACAATAACCATTTTATTCATGCTTGCTTAATTCTGCTCTGCACAGCACTTGTGCTAACCCTTTACTTGCCCACCATCTCTCAACAGACTTTACTGTCCTACTTCCTAATTCAAAACAATTGAGGCTTCTAAGTATCAGTTGCCTCCTTCTCCTGCCCCAGATTCATTGATATCAGAATGTATCCTCACTCCTTTTTCCTATAATCTCAAAGGAAAAGATGTTAAGCGGCACCAGTTGCTACAACAGGCAACTCTGAAATACCTTAGCCCCGTAATCAAAGCTACATGTTTCTGTTTATTCTACATATAATTGCCAAATCTTCTTTGCTTTGTTTTGGTTTTTTGATTCTCATGCATCATTTTCTAAACATAATGGTAGTTGGCTTAAAGACTGCTTTCACTGTTTAGGGAGGCTACAAGGTTGCCCTGTGTTCATTCTGGGACCTACAGCTCCGGATTTCCTTCTCTGGTTGTTCCTCAGAGGACATGCACACAGCATTCCTGACCACTAGGATGACTCTGATTTTAGCACACTCTTTTTGCCTGTCTTTTCCCTGGTCTTCCCATTAAGCTTCTGGCAGGTCTTATTGGTATCACACTCAGCTGTTAGACTCCATTAATTTTTAGCTGACTGTTCTATTGTTTTCAACAATACTCTGGGTTATACTTTGTAACAGTATGAACCAAATAAAATTATGCTGTTTGTGGCTAGCAGAGTGTTACCAGTCTTTTAGGCTTGCTCCACCTTTCCATTGGATGGATAGGAGGGATGGAAGCAGCATGGTACAGAACCTTTGCACTATAGAGCAAAAGCTGGGGGGATTGGGAACTCAGTCTTCACCAGGTTCCTCACCCACATCTTCTCTGTCTGAGTGACAGTGTGTGTTGGCCCAGAGGTGGCAACAGAAACTGGTGCTGCTACAACCACATAGTATAGATCTTCTGCAGCCCAGAGCTGAAGGGATGGGATCTGCCAATTTTCTCTGGCTGTCAAATCTACCCAGAATGGCTCTTCCACCCCAAGAGCTGAAGAAATGGAATTTGTATTTTGCCTGCTGAGTCCACCCCAGCAGCTCTTCCTTACCACAGAGACTTAAAGATATAGGGGACTGCGTGTAGTCCTGATTTGTATCCTCTCTATGCAGTAGAAGTTGAGGGTAGGGGAATTGGTCATGCTGCCCTGATGCCACTACATGCTTGGTATAGGTCTTTCACAGCATGGAGCTCTGGGAAATGGAGTATGCTGATGTTCACTGGCTGGGGAATCCACCCAGAACAGCTTTTCCACCTCAGGGATCTGAGGGAGATGGGAACTGCTGGAACAGTCTTCTGGAGCACAAAGCTGCAGGGGTATGGATGGAGCCCTTAGCTTGAGTGTCATGGTATCACACCCTTTTCACTAGGCTCCATAGATTATGTTAAATTTATGTTTCTTGAATTGTTGCAAGCTCTTTGATCGATCTCCAGAGAAGTTGGATGACTGCCTTTGCTAATTTTGACTAGTTTAATAGATGTCTTTCCAGGGGGTAAGTTTCCTCAAACTTCTCACAGTGTCATTCTAGAAGTCCCACTTCTGAACTCATTATAGTTTATCCAAAAATCTGATTTTCTATTATTAATATCACTAAATGAATCTGAGGTATAGCCAGGTAGCCAAGCAATAAACTGTGTAAATTTTCCTAGATTTCTCAGTTTACTTCACCTCCATAGCCTCCATAGTCAATTAATGACTAATTCCTGCAAATATTACTGCCTAGATATGTCTTAAGTCTACTTCTCCCTAGGCCCACTATCACTATTCTACTTAAGCCTCTCAGCTCCTCTCTCCTCCCCTATTAGAACAGCATCCTCAGTAGTCTCCATGCATTCATTCTTGACCACCTTAAGTCTATCCTTTCTACCCCATTCAGAATAACCTACATAAGATGTGAATCATATAAACACCTGCTGAACACCCTTTAATGACTTGCCTATGGAATGAATTACTAAATCCTATCATGGTTTTATGGCCCTACCCACAAAGATTCTCTATAGTCTCAAGTCTTTCTATTCCTTTTTCCATTCTTGCCTTTTATTTCCTGGTAATGAAAAAATGTCTGTGTGTTCTGCTTATGACATTTATTTTACATTTTCATTTCTTTACATAGATTGTTGCTTTGTCTGGAATACCTATCCATCTTCCTTTCTCTTGATAATTTTTAGTCATTCTTCAAGACTCAATTCAGGCATTTTATTTCTCAGAGAGGAATTTGGGATCTCCAGGTTGAGCTAAGTGCCCCCTTTTGTGCTTCTCTAACCCTCAATGAGAACTTCTTCATATCACCAATTTTATTACCTGTGGAAGTTCCCCCTGCCATACTCTGAGTTCCTTGAGGCAGTTCTTTTCCTTCAACTCCTCAACGGCTTCTTATTTTTCTGAGGATGGATAGTGAAATCTTTATGATGGCCAGTAAGTCTCTGAGTAATCCATATGATCTCTTTTCTTGAGGCCTTTGCAGAGGTTGTTCTTCAGTTTGGAATGGCCTCTCCCACTCTGCCTCTTCTCTTGTTTCTCCTTAAAAGCCAACACACACATTCCTTCTCCTTGTTCACTCAAAATTACACTTCTACTTTCACTTTAAATACCATTTTATTGGTGAAGGCTTCCCTGACCCAAAAATTACATTAACTCACTTATATTCCCTAGATACCCCTTTTACTATTTCTTCATATCAGTTTGTAATTACACATTTTTCTGATTATTTTATTAATGCCTATCTTTCTCCATGAGGATTTAACTCTTCTGGCGGGGATTGTGTTTCCTGTGCTTTTCCTTTTACGTTTAATGCTCTGCACAATGCCTGGCACTTAGATCACATTCAATACATAACAGGTTGAATAAGCTCATGAATGGCTAATTTACTTTTACTCTACTCAATGCTTCATGTATAACAGACTTTAAATTATGCTTTTTGAACTGAAATTAATATTGCAAAAGGCTGACATTCATGAGATATTTAAGAGTGAAAAATGAAACTATTAGGAAACATACAAAATAAGTCATATTTATATTTCAATTTTCAATTTCCACTGAGTTATTTTTATTGGCAACAGGTATATTTAATATATTCAGTATTTTGGGCCTGTCAGATAGACGAGGCTTAGATTTCTAGAAGTATGTGAAAATATCAGTTTTCCTTTTTCTCAGCAGAAACTCTTCTGTGAAGTCTTGGGTAGTGCCCTCGCACTCCCCACCTGTCACATCTGAGTAAATCAATTCTGCCCAGACAGGTTTTCTCTATGTGTAGCATTTGTTCTTATCATTTTACTTGAGTACATTAGATTATTTGCTTACATACCTACTTCCTGTGCCTGAACTTGGGCTCTTTGTCATTTTAATCTTCATATCCTCAGATCTACCACGGTGTCTGGCACAAGTAGGCTTTCAGTTAATATTTATCCAATGAATTAATGAATCAATTAATGAGTATCTCAGAATCACTAAGTGCTTTTCATTATGGGAATTATAACAAATGGCTTAGCATAGAATTACTTCATCCGAAAAAAGCTGTTTTCCTCACAATAAGTAAGCCAAACAATTAATGTACTTACTAAATTTTCTTTCTGCTTGACATATTTTATGCTTCTACTTTTAATGTATTTGTTACTTACTCATGTATCTGCTTCAGTGTGCTACCTTCTCTTGTGGGAAAATTTTACTAATTTTGAATAAAAACCCTAGTCTAAAATTGATCATTAGGATAATTTAGTGCAATGAAGAGAGTGTGGTTCTAATTACATTATCAGAATAAGAATAATTGTTCTTGCATTTCCAGATAGCAACTTTCTTTGAAGTCTCCAAAATACTTATATAAAGGAAAAAAAGAAATTCTCAGCTTTGTGATGTAATTCTTTAAGTAGTTATCCCAGTCAAAACCTCCTTTCACAAATTATAATGATATAGTAGACTATAATGGAAAATAACAACTATTTATTATTGTAATATTTATTATAATAACAATTATATAATATTTTCCCTCAAAAATTGTATTATTACTCTGAAGACATTGCATTTATTTCATGATGTAAATGAGCAAATTCATGTGTTTGGGTTGTTATCTACACTTCTTTCCCAGGTTGGACTGACTAGTGCCCTCCAAATAGTCTGTACTTGTTTTTTATTTATTATCAAAGTAGAATTGATTTTATATACTATCAAATATGCTATTGTACTATGTACTATGTGATGTTATGGGACACATGATACAGGTGGGATTCTTAACCTCAGGCCAGGTTTAGAGCATCTTCAAAGCCCCTGAAATTGACCACAGGATGTATTTTTGACATTGACATTCCTTGGAGAAGGTCGGTCTTAGAATAAAAAAAATTAGCAATTCTGAATCCCAGTTCTCATGAGCAACTCTTATTACCCTTCCACTGAATAGGTATAAAGGCCCCAATACAAATTCCCATTCTGAGTCCTCTTTGATTTAGCCAGCCTGTTACACATTCCATTAACATAATGATTTGCTTTAACTCAAATTATTGATTGATTAGGAAATTTGAGAATTCTGTCCTTTACAGAAGACATTCAAAATGCATTGACTCTTTTTTCTTTATTGCCTACATTTTTATTTTTAATTGTTTTGTACATCTCAGCTATCAACTCAATACAGTCTGATAAGCGAGTGAGATTATAATAAATAAAAAGTGTATTATTTGGCCGAGATGGTAGCACATGAACTAGAAGATCCTAAGAGAGCACTGATTGAATAATATGACACACTACAAGCCCATTAGAGCGAAAAGCTTTTCCAGACTGAGGTGTTAACTCTCCTTTCCTTTGGTATAGACTTGTAAAGGGCAGCATTTAAGACACAGTAACAATGTTAGAGAACTGCATCATAATAAAGATAATAATAATAATAATAATAAAACGCACCAAAGTGAAAAGAGTAAAAATAACGTGTCTCATAGTTAGTTACTTCTGTGTAACCAATTGCAGAGGCTGACTTGTAATTAAAGAAGAAAAATGTAAGCAAACAAAACTAAAACATGGCTTTATCATTTCCCCAATAAGATTAGGTTTGGTTCAAACAAACCAACAAACCAAGAGATTTAAAGAGAGAAGAATATAAAAAGATTGCTTATAAAACTATTTCCCATGCTCTGTTGGTTCACATTTTCATCTGTTGGGGCCTGTCACATTATGTCCTAATGTAATGATATCTCTGATAACACGGGCAAGCGCACATAGAGCAGCAACAGCAAACTGGCTGATTTACACACTGCAGTTTGCGGCCCTGGAATTAACTTCGCATGTGAATTTTTGCTCCATCTAGGCCAAATGCCATTCCAAAAAGCAACCTCATTTGAACCTCTGTGGTATACTTAATGTGCTCAGGATTTCAGTGACCGTGGCAGAACAAAGGCTGAACACTACCCAACGTCAAAATGTGTTTTCCAGTTCTATGTCAGAGTCCTTTAGCACTGCAACATTTGTAATTTCTGAACAATTCTCATAAAACTTAGGGGTTGTTGACCTGAACTAAACTCCCTATGGCTAGCAATGTCATTCTCTCTCTCGTTTCACTTTCCAGGTTGGTAAAAATCAATACTTTCTCTCACAGAATTCTGACTTTCCAAGCAGCGTTCAGGTTCATGTGAAATGTGTGGAGCAGATAGAGGAACAGGAGTAGTTATTTTATCATCCAGAACTATTTTCTGTGTGCATTCAAGCAGAGGATAATGATAGAAATGTTATGAGAAACAGTAATTTTGAAATTAATCAGTTTTGGATTTTTTTAATCAGTTTTGGATTTTTTTGATGGAGTGTAATTTTTAAAAAATAATTCACTCTGTCATTAACATCTAGCTTCAATCAAACCACTGTTAAAATAAAATCTTGGAGCCCAATGTCCATTATTAACTCCCATTCCATGTTTGATTTCAGTTATTGCCGATTTATTCTTAAAGAAAATGAAGTTTACAGCTACTGTGTTCTTAAAATTTTTTTTAAATGCTAAAAATAACAAAAAGCTGTAATTTCCCACTTGGTTTTATTTTACATTCTCCCCACCAAAAATGAGGAGAAATGGATTTGCTTGGAGACTCTTCTCATTTCTTTCCTTTTGGAAGAAACTCTTCATGGTGTACAGCTTTTTTAAAATTAATGCAACTGGAAATTTTGAAAATGGTTCAGTTTCCTATTGTCTGGACTGGTAAAAGATAATTTAATCTCTTCCAGATGACAAGTCACTTCCCTGCCATGCTCTAAGCTAAGAGTTGGCAAACTTTTTCCTGTAAAGCACCAGGTAGTAAATATTCTAGCCTTTGTGTATCCTATATTCTCTGTAGCAACTACTCAACTTTTGCCATGGTGGGGTAAAAGTAGCCCATAGATAACATGTAAATGAATGAGTGTAGCTGTATTCTAATAAAACTTTATTTACAAAATCAGGTAATGGGCCAGATTTGGCCCACAGGCCATGGTTTGGCAATCCCAGATCAAAGCTAATGATTCTCAAACTTTAGTTTACATAGGAATCCTCCTGGAGCTTGGCCCAGACCTATATTGGGGTGCCAGCACATACCTAGTGAATAGAATAGATGCATTCTGATTCCATATATATAATCTACAAAGAAGTAGAATTTCTGTATTTCATAAGAAATTCAGGTAATTTTGATGAATCTCAAAGTATATGTCATTGCTCCAGGACCTATTATCCTTGAGAATTTCATTCATGCTTTCTGGTTGAGGTCTCAACTGTCCTCATTTTTCCTGATTCTTAGGAAATATTCTTATGGATTTATACCAGTCTATTTCCTTGATACTTATCCAGATACAAGGGGTTTTGAGTTATCAAGAGGTGGAAATCTTTCTGCAACGCTGCTGTGTCAGGATATGCACTCAACTGTCCCAGAGGACAAAGTCAGAAAGTGATAGCTGAGAAACAACCTTGCCAAGTCTATAATCCTGCTGCCCAGACGTTGTATAATAGCTGTGCCCTGGAGATCAGGGCATCTAAAATGAATAATGGAATAATGGTTAAAATGTATTAAGCACTTATTATGTGCCTGAAGCCACTCAGATCTTAATGTCTGTTAATCTATTTAATTCTTATATCAAACTTTTGATGTAGGTGACATTATTTACCTCTCCCATCCTACCCTGTTTTTTGTTTGTTTTCTGTTTTGTTTTGTTACATCTGAAGAAAGAACGTCAAAGAGATTGAGGAGATTACTCAAGTCCACAGAGCTGATAAATGACAGAGTCAGGGTTTTAGCCCAGACAGTCTCACTATACAGAAGGCTCTTAACCTCTGTTCTATACTTATTTTTTTTCTTATTAGGCAAGAAGAATGCATGAAAGAAGAAAAATTAATGATAATATAATGTGGTTCAGAGAAAAATAAGAAAATAGTACCAAATCTATGTAATAGTAGGTAGCTAACTTAAAATAAATTTCAAAAAGACATCTTATGATAATAATAAAGGGAGACTAAGGGGGTATTTGAGTTCCTGGCAATTTCCATGTCATAATATTCTGAAGTGGAACTCTTTAGGAAAGACATGTTTGTAGAGAGTCCAGGTAGGGGAAATCAACCTCAGAATGTAATGTGGAGAAAAAAGAAATGGGGGAGAAAATCTGTCATTAAACAGATTCAGAGCATTTGTACTTATTGTGATGGGAAAAAAATAAAAATCAAGGATGTTAGTTTTGCAATGACTGCGGTTTAATTGGATTCTTTTAATAATGTGAATAGAGACTTCTAAATAAACCAGTGTGAGATTCTTCAGAATCTAGGGAACTATCCGTGTTTGAAGCCGGAGGTAATTAATCAATTCTGCACCAGTGTACACAAGAAAGACCTGTGACATGGTGGTATGTGGAATGGCAGGTGGAAGGCAAATCTAACATTTGAACAACAGAAGACAACACGGTAAACCCAAAAGGAAGCCTACCGGTGGGGGCCCAATTCCAGGAGGTATTTGGTATAGGAACAGAGCTGAACCAGCGCACACACCACATCTGTCTTCTTTACTGTTACATTGCCACTGTGCCTGGCGTGAGTACACATTCATACTAAATAAATATCAACTGCCTGTCTGACTCAGGACCAGGGGACTAGTTATGGGAAATATACTAGACTGGGAAAAAAATTGTGAGCTTTTTACACCTGTGATATAAAATTTAACATTTATAAAGATATGACTGAACTACATTCCCATCCCATGTCATGGGATTAAATGCACAGTGCCTTTAAAAGTTTAAGGCAAGCCCCACTCCTTAAGATACTTACCTCATGCAACTCAGAAATCCATATTATTCTATGGAAGTTCATTTGCAGTTAAGTTAGAGAAGAATTTTTCACCAGTATTTTATCTCATTTATATTTCTAAGGAAATCTTTTACCACTGGGGACCAAAATGCAATACTTATTTTATTTATATGGTTGTGTTATGACTGACTTTTATTATTTTTATATACACATTAAATATTTTAGTTCCAGTTGATTAACTATAACAAACTATCAAAACTGTAAAGAAGGCATTACTTATTCAGTAGAGAAAAGAATATAGAATAAAAGAACATTACTTTGCCAATGTCTGGCATGTGAGAAGTCTTTGCTTTAATGCAAATGTTATAATTATCAACTTTAAAACATATTAGATTTCTTTAAGCATAAAAGAATCACCTTACCCTTTTAAATCTTATTTTTTTCCTAAGAAGCTGGAGGTAATAAAAACTTGCAAACTAATGTACATACATCAAAATCCCAAACAGACGTGATCTTTTAAGAAAGTAAGTAATCTGTTTCTTAATGCTATTTCTTCACTCTGCACTGTTTCGTTAACTAAAAATGACACATTTCCTCACCATAGAGAGTGTCTCACCCCAGTTCCTCTTATTCCTTTAGTTGCCTGATACAACTCTCAAGAGAAGATTCTGGGAAAGACTCCAACACTATATGCACATGGAAACTCCCTCTGAGTTCCTCTCTCACGTGAATGCATGTATGTGTATTCTATTGTACACTACAATGCGATCATCGTCAGAGTAGAGTGCAAATATTTTTTTTATAAACAACAGAATACTATATGCCCCACTTTTCACTTTTTACTCCCTCCTTTTTTCACTTAATGATGTATGACAAAGATCATCCATACTGGTTTACAGAGATAGTTAACAGTCCTTTTTTAAAGTTTCCACAGCATTCCACAGTGTGAATACACAAGTCAGCCAATTTGGGTTTGTAAACGGTGCCATGATCATCAGTCTCCTACACACATTTTTTTTTCACATTTCTGCCAGTGTGTGTTTTAGATAGATTTTTGAAAGTAGAATTGCAGATTCAACAGATAGAGTACGTGTGTTCATTTTGCTAAGTATTGACAAACCAACTATATCTGAGAGTGTTTGCTTTCCCACACTCTCTCCTAAAGAATATGCTTTCAGACCTTTAGACTCTTCCAACCTGACAGTAGATGAGTATGTCGATGCAGTGGTAGTTTGCAGTTCTCTTATTACAAGAAGACTGAACATCTTTTTCTTACGGTTAAGGTCGATTTGCATTTCTTTTTCTGTGAATTATCTATTTTTCTAATGGTGTTGGCCTTTGTCTTCTGTTTTAAAGTCTCTACATATTAGGGATATCAACTCTTTGTGATAGAAGTTGTCATTATTTTCCAGTTTTCCAGTTAATCTTTTCTTCTTTGCTTACCTGTGTTTTGGCATACAAAAAATTTTCTTTTTAAAATTTTATGTAATTAAAATTGATCTTTTCTTTTGTTGATTTTAGTTTTTATGATTTGTGTCATAATTAGTAAAATTTCTTCTGCTCAAATTACAGAGAAAATCATAAATTTTCTTCTACTACTGTCTAATTTCATTTACTTACATTCCATTCTCTGATGCAGAAGAATTTGCAAATTGAAATTCATCTAATTTTATTGTTTTTTTTTCCTATAAGGATCTTCAGTTATATCAACACCACCTGTTAAAAAGAATAATCATCCCCAGAGATTTGAGGTGCTGTCATTATTATATTCTGAATTTCATACATAATTAGACTATTTCTGGGTTTTCCATTCTGATCTGTCTCTCTATTCATGCATTGATACCAGATTTTATTTTTAAATTACAGAGGCTTTATAGTGTGTGTTGATGTTTAGTATGGCTATCATTGTAGTGATTTTTTTTCAGTGTTTTCCTTGGCTATTCTTGCTTATTTTTCAAATAAATTTTATAATCAGTTTAGTTTCAAAAATATAAAACATCAACAACAAAACTGATAAATTAGAATGGCTTAGTTTGTAAATTAGCATAGGGAAAACCAATATCTTCAAGATGTTTAGTATTTCTATCCAAGAATATCACACGTTTTTCATTCAGTTAAGTCTATTTATGTGTCTTTTAGGAGTATTTTATGGTTTTATAAATATAAGTTTTGTACATATCTTGTTAAGTTTATGTTTAAATTTTGTGTTTTTATGGTTGTTATTTTAAATGGCATCTTAATTTCTGTAATATCTTATAATTAGCTTCTGTTTGTATATTTGAATTTTAATTTATTAATTCTATATACACATATCCACAAATAAATATAAGATATATTGAGATAGGTAGATGATAGATAGTTATTCCTGTCATGTACAAGTAGAAACAGTTTTGTTTCTTTTCATTTTTATACTTCTGTTTGCTTTCTCTTTTCTCATTGCATTGACTAACATTCCAGAACTATTTCAAATAATAGTGGGGATAGCAGGCATCCTTTTCTTACTTCGTGTCTTTAGTGAGAAAGCTCTTATTTTTTCCTTTTTAAGTAAGATTTTTGGCTCTTAGATTAATGTATTTATGTTTTGCTATATAGTTTGTTACATTCAGGTGATGACCAGCAATTCCTATTTTTAAGAAATTTTAACATGAATGGGTGCTGTAATTTGTAGAATGTACTTTTCTGTGTAAATGCACTGTCTTTTTCTAGAAATATTTTCTTTGTTTAGCTTCCAGAACCTACTTAGTTTCTCCTCTTACCACCCTGATTTTTCCTTTCTTTGCAGTCCTAAGATCTTTGATCTCCAGAGTTTGAATGGTTCCAGGCTCATTCTTTTTTTTTTTTTATTATGTTATGTTAATCATCATACATTACATAATTAGTTTTTGATGTAGTGTTCCATGATTCATTTTTTGCGTATAACACACAGTGCTCCATTCAATACATGCCTTCTTTAATACCCATCCCCCCCACCCCCGCCCCTCTAGAACCCTCAGTTTGTTTCTCAGAGTCCATAATCTCTCATGGATCATCTCCCCCTCCGATTTCCCCTCCTTCATTTCTCCCTTCTTGCTATCTTCTTCTTCTTCTTTTTTATTAACATATAATGTATTATTTGTTTCAGAGGTACAGGTCTGTGATCCAGGCTCATTCTTCCATCATCTTCTCTGTCCTTACTAGTGATCTTATTTAGGCTCTTGACTTTATATTGCATCTCTACACTGATTAATGCCAAATTTATATCTGGCAGACTTTCCCTCTGAATGTTAAGTGATTATATTCATCTGCTTACACACCTTATTCTTTTGGTTATCTAATAGCTATCTTAAACTGAATATCTGACTTTTTCTACCTCAAAACTTTTTATCCAAGTAGTCATCTCCAAGTTCTTACTTTTTTTTAACAAACACTTAAATGGGACATATAATGTACCAGG
Source organism: Zalophus californianus (assembly GCF_009762305.2). Lineage (NCBI taxonomy): Eukaryota > Metazoa > Chordata > Mammalia > Carnivora > Otariidae > Zalophus > Zalophus californianus. Next base: position 46,068,081 of record NC_045596.1, read on the forward strand.
CACATTTCAAGTGACTTATTAAATATTAACTCATTTAACCCTCATAATACCTTTGAGGTAGGTACTATTATTATGCCCATTTCATCAATGGGCATAGTGAGACATGGAGAAATTAAAGGGCTTATCCAGTATTTCCCACTTAGTAAGTGGAAGTTCTAAGGTGCAACCTGAGTAGTTTGCACAGTGCACACTCATTACCACTACACAGTGAATTCTTCTTTTTGCCCAGGACCGTGAACTTGGAGTTACCCTTAACTCTTCTATTTTGTTTAAATCCCACAAATAATATACTAGTAAATTCTAATGACTCATCCATCATAATACTTCCAGAATCTGGGGTGCCTGACTGGTTCAATCAGTAGAACATGCAACTCTTGACTTTGGGATTGTAAATTCGAGCCCCACGTTAGGTGTAGAGATTATTTAAAAATAAAATCTTAAAAAAAAAAAAATATATATATATATATATCCAGAATCCAAACATTATTTTCCTTATCCATTTCAAACACCCTTTTAAACCATTATAATTTTTCACTTATATATTTGAAAGAGACTCCAAACTAGTGTTTTGCCTTTTACACCTTCTTCTTCTATAATGTATTCTCCACATAGTCTCTATTGCCTCACTTCAATGGTACATCAGATAACAGCTGTCCTCTGCTCAAAACCTTCCATGGTTTTCTCATATTACTGAGTCGAAGACCAAAGTTCTTAAAAAAAGCTCCTGCATAACATAGATTCATTAATCTCATCACTCACTCTACTGTTGCCACACCACCCACCTTACAATGCCTTGAATACACCAAACACATTCTCAACTTGGAGCTTTTGCAATTGTTGTTCCCTCTGCCAAGTACAAACTTATCCTGGATATCTGCATTTTGCTCTCAACTTATTTCTTTCAATTCTATACTCATAGGTCACCTTCTGAAAAAGACATTTCCTAAATGTCTTATATAAAATAGAAATTTCACTCATCACTCCAACTTGCATTTTTTATAACATTTATCATCATCTGAAATATTACACATGTGTATTTGTTTTGTTATTGTATACTTGCAACATACCCCAATTAGGAACTTTTACTGTGTCACCTCTGGACCTCAAGTACCTAAAAAGGTACTTGGCACAAAATAGGTGGCTCAGTATTTATTAGCTGAATGAATATGTAAGTAATATATATGGTTCCCTTAACTTAACTGATTAATAGCTCTCCTTATGGAACATTCCACAGTGCTGATGTTTCATGAAGCATCATTTAGGAAACTGATCTAAATACTAGACAATGGTGTTTTTATTTTAACTTGATCGGAAGCCCATTAATTTCTATTTTGCTTTATTGTTGACTACCTGAAAGATGGTATTGAATTAAACAGTTTTCTCCTGACTCTGTTTACTCATGCCTCAACTGCATGAGTGGATAGCATCTAGAACTATTCTTTTATCTTTACCCAAACTCACCTAGACTCCATGTTATATGCAATAGGTATCCCTCAAATATTGGTCTCATCTTCTTATCATTTTATCTTCAACATATTCACTAGGCTGGTTAACAAAATCGTTTGTAAGCCAACTCTTAGATTCATTTGAGTCCAAGAATTATTGTATTGAGATGGTTTAGGTGACTTAGTCAGGATTCTGACAGTGTCTTTGATAAATCATGATTGCCAAGGGCCAGAAAGGGTGAAAGACAGCATGAGTGACACACATTTTTCATCTTTGACTTAGAAGGTCAGTTCCTTGAAATAAAATAATTTATTCTTTTTTAATCTAATCATTTAACAGAGAACATTATTGTATATTGGATACTCCAAACATATTTGTTGGTTGCATGATTATTCTGTGAATGCTAAAGATGCATTTATTTGTATCCTGAGCATGAATCTTATACCTCTGTTTTCTAGGCAACTTTTTCCTTTATAAGAATAAAAGATCATTAATCCCTAATATATTGCTAAATAAATCTTCCTGTGGCACCCAAATGTCACCTGTTTATATATCATAAACTAGGGTTCTGCAAGTTATTATATGAGAGAAAAACATCTCCTTTCCCAGTATGCCTTTCTTGTACAAAATAAAAATATTTATATTTTTCTTGGGGTTAACAGGTGTTACAAGACTCTTCAAAATAATTTATAAAACACTGCTGAAATCTAGTTGCTCAGTGTGAATTCTTGTTGAACTCAAAAGAAGTCCACTTATCATTTTCCTAACTGATAAAATCATACCGCTGACAGGAATAAGGAGAGATACAGGTGAAGAATTCACATTGCCTAATTTTTGAAAGAAAGTTTCCCAATGGGATGTTTCATTCTCAAACAAAAACATAATATACCAAAGAATACAGGTGCATGTTGATATTTCATTATATTTCCAACAGTCAGTTCTTGGCCTCTAGGGCAGTGATTTGAAGTAGCAAGTGAAAAGCACTCAATTTCAAAGCATTTACCAAACTTCAACTTTTTTATGTGTATATGTAACTTTCTTCTCCGAATTCTCAACCTAAGTGTTGTTTTTGATAGTTTTTAACAAATTCCATTTAACTGAGGGTAGCCATGGTCACAGACCTTGTTTCTATAATCTCTGTGAGTTTAATTGTTCTTTACCTGAAAAAGAAAATAAATCACACACAATTGCCAATGAATGCCTGAACAACGGGTTAGTGATTATATTTTTCTCATTTCTCCTTTTCATTAAAGTACATCACTTCAATTCATCAAACCTTCAGCCAAGTCACTAGGAATCTGATCTAAAAACTGTCATCTCTGATCTAAAAGCTGTGAGTGTGGTGGTATTTGGCAGGCAGCATGGTGTAGTAAGGGCCTGAACCAGCAGTGTGTGAGGTAAGGATTTGATGTTAGCCATATTTGATAGACCTGGATTCACATCCCAGCTTTGTTATTTATTACATGACTTAACTTCTCCAAGTCTCAGTTTCTTCATCTATCCAATGGAGAGAAAGGTAGCTAGTTTACAGAATTGTTATTTCTTAAAAGAATGCTTGGCATATAAGAGGGATATCTAGATAAGCTAGTTACACCTAAATTTGAGTAAATAATTTACTTTGTTTAATGTTACCATTTTATATGAAGTCATCAGCACACTTTTTATGTTCTCTACTAATATTGTGATATACAGAAATAAGCATAGAAAGTCCTCAAACAAAGCATGCCAAAAACACTTACCAGACTATCACAGTATCTTTATTGCTTTGTAATTCATTCTCCTCATACTCCATCAAAATATTCTTTCACACATCCAAATCAGACTGACACTTGCTCAGAATCATTCAGTGGTTCTCATTCATCTACACTAAAGAATAAATTATAGTCACTGAAAATCTAACTATAGTCAAATTGCTACTCCTCTCTGATTTTAACATAACGTCCCAGCAACATTGGTCACGCTACTTCACAGGCAACTCTCTGTGAAGTCTTTCCTGACATACCAGCCAACTTAAGTTCCTCTTTTACACCCCCACTCTATTAAAGCAAGTAATACCTTGTACTGAAGCACACGTATGAGTGCATGAATTGGCACTCCAAGACCCATTGGTGGGAAGCTCATAGATGCAATTTATCAGGGTTGCCTAAATTTGCAAAACTTGGCCACGTAGGTATAGTTAGAAGAAGCAACCTTGCTGCACTAATCATATCTTTGGAAGAATAACACCTTTGTATAACTAGTGTACTTGCAGCCAATCATAAACTCCTAAAGGCATAGGCCTTGTCTTGAATGGTTATACACTTAGCATAATGCCTGATACACGTAGGCAGACAATAGATATATATTAAAGAATAAATGGGGACAACTGGGTGGCTCAGTTGGTTAAGCCTCCAACTCTTGATTTTGGCTCAGGTCATGATCTCAGGGTCATGAGATCAAGCCCCATGTCGGGCTCTGCACCCAGTGCAGAACCTGCCTAAGATTCTCTCTCTCCCTCTCCCTCTGCCCCTCCCCACTCCAACCCCCTGTCCCTAGGTTGCGGGCATTTGCACTTCTCTTTCTCTCTGAAAAAAAAAAAAAAGAATGAATGGATACCTTGTCTTTCTTGTAACATGCAGTTTTTTGTAACTTGTAACAAAAGCCATTTCTTAACAAAAATTTTATTTATTTAGGAAAAAATTCTGGAGTTAAAGTTGTCTCTCAAATAACCCAATGTCTTATATATTCGAAATGTGAAAAGATGCTTAGCTAATGTTTAAGGTAATTCCTATTTAACAAAGAAAATGAAAAAAAGAAACTCATGCACATTCTGTATGGAATCAAAGAATTTTGTATGAAATAAGTAGTTGATTAGAGAAAAGCATAGCACACAGACTTAATCATACTTTGCTTCATTAAGAACTACAGGGCCCATAATCTCTAAGATTACTTTCTTAATGTACTAATAGAATAAGACTTAGTAGAACATGGACTTGAGCCCCCAGTGATTTGGAAATGTGGTTTCAAAGTAATTTTCCTCCAATTAACATAGAAAATTTTGGATTTCCAACTAGGTCAAGTAATAGACCTCTTTCAATTTTTATTTCCTCCGTTGGTATCAGGGTTGGAGTGTGTGTGTGTGTGTGTGTGTGTGTGTGTGTATGTGTGTGTGTGTGTGTGTGTGTGTGTGTGTGTGTGTGTTTGCTAGACATATCAGGAGGTCCTCTCTACCCTCCCCATATCTATAAGTTTCTTTCTCCAGAATGTCCCAGATAAATATTGTTGGATATTGTTGGGGTTAGGAACTTTATCTATGATGATTATTATCTTATTGGGATTTAGGTACCCTTTAGACTTAAATTGAGTTGGAATTAACTCCTTGATATGTTGACAAGCCATGACACTCAGTAGAACCCAGAGCCTTTGTCAGTCCATTTAAGTTATTCATTAGGGTGTGGTATCTTCCAGTTCTTTAACAGGGATGGGGCTAAAACATTTTGTGCCATGGGATGCCATAGGTAGTTTTTTCTATAACCCTAAAGATAGAAGTGTTGTTGTTTTTTTTTTTTTTTTTTTTTTTTTTTTTTTTTTTGGTGTTAGAGGCATTGGCAGCAGCAGTAAAAGCATGTAAGGCCTCTCAGGATCCCAAGCTAATGTGTATCTAGGAGCACAGATCTCTTCTTCCACACACATGGCTACTTGATGGGCTCATATATAGCACAGGGGATCAGTCTATCTCCCAAGAGCTCCATAGAATGGATCAATGCCTGACTGAAACAAATAACCAATGGTCACAGGGTGAGGGTCATTCTCTTGAGCATGGCCTTAGTCATGACTTACGCCGGAATCAAAACATACGATTCAATACAAGACACAAGGAATCCAAGAGACAAGGTACAAGCTGAGACACATAGCCCCGTTGCTCTTTAAGAAGTGCCCCAATTCCATACTCCTGTCCCTAAATGCCAGTTGTTGAAACTTGCAACTTGGGTCTATAAATCTAAAACCAAGACTTGGTAGAACTTTGTAAAAGTTCTACACAACCCAAAGTGCACATTGGCCAGCCGACAGCCACTACAGGGTCATGCTCACTGGCAGGCAGCAAAACCAGTTTGCAGGTGGTGGTGATCTTGATCATCCTGTTCACAACGGTTGTTTTATATTTGTCCCATGGAGGGTGGGATCAAATTTTCTTTTCCCAAATTGGTTCAGACGTCAAGACAGATGATGCCACACAAGCACTAAGAGGATATGAAAAGTTTTATTTCTCACAAATGGAGCTCTTTGTGGGGGGAGGCAAGACACGTACCCAAGCTTGTTTGGATTGCTTCAGCTATATCAGAGTTGATGGCTTTGGTTTGTACTGTGGTTAAGGGATGGGGGTGGAGGGAATATTCTTACATACAGACCATGTGTGGGTGCCATGGGAGGGAACACCAGACTTTCTTATGTGGGGTAAAAGGGAATGAAAAAGGGGTGGATCTTGGAAGCCGTCAGTGGTCAAACATCAAAAACAGAGTCAGATGCTTTATTATACAAGTTGATCATTTAATGAAACTTTTGATTTTTAATGTTTTCCCAGATTGTCCCCCAAAGATCTTCTCCTTTTCTTTCTGCTTCTTCAAACTCAAAAAGAGTCTGATAAAAGACAGTAATACCCTTCTCTCTCAATTTCTCTCTACATTACCTATAAGAATTTTTCAAAAGTTCCTAAATCTTACTTAAAATTACTTGCTCAGTGTTTTTCTTCACCACTCAATTATAAGATCCCAAAGGACAGCAATAGCATTTGAGTTTTGCACCACTGGTACATGGTGGGCATCCAAAAAGATCTGTTAAATGAGTTTGGTATATAGCACTTTTTAATTACCCATTACATGGAAAATTGCTAAGTGAATTTGACTCAAATAAAAAAGACTGCTCTCTTAAAAGTCAATAAAACACATAAGGCAAAAGCAAAACAAAATAAAACTCACAGATTTTGCTCTTAATATCCTGTCTTTGTCTTTGATAAACCACACAACATCTTTGAAACCCATTTTCCTAATTTGCAAAATGAGAAAGTCCTTTCCCTGAAAACCTGTATACATGTTCTCCAAGATTTTGTCTCTGGAGGGAATCTAAATGATAAATTACTACTCAAATATTAAGAAGACTTTGTCATTCCTTCACCTGAAATTCCTTCACCTGAACAGTCTTCTTCTATTGATAAGTAATGATAACAACCAGAGGGTATTAAGCTCAAATGTTGGATATATAATACATTTTAAGAGGGGAATAGAACGTCACCCTACCTAAAATTGAGCTCTGTGTACCTAAATGAGAGGTCCTCTGGGCCCTCTTAAATGGTGCTTCAGAATCATTGCTTACGCACATCAACAAACATCACAGAATAATTAGGGAGAGTAGAAATCATTATAATGTCAGCCCTTCCCATTATTGAATTGTAACCACTCGATATGGAACTGCCTAAAGCAATTGCTGAATGCAATAGATCCAACTGTATCTCCTTCAGAGCCCACAGAACCATCCTGCTATAGCCTGCAGGTCCCACACAAGGCCCTTCCCTCAATTAGGATTTAATCATCTTGGAGAGCAGCTGAGAATTTCAATCATTATTTTTTTTTCCAAGGTCCCATCAATCTTGTCTGTTGAAGTAATTTGATTTTTTTCTTCCTCTACAAGAATACTAAATCTTTTTAGTGGAGAAAAATGATGGGGGAAAATAAAGTGGAAGAAACTAATTTTTATAGGATATTTAAATAAAACTCCTAAAGAATTGTTTTAGACCACTCCATTATGCCTGTACCTTAATGCCTTAAGAACAAGAAGGGGTCCCTTTGGGGACTTCATTACTCAGCGCTCAATGTAGTAGTTTGCGCCGAATTTGCCACTCAGGTCTGGAGGTAGCAAAAGCTGTGGTTAAGAGCTAGGAATTTAGAGACACATGGCTCTGGTTTCAGATCCCAGCTTTACCACTTAGGAACCATAGAACCTGTATTCATTTCTTGCCCTTGAGATTTAGTTTCCTTTTACCTAAGAAGGAAAAATAATACTACCTACTTCAAATGAAGACTATGAAAATTAAATGCAGTCAATGATCTTAACTACCTAGAACAGTTCCTGGTACATAACTGTGTCTAAAAATAGTAGTTATCATTTTTATCTCTTATTCCCTATTACCTCGACATACCTAGCTTCAGTTCATCATGATGAAGATTAGGTCAACAAATGAAATAAAATGAATTTCCTGAAGATCAAGATCATCATGGGATTGTCTAGAGTTAGTCATCATTCTCATATTTTGAAATCATAGAGTTTTGCAATCTGTACTAAGGGGTACCAAAGTGGGGGGAAACATTGTTTATCTTTGTTTTATGCTATTTTTGAATATTTGGAGATTAAATTTTAGCTAACGATCAAATACATTTATTGGCATGTAATGATTACTAATTTATTATCAATGAATCAAAACATCTTTTCCTTTTTTTGAGATTGTAGGAAAATAATGTGAAGTAAAATAAAAATTTTAAAATAAACCATCAACACTGTTCCTTTTAACATTAAAATAAGGCTGTAAGTACTCTTAGACAATTGTTTTTGATTCTTTCTTTTTTAAAAAGTTTTTATTTAAATTCCAGTTAGTTAACATACAGTGTAATATTACTTTCAGGTATACAATATAGTGAGTCAACACTTCCATACATCACCCAGTGCTCATTACAACAAATGCTTTCCTTAATCCCCATCACCTATTTCACCCACCCCCCACCCGCCTCCCCTCTGGTAACCATCAGTTTGTTCACTGTAGTTAAGAGTCTGTTTCTTGGTTTGCCTCCCTCTCTCTCTCTCTCTCTCTCTCTCTTTTTTTTTCCCTTTGCTTGATTGTTTTGTTTCTTAAATTCCACATATGAGTGGAATCATATGATGTTTGTCTTTCTCTGACTGACTTATTTCACTTAGCATAATACACTCTAGTTCCATCCATGTCATTGCAAATGGAAAGATTTCATTCTTTTTTATGGCTGAATAATATTCCCTTGTATGTGTACATACCACATCTTCTTTATCCATTCATCAGTGAGTGGCCACTTAGGCTGTTTCCATAATTTGTCTATTGTGGACATTGCTGCTTTAAACGTTGGGGTGCATGCGCCCTTCTGGATCACTGTTTGTATCCTTTAGATAAATATGTAGTAATGCAATTGCTGGGTCATGAGGTAGTTCTCTTTTTAACTTTTTGAGAAACCTCTTCTAGAGTGGCTGCACCAGTTTGCATTCCCACCAACAGTGTAGGAGGATTCCCTTTTCAGTTTTTGATTCTTTCATTACATTTTGGTCTTACTCTGACTAGAAATCTGATTATGTTGCCTTGAAGTTATGTTTCTATATCTTTTTTTACTTCTACATCATGAGCTCCTCAAGGGTGGGGATCACGTGATTCATCTTCATATCAAATAGGACCTCAAATAGCACGCATAGCAGATGCTAATCACCTTTATAAAGAAACAAACACATGGTGAATGGGCAACCCCCTGTTGTCAGGAGAAATTAAAACTATCCTTGTGTTCAGAGGATTCTGGATCCTCCTCATTTTAAGGCCATCAGAGAAGGGCATTTCACAAAACTTTCTGACTCAATGTTCAATCACCATTTCTGTCAAGGAATTTGTTTCTTCTCTAGTTGTAATTGTTTATACTTTCAAGACATTTTCTTAAACTTTAGCCTTATGAAGGACTATAGAGCCTTCCTTGGTAACATAACACCTCACATGTATTGAAGATTATTGTCCTTACCCTCCAACCAAATAAACAGCTATGTCACACATTTTTCTCAACACCACTTTTCTTATGTTCTCAAACTAATAGTAGTAGTAAGAATACTCATAATTATAGGTAACATATAATAAAAAACCTATGCTACATATATATCAAATCATTTAATCTTCACCATACTCCAATGAGAGTAATTATTGCTACCCACATTTGACGTCTTGGAAAACTGAGGCAAAGAACATTTATTTTTTATTTTATTTATTTATTTATTTAAAGATTTTATTTATTTAATTGACAGAGAGAGAGAGAGAGACAGAGAGAGAGGGAACACAAGCAGGGGGAGAGAGAGAGGGAGAAGCATGCTTCCCTCCAAGCAGGGAGCCCGATGCGGGGCTCGATCCCAGGACCCTGGGATCATGACCTGAGCCGAAGGCAGTCGCTTAACCAACTGAGCCACCCAGGCGCCCCTATTTTATTTATTTTATTTTATTTTTATTATTTTATTATTTTATTTTATTTATTTTTTATTTTATTTTATTTTTTTAAGATTTTATCTATTTATTTGACAGAGAAAGACACAGCAAGAGAGGGAACACAAGCAGGGGAAGTGGGAGAGGGAGAAGCAGGCTTCCCGCCGAACAGGGAGCCCAATGTGGGACTCGATCCCAGGACCCCAGGACCATGACCTGAGCTGAAGGCAGATACTTAATGACTGAGCCACCCCGGTGCCTGGCAGAGAACATTTAAGCGGTTTGCAAAAGGTCATGTAACTAATAGATAGTGAGCCAGGATATAAACCCAGAATGTGTGCTCTTGTCCATTAAGCCTCCAAATTGCTTTCTTCAGAGTGAAAACCTCTCTCTCCAGCTTATCATTTCTTTGGGATTCAATTGTGTGATATTGGCACTGTCTATAATGCCAAGTCACACCTGATGTGGTGTGAGGAATGTGATGCATTTTGTGAGGGATAGGGTAAAGAAGAAATGAGGACTTCTGCTATTGGCCAAGGATTACAGTTCTTCGATTCAACCAGAAAAACAGAAGAAAATATATGAAACAATTATTTTTTAACATTAGACAAGCAATATAGATCTATTTATTATCTCCAAGAAAAGGTAAAACATTAGGCTAATCTAGAATTGCCTTACTTTAGTGCCTAAAAGCAGTTTCCAGGCTGTCATGGAGGGAGGGAGGGAGGGAGAAATCCTAAGCAGCCCAGCAATCACCCCAGTGAGAGCACAGAAGTCAGAGTATCAGGAGGCAAGGTGGCTAGAATGTATAGGGCACAGTACTGGGGAGGAGGGGAGAACAAGCTCTGGGGATTCACAGACAGGTCACTCTAATCCTTGGCTGGGTAGTTATTTGGACAATCATGAGGTGAATCCATACAAAACCATGGGGGGAAAACACTAAAAAGTAGCAGTTGAACAATTTCCAGCACTTAGTCTGGTGTAAGAATAGGGGATCATAAAGGGAGGTGACTCAGGAGAGCACTGCCTGGCTTGCTGGGGAGGAGCTTTTACTTTAAGAGAAGAGGATTTTGTTGTTGTTGTTGTTCACTAATTCACCCTGGCTTAAATAGAAATGTTCCAACTGAGTGACCTAAAGTTCTCTTCGGTGTCTCTCTGCTGGGAAAGGAAGATCCATATGTTGACTCACTGGCAAGGATTCAAATTCTGAAATTTGCATTCCCAGGGACCAGTCATGAGCCAGGGTTGATGAATACAGCTTGATAGAACATATGATGAAAATAGGTCAGTGAGTAGACTGTTGGAACTATCCTTGGCCATTGCAAACATGCAACACATGTCCAATTATAACAAACTTTTCTTGTAATTGAATAAGTTATGTGTTTTCCTTGAAAAAAGGAGTTTTAGATGACTGTTGTTATTTTGGTCATAGGGAGTTAACTCACATGGTTTTGGATGGTTGGGGATGCATTTAACATTAAAGCTAGGAACTTAATCTCATTGAATCCTCAGATAAGAAGACCTAAAAGATTTCCTCTCACTTCTTTAGAGCCCGTTGGGCCAGAAGAATAATTACTGGTGTTAGATAATTCCTCATTATCCTCTTAGTAGAAAAGACTCCAATGATGAGTAAAATAATAGAGGATAATTGGAGAATAGAAATAAAAGTGTATTTGCTATTAGAAAATAGGCATACTGAGTGGTACTTAATAGGCTCTGCTTAAATCACGTGCACAAATTTTTATTGTTTCAGCTACAAAAGACTGTTAATGGTGGCTTTCTTGGTGATGAAATAGACGGTGATAAGGAAAGAATAGACATAATTTACAGATACTTTCTTATCCACATATATCTACAGACCCAATATTATTTGATGTCTCTTACAATTAGAGTGAGAAACAACATGTAGCTAATGGTTAAAGGGAAATCATCTTTTGATTTATATTTCCAAATTTTAGAGTTTAGTCAATTCGTTCAGTGCAAATATTTTAAGTATTCCTTTTATAATCAGTATCTCAGAGGGAATAATAATCAGTACAGGTTTGTAACTTGTCAAAATATCATTTAACCTCTTTGTTTGATAGTTGTCACTAGATAGGTCAAGTTAATAATAAATCCTTTGCCAACAGTATTAGTTTTCTGTTACCGCATAACAAATAATAACAAGCTTAGCAGCGTAAAACGGTATACATTTATTATTTCACTGTTTCTGTGGCTCAGGAGGCTAGGCAAAGAGTAGTGGAGACCTCTGCTCAGGGTCTTATAAAGCTGCATCAAGTGGCTGGGCTGCATTCCTGTCTGGGGATGAGGAACAATCAATCCACTTCCAGACTCACAAAGGCTACTGGCAGAACTTATTTTCTGGTAGATCTACACCGAGGACCTTGGCTTCTTGCTAGTTATCTGCTGGAGGCTGTACCTAGCTCCTAGAAGTTGCTCACAATTCATAGAGGCCACTCACAGTTCTTTGCCATCTGGTTTTTTTGACATGGCCACTTACTTCATCAAGCCAGGAAGGAGGGTCTTTTGAGAGTCTATTAGTGAGACAGAGTCATATATAGTAATACAATCATGAAAGTAGTATTTCCTCACCTTTGCCATGTTCTGTTGGCCAGGTGTAAGTGAGAGCCCCACCCACGCTCAGGGGGAGGGGATCATACACGGATGTATACACTGGGAGGCAGGGACCACCGGCAGCAGGCCTGGAGTCTGTCTGCCATCCCAGCTAATTTAATATTGTTGTCATAGCCAGATAAGAGCCGTGTGGCATGGATGTATCTCCCTTGGAATTTACCTGTCGTCTAATTTTCTTTATTCTTGCTAAACATAAATGCTAAAACCATTCTGAAGAATAGCATCCAAGTTGGAAAATCCAGAACAACTGTGATGAGCTCTGCAATTAAGATATTTTGTGCTTGGGTTGCACAATACATTTTTTAGAGCATTTATATATATTTTTTTCATTTTTGTTTTTTTGCTTATAAGTATCCTAAGAGATATGCAGGGCGAGTGATATTACATATAAATTACAGGAAAGGAAAATTAGTGGTGTCATAAAAGATCTGGACCTAGACTATAGTCCTGTACATCCTTAGTAGAATGTTCCTTTCAGTGAATTTCACTAACTTTGAAAATATGACTGGAGTCCTCTTCCTGTCTGCTTGTTACCCAGCAATTACAAAACTAGGTAGCTGCTTACAGGAAGCTAGACAAATTGAAAATTCCACATAAATATAGATTTATTTGGTGGCAACATACTCCATCAAACTTTATTTAAAAATGAAATTTTGGGAAAAAAATGAAATTTTGAAAATAGTAACAAAAAGGGGCCCCTGGCTGGCTCAGTTGGTAGAGCACGAGACTCTTGATCTTGGGGTCATGAGTTCTAGGCCCACGTTGGGCCTAGAGGTTACTTAAAAAAAAAAAGAGGGGCGTCTGGGTGGCTCAGTCGTTAAGCATCTGCTTTTGGCTCAGGTCATGATCCCAGGGTTCTGGGATCGAGCCCCGCATCGGGCTCCTTGCTCAGCGGGAAGCCTGCTTCTCCCTCTCCCATTCCCCCTGCTTGTGTTCCCTCTCTCGCTGTCTCTCTTTCTCTGTTAAATAAATAAATAAAATCTTAAAAAAAAAGAAAACAGTAACAAAAAGTAAAGCTTGTGATTTCTACAAATGGCGCTTATTTTTCCTTTTTGACAAGAGAGAATACAGCATTTAGATGATTATACTATTTCTGCAATTGTGATAAGGCACAATGTGTTCTATTTTATAGCTTCTATATTTTCTTGTTATAAAAATAATACTTTCAATATTATTAAATAAAATTCTATCAAAGCAGAAAGAAAATGTTCTTTTCTATGCCATAATTTCCACTTTAATGAAATTTTGGTATAACTTTTCTTTTGCTTTTCCTCTAAAATTTCCTCCAGGCACTGAAGAGAGATCAACATTTTGCATTTCCCTCATCTTTACCAAAGGGATACAATGTACATACTGTCCAGTTTGAAAAACATTTAAGAATATAGTATATTACTAATACTGAGTTCTGCAAGAAAAACATTTTTTTCCTTATCATTAACTTCAATGTGCTAAATCTAATTTCTCAATCATGCTGGATATTTGTATACTAATTTTCAGATATCAAAAATGTCAGTAATAAAATAAGTGTGCTTTAGAATTTGCAAAGAGAAGGTGTCAAAAGCATCAAAGATGTAACAATTCTTTTTGACTCAAAAACTCATTTACTTTTCACTATGGCTCAACTTTCATAAACACCATCAGGCTTTGCTGCCTTCCTAAGGAGGGCATTACAATGAATGTTTCATTTATTGGCTTTTCTTTTAAGTAAGGGAAATATTGGCAGGTGGAGTACGAAGGAATTTTATTGTATCATACAGTTTGGAAGCATTTTAGTAAAATATTATGAGACAGTGTATAGTAATTGCATGACTTATTCTTCAAACAGTAAAATGAGACTCAATGTCAACTAGCATGAGTGACAATTGTTTGGATGTGGGGTGAAATGTTCTCCACTTCAGTTTCAGTTGGTTGCTCTGTATTAGAAAGTACTGGAGGAATCCAGCAGTATGATTAAGAAGACTGTCAAAAGGAATGTCTTTAGAGGAAGCACAAACAATTATTTAGGTTGGACAATGGTATAAAAATCACAACCATTAAGGACAAAGCAAAGAAAGAGTGAACTGCTAAAGGTGCAAATCTGTGTGAAGGGTGTGGACAGGAAGATGTTTTCCTGGCTATTACATCTAAATTCTAGACTCTATAACTGATACACACTTGGAAAAGAGATGATGAGACATTTTCTAATAATGACATAATTCTAATCCATCTTGGCTGCTCATCCATCAAAGCTTTGTTTGTGATGCTTTGATTGATGGAATGAGAAGAAGGAATCATTCCCTATTTTAGTTAAAGAGTGAAGGGACAGATTCACTTTAAAAATTGCACTCTGCTTTCAAGATAAAAATAAATACCTCTTAATCAAATGGATGCTATCAAATAAATAGCTAACTTGTAACAGATCCCTAGGTCTTGTGATAGCAATTAATACTGCCAGGAGAAAGGCACACAAGCACCCTATTAGATGACAAGAGTTGGCTCTTTGTGTTTCAATCCCTTTTAATTGATGTGCCTGAGGCACTGATGAGAATGCCAGGATGTGGGTCCCTGGAAGTCAAATCGCACCTCCATAACCACAGGATCCTGGGTAGCTCCTTCATAAAGTCTTTTGAACAAAGTTGTTGCCAGGAGCTAAGATGGGGAGATAAGAGGATTAGAAGTAGCAGGCAAATCAAGGGTAAGGTTGTCTGGGCTACTTTGGGGATGGGCATATGCCATAAGTGAGGGGCAATGTCCATGTGCAGGAAAGTTCCATTTAAGGTGAGCAGGATGAAATGGATAGTGTGTATGTTTATGGACTCTGTATTATGACTTGGAGGAGAGCAACAACCATAAATATTCCAGAGAAAGGTTAAATCCATGAGACAAATATATCCACCTAAGGGGAAGATGAAACAATTATTCATGATCTATAGTCATTGTTATTGAACAATTTTAGAGTAAATGGACACTGTAACTGATGTGGAGAAAAAAAGCAAGAAGGAAATGTAGATAAAATTAAATTTTCTTATAACCTGCAGCCCATTGACCAATACTTGAGGCGGGCAAAGTATGACATTCCTCCAAAAAATCCCAACTGTCTTAATGTTAATGCTTTGCTATAGGGAAAAACAACTTTAGCCTGACAATAGCCAGGTCTCCAATATCCTGTAAGTCTTCTTTAACATACGTTCTTTTGGAAACTTCCCTTTGTCTTTACCTCCCTCAACTACAAAGTGTATGATCAGCCATGCCTCACCACCCCAGTGCGGATCTTTCTGCCCACAGGTCCTGTCCCCATCCTTTAATAAAAACCACCTTTTGGCACCAAAGACATCTCAAGAATTCTTTCTTGGCCATCAGCTCCGAACTTCACCACTTCAAACCACATCATAACTGGAATAAATATGTAAACACTGTGATTCCTGGAATCCTACAGGAATTTTTCTACTTCAGTTAATTTAGAATCATTATGTTACTGAACACAAAATGACAAGTATTTGAAAATAGCAAATAATATTTTAACCAGTTGTTAAATTAGAACATTTGATTGAGTCACCAAAATCAAATAAACATGATATGCCAAAATGAAGAGCAGAAAATGCAAAATTTTGAAGGAAATATTTGAGAATCAATTACATGATCCCTTGCCAAAATTGGTAGATCAAGGGTCAGGTTAGTGGACGTTGAGAAAGAATTTCCTTGGAAAGGCTCTACTGATGTGGTTTGAAGTTTGGGTCTATGAGCCAACAGCCAAGAAAGAATTCTTGAGACATTTTTGGTACAAAAAGGTGTTTTTATTACAGCAAGGGGACGGAACTCTTGGGCAGAAAGAGCTGCACTGAGATTGTCAGGAGTGACTGATTATATACTTTGGAGTTGGGGGAGGTGAAGACAAAGTTTCCCCAAGGATTTTCATATGTTAAAGAAGACTTACAGGATCCTGGAGGCCTGGCTATTATCAAGCTAAGGTTTTTCTCTCTAGCAAAGCATTGACATTAAGATTGGGAATTCCTGGAGGAAATTTGTACTCTGCCTGCCTCCAGTATTTGTCAGTGGGCTGCAGGTTATAAGGAAATTTAGTTTTATCTACATTT